>NC_137842.1:69440014-70810014 GCF_948465745.1 Chenopodium album | reverse complement strand
AGATGAATCAATCCCAGTATCTTACCCTGAAAGAATATATGAGGCTATGCGATACACCGCCCTCGATAAAGTCGCCAAGAGGGCCCCACCTGTTATGTGCATCACTGCCTGTGAGCTTTTCGGCGGTCACCGCTCTGCTGCCTTCCCAACTGCTTGTGCCCTTGAAATGGTAACCCCTCATTTCTCTTTAATTTATGTTTTGGGAAATTATGGATTAATGATTGATATAATCATATCCCAAATTGGAAAATTTTGGATTAATGATTGTCTTCAAAATTGCCGGATTTAATCTCATTTGTACTGTTTGGGGATGAACTATGTTACATATTACATATACCAAGTACTAATTTGGGATGTTCGGAAATTTGTTTCTACTAGTTTTTTTAATAGTGCCCTTATATTTGGAATGTGGTTTTGGGAGTGTATGAGGATGATCAAATGTATTACTGTATAAAGGATTGCTGGTTCTTTTATTTTAGCTAAAGTATTGTTGTATCCTAAAACTGTATCTGTGTGATTTTGTGGATGGAGGGAGTAGAATCGGTTCGAGGTTTTGGGTACTACTGCATGATTTTATTGGCTAATCTAGTTGAAATCCATTTGAAATGAGGGTTTGTTATAGGTGTGATTGTGTGGGTGAATGTTTGGGACGTTGCGTAAGACTGCTCTATTTGTAGCCTTTCCTATGATTTACATTGATCCTCTCAAAATGGTGTGCAAACTAAGACTGTTGATTTGATGGAAAACATTTTCCATGGAGAACATTTCTTAGTGGAATGCATAGTTTTAAATTAATCTTCCTATATTTTCTACAAGAGAATTTATAGAAATTAGGAAAATGAAAGTGGAAAGAAGGAGAGAAATTGGGAGATAGGGAGTATGGAGGAGATTTATCTCCCTGTTCTTGCTAAAAGATAATGTGACTTCCTTCTCTTACAAAGGATAATGTTTTCCACACGGAATTTGAAAAAGTTGTCACTAACAAGTTACAATAACAACTACGAATGTTGCTTTCACTGATTCGTTTATATGAGTATATTTGTATCAAGTTTACTCATAGAGAGTGTTTACGTTTAACGATCTTCCAAAAATATGATTTCCTATTACTGGGATAAAAAATAGTTATCCTAAATGTAGAACATACTTTTCCCATAATTGGAAACCATTTTTCCTTTTGTAAGGAAGGTTAGCCATGATTTTCTCCCAAACTATGTCCTCCCTCTTTCTCTCCTCACATTTTCCTTTTCTATACAACGTTTCTTGTAATTAACCAAACCATGAAAATCTAATTTGTAGTTGTGTTTTTCCCTTATATTCATTTTACATTGAAAATGTTTTCTGGCAAACTAAATGGATTCTTAATGTCAATTTATCTTGTAACCTTGTTGATAAGATGTATTGTCTACTTCTATGAAGGAGGAACGTAGGATCAGTAGAAATGGCATAAGACTATGGGTTCAATGTATTCATATTTGAGAATATGGCAAAGAAGTCAAGAACTGTGACTTAGGGTTTGGACTTCTGTTTTTTTTTTTTTTTTTTTTTTTTTTTTTTTTTTAATTATTTTTTTTTTTTTTAATTTTTGGGGTGATATCTGAGGTTGGTTTGTGAGTGATTATTGAGAAGCAGTAACCGTTGGATATTTATGTTCATGGAAGAATGTACATATAAGCAGTGAATTGCTATTTCTTTCTTTGTTGTTTTTGTTTATTTCTTGTTCTATTTTGTGGTTGAGTGATTTTGGTACTTAACTTTCATTTTGGTAACCTAGTGTCATGGTGATACCCTGTGAAGATTATGGGGAAATGAAGGGGCCAAGGGGTGCACCCAATCCAAATTACTATATTATTAGGCATCAGACAAAGCTAGATAATAACCATCAAGCACCCACCGGGTTGTTGACTTTTGTTTAGATCTCCATTTGAAGGTTGGTGGGAAATTCTGTATTGAGCTTTCCCCCATGATCTTAATTGCCTCAGGCATCTTTATAGTATTCTTTGTATTCTAAGCGACCAGCTGAATTTTGTGCAACGGAAAACAAAAAAGCCCTCTTTAAAGCGAAAGTTAATATGAGGAGGATTAGTGTAGTATGTCCTTTAAGTGGCTCTATTGATTCCCATTCTCTTTTAGAGATTTATCTTATGTATTCAATCTAATTTTGCTTAGTAAAGTTATTAAGTAGAATGCTGTTGAGACTAATTACTACAATTATACCACCCTCTAGTGTATTTGTATCAAAATTATAAACATTCTACTTGGAATCATCATTTTATTAATCTATTTCCTTTAGATTTTGTTAGGTCTTTTTTTGCACTATGTTTTGCTAAACAGCATTTATGTGCAAACAGGTTCATGCTGCTTCACTAATCCATGATGACCTACCATGCATGGACAATGACCAAGTAAGACGAGGTCATGCAGCTAACCATGTTGTCTATGGGGAAGACATGGCAATTCTTGCAGGAGATGCACTTTTCCCTCTTGGCTTCAGCCACATTGTCTCACATACCCCGCGTGAACTAGTCCCCGAGACACGAGTTCTGCAGGTCATTGCCGAGATAGCCCGAACTGTGGGATCCACAGGTATGGTTGCAGGCCAATTTTTGGATCTTGAAGGTGGGCCAAATGGTGTGGACTTCATCCAAGCAAAAAAGTTTGGGGAGCTTGCTGAGTGTTCAGCTGTGTGTGGAGGCATCTTGGCTGGTGCCAATGATGATGAGATCCAACGGCTGAGAAGATATGGTAAAGCTGTTGGCGTTCTGTATCAAGTGGTGGATGATATTTTAAAAGAGGGAGCAAAGACTGAAAACAGTGAAGGGGGTACGAAACGTAGGGGGAAAAGCTATGTGAGTGTTTATGGGTTGGACAAGGCTAAAGAAGTAGCTGAGGATTTGCGATCTCAAGCAAAGAAAGAGTTGGATGGTTTTGAAAATTACGGAGAAAAGGTTATTCCACTTTACAGCTTTGTGGACTATGCTGCAGACAGAGGGTTTAGTGTTGGCGGGTGAGATAAGATTAGGTATGTTTTGCTTCTGCTCAACCTTAAGTAGCCTATTAATTCCGAAAATGGCTTTACTTTTCCATCTATTTTGTAAATTAGGAGGTATGCAAATGTATAATATGTAAGTAGAGGTCGCAAATGGAAGAAATTTTACTACACAAGTGAATGTTTGTAGTGTTGCTAGATGACTCCTCTTGCAAGTAAATGGGGATGTGTAATTGGATATGGAGCATATTTATATAGCTCCTTCTCAAGCTGAGGATTTTGTAATATTAACTGTGTAAGAATTAAGAAAACTTGATCCCGCAGGAATTATCTGCGGGTAGCATATTTGGGCTGCTTTGAAGACCATATTGTTCTTTTGGAAGTTCTGCTCTAATGTTAACCTTGAGAGAGGGCTGTTCTGAATCTGAGAATGATGCCCTATCTCAGATATGGACAATATATGGTCGAATCTGAAGGTTCGTCACAAATCAGCCCTAATAATTTGCACTTATCGAATCAAGAGAACCTTATAATGCTACTATGAATGTGTCGTGAATATCACTAAGATAGTAAGATTATGGTACAAGATGAAGTGAAAGTAAATACATTAGTTGAGCTCTCACTTATTGTCTCCTAGGTTTAACTTCCATCTGAATTTGTTTGTTACTTTGTTGCTGCAAATTATATTATCAATGTGATAATCAATTTCGTAAAATTAAACATGTGATAATTGCATCTTTTACTACTAATTTGGGTGCTTAGGGATTTCTGCCATTTGTGGCCAAATACTAGAATTTGAGTTGTGCAAAAATTATTTAGCTTTAACTCCAAGTCTTTAACTATGTAAATTCAGCTAGAGGGCTGAGTGAAATGCATATTGCTTACTATGAAAGGTGGCTTTGAGACTTTGAGCGGTAAGTGGGTCTCAATCTTCTTAGATCAAACTTATCATTACTCACATATGTGATCATACCGTGGTATTAAACCGAAAGTGTGTGCTATATTGCTACTAGTAGGATCACAACAATGTGTCATAATTCAAATTGTGGGAAACAATTGTGTCTTTTATTTAAGGAGCATCAATTTGTTTGATTAATCTTGTTTTTAAGTACTTCCTCCATTCTAAAAATTTCTCACTTTGACTTTTGCACTATTTATGTGCTTAAATTAGATTCTTTAAAAATAGAAATGACATACCGAGTATTATATTATGAAAACGTAGTTGGACTAGTTTTCATGTATATTTTCAAAATATAAACTTTGTATGGAGTATATATAATTTGCAAACAAATGATTAAAGATAATGATCAATACTAAGGGCCTCTTCACTTCAGCTTAATTTTATTTCATCAGTTTAGTTCAGCTCCAATCAATTCAGTTCGCTTTAGCTCTAATTAGTTCATTTCAGTTCAGATCCTGCTTTCTTTCTCTCATAAAATATTCATTTCAGCTCTATTCAGTTCAGTTCAGCTCAGCTCCAATCAGTTCAGTTCAGCTCCAGTCAGTTCTGTTCAGTTCAACTCAGTAAATGTGAACATGCCCTAAGTGTGGGCAAATGTGCCTAGAAGAAATGAAAGTTTTTTTTTTTTATTTATTATTTTTTAATTATGCGGCGAAAGGAGTACTAGATTTGGAGTACTAGATATGAACATACGTAACCAATTCTCGTTGCCCCCATGCATTCTTATCATAAAACAAAAGTGCAATTTATTTATGCGGCAAATGGAGTACTAGATATAATATACGTAACCAATTCTCGTTGCATCATTAGACAACATAGACTAATCGGTTGCATAGTACATTAAATTATATAACTGAAATGTGAAGAGCTTTTTACACAATCTACATACATGATACACACATAATCTGTTTCAACTAATCAGATATGAAAGGATAGGAGAAGCTATACAACAAACTGACCCATCCAATTATAAATTTTATCCATATAACATCATTCTGCAAGCAAAAACGTCAGGAAATGCGGCTAACATTACATTTTCAACCAATTTTACGTTCACTCGTAAAACTGGCTACTTTGTTTCTCATGCATTTGTTTCTATATATACCTCTTATTGTTGTTCATTATACCATATCTTCTTCCAAAATAATTCTGAATCTTTCTAAATTGTAGTGAAGATGAAGAGTTTTAATCTTGTCTCTCTTTGCTGCCTTTCTCTTTCACTTTCTCTTCTCTTTAATCTTGCAGCTCCTGCCTTGTTGTTTCAGGTACATTCGTCTTGCAATATGTTTTTGAATTGTTATATGCACGTACGATTACTCGTTTATCTCTAGTTTATTCAAGTATTTCACTCAATAAACACACAATGTCACATTTTTTTAAGAAAAGGAATGAATTTGGGGTGGTACAATAAAAATTTAGTAGAAAAAGCATGAAACAAACATTTAGAATGTGTATGAATTATAATTTCTTAAGGGTTAACAATGCCATTTTCCCTTCTTTGGTTAACATTTCTTGACATGATTTGATCATTTCTTTGTGGTTTATTTCATTGGCTAACTTTTGTTATTGATTGATGTGATTAGGGGTTTAATTGGGAATCCAATAAGAAAGGAGGATTTTATAACTTCCTTCAAAACTCTATTGATGATATAGCTAAAGCAGGGGTTACCCATGTCTGGCTTCCGCCCCCAACTCATTCCGTTTCGCCTCAAGGTATATATATAATCATTGTTTTGTTTATACAGAAATTATATGCAACTAATGTACAAAGTACTAAATAAGTTGAACATATGTAGTGTTATCTTCCAACGTAAAATAATACTTTTAAAGCTGTTTGGGTAGTGTTAATGTTTTTGAATGTAAATTTCTTGTTGATTTATAGGATATTTGCCTGGGAGATTATATGATCTTGATGCATCTAAGTACGGAACCAAAGCCGAATTGAAGAACTTGGTTAATGCCTTCCACCAAAAAGGAATCAAGTGTCTAGCTGATATAGTGATAAATCATAGATGTGCTGATAAGAAAGATGGCAGAGGAATATACTGCATTTTCGAAGGTGGAACGCCTGATGATCGCCTCGATTGGGGTCCTTGGGCTATCTGCAGGGATGACACTAAATACTCTGATGGTAGCGGGAATTTAGACACTGGAGCTGGTTATGATGCTGCCCCTGATATTGACCATCTTAATCCAAGAGTGCAAAAGGAGTTGGTGGATTGGATGAATTGGCTCAAATCCGAGGTGGGATTTGATGGTTGGAGGTTTGATTTTGTTAAGGGATATGCTCCTAGCATAACCAAAATTTACATGGACAAGACTAAGCCAGATTTTGCTGTAGGAGAACTTTGGGATTCAATCACTTATGATCCAGATGGTAAGCCAGACTTTAACCAAGACGGACCGAGAAATGAACTTGTAGGGTGGGTGAATTCAGGAGGTGGTGTTGTTAATGTGTTTGATTTTACTACCAAAGGTGTTCTCCAAGCTGCTGCTGAAGGAGAATGGTGGAGAATGAAAGACTCTAAGGGTAGGCCTAGTGGTATGATTGGAATTATGCCGAAAAATGCTATTACTTTCATTGATAATCATGACACCGGATCCACGCAGGAGTTATGGCCCTTTCCTTCGGACAAGGTCATGCTAGGATATGCTTACATATTAACTCATCCAGGAACTCCATCCATAGTAAGAACTAGAACTTAAAAAATACTCGATTTAGACTGTTTAATCATCTAATCTATACCTAAACTAATGTGTGTTTTTCTGATATTTGTTTTGCAGTTTTATGATCATTATTTTGAATGGGGACTGAAGGAAGAAATCCTTAAATTGACCTCAATTAGGCAAAGGAACGGTCTAACTGAATCAAGTAGCGTGAATATAATGGACGCGGATGCAGATGCATATGTAGCAATGATCGATGGAAAGGTTATTGTTAAGGTCGGACCAAGGTTTGATGTTGGCAAACTTATTCCTTCCAACTTCAAGGTTGTTGCTATTGGTAAAGACTATTGTGTTTGGGAGAAGCAAGCCTAGCAACAGATCAGATCGATGTTCATCAAATTCATGTGCACTATGCATATATACATGCAATGAAGGCCAAATGAATTCAAGATATCTATACCATTACCGTTGTTAAAGTCTATCGATTTTTTTTATACACTAAAACTTCTTCTCTGTCATTGTATGACATACGGAGTATTGCTTTTACAATATATAGAGCTCATCATGTTTTTTTAGCAGTGTCATTTTGAGATTAATAATAACAATAGTGTGATGATGTTCACCTATTGAAGCATTTACGGAAAAAATAAGTTTAAATAATCATATTTCCTTCGTTTTTGAAAGTTTGACTTAATTTTTATTATTTATACCGTTACAATGAACTAATTTTAACTACGTAGTATATTTTATAATTTATACATAAAAAGAAATATATTAGTATGGGGATCCTTAATATTCACCTTAACATAATATTAACTTTATTTTTATAATTTTAACGTATACATAGCTGAAGATATTAATGATTAAAGATGCACATATAAAACTGCACAAATACGAACTAAATTAAAATTTCAGAAACAAAACTAATTATGTGATCATATCACTTTAAGTAAATAATACGGAGTAAGGCTGTAGGGTCTTTTGATTTGTTCATCTACTAGTATTTGTTTGGTATTGAAGGTATACACTCACATCACATAATCACATTACTTGTAAAATGATATAATCCTCATTTATCACTAAAGAAAGAGGTCTGCGTAATTAAATGTGAAGTAGGACTTGTGAGATTAGTTAATAAGATTAACGTTAATCAAGTAATCAACCGACAAAACAAACTAATGAAGTTGAGGGAAGTTTCTTTAGAAAATGCATGTGGACTGTTTCTTGATCCAATAACACAAATTTTGCTGCAATTAACCATTTCATACAGGAGATTCATACATACATCAGCTTAACTACGGAGTATTTAACCCATGTGAATGAGTACATCATAATGAAAGTGAACATATTGCCTTGCTCCCTTTTACTTCGTATATTGTCCTTCATTCAAACAAAAAAATAAATAAAAGTATAATTAATTCTAATAAATCGAATTTGATCTCAAATCTTAAACATCATCTCTCAAGACTTTAACCAACTAAACTACACAAACAATAACAATTTTGTTTTTAAGACTGCGTATACTAGTATGATATTTATAATACTCTTTATTATTACGGAGTAATAATTTTAAAAATAAGAGTAATATTATATGTAGAGCTTTTTCACATTTACTTAATTTCAGTTCAGTTCAGTTCAGTTCAGCTCTAATCAGTTCAGTTCAGTTCAGCTCCAATCAGTTCAGTTTAGTTCAGCTCTTAATTTTCCTCTCTCATAAAATATTCATTTCAGTTCAATTCAGCTCCAATCAGTTCAGTTCAGTAAATGTGAACATACCCGGTTTTTTTTTTTTTTTTTTTTTTGTAGCCTTTAAATCTAAGAATAAGCGTACATGATAAAAAAGAGTAATTAATGTTATATTTTCATCTTTAATCCCTTATATGTAACCCTTACTTAACCGCATAATTTTCCTAGAAACTAAAAATAAAGCACAAACAAAACAAAAAAATCTTTATAATTTCTTGTTTCCTTCTCCCTGCAATTTGCAAATTAACAATTCCCCATTAATGAAATGATTCTTGTCTTGAAATTGCAATAAAAATCTTCAATTTCCACCAATTTTAGATCTCCCCCAAAAAATTAAGAAGCAGAAACAGAGAGAGAAATGGAGAATAGGGAAGAAGGAGAAGGGGATGAAGGAGGAGAGAGAATGGGGTTGGATCAACTTCCGTCAGCTTTGCTTGCGACGATTATTTCCAAGTTAGACATGGCGTCAATCTGTTCCGTCGCTTCTACTTGTCGCACTTTCAATTCCTGCGCTTCTCATATTATGACTTTCCTTCCTACTGTTCATCTCCTTGTAATCTCTCTCCTTCTTAATGCCTTTTGTTTTATTGTAATTATGATTTATTTCTGTTAATTTGTGGAATTTGATTCAATTCTGTGCTAAATATTAGAAAAAGTTTTGTTCTTGGTTAGATTTGATGAGATTTGCTTTGTTTTAGGGCTAATTAATCTGCATTTTGGCTGTATTTTATTGGAAGTTGTCTAATTTTATGTTTCTGATGAACTAAAAGTAAGCTTCTTGTGAGAAATCTGTGCCATTAATGTCATTTTTACATATATTTTTAAGCTTATAATGAACTTGATTCGATCCTGGGTCTTGGGTACCAACTATATGAGTTTAACAGTGATACTATATTTTATAAGCATAAAGAGGAGCCTATTTATATGGGATTTGTTGATTCATTTTGTTGGTGAAATATTATTTAAGAAAGTGAGCAATATAGTGGAGGAAACTGTTGAATATTTGTTCATAAGAATATTGTTTATTTGGATGGATTTTGTTTGTTGGTTTTAACAGAACTATTGGGTTTCAGGATGTTGCACCATCAATGGATCTGTTGGCTCCCTTATTACCCCCAAACCCTTATCTCACAAGCCTGAAAGTTGACTGTTGCCGGCTTGATGACTCTGCGATTACTCAACTCATCCGGCCCTCTTTACATGAGCTTTTTCTTCACAATTGTGGGGATTTTAGTGGTAGATTGCTCTCTGAGATTGGTGCTAAATGTCGTGATATTAGGTACGATTTTTATTCTTTTGTTCTCTATTTTATAACTGTATCATGAGCAATCAGTGCTCATATAATGCCAACTCTTGTGATATTTTTTTTGTTGCCTGACTTGCTACTAGATGTTATGGAATTTTGTGTGTACTTGTATCATTGTGATGTGTTTTTGTTTATGTTCTGTTGTTGAATGTGGTATACTCTCTGTTTGATTGCTGTATTAGGTGATGTTGTCATCTCTTCTATCTTGCCTTTTCCCCTTCAGGTCTCTCTACCTTGGGTGTGTGGGCGACAAAAGAGGTCGTGCAATCCATATTTCTGATCTGGAGGAGTTACTCAGAGGTTGCAATGAACTGGAAGTAAGATTCCACAGCTAAAGTAAATTTCTAATGACCTAATAAGATTGCTTACAGGGAGATCATTAATATTATCACAGGGAATGATTACTTCAATTTTATGATGCTCTTCATCATAGAAGTATTTGCTGCTCTTTATTTTTCTAAATGACAAAACAAAATAAGTTCTGGTGAAAACTTAAATGTGCTAAAGAGTTATGCACCGATCATAGTTTTTCTCTGTTTCACACATTTTGGCTGACTTGTATGAAGAGACACTCCTTTTCTGGTTGTGATAATCTTATTGGTGTAATTTTATGCAACTACATATTGACCATCCTACCCTAGTGTATTAGTACCATGTTAATGGCGGGATACATGCTGGGTGGTTTTGGTTCTTCAAGTATTGTGAGGTTTTTTACCTGAACTCTTTTGTGTTGGTATAAATGATGTCTTCCTCCGTTCTTTCTTCTTTTTATTCCTCATTACTGTGCTTCCGTGCCTCCCTAGTGTTACTAGACTACAAAGGAAGAATATTGTATCTAAGATACATCTTTCCAACCTGTGTTGACTTAATTTGTTGGAGTTCGGTGGTTGAAGCTATACCGTTTTGGTTACTTTCTCCTCTATCCTATTCTGTAAAGTTGGACTTTGCACCCACCCGCTTACTTGTTAGGGATGGAGATAATATATTATGGAGCAGTAAGTTTACTTGTGTAGAGATGCATGGGTTTGGATGATTGGGCTTGAGGGTCTATAGTTTGTCAGATTGAATTACCACTATGACTTATGTGTATGATGAAGGTTAGATAGAATGAGCATAATACTTTTGAATCCTAGTTGGTGACTTGTTAATTGCCTGTGTCATATTGCCTAGTTGGTGTGTGGGTTAACATCTAGACCTTGATCAACTCACTTCTTGTTTATTGGTTGAGATGGGCAAACTGAGATTGAGTGAAAGCAGGTGCAGTCTGCTTAGTATCAGTTTTGACAGCCAAAATTTTCAAGCTTTATCCTCTTGAATATTGAACTGTTTGTTCCTTTTGGAGAGCAATATGGTTTTTGTAGAAGCTATTATGTACGCCTTCCGTTCTTTTTTGCTCTACTTATGAAAGTGTTCAAGGTGAAGTTTTTTTCGTGTAAGGTGTTCTTGAAGAAAAGGATATGTACTGGTTCCCATTCTAACCTGTCAAATACCACGTATATGTGACCAAACTTTATCCACATATAAGATATAACGATCATTGGCTTATGTAGTTATGTAGCTATAGAAACAGTGAAGGCTCTTATTCTTGTTTTTGGACTATATGAGTTGTAATGACTTGGCCCATATTGGGATGAAGTTTCCATTTATTTGTGAGATATTCTGGAGGACCTTTGTCTGAAAATTGAAAGAAGAATAGTAGAATTTGTAATGAACTGGATTATACATGTCAATTGTCTATATTGAGCAGTGCTAAAACATTCATAATGGACCATCAACTTTGTTAATCCTATCTGATTTGTGCTCTCTATTTTGCAGACTCTCAATCTGATGTTTGATGTCTCAACATTTCTTCGGCATAATTTTGCCCGGGCATGGACTTTGGCTTCTGATAAACTAACTTCTCTAGAAATCGGTTATATCTCGTCAGTCATGGTGACAGAATTGCTCAGCCCAACTCCTGGGCCTAGTCAGTTTCTGCAGCAAGAGCAGCCACCTGTACTACCGAATCTTCAGAAGTTGTGCCTTTCTGTAGATTATATCACTGATACTATGATCAACACAATATCCCAGAATCTCACTTCATTGACTCATTTGGATCTTCGAGATGCACCTATAATTGAACCAAGGGTGACCTTTGACCTCACCAACAACGGTCTCCAGCAAATAAACCGACATGGAAAGTTGAAACATCTTTCATTGGTACGTAGCCAAGAGTTCCTCGTAACTTATTTTCGTCGAGTCAATGATCTAGGTATCCTCTTAATGGCTGACAGTTGTGCAAGTATGGAAAGTATTTCTCTCGGTGGCTTTTGCCGTGTTACAGATACAGGTTTCAGAGCTATTTTACATTCATGCACTAACCTTTACAAGATAAAAATATCGCATGGGACCCAACTCACCGATCTGGTTTTTCTGGACATCTCAGCTACCCCTCTTTCGTTAACACATGTTGGCTTGAGATGGTGTAATCTGCTGACCAATCTTGCAATTACACATGTGGCATCAAATTTGGATCTGACTGTGCTTGACCTGAGAGATTGCAGAAGCCTTGGGGATGAAACTCTGGTAGCAATCAGCCGTCTTCCTAAATTAAAGTCATTACTTCTTGATGGATCTGATATAAGTGATTTTGGAATCTCACATCTGAAGGAAATGGCAGCTAGCTCACTAGTTTCTCTTTCTGTTAGAGGCTGCAAGAGACTTACAGATAAATGCATCACGGCCCTATTCAGTAGCACTTCAAAGCCCGTGTTGCAAGAACTGGACTTGTCAAATCTGCCTAATCTTAGTGACAATGGAGTTCTACTCTTGGCTAAAAGCCGTGTTTCAATTTGTGAACTCCGTATGAGACAATGTCCTCTCATTGGTGACACTTCGGTCATGGCATTGGCCTCAATGCAGGTTGATGATGAAAGATGGCATGGCAACTGCCTACGTTTGCTGGATCTTTATAACTGTGGGCGTATATCTGCACTCTCATTCCGCTGGCTGAAGAAGCCATACTTTCCGAGATTAAAATGGTTGGGGGTGACTGGAAGTGTGAACAGGGACATGGTGGATGCATTAGCTAGGAGTAGACCTTACTTGCATGTTGCTGGTCGTGGTGAGGAGTTAGGAACTGGTCAATGGGATCATGCGGATGGATTTTATATCCATGATTATGAGGAAATGGATGAACTCGAAAGATTTATTTTGGAGGGTGATGATGTAGTAAGCGATGAAGAAATGGCAGAGGCTGCTGAACATGAAGAAGTAGAGGAATGAAATGGCAGGTAAATTCCTTGGAACTTGTAAGCATGTCTTTGTTCTAAAATATGCCGATTACGGCTCTAAGTTGATTTGTTGTAATGTTAGTTTTGTTCTTTTTAGAATGGTTTCAGTTTCTTGTATCATTTAAGTTGATTTGTTGTAATTTTATTTATGTTTTTTCGAACATTTGTTTAGTATGTTGTATTGATTATTGGATTATGTTGAACTGGTTGCAGCAAGTTGTATCTAATTTGTACCATAGTTATTAAATATTGTTTACAAGCAAATTAAAACAAGTAATTCATGCAATTTCAGCTCTTTTATCAAGCCACTGTTGCCCACATTAAAATATGTCATTTACTGAAATTCTGTTTTAGACTTTTTAAAAAGTATGCTGATATGTTAGGCTTTAGCTCCTGTCTATAGACTAAATATGGAGTTATATACACTACAAGGTATTGAACTTTGCAAAATGTATCAAGCAAGGTACTGAACTTGCAATTGTATCAGGCAAGGTACTGAACTTTGGAACCTGCAGCAACCGGTTTACCAATAAAAATAAAAAAAAAAAACTTAAAATTTTGACAAAATTAAATGAAGGTACTAAACTTTGTTTTTCTCTTTCTTCTGCACCTTTAATTTCTCTTTTTCTTTCTTCTGCTCCTCCTTACAATTCTGGGTATTTTTTCATCATCTATTTCAACCATTTAATGAGCTTCACACATGATAATTAATGAGATCAAACGGTTATGATTGAAGATAAACCTTTGATGACTGATTTTGATTGTTGATGGATGGTGATGATGGCCTATGACGAAGGTGGTGATCGCGAAATATGGCGGTGATGAAATTGGTCGAGCAACGAAATAAAAAGAAGGGAATCAGGGTGGTTTGATGGTTTTGTGGGATTTGGGTATTTATAATTTGTTTTCCGTTTATTTTAATTTTTATTATTCTTTTTCTTTATCTTTTAAAACTTTTTAAATTTCCACCTTAATTTCTTACTTGATTAATTTTATCTCCATCTTTTATTCATTTTTCCTAGCTTAATACAGAGTATTAATACCCATTTTCGGGTAATTAGAATGATCTAGCTTCGTTTACCTCTTAATTAAATATTTTTAGTTTTTCTCTCGTTGTTAAGGTCAGATTTAGTCCCATTTAGGAGTCGTTTTTGACAGAAAAAGCAAGGAAAAACAATGGGGGATTTTCATTGTGGTTGTGAGACTATGGTCATGGAAGTGTTTATATAGGAAGAAATGAGTGGTGGAAAGGCATCTGCCTTTTGAGTTCGCGCGCCAAAGGAAGCTCATGATGGCTTTTTGCATTCTCGTGGCTTTCTCTGACAGATTTTTTTTTTTTTTTTTATTAAACTCTTAAATTCGAAGTAACCTGAAGCAACAGGTAGCAAACGGAAAGGTAACCTGCTCAGATGGTCATAGTACTCTAATTGATACATTTGTAAGTTCAGTACCTTAATTGATACAAATAGCAAAGTTTAGTACCTTGTAGTGTATATTACTCACTAAATAGGGGTTAGTATAGTAGGAGTGCATTGTTACGAAGCCAAATTTTGCATGTTTTTTGGTCAATATCCCAGCCCAGCAGGGGTAGATCCATTGCAGGTCATATGCTGGCTCAGGCCAATTTGTTCTAGATTATGTATCATTTGCTTCGAGTTGGGTCATATTCAAGTCTATATTTGACGATTGGCTTATGATAACAAAATCAATCAATATTAGCCATTAATTTTCAAATCAAGTTAGGTTGGTTCGATTTTAAGTTTGGGTTAAACTCGGCTCATGTAATATCAGGTGTCATTAGGGTACACCAATTAGACTCAGTCCAAATGCATTACAACTTAATTTGTCATCAAATTTGGCAAGTTATATTCAATCTTCTTAAACTTGTCTTGGTTTCATTTGTAAAATGAAGCTCAAGTTTCTTCCTGAGTGATTGGGAAATTACTGTTTACTGCTGAGAACTAAGCAGCAAACTTCTCATTAACTTGATTTCCTGTTTTTACCAATACACTAAACTATATACTGGTAATGTATCTCTTTTTTGGTTTGATCAATACTGGAAATATGCAACACTTTTCCATTTGCAAAGTGTGAAGAGCTGCCTTCTGTTGACAAACAAATTTCTGCGCCTTTTTGGAGAAACATAGCATTCGATCTTTTGCTTCTGTCCGTCGCCCTATATAAACCCTCTTGCAGTCAATGGATTGATCATTGAACCATCCATTCATTCAACATCCGTCTTATAATAGTGGTGGTATATGTTACATGGCTACCATCAGGTCATCAGCATGTATCCTAGCCTTTACAGTACTGCTGGGTGTTTCTTTGTTGGGAACATGGATGAGCAACAAGGAGCCAGAGCCGACAACGACACAACGTTGGGGCAGGGATTGGGGCAGGAGTCACGGTGATGGTGCGGGTTCTCCTCAGGGACAGGGTGGGTGGCCTGCTCCTGCTGGTTACAATTTTAGCCGCAGTGGTTGTCCCTTGTCTAGCATAAATCGCACTAGTGGACCTAACAGGATCATTGTAGGAGGCTCTAACAATTGGAATTTTGGCTTCAATTACTCTGATTGGGCTCTCAAAAATGGGTCGTATTTAAAGAGCTATCGTTTTAAGCATGCTGTCTTTTGCTTATACAAACATACACTACTAATAGTCTAAATGTTATTTGCAGCAGTATTCAAATATTGTGCACCAGTAAATGAGACACCAGCTACTTAAAGTACGTGCGACTTGAGCCAAGCCAAGCGAGTGGCTGCTACCATCCAAGGAGGCGGCAAGGGGTTCGAGTTCAAGCTCACCGAGTGGCAGCCTCATTACTTTGCTTGTGGAGAACACAATGGCGTTCACTGCAACCTTGGCATGATGAAGTGTTTTGTCATGCCTATCTTTCGCTACTCGAATTAATCAATCACTAGTACAACTTGTACTCACAACACCCGCCAATGGCTTGCTAGGGAAAATTAAAACCCGTTACTATCATACTCAAATTCCTATGTACATTTTGTTCTGGTTAACTAAATTTTATTCTAATTAATATTTGTTGTTTGACAAAGAAATAAAAATTTGAACGTTCTGAATTATCGATGTCTAAGACAGTAAAAATGTTTGTTGATCATCAAATTTTCGTATTTGATTAGCTTACTCCGTAGTAAGTAGTTAGTACACCGTACTTCGTACATGGCAATGGAATGCATGCAAATATATTGAAACGAAACAACTATGTCAACTAGTTGGAGTATAGTACGAGTATAATTATATAAATATTTATTTGCTTTATTAATTTCTCGATGAAAATGTGAAATTTGTTTCCGAAGGACCACCATTATCTGGTGGCCTTATAATCACGTGTCTGTTGCTATCATAGCAGGGAGTATTTTTCTTTTTCTTCATTAAGCCTTATCTTCGCGACTTCGCCCATGTATCCCCATATACAATACGAAGTATATACGTACATGTAAATCAACATATACGGATATACCGTATTGTGTTACGGAGTACATATGATACTCGTCAAGATTTGTCGTTACCTAATTGTTGCGTTAATATTGTGTATCAATTGTGGTCTCGAGAATAAACACACATGTTAAATTATATAAATAGTCGAATATGTCCATGACCTCGTAGTTAGTGATTGTTAGATATAGGGTCTGTTTACATTTATTAAAATGAGTTGAACTGAACTAAATTGAAATGAATATTTTATGAGAGAAGGTAATTAGTAGCTGAATTGAGTGGATCGGAACTAAACTGAAGTTAAACTAAAGTGAACAGACCCTTACACAGTTACACTTATACTTCCTCCATTTTTTTTAATTGACAACGTTTGACTTTTACACTATTCACACAACACGCTTTGACTCGCTTTTGTGGTTCATAGATACGATAAAATATATTCATATGAGATTTTATTTAAATCGTTTCAATGTATATTTTATTAATAACCACTTGGCAAGCGTGATAATAAAAAGGTGCTAACTAAAAAAAACAGAGGAAGTATAACATAAAATAAAGAAAAATTTGTATTATAATTGTAACACGTAATGGCAATACATTATATACAGTATAAAGGGCATAATCCTACTGCAAAGTAGATCATACACGCACACTCTCGAACGAATATACATTAATTAAGTTCAAAATTAACTATCCTAAATTCTTTGAGCTGTTCATCTATTTTACTTAGTTTTGATTAGCTATTTTAGTTAGGAAAGTTTATGTACCATATCTTATAATTCGTACTTTGCTGACAATCGATGGGATGATAAGAACAAATTATATATGAAAGTTACGCATTCAACGTTAACATAGTAAACTGCAAGTTGGAAAATTAAACTCAAGACCCAAACAATGAATGAAGTCATTTTCTAGGGATGTAGTCAAGTAATTTCAAGACTTTATTTTTGTAATTAACAAGAAAATTTAAGACTGGTTGTATGATGTTGGAAATAAAATAAAGAAAATGATATACATAGCCCTAAGGGCTACATATAAGCATTTAATTTACTCTTGAAAATTGTTTAAATTTAGAAAATCATGACAAAACACACTAATTACACTGATTTGCGCGTGTTTTTGTTATGAATTCCTAACTTTATACATTTTCCAAGAGTAAATTCATAAAATAAATCAGGAGATTTTTTTTTTTTTATTTTCATGTGCTTTCTGCTACTGGATATTTCCTGCCAGCTTCGTTTATTGAGATGAAAGCGTTTCTTTAAGATAAACTATAAAGTTCATCGTCATCAATGATTCAGACTCCTCAAAGGTATATATCACATTATTTAATTAATTATTACTCCATGTTTTGTATTTTCTCCGTTTTTAAAAGATATATTGTCCTCGTAACACCCTATGCTTAACTAGGGTACGGTGAAGGATATTGGTCACAAATTAAAATGTATGTCCAGGACCAATAATCGTTCTCACATAGGAGTATATATTAACACAAGTTTTCGTGACACATAGCCTACTCGGCTAGACCCAGCCAAGCACGTTTAACTGTGGGGAAATTGAAAAGTATTACAATCCAACGAGTACTATTCAAGATAGGTTATTATCATTCTTATGGAGTATATATAATTATTGATTAATATAAAATAGTTATATTTATAATTTTCAAACGTTTATTATAAAATTTTCATCATAATTATAAAGAGTTAGCAATCTTAGGACTATATTAGGTGTATCTGGCGGACAACCTAACCATTTATTTGTGACTAATTGATTTTACGGGTGAGATACCCGCCCCAACATATTCTATGCAAAAGTTATATGGTTGATCAGAGTAGACTAGTAGAGTACATGTAGAAGATTAGAACAACATGTAAAAGGGTAAATTTAAGTTTCTCTTTAAGATAAATGTGTAAATATATGGGAGCAAATATTGGAAAGTACCTACTCCACGTATCTATTTCTCAAGAAAACGTCACATATTTGCATGCAATGTGCTTTACATTGTTGTTTTTTAAAAATTAAAGACTCCAAAGCCGTTTATGACTTCAATTGTGATTTGTTTGGGTAAATATTGATTAAATTAATATTAAAAGCGACACTAATAATTCATTGGTTGGTTGATTGCATTTAAAGCAAAAAGTTAACGAAAAAATAGATAGCGGATCGATTTGTTTCAATTAATAAATTCGAATAATTGTAGGTCATTATGTTTAATTAGTTGGGTCTACCAAAAAAGCATGCAAGTATTTAGCCATAATTATTGGAATTGGAACTCACTCGTTTTAGATTATTAGCTGACTTGATTTCCAACGGAATGGTATTGAGATGGTTTTAGGTTGGACAATGATCACTCTAACAGCTATTGTTTAAACTATATTTCCTCTATACTTTTATAGTTTTTAAATGTTGTTCTAATTTTAACGGTATAGTTTCATTCTAAAAGCCAAAATAGTAATAATATTTAGAGTCTTAGAGACACCACTCTGTATCAAATAACAAGAGGTAAATAGCGAAGGAATATTGTACTATACGTGGCAAGGAGGCTGGGAATGTGGGCTTATTTTAATTCAAAGTATGAAAGTTGCAAATTTATAAAGGTCTTGTTTGATAATTAGCTGGTAGCTGATTGTATTAGCTGGTTATAATAGCTGGTTTAACTAGTTGGTTATAGTAGCTGGATTGACTAGCTGGTTATGATTAGCTGATTGTATAAAAATGTTTGGTAAATAACTGTTAATTGTTAGCTGTTTTAGTGTATTTAAAAAACAAAAAACTAATTGTACAATAAGCTAATTTTAAAAAGCTCTTATAACGAGTTTTTTCTAAAAGAGCTTTTTGAGCCCAAAAAGTTCTTTTAATAAGCTATATACCAAACACCCAAATTAGCTTTTTTAATTGGTCAAACATTTAATTGGACAAAATAAGCTAAAAGCTCTTTAAAAAGCTTTTTACCAAAGACACCCAAAGACTTCAGCAAAAAGTGTCATATAGACACAAATTTAATACGGAGTAGTACATACAACAAATATACTCTTGAAATATAGTGGTAAGATTTGGAATTGTTTATTTACGAATATATAAATGAGCTCTATTGAGCTAAGTAGCTAACTCATTTTATATTTTATTATAGTTTGTGAACAATTTGCTTCTACTATATATTAAACTCAATGCTAGCTAATCAATGAGTTCTAGTGACAGTTTATTCGGTTTTTTATGCGAATAATTAGCTCCTACATACATATCAAAAGACTCCTATAGAATTATAGAATGAGTCATCTATAAATTTAAAATGTTACTCGGTATTACCAATTTAGTAATTGATACTAGAATACTTCGTATTACTTAAACCAAAAGTAGTAATAAATTATACGAGTATAAATACAAAAACAATGTAATTGAATGGATATCCATATCCTATATGCTTGTTTAGCTTTTATTTTACAGGTTGTAATTTGGAAGGGAAAAAAAAAAGTTGAAGTATAAAATAATGCTAAAAAACATAAAATAATGCAAAAAAAAAAAAAAAATAAAAAAAAAAAATAAAAAATAAAAACATAAAATAATGCAAAACTGCCGACTGCAAATTAGAAGAAGAAAAGCAGTGGGTGATCACTGACACCTAATTCGTAGGTATCGACCAATGATTCCATTTATGATGCGAATCGTCCAAGTAAAAGCCTTACTTGCCATGTGAGTGTGCAACGATTCGATGCTCAATGCTCAATGCTCAATGCTCATTGCCTATTTTCCGCGTATTTTCGCTCAACAAAATAATGCAACAACAAGATTTTCTAATACTATTTTTAGAAGTTTCAAGATCTATAAATCTCTAAAACCCTAAAAATATCCCTTTTAATAGTATTATTATTAATTAGAATATTGAAAAAAAAAAATTACTCTTATGTGTATTTGCTATTTCACACACTTTATGATCTTTGTTAGGAGTATTCATTATTTCTTCATTCTATGATCTTTATTTGTTTTTACTAATAAAAAAAACGTACTCCGTGTTGTACTCAAATAAGTTCTTGTGCTATGACTTTATTTGATGTGATTTTATTAATATCATTTTGATGATCTTGAGATAATTTGAAATGTTCTCGATTTCGTGTCTCATCTCCAAGAGATAAAGAGAATTCTTAATACAATATACAATTTTAATGATATTTTTTTTTAAACCCCGATTAGGGTCAATTTTAATGATATTTATGCTTAGAGCTTATTAGAGCTTATCTTGAAAATTATGGGGAAATTTAGCACTCCATTTACAAAATAATCCTTAGAAAACAAGTCTAACACTACGGAGTACTAGATATAATAATAAGGCATCGCTATCTCTTTATTTAAAAAATGAAAGAGATTCCTTGACTTGATTTCTACTAATGGAAGATGATTATTCGAGGAAAATGCTTTCAAAAACTTTCATCAAGTTCAATAATTTCCTCGACAATATCTTTGGCATCGCTTTCACGCTTAGTTGTTAGTTGAACATTTCACCTTCTCGCATCTACTAAACAATTCCCTGATAGTAAGCTCATGACAATTGTCAACTTTATAATTACTTCTTGGCAGGACTAACTTGGTCTTATGTTATCAATGAGCTAGTAGACCTTGGGCGGGTAAGAACATATTGATGCTGGTTAATAACTGGTTGAATTATAAGTTTAAATAACATTTAAAGTTTGTATGTTATACCAATTGTTTGTTAGTATAGTGGTAAACTTGTAATTGACTAATTGGGATTTGCCCCCCCAAAAAAAATAGTGGTAATTGGGATGACCCTTGGTAGGGAGGACCCGTGTTCGATCCCACACAACAATAATTGGGAGGGGATTGGAACCTAACCACACCACCACTAATCCCTCGTTGTCATATGTAGTTTTTTGTTGGAACTTCTTTGGTCATATAAATTTTAAAACCGGTCTTGGACCAGACCGATTTTTTCCGTAAATCTATGCATAAAATTTTAAATAATTGTTACGATTATTCTTTTTTTTTAAAAAAAAAAAAAAAAAAAAAAAAAAAGGACGTTAAGTAGAGTTTTTCCTATACTTTTTTCAAATTTTCCGTAATATTATTAAAAATTTAGCATTTTTAAATTAAATTCTAAAATCGGTCCAAAGCGGTCCAGTTCGGATTTTGGAGCGAATTTTTCCGGTTCGGTTCGGTTCGAGTTCAATCCTACCTTAGTCAGTCTGGTTTTTGGTTCTTGAAATAAAAATTTCCTGTTCGATCTTGAACCGATGAACAGTCCTACTCGTAATACAATGTACTCCGTACTTATTAATTATGATTTTTATGACTATTTTCCACCTAGATTCTAATTAATGATTTTATAAAAACACATGTTTTTAAAATTGGTTGAAAACCTACACGTATAAACTTATCAGAGGGTCTTGATTGTGTGAGGCTAGCTACACCACGTGGCCACTTGTAAAAGAACAAAGTAACTCCTATAACACAGACACGGTAACCCTTGTAATACTGATCAAGTAACCCCTATAACATCGATGAAGTAACCCCTATAAAATTGAACGAGTAACCCCTAAGGCCCTAATACACTAACGAAGTAACCCTTATTATGGATGGTCATACCGTGTTTTCAGCCACATATTAGACTTTGTTTAAACTTATTGGGTTAATTAGATTCTACACTATCTGCATATATTGTTCACTAGGGGTTCAATGAATGTGGTGGATCATCAAATGTATATGTCCAGATTCATTGAACCTATCCATTTGATGAAACATTAGTGACAGCAAACAAAAAACATATACTGTATTAACGTCTCATTAAAATTAAAATCTCAATAATTTCAATTGATATTAATGACTCAATTTTAAAAACACATGGAACCCAATCTTTCCGAATGGAGTTTTGAAAGGTAAATAATTTTCCAAAAGAAAAATAATTTATAAAATAATTTAAAATTAGGGTTTGTTTCTACAGGTATTTTGAAAACAGCTGCTTGCCTAATGTCTACCAGATCAGATATATTCCGTACTTTAGGAAGTGTTTTTAGACTAGGGAATACCACAATATGCACTAATAATACTTCCAAATAACACAGCTATTTTTAAATTAAACAATCATTTCGATTATTACCTCTCCCATCAGGTATCACCCCCTTCTTCACTCCATGCGCGCTGTACGCCTGTAGATCCGGCATCTGAGGTGGGGGCCGTGGGGCAGGGCGGAGCGAGGCGAAACTTAGCTTGAATGAGCTCAAAGTACATTGCATATCAAGGAAAGGCTCTGTATTTTCAGTAGATAAATGGAAGTGTAAATTAAAGTATGTATTGGAATTTTTTTAAAGTAGGGCAAAAATGCAAAATGATGTTGACAAACAATATACTTAGTACTGTATTACCATGCCCTACAATTCAAAGAGAGGTTGCATGCCCTTAATTAATTGACAAGTGCTAAAGCTTGCTTAGCTTGGTAGATCTTCTTCATTAAATTATTATGGCTCTAATAATCTTAGATTTTGTGTTCATAGTTCAACTTTTTTTTATATGCTAGTATTTCTATTTTTTTTTTTTTTTTAAATTGATTGTTGTTATGCTTATACTTTGTGAATAAATAAATTGTGATTTCTGAAAAATAATACAAGTATAAAGAGTAGAGGACCTGAGCTATCGAATCTCACAAGCTAGCTTCCAAATTCCCTATAACCCCAAGCTATATTAGGATTGGCATTTGGTAAGCAATAATATACGTGATTACGTTTAAAATTTGAAATCACTCAATAGATCCTAGTTATTGTATTTGTACGAACATAAAATGATTGTGTTATAAAATAAAGATGTATTAAATATTAAGGATTACAGAGAAGCAACATTTAAACTACCAACGATAGATAATTACTTTTAGAAAAAAGAAAGATTCTACAAGTCTCTTTCACCAACCATGCTCCACGCACAAATCATCAGTGTTTGATGAATTTTTAAAATATTTAGATGAACTAAAATATTAATATAAGTTACAGATAAGTTCAAATCTGAACTCTTATTGGTCAAACATACGTGTCTACACTCTAAAGGCTATGTCAATATGTGTACAAGTATGTAGTAAACAACTGTCCATGTTTTTTAATGCTTCAAAAGCCGTAACTACTACTTGAAATTTAATTTTGTCTACATGACTTTTATTATTATGGTTATGTTTTTATAAAAGGGTATGAAAGTTTCTTATATGCTTAAGAAAACTGTATTTGCCTCCTATTGGGTCGATAAGACCTAATTAATACCGTACATAGGTAACATAGAAATCCTTCAATTTACAAGTTTATTACTCGTACATTATTTTTATATTTAATAATTTGTTGGATTTATTTAGAATAATGTTTGGGTCTATCCCATGCTATATTTTCTGAAGTTTGGATAATGTTTAAAAATGAATTTCAGTTCTTCAGTAGATTGTGAACTCGATAAATGCGTGGATATTCTTGCCAAATGCCTCAACGGCGACCACTCGCCACTTCACATTGTCTGGTCAATGTTTTTGCCTCTTGCATTTCTCCAAAGGTCACTTTGCCATGGAATACCTCTGTTTTCACGTGATCTCCACGTGCCTTTCTCGTTCCTTCAACTTGCTCGCACACCCTCGTTTGAAGAGATTTTTTTTTCAACTTAAACATTTTTTTTTTGAAAAATAAACATTTTTTATTTCATTTTTAAGAAAAACATTGTTAAAAAATGATGAGCATGTGTGGTAAAGCTACTTTTTTTTTTTTTTTTTTTTTTTTTTTTTTTTTTTTAACGGATTCAATTAAACTACGGAGTATTATTGTTATTGAATGTTTGGTTAAAAACTTTGGTAACAATCACTTTACCATTCTAAGGGTAATAATCTCCACTTATTTATTACGGGCTTGTTCTGATTGATTTAGTGGCAGATCTTGGTCAAAACTATTAGGGGGGGCTGGAATTTGAATTTTTTTATCTCTCACTAAAAATAATCACTATGTTCTAATATTTTATGAGAAAAGGAAATTAAGAATTGAACTAAACTTATTAGAGCTTAACTGAAAATAATCTTTTTTTTTTTTAAAAAAGGTAGTATTAAAGAAAATTAGAGTCAAGGAATTCATTTTTATGTTTAAACCAAACAAATTTAAAAGTGAGTAGGAGTTAAAAGATTTATTTTCCCCTTTAATTTATTCCTTTTCCATCCCGTTTTCAATGTCATACCAATTGCCCCTACCACATGAATAATGTGTAAGATTTCCAACTCATTATGCATGACTTTAGGTTTTACACTCGAATTCCACGACATACATTTTGCTGTTTAAATTTCCTTACAAAGTCCTATCTTTCGCCTTCAAGGTAAGATAAATATTTTTCCTTGTAATTCTAGGAGTACCTTTTTTGTTTTAAAATTAACCACAATAGCACATCAAAAATGCATAAGATTCAATTTAATAGAATATTGAATGAAGGTAATATAACGGAGGCTTTCTAGCTTTTAAACTCTACCCAAAAGAAAATAAAAAATGCACAAAGTATTTACCTCCAAATTAATTTGACAAAATTTGACCATTAAATTTCATTTATGTTTGGTCAAACATAATAAAGTATATATAGAGTACAATTTTTCTTAAAAAATTAGGACTAAGGGTCTGTTCTCATAGACTGAACTCAGCTGAACTGAACTGAATTGAACTAAGCTGAACTGAATATTTTATAAGAGAATGAAATTATGAGCTGAACTGAATTAAACTGAAAATAAACATATGAGAACATACCCTAAATCATTGATTGAAACTCATATGAATTGTATAATACGGTAGTATGAGTCCAATACATATCATCATATTGGATCAAATAAAATGTACTCCGTATATAAACGAACACGATTATAGTCACTATATTGTAGGCTTGTAAAGTTGTAGGTAATTCTTATCATTCTGCAAAGGGAACAAGGGGTTAAAATGATATGAAATAAAGTGAAATTACAATAAATGGTCTTTGCATTTTTTCATAATATATGCAAAATGATAGTAGAACTTACTAAGTGCTCAACCCACAAGTGAATTATTGATTGATATATTCAATTCAATAACCAATAAATTAAAGTTTTACTTCTTGTAATGCATAGCAATAATGGAATATTCTATCTAGTATTCCATTTCTATTTTTTCCAACTTATTTACAAACGGCTGCTAATCGCCGCTTGCCAAATGGATACTCCAAACTTTATTTGGGCTCTCTAGGTTATTTCCAAAGGTCATTTGCCACGTAGGAGGTAGTTTGGACACCTCACTTTCAACCAATCTATATCCTCCATGTCATTTGGATAATCTCTAAGACTTCTACCTAGGTTACTGTATTATGAAAAAGTTCGTTTTAAAAAAAGAAAGCAATAAAATATATTCTAATAATTTAATCAAATTCAAAAAAATAAGATAAGTATTAAAAAAATTCATATGGCATGTATACAATAAGTTTATGAAAAATAAATTTTGGTAAGAGTTAATAGGGTTGTTAATCAAAGTTAATTTACGACTAAAATAGGATGTAATAAATTCATATACATGGCTATGAAATTTTAGTTTAGATAAGTTATAAGTAAAATAAGATAAGATAGGATAATAACATCGAAAAAATAAAATAGGATAATAACATCAAAAAATAAAATAAGATAAATTCATTCAAATCAATAAGATAATAATTGGGATAAAGTAAAATAAATAAATTACCTTAGTACGTATCATATACGAAGTAATAATGATAAGATTGGATAAGATAATGATCTGATCTATTTGAATGGATTGAAGTGTATCATAAATTAAATTATGACAATAATATACGAGTAGTATTTTATTGGCGATAATCGATAATACATCACGGGCTCATAAAAGCTTCATATTTAGTCATTTACCGGCTATCATGAAAAGTATTCCCAAATGTATGAGTTTATTTTATGATAGATGATCGATTGATGCTTGAACAAACAAACAAACCAAACAAGTTTTGTTGTCCTCGTAGTAAGACAGCCCCTGATTGCTCTTGTTCATTATGCAAACCTCCACTAGAATGTAGTCACGTGTCATTTGTATTGCATTGTTTTTGTAGGAAAAAAAAATATTATCCAAAACAAACAAATCAAAATTTATTATATAATATAATATTTTTCAAGTCTTCATGGATTAAAATACAAGTAAAAATTGTTATGATATCAAGAATTTTATCTTAATGTTAAATTTCACCTTGACTATATAATTTATTTTTAATTTTTTCTAAAGAAATTTTTACATTGACGTATATAATAATGAATAATAGCTTGATAATTGATTTCAATATCATGAAATTAGGGCACAATGACTTGTGAGAAATATATATGATATGAAT
Organism: Chenopodium album; assembly: GCF_948465745.1. Classification (NCBI taxonomy): domain Eukaryota; kingdom Viridiplantae; phylum Streptophyta; class Magnoliopsida; order Caryophyllales; family Amaranthaceae; genus Chenopodium; species Chenopodium album. The sequence continues at coordinate 70,783,264 of NC_137842.1, read as the reverse complement.
GGCATGCATTTATATGTACCCAATTCAATTTAGCTTTCGTGATCACTCAACTTAGTTCATAACATCCAAATAAGCAACATTCAAGAATATTCATTACTCTCCGTATATGAAGAATATTTAGTAAAATGTGGATTTAATTGTCACGAAGCCGGCCGTACAATGATCAACATAGCATTAATAGGAATAGCACTATTGCTGGATCGAGTAGATGGTCCACAAAATTAAAGTGGTCCAAAATAAAAACATCAACTCTAAAGAAGCTTTATTAGTGTAAATAATGTGTAATTGTAAATGTTGTTGGGGGATATATTATGCCCTATACTTTTTGTGTTGTGGGATCATTCAAAGAAAGTGACCCAAATGACCAAGGACATTTTTGTTAACCAACTCATAAAACTCGACATGTATCTGGGCTCCTAAATGCTAGGATTTTGTTACTACCACACACATAGCTACCAAAACACAGGATATTGAATTATTGTTGATTTAATGTCATTTTTATTTTATTATTTTTTTTATTTTAACAAAGTGACACCTTTTGTGAAAGAGTAATTGTTCTCATCTTATCCACGTTATTGTTTCATTCTCAACCATACATGGAAGCTTTCATCATTCAATTGAATGCACCTCATGAAATGAGCAACTTAAACAATGTGCTTGTGATCTCTTGTGCACTTTTATCCAATCCACTTTTTTCGAGCATAGTGGTCCTAGATTTATTATTATTGTTTTGTATGATGTATGTGAGTGATATTTGATATGTATTGTATGTGATTTCTATCCATACATATGCTTAGGTTTTATCATGGAGCAAAATATTACTAAGGCATGATGTCGTGAAAATTATTTAGACTATCTATGTTGCATATATAACGTGTTTGGATTATAAACACATTAATTTAACATTATAATTGTCCTTTAGCTGAAAGATGAATTACGTAATAAGGGCCTGTTTACATTTAATTAATTTAAGTTCATCTCTAATCAATTCAGTCAGTTCAGCTCCTAATTCCCTCTTTCATAAAATATTTATTTTACCTCAGTTCAGTTAAGCTTCAATCAGTTCAGTTCAGCTCAGTTCAGTAAATGTGAACAGGTCCTAAGTCTTTTTAATAATTTTTTTTTTTTTTGCGGTTTCATCCGGTTCATCTTAGGGCTAATTCGAATTCGGGGATCACTTTTGAGTGGTTAAGTTTCAATCCCCTTCCAATTATTGTTGCAGGTGCATGAGACCTCCCTATCAAGTATAGTCTCAATCATCACTATACCAACAACCAATCGATAAAGTCTTTTTAATATTAAACAAGCGAGTGAGCAATAGTAATAGACTAATTAGCTTGCCATAACAGAGAAAGTTTATATTCATGCACCCTAAAACATAATTTTATGAAGTTTCTCCTAAAAAATAGTGTATTATGTGAATTTATAAGTACTAAAATAGTATGGAGTGGCTATTCCATGACATTCATATGTCAATTGATTAGTCACACGTGTAGACCAATCAATTTTGAAATTTTGTGGAGAAAATTAAATTCATAAAAATTGTGAAGAAATAAGAAAGAGATTACTCTATATGAGTTGGTAATTAATTATTATACTCCCTCCGTCTCTAAATTACATTCCTCTTTTTAGCATTTATTCCTCACATAATAGAGAGAAAGAGGAATGTAATTTAGGGAGTAAAATATAATACTTTTCTACAAATAAATCAACTATACAATATACTCCCTACTTAGTATACAACTTTAAGATGGTACTCCTACCGTATAATTAATCTAAATTTGTACTCCGTACACAATTACCGCGATACTTTCCTAAACAAGAGATCAAGAGACAACAACCCTAAGAGTTACCATCACCTACCTCGATATTTGTTAAACAATTGTGGTTAAGGAGATGGATTCACGTGGCTTAATTTAGACTCTACTCCATTAGTCACAAATTACAATATTCTAATCCCTAATTCTTGTAGTCAATTAAGTAAAAGAAGAGGGAAACATGCGAAAAACTTTTGTTTAATCATACCTAAATTTGACTACATTATCTTAATTTTTTAAAAAATATTGACCAAAATAATTCAATAGTAATTAATTACACTTAATTAAATTTAGCTAATTTAATGCCTTTTCAAGTGGATCAGTTCTAAAGCATAATCCACGTCAGCTCTTCATCGGATTGGGTCACCACTACGACACCGTTAAAATCCTTTTTTTCTTTTTTTTTTGAACAGCATTACATATTGTTAGAGAGAGAAAAATTAAACAAAATCCTAATTATTTTTCATTATTATAAAAAGTCTTAACAAAAAAGGAAAAAAATAAAACTTATTTCCTTTGTTTTCTTTATATTATCACCTAAATCTGAATCATTTCTTAATATAATCACTATTATGAAGAGGAATTAAGATTGATATAAAAGGGTAGAAAGAAGAGAGAGAATTTTAGTTTTTTTAATTCACTTTTTTTCCGATTTTCTCTCTCTAACGTTTCAGAGCGAAATCGGAGGAGAGAGAAAGAGGAAAAGGGAAATGGTGATGGAAGATAACGAGAGTAGTTGCAATAGTAGCAGGGCGGCAGCAACGGCGGCGGCGGAAACGACGTCGTCGGCGTCTGCTACGGCGGCGCAAAATTCTAGGCAGCAACGCCAGAAACTCGAGGTTTACAATGAGGTTCTTCGAAGGTTGAAGGAATCGAACAATCCAGAATCTTCTCCTCCTTCTTTCGACGACGAACTTTGGGCTCACTTTCATCGTCTTCCTGCTAGGTTTATGATTATAATTTTGAATTATTATTTTTTCTGTATTTTTTGGTTAATTCTGTGCGATTTTTGAGGAATTTTTATTGATTTTGATTTTTGGTGGAAAAAATGTAGATATGCGTTGGATGTAAATGTTGAGAGAGCAGAAGATGTTTTACTGCACAAAAAATTATTGCATCTTGCTCATGATCCAGCGAATAGACCTGCATTTGACGTGCGATTAGTTCAGGTTATCAATTTTTTATATTTTAATTATGTTTATTATAGAGTAATTTCATGTTTTAATGTTTGCATAATTTCACAATTTTTTTTTGGTAATTTTATTGATTTTAATGGTGCTGTAATGTACTGTGTGAATTTTGATTATCATATGAATGGAATTTGAAATTTTAGGTATCCTATTTTGTGGAGATGTTTTTGGAATCCGGATTACTTTAGGTTGATGTTAGTTGTAGGTGTTAGAGAAATTTGTAGTTGAATTTAGAGATGATCAGCATTATCGTGTATTTTTTCCTTGACGACTGTTTCAGTGAGTTTATTATTGTAAGTTTGAGGATCTTTCACGGTTTATGTATATTTTATTATCAAGTGGGTGGTGGTGTTGTTAAAGAATTAAGATCCGATTTCGTGTGCTTTTTATGCATGATTGGTTTTTTGTTGTTTTGTAATACGAATGTAAGCATTGATGAATTGCATCATAAGCATTTTGCATTGATGAATTGCATCATAGGCATTTTAGTTTCAAATTTCAGAATCTCGAATGAATTATGTTCACTGATTTGTACAAACCATGGTTATTCAATTTGATGAGTCTGTTATTCCTTGGTAATTTGCATGCATTGATGGATTATGCTCTGATTAGGTTGCTACCACTTCTGATGGGAATGCAGAAGATAATGATCAAGAATCTTCTCCTTCAATTCGAAAAAGGTGTGTATTTTTATGTTTTTATTGAGTAAGGCCTTCCAATATGTCAATCTTGCTCATTGCGTTGCTGATGTAACTTCCACTCCTTTTTTAAATTTTGTTTGTAGTCATCCACCACCTGCATTTGGCTCATCACCTAATCTCGAGGCCCTTGCACTTGAAGGACACAAACCACATGATGATGAGGAAGACGATGATGATGAAAATGCTACTTCAAAGCTGTTTCGGTAAATGCTAGACGTAATTTCACCTCATTGTGTACACTTTTGTGAATATATATTCCATGTCTAGGGAATTATCCTTTGGAGATCCTCTGGGGAGATTTCTTCTCTCAAGTTTCTCTCTCTTTTGTGTAGATACTGCTTGACTTTAAACTATGTTCTCTGGGAGGCACTTCTAGTTATAGAGCAATGTTATCGAAATGAATTTTCAGGCAGAGTATCATTGAAAGGTTGATCTTATCTGCAAAATGGCTCTATCCAGACTACTCTAATATGACACTTGCTCAAAGGAGGAGATGTCAACTGTATATGATCAAGAAAATCTTGATAGACTAAAAGGATTCTGCTATTAAGATGAGTAGACGACTCTTTGTTCTGGCACTCATACCGGGACCCTTCTTTTTTCCATTAATATGTAGGGCTTGAAAAGCTATTGCTGGATGGTATTAATCCAGTTTGTAAGGATGTTATAATGCCATCCTCCTCACCCATTTGATATCTAATTGTGTGTAGTAGAGTTCATGTATTGCATAATGGCTCCTTTAGCACTTCTATACTTGTGGTTGCTGTTCCTTGTGCATTCCTTTTCATATTGTACGTTGATACTTACAACTCAAGTTGATGTCTTTGCAGGCCCATGCACGAGATCACTTTTTCCACAGATGACAAACCAAAACTTCTTAGTCAGGTTGGTGTTACACGTGTTTAATTGCACTGGCATAAGATTATTGAGTTACACAATGAGACATTATCATAGAACTAATATTATATTATCCATAAAAACATATGGTGGTGTTAGATAATTTCTTTTGTTTGCTTTGTGATCTCAATAACTGTGGCAGGTGTGATTATTTCTTTATTGGCTTATACTATGGAATATGTTTCTCTAAATTTATGTTTGTCTGTTATTTGGTGTTCTAATCATTGCAGTTAACATCTCTACTGGCCGATGTTGGGTTGAATATTCAGGAAGCACATGCCTTTTCTACCACAGATGGTTACTCTTTAGATGTTTTTGTTGTTGATGGTTGGCCGTATGAGGTACTTTCATCTACATCTTTATATTCATACAGTTAAGCTGGCCTTGATTATGGACATTTAGTCATCTTTGTTTATCACTTTTTGAAGAGGGGATGGGGAGGGTTTTATTGTGTTGTTTTGTATGTGAATCCTTGATTAGTGTTCTTGTAAAATTGTCATATGCACAATAGTTGTGACTTATGTGTGAAATTCATGGTGGGATTCTTATTCTAAAACTTATCTTTTTAATAATCATTGTTATATCTTGTTTGAAAAAGATAATATCAATGTGAAATGTGTGATATAAAGTGAGATCCTCCATTAACAATGTTTGTATCATTTTACATGTGTCTGTGTGAAATTGTGAATGACATAAAATGAGATTCATGGAGAATGTAATGTGATGGATGCAACATGCAATGTAATAGGAACGTTTTTTGATTGATCAGTATAGATATGTTTAGTTTGCTATCTAAAAAGTTTATTGTCAATTCAAAAAATAAAAACTCTTAAAAGTGATTGATATTTCATTATATAGTCACCGTAGGCTTTGTTTGGTTCAAAATTAGTAAAGGAGAGGAAGAGAAGGGAAAGAAAGGAAAAGAATGGAAAGGAAGTTGTTTTTATCTTCCAATATTTGGTTAATCACACTTCCATGTCCGCTCTCCATTTAAGCTACTCAAATCTTGTGGGCCATGTCTTGATCAATGTCACCATATTTCTCGACCGACCTAAGATTTTTAAAACATTTACTCATGGTCAAGCCCTTTCCATCCAAACTCACCACATCATCGCTTGTTCCCCTCGGAGTACCAAACTGGCATAGCAAATATTGGGTCTTAATCCGACTTAGCTTAAACCCTCTAGACTCTTACCTCTGTCTGCATTGCTCCAATTTGGCATTAACCCCATCTTTAGTTTCATCCACTAAAACAATGTCTTTTGCAAACAGCATACACCATGGAACCTCATCTTGAATTGGTCAGGTTACTTTATCTAGAACCGTTGCAAAAAGAAAGAGGTTTAATGTAGACCCAATTGTAATAGGAAAATCTTTTGTCAACCCTCCACATGTCCTCTAACATTAATATTCTATCACTGAATGTTACCAATGTGGCAATGTTAAGCTCTAACATTCTGTAATAGCTATAAATTATGCAGTGTTAGGCCTGTTTATTTTGCTTCTAGTATTATAATTTTGTTACCGTTACTATAAAACCTTTTGATTAATGATACTATTACTCTTAATGAATACCTCATGGTATTCTAGAATACATGGGCTGCCTTCTTCATCACTCATTTTTCTTTGTGTACCTTGACCCAAGCTGAACTGCGTTATCTTTTGGGATGTGTTATATGAAATGCTCTTCCAATGAGCTTAAAATTTGACATTGACATCTTCGTATTCGATTTTTTAGGAGACACTGAGGCTCAGGTCTGCTTTGGAAAAAGAACTTAAAAGAATTGAGGTAATTGTATTGCTTTTATATTTCTTTATATCTTGTTTAGTCTAGCTGTTGATAACTTGACAAGGTGACATGCTTCATGTCTATACTACTCTTCTTCATGCTATCAATGACTATTTTGGAACATTGGAATTCTTGACATTTGTGTATGTGAAAATTCTTGACCTTTGTATATGTCAAATTTCTCACCCAATAACCACCAATTCCACCAGTCTACCACCCAATCTTGGTTATTTTCTAGTTTCTAAATCTGTTCATCAAATTGTAGTTCTGATTTTCTTCTCAGTTTAGAAGAACATAGCTCTCAGACTTGTATTTTTATCATCTGAAAAAGGGGTTGTCTAATGTTTGTGGAAAACTACTCTTTTTTGTTTTGTTGTTCTTTGTTTAACAACAGGGTGTTTTTTGGCTTTGCAGAATTCATCTTGGCGCAGTCAACAATCATCATCTCCTATGGATGAGCAAGATCAATCCCCAAATGAAGCTAGTGAAGATCTTGTGGTGATACCAAATGAGTACGTGGCTATACCAAATGATGGAACCGATGTTTGGGAAATTGATCCTAGACTTTTGAAATTTGAGAATAAAGTTGCTGCTGGATCATATGGTGATTTGTAAGTTATAATTTTTTGTTGGTTGTAATAATTCATTTTGTGCTGTGTCTATTATAGTTGCTTACTTGTTATTTATTTGTATAGGTATAAAGGTACTTACTGCAGTCAGGATGTTGCAATTAAGGTTTTGAAGCCTGAGCGTCTTAATACAGATTTGCAGAAAGAGTTTGGTCAGGAAGTGTATATCATGAGGTGATTTTTAGCTCTTAAGTTCCTGCGTATTTGGGATTGTGCTTCTGACTTGTTTTCCCTTTTAATGTACGGCATTTTCTAAAGACTTGTATAATCTCATTTTCTGCTTATAATGATGACGGTTTGTGGAGTTCTTTTAGCTGGTTTTGCTGATTGCTAGAGTACTGATATCTTGTTTGTAATCTGTTAAGAATAGTAGTGGTGTCTGAGCCTATGGTGCCTTGGATAGTTGAACTTAGTATTGATTCTTGACTTGGCTCTGGTTAAAGATGTTTTCTGTTATCTATGCGTGTTCTGTTGATGAAATGAAGTGTTTAATTTTGGCTATCTTCCTAGATTTCCTTCTCACTATTTTTGAGCAGAATTTTGTTTCATGTTGCAGGAAAGTTCGCCATAAAAATGTTGTTCAGTTTATTGGTGCTTGTACAAAACCTCCAAGTTTGTGCATTGTCACAGGTAACATGTGAACATATCTTGAGCTTTACTCTGTAATCTTAAATCTCGGATTTTGTACTGTAGAAGCTCTTTAGTTCCCTTATAGAAAGCTGTACATATTTAGCATTGTAAAAAGAGGGTTAAAATTATCGGTAGAGTTTGTAGCAGATCACTTGGTCTGCCTGATAAACTATCATAATGATATTAAATGTGGCTTATTGGCTATGTATTGTACTCCCTCCGTCCCATAATATAGTTCCTGTTTTCCTATTTTGGTGAACCAAAATGTTGTTCTTGTTTTCATTTTTGGATAGTATGTAAAGACCCTACACTCATTTTTGTTATTTTATTCATTATACTTCATACATTACCCTTGAATTTTGCACATGACCGGTACTTTTTTCCACTTTCTCTCTCTAACTTTTGACTATAATTGTACTTTTCACTTTTATTAATGTACTTCATCCACTTTTCTTGTGGTTCATTTATTTGTGTCAAGGCTTGAATATATTCTTTTTCCTTGGTTTTATGCTCAGAATTTATGTCGGGTGGAAGTGTTTATGACTATTTGCACAAGCATAAGGGAACATTCAAGCTTCCATCTCTGCTGAAAGTAGCAATTGATGTTTCCAAAGGAATGAACTATTTGCATCAGAATCATATCATCCACAGGGATTTGAAGGCTGCCAATCTTTTAATGGATGAAAATGAGGTATTTACTTTTTTTTTTTTTTAATATTTTTTTTTTTTTTAATTTTTATTTAGTACAAATGTTTACAGTCATATTATTAGTAATGATCCTTTGGTGTGTACTTATTACGGCTAGCAAATATTAGTATTGAATTTCTTTGATCCTGTAACTTAGGGTTTTAGTAGTTCTTGCATAATTAATTATTCCAGTTCTATTTTGTACTTTAACACACCCCAACTGAAATTTTCTTCTGTTGCTTTAATACTAGTTTGAAGTTGATAGTAGCTACCTGCTAATAGGAGTGTATTTTGTGCCAACACTGCCAACTACACTGGACTTTACTGTTTGTAACTCTATAATAAGCTTACTGTGACTTTTTTTTTTCTTTGATTAACTTAATTCCAAACTTGCTAGTCCCTCCTGGAACTATGAAATTACGAATGCATATGCACGACATCACGAGTACCCATTATTTTATCAGCTGATTTTTTCTGAGTTAGCATCAGTTTTTGAGTGTTTTACACTTCTACCTAACCAGAAATGCAGTTCCCCATTAACAGTGCATGAAATTTAAGGACGACTAGCTGTGTTCTTATTTAAGATTCAAGATCTGAATATTTTTACTTGTAGAAAGCATGCTTTCTCAAAAAATGGCATAAAATAAAAGAAAAGAGTGTTGGTCTGCTGTGAGTTGAAATTTTTACACCAGAATATTATGCTCTAAGGTTTTTTCTTAAATATGCTGGATTGAAATTTTGATGGAGTGTTTGTTTTGGCTGTTTGGATCCCTGTGATAGCCGTTGACTGTTTCTGTGTGCGGTGGTTCTAGCAGTTTTCTTGGTACGAGTTGTAATGTGCATGCAATTCTCATTTTTGCTGCTATGTTTTGAATTGCAAACTCTGCTCTGGAATTATATTGCTTGTGAGTTATTTGTTCCTCCACCACGGAATTACCACTTTTAAAACTGCATGACCATGACTCACGTTGCACTTGCTTCGTTGTCCGCCTAAAATAGGAAAATTCTAAGAATAATGGCTTTTTTTACTACTACTTTTGCTAGGTGTGGCGTCTGGCATACGTTTATCTAGTGAGTGAATGCTAGATTGCCCGACAATTACAAGTGCTGCTTGTGGAGGACACCTTGGATGTGCATAGGGTTAAAGATACTGACTTTGGAGCGCTATGTATACTTAGCATTGGTTCATGATAAGGGCCATTAGTGATCGTTTCATGTAGCCAGAAGGTGCTATGCCTTGAAGTATATGCATCTGCATAGTAATTACAAGGTTAATGAATCTAAGCAGATAATAATATTGTGGAGTAATATGGTCCTGAACCTTAACCCAACCCTAGTTTTGTTTGTGGGAGAGGGTAGAATGAATGATGACATTTTATTTTTGTCATGCTAGTATTGTGGTAGATTCTTGCAGAGAGTATTATTTAATATATATATATATATATATATATATATATATATATATATATATATATATATATATATATATATATATATATATATATTTTTTTTTTTTTTTAAAAAACTTTTAATACATGATACCTATATGTGAGTTGTGAGGTTGTAACTACTAACTAGACCTGGTTCTAATGTGATACGAAGTGTACTTTTGAGCCCTATAGTTTTATCGTGATAAGTAATAATTGTTCAGTTTATGGTAATTTCACTTGCTATTACTTGCACTGGTTTGCACTTGGCTTTTGTTCAGAGTAATTTTATGCATTCATTGTGGCATGTGAGCATTATTTAGTCTGTAATTTATGACTAAAATATTTGTGCTGCAGGTAGTAAAAGTTGCAGATTTTGGAGTGGCAAGAGTAAAGGCTCAAACTGGTGTTATGACAGCTGAAACTGGAACTTACCGGTGGATGGCTCCAGAGGTTTGTCTCTGTCTTGGACAGTATGGACACTGTGCCGTTATATATAGAGATTAAATTTTAAGTTTTTCTTGCATCCTAGCCAATGTTAAGCTTATGATGTACTTCTCCTGTTTCTATTTTAGCTGCACAATTTCTTTTTTTTTTTTTTTTTTGTGATATAACCGTGTTTCTTTTGATCAGTTTTTGTTATTTTTGCATTGTTCTAACTTCTTATATTATTGAAGGTTATTGAACACAAGCCTTATGATCACAAAGCTGATGTCTTCAGTTTTGCTATTGTACTGTGGGAGTTACTGACAGGGAAGGTTTGCATTCTTTATTTCTGCTGCTTGTTTTTGTTGAATTATAAAACACTACAGCTTGTTCATTTTCTTGCTTGAGTGAAATTTAACAATGTTTTTTCCGCAGCTTCCTTATGAATACTTAACCCCATTACAAGCAGCTGTTGGAGTAGTTCAGAAGGTAAACATAAAATTTTTCATCATTATAAGCATACAATAAGGTTTGCATGGTGCGACTACTGGGCTTAGGAAGTAATAGGAGTAAAAGTTTTCTGATATGCCACACCATTGTTTTTTTTTTTTCCTTGTCCAATCCTCTGCTTTTCTAAGTATTTAGTTTCTTACAACTTTTAGAAGTTGGAAAACCTGGTTAAGGTTGTCTGTTAATTTTGATCAGGGCTTAAGACCAACTATGCCAAAGAACTGTCATCCCAAACTTGTCGAGCTGCTTGAAAGATGCTGGCAGCAAGATCCTCGGACAAGACCTGACTTTTCTGAGATCATACCAATTCTGCAGCAAATAGCCAAAGAGGTAGAATTAATTTCTCGTAGCAATTGATAAAGTATAGCTGCACTTTTGCACTTGAAATTTCTTTAATGTTTTCACTTGAAAGACCGCTCATAGTCATGCTATATCTATTAATCCTTGCAATTGATTGGGTAGGACTGAATCTGGATCATAATTTCTTATTTACTATAAAAAAAAAATTATTTTTCTTAACATATGGCAAAAAGTTAGTTTAGAGGCTGTGTTTAGAAAAGGAAAAGGAGATGAGGGAAAAGAAGAGAGGAAAATGCAAAAGAGTTCTGATGCCAGTAATGTTGAATATGGGAAAACTCGGACTACAAGTGCATTGATGCTGTTAGAGGTTGCTAGTGTACGTTTATTTTTTTTGGACTCTCCTGTCTAAATTGGCTGTATTGGAACAGGTTGCAAGTGCCGAAGGTCAGAAAGACAAACATGGTGGTGGTGGATTCTTCTCAGCTCTCAGAAGAGGTCATCACTAAATCACAGCAAGGTTTTCTGCTGCATTGAGTGTTAACTCCTCTGTACTAATTTCTAATTGTCTAGGTCATTCTGCATATGCTTTTTGCCCATCTTTATAGTGTACAGTGATTTGTCAATACGGCATATACAACTACTACAGGTTTGCTTTTATGTCACTTAAGAAGTAAACCATATTCTTTATACTATTGCCCACACTACTGCGTTTGTCCCCCGTCTACAATCTGCATCCATAGAGAAGGGGCATGATGAGTTAGTTTTTTGTAACTTTGTTAAAACCTTCTACGGCCAGATGAAGAAATGACAAATTACTGAAATTTTCTATTAAAGACAGTTATTCCAGTTTTCTGTTTTTAACTTTCAACATTTAGTTATTCTGTATATGATACTCGTTATATATTGTACATACATCGAATCTGAACACAATGTGCGACTCATAGATTATGAAGCAGACTAATTCTTTGCTGTGGAATGACTCAAATGAATAATAAGTGGCATGGGTGTACGGAGCAGTTTATTGTAGCCCAACGTTATCCTAATTTGTGTTAAATCATCTTACTATAATTCTTTTAAGATTAGCGTAGTTTAGAGGTAAGTTGAACCTGACAATCAAATTCTTGAAAGCAAAAGACTCTGGTATAGAAGCTCAATGCAAGTAATATGAGCTAAGCTTGGCGAGAATTGCAACCAAAGGTTGATCTCGGCTCGGCTCAGCTCAGCTCAAACCACTAATATCCGTACACCTAAATACTTAATTTGTAATAATATGCTTCCTCCTTTTATAATTCTAGGAAGTTTTACAAATATTGCAACTTTTTCTTATTTGTACATATTTTCTTTTTTCTCTCAGTATGGAGAAAGTATAACATTGATTTCATAGTCACATGAGCCGTGCCTGTTTTTTCTAAGATGAAAAATAACTCCGAAGAAAATCTAGGTTGTCACCGTCTTTCTTGCAGCTCCTTGTCAAGGTCAACTACAGATTCACGTGATATGTCATGTTCTGTTCAACACCCCCTGCTTTTTCCCGCCAAATAAATGAAAAACAATGATTCACCAAAAAACCGTTAGTACCTTTCTCAGCCCGCCAACTATTTCCTCTGTCTTTCACATGTACACTGTGCTTTTAGCCGTACATCCTTCTTCTCACGTTAATTTTTACGAGTAATTCAAATACTACATCCGTTTCATATTATTTGCAACGATTAGACATATTACTTTTCCACTATATATCAAATCGTTACAAATAATATGAAATGGAGGTAGTACAAAACCTTTAAAATAAAAATTAGAATGTACCTAGTTGTATTCAATTCATTCCACATAACCTCTGCTTTTGTATCTAGTAATGTTGGTCAAGCTGTAAATTGATCTACCTATAATCATATGTAAACGTAACACGGAAAAATAAAGAACTTGATTTGCTTATTAAAAAACAAAAAAAAAAGGTGTGAAATAACAATGAGATAAGCGTTAATTCTGGTATCAGTTTCAAATTACCAATGCTAGCTACCTAGCTGGTTGATTTTGTTCTTCAGTAATTTATTCATTTACTGCTAATTTCTTCTTTTTTTGGTGCAAATTATACAGCTAATTCTTATTATGTTAAAATAATTTAAAATAAGTATTGGTACAAAAAAGTAATTAAACTATTATTATATATACACATCTCTTAGATTATCTCTTAATTCCCTTTCTTATTAACCCAGAAAACTCAAGAATCTCATGCATTTCTTTACATAAACATAAAATCAGCCTACAACCACATTTCCCCAACCACAAGTTATATTACAAACATCCCAAATACAAAAATAAAAACTCCTAAATTCCTAATTCTTTTTTAATTTCAACTATATTTTCCCCAAATTTAGCAAACACAATCTATCTTACCTGTCCTTTGAAATTTTAACCCACTTGTATTTTGTTGTAATTATAGGTATAGAATTTGTTTTCTAAAAATGGAGTTTTCCTTGAGAAAATCAATATCCTTCCCTTTCAAACGCCATAGCTGTCAAAGCATCTTCTCCTCTTCTTCTTCTCCCTCCATTGGTGAACCTCACCCCATCCTCCCTCCTCCTCCTCATCATCATCATCATCACCGCCACGACGAACACGATGATTGTTCAGGCCATCATCCTATGACCTCTACCCCTCCAGGTGACCACCAAGTCATCGTCAAAATCGACTCTTCAGACGACATTATACAAAGCAATACAACTTTTAATAATGGTAATATTACCTCTTTGTATCATAAGGAAGGTGAAGAGAATAAAATTGGACGTCCTCCCTTTTCCACCATGGCAGAATTCTCCTTCAGACAAGCAGCCGTGGACGACCCCACGTTGTCGCCTTCGGATTCATTGATAGGTAAGTTCTTGGAGCAAGAACAAGAGCTACAAGGCCTACAACGACGACATAACATGTCCGGCGAATTGTCCGTAAATATCGACATAGATGAGGTAGACATGGAAGATGATCATCTAAGACGCCAACAACAACAACAACACCAACAACAATTGCAACAACAACAACAACAACAATATATGAATTCACATCATGAAAATCATAGTATTCGACGACAAGTATTACAAGGTTTGCCACCTTTGCCTCCTGATTGTTTATCGAGGCAGAGTTTGAGTTATCGAAGCGATATTCAAAGTCCGGATATTGTTAATGGTAATGGAAATAAGTTAACCCCAATGTTGAACACCCGTAGCAATAGTATTAGTAGCAATAATAACATGGATGCTGCGTCGAGGGAGACACGTGTTTCGTTCCAAGAGTCGTTTAATCCGGACAACCACCCGAATATGATAAGGCAATCTTCATCTGAGGTTGATGATGACGACGACGACAATGATGATGATGCCTCCTCCTCGAAGGCGGGTGATCATCATGGGAATAATAGTCACCATGATGCTTATGATGAAGAAATTGGGTCAACAACGAGAGTTATGGGGGGTGGTGGGGTGAGTGTTCATAGGAGGAGATCTAGAAATTCGAACAACAATTCTAACAATACTAACTTAAAGGAGAGGGAGATGATGATGAACAATGCTAACAGTAGTAGTAATCATGATCGAGGGGATGATTTGAATGAGGTTATAAGGTGTACATCAAATTCTTCGTCGAGGAAGATGAGTAGTACGGTTTCCATAGCTAAGACGAGGTCTAGGCTTATGGATCCTCCTCCTACTCCATTTGATCAAAGGTCCGCGTCAGGGGTTATACCAAAGTCGGGCCAAATCTTGAACAACAGCAACAGCAACAACCACAACAATGATAATAATAAGTCGGGTTTGCTTGGGAAATCGTCGATTGGTGATGAGGAGGAGGAGGATCCTTTCTTGGAGGATGACCTTCCAGAGGAGTACAAAAGGGGACAAATTAGTACCATACTAATTCTTGAATGGGTGAGCCTTGTTATTTTGATAGGTTCTTTAGTTTGTAGCCTTGTTATTCCTGGTTTAAGGCATAAATCTATATGGAGGCTAAAGTTGTGGAAATGGGAAGTTTTTGGGTTTTCACTCATTTCCGGGAGGTTGGTTTCGGGTTGGGTGATTAAAGTTCTTGTGTTCTTCATTGAGAGGAATTTCTTGCTTAGAAAGCGGGTTTTGTACTTTGTATATGGTTTGAAGAAGGCGGTCCAAAATGTTATCTGGTTAGGACTTCTTATCTTAACTTGGCATTGCATTTTTGACAATAAAGTTGCAACTCGAGCTACGACTAAGCCTCTTAAGACTGTCACAAAACTCTTGGTCATATGTGAAGGGGGTGCTGTTCTATGGCTGTTAAAGACCTTAATGGTTAAGGTTTGTGCATCGACGTTCCATGTGAACGCGTTCTTTGATAGGATTCAAGAGTCATTGTTCAATCAATTTGTGATCGAGACACTTTCAGCCCCTCCTTTGTTCGACTTAAGAAGTGCTCGAGAAGAAGAGGAGAGGGCATTGGCCGAGGTACAAATGCTACAAAATGCCGGCATCAATATTCCAATTGACCTTAAATCATCTGTTCTCGAAAGAAGTAAGAGTGCAACCGTAGGTTTGCAGCATCTATATAGCCAGAACAGTAAGACTCTCGGGACAGGGACCGTGTCGCAACCCATCAAGAGTCCTGTGAGACAAAGTGTAGGCCTTTCAGGGCCAATTGGTAGGAAGTATCATGACGAAGGTATACCAATTGATCGGTTGCATAGGCTAAACCAAAAAAATGTCTCTGCTTGGAATATGAAACGATTGATAAGAATTGTAAGACACGGGTTTTTGACTACATTAGATGAACGTATAGAGAATACTAATACGACTCATGAAGACGAGTCCACGACACAAATTAGGAGCGAGGTTGAGGCTAAAGCTGCAGCAAAGAAAATATTTCGCAATGTTGCTAGACCAAGGTCTAGGTAAGTACCACATATAAGAAGTTGCTTAAAATTTCTAGTGTTCTTTACATTTTCTCTACATTAATTGGTTCCTCATTACTTGTTTCCTTTATTAATTAGTTCCCCCTTTAACAAAATCACGAACTAAATAGTTCCTTGATGTAGTCCACATCAATATACAGTAGCTTAGTTTAGTTGGTTAAAATCTTACCTGTATATGAATGTAATTTCAGGTACATATATTTGAATGACCTTATGCGATTCATGCAAGAAGACGAGGCATTTAAAACAATGAGTCTTTTTGAAGGAGCTTCTGAAGCTGGAAGAATAAGCAAGTCGGCATTGAAGAATTGGGTGGTAAGAACACTCACTAATAAAACCCATAGGCCTTAGCTTGTTATCAATTGCTTAAAGTTTTGTGACGATTAAATTTCATCGTATCTTCTTACAATCAACTTCATTCACAGGTTAATGCATTTCGTGAACGAAGAGCTCTGGCTTTAACTCTTAGTGACACGAAAACAGCGGTTAACAAGCTACACAAGATGGTGGATGTTTTAGTGAGCGTAATCATAATTCTGATTGCTGTAATCGTGCTTAACATCATACCTTCAAAGTCCATCTTATTCCTAAGCTCTCAACTTGTTGTTGTGGCTTTTGTTTTTGGTAACACTTGTAAGAATGTCTTTGAGTCCATCATCTTCTTGTTTGTTATACACCCCTTCGATGTTGGTGATCGTTGTGAAATCGATGGAGTTCAGGTATAAATAAACACTAGAAATATATCAAACTTGCTTAATATTCATGTCTACAATACATTAATTTTTTTTAATCAACTTCGATTTCCTCATTTGCAGATGGTTGTGGAAGAAATGAACATTTTAACCACAGTTTTCTTAAGATACGACAACCAAAAGATTATGTATCCGAACTACATTCTTATATCGAAGCCCATTCATAACTACTATCGTAGCCCTGATATGGGAGATGCTGTCGAATTCTGCCTTCATGTTGCTACTCCTCCAGAGAAAGTTACACTTATTCGACAAAGAATAACTAGGTAAATAAAATTTGTTATCGAAGCTAAATTAAATTTGTTTTTGTAGTTATACAAAGTATGCTAATTATTCTTATAATTTTTTGTGCAGCTACATTGTGAACAAGAAGGAACATTGGTATCCAGACCCAATGATAGTTGTGAAAGACGCGGAAAATCTATACATGTTGAGGATAGCAGTATGGGTGACACACAGAATGAACCATCAAGACATGGGAGAAAGATGGGTAAGACGCGCTCAATTGATAGAAGAATGTGTAAAGATCTTCAGAGAGTTGGATATAGAGTACCGCGTCTATCCTATGAATGTTAATGTTAATTCCATGCCTCCTGTGTTCTTCCCTCCTTCTAACATGGGTGCCGATCCTTTTATTGCTGAAGGAGCTAAGGAGGTTGCTCATCATTGAAGATCATAAAATTATAGTGGGGTGTAATTTTGGTTAACTTTATTTTGTGCTCTCTTAGGAAATGATTGATGATTAAATGCGAAATCTTTTGTTGTAATCTATTTAATCCTATGTCTTCTTGTATAACTTGTAAACATGTAAACAATTTGTATTTAATTTTGCCATTGCCTTTCTTGCATACTTCTTTTCATGGTTTATAATTAGATTATTAGTGCATATACTCTTGGTCTTCATTTTATCTATAGTCTTATACAATATGGAACGATTTAATCTCATGTCTTGGATATCACCTTTAAGACTTTAAATAATTAATCTAATTGACATCTGCATCCATGTTCACATTCTTACCTTAAGCATTTTGAATTTTTTTAAGTGCATCATTTTAACTTTCTACAATGCGTGCTTTATAAAGTAAGTATATTACTCCGTGTTAATTTTTATTTTGATTATTTTATTATAATTAATACAAAGTACAAGTAAGACACCCGTTCACTTCACTTTAATTTTTTGTTGAAATGAAATTATTTTTATTGAACTAAATTATTTTTAATGATTTTCTATTATATTTTTTCTTTAAAGTTACTGAATTTTGCTGAATTAAAATTATGTTTACTAAACTGAAATTATATTTAATATTCCGTATTATTTAATTACAGTGAAGTGAACAAAGTCTATAACTATCTAATTTGACATATATGCCGATTAAAATGATGCACTCGATTACAAAACCAAGCAAGTAGTACATAGTACTCTTTATTGAATTAGGTCCTGTTTGACAAAAGTAGCGGTAGCGGGTAGCTTTAGCGGTTGAGTAGCGGGTAACTGTTAAGGTAGCGAGTAACGGTCAATTAGTAATGGGTAGAGGTTAGCTGTCAAAGTAACGGTTGATAGTATGAGTGCTTGGTAAAAGTAGCGGTTGCTATTCTAAAATATATCAAAAATTCATATAAATAATGTTTAAAAAGTAATAAAAAAATTGTCAAATGCTACCCGCTACTTCTAAACGCTACTATTTTTGACGTTTGAGAAAAGCTACCTCTATTGCTACTAAAATCGCTACCTTGCCAAATACTCTCAGATTTTTTCTAATATTGTTTTAACTGGTTAAAACGCTAACCGCTACCTCAAACGCTATTACCAAATAGGGCCGTAAGAAGAGGGGAAAATCACAGAGCGCGACACACATTCGAAACAAAGAGGGAAAAAATAATTAAAAAGAAAATGAAAACACAACTTGTTCTTCTTCGTCTTCGTCTTCACCAGTGTCTCTGACACTAGAAGCTACAGAAGAGAGAGAAAAAGCGACGCCATGGCCAGCATCTCAAGCTTGGTACACGAACTCCGAGAAAGATTCGCAGCTTCTTCTTCAACACCTACCAACAACAAACGAGACGACGTCGCTTTAGAAACCAGATTCCGCTCCGTTCTCCCTAATCTCCTCAACGCCTACGTCATCGCTTCTCCTTCAGGTTCACTTTCTCTCTCCTCTGAAATCGAATTTTACCAGAAATTAACCATCAATTTCACCTAGGGTTTTCGATTTTACCAGAAATTAATCATCAATCTGATGCAATTTCTTGATTTTTTGGTGCAGCAAATGAGAGAGAAGTAATTGCAGTATTAAAGTTGTTAAATCATACCGCCAAGAATTTTCCTGGCGTTTTCTACCACGGAAAATCGAATGCAATTTTGCCGGTTATTGGCCGTCTCTTGCCGTTCTTTGCTGAGCCGACTTTCCGGTACCGAGAATTTTAGTTTCTTTAATTTAATAAGTTGCTTGAATTCAATATTTTGAATGCTATTTTTGGATATTTTGACTTATATGAAGTACTAAAAGCTTGTATGTTGTACTTTGTTTACTGTAAGCTTCTAAATTAGGTCACTAAATATTTGGACACATTTTTTTCAATGTGCTGATGAATTTGATTGATTTGTGAGCTGTAAGTCGAGGAATTCGTTGCGAATGCTGAAAAAATAGGGTTATGTATTGTTTAATTTTGAGGCTTGGTGTCTAACTTTTTATCATTTGATGAGTTATAGCTGTATAAATTATGAAGTTTATGAGGAATGTATTTTATAATACTGATTAATGCAAGTGGAGATGCCTTCAATTTTTGTGGTAATTTTCCAATAATGCATCTATGTGTATGCCTGTATGGTGTCCAATGGACCTCAGGTCTTAGGCGTGCCTTGTTATTAATACTTACATAACCAATGTGGGACAATTTTGGAATGTTAGTTGCTTTTTGGATGATATTGGTAAATATGAGCATAATATCAAAAAGGATGCTGTTTTTTTTTTTTTTTAATAATTTTTTTTGTCTTTGAGTAAATGGACATGTCAAGCTCTAGTATTACGAAGCAAAAGTTTTTTTTGTTCATTTCCATACTGTTTTGCTGTGGCGTAGATCCAAATTTCTCCATGAAGGAAACTAGATAAGGAGCTGTTTTGAATTTTTTTTTTTTTAAAATCCCTTTACCCTAGGCTAGTGCCTAGTGCCTTTGGGGTGTCATACTGTCATTTATTCATTGGTCTCTTGTTGGAGAATTAATAAGAACTACACAGGGACCGACATGGAGTGATTCTTGAAACCATCGGCTCTCTTCTAGCATTGCTTCGAAGTGGGGATCAAGATGCATATCGTCAGTTTTTCCTGGATGCCATGCTGTTAATAGAAGGTATATAGATATTGCGATTCTTTTTTTTTTTTGTTTGATGATTATTTTACTCTTTCTTAAGTTTAGTATGGATTATTGCATGCCAAAATGGAAATCAGTGGTTACTGATTTGCAGAATTTGGAAGTTGGACATCTGTACCATGGGCCTCACTTTGATCGTTGGGTTTCAAAGATATTATTTTATCCTGTGTTGGTATGCAATGTGTGCTAGTATTAAGAATGACTATGGGAGTGTAATTCTTTACTCTTCACTTTAACTTGTCTAACATTGATTATAGAGAACAGAAGCATGCAAATCATATCAACAATGACATATCTGGAATGTGGTTTGCCAAGGTTAAACTAATTGGAAACTGTTAATTGTGCCTTTATTCCACGACCCTTTGTATATGAGTTAAGTTTTTTCTTTTTGATTCTTCCTCACTAGTCATATTGGATACACGTCCAAGTCAAACTAGGCTGGCATCTGTCTATCTTTAACTCTAAGCATATTAAGAAGTTGTTGGGGTTAGTAGGTTTAAGTGGGTTTTATATTGTGGGATTTTCGGAAAGAGGGGAGATATCGTGACCTAAAACAGTATAGTAGGAACACAGAAAGATAAAAAAAAAATAAAAAAATAAAGGAGAGATTGAAAAGGTAGAACAAAAAATAGATAGAGGGAGCACTTTATGGGTTTGCTGCTTTTCTGTTGCTTCTTTCCAAATATGTTTAGGAACTTTTCTTCTGCTTAAATTACCCTTCCCCTCCCATACATGTAGGCTTATATTGTAAATTAGTACAAGTTTATTGAAGTTGTGGGTTTCTAGTTATGTTCCCCACATGCTAACATATTCAAGGTATCGGAAGAAAACAATATTTTAGATGCTATTCATGCCAATTTTACAAGTTACTTTCATTTTCTAAATTAGGTTTCTTATGGTACAGATCTTGGGTATGTAGGATCACTACACTACCGCAAATCAAGCATTATAGAATCTGCTCAAGTGTCTCTTAAATGCTTTTCAAAGTCATTTACCGAAATTTATAATGGTGGAGCATTACTCGGTGATCTCCCAGAATGTAACAAGCCTGGCGATGGGTATGGTATTTTAGTTGATCTCACGCTAAAGGAGAGGTGGAAATTATTTTCTACTTGGATCATTTGGCTCCTAAGTAAATGCTTGACAGAGGGAACTCTTTATGTGGAAGGACTTGTGACCTCTTCTTTTATTTTGGCTGTGTGCTCCATGTTAAGCTATGAAGATGCTGATTTGCATATGGTTGGTGGCACCTTCTTCTATTTGACATTTGTTCACTTTTCCCTTTCTTGAAATTGGTTTCTTCTATACATGGTCTCATTCTAGTATGGCTATTAATCATGTTTTATGGTAGGCATGTTTTGATTTCGCTCGGATTGCTGGAATGGCGATGAACTATGAGATTGTTCCATATGAGAAACTAATTTTTTCCATGATAATCATATTAAGCGAAGCTGATGGAAACCTTCCTGTTTTCAGGTATGATTTTTAGCGTGAAGTTTGAAAAATCAGTCTCTGGCTTCCTTAAGATTGATGTGTCAAAATATTTGTAGAAGTGGGCTTTAGTTTTGAAGCTTTTGCCTTATTTTAATTGTTTCCTTGTGGAATCCTGTAAAGTTTTTGCTCTTTTTTAATTTAGGTGTTGCTCCTTTGAAATCCTTTACTTGTGAAAAAAGAGCCTTCAATTCCAGCCACCTGTTTTCATATAGGAAGTTATTTCATGATTGTTTAGGACGAGAAAAGGTAATACCATAATAGACAGTCTGTATTATTGAATCTTATGCCAATATATTAATTATCTGAAATTTCTGTTTCTCTTTGGAGTTTTGTTACTAATGAAACAAACATAGCAGCCACTGACTGACCAGTCCAGGCCAGGATGCCAGTGATTTTCTCTCAACATATGGCTAAATCTCAGAATTATGATATAGTTTCTTTATTGTTCAAATATTAAAGTTATCTACACTACTTGCCTTGACCTATTTTCCACCTGTTCCTATGACTTGTTTCATATTATAGATGGTTGACAACTCTCCTAGTCTCCCAGAAAATTCCAGCTTTCCGTCGCAGTACTTTTTGTAAGTATCATTATTAAAGGAGTCAGGTGTAAAGTCA
Source organism: Chenopodium album (assembly GCF_948465745.1). Taxonomy (NCBI): domain Eukaryota; kingdom Viridiplantae; phylum Streptophyta; class Magnoliopsida; order Caryophyllales; family Amaranthaceae; genus Chenopodium; species Chenopodium album. Next base: position 70,761,100 of record NC_137842.1, on the reverse strand, counting down.
GGATTTATGATAGAAGATGAATTTAAATATTTTATTTCTTGTGCATGTAAAGCACAGAGAGGAAATGCACCATTTAACTTGGAGTATTAAGTATTTGATGGTTTGTGGATACAAAATATTTATTCTGCTGGTTATTTATGACAGTTCGGTTGATGTGAAGGATCAAATGCCTCAGTACTTGAGATTAGCTGTTGAGGATATAGTAGAATACTTGAGAAACAAGCGGACATATATTTGTGCAAACATAACCTTCACCCTATGTTTCTTTGACACCTTGATTTACCTCAAAAATTGCTTGTCGTGTAGACGACACTTGGATACTTCATTATCAACTAAAAATTTGACTTTTAATACAAAATAGCATAGTCCAATGCTTGGACACCCAAATCCGAGTAGACACTTAATCCTTGTCTGAGTAACATAGGTAGGTGCCATCACCTACTACCCACTTAAGTCTCATTTGTGTATGTGCCTCTTTCCTGGTAATGGTTATTCTTTATTTGTTCTTTAACAAATAGCATATCATTCTTAAATGGACTTCTATTCTGATATAAGCATATCAAATGTTCCATTGTTCTTTGCCTTAGAAAATATGTTGTTTTTCCTTGCAGAAACATGGCTTTTGACTCCACTATAGGTAGCTGTCTTGATGTTCTGCATTCCAGGTGCCCTGCTGACATTGTTAGATCAACAGCTGCTGAATTAGTTATTGTGTTCTTTAACTCTCTTCCAAAAACTAAAAGTTCCGAGTTACAGGTCAAGATTAACCCCCTTTTCTCCTAATTTATCGCCTTTTTCCTTACAAGACAAATTGGAAGATATTTTGACTCATACACGGCCTCTTGGTTTGAAAAATATTATTTGTATGTTGTTTGACAGGCTGCCCTGTGTAGTGCGTATATCCGAGTCTGTAGAATTTGTCATCCTCGTGTCTGGAAGCCAAAATCTCTACTAAATATGATTTGTTCCTCAAGTGTTTGCTTAATGCTACAAGATTGCTTTGAGGTGGCTATTTCTATTCTTGGTCCTGATAGGGTTGGGGCCCTTGGGGGAGGCACCATTAGTGATACTACGAGTTGTCATTTAGCAGCATGTGACAATAGATCAGATAGGTTCAGAGTAGATTGTAAAAGACCAGCAGAGGATTTAGGGACTTCCAAGTTAAAGCGCCAGAAGACAAATGGAGAAGAGGTCACATCTGATTTTGTTGGGAAGAGAGAGGATCGGTGTTTTCACCTTAATTTGGAGACAAACAGAGAATACACTGCTGATATGTGCACATCACTTCTTTCAGCTGTTGAATCTCTGAAACCTTCAGGTCTTCATACAAAGGCTACCAGAGATGAACTTGCTCTAGCAACTCTTAGCATGTTTTGCACGGTCTTCTGCAAATACCCAAACACCAATATATCAGCAAAAATTTTTGAGCTGATATATTTGTGGATCCCATGGATTTTCCAGCAGGTATGAAGTAGGATGAAGTTAGGTCTTGTATCACCATTGGTTGCTACCTCTTGGAATCATTATTTCCGAGTCTGATACAATGTCTCTCATGTAGGCAAATCATGAGAATTCTATCCGAATTGACTTGTCAAGCTATTTTGAAGCATTACACAAAACATTATTATTGCCAAGTAAGAAAAAAAAAATGTACTTCCTTCGTTCTCTTATTTACTTTACCTGTTTCATTTATCACGCTTGCCAATGCATAACTCTAACCATAAATAGCTTTAATTCTCAGTGAGTAAAATCAGATATTATGAAAGTATTAATAGAGATGGGATTCTAAGAAGATCCCACATAAATATGTTTTTCCTTACATATAACTCACAAAAGACAGTCAATGGTGGGGATTTGAATAGTGTAAAAGTAAAAGTAGGTCAAGTGAAAAAAGAACCAAGGAAGTACTATCTTTGTGGAGGAAATTTAAGAGTATGCTCTTCCTTTTAGAATATTAAGCTCTAAACAATAATAATCAAAGCTGTTTGCTTTTGTTAAAGAAGATTTCAACCTGCACTTGGACATTTAATCTCGTGTCAATCTCATGCATGTTCTGTATGCATTGCTAGGCTGAATCTTTTATTTATTTATTTAGTTATTTATTTATTTTTAATAATCTGGGTTTTGCTATACATACATATTTTCTGATCTATCTATGATTCTATGATATATAACATTTACCTCCTCACTCCATAGTTAGGTAATGTAGATACATCAATTGTTTACTCAATATCCTCCTAAGAACTGATTATCATTGCTCTTTTTAAATCCTTGTTTGTGAATTTGGCTGTAATGTTATTTATTGTCGCGTGACATCTAAATGAAACATACTTTTTTTTTTTTTAATTTATTTATATTATCTTGTTCTTTCTCTGTCTACTGAATACAGGTGCTTTTTCCATGTAGTCTTTTGCATTATGTTTCGTCAAATTCAGTTTGCTTTTAACAATTATTTCTTGACTTTTGATGTTTTGGTAACTTTATATTTAGGTCCCTTTCTTGAAAATGTGAAGCACTTTTGCAATGACAGTTGTAACATGGATCTTATCTTTTCTGTGCTCAAGCTTCCATGGACTCATCATCTTGAGGTCGTCAAAACCCATCAGCCATGGAGAACTAAATGCCTTTCCATTCAAATCTTGTCTCTGATCGGTCCCAAGTTAGAACTTCAACTTGATGTTTTGAATTTGGGACTTCATGATGCAGTGGAAGAAGTCAGGATGGAGGCTGTCATGGCTATGCCAATTATTGTCATGTCATCAGATTTTTGTGCACTCTCATCTATTTTAACATGGCTCAAGTAAGTGAAGGATGTTTTGTGCTTGCATATGATCTGAAACTGGATGTTGTCTCTTACAGGCACAGATGATTGCCTTTAATCCTTCTTTCCCTTTTTTTTTTTTTTAAAAAAAAAAAAAAAATTCTCTCCTCATGAACAAAGCATACTTGAACAAAGCATACTGATGTCTTTAATAAAAAGTATCCTAATGTCCACTGTGGATTGTAGCTACAATTGAGTCTGCTTTTGAAGACCTTATATACAAGGAAATGCTAATATTGCTACTGTTTGCTATTTGTTTCTCAATTTGTAGGTATCTTGGGGAAGAGGTGCATGAGAATGTCAGAAAAGTAATTCCTTTTTCTTTAGGATATTTGTCATGCCTGACAGAATTTTGTCATAATTCTGATGGTAGGAGTGCACATGGTTGCAAAGTTTCCTTTCATAGCGATGAAAAGCACAATCTGATGCTGGATTCTTTATTTCAAGGATTTTGGTGTGCGAAGTGTGATAAAAAGGTTGTTCATGCTGATGCTCGGAATTCATTTGTCATGCATGTCCCGGATAATATATGTATAAAGGACACTGCTTTGTGTGACTTTGGCTACATACATTCATTGTTCTTCAACTTTCTTTTTGATGAGTCTTCCGAAGAGGTCCAAGTTTCCTGTGTAACAATATTTCACCGAATCATCATGCATGCAGAGAGAAAAGTTCTTCTAGAAACAAGAGCCCAATGGATTAAATGTATTGAATTCCTGCTCCTCCATAAAAAGAGGTCTTTGAGGGAAGCATTCTGCTCTCAGCTCAGGTTCTTTCTGGATGATAATATTTTAATTTGTCTGTTTCCAGAGATGGAGATGCCTAATGCAAGTAAAAGACAGATGTTTTTTGATAAAATAGTAAAAGCACTTGCAACAACTGAAGACCCCCAAATTGTTGAAACTTTATTGGAGTCAGCTGCTGAGATTATGATGGCAGTGGATATAAACTGTCAGCTTTTCTTAGCTTCGCTTATTTTGCTAGTTGACAAACTTGACAATCCCCATCTAACTGTTAGAGTGACTGCTGCAAGGTTAATTGATCGGTCTTGCTACTTTCATCTTCAAGGAGGAGTTGAACTAGTCCTTTCAAAGTTCACTCATATTCGAAATGAGTTATTTGAGTATCTTTGCCTACGGCTTGTAAACCGTTCAGAAATGGTGAGGGAATTTGCCGAGGCTGTTCATGGTATTGAAACCAAGAAGCTGGTCCTCAAAATGATTCCGGTTGTTCTCCCAAAGCTTGTTGTCGCCCAAAAGAATGACGAACAATCAGTTGCTATTTTGCATGAGCTTGCCAACTACTTGGACACAAATATGGTGAATATGATTGTTCGCTGGCTACCGAAAGTACTTGCTTATGCTCTTCAGCAATCTGATGGCAAAAAATTGCTCTCTGTTTTGCAATTTTACCACGAGCAAATAGAATCAGACAAGCAACAATTATTTGCTGCTTCATTACCTGATTTATTGGAGGAATTAGTGTGCTTTGTGGATGGAAATGACCCAGAAGAGATTAGCCAAAAGTATGTATTTTGGTTTGTAAATCTTGGTGGATGCCTCCTTTATATCATTCCAATCTATGGCTATTGAGATCTGTGCTACTTGGAGCCAGGTACTTGTATCGGACTTCGGTGCTTGTTCAGTCAGACTCCACAATTTTGTGAAATCTGCACTTGTTTTCGGCCTAAAATGAATGTTCATAGTGTCTATACCCATGTCAGAGTTTCGTGGATCTGATACAAGTACTTGAGGTGAAATGTAGAGTCCGAGTAACATAGGTTTCTTTTTTATTTTACTTTGCTTTATGCGAGGCTTCACATGCAATTCTAGTGTAGCACAAGATATTGTGCATATATGCCAATTATCCTTACCTTTTTTCTCATTCTAGAATAAGTTCTCATGATTTAGTATATCACAGAAATATGATATAAACTATCCTGTATTATTCATGTTCATCTTTATTTCATTGTGTAACTTTCTTATATTCGTTGACAGGTTGGGAAGAGTACCACAAATGATAGAAGAAGTTGCAAAAACTTTGACGGGAAGTGAAGATCTTCCTAGCTTCTTGAAGAATTATTTTGTTGTCATTCTCAAAAGAATTGATACGAAAATGCTCCAGGCAAAGGACATCTCTTGGCAGAAGCAAGCTATTAAAAGAATAGAATTGTTGATTAAGTTGATGGGTCCTCACCTAAGTACCTATGTACCAAAACTTATGGTGCTTCTCATGCATGCGATTGAGAAGGAATCCCTGCGAGGTGAAGGTCTCGCTGTGTTACATTTCTTCATCAAGCAGCTGGCAATGCTGTCACCATCTAGTGCCAAGCATGTCATATTTCAAGTTTTTTCTGCTCTAATTCCCTTTTTGGAGAAAGAAAAAGACAAGCCTTCTATGCATTTGGATAAAATTGTTGATGTTATAGAAGAGCTTGTGTGTGAAAATAAGGATATACTAAAGCAGCACATTCGTGAATTTCCTCTGTTGCCCAGCATTCCTGCGTTAATAAAGGTAAATCAAGTGATACAAGAAGCACGAGGGTCAATGACTTTGAAGGATCAATTGCGAGATGCCGCTGATGGCCTGAATCATGAAAACTTAAATGTAAGGTATATGGTTGCTTGTGAACTAAGCAAACTACTGAACCTTAGGAATGAGGATGTAGCAGCAACAATTGGCACAGAAATGGGTTTAGATGTTACTGTTTTAAGCTCTCTGATTACATCTTTATTGAGAGGATGTTCTGAAGAATCACGGACTTCAGTTGGGCAGAGGTTAAAAATGGTGTGTGCGGACTGTCTTGGCGCTCTAGGTGCTGTTGATCCTGCTAAGGTAAAGGCAGCACCATGTCAAAGATTCAAAATCCAGTGCTCTGATGATGATTTGATCTTTGAACTGATCCATAAGCACCTCGCCAGGGCATTCAGAGCAGCCCCTGATGCTAACATCCAAGATGCTGCTGCATTTGCTATTCAGGAGCTGCTAAAAATTGCTGGATGCAATGCTGTGGCCTCTTTGTCACAGATGCTGAAAGTTGGTGTACTGGGGTCTAAGGGCTCTAATGATTGTCAAGTGATGAGTGAAAGGGGTCAACGGTTGTGGGACCGATTTTCTGACTATGTTAAGGAGATCATTGCACCATGCTTAATTTCTCGGTTTCAACTTTCCGATTCATCAGAATCTTCCTCTTCTGGTGCTATATATCAACCTTCTTTGTCATTCAGGAATTGGATCTTTCGTTGGATTAAAAAACTGATTGTGGACGCTACCGGATCTCGTGCAAGCATTTTCAAGGCTTGTCGTGAAATAATGCGCCATGATATGCAAACAGCAACATATTTACTACCTTATTTAGTTCTTGATGTTGTTTGCCATGGTTCAGAGGCAGCCCGCTCCGGTATTACAGGAGAGATATTGTCTGTCCTGGATGCAGCTGCCTCAGAGAATAGTGGTGCTGCAGTTCTTGTAATTAGTGGTGGGCAAGGTGAGATTTGTATCCAAGCTGTTTTTACTCTGCTTGATAATATGGGACAATGGGTTGATGATGTGGGTCAAGAAATAGCACTTTCCCACTCTCCATTTGTTTCCTCTAAAGAAGCTTCCAAGTTAAGGAACACAACTAGCAACTCTGCAACTGATAGGGACAAACTTCGTGCACAATGCAAATATGTTTCTGAGCTTTTGGATGCAATTCCAAAGGTGACCCTAGCAAGGGCATCCTTTAGGTGCCAGGCTTATGCTAGATCATTGATGTACTTTGAATCGCATGTTCGGGTAAAATCAGGTTCGTTTAACCCAGCAGCTGAGAGGAGTGGCATCTTTGAGGATGAAGACATTTCATTCCTGATGGAAATCTATAGTGGTATGGATGAACCTGATGGTTTATCAGGGTTGGCTAGCTTAAGAAAGTCAGTAAGTTTACAAGATCAGCTGCTAATAAACAAAAAAGCTGGAAACTGGGCAGAGGTCCTGACTTCTTGTGAACAAGCTTTGCAGATGGAATCTACCTCAGTTCAAAGGCATTCAGATGTTCTCAATTGCTTACTTAATATGTGCCATCTTCAGACAATGGTTACCCATGTGGATGGCCTAATATCTAGAATTCCTCAATATAGGAAAACATGGTGCATGCAAGGGGTGCAGGCTGCATGGAGACTTGGCAAATGGGACCTAATGGATGAGTATCTAGATGGAGCTAATAAAGAAGGCCTACTTTGTAGCATTTCTGACAGCAATGCTTCGTTTGACATGGATGTTGCTAAAATTCTTCAGGCAATTATGCAAAAAGATCGATTTGTGGTTGATGAGAAAATTGCTTTATCAAAGCAAGCTCTTATTGCTCCATTAGCTGCTGCTGGCATGGACTCATATGCGCGGGCTTATCCGTTTATTGTAAAACTTCATCTTTTGAGAGAGCTAGAAAACTTTCGTGATCTACTCGGTTGCCATTCTTTCCTGGAAAAACCTTTTCATCTTGGACACCCAGAGTTTTTGAAAGTTATAGATAACTGGGAGAATAGGCTAAAATTCACACAACCATCTCTCTGGGCAAGGGAACCACTTTTAGCTTTCAGGAGACTTGTTTTTGGTGCCAGTAAAATGGGTGCTCAAGTTGGAGACTGCTGGCTTCAATATGCTAAGCTTTGTCGCTCTGCTGGTCATTATGAGACAGCTAATCGAGCTATTCTTGAGGCGAGTTCTTCTGGCGCTCCTAATGTCCATATTGAAAAAGCCAAGCTTCTATGGAGCATGAAGCGGTCTGAGGGTGCAATTGCTGAATTGCAGCAGTCTCTCTTAAACATGCCTATAGAAGTTGTTGGGTCTGCTGCAATATCATCTATTACTAGCCTTGCCTTGATTCCACCAAATCCGCAACCCTTGCATGGTGATACTCAAGCTCAAAATGAGAATCGTAATATAGGAAAGACCCTTCTCTTATACTCAAGATGGATCCATTATACTGGACAAAAGCAGAAAGAAGACGTAATGAGTCTGTATTCTAGGGTGAGGGAATTGCAACCTAAGTGGGAGAAAGGTTACTTCTATGTTGCTAAATATTGTGATGAAGTTCTTGTTGATGCTAGAAAACGTCAGGTGGAAAATGTTGATACTAATCCAAGGATACCACCTGCTTCTGGTATCATCTCTAATAATTCAAATGCTGAGAAGCCTTGGTGGGTTTATCTTCCTGAAGCACTTTTATTTTACGCTAAAGGCCTTCACAGAGGTCATAAGAATCTTTTCCAAGCCCTCCCAAGATTGTTGACCCTTTGGTTTGACTTTGGAAGTGTATATCATCAGAGTGGGTCATCAAATAAAGATCTAAAAAATGTTCAGGGAAAGGTTGTATTTTGGTTGTGAATTCTCAAATATCATTTAACATTGTTTAATGCTTCATTATCTTCTTTTGACATCACTATTAATGTATTACACAGGTAATGAGTATTATGCGAGGCTGTCTGAAAGATTTGCCAACTTATCAGTGGCTGGCTGTTCTGCCACAGTTAGTTTCTAGAATCTGCCATCAAAATGAAGAGATTGTTCGATTGGTCAAACACATCATTACTTCTGTTCTCCGGCAGTATCCTCAGCAAGCTATATGGCTCATGGCGGCTGTTTCTAAATCTGCTGTTTCTTCAAGGAGACAAGCAGCTGCAGAGATCTTGCAAGCTGCGCGCAAGGGGCCCAGTCCAGACAGCCGTCGTAATGAATTTTTTTCTCAGTTTACCAGTTTAATTGATCATCTGATTAGGTTGTGCTTTCATGCCAGCCAATCAAAAGTGAGAACAATCAATATCTTAACTGAATTTAGTTCCCTGAAGAGAATGATGCCTCTAGGAATCATAATGCCTATTCAGCAGTCTCTCACAGTTAACTTGCCTACTTGTGAGTCACCCTTGACAGACTCATCTAATATCTTTTCAGCTACTGAACTTCCAACAATAGCTGGAATAGCAGATGAAGTTGAAATACTTTCATCTCTTCAACGTCCCAAAAAAGTAAGTACTTGCACATTCCACTTTCATTCCAGACCATGCTTGCTTTAGTTAATAAATATGATGGTATATATTGATTCCATATTTAAGTGATGCTGCATCAATCTCTCCACCATCATTATAACATGACCCGAGTGATATCAAATACTTGAAAATTGGATATTTCAAACTCTGCTAACTATTAATGTTTTCTCTTACTTTGTTTTTAAAATTTTATAATATTAGGAAAATGCTTTTGATTTTTTTTTTTAACTATTTTTTGGAGAAATAATTGGTTCTTATTTGTAATAATTATTAGGATTTTTAAAGAAAACCTATCTGTAAGTGCTCCGTATATTCCCAAAACAACCATAAGTTAAAAGTTTAAATTAAATGATTGAAATCACCCATTAAATACTATTCTATCTACTCTGAAATCTGAGCACTTATTTAAGAGTTAATTACGTGAATAGATTACTTTGGGCTTTGCCTTTTGGTAATCACTTGGCATAACATTTCAACCTTTGAGCCTTATTTATGAAATGCTCTTAAAGATTTGATCAGATACAAGATTTTATAATCAATTTGCTTGTGCAGGTTGTTCTTGTTGGAAGTGATGGCATTGAGCGTGCGTTTCTCTGTAAACCCAAAGATGATCTACGAAAGGATGCTCGTATGATGGAATTTAATGCCATGATTAATCGTTTACTGTCAAAATGTGCTGAAAGCCGTCGAAGAAAACTATATATTCGCACTTTTGCCGTAATTCCTTTAACTGAGGATTGTGGAATGGTGGAATGGGTGCCTCACACTCATGGTCTACGGCACATTCTTCAGGATATCTATATAACGTGTGGAAAATTTGACAGACAGAAGACGAATCCTCAGATTAAGCGATTGTATGATCAATCCCAAGGGAGAATACCAGAAGATGAGATGTTGAAGACCAAAATACTTCCAATGTTTCCCCCTGTTTTCCACAAATGGTTTTTAACTACATTTGCTGAGCCAGCTGCCTGGTTCAGAGCCAGAGTTGCTTATGCACATACTACTGCAGTGTGGTCCATGGTTGGTCACATTGTAGGCCTCGGGGATCGACATGGAGAAAATATCCTTTTTGATTCTACTACAGGGGATTGTGTGCATGTTGATTTTAGTTGCTTATTTGACAAAGGTCTGCTGTTGGAGAAACCAGAGCTTGTGCCTTTCAGGTTGACCCAGGTGAGTGGAGTGCATGGTATTTGCATGTTTGTAAGAAAGTGATGTCCTGTAGTCTTTTGTGCCTTTACTGCTACCTTATTTTATTTTACTCCCTCTCATCATCTATTGGTATTTTGGTATCAAAAATAGGATATCCCTTGTTAAGCCTTTCGATTTCTTGATCTGAAATTTCATGGATGATTTATGACCGATGACAAGTTGATGCTCTAATTTAAGCTACTTTGCGGTGAATGTCAGAATATGATTGATGGATTGGGAATCACTGGATATGAGGGCGTCTTTCTCAAGGTGTGTGAGATCACTCTTTCGGTTCTCAGAACTCACAGGGAGACACTAATGAGTGTTCTTGAAACATTTATCCACGATCCCCTTGTAGAGTGGACTAAATCTCATAAATCAAGCGGAGTGGAAGTTCAAAATCCCCATGCCCAGGTTTGATAGTTTCTTCTGCACACTCAATCTTACCTCTGTTTCAGTTACTATGTTATTGACTTATTGTGTTAAAGCTGGCTCAGCTGTTTTGTAGAATAAATTGGTATTGAAAAATCTAATCTCCTGTAGCAATAAAATACTCATCCCCAAAGGCCCACACTAGAAAGGGAGGGAAATTGTCCAGGGTCACCTTATGCATCAAAGTATACCTCAATAGTCAATATACAAAGCATCATTCTCCAGTAATCCTTGATACCCCTTTTAGTCTGGCCATCCTTGGGAGTTGAGATAAATCACTAATCCCAAGGATGATGAAGTTTGCTAATAACCCATCGTGTCTTCCTTCCTTGGCCTTTTCTTTGATAGCACAGTATGCAAAAATGAAGTTAGGTTTGGCTTGAACATCTATGTGTGGTTTCTTGATCTTAAAGGAAAATGATTGTCTTTTACATGAAGAAATTGGTGGTTTGTCTCAGGAAAGTCACTTCTCCTTGATATGGCTTGACAGACATATGCTTTTCATTTCCCCTTCCCATCATTCTCTAAAAGTTTATTTTACCAAAACAAATTTTTAAAAAAGGCTCAGTTTTGGAAGTATGAGTTTGCCGCTTAGTATGTAAAAGAAAGAAGTTGTCTGGTAAAGGATGAATTCTTGTAGTTCAAATTAATAAATCAACCTGTTTTTCACATAATACTATAACTGTATCAATGGGTGGGATAAACTCAAATCGATATCAAAGGTGCAAATATTACTGAGTATCTGACAGAAAAATCTTCTGCAATTCATGCTGTTTCTAGAAGTTAGCATCTTTATTATGCACGAGTTAAGAAAGGTAAGTTGGATTGAGACTAAGGAGGAATTTGTTCCTTGATGATTGTTTATTGTGAGAAAGGAGGGAAGAACTAACAGCTGTTGACAAATGTACACTTACGTAATCTCATACAGAGATAGTGCAATTTGACAACTCAGACACTTATGTAATCTAATACCCTTACTGAATTGCATGTTCGTTAATTGCAGCGTGCTATTAGTAACATTGAAGCAAGGTTGCAAGGAATTGTTGTTGGGGTTGCAGCAGCACCATCTTTGCCTTTAGCTGTGGAGGGGCAAGCTCGTCGGTTGATTGCTGAGGCAGTTTCTCACAAAAATCTTGGGAGAATGTACATATGGTGGATGCCTTGGTTTTGATTGCAGTTTCTCTTGAGTCTACTGATCCTTGAGGTATTTTAGCTCAATTTTTTCCCTCTAAATTATGATACTGCCACTGAACATAATTATTGCTCATACTTTCTATTTAGAATGCCCAGACAAATATATGACCTGCTGTCATGCAACATTAACATTAACGTATGACCTGTTGCTATGCAACATTAACATTTGATCACCACCCCCGGCCCGGCTTTTCTCGAGTTGTGGGGTGCCAAATATCCAACTTCATTCTTCTGCTTGTATGCTTTATTAACAACTATGTGTGCCTGCCTGTATCCTTAGAAAATACTGTGTATGGTTCATGTTTGAGATTGGTGTATTTTTACAGGAGCAATTACTTTCTTGGATAATTCCTGTGACTCATTTTGCTGCGAGTAATAGTGACAAAATTTGTGCCTGCTGGAATTCTATGAATTGGTGTTTATTGTGAAAGAATGCACTATTTTCAAAGCTGGACAGTTATGCCTAGTTAAGTGTTTCTTTGATTAAGCATATGAGCTATCTTCTGTTCATCATATACTGTTTAAGTAGATTATCTGACACAAAGTAAGGTTATCTTTAGTGATTTTCAGGTTTAATACAAGTATGGAGCTTGATATTGGTTTGAGTGACCACATGCTGAGAGATGATGCTATCTTTCTCATCATTAGTTACAACAAAGTATATGATGTGTTTTGGTGTGCCTCCAAAGTCGTCCTGGATACTTATAAGCAATTAAATCTGAAATCATCAAAGTTTAGGTTTCCATGTTTCATTTTGCTGCTAAAGGCCCAGAGCAACATTGTGTTTCATGTTTACTTAAAATCAAGGTAAAACCTACTAAAATCCTATCACTAACAAGGACTGTGCTCTGGGCATATTATCAAAATTGGGCTTCTCATGAAATTACATTTGACCTTTAATTTACCACTAATGCAGGTGTAACTGTAGTCGGGACAGGATAGTTTCGACATTTATCTCTTAATCTAGGCAGATACTCCGATGAGCTCCTCATGGTTTGTACATATCGTATTGCAATCAATTATCACATGCTATACCTGAAGACTGTTGTATTGTAGGGAAAAAAAACTAAGGTAAGTTTATGCGAATTCTGACAATTTTTGGCTTGAAAGCAGCCAAGAAATTAGCATTCCATATCTTTGATCTTTTTTTAACCCTCTGGTTATCTGCTTACTGTGTTTATACTAAGTATATGACAGGACTCTGCTACTGCGCGACAGACTACAGAAGTTGCAGTCATTTGGGGAAAAAAAAAAAAAAAAAAAAAGAAGTCTTCTGAGATTCCCATAAGAATAGGGTTAGAATTAGGATAGTAAAATCATAGCACCCAAGTAAATCTGGGTGCCACATACACAGTTGCTCTAGAAGCTCCAATGGAGGCGGAAGGAGTTGAGCGTCACTTTGCTCATTGATGATGTAAATATAAACAAAAGACAAAGTAATTAGCTGGAGTTTAAACTCTTTAAGTTTTATAAATGATGATGATGTAAATTTTGGATATTATATGGCTCAAATAACTCAAATTTTATCCTCGTTGCACAAGAATACACTTGAGTTTTGTCCCTTTACAGAATTGGCAAATATATATTCTTCAAGTTTTAACATTTATTCACCTCTGCTCATTTTTCTTTCTTGTGCATACTGTTTTGAGTTTTGACTGACCACACTGTGTGGCCTACCATAAATAATAATTTGTTTTTATTTTTATTTTTTATTTGTATATCGTGATTCAAGTAATTTATGTTTTTTAAAATACAAAAGTAAGTATTTGTAGATTAATTAATCTTTTCTTTTTCTTTGTTTATTAATTGTCTTTTTTTTTTATTATCTTTATTCGATATTCAAAGGAAACGGGTGTTGGGCCTTTTTAAGAGAATTATAATGAAGATGGTAGAATAGGTTTGTCCAAACAGGGGACATGAATATAAAAATAAAAACCTTATGGGATCAATTTTGTTAGTGGTTATTTGATTAACAATTTGAATCAAATTATATTCTATTATGATTTTAAAATTGTATTAAAATCAAAGCTTTTGAGAAATGCAAAGCAATGTAGACTAGAGCTGCCAATTTGGGTAAATAGATCGGGTTTGGATCGGGTAAGAGTAGGTCAGGTCAACTCGGTCGGGTCAATTTGGATTAACTCCATAACCTATGCGGGTCGGGTTTGGGTTGGGTCATGCTTGAGTCAGGTCACGTCCGGTCATACTTCTTATCGGGTTTCGGTCGGGTTAATAACATGTCGGGTTACATTCGGGTCGGGTGAACAATAGGTCGGGTTTAATTCGGGTTTTCACGGGTTAAAACGAGTTAGGGTAATTCTCATATTCGAGTCAGGTTCGGTTCAAGTCAATAATTTGCGGGTTAAAATCGGGTCAGGTCATTCTCGGGTTTGAGTCGGGTTCGGTTCAAGTCAATAATTTGCAGATTATAATCAGGTTGGGTCATTTTCAAGTCGGGTTCGGTTCAAGTCAATATAATTTGCGGGTTATAATCAGGTTGGGTCATTTCCAAGTCGGGTCATTCTCGGATTCAAGTCGGGTTATGTTCAAGTCAATAATTTGCAGGTTACAATCAGGTCGGGTCATTTCCAAGTCAGGTCATATTCGGGTTCATCTAACTATAAATAGATAATTATCATTTTTATCAAGCTAATTATTTCCTTTGACTATATACATATATATGACAATATACTAGAGAACTATAGTCTATAATTTAGGTAGATAATTATCTACTCTGACCATAAGACATATATATACTATATTTAACTCTTAAATTTGAGGATGATGCTCCTTTCTTTTGCTGGCCTGCACCGACTTGGTATCCCTAGACAAAATGCTTTGATCAACAATAATAAAGTGGTCTAAATTGCATTTAAGGTGATTTGAAATCGGGCCAAAATAATTTGGGTTGAATTTAGGTCGGGCCAATAACAAGTCGTGTTAATTTCGAGTCGGGTTAGTAACAGATTGGATTGAACTTTAAGGTCGGGTAACTAATAGGTCTGGTAATTTTCGGGTCGGGTCAATAACAAGTCGGGTTGAATTTGGGTCTGGTCAATAACAAGTCGGGTTGATTTTGGGTCAGGTTTGTAATAAGTTGGGTTAAATTCGGGTCGGGTTAGGAACAAGTCGGGTTGAATTCAGGTCAGGTGAGTAACAAGTCGGGTTAAATTCGGGATTAAACGGGTTAAAACGAGTTAGGATCAATTTTGGTTCAAGTCGGGTTCGGTGCAAGCTAATGAAATTGGTCGTTGTAAACTGGTAAATCGGTGCAAGTTGTAAACCGGTAAATTGGCTGTTTAACAGCAAATTGGATGGTTCCACACACCCAATTGGACTCCCGTAGGATGTTAAGGACCATGGTAAACATTTCGACAATTTTTATTTCCGGGCAAAAAAAAGTCAAAAAATTCCAAAATAGAAGGCTAATATCCATGCTTTTTGAGAAATTTTGGAGGTTTCGTCGCCCGGTGTCGAAACGTATTGAAATTCTATAAGATACATCTCGGGGTCATATAATGCCGTTTGGAACCATATAAGATCATTATTTGTTGTCATAAATGTTTGTGGTAGGCTTGAATTAATGAAATCGGTGCAAGTTGTTAGCCGGTAAATTGGTCGTTTAACATCAAATTGGATGGTTTTACACACCCAATTGGACTCCCAGAATGTATTAGGATCCATGGTAAATATTTCAGGAATTTTTATTTTCGGACAAAAAAAAGCCAAAATTGAAGGCTAATATCCATGTTTTTTGAAAAATTTTGGAGGTTTCGTGACCCAGTGTAGAAAAGTTTGATATTTTAGGGGATACATATCGGGGTCATATAATGCCGTTTGGAACCATATATGATCATTATATGTTGTCATAAATGTTCATAGTATGCTTGAGTTAATGAAATCCATGAAAATTTTTAAACCGGTAAATTGGCCGTTTAAAGGCAAATTGGATGGTTCCACCTACTCAATTGGACACCCGGAGGATATTAGGGACCATGGTAAACATTTCGGCAATTTTTATTTCCGGGCGAAAAAAAGTTGAAAAATTCAAAAATGGAAGACTAATATCCACGTTTTTTGAGAAATTTTGGAGGTTTCGGGGCCCGGTGTCGAAACGTCTTGAAATTATAGGGGATACATCTCGGGGTCATATAATGCCGCTTGGAACCATATATGATCATTATATGTTGTCATAAATGTCCATAGTATGCTTGAGTTAATGAAATCCATGAAATTTTTAAACCGGTAAATTGGCCGTTTAAAGGCAAATTGGATGGTTCCACCTACTCAATTGGACTCCCGGAGGATATTAGGGACAATGGTAAACATTTCGGCATTTTTTATTTCCGGGCGAAAAAAAAGTCGAAAAATAAAAAAATGGAAGACTAATATCCACGTTTTTTGAGAAATTTTGGAGGTTTCGGGGCCCGGTGTTGAAAAGTCTTGAAATTATAGGGAATACATCTCGGGGTCATATAATGCCGTTTGGAACCATATATGATCATTATTTGTTGTCATAAATGTTCGTGGTAGGCTTGAGTTAATGAAATCTGTGCAAGTTGTAAACCGGTAAATTGGTCGTTTAAAGGCAAATTGGATGGTTCCACCCTGCCAATTGGACTCCCAGATGGTATTAGGGACCATGATAAACATTTCGCCCATTTTTATTTTCGGGTGAAAAAAGTCAAAAAATTCCAAAATTGAAGACTAATATCCACGCTTTTTGAGAAATTTTAGAGCTGTCAATTCGGGTAAACGGGTCGGGTTTGAGTCGGTAAGAGTTGGTCGGGTCAATTCGGATTAATTCCATAACCTATGGGGGTCGGGTTTGGGTTGGGTCATGCTTTAGTCGGGTCATGTCGGGTAATACTTCTTATCGGGTTTTGGTCTGGTTAATAACAGGTCGGGTTACATTCGGGTCGGGTGAACAATAGGTCGGATTTAATTCGGGTTTTCACGGGTTAAAACGGGTTAGGGTAATTCTCGGGTTCGAGTCGGGTTCGATTCAAGTCAATAATTTGCGGGTTATAATCAGGTCGGGTCATTCTCGTGTTTGGGTCGGGTTCGGTTCAAGTCAATAATTTGCGGGTTAAAATCGGGTCAAGTCATTCTCGGGTTTGAGTCGGGTTCGGTTCAAGTCAATAATTCATTAATTTGCGGGTTATAATCTGGTTGGGTCATTTCCAAGTCGGGTCATTCTCGGATTCAAGTCGGGTTATGTTCAAGTCAATAATTTGCAGGTTACAATCAGGTCGGGTCATTTCCAAGTCAGGTCATATTCGGGTTCAACTAACTATAAATAGATAATTATCATTTTTATCAAGCTAATTATTTCTTTTGACTATAATATATATGAAAATATACTAGGGAACTATTGTTTATAATTTAGGAAGATAATTATCTCCTTTGACCATACAACAAATATTAATTATAATTAACTCTTAAATTTGAGGATGATGCTCCTTTTTTTGTTGGCCTGGACCGACTTGGTCTCCCTAGACAAAATGCTTTGATCAACAATAATAAAGTGGTCTAAATTGCATTTAAGGTGATTTGAAATCGGGTCAGGAACAATTTGGGTTGAATTTAGGCCGGGTCAATAACAAGTTATGTTGATTTCGAGTGGGCTTGGTAACAGATCGGGTTGAATTTTTGGGCCAGGTTAGTAATGGGTCTGGTAAAATTCGGGTCGGGTCAATAATAAGTCGGGTTGAATTTGGTCAGGTCAATATCAAGTCGGGTTGATTTCGGGTCGGGTTTGTAACAGATTGGGTTAAATTCGGGTCAGGTTAGGCACGGGTTGGGTTAGATTCAGGTCAGATTAGTAACAAATCGGGTTAAATTCGGGTTTTGACGGGTTAAAATGGATTTGTGTCAATTTTGGTTCAAGTCGGGTTCGGTTCAGGTCAATAATAATTTACGAGTTACATTCGGGTCAAGTCATCTCCAGGTCAGTTCATGTTTGGGTTCGGGTCTCACATACTCGGGTCAACTCGGGTCTAGGGTTGGTTTCAGGTCGGGTCAGGTCAGGTTTGGGTCACCATTTTTTCGGGTTCAGATGGGTCGGTTAATAATCGGTTTTGAGTCGGAATTTGGGTCGGGTCAACTTTTGACAGCTCTAATGTAGACGGTAGTCCCACCTTTTACCATCGATGTTCAATTAAGTTGATAAAAACACGTAGTAAAGTAATACGAAGTAGTTATCAACATAAATACTCAATAATTAAAAGGATAATATTTTAAAAAGTGCGATAAAATCCTATGTATATTGTGTAGTAGTATATCATATCCATATGAAATGCTAAAATGCCAAATCATACAATCTATTAACCCTTTTATTGATAAATATAAAACTATCTTATTGTTATTGGTAAATATATCTTATTATTGACTTGTGAAAGGTTTTGCATAGGTAGGGTAATTCAAGTTACCTACCAAAATAAATACAAGTATATAAGAATTGCAAACTTTGTAGCTCTATAAAGTTTTAAACCAAAGCAGTGCTTGCACAGTTGCACCAGGCTAATGGCATAAGCATTGTACTGCCAACCTCTAGAAACCCCTTTTTTTAACTTTAAACTCTCAACAAGATCCTCCTTGATCATCTTCTTCATATAATTCCAGGAATTTCTATCCCTAATTTTTATGGTTTTCCTCTATACAATCAATTAAATTTCTCTGATTCTTTTTTCGATTAAACGAAGAACAATTAGAATTAGAATTACAATTTGATTCATTGATCAATGGGTGTGAAGAGGCCGAGAAGTGTGCATGACAAAGCAATTTTGGATGTTTGGCGAAGAGAGGTCGGACAACTCTCTTCTAGAAGCTTCGCTCATCGTCTTACCGCTTCTGAGGTTACTTCCCAAAACCCTAATTCTTCTTGCTGTTGATTATGTATTTTTATCTTTTTTATGCATTGATTAATTGGTGTTTTTTTTTTTTTTTTTTTTTTTGGATTATTAATTTGGCTTTAATTGTCAGTGATGTGTAGTAGTGTGTCTCAATCAAATTAAAGTAGAGTAGTGATTATGTTAGCTTGATCACTGGTTGATGCATTAACATTGTTAAAGTTACAAATTTGGTTAATTGGAACAAAATTATTGAAGAATTTGATGTATTAAGTATTCAGATTGCAAATGTTGCCTTACTAAGGTAAGATCATGAGAATCAGTGCGTGTTCGAGTTCGTTCATCTGCGTTTGTAAAAGAATTGATGCATTGTACAATGTGATTTTGTAACCAATGTAGGATATTGCTTAAACTTATGTAGTAAAATGAGAATTTCCTAATTTTTGTTACTTTGTTTGATAAAGTTTCATTGTTGCATTTTCACTATATATATTTTGGATTTGTAGTTATGTTTTAACTAGATTCGCCGCATTAAAACTGTGCTTCTGGTCCAGGATTTTGTCCTTAGACTTGATATTTCGAGGAAGTTGGAGAAGCATAGAGGCTGTGTAAATACAGTGAGCTTCAACGCGTCTGGTGAAATTCTTGTGTCTGGTTCTGATGACAGGAGAGTTATATTATGGGATTGGGAAGTTGGCAAGGCCAAACTCTCATTTCATTCTGGTCATAATAATAATGTGTTTCAAGCGAAATTCATGCCTTTCAGTGAGGATGGCAGCATTGTTACTTGTGCAGCAGATGGACAGGTATTTTTCTCCGCAAACTCTAAAAGAAGGTGAGTGTACATTAAATTTTTTTTAAAGCGGGAGTAAAGGTACCCTAAAAATGATTTTATATATTATGCTTGCCATGCTAAGTCATTCTGATAAAATATAAATGTCACCTATATTTTACTGACAAAGTTGCTCTTTTTACAAAAGATTACCCCTTAAAATCTCTCCTGAATGAATATAAATAGTCTGATAGTCATATCACTCTTTAAAATCACTTCTAATGTACAAAGATTATCAAAGCAAGCCAAATATGGTTAAAAGTTACCTTAATATAGAGCATTGAACGGTAATATTATTGTTCACACCTGAGGCACACAAAAGGTTATGATTTCCCTTGGGGTTGTTTTATTTTCTTTAAATGTTGTTTGTGAAGTTAATAAGGTTTTTTTTTTTTTTTTTTTTTTTTAAAGAATTTGGTTTGCAATGAGCCGAATGAGGCTGATCTTTGTAATTCACTGATTTAATCTGGGGAATTTGGCTTTGCTTTCCTGCTTATACCTTGTGCTTTAGAAATTCGACATCAGCGATTTTTGTTTGCTTATTTGCAATAAACTTATGCTTTCAGGTTAGACATGCACAAATTCTTGAAGGTGGGCGTGTAGAGACCTCTTTGCTTGGTAGGCATCAAGGCCGAGCTCATAAGTTGGCTATTGAACCTGGGAGCCCTCACATTTTTTATACTTGCGGTGAAGATGGAATTGTTCAACATGTACTTCACTCCATCTCTTCCTTTGACTTTTGTCTTTCTCCCCAGCCCCACACCCACCCTTGCAAAAGAAAGTTTTTAAATTTAATACACTTGTTACTGCACAGGCACTAAGCAATGGCTTTTAGTTTAGTCTTATATGTCAAAACTTTGATTTCTGAAGAGCACATTTAAAAACAATGCATAGGCTATTAAAAGTGCAGCATAGAATGTAAAGTTAGTTTCCTGGCAATGCTTATATATTTGGAAGTTACAAAAGTCTCACTTACTTTTTTTGGCTGTCCGGATATTTTATCACCTTTTTTTTTTTCCTTTCTTTACTGCTGCCCTCTGTAGAATCTCACAAGAATTCTGTCTCTTTTTATCAAATATTTTGTTTGTGTGTGTGTGTATGTGAGGGGGGGGGGGGGGGGGGGGGAGGGAGTTAAGCGAGCGTTTGTAGTGTAAGTGCAGTTAAAGCATCAAGGATTTAATGTTGTGGTCAACTTCCCTGTACAGTGTACAGCTTGTATAACCTTCACATTTTTCACTTAGCCCATTGTCACCTTTCATTTAGGGCTCTTAGGCAACGTAGCTTGCCGTCACCAACACTGAATCTTTTATTTCTATGTTGATGCAGTTTGATCTGAGAACTAAAGCTTCTACAGAACTTTTTACCTGCCATTCAAATACTAAGTGGGGGAGTGACTTTACAATTGTGCAACTAAACACTATTGCAATTGATCCTAGAAGTCCTAATCTGTTTGCAGTTGGAGGGTCTGATGAGTATACTCGGATTTATGATATTCGAAGATATAAGTGGGATGGCTCAACTGATTTTGACCAGCCCATAAACTTCTATTGTCCTGAGCATCTGGTTGGTAATGCGCAAGTAGGGATTACAGGTCTGGCGTATTCTGACCAAAGTGAGCTTCTTGTGTCCTATAATCACGAGCATATATATCTCTTCGCTAAAAATATGGGATGGGGACCAAATCCTCCTACTGCTCCATCATCTTCTGAGTCAACATGCAGTGATATTGATGAACCTGGCCGTAATGACTCTTCTGAGGCAGTTACATCCATCATGGATACAGAAAAAAAGCCTGTTCCCCTAGTGTTCAAGGGCCATCATAATCGTGATACAGTCAAGGGTGTAGGTTTCTTTGGGCCGAAAAATGAGTATGTGGTAAGTGGATCTGATTGTGGCCGGATATTTATCTGGAGAAAGAAAGATGGAGAGCTCATTCGTGTCATGGAAGCTGATAAGCACGTGGTTAACTGCATTGCGGCACATCCACATACTGCAGTTCTTGCCAGTAGTGGAATTGAGAGTGACATCAAAATATGGACTCCAAAGGCAGAGGAGAGAGCTACTTTGCCTGCCAACATAGACGAGGTATTTCTTCTCTTAGATTCTTTGAATGTTAATATCCTTGTGGTCTTGTGGAGTAAATTCATTTTTGTACATTAGTTCTCGATCTAATATGCTTCAGAAAGGGACAAGCTACTCTAATGCTCAACACCAAATAACTTAGTGCTGCTCCAGAGTTGTACATAAAAAATCTAACCAAAGAAAGGAATCATGTGCTTGTATAGTTGTATGTGTTGTTTTTATTACATGAAGTCTTACTCCCTCTGTTCCTTTTCTAAGGTTAAGACGTATATTATAAAAATGCTTTGGGAGTATGTTAAATGGAAATGTTTTGGTAAATGGGAGTTTCTGCTTTGGGAGTAATATTTTGGTAAATAAGAATAGTTGCTTTGGGATTATGTAAATATTATGGTAAACGAGGATAATTACATTGGAAGTAGGTAAATTTGAGGGTAAATGTGTTAAATTTTTACTTAAAATAGATTGTAACCAAAGAAAGGGAGCACTCTAACTTGAAAAATAACTATAGAAAAGGAACGGAGAGAGTAGTTGCTAGTCTATTTGAAAACGTTGGAATTACAATTTTCTTAAAGAAATTATTCTTAATTGGTTTCCTTTTAGGTATTTTTCAAGATGATGTAGATGTCCATTTTTCCGCTACACGCACTGCT
The DNA here is from genome assembly GCF_948465745.1 of Chenopodium album. NCBI lineage: Eukaryota > Viridiplantae > Streptophyta > Magnoliopsida > Caryophyllales > Amaranthaceae > Chenopodium > Chenopodium album. The sequence continues at coordinate 70,739,021 of NC_137842.1, read as the reverse complement.
CCTTTAAAAACTCCACCCATTAGGTCAAAAACTCTACCCATTAGGTCTTTTCTACTTTACCTAGTATTACCATGGCCATGGTGTTTTGTTTTGCTTGGAATTTCAACGGCTCACCACCCACATGCCTCCTACATCAATCAGAAAAAGAACGCTGACATACTTCCTGTGATGCTGAGAAAAAAAATTCCAAATAAGATTTCCTACTCCCTCCGTTCCCAAAAATAGTGTCATATGCTTTTTGCACTTGTTTTTAGGAATGTGAATATATATAAAACAAGAGGTGGGATTTGGTTGATTAAAAGTGAATAAAGTAGAAGATAGTGGGGTTTGGTGAATTGAAAAAAATAAAATATATATGGGGGTAGAAATGATACTTCTATTGAGGACAATATTTTTGAATGTAATGAAACTTTTATTTTGGGATGGAGGGGGTATTAAACATTGTACTCTTTTCATAGTTATTGCATTTTTTATTTTTTAATGAAAAACGTTAATGAAAATAGCCTTAGTTGGTTACAAGATATAGTTGTGTACAAAATGACTCTAATGACCCTGCTAGTGACTCAGTGAGAATCTCGTTAACGACATTGTGGTATGTCAGATAAGTGGCGGAGGTAGTCTAATTTATCTCTGCATTGCTTTGCTGAAAAGGTTTTGATAAGTGATCGGTCTTATATCTTTGAGTTTGGTGATTCCGATGATGATGATGATGATGACGATGATTCATCATCTGATGATGATGACGACGATGGCGACTCTGAGGATGATGACGAAATGTATGATGAGGTTAATTATTGTTATTATGATGATGAGGATGATATTGACGACGACGATGAGGATAGTAATGATGATGATGATGATGAAGATGAGGATGACATTGATGAAATTAATATGGATGCTGATAGAAATATTGACAACGATGATAGTTTAAATGATGGTGATAATGATACTAATGACAATAATTTTTAATCCATTTCCAGTTGAGGCCAAGGCAAAGGGACTGGATGTATCATGTGACTTCGCCTCAGGAGCTGCTTTTGCAATTAGTTTCTCTGGAAAATCGCCTATCAAGACCAGAGCAAAGCGGTAATTCTGGTTCTGGACAAGATTTCATGGAACTTATACTGTCTCTGAGCAGGCGCAATGGTGATTCATCTGATGATGGAGGAGATGATGACAGTGGCCCTGAAGATTTCTTCAGCTGATTCTACTTAATATTGCAGGGTCATCTTCCCTTTCATGGAAAAGGATTTTGAACTTAAGTTGTAAATATTGACATAGAGAATTATTGTCAATTACTTCTTGTAATTGTTTAAAAGATTTATCAACAGTCGCCTTTTTTATTAAAATAAACTGTATCTTAAGCTTTTGCTCTTCCTCTGATGTATATATAATTCCTGAATTTTCGCATGCATTCTGACAAGGGCTTCTGGTCACTCGCATTGTTGATTTCATGGGAAGAACCCTTTTAACCAAGCTTGCATTCTCAAGTTATGATAAATTGTACGGTAATTTTCAACCACATTCCTCTGAAGGAATGCTAACTTGGCATCTTCTTAATATTGCATTCAGTTAATTAACAATCTTTATTTCAGTCTTTAGCTATATTGAACGGAAACGGTGAAACATTGGTGATTTTGGAGAAAAATGTTTTTCCTGCGTTCACAAGTTAAAACAACACAGAAAATTCAATTGCTTTACATTCTATTCCAAGATAATTTTACCAAAATTACACGTACTAGTTTAAGTTAAATTATTGTAGTGACAATATCATCACTATAAGCAGCACTCAATTAACTAAAGCTTAACCAATGCAACCTCTTGCTTGCGAATGATTCCTATCAACACCTCAACCATAGCACTCTGACATCATGGAAAAATTGAATCAGGAGACAGCAAACTGGGTGCTGGTCTACCATCTAAAAATGGCAAACATCAGTTGAGGTCTTCAAAAGTTAATGCAGCCAAAGATCTGCATATAATCTTTTTCAATCAGTTGGTATCATGAAGAGTTACCTGACTACCTCAAACCTGTCAAGGGTAGGTATGCTTTTTCTGCTTTTCCAATGATTCGTGCATGATCTACCGAGCACTAAGCTCTGCCATGACCATAGGACAGAACTACAGTCTTGTCATTAGTTACTGGTTAGCTCCTTGGGTATTCAAAAACAAGACCTTCTGCTACACTTCTTGCCCTGGCATGTCCGAAAAGCTTGCTTACAATAGCAAGGGCAAAGTCAGTTGCAGTAATTAGTCCCTTGGACGTAATAAGCTTCCCATCAATCACTACCTTGGCACCATCAACCATCTCGATTTTTAGTTCATCTGATAAGGAGGGATGAGCAACTATTTTCTTATCCTATATTCACCATCATGAAATTGAGTCAAGTACCATCTCTTAGAGTAATACGAAGTAATAAATAAATAAAACACCACCCTCTCTTTTCTCTTTTTCACCAATGCAGCAGACAGATGTAAAAGCACATACCAGATCAGAAAGAACTAGCACTTACCTTGAGCAGCCCTTGTTTATGCAGGAGTGTCAGAGAGGAGCATATAGCTCCATACATTCTGCCGGCAGATTTCTGTTCTTTAAGTAGCTTCTTAAGAACCTTTGACTTACTTAGCCTCTTAACCCCATTGAGGCCACCCTGTAAATTACGAAAACCATTATACGAAGTATTAGGTGGGTCAGAAATTCACGTAAAAAGATAAGACACTTGCAACCACCACACACACACCCAACACCCCCCCCCCCCCCCCCCCCCAACACCCTGATACTATTTTCATTCAGTTTTCTTTTGCCGACTAATAATTTAGCAATTATGAGCACAATATATTAAAACACCTGCATGCACTTGCCAATTGCCATGTCCAATTGTGCAACTTATGTCCCTGATATCGTATAGCTCTTTTATATTTTTGCCCACTATTCAGTCACACACACCTGCTGTTGATATCAAACTCATTTTCTAACCACAAAACAAGCGTCTTAACAGAAATGAGCCATTACTTTGTTAAGTCTGAGAAATCCAAGACATGTAGTATTCTATTAGAGTTGAGAATAAAGGAAACAGTTCTCACCGGAAGAACAATCAAGTCATAAATGAACTCAGAAGCTACATCAATAAGCTTGTCTGCAATAATATTGGTTCCATGAGATGCCAGAATTTGCAGGGACTTTTCAACTGAAGCAACCACAACATTTACTTTTGCTCTTCTAAGAATGTCAACTATGGTCACAACCTCTGTTTCATCAGATCCATTTGCCACTGGAATGAGTACCTTTGTGGCATATGACAAATTAATCAGTGAAGGCATCTCCAGCAAAAAAAAAAAAAAAAAAAAGATCAAATACAAGTGAATTCTGCTATGTAAAGGTTAAGACTACCAAAGGTGAAAGGCCATCAACAATTATAGAATATGAGCACTTTGTGAGTTTGTGTTATCAAGGACACCCGGTTTCTGCTTGATTATCAGGGTAATTATAGGTGAAGCACTTACAACCAAACTAAGGAAATGAAGAGAAAGAGTAAACTTCCCGTTTTTCAGTCCCTTAAAACAGTGCTGTGCCATTAGAAGATATGCATTGCTACAGAAGCATTGAGCTTAATGATAAGATTCATAATTGGCATTCAAAACAAATCTCATGTAATTGGTATAGAATGGCAGAAAATAACTGGACCAAGTATAACTAAGCTAGCATTTGACAAGAATAAAATAACAAAAAATAATTGAATCAGCACATGGTCATCAATTAACTATGGATTTCCCAAGACTCCCAACACCTATAGCAATTACCACTCCCTCTTTTTCGATGTGCTGGTCTTGGGAGATGGGAGTTGAGGACAGGGATCACCAAGTTCTGTACAATGTAACAGCGTGACACAACATTTTCAAAATTCCTAAAGGATTCAGTTCTGAGATCAGAAAATTACACATATAATTCATTCACTCTACAATCCTACAGAGGAATTCAAACAGCACTAACAATGGCGGATAGACAAGTGTATGCTACAGGAAATGAGAATGCAGATGGATATCAACAGAGTAAATTAGGGCCAAAACTAAACAATCACTAAAGATAAATTTGCTTACATGAGGAGGGTGATCAAGCAACCATTCCACTTCATTGAACTCTTTTCTAGGCTGATCTTCACTAAGTAGCTGAATAATGTGTCCAAAAATACAAGGATTAGTAGCTAGAACATTAATTTATGCAAGTAAGAATGTGGTTAGAGAATGCAAACAGATTAAAAAGATCAATTCTGGGCAAATTGATTAAAAAAATGCAGTCTTATCTTCTAAAAGAAATTAAGGGTATCATTTTTAGAAGTAGACCACTTGAAAACACAATAAATCAAGAACATTTATGACAACAAATAATGATCATATATGGTTCCAAATGGCATTATATAACCGCGAGATATATCCTCTAGAATTTCAAGACTTTTCGACACCGGGCCCCGAAACCTCCAGAATTTCTCAAATAGTGTGGATATTAGCCTTCAATTTTGGAATTTTTTGACTTTTTTCGCCCAAAAATAAAAATTGCCAAAATGTTTACCATGGTCCCTTATACCCTCGGGGGGTCCAATTGAGTGGGTGGAACCATCCAATTTGTCAATAAACGGCCAATTTACCGAATTACAACTTGCACCGATTTCATTAATTCAAGCCTACCACGAACATTAATGACAACATATAATGATCATATATGGTTCCAAACGGCATTATATGACCCCGAGATGTATCCCATAACATCTCAAGCCTTTTAAACACCGGGCCCCAAAACTTCAAAAATTTGTCAAAAAGCGTGGATATTAGCTTTCAATTTTGGAATTTTTTTTACTTTTATTCGCCCGGAAATAAAAATTGCCGAAATATTTACCATGGTCCCTAATATCCTCCGGGAGTCCAATTGGATGGGTGGAACCATCCAATTTGCCTTTAAACGGCCTATTAACCGGTTTACATCTTGTACCGATTTCTTTAAATCAAACCTACCATGAACATTTATGACAACATATAATGATCATTTATGGTTCCAAACGGCATTATATGACACCAAGATGTATCTCTAAAATCTTATTTCTTTTCGACACCGGACCCAAAACCTTCGAAATTTCTAAAAAAGGATGGATATTATCCTTCAATTTTGGAATTTTTTTGACTTTTTTCGCACGGAAATAAAAATTTCCGAAATTTTTAACATGGCCCTAATACCCCCAAAGAGTCCAATTGGGTGGATGAAACCATCCATTTTCCTTTAAACGACCAATTTATCGGTTTACAACTTGCACCGATTTCATTAACTCAAGCCTACCACGAACATTTATTACAACAAATAATGATCATATATATAGGTCCAAACGACATTATATGACCAAGAGATGTATTCTATAGTATTTCAATACTTTTAGACACTGGGCCCTGAATACTCCAAAATTTCTCAAAATACGTAGATTATTCAATTTTTGAATTTTTTGAATTTTTTTCGCCCGAAAATAAAAGTTGTCGAAATATTTACCATGGTCCCTAATACCCTCCAGGACTCCAATTGGGTAGGTGGAACCAACCAATTTGCCTTTAAACGGCCAATTTACTGATTTACAACTTCCATCGATTTCATTAATTCAAACCTACCACGAACATCTATGACAACATATAATGATTATATATGGTTCCAAACGGCATTATATGACCAAGAGATATATCCCCTAAAATCTCGAGTCTTTTCGTCAACCGGACCCGAAACTTCCAAAATTTCTCAAAAAGCAAGGACACTAGACTTCAATTTTGGAAGTTTTTTTTGACTTTTTTTTGCTTGAAAATAAAAATTGACGAAGTGTTTAACATGGTCCCTAATACCCTTCAAGAGTCCAATTGGATGGATGGAACCATCCAATTCGCCTTTAAACGACCAATTTACCGATTTACATCTTCCACCGATTTCATTAACTCAAGCCTACCACGAACAATTATGACAACAAATAAAGATCATATATAGTTCCAAAGGGAATTATATTACCCTGAGATATATCTCTTAGAATTTCAAGACTTTTCGACACCGGGCCCAGGAACCTCAAAAATTTCTCAAAAAGTGTGGATAGCCTACACTTTTGGAATTTTTTGACTTTTTTTCGCCCGGAAATAAAAATTGTCGAATTGTTTACCATGGTCCCTAATACCCTTCGAAAGTCCAATTGGGTAGATGGAACCATCCAATTTGCCTTTAAACGACCAATTTACCGGCATAGAACTTGCATCGATTTCATTAATTCAAGCCTACCACGAATATTTATGACAACAAATAATGATCATATACGGTTCCAAACAACATTATATGACCTTTAGATGTATTCCCAAGAATCTCAAGGATTTTCGATATCGGGTCCTGAAACCTCTAAAATTTCTCAAAAAACGTGGATATTAGCCTTTATTTTTGGAATTTTTAGATTTTTATCGCCCGGAAATAATAATTGCCAAATGTTTAACATGGTCCCAAATACCCTTCGGGAGTCCAATTGGATGGGTGGAACCATCCAATTTGCATTCAAACGGTCTATTAACCGGTTTACAACTTACACCGATTTCTGTAAACCAAACCAACCACGAACATTTATGACATATAATGATCATTTATGGTTCCAAACGGCATTATATGACACCAAGATGTATCTCTAAAATCTTATTTTCAACACCGGGACCCAAAACCTTCGAAATTTCTAAAAAAAACATGGATATTAGCCTTCAATTTTTGGAATTTTTTGACTTTTTTTCGAACGGAAATAAAAATTTCCGAAATGTTTAACATGGCCCTAACCCCCAAGGAGTCCAATTGGGTGGGTGGAACCATCCAATTTTCCTTTAAACGACCAATTTACTGGTTTACAACTTGCACCGGTTTCATTAACTAAAGCCTACCACGAACATTTATTACAACAAATAATGATCATATATGCGTCCAAACGACATTATATGACAACGAGATGTATTCCATAAAATTCCAATACTTTTAGACACCGGACCCCGAATACTCCAAAATTTCTCAAAAAACGTAGATAATAGCCTTCGATTTTTGAACTTTTTGACTTTTTTTCGCCCGAAAATAAAAATTGTCGAAATGTTTACCATGGTCCCTAAGACCCTCCGGGAGTCCAATTGGGTAGGTGGAACCAACCAATTTGCCTTTAAACGGCTAATTTACAGATTTACAACTTGCATCGATTTCATTAATTCAAGCCTACCACAAACATCAGTGACAACATATAATGATTATATATGGTTCCAAACGGCATTATATGACCCCGAGATATATCCCCTAAAATCTCGAGTCTTTTCGTCAACAGGCCCCGATACCTCCAAAATTTCTCAAAAAGCGTGGATACTAGACTTCAATTTTGGATTTTTTTTTACTTTTTTCGCCTGAAAACAAAAATTGACAAAGTGTTTAACATGGTCCCTAATACCCTTCGAGAGTCCAATTGGGTGGATGGAACCACCCAATTCGCCTTTAAACGAACAATTTACCGATTTACAACTTCCACCTATTTCATTAACTCAAGCATACCACGAACAATTATAACAACAAATAATGATCATATATGGTTCCAAACGGCATTATATTACCTCGAGATATAACTCTTAGAATTTCAAAACTTTTCGAAACCGGGCTCGAAACCTCCAAAATTTCTCAAAAAGTGTGGATATTAGCCTTCAACTTTGGAATTGTTGACTTCTTTTCGCCCAAAAATAAAAATTGCCGAAATATTTACCATGGTCCCTTATACCCTCTGGGAATCTAATTGGGTGGGTGGAACCATCCAATTTGTCATTAAACGGCCAATTTACCGAATTACAACTTGCACCGATTTCATTAATTCAAGCCTACCACGAACATTAATGACAACATATAATGATCATATATGGTTTCAAACGGGATTATATGGCCTCGAGATGTATCCCCTAACATCTCAAGCCTTTTAAACACCGGGCCCCGAAACTTAAAAAATTGGATATTAGCTTTCAATTTAGGAATTTTTTGACTTTTATTCGCCCGGAAATAAAAATTGCCGAAATATTTACCATGGTCCTTAATATCCTTCGGGAGTCCAATTGGATGGGTGGAACCATCCAATTTGCCTTTAAACGGCCTATTAACAGGTTTACAGTTTGCACCGATTTCTTTAAATCAAACCTACCACAAACATTTATCACAATATATAATGATCATTTATGGATCCAAACGACATTATATGACACCAAGTTGTATCTCTAAAATCTTATTTCTTTTCGACACCGGGACCCAAAACCTTCGAAATTTCTAAAAAAGCATGGATATTAGCCTTTAATTTTGGAATTTTTTGACTTTTTTTCACACAAAAATAAAAATTTCCGAAATGTTTAACATGGCCCTAATACCCCAAGGTAGTCCAATTGGGTGGGTGGAACCATCCAATTTTCCTTTAAACAACCAGGTTTACAACTTGCACCGGTTTCATTAACTCAAGCCTACCACGAACATTTATTACAACAAATAATGATCATATATGGGTCCAAACGACATTATATGACCACGAGATGTATTCTATAGAATTTCAATACTTTTAAGACACCGGGCCCCGAATACTCCAAATTTCTCAAAAAACGTAGATAATAGCCTTCAATTTTTGAATTTTTTTTACTTTTTTTCGCCCGAAAATAAAAATTGTCGAAATATTTACCATGGTCCCTCTGTGGAAGTCCAATTGGGTAGGTGAAACTAACCAATTTGCCTTTAAACGGCCAATTTCTCGATTTACAACTTGCATCGATTTCATTAATTCAAGCCTACCACGATCATCTATGACAACATATAATGATTATATATGGTTATAAACGGCATTATATGACGCCGAGATATATCCCCTAAAATCTCGAGTCTTTTTGTCAACAGGCCCCGATACCTCCAAAACTTCTCAAAAAGCGTGGATACTAGACTTCAATTTTGGAATTTTTTAGACTTTTTTTCGCCTGAAAATAAAAATTGACGAAGTGTTTTACATGGTCCCTAATACCCTTCGAGAGTCCAATTGGGTAGATGGAACCATCCAATTCGCCTTTAAACTACCAATTTACCGATTTACAACTTCCACCGATTTCATTAACTCAAGCCTACCACGAACAATTATGACAAAAAATAATGATCATGTATGGTTCCAAACGGCATTATATTACCCAGAGATATATCTCTTAGAATTTCAAGACTTTTCGACACCGGGCCTCGAAACCTCCAAAATTTCTCAAAAAGTGTGGATATTAGCCTTCAATTTTGGAATTTTTTGACTTCTTTTCGCCCAAAAATAAAAATTGCCGAGATATTTACCATGGTCCTTTATACCCTCTTGGGGTCCAATTGGGTGGGTGGAACCATCCAATTTTTCATTAAACGGCCAATTTACCGAATTACAACTTGCACCGATTTCATTAATTCAAGCCTACCACGAACATTAATGACAACATATAATGATCATATATGGTTCCAAACGGCATTGTATGACCCCGAGATGTATCTCCTAACATCTCAAGCCTTTTAAACACCGGGCCCCGTAACTTCAAAAATTTGTCAAAAAACGTGGATATTAGCTTTCAATTTAGGAATTTTTTTACTTTTATTCGCCCGAAAATAAAAATTGCCGAAATATATACCATGGTCCATAATATCCTTTAGGAGTCCAATTGGATGGGTGGAACCATCCAATTTGCCTTTAAACGGCCTATTAACCGGTTTACAGCTTGCGCCGATTTCTTTAAATCAAACCTACCACGAACATTTATGACAATATATAATGATCATTTATGGTTCCAAACGACATTATATGACACCAAGATGTATCACTAAAATCTTATTTCTTTTCGACACCGGGACCCAAAACCTTCGAAATTTCTAAAAAAACATGGATATTAGCCTTCAATTTTGGAATTTTTTGACTTTTTTTCGCACGGAAATTAAAATTTCCGAAATGTTCAACATGGCCCTAATACCCCCCAGGGAGTCCAATTGGGTGGGTGGAAACATCCAATTTTCCTTTAAACGACCAATTTACTGGTTTACAACTTGCACCGGTTTCATTAACTCAAGCCTACCACGAACATTTATTACAACAAATAATGATCATATATGGGTCCAAATGACATTATATGACCACGAGATGTATTCAATAGAATTTCAATACTTTTAGACACCGGCCCCGAATACTCCAAAATTTCTCAAAAACCGTAGATAATAGCCTTCAATTTTTGAATTTTTTTTACTTTTTTTCGCCCGAAAATAAAAATTGTCGAAATGTTTACCATGGTCCCTAATACCCTCCGGGAGTCCAATTGGGTAGGTGGAACCGACCAATTTGCCTTTAAACGGCCAATTTACAACTTGCATCGAATTCATTAATTCAAGCCTACCATGAATATTTATGACAACATATAATGATTATATATGGTTCTAAACGGCATTATATGACCCCGAGATCTATCCCCTAAAATCTCGAGTCTTTTCGTCATCAGGCCCTGAAACCTCCAAAATTTCTCTAAAAGCGTGGATAATAGACTTCAATTTTGGAATTTTTTTGACTTTTTTTCGCATGGAAATAAAAATTGACGAAGTATTTACCATGGTCCCTAATACCCTCCGAGAGTCCACTTGGGTGGATGGAACCATCCAATTTGCCTTTAAACTACCAATTTACCGATTTACAACTTCCACCGATTTCATTAACTCAAGCCTACCACGAACAATTATGACAACAAATAATGATCATATATGGTTCCAAACGGCATTATATTACCCCAAGATATATCTCTTAGAATTTCAAGACTTTTCGACACCGGACCCCGGAACCTCAAAAATTTCTCAAAAAGTGTGGATATTAGCCTACACTTTTTGAATTTTTTGACTTTTTTTTGCCCTAAAATAAAAATTGTCAAATTGTTTACCATGGTCCCTAATACCCTCCGGTAGTCCAATTGGGTAGATGGAACCATCCAATTTGCCTTTAAACGACCAATTTACCGATATAGAACTTGCCCCTCTTTCATTAATTTAAGCCTACCACGAATATTTATGACAACAAATAATGATCATATATGGTTCCAAACGACATTATATGACCCTTAGATGTATTCCCTAGAATCTCAAGGATTTTCGATACCGGGTCCTGAAACCTCCGAAATTTTTCAAAAAGCGTGGATATTAGCCTTTATTTTTGGAATTTTTAAGACTTTTTTCGCCCGAAAATAATTATTGCCGAAATGTGTACCATGGTCCCTAATACCCTTTGAGAGTCCAATTGGATGGGTGGAACCATCCAATTTGCCTTTAAACGGCCTATTTACCCGTTTATAACTTGGACCGATTTCATTAAGTCAAACCTACCACGAACATTTATGACAACATATTATGATCATATATGGTTTCATGATCCCTAATACCGTCAGGGTAGGGGTGAAAGTAATACGGATTAAATCCGCAAACCGAACCGAATTAGGAATTCGGATTGGATTTTTAACATTTCGGTTTGGATTGGTTTAGGATTTTAAAAAAATATGGATTGCGGATCGGTTTCAGTTTTAGGCTTTAGCAAACCGAAAAACAAAATTTGAAACCGAAATTCTAATAAGCCCAATTAACCAGCCCATTTTCCCTTCATATATAAGCCTCTAGAAAGCCTAACTCCTTTTCCCTTTCTCACTCAATTGTGTATTGCGGCAACCCCAAGTCCAATTTTCCCTTTCACCTCATTCTTTGTCTTCTACGACCACCCACAAGACTTGATCTCAAGCACTCCTTTACTAAGCACAGTCGCACGCTCATCCACTAAGCATCGTCGCTGCCGCTATCACTTTAAGTCTTCTCCAACGGTCACCGCTATCGATTTCAATATCAGACTTCAATTTAGTTTTTTAAATTTAGAATTTGGGGTGCTGGTGTATGTTAGACTATATGGAAAATCAGGTGGGGGTGGATTTTCATATTATATATTGATTTTGCTTGAATTTTAATTAAATTTCCCAAATTATGTTCATTTTCTTTGTAATATGATAATTGCTTTTTGTTTTGCTTTAATTAATTTGATTATATTATATATTTGCTAATTTGCTTGAAATTCCTTAAAGAAGTTCGGTTTAGTTTGGATTCGATTTCCAAAACCGAATTAATTTGGTTTGGATTGGATTAGACTGAATCCAAATTCGGTTTAGATTCAGCTTAAAAAATGTAAAACCGAATTAATTCAGTTTAGATTCGGTTTGGTGAAAAATCCAAACCACAAACCGAACTTTCATCCCTACGTCCGGAAGTCCCATTGGGTGGATGAAACCATCCAATTTGCCTTAAACAGACAATTTACCGGTTTAAACTTGCACCGATTTTATTAACTCAAGTCTACCACGAACATTTATGACAACAAATAATGATCTAATATGGTTCCAAACGGCATTATATGACCACGAGATATATCCCCTAGAATTTCAAGACTTTTCTACACTGGGCCCCGAAACCTCCACAATTTTTCAAAAAACGTGGATATTAGCCTTCGATTTTGGAATTTTTAGACTTTTTTTCGCCTAGAAATAAAAATTGCCGAAATGTTTACCATGTTCCCTAATACATTCCGGGAGTCCAATTGGGTGTGTGGAACCATCCAATTTGCTGTTAAACGGCAAATTTACAGATTTACAACTTGTACCGATTTCATTAATTCAAGCCTACCACGAACATTTATGACAACAACTAATGATCATATATGGTTCCAAACGACAATATATGACCCCGCGATGTATCCCATAGAATTTCAAGACTTTTCGACACCGGGCCCAGAAACCTCCAAAATTTCTCAAAATGAGTGGATTAGCCTTCAATTTTGGAATTTTTTGACTTTTTTTTGCCGGAAATAAAAATTGCCGAAATGTTTACCATGGTCCTTAATACCCTACAGGAGTCCAATTGGGTGTGTGAAACCATCTAATTTGCTGTTAAACGGCCAATTTACCGATTTACAATTTGCACCGATTTACCAGTTTACAACGGCCAATTTAATTAACTTGCACCGAACCCAACATGAACCAAAATTGACCCTAACCCGTTTTAACCTGTCAAAACCCGAATTTAACCTGACTTGCTACTAACCTGACCTGAATTCAGCCCGATCCGTTCCTAACCCGACCCGAATTTAACCCGACCCGAAATCAAGCCGACTTGTTATTGACCATATTCAACCCGACTTATTATTGACCCGACCCGAATTTTACCAGACTTTACCTGACCCAAAAATTCAACCCGGTCTGTTACTAACCTGACTCGAAATTAACACGACTTGTTATTGACCCTACCTAAATTCAACCCAAATTGTTCCTGAACCGATTTCAAATCACCTTAAATGCAATTTAGACCACCTTATTATTGTTGATCAAAGCATTTTGTCTAAGGAGACCAAGTCGGTCCAGGCCGGCAAAAGAAAGGAGCATCATCCTCAAATTTATGAATTAAATATAGTATATATTTGTTGTATGGTCAAAGGAGATAATTATATTCCTAAATTATAGACTATAGTTCCCTAGTATATTGTCATATATATTATAGTCAAAGGAAATAATTAGCTTGATAAAGATGATAATTATCTATTTATAGTTAGTTGAACTCGAATATAACCTGACTTGGAAATGACCTGACGTGATTGTAACCGGCAAATTATTGACTTGAACATAACCCGACTTGAAGTCGAGAATGACCCGACTCGGAAATGACCCAACCTGATTATAACCCGCAAATTATTGACCTGAACCAAACCCGACGTGAACCCGAGAATGACCCGACTTAAAAATGACCCGAGATTATAATCTGCAAATTATTGACTTGAACTAAACCCGACTCAAACCCGAGTGACTCTAACCCGAGAATAACCCTAACCCGTTTTAACCCGTGAAAATCCGAATCAAACCCCACTCGACCTGAATGTAACTTGACCTAAACTCGACCCAAACCCGATAAGAAGTATGACCGGACGTGATCTGACTCAAGCATGACCCAACCCAAACCCGACCCGCATAGGTTATGGAATTAATCCAAATTGACCCGAGCCGAGTTGACCCGACCCACTCTTACCCGACCCAAACCCGACCCGTTTACCCGAATTGACAGCTCTAATGGGAGGCACCCCGAACAATTTCCTTTTCAGGTCCAAAAAAATTGAAAATTGTCCAAATTTGAAGGTTATAATACACGCTTTCGAGCTAATTTTGGAAAAAAAATTCAAAAATAAAGTGAATGCGTGAGGTGCCCCAAGGATCATATACGTTTTTAAACCATAAAAAGCATATCAATTAGTTTATAAAGTACCGAGAATGAGTTTGTTCAGTTTGGCTATTTTGGAAATATGTTGCATTATTAGTAGTGAAAAGCTACTAGAGATGGTTCTAATAATAACCAACTCGGCATCCCAGTGTCCTATTAAGATCTATGAAGTCCATCTTCATTGGTATTGTTGATTATTCCCAAATTCTTGACTTGAAAATTCCATTATGATGTTGAAATTTTATAACATTATACTATTACATTATATTGTGGGGTAATTGTTACTCACCCTCATTATATAATTAGTTTGTTCACATCACATCAATCAATCAATCATTCAATATGTGTATATAGATAGTAATAGCATACAAATAGTTAATTATCTTATTCCCTCATCACTTATAATACAAACAACCCCAACCACCCAATTCCCTATCCCAAATAACCCCCAAACCTTAAAAAAAGATGTGCTAAACGGACCGTTTGAGATCAGGGTCATATAATATTAGTTGGAACCATGTACGATCGTTGGTCGGTCATATAAATTCTTGTGGTGGCTTGAGTTAATGAAAGGGGCACATGTTGTAAATGGGTAAATTGGCATTATAAAGGCAAAGTGGACATTTCTAGTCACCTAAATGAACTCCCAAAGTGTCATCCAAAAAATTGAAAATTGTCCAAATTTGAAGGTTAAAATCCACGCTTTCGAGCTAATTTGAAAAAAAAAATCAAAAATAAAGTGAATGCGTGAGGTGCCCCCCGGGATCATGTACGTTGGTTTTAAACCATAAGAAGCATATCAATTAGTTTATAAAGTACCGAGAATGAGTTTGTTCACTTCGGCTATTTTGGAAATATGTTGCATTATAGGTAATGATAAGCTACAAGAGATGGTTCTAATAATAACCAACTCGGCATCCAAGGGTCCTATTAAGATCTATGAAGTCCATCTTCATTGGTATTGTTGATTATTCCCAAATTCTTGACTTGAAAATTCCATTGTGATGTTGAAATTTTATAACATTATACTATTACATTATATTGTGCGGTAATTGTTACTCACCCTCATTACATAATTAGTTTGTTCACATCACATCAATCAATCAATCATTTAATATGTGTATATAAATAGTAATAGCATACAAATAGTTAATTACCTTATTCTCTCATCACTAATATTACACACAACCCCAACCACCCGATTTCCTGTCCCAAATAACCCTCAAACCTTAAAAAAAGATGTGTTAAACGGGCCGTTTGTGATCGGGGTTTGGAACCATGTATGACCGTTGGTCGGTCATATAAATTCTTGTGGTTGCTTGAGTTAATGAAAGGGGCATGAGTTAAAAATGGGTAAATTGGCATTATAAAGGCAAAGTGGACATTTCTAGCCACCTAAATGAACTCCCAAAGTGTCTTGAGACCTATGGGAAGCACCCCGACCTATTTCCTTTCCGGGTCCAAAAAATTGAAAATTTTCCAAATTTGAAGATTATAATCCACGCTTTCGAGCTAATTTTGAAAAAAAAAATCAAAAATAAAGTGAATGCGTGAGGTGCCCCCCGGGATCACATAAGTTGGTTTGAAACCATAAGAAGCTTATTAATTAATTTATAAAGTCCCGAGAATGAGTTGTTCACTTTGGCTATTTTAGAAATATGTTACATTATTGGTAGTGAAAAGCTACAAGAGATGGTTCTAATAATAACAAACTCGGCATCCTAGGGTCCTATTATAATCTATGAAGTCCATCTTCATTGGAGTTGTTGATTATTCCCAAATTCGTTACTTGAAAATTCCATTGTGATGTTGAAATATTGTAATATTATACTATTACATTATATTGTGGGGTGTTTGTTACTCACCCTTGATACATACTCTCTCTATCCCTAATTGTTTGCTCCACTTTCCTTTTTAAGGTGTCCCTAAAAGATTGCCCCATACTACTTTTGGCATGTTTTTCCACTTGCACTCTCTTTATCTCTCTCCTCATTGATATTTGTGTCAACCCATGTGCACCAATTTTTGCCCAAAGCCTTAATAAAGTAGATTTATGGTTTGGGGCAAACAATAAGGGACAGAGGGAGTAATTAGTTTGTTCACATCACATCAATCAATCAATCATTCAATATGTGTATATAGATAGTAATAACATACAAATAGTTAATTACCTTATTCCCTCATCACTAATAATACATACAAACAACTCCAACCACCCAATTTCCGAACCCCTAAACCTAAAAAAAAAAAAAAAAAAAAAAAAAGCTAAACGGGTATCAACCCCCCCCCCCCCAACCCAACTATTCCTAACCTTTTCCCTGCTACTGTGATCTTTTCCCTCAACTTGCCTTGTTTTTCTTATAATCGCGTTCAAACCCATTATTGTGTTAGTTTACATATTTTAGTCATGGAAATTTATGAGAAATGAGTTGATAATACATCATCATTTATACTTCAAATTTGGTTTTCATGCATCATCTTGCATAATTGCAAAGTATCAAATTCCCTCTTCATATGCTTACTGTCTCCTACTCCTTATTAACTCTGCATTCCTTAAATAACGCATCATATGCATGGATAAAATCAATAGACAGGTTCCGTCATAAACTCCCAAGAAAAGTAAAAAGAAAAAAGAAAATGAGAATATCAAAGATGATACAGAATTTCCTTAAATCAAACAAATGCCAACAAGCTTACCAGCAAACCTTTGACTTCCTGAGCTGCAGACTCGCCAAACAATTGTTCTACCAATGCCAGGGCAAATTCAAAAGTAGTTCCAGGGCCACGACTAGTTGTAAGCTCTCCGGATACTTGGATATTGGATTTGACAGCCCAAAAGGAAGAAAGCTTGCCCATGAAAGCAGGGTGACAAGTGATCTTGTAGTGAAAGGTAATGAAAAATTAATCAGCTACTTTAATTTGATATGAGAAACTAGGTGTGCTTCAAAGAAAATCAGAAAGACCTACAAGAAATACCAGTATGCAAAATATACCCGCTTTCTTCTTAGTAGTCCCCATGGTTGGAGGGCAACAGCTGGAGCAGCACATATAGCACCATACAACCTTTTTGCCTCAGCATGTTTGCTAGTAATATCGCGCAGAACTTCACAATCTCTCAACCGAGCAGAACCAGGCATACCTCCCTGCATATATGTCAGTAAACTCTGTAAGACACGGATTTTGTAGAACCAAAAGGAGGTGTATGCAAAACTTAGCTAAAATAAGGACATCCAAACACTAGAAATTTTCTAATATACACTCGCCATTCAAAGTATTGCAACTACATATCACTGATTATTCTATTGAAGATAAATTTAAGATACATTCAACTCACAGCCACACATAATGAAACAAAGAAAGTGCAAAAGAACTAACCGGTAAGGCGATCAGATCAAATATCTCATTAGTGCAAGAATTGATAGAGGTATCAGCAACAAGCTTCACACCACTAGACGCCTCGACCTCAAGCTGTGGTTCAACAGAGGCAACAGTCACACAAGCACCAGCTTGGCGCAAAACTTGCACCATTATCACAGCTTCCATTTCTTCTGTTCCATACCCAATTGGGATCAAAACCTGTCAACACAATAACATTAAGCACTTATAAGGACACAAAAAACAACTCATTTATCCTTGTTCCAAATAACACCAGAATTCATAATACAAAGCAAAACCTTTTTAGGAGAGACAGTATCATGTATAGTTGGTATGCCTGTTTCTACTGCTTCAATTGCAGCAGCTGCAGCTGTTGGACTTCTTTTCAAAGTGGGTACGCCACCGCGAAACGGCACAGAAAAGGAGGATGAGAGTGAAGGTAGGAAACTAACTGAACAAACCATGGAAATGGGGTGAAAGTTGAGGTATGGCCTATGAAAGCAACATGTTTTTGAAGCCAATACCGATGATAAACACTCCATTAGTATTCTACTTCCACTCAGCCCCACCTATCTTCTTGCTTTTTTCACCCCAAAAAGAGTAAACTTGCAAGAAATAGCAGAATCAAAACTCAGATGTACGATGTTGGTTACAGAGCATACTTAGCTAGAAATGTCAGTCAAGCATTTCATCGAACACATGGTGGGCAATTTTCGAAAACTTACTATACACTAAATTTGGTTAAAGTAAATCTGAAATTTATAGATGGGTGTTTATCTTCATCATCTCATGTACATGAAGGGATAATTCGAGCTCGATTAGCACTCTAAAGAGTCAAGGGGTTGGCGTTCTACGGAGTTGTTCAAGTGATTGTGAAGTGAAGTGTTGGCTATTCCATTATCCATAGTATAGTATTGATATTTGTAAACAATTGCTCACTACGGAGTAATTAGCATGTGTCCGTACGGGTTATTAGTTATCGAGAATGTTTATCCAATACACTCGGGCGAATCATGGTACACTCACACTCTCGTAATCACCTCCGTGATTAAATTTGAGTGTGTTGTCACGGGTCATCTCCCACATCAAGGATGGGCGTCAAGAGGGTCACTAGGCAACAATCGGGGCTTGGGGGCCTGCTAAGCCAGCACGTGACAGTGTGCTCAAGTATCTAGTAGAGGTTAAAGTAATACTACGTAAGTCTTTTTCAAAAAAAAAAAAATTAATACTGCGTAAGTCTTTTTTTAATTACTAAGGTGTGTTCAGTTCAACTTATTTAAGTTAAATTAATTAATTTATTTCAAAATGATCAAATCAAACAACATTGGTTATAATCTATAGAGTCTTGGACTCCTGGCCCTTGGCCTTAACCAATGCCTCTTAATTACCGATATAACTGATTGCAAACACGTTTCTTTTCATCGATCATTGTCATCCTAGATTTTTACGTGATTAACTAGGGGATATACTTTATGCCAAATAGCATTTAATGATCAGAGATGCTTCCCCCACCAATAGTTGAGCCTAGAGTTGTCAAACGTTGACCTGACTCGAAATACCGACTCAAACCCGATTATTAACCGACCCATCTGACCCCGAAATAAGGGTGACACAAACCCGAACTGACTCGACCGGAAACCAACCCTAGACCCAAGTTGACCCGAGTATGTGAGACCCGAACATGAACTAACCTGGAGATGACTCAACCCGAATGTAACCCGTAAATTATTGACCTGAACAAAACTCGACTTGAACCGAAATTGACCAAAACCCGTTTTAACCCGTCAAAACCCGAATTTAACCTGACTTGTTACTAACCTGACCTGAATTCAACCTAACTCATTCCTAACCCGGTCCGAATTTAACCCAACTTGTTACAAACCCGACCTGAAATCAATCCAACTTGTTATTGGCCTGACTCGAAACCTTCGAAATTTCTCAAAAAGCGTGGATATTAACCTTCAAATTTGGAATTTTTTGACTTTTTTTCACCCGAAAATAAATATTGCCGAAATGTTTACCATGGTCCCTAATATCCTCCGGGAGTCCAATTGGCTGGGTGGAACCATCAGATTAGCCTTTAAACGGCCAATTTACTGGTTTACAACTTGCACCAATTTCATTAAATCAAGCCTACCATGAACATTAATGACAACAAATAATGATCATATATGGTTCCAAATGGCATTATATGACCCCGAGATGTATCCCCTATAATTTTAAGACTATTCGACATTGGTCTTCAAAACCTTCGGAATTTCTCAAAA
This sequence comes from Chenopodium album, assembly GCF_948465745.1. Classification (NCBI taxonomy): domain Eukaryota; kingdom Viridiplantae; phylum Streptophyta; class Magnoliopsida; order Caryophyllales; family Amaranthaceae; genus Chenopodium; species Chenopodium album. Next base: position 70,719,050 of record NC_137842.1, on the reverse strand, counting down.
GGCGTGGATATTAGCTTTCAATTTTGGAATTTTTTGACTTTTTTCGCCCATAAATTAAAATTGCCAAAATGTTTACCATAGTCCCTGATACCCTCCGAAAGTCCAATTAGGTGGGTGGAACCATCCAATTTGCCTTTAAACAACCAATTTACTGGTTTACAACTTGCACCGATTTCATTAGTCAAGCCTATCACGAACATTTATGACAATAAATAATGATCATATATGGTTTAAAACGACATTATATGACGCCGAGATGTATTCCCTAGAAATTCAATACTTGTAGACACCGAACCCCGAATACTCCAAAATTTCTCAAAAAGCGTGGATATTAGCCTTCTATTGGAGATATTCTAGTGTATCTAGAATATTATGATTGTGATATTATTGTGCATAATTTAGGAAACATATCTTATGAAAAGATATGATAGAGTATTGAGAATATTATTATCCTAAGTGTTATATATTCTTGTATTGTGATCTTTGTGATGAATGAGAATTACAGAAAGTATTCTTGACGTTTTATGCTTAGTTTAACATGGTATCAAGAGCCAATTAAGGTCTAAATTTTTTTTCGTGCGTTTGATTTACATATTTAACGTTCGATTTGCTGTGAGTTCTTGAGTCTGTGCACCGAGTTCTTGGTCCAAATTAATTTTTTTTATTTTTTCCTGTGAGTTGAGAGCAATGACAGGAGGTAGCGGCTCTGGAGATGGTGGAAAAATTAAGGTGGACATGACTTATCACCTTGGTTCGAGTGATGGACCTGGGAATATTATCACTCTGATACAACTACGGGGTGAAAATTATGATGAATAGGCGAGGGCTATTCGAACCTCGTTGAAGGCTAAGCGCAAGTATGGTAGAGGGAATAATCGGTCGTTGGAAAATCACCCTAAAACCAAACAATAATTCTACCTAAACCCACCTAAGACAAGTCTAGGGTAAGTAGAGGATCGTATCCACAGGGAATGGGTAAGTACACCGAGAGTATGAAACGGTTGCAATCTAGTTCGGTCACAAATTGGGGGTTTTGATTAGGTAACTACTATGGAGACAAACACTAGGGGGAAATAGGGATCGACTCCAACCAAACCAACGGATCAAAACAATAGGCAAGCATGAACACAAATTGGGTGATAGAGAGGGCACTCAACATTGCCTTCTTTCGAAGCCACAACACTAAGCATTCCTAAACCAAACTCAACTAACAAGATAGGCCAACCAAGTCTTAACAATGAGAAGTAGACTACTAACTCGGGTTTGTCTTTCGATCGGTCCAAGAAAGCATTAAGGCACAAGCAATTGGGATTTCTCACCTAATTGTTGCAACTAATACTATCACATCATTCAAACAAGGAACCATAATCAAGAGGAATTTAGCATAATCATATAAGAAAAGGCTCACAACTAGACTCCATCTCTCAATGCAAGCATAAAAGTGAATACATGAGCAATAAGTGGCCATCCAATTACACATGCAATTAACCAATTCTTTAACAATCAATCATCAACCCAAAATGAACATGCAAGCACAAACATCAATCAACCCATGGCTTGGTTGGGTCTTCACCTAACCCCTAGCTAATTAACTACTCACTAAACATGGTGAAGGACATCAAAACAACAAGTTCCAATTCAAACATTAAATTAACAAGTTGAGAGGAGTAGTAGGAATAAGGTAGATTGGACATGCAACAACAATTAAGCAAGATCAAGAGAGGAATTTAACAATTCAAAATAAATAAAAACTGAAATTAAAGAGTAAGAGATAGAGGAAAGAGATTACTTAAAATGCTTCAAAGTTGAGAAATTGTTGAATTCAAGAGAACAATCTTCAATTAATCTACTACAATGATTGAGTTTGAGAAGATCTAAGCTAATTAATGAGGGTTGAGAGAAACTAAGGGCCTAAGAAAACTAAAGGGAAAGAAGATTCCAAAATCTGAAGTCAAGCGTCCTATTTATATGCCCAAAAATTACATCGTAAAATCCGTCAAAATCGGGCTTCAGAACAGGAGGAGCGCCCGCTCCAGTAAGTAGGAGCGCCCGCTCCTGGGCTCTCTGCATGCCCTACCCTCTTGCAACAATTTGGGGCAGAAAGTAGGAAAACAGGGAGGAGCGCCCGCTCCTATTTAGGTGCACGCCCGCTCCTCTATGTGCAGGGGGAGGCAGATTGTGGCAGTTCAGGTAGGAGCGCCCGCTCCTTATAGGCTGCACGCCCGCTCCTGCTTTCCATTGCTTCCAAAAGGTATTTCTTCATGCTTATGCTATTTAACCCATTTTTCATTGCACCTACAAACATGAGCACACACATAAAAAGAAACGGGGAAGCCAAAAGATGCAAATTAGCACAAGAGGAGTTAGAAAAGGGGATTGAAGTAGGGAAAATAGTACAAAATTGTGTTTAGAAAGCCATGATAAGTGGACAAATAAAACACTTATCAAATTCCCCCAAGCTAGCCAATTGCTTGTCCCTAAGCAATTCACTTGGCGCAAAATAAACCAATAGATCAGTCCGCTCAAAGAATAGCACATGTAAAGATAAAAGAATCCTTAAGCAATAAAACTCGAGCATGAGGTATATGCCTAAGATCAACCACGGTCATGACTAGCCAAGGCCTAGCTAACCTTCCCGAATGTACTCAACTTTGGTCCATTCAACCAATCTTACCGCGTCCACAACACAAAGTTCAAATTCCCCCTAATGGTAGTGTCTCATGACTCCTCGAAGGAGCCGGAAGAAAAATAGACAAAAGAAGGTTTAGAACACTCGACATCTCAATGATAAGTACCCTCTCCATATGCTTGTGAACCAACTCCCTCCACCGACTATGGCTTCAACTACTCTACTAACATTACAAAACTCAAGGATTACGACACAAAGTTAAGGCATAGAGAAAACTAGAATTGCTTTGCAATTAAAGTCAAGCTAAGATATATAACACTAAGAGCAAACCTAAAGAGGTTTCTAACTTTGACCCAAATTAAAAACTATGAATAAACTTGAAACAAAAACGCACCCCCAAGCTTGTTTAGTTGCTAGGGTGGTGGCTATTCATCACTTCTTTTCTTTCTTTCTTTCTCTATTTTTTTTTTCTCTTTTTTTTTTTTCAAACTTGGGCATTTACATCACAAACTATTATTTATAATAACTTAAAAATTGAACTAGGGAAACAATAATGACATGCCTTAACTTTGTGCGAATGAACAATACATAACAACCTTCATAATCACTAAGAGTAGTTTAGGCCGCGATCTTGGGAGTTAGGACTCAAGTTCTCGATCTAGGTACTAAATCAAAGAGGATCCTTGCCACTCATTCAAAATGTAGTAGGCTTGAAAAAATATTACAACCTCACTTTTGGGAACAATGTGGGATCAATTACTACCTTTCGGGGTTCAAATTCCTTTGATATGGGCGACACCTTCTTATCACAATCCTAGACTTTTAGTCTCGTACATTCGGTAAGGTTATTCTCACACTAGCCTAAACTAGCCAATTCTATGTTCAACCAAGGACATCTAAACCATGCTCGAAATTTTATTACCAAAAGAAAGCAAATATCCATCACATGCAATCCAATATCATCATTGAGGACTATTCTAAAAGCAAAATTTTATTTTATTTTATTTTATTTTATTATTTTATTTTTAGGTTTAAAGAGGCTAAGAGGAAAATATAAACAAGAATAGAAGGGAAGGAGTTACCATTGATCTTGATGTAGTAGTGTCTCTTATATACAAGGTGGTAAAAGAGTAGTGATTAGTAGCAAAGCAAACAAGGACTATTATGAGTGGATTATACACATAAGAGTTAAATAATCATTCCACAATTCATAAATAAACCGTCATTTGCAAAACTAAGGCAATTATATCACAAGCTCACTTGAAATCTTTTTACCATCAAAGACACTAATCGAATCATCAAGCCAAATGACTACAAGCAAAGACAATATATACAAAGTCTAGACTAATTAAAGGAAACACTTTTTTTTTTTTTTTTTTTTTTGTTTGAAATAAGAAGGGGGGGAGAGGTACTAGCTAAAGAATTTGGATTAAGGGAAGAGGAACTAGCTAAAGAAGATTAGGAGAGGGGAGGAGAAGAGGAGAAACTAACTAAAGAATTTGGATTAAGGGCTTTGGATTTTTGGGTTTTGGATTTTAGGGAAGGAGAGGAGGCTCATCAACAAATATCATCATCAAAGGAGAAGCACATAAACCAAACCAAACCAAGCTCATCAAAATGCAAACACTCAACCATTAACTAACCAACCAAGATAAACGGAGCATAATTAAATTAAGCACAAAACTAGCAACATTAAATCCCAACTCTATACAAGGCCTAAATACTCCCCCAAGCTAGACATTTAGTTACCGCTTCAATGAAATAAAATAGGCAATGAAGTAACTTCCCCCCAAGCTTGGGATTGGCACCATCCTCGGTGTCCCAAGAAGTGAAAGGGGCATTGAAACGGTAACTAGAATGTCTAGATCATCTATGGCGCCCCGGCGAATAGTGATAATTGTAGTTGAAATCTACATCACTAGAACCGGTCGGGTCGTCTACATATGGAGGTAGATTATAGTTGGGGCAAGAGCGGTAGTGACCATAATCCGGCATACCTTGCTCACCCCAACCACCATCATAGCCGGGTGGGAACCCGTAATGCCCCCTTAGGGGGGGATCAAGCACCTCCGAAGATGAACTAGCACCACCAATCTCGGGGACGTAGTAATAGCTAGGGTCGCCCCTATAATCACATCCCCCGGGTTGTGAGTAGTCATAAGGGGGATAGGAGCGAAGCTCATCAATTGAATGGCGCGGGCCTTGCCAATAAGGGTAGGTGGGTTGACCACTATGCTAACCCGGAACCGGCCCTTGTTGAACGGGTCGGTTGGGATAGTTGAGGTAAGGGGGAAAGTCTCCCCTCTCAACTTGATGCTGGTAGCTTCTTTCTGCTACAAAACTTTGATATTCATTTTGCTCAAGGAGTCTTTGGTTGGTTAAATTCAGTTGGTTGAAAGCATATTCTACATCAAAGAGGGAAGAGGAAGAGGAGGAACCACCTACCCTAGATCGGGGGATGGAGGATGTACTCGCACGATGGGGTATAAGTACATCCTCGTCATTACCGGCCATACCACGTGGGGGCTGCTCACGTGGCACTTGCCACGTGGTCCCCACCGAGCTATTAACCACCGGGCTTGGGAGAGTGCAATAATTCTTCCCATTGACTTTCCAACTATAGCGAATATTACGACCCTCAATTTCAGTAAGGAACTTCATATCAGTAAGTGCCTTAATGTCAAGCAAAGTGGGGCCATGAATCGGGGTCATTTGGTCTAGCTTAGACCCAAACCCTAGTTTTCTCGCTATAATTGAAATCATCCCCCCACATCTAATCTCACCACTCATCTCTCCTCTCTCCCTAATTTCCTCGTATCTTTTAATGAACATGTATCCCATGTTCACATACCCTTCCTCATTTCCTTCGAATCTTGAAGCTAGGAAGAGGCATTTGATCTCCTCTTTAGTTAGCTTCCCTAAGTCTTGTTTAGAGAAACAAGCATAGCTCATGATTCTCATGAAGATTCGAAGGACGGGGTGGATGATGTGGCTAGCATGGCTAGACCGGGTTGTGAATTGGGATACCCCGCAATGGTATTCCACCAAACTTGCTCCTCATAGCTTGAGAAGTAAGTACCAATGGGGTCATAGACTTGGTTAAAGACGGGCCATTCAAAAATTTCGTTCAATCTCGTTAAGGTTAAGGTCTTCTCGACATTGAACATTTGAAATTTAATTTCACACTCTAATGGCTCCCCCTCTAGGTTTATGTGCTTCATAGAGACCGTTGATAGGAATTCAAGAGTTAGTGACTTGTAAGTCTCCTCCCTATTGTTTAAGAAGTTTAGCCAACCGAAGTTTTCGGCTACCCTCCTAATCCCATCATCGACCCCTAGGAGCCGCATTGAGTCTTGATGATAAAAGCGGGTTGGGATGATTTTTCTTTTTGAGAGTTCATTGAAAGCCTTTTTGTACTTTTCCTTGAGTTTAGGAGGTTGAATTGGGTTAGGATTTTCTTGTTGTGAAGGGGTAGAGGATGATTGAGGTTCACTAGTCTTTCTTTTCTTAATCCCTCCGATGAATTTCTTCATTTTTGGTTTAGAAAAGGCTATTTAAGAATATCACTCAACAACAAACAACTCCACAACACTCTTAACTTCAAACCCCCTTAAAATCCAAGAGTACCTGTTTCACAATACAACCAAAATATATCCCAACACACAATTTTTCAAGAACAATGCACTTCAATTTCACAAATTCCCAAAGTCTAAGAAATTTTCAATTATAAATTCAACTATTCTGAAAATCATTCACAAAAATTTTCTAACAACCCTCCATAGACAACAATACTTGCTTAAATTCACCTAATCATGCAACTAGTCACACAAAACCTGGAGCGCCTGTTAGCTTTTCGTACTAGGATTGATGCGCTTACTGACCGTGAGGTGAACTGGCTACCGTACGGAGCTGATCCTGCATTACGAGTGCCCCCCACTTTATTCATTGGCTGCATCCAGTACCGTAACATCATTGAGCCGTACATGCCTGATAGAGTGGTGCGCCATCTTGGTTTCGTGCAAGGCATTCCCCGCGAGATCATCAGGCCAGAGAAGGCCAAGAGGCCGACTAACTTGAAGATGTATCGGGTAGACTTCCCGACTGAGATGACAGCTGTGATGTGGAACAGGTTTGTCCCTGGGGTATCTCAGAGTGTTGTTTTAGGTGCCCTACCCAGGCTTAGTGTTGCAGCTCCTTCGGTTGCGCCTGGTTACATGCAGTGGATGTACAGGTTTTCTCACCCGCGGGTATCTCCAGGTGCAGGAGTTACAAGCAACCTGCCTGAGCAGACTAACACTGATTACGTAAGTATTTATGCTTATTATTATATTAACAATGACTTCTATGAATTTTTGTGTTTATAATATGTTATTGTTTGATTTGCAGTGGATGGGTCGGTCCATGGAGATTCACCAAAGAGCACTAGCTGAGTATCCTAAAATGTCAAGTGAGACTCGAACAATGACTGAGCAGCTTGTATTTGATTGGAAGTAAAAAATGGGACTTTAGATTATGTTGATTAGATGTTCTGTTAGTGGTTTTAATTATGTTATTAACTTTTTTTTTTTTTAAATGTAATGTATAAACTGGACACTTATTTTATATTTGATGTTTTGTTGCATATCATGTTAGATTAAAAGCAAATACATTTAAAATTAATTTCATAATTCTAATTTTCTTACAAATGTTCAAAGTTAATGAATGTACATTACAAACTACCTAACTAATGCATCCCACATGTCCCTTCTCAATTGATATGCTTGATCCCATCCATTGACACTATCCTCGTGGTGTTCCGTCCACCAACCGGCGATCGGCGGGAGTGGTGAATCAGGTACAAGGTCCAGACGGATAAAATGTGATCCACCAACTGCAGCAATCACAAACTCTCGAGTCGGTGACCGAACCCCGTTGCGTGCCCTAAGCGGTAAGACTGTGATGCATGGGTAGTAGCAAGTTGGTACTAGGCCTACTCCGAGACAAATCACCCTTGCATTGAACCACGTAGCAATAGGAAATAAATCTTGAATTGTAACCATCCAATGCCGCTCCCCGACAGCCCCACCATCCCATCGAATACGCTCCACGTTCATCCAAAGTCGCCCAAGCCCGTAAATCCGTTCGTACAAATCAGGATGACCATCGATCTCGTTCGCTATTGTTTCCTCAGCGTCAAACCACTGATTTTGATCGCCAAAGAAGAAGTCGGCGACACAACGAAAGCCACAGTTCCCATCACCGATGACATCCTTCCAAGACGTAATGTACGGCAACATTGGGGCTGGAAGCAAGTTCAAATACCTGCATTGACTAATGTCACTTGGATCTACAACACAAAATTAAAAGATAAATTATTAGTAAAGCTACAAGTATTAAGTTTACATATTTTTATATTAAATATAGAATTTTAGTATTACCTGGTTCTGGGTCACCACCACATTGAGTGTGTTGACGGTTCACATGCTCGAAATAGCTACGATCACGCCTAGTGTTATTTCTCTTCGGTCGACCACGAGTGTTAAGGTTGATATGTGGTTCTTCAAGGTGTGAATGATCTGGATGTAGCTCCTCTTTAATGATTCGCGCTACATTTCGACGTACGGCCGGGTCACTTTCCATGACTTCGTCGATTAGGGACCGAAAATGTGCAGCCTCCTCGGTCGAATCATTTACCACTTCAGGAATGTTAACACCATCACCAATAACCAGTATCTTCCAGAAAGAATGAATTTGGCTGCTATACAATCCTGTCTGTGCAACTATCGAATCATGTATCTGGCAAGCACATGGAAGACCATGGGTCACACGCATAGCACATCCGCACCGTTCATGGACCTGGTAACTCAAATCCCGCATCCTTTTCGTCTCCTTATCCAGAACTTTCAAGCAATGTTGAGACACTTTGCCATTTATACGTGACAGTGGCAACTGTCTGTACATCTGACCAATTTTAGACCTTGATGCCTCCAACTCATTACGAATTTGTATGATGCGATTACCGATATGACAATGGACTCGGGCCCATACGGTATCCAAAGCACCTGCCAATGATTCTAATTAGTAAATTCAAATACAATTACAATTACGTAACAACGAGAACAACTAATAAAATAATACAACTAACCTGTGGATGATTCAAACCAAGTTTTCACTGCTGAATGTTGGCTCTCAACTCTACAGTTGGTGGTGTTACCAAAATGAAGAATTTGGTTCGTCCAAAATTTCACAAATTTCTCCTTATGACAAAGCCATGTTCTCTGAACATACTGAATCACTTCCGGATATTTTCCCCACCTCACTTGCATGGCAGTTAGGGCACGATCATACTCCGCCTGTGTTGTTGCATTCACGATTTTGAACCATCTCCCAGCTCTAAAACTGACACCAACCGTCTTGTTTCCAAACATCTTCGTCACCTTAGCCTCCACATCTCTGTTGATGTGCCATAGACAGAGTAAATGTGACGTCCCTGGAAAGACTTCTCTCAAAGCCGCACATAGCCCAAGATCACGGTCTGAAATAAATACAGATGACTCTATATCAAACCCAATCAACTCCCTTAATCTCTGCAACACCCACCGATAGCTAGCCGTGCACTCGTCGCGCATGAAAACATATCCAACTAGAAAATTCTGGTTTGTCGGTGTCACGCCTACTATCTCAAAGAAAGGCATGTTATATCGATTGGTCTTGTAAGTAGAATCCATACCTATGACATGTGGGTATGTGCGGAGTATGTTGACCATGATCGGGTGCACCATAAATGCATGTTGCAAAACGTTGTGATCATCGTTCGTGACCCAGTAAATGTATTTACTCTCTCTCTCGCCAGATGAAGAAATTGCTGAACAACTCCTCTTCCTTCGGACATCTCCATCCTGAAGTCATTTCGGCAATTGTAAATGTGTCGGATGTTTGGATGATCATCAGGTTATTGCTCGGCAATAGTGGACATGATGTTACGGGGAGAAACCTTGGACTTTGTCATGTCCCGCACAACCTGTTTTGCACCCGGACTCAATCCGCTCACTTTACAGTGACCCTCTGGGTACATAATCATTGGGTGGTTATGTGTCCCGGTGTGATCATTTTTCGCAATGATCTTCCAACTTTCGGTGCTCACATCATAATATATCTTGATGTAGAATGGACAACCATTAGCTTTGGTTTTGGTGTCCTTCCGTATCGCGTTCTCCAAATCTCTCGGCTTGCTCCTTCATGACCGATCACATCGCAAATACCGATACGGCCGACCATCTCTGGTTTTGTTATAAGACGATTTCACCAATATAAATCCCAATTTTATGGAAACACCATCAGCCCATGTAACTGCATCGTCAAATGTAGGAAAAAACGTATCGGTGACAAAATTCCCACTATAATTCACACCGTCACCGCCTTCCTCAGATTCCATATCCTATACAAATTAAACAAAACATGCTTTATGTCAAAATAATAATAATAATAATAATAATAATAATAATAATAATAATAATTATTATTATTATTATTATAATAATAATAATAATAAAAACAATAATAATAATAATAATAATAATAATAATAATAATAATAATAATAATAATAATAATAATAACAATACTAATAACAATACTAATAATAATAACAACAAATACAAAACAATAACAATATTAATGATAATAAAAAATTATAATAACAACTACAAAACAATTTATAAGACCATAACATTAATTAATTAATAAATAATAATAATAATAATAAAAAATAATAATAATAATAATAATAATAATAATAATAATAATAATATTAAAATTATATTTCTACTAATTAATAATAACAATATCAACAACAACAACAATAAAAATAACAGTAACAACAACAATAATAATATCAACTACAACAACAACAACAACAACAACTACGATAATAATAATAATAATAATAATAATAATAATAATAATAATAATAATAATAATAATAATAATAATAATAATAATATTTTCAATAATAATAATAATAATAATAATGAAACAAAAAATAAACATATTACTAATAATCATATTAATACAACAAAATTACATTAATTATCAAATACTAAATCACAACAATAATCACAAGACCACGAAAAAAAATACATAAAAAAAAAAAAACTTAATAAACATAAAAAAAAATTAAATAAACGTACTTAACATTTAAAAAAAAAAAATATGAATAGGGACATCCGCCTAAAATTTCCGGATGTTCCATGGAACATCCGGATTTTTTAGGCGGATCCCATCTTCCGCTTGAAATTTCCGGATGTTCCATGGTACATCCGGAAATTTTAAGCGGATGTACCTAAGACATCCGGAAATTTTAGGCGGATGTCCTAATTACCGAAAAAAAAAAACTTACAGAATGATCCGACGCATTCTCCGGCGTACGTATGTTCCACTCGCCGTCCATGACCCAAGACCCGTCGGAAAATTTCACGATTTTTAAAAATAGAAAATTTAGGTGGTCATGGGGACCGATTTGGTTGCAAGGCCGTGGGGACCGATTTTGGGAGGCTCGGGACAGCAATGTCGTGAAGTGAGGGGACCGTTTCATGTATTGTGTCCAAATGGAGAACAATGTCCTTTTTATAACACAAATTGCATAAAGAACATAGTGGTCCATTCAAGTAAAAAAGGGAGCGTTACCTGGTAAATTGGGAGCGACAAATATCACTCAAGTTCTAAAAGTTCTTTCTAGACCGTATCTTTATTAAACCGCCTTAATCCAAAATGTAGTCCGTATGCAACTTATCACGATTCCATGTCAACCATAACAACCGGATATTTATATGTTAGAAAGCTGACAGTTTAGTCCTTATTATTTATGCATGCTATATTCTCTCTCTTCTCTTCCTCAAATTTCTTGCCATTTTTTTTTTTCTGTGATCATCACTTTCCTTTCCTCCGTTTACCTCTCTACGTTTCTTCTCCGAGCTATTCAAAATCATGGAAACCCTAACTATGTCTTCTGCAACTGCAATTCTCAATTCTTCATCTTCTCCCTCTTCTCCTCTCTCCATCTTCTCCCCTAAACAACAATCTTCTCGGCCTAATCTACTTCGTCTTCCTCTCGCTTCCAAAGGTGATCGATTTTTTTTTTTCAATTTCTGAGCTTTAATTTGTTCTGTTTTAATTTAATTGTTGAATTTTTGCCCAAAGTTTGTTATAATTGTTGATTAATTACGAATTTTGATTTTGATTTTTGATATTTTGCAGGGAGGAATGATGAATCTGATCTTCAATCAGAGTCCAATGAGCTGCGGATTGTTCCCGTCGTTGATAATCGCAGCCTTTCTCTCTCTCCTCTTTCCAAGGTAAATGAGTATTTTGCTTGATTTTAAACTATTTTTGTTTTATATATGTTGATTGAGTTGCTGCTGTATTGAATTGAGGACTGCTGTAGAAACAAGGGAAAATATGCTTGAATTAGTTGTATATGTGTATATCGGAGTATCAATTTGATATTTTCTAATGCATTTTGCTGTGAGATTAGGTTAAAATATAGAAATCTTGATTAGTTTTCATTCTATGCGTGAGTAAGGCTATATTTGAATAAGGAGAGGTGAAAAGTCAAGAAAAATGGCGAAGGAGGAGAAAGGGAGTATTTTGAAGTGTAATTTGTATTGTAAAGAGAAGAAAGTTAACAAGATAGGTTTTTTGAAGATAATGAGGGAGATACATTTGGTAAAATTGAGCTATATGTTTTTAAGTGGCAGTCATTTTGACGAGATAAAATGCTCGCGTAAAATTTCTGGTCTGACCAAATAAGCCATTGGATTTCCTGTATCAGATTTGAATGTTCACTTTTTGTTACATCAATAATTGTGGTTGTTTGGTTGAACATATACGAGGAAGTTGTTTTTCCATATATATTTGATGGAAGTCAGGAAGCGCAGTTTCTTCTGTTTTGTGGGAAGTAGAAGTTCCTAGGAAATCCATGTTTTTTCCAGCCAAACAACTTCACATTCTATAACTTCCGAGGCTTTCCTACATTAGATTTGAATCTTCATTTGTTGTTACATCAGTGATATATTAACGGTTATTATGATTGTTTGGTGCTATTACTGTTTTATGTATGGATTTTATCGGTTACAGGAATGGTTGTATGTTTATCTTGATTATTCTGAAGTGTGTTCTAGAGCTAATATAACACTAACTTGCTCAATCTCTACTCAGGATACTGCAATGGGATTGGTATTAAGTGCTGCCACTGGCAAAGGGTGGACAACGGGATCTGGGATGGAAGGCCCCCCTGAGTCTGCTGGTGATGCTGAATCAAGTGCAGCAAAGATCTCCACTTTCCCCTGGTCCCTCTTTACAAAATCACCTAGGCGGAGAATGCTTATTGCCTTCACCTGTAACATTTGTAGCCAGCGAACAACTCGTGCCATCAATCCTCATGCATATACTGATGGTACTGTCTTTGTTCAGGTAATGTTGTATGGATCAGCTATATCTTTTTATCAAAATTCTCTGCTTTCGTTAACCCTTGTTACTGGTGTTTAAGAAATGATTAATTCACCACTCTTTATTTTTGGAATGTCTTCGAAACTGGTCATTTTTGGGATGCTGTGTGTAACTCTGTTGAGATTTTATTATCTTAATACTATTTCTACCTACTTGCTTATTAATCTTATAGAATTTAAAAATTTTAACTGGAAGTTTGATCATCAGTTCATGCTGAAATTTTATGTGTTGAAACACTTTATACAATAAGTCATGGTGTTTTGTCTTTCTCTGTGCGTTCATCATTGTCCTAATCCATATCATTGTGATTTTATCTTTTTCTTTTTTGGCAGTGTTGTGGCTGCAATGCATATCACAAACTCGTTGATAATCTGAATTTATTTGATGGTATGAAATGCTATATAAATTCAAGCTTCAAATATGGAGGCAATGAAGCCGATGTTAATTTTGACTATCGGGATATTGACGATGGCAGTGATGGATTCTATGGAATATAAAGCAATGGGACATATGCTACTATAGAGTATGTACATTCTGCATCTATGTATCTGAATCTCAATAGTTGTAACATAGGTTTATTGTACTTTGTGAACATTTTCTGTTAAATTATCTACTGTGTCCATATAGCTCAATAAAATCTTTAAGTTTAACTGGAGTTGAGAATGAGTCACTCGTACTAAATTGGATTAGATTTAGTTGCCTTTATATGTTATACTGCAGCTCGGTTATTTCCATGTACTAGAGTTCTTGAGTATGCATTCAGTTTGGGCTTCATTTTTCACTCTATGCTTCAATTTGATGCTTAAAACCTTGCCTTGTATAGGAGGATACTTTAAATTATTATAGTATTGCATATATTTTTAAGGAAAAATTGATTCTAATAATCCCACCTTTGGTCGGTTCGCTGTTAATAATCCCACCTTTAGATTATTATTTAATAATCCCACCTTTATAGGGGATCTTCTTCTGTTGGTCCCTAACCTGTTGATAACCGGTTTTTACAGGTTAATATGCCATGTGTCGTGTTTTAATTGGTTGAAAAATAAAACCTAAAAAAAAACTGAAAAAATAAAAAACAAAACAAAAAAAATAAAAAACAAAACTGAAATAAAAAGAAAAAAAACCCACCAGCCACCTCCTCGGTTCCACCCACCTAACCTTACCTCAGCCCCACCAAAACCGGCCGGCCGCCACCCAAACCCCTGAAAATGGCCGGTCGGAACCCCCCATTACCGAAAACCACCCCAACGAAACCACCACAGCCACCACCGACCAAAATCAACCCCCCAAATCATCCCCTAACCCGAATCCCATCCCCCAAAACCACCACAGCCACCACCCTAAAGTCCCACCCAACCGCCGAAACCCCCTCTACTCGCCGACAATCCCCTAAACCGCCGTATACCACCGGAAATCCCTGAAACTCTTACCCAAATTCAACCTCAAGCCATCTCTTGAAATAAATTCATTGTTTTTTTTTTTTTTTTTTATTTATTTATTTTTTTTTTTTTATTTTTAAATTCCTTGAAATTAAGGGCTTCGACGGTTTTCATGGGTGAGGGTTGGAATCGAGCCAGTTTTTGTCGGGGAAAGGTGGGAACGAGGTTCAGGTGGTGGGGATGGGGGTTCAGCGGTGGAGTAGGGGCTGCCGGAGGTCGGGGTTAGGGACCTTAAGGTGTTCGTTGGGGCTGGCTTGGTTTTAAAAAAAAAAAATTTAGGTTTTTTTTTTTTTTTTTTACCATTTTTTTACCAATAATTTAGTGACATGTGTCACTCAAATTTTTTTTAAAAAAAAGTTTACCCGTTGTTCAGGTTACCGGTCATGAGGGACCAATAGAAGAAGATCCACTATAAAGGTGGGATTATTAACAGTGAACCGGCTAAAGGTGGGATTATTAGAATCAATTTTTCCTATTTTTAATAAAACTATAAGGTTTTAGGAATTATTGGAAATCGAGTAAAAATTCTTATCATTAAGGATTCTGTATATCATTGTACACTTTCATCAGAAATTGATATCCTCATGAAGAGTGTAATATACCTTTGCGGGAATAGCCTTCTTTTGGATATCGTAAAGTTAAGAATATTATAATTCTGTTTATTTGTGTGGAAGTGATTTGTCCAATTGTGAATTTATATGTATGGAAATCTGCCCTAAAAGGTTGTTGAGTGCGTAAAGGTGCTTTTGATTTATGTAATTCTGTGGTCTAGCTGCACTTAGAGATTGTAATCATCAAAAAGCCCTTTGATATAAGAAATTATCTAGCTATCCTATTTAGAAAAACACAGACTAGCTAAATTGGGGTCTTTTATAAACTTGCCCTCTATATATACAACATAATCATGGGAAATCTGATATACATGCCTTGGTGATTGCCTTCTGACTTGGTTCTTAATACTGGCCCAGCTCCTTCTGTCTTGGCAGCATACCTCAGTATGTATATTACTCTTCATTCTGTGAGATGCCCACCTTACATTCTGAAAAAGTAGATGTTATTCTTACTAGAACTCTATCTGTTGCCTAGGCTACCATGTTGCTTGAAATCTTCGGAGTTGCCCTTATCATTAGACTTTGAAGGAAAGCCATTGCCTGCACCAAAGTTAGCATTTTCTTCAAATTCCTTGGTAAAATAATGAATTTTATCACCCATGAAGAAAGCCCATATCTAGTCTTATAATTTTCCCTTGGTCATTTTCATGTCAGTCGAGGAGGTAGGAGGCCTTACCGTGCATAACGCGATACACAACAGGCTGAAACCGGGGAAATGGAATGGTGCTTTGTCTGAAAGGAAAGTAGCTGACGGCATAGGAAAGAAACAATTAAGGTTATTTGCTCCTCTTTTGGGAAAAGGAAAAGAAATTTGAATTTGACCTACCAGTTAGAGGGCTAAAAACCAATGGAGATATGATATTGGCCAAAGAACCTATCCCTGAGATGCATCCTTGAGCCTTACCCTGAAAACAGCAATCACGAGTAGAAAAATGTGACAAGAGAACAATCAGAAAAGAATTTCTGCAAGGGAAACAGTATGTAGGAGCTTGGAGCATTTGACCTTGCTGAATAAGAAAATTAGAGCAATGATACTTGAATCTTTAGAAGTGTCAGGTATCGTACCTGTTCACTTTCTCCTACTTGTTTGGAGGCAATGCTACGCATCTGCACACGTTTAGCAGTCTCTGTTATGTGCTAGAAAACATTAGAGACAACAGTGAGGGTAAATATGAGAGACTTACACAAGGGTTTGTGAAAACAACGAACACTGAAAGCCCGGCTACTGCATAAATGACCTGTGCAAATAGTTTTGATGATCTAATAGTCAGCAAAATTTCAAATATTTCCAGTTCTAAGCAAAGAAATGTCATCAATCATGTAAAGGGTGAAAAGTTAGCTATAGCTTAAAGTAAATCTTATTGCATAGTTAGCTGTAGCTTAAAGTAAATCTTATTGCATATTAGTGTGAGTTGTATCTGTAAGTGAATACTATTGCACACAAGCATTAGTTGTTTATGAGATTGGGTATGGTCGAGAGATATTACCCAAACATCCCAAGCGACGCTGTTAAGAATCATCTGCAAAATTCAGAAGCTCATTTAGCAGTATGATCTAGAATGTGACATCTGTTATACAAGTAATGGAGAGTTAGGTTTTGGAAGGAAGGAGGGAGAGAGAAACTACATTTGTGCTCGCCACTAAGAGCCCAAGTCTAAGCAACCATTCCTCTCCTGTTACTGATAGTAGCATGGGCATCAAAACTAGCTGCAGAATTTGACATGTTCTGATTTCAGAGGTGAAAGAAAAGAATACAAACTTTTTAAGCTCTGAGAAACATTAAGTTTATCTTAATACCTGTGAGACCATTCCTGCAATACCAACTATCAGCATCAGGTCTGCGAACTGGTTTTTGCTGAAATGAAACTCTGCTTTCAGGAAGTACTGCATCAGATGAAACATGTTTTTGGTTATGTATTACAATATCCTCTAATCTTGCTGCAAGTTTAAGATCATGCTATATACAAAAGGTTCTTAATATTCTATGTTTATGATATTTATGCTACTGCTCAATGTACGTTATTTTTAAACTAGTATGCATACTCGGTCTTCAATTGTGTTAGATTTTTAAAGTTTGTATGTGGGATTAGTTCTGTGTTAGAAGTTGCTTGTAATTTGGTTGGTTTGAGTCATTACCATCAATGAAGCTTGTAGGCCACCCTCTGCTAGACTATTGAATAATACCATAACTGCGATCTGTGAAAATGTTTTGCTGCGTAAGAAAAAATGTTTTAGATGGGTTAGACAGTTGATATTGAGAGAAGAGACAAAATTTAGACGATCAAGTTTCGATGCTGATGAAACACCTGCTTCCTAGTAAGCTCTTTATATCATGGAAGGTTGGGATCTTCTTGAAAATCTGAACCTTCTTTGTCAAATCATCATCTGAGGAACTGCTTGGCTCAGATTTCAGGAGTGGCTGAATTAAAGCATCAGTTTTACGTGTTGTTTCTTGAAGGAAAATCCTCATGTAAGCTGCGGCAGCCATGGCTGAAAATGCTGCAGCCTGTGAAGTTTATGTTCATTAGTCAGAGACTGTTTGATGAATATCGATAGCAGGTGCCAACGAGCGAGTAAGAGAGAGAGAGTGAGTGAGAAAGACCTGAAATGTTTGTGCTGTGGAAAGAAACCTAGCTGATAATGTACCACATACAAATGCAGCAGAACTAACCCCTGCAAGAATACCAAATGCTGATGCTCGTTTTCCCTCTGAAATTTTGTCAGCCTGGGGAGAAAAAATTAAGAACTATTAAGTTCTAAATTAACTGCTACATTTATATTGCTTTTAAATTTCTCCATTGATCTTAAAATGAATTTGATTAAAAACATAAGTATAACATGTTCTAATGACTTTGAAATCCCTTGTTTTATCCATCATGACTTTTTTGGTTCATCTAACTTAACTAGTTTCAATAAAAAAAAACGTGTAGGATATATTCTTTAGTGTAGTAATGTATTAGTGTAGGATATATTCGTTTGAGCATTTAATCCTCACATACTAAAGAGAAAGAGACATGTATTAAGGGACGGAGGGAGTAGTACTTAATATAGAAGAAAGAAAGAAAAGTAAACTAGTTTCAAATATAGAAGAAAGAAAAGTAAAAGGGAGGGATAATTGGTTAAGATAGGATTTGGAAATTACAGTAGTACTTAATTGGTAAATAAACTTAGGAAGGTGCTTATATCATTTCACTTTAGGAAAAACTGAGATGTCATTACAAAACGGAGTGTCGATGATCACTACGATAGTAAAAGAGATGTGTCCAAAAAGGGAAGCCGTTGGAAGGTCAAATTAGTAATTTCTACCTTCGTTATATATTATTTGCAACGATTTGACATAAAGTAGAGGGGAAAAATGTCTAATCGTTGCACATAATATGTAACGGAGGTAGTAGATCAAACATCATTTGAAAAGTGACAAAAATATACTAGTATATGCCATTATGCCACTTGTATGATTGTATGAAGCTAGGCCGTATAAGTTCATATTAAAGAAAGGGACAATAATCCCACACTTCAAATCACCCAAAAAAGAAATCAAAGTTAAGAAACTTCTAAATTTGTTTGGCTTATACTTGATTTTTCAATTTAACATTCCTCTATAGAATTAAATAACTACTTCGCATTATAAATAAATAAAAAAAAAAAAAAAAATATCATATTCGTAAAACCACTGTTATAAATGTATAGGGGGAAAAAAAAATATTTCCGTTAATAATATTGGTTGATTTTTTCTTATTATTAGGTTTATCTATTAGCAAGTATTATCTATGTAATACTTTTAATCTTTTATCATGGTGGGCTTATGGGTTATGTATGATACTTAAGATTATTATCTATTATACATTTGAGTGTACTTAACTATACTCATAAATAGTGGGATTCATTAAGTGGTACAATTGGTCTTGTATGGACCCGGTCTACAATAAATTATTGTAGACCCAAAATTTGACACTTTCAAATAATATAATCACATTTTGGATGATATAATCACTTTTTAAGACGATATAATTATCTTTTTGTGAGTCATGTTTTGAATTATATAATCTCATATTAAACCATTTAATGAGATTATATAATTATCTTTAGGATGATAAAATTTAAAAATCATCTTTTGAATGATGTAATTTACTATTTCATACTTTTTATAATGATAAATTCACTTTTTGAGTGATACATTTACATAACAGTTTCAAGATGATAAAATCACTTTTGTAGTAATATAATCACATTTCGTATGATATAATTACATTCGTATGGTATACTAGAAGGTTGGGTCTACAATAAGTTATTGTAGACCGGGTTTATTCTAGTCTTTACCTAAGTGGTATTGTGCTGTGCACACATTAACATCGCGTAGTTACGTAGAATGCATGTAGACATGACCATGTGTCTAAACACTTGGACATACAAATCTATGCATAACAATCAATAGATGATGTTTTCTAGATAATTCGAAATTGAGAGATCAAAGTGAAGTAATAGAAAGGGATATATAGAGATGGAGTTAGAACAATACATACAACGTAAGCAAGAGAGAGACAGTGAATAGCGCCTTCGGATATCATGGATGCCAATGTTCTTAGCACGTAATAGGCGTAGAAAAAACTCGTTTCCCTACTATATGCCAATACCACTGCATTCAATTTAGAGCAACAAAAATAATTTGTCATTGTGTTGAAATTTTCTTCACTTGAATCATCAATATTATTGGCAAATCAATAGAAAGTTATAGATATTACATAGTACTAGTCGACATGAGTGCAAACAACACGCATGCTACTAGAATTTACTCATTTCACCTCCAAATTTGGAAAAGATTAAAATGAAAGAGACAAGGAAGACAATTGCATTCCACTTTGCATACCACTTGATGGGATATCAACCAGAAAGATATAAATCATAATTTTTTTTTTAATTTTTTTTTTAAAAAAAAAAAAAAAAAAAAAATTTCATAGATAAGGTAGCTAATTAAATATTAAGTTTACAAAGTTAAAGAGATTCCTCATTACTTAATATTTAGTAAAAATAAAAAGTCAGCTAAATTAATTTAATTTCTACAAAACAGTTACTTTATTGAGATAAAGTAAAAGTGAATCATTAAAAATAAGTTTTAAACAGTAAATAATATAAATTGAAGTGAAGTTATCCCTTTAACATGTATGTTGGCATTAAGTTACAAATTAATTAGAAAATGAAATGAGATAATTGAAACAAAGATAGAGTGAGTGACAAATCAAATTGACAATGCATGAAAGTATAAGTGTGTGACTAGACAAATTAATAGATCTCATGTCATAGCCACAAGACATAGTCATACCAAGTTCAAAAATAGCCAACTATTACAAAACAAAATTATTTTTCAAAACTATTTGCCACCTCTTATAATACTGTATTTATACTTCGTATGTGTCACTCTCTTATGATTGGAACGTTGATAAAGATATTAAAACTCTTTCTTTTTATATGTAATCATCCACACAATTGTGAGATCTAAATTAATTGTAAGATTTGATAGCCATTAAGTCAAATTGTTTAAGCAAAGCATTAGAATTTAGAAAGTAAAAAAATTACCTAGGGGGAGAATATTGAGCGTCAAAGGAAGTGTCAAGAGTGATTTCCTGCCGTAAATGTCCGATAAATTACCTATTAACGGAGTCATTAACACTGACCCTATCCCTGAAATCTGCACCATAATATTTATTCATATTATACCATAATTAAACAATGAAGCCGATAACATTTAGTACAGAGTACTCCGTATCTTAATATTTTAAAATAAAAAAAAAAATTTAAAAAAAAATTGTGTCGTCTGTTGAGCCCATAAGCAAACCCACACGTGAGTGAAAGTGTTGTCCCACATTAAAAGATTGAAAAGGTGAAAAGAAATATTGGGATGTGTATCCCATATTGAAGAAAAAGAGAAAATTATGTCCAGTTAATAATGTTAAGGGGCTACTCCCCTCATTGTCATATGGTTTTGAGGTGGAACCTCTTTGGTCAGGTAAAGTGGACAGTTGCCACGATTGTGGCCCAAATCTGTTTATCATCTTTCCTTCAATAAACGTATTATATTATGGGTCTTTATTTTTATTTATCCCACTTTTTTTTACAAAAAAAAAATGCATTTTTCGATGTAATATTATGATTAAAATATTTCAACTACATACTATAATATGTCCATTTTTCTAAGTTTAATTTATCATTTCACCTAGATCATCATAAGAATCATAACACATATCCACGAAGCACTTTTTTGTTAATTTTAAAGTTTTCCAAGTATTGATCTGATTCACATGTTCAATTCAAACTCTCTCTTTTTGCCTTTTCACAGGAAATCGAATTTTTTTGTTTGATACGATTCTCTTACCATTAATAAGAAAGAAACCATTAAATAATACAAGTAATAAATAAAGCTAAGGTAAAAACACATGCAAAAACCTCATCTATTTCTTGAATGAAAAAAAAAGGCCAACTTTAATCTTATCAAACGAATTACATACTTGTATATGCTACCAATAGTTTTTAAAAATGTTTATACTTGTATATCTACCAATAGTTTTTTAAAATTATATTTTATTTTTTTGCAAATTAAAAAGTAAAATTTAATTGGTCCATGAAAGAGATGTACAATTAATCAATTATTAATATTGTTGCCGACATATACTGGACAAAAAAATTACTCATATAGTATTGCCAAGGAAAACAAACGAAAAATAAGGGAAACAAACGAAAGAAAAATAACTCTTACAAAAATTAAATAATGAACGAAGATATCTATATGAGTAGAACTTTCGTTTTTTGAACGTTTTCGTGAAGATATAAAGTAAAAACTGTAATAATTTCGGCAAGTTAAAAAAACAAGAGAAGGAAACTTCTTTCTTACATTCACAAAAAAAAAAAAAACAGACAAAATTTCACAAGTTAAATTAATTATACTAGTACTTCAAAGTACATGTAAAATGACAGTTAATTTTGTACACCAGTGAGGATGAATAAGAAAAATAAAGAGTGGTAGTACGATGAAAAAGAAGAATAAAGAGTAGTACTCCGTATGTTACACCTTAGGGGTTAAAACATACCGACTACCTCGTAAAAGACATCATTTTATAGATGATTATTGACGAGTTTTTGTAACTTTTTGTAGTCCCGTGAATCTTTAATATTGTACTACATACTACTTCTGTTACAGGCTATGTGTAACGATTAGACATTTTTCCTCTCTGTTTTATGTCAAATTGTTGCACATAACCTGTAACGGAGATAGTATATGATATGTCATTTAAGTGTCATTTTCATGTGATGTTGTGGGAGCAAAGTGTAATACAAGTGAGGAGAATTCCTATTTCCTAATTCCTGTGCTGGTAGCTAGAGGATGTTACATGTTCGATCAATAGAAATGGACAATTGAATGTGATATCATGTTGTAAGTCATATAATTAGAGAATCAAGTAAACAAACTAAAAATTTAAGGGTTCGTTTGGCATTGCCGTGGTTTTCTGTTTTTTGGTTTTTTGTTTTCTAAAAGTATATGATATGTGTTTCATAATGAATCAAAAATTATATATACTTATTAAAATTATGATAATTTTGAAAACTGACAACAGAAAAGTGAAAACACCTTTTTCTTGTTTTTTGTTTTTGGTTTTAAAAAAAACAGGAAATTGAAAACCAAAACTGATGCCAAACAAGTCCTAAGCTAATAGTTGTATCACGTTGTAAGTCATATTTGTATCACGTCACTCATTAAGTTATGTGGATGTAACATGAACCTCCTCATACTTATTGCTAAAAATTTCACGGAGTTCTTTTGTGTTGATCAGTACTTGATCCTACAAAGCAACTTAATTTGGAGGGTGGTCAATGTAATTTCTTACGACGTACACTCGGAAACATCTAGCCATAAAGATACAAAGTACTCCGTACTTAAATAGTGTTGTGTCTTTTCATTTGATCATTATTTGGAAATATGTAAATGGACAAATCATCATTTGAATAATGGATCGAGCCAATATATATTGTATACTCCATAATCTATAATCAAAGAAAATGTGAACTTTTCAAAATTGATTTACACAATTATCAATCATAATAAACAGCCAAACAGGGGAGTTGTTAAATTAGATTATTTAACTAACTTTTAATGCTACAATATTAATTATCATGGTTAATTGGGATCAAATGAAGTACGTACGTTATACTCGTAATATTAACTTCATTCAGTAGTTCAGTCCCTCCTATAATAAATTGAATATTTGTAGTATTTTGTTGCGTTACTTAACACGTACTCCATAAGATCATAATTCATAACTAATTAAAATCAACTATTATTATGAATAAAAAAAAAAAACCACTATTTAAGAAAATTAAGGAGATACGTGAAATTATGAAAACACCCTTTGGAGAAAAATAAGGAGAAACATGAAAAAATAAAAACAAGTTAGAGAAAATACAGGAAATGAAATGAAACGACGTACCGCCTGCTGGAAACCAGAGAGATAAATGGCAAGAGAACATTCATCTTTGCCAGGACAAAGTGCTTCCATTGTCACGTCTGTTAACGCCGGCATCGACACGACACCGGCGAACGAGGCCAAAAAAAGCGTGACAAAAAGGTGTGTTAAGCATCCAAGCTTCTCCATCTCCATTTCCATCTCCCTCTCTTACTCTTTACGTTATGGTATGTTTTTGTAAGATTTTAAGGAAAAGGCACGCAAAGAGTAATATTAATAAAAAGAAAGGGAGATGGTAACTAAAACGAATATTAACCTTTGCTTTATATAGTGCTTTTAAAAATAAAAAACAAACAAACAAAAAAGTATTTGTACTATTTTTATGTATGTATATTTGTAGAATTATTATGACATCATACAAATTTTTGGAAATTTGAGGAATATAATTGAGGGGTTAAATTAATAAGATGTGTCGTTTAGTTTTATGGGGTTTTTTAAATTTTATTTTATGCTTTTGCTTTTAGTACACTTATAGTGGGAAGGACGAAGCAATGAGATATTCAATAATTCTACATACTATATAACTCCATCTATATAAAGTCTTTTCATTCTATATGACATGAAAGGGATATTGAGTTAAAGACGAAGGTCGGTGGTAAATAAAGGTAACTTTTTGACTATTGGTATATTAATTAGCCCGGAAATAATTGTTACATATATTACTAGTATAAAAAGTAATTTATCCTTGATGTATACTACTCATAATACTACTTTAAAATTTTAGCAATAAAGAGTGAGAATTGAATGGACCAACTATAATTATAAGAAGTAGTCTTTAAATAAAATTGTACTCCATAATATGTATACGAGTAGACATATAGTACTGTGTTGTAGGATAAGCATGGGTCGAGTATGATATTTGAACCATTATTATAATTATTGAGCTGGATATATAATAACTAATGACACTAAAAATGATATTCATAAACCGAGACAATAATTAAGTTGAGTATCTAGAATTTCATATGGGAGTTCAAATACGTACCCTAACAAGGTTATCCATTGGCTTAATTAAAATAGAAATTAAGAGATAAGCAGTCACTAATCTTAATACTATACATGGATATGGTGATATGGATGGAGTGTTAAAGATCTACTTGCTGGGAGGAATGCGTAGCGTCAAAGTTATGTAGTTGAAAAAAGAATGGTTATTTACTGCTAAGTTTTAATTTTTCTGCCTTTTTTTGGACCTACCATGTTACCTACATAACGAGAAATATTAGTAGATACTCTTTGAATCTTTGAAAAAACTTTTGAAATTAATCAACAAATTCTATACTACGGAGTATTGTTGTTCAAGATATCTACTTTAGTACTTTATCTAGCAATCTATGGATGTAACAGAGGTTAACAACTCTTTGCATTTATGGTTAGTAAGCCACTAATAAGAAAATTATAGGTTGGGGGTTGTTATTAATTTATATTATTATGGATATTAAATTGTGTTGGGGGAGTATATAGTAGAGTAGGAAGTGAATGAAATTTATACGTGACAATCAATAACGTCTCATTAACATCTTTTACTTCTTAATTACTCATATATACATTATAGAGGACATATATTATTTATACCTAATATAATGTTCGGAAAAGTTATAAAACATAGTATATCACTTACAATGAGTGCCATATTTCGAAAATGGAGTAGTTTACTAATGTACTATGGGTAATTTAAAGCAACTAAAAGCGAATCCTAAAATCCACACTTAAAATAATCATATCTTTAATATTTGTCTGACTTAATTAAAAAGGATGGCCTATTTGCCGACCTTTTATAAATTCTAACTTTATTAACACAAATTATTCTAGTAGAGCCAATACATATAGAAACAATATACTTTTCTTTAATTCTTAAAAGAAAAAAAAAATAAAAAAATAAAAAATAAATAAATAGGAAGGTTTAGAACTCTTTTTTTATCTGAATCTTGTGGCACAAATTTAAGTTAATACCAGGTTTACTAATTTAGGTGTGGCACAAAATCTAACTTTATTAACACAAATTAGTACTTACTTACTAGTATATACGAGTATTAATTAATTATAATTATGATGTTGGCCTAACTTTTGAGATCAAATATGAAATATCTTCTTTTTTTCAACATAATTGGGAAAAAGTCGGAAAACACTTTATCATCTCTCACAACGAATTCTTCTAATGAGGAGATTGAGTAGGCAATCTAGGCATTAGGCATTACGCACGTATCATTCTATAACATGATCGATAGATTTTAAAAATATTATTAAATGAATAATAATGAGAGTACCATGATTTAGTGCAACATTAGGTCCGGTAATTGCATGCTTAAACTTTGTACCAATAAAAAATCGATCATTCAATTATGTTAAAACAAATGGTAGGAGTAACACATTCGTAGAAAGTTATTTGCTTTATTTTTCAATGCGGAACACAAAATTAATTACGCACACTTTTTTTTAAAATATAATATAATGTGTATCAAGTAGCATATTTGAAGTTTTTTTAATTATGACGAATATCCTTGATTCTGATTTTAATATTGCATGTGTTTGTTCTTCTATTGACAATCACAATCGCTTTAACTTTAAGCAAAGTGTAACCCAATATCCTACATAACAGATTACATAGTAGAACTAGTTAAAAGTTGCATCTTACATGAAGTTATCTTATATATAGGCCCGCCAAAGTTACTAAAGATTTAGTAAAAAGGTATCTAAAGTATCTTGCTCGAAATCATTCCTTCTAATAGAAGCCAACTTTATTACGTTACTCTTTACACTACTCATAGAAGATCATGCTATAGTGCTATACCATGCAAATAATTTTGTCATTTCTCTTTGAATTCTAGTTATACATATAATAAGTCTCTTTTCACATTGTCCCTAAAGCATATAAAGTAAATTGAGTACACTACATATTCTTCTTGTTTCAATTTGTAAAACATTATTGTTTTCTTTAAATGTCTTTATTAAAGTGCGTGATTCACGTACTTGTAAAAAGATCCGATAAAATTGATACTGTACTCCATAGAACATATTTATACTTTCTCGGATTGTTTTAAATGCATCACTTTTTATACACGGAAATTTTAAATTAGATGCATCACTTTCATTTTTAATTAATAAATTCTTTCTATCTTTCTTAAATACCATACAAGTCCTTTTTCTCTCTCTCTATCTCTAATTTCTATCACCTCCAAAAATTGTCGTTTTTGCAAATAATACATCTAAAAAAACAAAGGAAATATTAATATTGAGGTCGTGCATACTGCCACGTAAAATCTTATTTCAAGTTCTTAAGGACATGAATACTTGTATATGTCATCAAATTTTTTTTTTTGAGGGGATTGTGTATGTCATCATTATTAACTTAAGATGATATATCATCATTTTGATCTTAATCTAATCTAATATATATAAATAAAGTAGGCATTTTTGGAGAGCATTGGACGCGCCACATAAGAAAAGGTGTTATTTGACCAATGAAAAATTAGATTAATAATTTATTTTAGGATTAAAAAATTCACTCGTCACCTAAGAAAAAGTGACGAATAAGATTTAAGAATTTTGCCACATATGTAAAAACAACGAATAGTAAATAATTAAAATTTAAATTTTTTAAAAAAACTAATAATTATCTTTTTTACATGCAAATCTTTGATCGCAACTATCTTTAATCTCTCCCTAGAAAATATTATAAAGATTACATATTAAAAATGTACTCATTGAAACGAATAAAACTAAATCTCATATCATGTTAGAGAGACTAATAGTAAATCATTATGTTAGAGAGAAATTTACAAGATTCCCTCTTATTTTTAATAGTTAAAAGATTTTAGATGAGACTAACATTTTGAAACAAAACGAGTATATAAAAAAAGCATTTGCAAAGGACTTATTTTAATCAATAAATAAAATGATTTGTCATTTATTTTTTTATTAAGCAAAATTGAAGAATACGGTTTGGGATTTTAAATTCAAGCGCCACGTAAAATAAATAAACCTACAAAAGATAACTTTAGTGTTAAATTTTTTTTAAAAACTTATCTTATGATATAAGGAATTTTATTCAAATATCCGATGAATGATATTCATATAAAAAAAAATCTTAAATTAATTAAAAATATTTACTAGAACCGTGCATCGCACGGGCTTATATCTAGTTCAAACTATACTCCGTACAAAACAAAAACAAATAAATATACAAAAACAAACAAAATAAAATGATACGGAGTATAATTAAATGATACTTCGTAGATGATGTAGGTATATATACTCCCAAAATAAAGCATCTATAATTCCGCAAGGACCATAATCATATTCCACATCAAAAGGAAGGATCTATAAGGCTTCTTGCTGTAGTTATGGGACCCATGGAAGTATGTGGGCCTGTTTAGCCAACCAAAGCCCAACATCAGTAACATTTTAATTTTTGGAGGAATTAAAGAGGGCTAAAATCATGAAATTGAAGTCCAAGGTATTGTATTATTTTATTTATTTTTTTTTTTTTTATTGTTTCAAAAAAAAATATTTATTTTTTTTATTACAAGAGAACTAAAAACACCTACAAACTAAAACAAAATAATTCACGACAATGCACAACACCAACAACGAATGAGCCGAAGACACTTTTTACAAAAATTAAGAAAGTTGGCGGAAGTACATAAGTGTATATGGGGTTAGAGAGAAAAAAAAAGTGGTTGAGAATAATGAAGAGAGAGAAAGTGTCGGAAATTGAGGTAAATAATTATTTATAAAAAAGAAGTGATGATAACTCATTAAAAATATATTCTCAAATAATACAACTTTAAAATATAAATATTGAAGAAATTGAATTCATTACCATGTTTATCGATAAGTAGAATATGACCAAATATTTTAACATATATCGTCTTAGACTTATCGCCAACGACTTTAATCTATGCGTGTTTACTTATGCTTACCTATAGTTATTTAAACAAGGATGATCCTTCAACAGCAACGTAATTAGACTGTCAAATTGGTGATATTTGTCTATTGATACAATTACCATTTTAAAGAGTATTTCGGGCTCTTTTTATTGTGCATGTTATATTTATAAAGAGTTAGGTTCATGTGAGAAGTGTTCTTATTGTGAGAAGGGTGAAAAGTAATTACAACCCTTAGATTTGTCAAATCTCAAACAACTATACATAGAATATATGTATAGTAACAAATTATGTAAAATTATTAAAAGAATTAACAAAAAAACTCGGATACAAAATCCCTTATAATTTTATCTTGGAAGGCTAAACTGGGGTCGCCGTAATGTTTAAATTTCAAAGAAGCGGTAAATTTGTCATCATTAACCTTGATATTTGAATGAATTTCAAGCACAGAATAGCTCGAAACGGCAAAGGTTGACAATATATATATTCAAAACGCCGTATGTCAACTCCTCTGACTTATCTAAAAGAATACGATCTATGTATGACATATCATTCATTTTATTGCTAGTTGTAATCGTACCACTAATTTGAGCACATATAGCATCGTTGTTTTCACCATTATTTTCAATTACAACAGACATACAAGCTACGAGCGCACAATGAAACATAACATGATTCACATGAATTTTGTTGTAAAAGTCAAATTGTTTTACTTTGTCGTAGACAAACGCATTAGTACAATAAAAAAACTTGCAATCATCCACAATTACAATACTACAATTTTGTTCTAATATAAATATCAATACAGAATTTACTAGGCAGACAACAAGGGTTTTTAAGATCGGAATTTTGGATGATTTACTAAAATATTACTTGTGTCATGTAATTAGACAAACATAGTCTCCAACACATTTTCTATTAAAGAGAGTTAATTCATTACTATGTTCATCGATGAGGAGAATATGATCAAATATTTAACATATATAGTCTTAGACTTATCGGCAAAAACTTTTATCAATACACGTTTACTTATGCTCACAAGTAGTTATTCAAACAAGGATGATCCTTCAATAACAACATAACTAGACTGTCGAATTGGTGATATTTGTCTATTGATACAACTAGCATTTTAAAGAGGATTTAATGCTCTTTTTATTGTTCATGCTATATATAGAGAGTTAAGTTCATGTGAGAAGCAATTACAACAATTAGATTTTTCAAATATCACACAAAGATAATTACATAGAATATATGTACAGTAACAAATTATGTTAAATCATTATAAGAATTAACAAATTACATGAAATTAATCATGTTAATTTTCAAAGGATAAGCTGTAAACACCATAAGCAGGTGCAAACCTAACAAACACTCGGATACAAGATTTCTCCCCTAAAGGCTAAGTCGGGATCGCCATAAGGTTTAAATTTCAAATAATGTATGTTTTGTTAATTTAGATTGTGAATTCCAATGATATTATTGTTAATTTAGATTGTGAATTGGGCTCAAATTTTGTTTGAATATTGCTATATTGGAGGATCGTGCCATTGAGAGCATTGTGATATTTGGCTAGATTATCGAATAATAGAGTGATTGTTGGTGTAGATTGTGGGACAATTTGTGGTTGTAGCACAAATCAGAATTTTATCATGGCACACACACCAAGTGTTCGATAAAAGAACGTGTCTACAAAATCTACTTCCAAAGCTAAATCGATCACCATGAAGAAATTTCCTTATTCTAAAAGAAAATCTTCTGTCTCTCATTGTAAAAAATGGAACTCCTCAACCACAAAAGCCAAGAAAAAAGAGTCGGTCATTGATTATTATGACATTGAAATTAATGGTGATTGACAGTATGAGGAGAAGTACGAGAGGTTATTTAAACGTGGAGTTGTTGCAACTCGTTATTGTGACCTCAATGCACTCAAGGCTTTACATATAGAAGATGATGTTCGTTGGCTCTTTTCAAGCGTTGGTTGGGGTGACTTTCTTACTAAGAAATATCCCACTTACAAGAGAATCACACTTTAGTATTTGAGCTCCTTAAAGGCGGTTGTCGAACCCGAATTGCATGATGTGATCACTTTCTGTCTATACAATGTAGAGCATACACAGACTCTAACTTAGCTAAGCTTAATGAGGTTCTCAATTTACCTACTGGAGGACCCAGGTTAACTTCAAAGTTTTGGAAGGGTGATGGAGTACGGGGGATGTTGACTAACAAGAACAAATACGACTCAAGTGCGAGTCTGAGTGCCTTGGTTCACCACCATGCCCTTCGATATGTGCTTAGGGTGCTCTCCAGCACCATCTTTGGTAGTGAAGATAACAAGAAGGTTTGAAATGATGAGTTATATATGCTTGAACATATGCTCTATGCTAAACCTATTGCTGCAGAGGCATTTATTATTCGACAAATGAAATCAATCGTCAACAAACAAACCACAATAGGTGCCATTGTCGTGGGAGGTTTCATAACACAGATTGCTTTACTTGGGTTATAGAGAGAATCTTGTGCAAGATAACCTAGTTGAGGGATCCGATTCCATTGATATTGCTGCTTGTTCCTCTATGGGTTAGATACACAAGAGAGAAGGCACCACTCTTTGGTGTTTAGGGAATGATGATGACGAAGAATTACCCCCTCCTGAGATGATGACTTTGCATGTTCTAAATAATTGGTCATTTCATGGAAATCGACCATATGTTCAAACACCATTGCTCCCTAAGCCACCCGCTTCATCAACTCCTCTTGAAGGTGCTAGAGTTTCTCCGATGTTGATTGAACAAGCACTTACAAAATTACAAAAGTGTGTTTATGAAATCAAAGTTGAGCAAAAGGAAATCAAGGATCCTTTAGCCTCCATATCGAAGACCTTCACTAATTTTGGTGTTTGGTTGCAGTCTCAAGGGTTTCCACACCCTCCTCCTTTCCCCCCCTCAATGAGGGTTTGTGAGTATCTTATCTCCTTACGATAATCTGTTTTTCTTTTTTTCTTCTTATTTAATATTGACAATCAGATCAATTCAATGAATTGGAGGCTTGGAGCCCATTCCCAATAATAAATGGGTCATGTCCGTCCAATAAATAAATAGGGTGGCCGGGTGGGTCTTTCTACAATTGCCAATTATGGGTCCTTCGCGAATTGGGTCATATAAGGGTTCGAAATTAAATCTATTTTACAAAGGGTTATTTTCCTTCCAACCCTTCTATTGTCTTAGTTAAAAAAATACGGAGTACTAAAGTTTGTATTTATTCTGAAATGAATGGAATATTACATTTTCAGTTTGCGCATTTTGTTTACATGGTGACAAAAGCACCAAAATTTACATGAAAGGGCATAAGTTCCATGATGTAAATAGTAAAATAAAAGTGAAGGAGAATCTTTAGCAGTATCATCTAATGATCAAAGGCCCTTCCCAAAATCAAGACTTAGTTGCTTCTTTTAATTTTATTTGATTTGATGAACTATACTTAATAATTTGTTCTTTAGGCATACCCAAATTCTTTGTGCTTTTCACTCGGAATTAAAATTTAATTTAATTCAAAAAAACAATGTTGTATTTTATTGTAATGACTTTGCTTAAAAGAACCCCACTTGGCTATCCCAAAATAGCTAGGGGAGGGGCAAAAAAAGAAGGTTTAAGAGAATAATGTTTACAAAAATTTAGGTGCATATATAAATATGCACAATAGAATGAAGTTCAACATGATGCACAAAGAAAAAAAAAGTTGTTAAATTTTAAACTTCGGGAATGCAATTGAGAGAAGGGCTCCAAGGATGATTACACTTTACTTTTATACCCGTCGATCCTTTTACTCTTTTTTGCTTGATAATAACAAGATCATGTAATCGCTTTTCCAAAATTGAGGATGATCCAGCAGCTGAAAATGCCTTTGTTATTTCAAAATCAGTGCTCTTACCATCTTTTATGCCTTCTAGGATTTGATTTAAATCATGCCTTTTCACCACAAATTTCACTCTTAATGATCTTCTTTCTTCAATAAGTTTGGCAAGGTCGGCTTGTAATCGTGCCATTTACTTTATATGTTGGGTTTTGGGTGGGTTGAGAATTTGAGATGGCTAAATTTAAGAGTATTTGTTTGTAACTTCTGTATTTGCTTTTGCTAGCTAGTCTTTCTCAAGTGAATGATCTAACAATTATGAGACTTATTTATATAGTAGTACACTAGTACTAATACATGATATAAATAGTACTTATAAAGTTATAATTGATAATGACGAGCCTATTATTTATATAGTGACGGTAGCCTAGCAATGCCAATTTGTCTTAAACTACCACGTTCAATTCCCGAAATACCCTTTCTCTCTAATAACGGTGGTCAAGTATAAGAAAGTCAATAGGGTCCCAATTGTCCAATTAAGGGAATCTTTGCAATTTGTAATTTTATTTTATATTTATTGGTTGTATGATAATTGATTAGTGTAAATTAAACATGTAGTTCACATTGGATTTATATTTGGTATATGTCATATATTTGCTAAATAGTCATCCATCCAGTCTAGTCTTAAGTCTGATCACCTACATAGTGAAAATAAATTAATATTCAAATACTCTTAGGCTATTCATCTACGTCAAGTCAATACAAATCTAAGTTAGTTAAAACGGGCTTAATACATCTATGTACAATATGAATTTGATATGATAATTCGAATTAAAATAAAAGGCCAATATTACTAAATCATGTAAGATTAAGAATAAACCGAGTAAATTAAACCTAACCCACATGGAAGCCACCTTAGCTAACCCATATCCTCTCTACCCAACTCACCAAGCATAACACCACAAATAATCCATCCACTTTATCATCAACTATATTATGATCAATTATATATTTATATGCCTATGCTATATGATTAGAGGTGATCGATGCACATACATTGTTTGAATAAATGTTGCAATATTAATTAATGTATTACATGTATAATCATCTCTCCTTGATTAAGCATGATTAACTGATATGGGTTAAAAAAAAATAAAAATAAAAAAATAAAAAAATTGATGTTTTACAATTAAAATTAATTATCCACATGATTAAACCTTAGTTATTGTCATCAACCAAGCTGGAACACGACGAAATAATACCAAACTTTTCACATGCAAAGGGCGGTTCATTCCGCAAGAAATTATACTATAACAATTAGAAATTTGGAAGTAAGCATAAAGACCATGTATATGTGACGTCGTTTTAGAGTATTCGACAAATATAATTATCATAATGATTGGATTACTGAGTCAAGTAATTTCATGCGACTCGTATTAGAAATGATTAATGAACTTTCCTAAGGACAAAATAAAAGAATAATTGAAGATTGATGAAGAATTAAAGAGCATACGATTCTGTTAATTATTCTGTTCTCACATGAAGAGGATACAATAATATTAATAGCTTCACATAGTACAGTGTAACATTTTGTAGACAACATCAAAATGGGTACGTTACATTGAGTCGCAACAATCTTCATTGCAATTCATAGCCTGGATACGTTACAAACTTATAAAGTTATATTTAAATTAGTTAGTTACCTTAACAATTTTGTATCTAAACTGTAATTAAGTACGTATGTTTTCTTGAAGAAGATGAATTTATCGCATCTTGTCATATTTTAACCTAGTAAATTAAATCACCGGGTTGTTTGATAGTGCTTAGACCAACATGAAGAGAGCTGATGAGGAGAGGTTAATCTTAATCAATTACAAGCTCAATTAATTAAGTAAAATCTATAATTAATTATCATAACTGCACTCTCACAACTTAATTATTAAGAGATTATTAGTACGTAGCATGCATTATAGAAAATTAGAAAAAGACCTTCCTCTTTTAATCATTATTTATAATTAGCCTTTATTCAAAAAAATAAATAAATATATATTTATAATTAGCCAACACATAAATTATGAGCTAATTCCTTATGATGCGGACCACAATGTGCTAATTAATGGCTAGCTAGGCTTGCTACATATGCATGCCTTAGCTTGTTTCTCGATTAATTATGATTTTTGATCAATTTTGATGCTCGATCAAGGTCAATTATCATGATATTAATTTATGATACGATGTAGCTACTAATAGAGAGTAACATTGGCATATTTTGTTCAATTGTTCTTAACTAAATCTTAATTGACTCGATTTAATTACGAATTATAGTTCGCATTAAAAGTGTTTGAAATTGAAAAATACATTGGACAATCCTACAATTGTACGAGTATGTTATGTATGATGTTAGTTTAAGACTTGTGATAGTCAGGTACCATTATTGTTAGATAACTCGACATATAAGAATGTTAGAGCTACTTAATCAGTGATTAATCTCCTTTACGCATGCTCTAATAAGGAGTCGAACTTAATAAGACATTTACATAAATGATCCAATTAACTAATATATATTGATAAGCACAGGTTTTTCAGTGCGGCAAGCCACATGGTGCAGCATGGGTTACTTGTAGGGTGTTACTTGTATTCTAGAGTTACTTGTATTTTGGGGTTATTTATAGGGTGTTACTTGTATTATGAGGTTACTTGTATGGGTTACTATTCTGTTACTTGTATTATGGTTTTACTTGTATGAGGTTACTTGTATGGTTTTTTTTTTTTTTTTTTTTTTAACTTGTATTAGAATTACTTAATTAATCAGTGATTAAACACCCTACAAGCAACCCCTGAATACAAGTAACACCTACAAGTAACCCCTGACAAAACCAGTAACACCCTACAAGTAACCCCTGCCATACCATATGGCCAGCCGCATACAAAAATTTGTATTGATAATTGATATGCCAATCAAGCTTTGCTTGAATTTATTGATACAGAGTATTTGATATTCATTAAACAGATCTCGGCTTACTTGTAATTCAATAAATCGGCACAATTACAAACGATTTTAAATAATGATCCAATTGATATCTACTCTCAACATCGATATGATCCTTTGTAATAATAAACACCAATACAAATCATACAATACGTAATCCAGAAGACTAGAAATTCCTAATACAGTAGAAATCTTAGCTGTACGCCTGATTAGAAGGAATGTGTTCTTCCCCCAATTCAATTTACTTGGAAAAAATTATGTATTTCGTATATATGAAGTTGCCAACAAAGTTCCTTAAGTCCAGAGTATAATCCACATTCACAAAAGGAATGTCTACAAGTTGCATGCAATCATTAGAAAGAACAATCAATTAGATCGAAATAGTACATTATACAAAATTATACTACTAGTACTATACGAGTACTAATTAGTTAATTATATTATATTATATTATACAATATGGTACAGTGTTATACCGTATATATTAAGATTCTTCTGTAATACGCGGTCATACATACGTACAAATAATCTTTCTTCAACGAAACAAGCTCCGGTTTTCATGTTTATCCTATTCCACTTGGTGTCATCATGTCATACGCTAACATCATATTATCTGGACTCCTAATTACTATGTTTTTCTACTAATTGCCTATTATTGTAATACAATTAGGAGAAAATTGAGAAGGGTGTATTACATGCCTAAATTTATACTATGTAGACGGACTAGCTAGCTATACCGGACATCACACAGCTAAATTGTTATTCCGAGTAAATTTTTTTTAAACAAATCCGAACTACTAATGTTGTCGTAGAAAATAGAAAACTTAAACAAAAGCTGATACGAATGGACATTGATCCAACATTAATTAACTTAACCTCTAAAATTAATTGGACTAATATATGTTTTTCAGGGTGATAGGTGATCCATTCATTTATCCAACATAATTAATTAACTTGAACCAAAACAAAAAGACTTATTACTAACAAGCAAGTTGATATTAACTGAACTGAGTTAACTCTGATCTAGCTTTGTTACCTTTAACGTAATCTTAATTTATTATATTAGTGAAATTAAACTATTTGATGAGATGTGCTATAGTGATATGGATAATTAATTATATATCCAAGCCTCAATTATTGTAATTTCCAATAAGACATCATTTTATTTTGTTATTTTTTTTAATTGAGGGATGTGATGGTTAGGTAACGTCTATATATACGGCATCATTGAGTACAAGATTAACATCACACAAAACACCCCAAAAACAAAAGAAAACAAAAGCAAAAACATCATCTATCAACACTTTACATACATATATACACTACTGATACATATTACATACATACAATTTTATTTATTTGCAAACAAAAAAATGACAATGATGGTTGAAGAACTCATAGCCACCATCTCTTCAAAGAAGGAGGTTCGTTCCACAGCGGCGAAGGGGAGCAATAACAACGCCAAGATTGTCCGGAACACGGCTTTAGTCGAGGCTCTTGCCAAGGGAGGGCACGTAACTTCGCACACAACCGAAGATGGGAAGGTGAAGATTAAAATTTTGGTCAAGAAACAAGATTTGAAGCAATTGCTTGATACTATGGATAAAAATAATACTAGTAAGAATTATTTTAATCCCACAACTTTGCTTACATCATCACCACCACCACCACCGTCGTCGTTCGAAATGCGATTGTATGAATTATTGAAGAAGAAGAGAGCTAGTCAAGCTAAGGAGCGTCATCCAAGCTACTGGAAGCCAGCTCTTCAAAGCATTCCTGAAGAGCATTGAAGATGTTATTAATATTGAATATAAGTATTATACGTAGCATAATTTTGAAAAAATATACAATTATTCTTTATTAATTAGGTTAGGTGATGAAAATAAATTTGACTAGCCTAGATTATATACTACAATACATACAAGTATATACTACGTACGTATATGATTCTTTATATATAATAATGTTACACGAAAGATTGTGTGTGGTGCAACCATACTATACAATATTGATTAATTCAATTGATTCAATTCAAGTGATTTCTTACTAGTTTTGTTAGTTCATGCATGGTATTATTACTACACCTATTAATCTATTATGTACACCCTTTCTATATATGTTAAATTTCTAATGTATGAATTGAAGGCCGTTGTTGTAGATCGAGTTCATTGGCTATTTGGATGATCATAGCAACTCAATTGAGTCTCTGGATGTTCTAGGAAGTCGCGCTATAGTTAGCTAACTTATGAAGGTAAGTATTACTCCATCCATGGCGAGGAGAAAGATAAGGAATTCCTACATGTTCATGAGTATGTATCCTCCAATTGAGTCTTTTTAAGTATATGTTGGCAACAAAGAAAATTAATTGTTCTTCTTGGATTAGACTTGTTGATTATTGTTTCTTGATTGATCAATCACACTCTTTGAGTGACGGCTCAACCTAATCGAGAGTCTTGCCATTTTTAATTGCATTCATTCTAATTATTTTATTATGTCCTAACATAATACTTGTACTACATACATAAATTTTTCGTGCCATATATTAGAGCTACATATACGTATAAGAAAATTGAAGTCGTTATTAGTTTTCATGCATGTACATTTTCCCTTTCTTCTTTAGAATTGTACTGTCAAACTAGCTATAGTGAGCAACAATTAATACGAATTATGATCAAATTTGAGGTCCTAAAATATCTTCTCGGATTTATCTTTCATTACGGTAAAGAAAAAGGAATAAAGGATCCAACTAAACTAAAACTTATCATAGGTCAATTCAGTCTAACTGTATGATTCGGGCTTATTAAAAAGTGATGGAGATTATAACAGAATTCTCGCTCTTAAAGAGCCTCTAGCTTGATTAATTGCCAAAATATCTACTTTAATTTGTTTGATCTCGAGGCACTATTGTGTGGCTTAGCTTGTAAATAATGTCGACGATAATGACTAATTAATCATAATATGCAAACAGATAATCATAATTAAGGGGTCGATAACGATAATTATAATATTGTATGAAGTTGCTAGTATTTTTTTTTCTTAATTAATTGAGCTTTAGTCGTCTAATTGCACGTCATGTGAGATTATGATGAGATAGAGCCTTGCTGCCTTGCATGGTGCTAATTGACTAATTGAGTACCTTTAATTTGCTAATTATAGAATTCTACTAGTCTACTACACACATATATTATCAACTTTAATAATTTCATTTTTTTTTTCTAGATAAGGTCTCATGACACGATTCATATTTGAAGGGATGTAGCATGATATGTGCTTTCCTATTGTGAATCCATCATGCTAGCTTCGATATAATTAAGCAGAATTCCATGTGAAAATTACTCCGTACTTAGTATAATTGAGCTTTGTGATCATCAATATTTACGTATTGTGACAATTAATTATGTAAACTTTGTATGGAATATTACTAGATATGAAAAAAAACAATAATATTAATTGAATTATATATAAACTTTGTATTATATTCCTAATTATTGAGGCTATAATTTCACAATCATGTGATATAATAACAAAATATATGGTCAATTGTAAATTTGTAATTAAATTTGACCAGTTAATTTATTTATTTAATAGATGAACTACTCGTATTACATATATATAGTGGTGGGATTGTGGTTATTGCGATACAACATACATACTTTGTACTTTCTAGTGAGCAATAGTCTAATTAAGTTGAGATCATTTATTAATTAAGAAAAAATTAGTATTTGACATGCTAATTAGGATAGGGACGCTACAACGAACTAAGTATGTGTACAGAAAATTCTTTCAGAGTAGACTTTGAAATATAATACAAGTATACACTTAAATTTTGATCATATAAATTAGTGGCCAATATATTGGAATGGTATATGATAGTAATATCAATTATCTCTTGTTACAAAAATGTTAGATTTTATGACGAATTGAGTGTAATATCATAGACTAATGAGTAATTGATTATATATGAAATCATGATGAGGTAAATAATTACGAAATTATGAGTATTAAACTTATGAATTAAGAACAAAATTCTATCATGATATTCCGTTCGTTACAAGGTACTCATACGAATTTTTCTATAAAATTAGTTTATACGTATGTATTTTAAAGTATAACTTCTGTCTTATTTTACTTGTCACATTTTTTTTTTATTGTCCTAATTTACTTGAGAACATTGTAGTCTTCGAATCTCACTCCGCTAACGAGCTAATTCGGTGATAAAATTTAGCTGTACACCGCATAGATACGAATTTATTTTCTCCCATTTCATTTGAATATCTCTGTTTTTTTTAAAAGTTGCTAACAATTTCTTTAATATAGAATTATAGAGTATAATTTATTCCCACCACCCGTTAAAAAAAAAATAAAAAAAAAATATTCCCACCAACTTGAATTGCAATCATCGAAACGTAATAAAAAAATAATAATATTGCATAATAGGCCAAAACAATAATAGTACTTCGAGAGTAGTACATAACTACATATGGATTTAATAAAATTAGAATTAAGAAATCAGTAGATTCCAGTATAATTTGCTGTAAACACGGTCTAACATACGCTAAAATTACATCCTTCAGCGAAACAAGCTCCAGGTTTCATGTCAACACTTACGAAACGGTGTCATTATGTCATCGTATCTTACGTTCATACCCGACTATCCTGTAATTTGGACTATCGGAGTAATTACATTCAGGGCGTAAGACTATGCTCCTCGTGTATAGATGTCAATTATCTTAATTATTTCAAAGTTTTAATAGTGGTACTTTAATAACTTAAATCAAATTTTGTTTACATCATTACCTTATGTCATTGGCTTTTAATTAATACTCAATAGTTTTACATGATGTGAGTAAAACTTGTCGAAAAAAAAAAGTTGAAATAAATGAATGACTCGTCACTTTCATATATGACTCAAACCGAATCAACCTAAATCAGACCCAATCTAGGAATCCTAACAACTTATTTGCCTCTTTAAACTAGTAGATGTAAGTATATATGCAAATATTTTCATACGATATTATATGATCACGGTTAATAATTAATTGACCAAACATTAATTATACTAATGAAATTAATTGTGATGGTTAGGTAACACTAACACATCTCTCTATATATACGGCATCATCGGGTACAAAGATCTCATCTCACAAAAACAAAATCAAACAAAAATAGAAACATTTATTAACACATCATTTAAAAACACATTTAATTTAATCGTGAGCAAAAAAATGGCTTTGGTTATGATGAAAAAACTCGTAACCTTTCCTAAGAAGGAGGTTCATTCACCAAA
This sequence comes from Chenopodium album, assembly GCF_948465745.1. Lineage (NCBI taxonomy): Eukaryota > Viridiplantae > Streptophyta > Magnoliopsida > Caryophyllales > Amaranthaceae > Chenopodium > Chenopodium album. Next base: position 70,678,366 of record NC_137842.1, on the reverse strand, counting down.
GAAAACTAGAAGCAACAATGTCATCAAGATTGATAAAAACACGACTCTTCTTGAGGCTCTTGTCAAGGGAGGGTACATAACTTCGCACAAAGCCGAAGACGGAAAGGTGAAGATGAGGATTTTGGTGAATAAACATGACTTGAAGCAATTGCTTGAGACCATGAATAATGAAAACAATGGTACTAGCAAGGTCTTATTGCCAAAAGCATCACCATTGCCAGAAGTCGAAAGGCGGTTGCGTGATCTTATGAAGAGGAAGAGAACTACCGATGCTAAGGGAAGACAGTCTACCAATTGGAGGCCTGCTCTTCAAAGCATTCCTGAGGAACATTGATCATTTAAAGCCTTAGACATTAACATTTATACAAATATTCTTTAGTAGTTTAGTTGAATTAACTTGAAAAAATCATTTGTGTAATATAATTATGATTTTTTTTTTATTAAGTATTTTTCTTACGAGAGGTCATTGGTTTTTTTTTTTTCACAGAACTTTCATATAAGGTTCAATTGATGATCTCTAAGCTAAGTGATTGCTTTGTTAATTCTTCGCCTTGTATTAGTTTTAGTTGTGCTTGTACTACTTCCTATTTTCAGTGTCTTAATGACTTTTTAATAATAAAAATTAAAGGAAATAGCTCTTTTTTGTTAATCAAATCTAATTTTGTGTTATTAGCTTATTATTATGTGTATTGATTACTTCATATATATTGCTTATTAGTTTATGTCATGCATTTACCGTTTGTTCAAAAAAAAAATGTTATTTACCATGTAAACATGTAATATAAACAGATAAATGTACACTTTTAGCTCATATACGAAGTACATATTATTAGGAGTTCTTTACAATATTATAACGGAAACTTATGGAAATTGTTTTCGATAACTTTATACTTGTATTGTTTGTGAGAAGTATATGAACAATATAATGTATCCACCCCTCTCTATAATACATTAATACTCCATTATAATTAGTCTATAACTACTTTTAATTAATAAGCTCGGCTTGATTCAATTTTTATAAGCTCGATTCAATTTCCACATAAATTTAAGCATAATATAGATGAACAAATAAATAAGGAGAACAATAAGAAAGGATGATAAACGCAATTTGTAACGTACTGTCTCAATTTATCATAGTCGTTACTCGTTACACTAACTAAAATCCATGGTCTTACATATAATATGTCAAAGCAACTATACTCCAAAATTGCTTAATTAAGGCAAATGATTAGGTACATGCCTACATTATAATGAGGTAGCTAGCTAGGGTAGTTTTGCATTATCATTTAAGCATAATATCAATGTAATATTTGTTGGATTTGGATTTGTTATCTTGAAGATCATATATTTTGATAGAGAACTCACCAAAACTAGCTAAGAAGGCCATGTGTATTAAGATTAAAAATCATATGATTATTAATTTTGATATGCAATCTGTCCAAGGAAGACATCACATCATGCATGGCATCAAATTTGATAGATATACTTGTACATTAGTCTAAATAACTGCACTAGCACTACTTCCTAGAATCGGAGATTTGGGGAAATTATTGGATTAGGTAGACGTTCAAAAGTTCACATCATTCCTATGATTAAACTCCAACTAACGAACGAACTATCTCTCTTATAATACACATTTACAGAAAGTTAGTTATGAACGTACAAAAAGTCCTGTATTAAAGAATTGATGCATAAAATTAATCATTTGATTAGGGTATTTGCTATAATTTTTCTTAGAAGTCATACCCCAATTATAAGGGTTGAAAAGGCACATTACATATTCATGAGTGTTGAAGGAATATGACAGCTATGTCCATTATCTCTTAATACTCATATATATGAATGATATAAGTATAAACTTAAAGAGATGATATTAGATAGAAGAAAAAAAATTAGGTACTTAAAATGTGTAGCATGCAATTCGTAACATTATTGTAACAAGTAAAGGTAAATAATGAAGTATATATTTATGAGATTAAACCCGAAAAAATCATCAATAATATAAGGATGTTATTTACTCTCCTTGGCACATATAATTTAGGGATGACATTGCATTGTTATCAATTGGTAAAATTAAAAAATACGGTTTTTCGGCATTGGACTGTAAATTGGGTGATATTTTACTTTCTTCAAATGGTTCTATACTATATCACGAGAGCATAAGTATTATATTCGTAGTTGCGCGCAATCACAGTAAAATCTAACAAATTTATGAAGTTTTATAGCCTCATAATGAGATAGCAAATAATAATTAGATGGCTATTTGATTGCATACTAATCTACATAAACTTGTAAATTTGTCACGTATTACATACATAAGATAAATTATTACAATGTCACATGTTTAAATAATTGTTAAGGAAAAGGACACAATTAGCTTAAACGATTAAATGCAACCTTTTGTGTATATTTATTAGAGATTCCTCCTTAGCATGTGAGAATTTCCTTTGGTCATGTGCTATAATCTTTTCCTATAGTACCATGATGGTTAATTAATTAAAAACATAATGTTGAAATTAAACTTAAAAATCGCGTCACTTAACTAGGTGCATGTGGAATTTTGGATGTGTGTGAACATGAATGTGGTAATATGCATGATTATTATTTCCAAATAATAATAGAGCTGAGATTTATAAAGCTTCAATTTAATTAACAAGTTTAATTTTAGCATTTAGAGACCACGTAATACAAGTACATCGTTCATTACTTGATTGTACTTTGAATCATATAATGATAATATAGATTTCTTAAATAGCTAATCAAATTTAAATTTCAATAATAATATTAGGTTTAGAAGTAATAAGCATTGATAATGAACTTTTTAAATTATATTATTGAATCTTTTTCAGTCATTTGTTAGTAATTATACAGAGTTTTATTTAGTAATATGCTATGCAAAATGACATCTATTTTCTTTATCATGGAAAATTACTTAGCTTGTGCTTAGCAACGTTACTTGAAGCTCTAAATTAAATTAATTCAAAAACTGCAAGAAGCCTAAGGTAAACAATACTTCGTACGATACAAATAAGCACAAAGCCAAAAAAATAACATAATAATATCCCTATAATTCAATAATTTTATAATTCTATGAACTTATTATCTCTTTGAAAGAGGGCCGGATAGCACGCTTGCTAAGAGATCATAAAAATTAATGCAAGGCTAAGTATAAAATTATTACAAACATTTATAAAATTATCTTAGTTATCATGTAATTGATATACATGGCATTTGAAACTTTAATTTGACGTAAATGAACCAAATTTTATGCTAAAAGTCTAACACTGACACACCGTATGTTCTATAATTTGTTCCACGACCATAATATATTTGAATGTATGTAAGAAATTATGTAGAGCTCGAGATTAATTAAGAGCTGTTGATTGCCATGATTGAAGGTAAAGATTGTTAAATGGAGATAACCTAATCCGATAATTAAGTACGTATATATCATATCATGCATGTATCATTGCATACTAAGCTAATAAATGTAGAAACACGTACACGGAAAACAATGAACCTGGGCACAAATCAAATCCAGCTAAGTTATAGCGTGTTCCTGATATTAAGGTTTTAACTGTAATTAAATTGTACTTGCTTTTCTTTTTCAACGGTCCAACATTAATAAATCTCATGAAACTAAACTAGTTCATGTTATTCCTTCCCAAAAAAAAAAAAAAAAAAAAAAAAAAAAAAAAAACTATTTCATGTTATCCCCAGATTTTACTGCTGTTCTTTCTCCTCCTATTTGATGTCGTCATTATGAGGCAACTGTGCCGTCATCCACATCAAATTTATGTACTTAATCATCGTATCTTATAGGAGTACGTACTTATATTAATTAATTTGACGGCATATCAAAAATTATACTCCGTAGTAATATGTAGGGGTGAGCAAAAAATCAGGGTACCCTGAATCGGAACCGGAACCTGTTAAGAACCGCAGGTTTCGGAACCAGAACCTGTACAAGAGGTTCCGGTTCCGGGTAGCAAAGTGGAAAACCTGTTGTAATAGGTTCCGGTTCAGGTTCTCAATTTTTTGGAACCAGAACCTGTAGGGTACCCTGTACCTGATAAAAGTATCACTTAATTTCAAATTATACACTATTTCTTACTCAATTTTTAAATAATAAATATCAAAATTACAATTATAAAAATATATATATTAAATTTGTTAGACAACTACTATTAGTTTGTCTTATTTGCAAGTTGCAAACATTATAAATTACTGACCAACCAGTTTTTTATTAAAAATTCCACGAAAAAAGTTTGTGAATATATTATAATACAGGGTACCCTGAATCGGAACCGGTTCCAGTTCCCAATTTCCAGGAACCTGTTCAACAGGTTCCGGTTCTCATTTTGAGGAACCTGTTGCAATAGGTTCCGGTTCCGGTTCCTGGAATTTTTACAGGGTACCCTGTTATGCTCACCCCTAGTAATACGTACATGAGATTTGAAAATTATGTTAAGCCATCCTTTGTTTTAATTCACGTTAGTCAATGTATTAATTTGACGATAATATAATTGATTATTAATAAATCGGAGTAATGATTTTAAAAGTTACGGAGGAATATATTGTGAGAATACAAACTACGTATTTATATTAGAGGGACGTAACATGATCTCAAATAGTGTCAAAAGTCAAAGTAGAGTTGATGAATAGTTTCAAAAGTTAAAACGTAACAACTACATACTCTATATTTTAGAATTCGTAAAATTTGCACAAGTCTTCGTGTAGTTTTTCTCTCTTGTGAGTTTTGATAAGAGATAGGTTTAAATGTTTGCAAGATAGGCCATGCAGGGGGTATTATGAAATATAAATAGAGTGATTATAAGATGATTTAAGAAAAACTTTTTAAAATTTGAAATAGTCTCTAACCGAAATTATTTGCAATCCACTAAGTAAATTATTAATTAGTGATTCGCAATTGAAATGTTGAATCAAAGGACTAAAGGTCTAAGTTGAAAAATTATATGATGTTATCTGTCAGATTACATGACACCTTAGCTTAATTACAAAAAAAATACTCATATAATTAGCCCTCCAAATGAAAGTAAATTAATATTTTTGTAACGGTCAATTAAACCATATTATTAAGGGAAATCTAAATGTCATTCTCTTGTAAGTTTTAGTTTGGTATGCTTTCACACTCATAAAAAATACCAATTTCAACTTATAATTAAGCTAGCTAGGCTAGCTTTGAGATTATGTTTAGACGCAACATACCTATTGGAGCAGAGAAACTAAGCTGTACACCTGATAATAAACTATATATTATATACAATATAAATATATAATTACATTTTTCCATTTAATTCAACGTACTATATGTATATTTATTTTAACCCAAAGTTTTAAAATATGAAGTAATCTGAAAAATTCTCCACTCCAACAAAATAAGGTATGCGTTGAACTACTAGTGAATAATTAGGGTGTACTAATAATTAAGTAACCTACTTAAATAAATAATTAAGATAATAAAAATGTCCACTACTAATATATACTCTTTGGCTAGTTTGCTGTACAAATAAAAACGCGGCCTTGAAAAGAATATGAATATTGTATTTTCTTCTTTCTCCGAGACATTCGGTCCCATTACATGTGAGGACTACTTGTGGAGTCGGTGTTATACTTTGCTAACACATAATTATTATTGTGTATTTGTGTATTATGTTATTGGTATGGCGAGAAGTCGTTCACCCTATTAATTCTCTTATTGACTTTCTTTATTTAGACTTATTTTTCTCTAATTGTAGTTGACATTATGAACGAAAAGGGTCTTTTTGGGATTTTATAAGAGTTCGTTTAGTATGAATGTGTAGGGACAATGTTTTTGTGATGAGCAGGTCTTGTGTGAAATGGGTGTATTGAGATAATTGCACAATGAAAATTAATTGAGTTGGACTTATAACACGGGTTATGCAATGGCGTGAATGCGTGATCATACAAGCTTTATTTGAAATAATTTTTTCAGGAATTGAGTTAAACTTGCTTTATTATTATATATTCATCACATAGAAAATTTATGTCTCTAACGTTCAACTTTCAACGGTATCATAAGTTCATTAGTTAGTCTTACATACATATCGTACGTAGTCGATGTTATCAGATCATTAAGGCTAGCTAACACGAAAATTTAAAAAATAAGTGCGAGTATGTGAAATATATACCATTAGAGACAAAGGGGGTGGAAATGATTTAAGCACACTAAATATCGATTTTGGCTCACCTCCATGTGAGAAGAGCATTGAACAAAAACCGTAATCTCATAGTGGGTGTGCAAAAATCAATTTTAGGTGTGCCGAAATCAGTTTATGAGACGAAGGTAGTATAGCTCTTTAGAATGAACAAAATAAATTTGAGGTGACTTGACCATTTTACCCCTAAGTACAACATTCGAATTTGTATAGAAGATTTGAAATACGTTTATCATATACACCTAACTTTATTTTATTTGATATTACAAATTTACAAGTATATAGTACAAAAAGAATAGGTGACAACCCTATATAAATAGCTCAATGGTCCAACCTTAATTCAGCTCATTGAGAGACAGACACATACATCATCACCCATCCTCTCACCATTCACCAATCAAGAAGAAATTTTATATCCCACAAAAAAAAAAAAAAAAAAAAAAATGGGAATTATGGTAGAAGAATTGAAATCATCTCCAAAGAGAGAATTCAAAAACACAAAGGGTAAAAAATTCTCAAGATCAAGTCTTTTAGCAGAAGTTCTTGCACAAGGAGGAAGCATTGCTTCTTACACTGCTGAAGATGGAACAGTAAAGATGAAGATTTTGGTGAAAAAACAAGATTTGAAAAACATTATGAATAATGCAACTGGACCACCAGTCGTACGTGATCATCGTCGTCCTAGCAATAACAATAATGCTTCGTCGTCGTCGTCGTCTTCTTCCATGGAACGGAGGTTGTATGATCTCATGAGAAGGAAGAAGGCTAATGCTATTGCTAAGGGTAACAAATCTTGTTCTTGGAGGCCTGCTCTTCAAAGTATTCCTGAGGTCTGTTAAGTAATTAACATCATAATGATTATATAATTATTTTTTTATTTGAGGAAAATAATTATCTAATTATTGGTACATTAATTATTTACTTAGGTAATTTTTTTTAAAATACTTTTTGGCCCAAGTACTTAGAAAACTTGCATTGGCTACAACATTTTTTTTTTCCTTTTTTTTTTTTTTTTTTTTTTTTTGGTATTATAACTCCCACCCATTTTTCCATCCCAATTAGTTGGGATGTTGGTTACTTTAACCTGGTACAGGTTATTTTAGTTGTGTGTTGTAATTTATCTTTTTTTTTTTTTTCTTATTCATCATGTATAATAATGGATTTTTTTTTCTCTTAATTAGTAGCTTCTTTGGTTGGTTATTTTACTTATGTATTGTGCTTCACTCATTAACGCAATAGATTTTTTAATTATCGCAAGAGAGTTTTCTTATACTTCGCCATTATTGCTACAAATTTATGAATAAGGCTATGTTTATTTCACCTTTTTATGTGTCTTACAGCTTATTCAAATAAGATCAGAAAAAATAAGTTTGGCTCATAATTTATCGTGTTTTGTGCGGTATTTTATTGCTAAATATCTATAATTTTGTTATAAAAAAATTATCAAAGTTATATATTTGAAAAATACACATTAATATAAATCTAATAATACCCCCATTTGATGTATTTGTTCTTATTATGGGTTACCGTACATATAAGGTTAAAATTACATCAAATCATGTACTCAAATTAGATCAGATCAAATCAACAAAACTAAGATAAACTAAACATATATAGCATAATATACAGAAAATTGTAAAAATTAAGGTTCAAAGGTCGGATATATTTTACAACAGTAATGAACTTTGAATCGATGATAATATACTTGTATATTTGATATATGCAGTATATTCACTTCGTTTCGTACCAATATATGTACTGGCATATTACAACTAAATTTCAATTTTAATTAATTTGAAAATGAAATGTGGTTCATATAATTATAATTTTTTATTTTTCTCAAAAAAAATTACTCGCAACAAGGGAATATTTATGTCTCACAAATAATACCCCTTTGTTGCGAGTAATTCGTAACGAAGGAAGTATAATTTTTATTCTTCTTTATGATCAATTATTTGATCATGAAGACATGAAGAGTTCAAAACATATCGATCATGAAGAATTCAAAACAAATTAATTTCACCAAATTTAAATTTTTGATTAGAAAATGATACAAGTATATTTTAGTCGAGTACCAAATTTTTATTTACAAATTAAGAATACTCCATTGAATTGTATGTCAACATCTTACATAATTTTAATGAGGGAGTCATATTTAAAGTCATTCAAATTTTTAAAAAAATATACAAAGTATAGAATAAAATTAAAAAAAAAAAACACAATATGTTTAGTTTGATGGACAATATTTGTTGAAACCCTAAGGCTCATTATTAATGACTTTTCTAGGACAAGTATGCATAAAATGTGTCATGTAACTATGTAAGTCGATGAAATTAGTATTGTATCCCCAAAACTTCTTGACAAATATATTTACGTGTTAAAAAATATCCTTTAATTGTCACTCATAATTTTACAATATTAATTAGCAAGGGAACCTTGATTATGAGAAACCAGTAGACCACTAACTTGAGTATAATACGCTTTTTAATCACTTCATCATTTGATCATAAAAAGGAGTCTTTAGTTAAAGGGATGAGAAAAAAGTGGAGACAAAAAGTGATTAACATAGGACTATTTTTTAACGAACGAAGCTACTAGGAAAAGATCAAAGGATAATGAACCAAAAAAGAAGACACTTTCCAAAGCGAGTATCTTAGCTAGCATTAAGGATGTGACATTTAGCCGCCTCAAAAGTATATTCATCAAGCTTAACCTTATTAAACAATAGGATCAAGAATAAGCTTACATCTAAATTTTTAATAGTGTTTGTTGACACCGAAATTTTTGTTAATTATTAGGTGTCATATATATGTAAATAAGGAGAGAATATCAAAAAATATAAGATATTATCTTCACAATCTCGTAGAATATTTGATAGATATCTTGTTTACTACTCTATGACACTTTGTATAAAGAGGGTCGTTTTAGGGTTTAATTAGGCTCAGATGGAACAAGTCACCAATACCTCATCTCCTCCCTACTACCAAACATTGTAGGTCTATAGTATGGAATAACCCGACAAGGCCCCGTACTCTAAACATATCAAAACTCTAACCCTTTGAAGAGAGGAATCAAGAGATTTACGAGAGTTTTAATCCACAAATTATCAATAAAAATAATTGTTTCCGTATACTTTCTACCTCCTTAATTATATGTTGCAGGTTTGAATATTTTATTGTTTACAATGTTATTATATATATATATATATATATATATATATATATATATATATATATATATATATATATATATATATATATATATATATTTCATCATCCATATATTCTCGAGAAATCCCCTTGTTCCATTTCTCTCGCATTATGGTACTTATAAAAATTCCATTTATATATGACACTATTCACAAGTTTAGGAAAAAAAAAAATACTCATATACTAATTAGAAAATGATACAACTTTATTGTCAAAAAAAATTAGAAAAGTATGTTTGAAAGATAACTTCTGATCCTACAACTTTATTCCACATACTTAACTTTATCTTTATTCAAAAAAAAAAAAAAAAAAAAAAAAAAAAAAAAAAAAAACCATCACCATTTGTTAAGTACACTAGAAGCAAAGTAAGCCCACTTCAGTAAACGGGCCCAAACACAAATTAGCAATCTAATTTTATTTTTGAAAACCTTAACTCCGTATTAACTTGTACTTGTATTACCTAAACACGGGAGCCCAAATTACAAATGGTTTAAATTTTATACTTGATAATATGTTTTGAATCTTTTGATCAGTGTAAGTTTTATACTTAATATGTTTTCAATCTTTTGATCAGTGTAAGTTTTATACTTAATATGTTTTCAATCTTTTGATCAGTGGATAGTGGCCTTCATCAACTTTATCAAAGACTACTATGGCAACTTGTTGGGAAACATGTTGCCTTTTTCGTTTTTCTTTCGAGTTGGATAAGATTTTTCTTAAGTAAAGTGAGCTGAGCCAAACACCGCGTTTTTTTTTTTTTATATTGTAAAATTATAAAATGAACTAAGGAACTTTAAGTTTGTTTGTTTTAGACTTTTAGGTATAAGATATGGTTATGAAATTTTTAAAACTCATATCTAACATTTATCTAATAAAATTTCAATTTCTATTCTCATGCCTCAAATCCACAAGGCCGTAGAAATCTAAGGGGGAAATTGGTATTAGAATGGTAAAAATATTTGGTGACAATACGATCATTAGAATGGGTTCCACATGATGAACTTTATACTTATGTATTTTCAACATTATTATTTTCAGATAATTAACATTATTTTCAGAAATTTAGATTTTTCAAGAACTCTTTTGAGAAGAACAGTGGTGCTTTGAAAATTTTTTAACCTAGTAAATGTACTTCCACTAGTCATTATTGCTTTTCCATTATGTAAATGACACTGTACCTTACAATAGAAAAAAAAGAAAAAAAAAATCCCTCAAAATAAAATAAATTTAAAAAAAAAACAAAACAAAACAAAAAAAAAAAAAAAAAAAAAAAAAAAAAAAAAAAAAAAAAAAAAAACAGAACAGTGAAACAATTTTTTTGGACCGAAAGTCCACTTTGTGGGCCAACAATAAACGGGAACTTTGGGTGGTGCAGCTCTACTATTAATGGACCACTTAGGTCTTGTTGGGCTGAAATTTAACATTGTATTTTTGGTACGAGTATTTTATTAATTTTGATTAAGGTCTTTTTATTACTCCGTAATTTGTAATTTTGTTGATTAATTTAGACATGTGTCAGCAAATTTGTCCCATTTTCATTTTCTTAACTCTTTTAACCATTCAACAAAATATTGATTATTATCGTACTATCATCGGAATATAAAAGTTTTACAAAAGCTTGCTTTATGATCATCATAAGACAGATTACCTTCTATACTATGATAAAGATATTTCAAATAATCAAATGTACATTTAATACTTCATATAATGCAAGTTGTTTTTCAATATTTGTCGTTTTTATCGGTTAGACCTTAGAAGATCAAAATATTAAGCAACCATTATACGGAATATTATTTATTTAGTCAAAAAATAGCAAATCAATTAGTAATTGCTAATATTTTAAGGATGCCAATTAGTAGTAAACTAGTAATTGATCAAGATAACAATGAATAAATCCCGGGGTCAAGCCATAATCAAGTCATAATGTGGTTATGGAAGATGTACGTGTCAATTTTGTCAAATTGATTGAAAGTGATTGAGCCAATTGCATCACGGATGCATCAAATTGAATCCAACTCTTGACCCTACTGTGTTTTTTCATTTAGTATAAGGGCTGTTGAAAAATAGTGATGCAGGCGTGACTAAATTTTAGATTTTGGAGTTGTTTGGCAATCGGAGGTTGGTTGTTGGCTTGTTTGCTTGGCTTGGTTGACTAGCTGAAAGTATTAGATGTACGTGTGGATCGGGATTGACTTTTTAAGTTAGTTGTTTAAGTCAAATGTTTAGAAAAGTTAGCACTTTATTAGTGATAAAGTGGGCCAACAAGCCAAAAGTCAACTGAAAAAGCAACTTTTATTAGCTTTTGGCGGAAAAATCGGCTTAAAAACTAATAAAAAAGCCAACTACCAAATATATTTTTTAGTTGTTTGACCAAATAAAAAAGCCAATTGCTAAAACACCCCCCTTTGAGTATTATTCCTCTCACATTTTTTAACTAAGTTCGACTAATTATCATCTATCATACTCCATAGCTACTAGTTGTAAATGTAACTGTGATAAAATATAGATTACCGTATGAGACGATTAAGTCCGAACTTTAGTACATATCACAAAATAAATAAAAACACGATTAAAATTGTCTTCAAGACTCTAAAATTTTGCATGCTAGCTCAAGTATTGGGATCAAAATTTTCGACCACCTAACCAATTGAATCTTTTTAATTTCGCATTACCTTGCTACCCTTAAACGGAAAAGAATCTTCTACAATTGACCTTTTTGTATTTATCAGCAACTTGACTAAAATGGCTAATTACTAATTAGTTATTCTAATTCAGCTGAAAGTGCGTCCTTATCTCATATTTGTATGATAATCACACTTAACCACTTAATGTCTTAGTTTAATAAGAAATTAGAGACTCTAATCCATAGTCAATTATATAAATATAAATTACCTAACACTCAACATTATTATATAAATTTATGTGGGCACACACTCCACGTATATGACGTCGTCATATGTATCCGTCAGTCCACTTCACACATTTTTTCTTGATGTTCACCCTAATTCATGTAAAATTTCTCATATAATTCGCCAAAATTCTCATATAACCTATGCTTTTGATATTCAAGGATTTTATTATAATCTTTGGAACGTTAGGTTGGAAAGGTAGTTGGATTATCTAAATAACACAACAATTGAACAACAAAGTTCCACTACCACCAATACTATTTTTTCTTATCTTTAGCTTTCAACCTATCAAAAAAAGGTGTTAACTAGTGAAATTGATCATACAACCAAAAAAAAAGTGTACGAAAAAAATATGGGGTGGATGAAAAAGGCAGAGGTGGTAATGAAATCTACAAGACGTCCACCAATTCCGACACCGCCACCACCGCCGCCTCAGCCGAGGTGGAGTAGCTATACAAGGAGGGAGATTGAGAGGTTTTGGAGGAAGAAAAGACTTGAGGAAGAGGAACACTTTCTTGCTGCAATCAAAGCTGCTGCACGTCTCAGAGCTACTCATTTCTCTGTAATTCTTGACTAATTTTATTGTTTCGCATAATATTAAAACTCCATCCGTCCCATTTTAATAGCCCTTAAGTCATATTTGGCTCGCAGTTATTTTTTACCATTATGACACTCTCTATAAATCAAAATTATTTCGTGGATTGGATTTCACTTGAAATAACATTTTTGTTAGAGTATTGTTAATAGTCAGTCCTTAAGTTATTTAAGGAATCAGGTTGAAATAGCATTGATTATTGATTAAATGATTTTGTGTTTTTATAGGAAGAGGATTATTTGTTGTTTATAGAGAGTTTAGAGGAAGAAGAGGATGTTAATACCATCATTCAAAAGAAGATTTGTGGAAACAATCAAGAGATTCGTGTTGGAATTACGGATTGGTAAGTCTTCTTTTTGTAATCAATTAATGATTGACTTTTCTCTTAAGCCCCTGATTCTTTTAAATTAATGTAATTAACCATTTATAAAGTATGTGTCATTTGAATTGAATCGGGCTTTTGTCTTTATCATTAAATTCAAGTCTCAGATTAATCCGTCTTTAACATCTAAACTTAACTTAAAAGTGACAATAGCTACGATTGAACAAGATTGATCCAACTTTAACTAAATCGATCATAACTCTAAAATACTTTTCTTAAGTTACTTGGTTTGGAATTTGTTCTGTTACTTAGTTTTATAACTTTTGTTTTGCTTTGCCTTTTTTTGGTATATATACTTTAGTTAAAAGTGTCGCAATTGATGGTGAACAGACTATAATGTCTATGTCTAAGTAACCAAGTAAGGAATATGTTTTAGTATTGTCGTTATAAGATGAAACCATGTTGATCAATTAGGTGCAATTGATTTTCAATCGTAAAAAGATTTGAGTTTGTTGGGCACCTTAGCAGTACCTTAACAGAATCTAAACATTAGTTAGTAGCTAGTTTGTCCAAAACAAACTCGTGTAATCTTTAAAGTGGTATAATATAGTAGGTAGTTCCCGTACATTTTAAATATCTTTCCCGTGTAGGTGGACAAAGAGCAAATATGCGTACTTGAATCAACCAGTAATTGGAAACGTGGGTCGTCCAAGCAGACGGGCATATTACAAACCAGACAGTATCATTTGGTTCTACCAAAAGTCATTCCCAACTGCCACTGCCTCAGCTGAAGCTTTTTATCTTGGGGCTTAATTGGAGCATATTTATTTCCAAGTTTCATGCAACAATAGTACAATTCTATGATTGATCAATTAATTGTAATGTCTTATTTACCTTGGAAAGGATGTAAAATTTGATGTATGATTGTGATCCTAGCTAATTGCCATGGATTTGATCAGCAAAAAATGCAATTTATATTGATTTGCTCTGTAATTATGAAGTTGTTAGTTTGGATTTCAGATTTGCCAATTACAACATTGATAATTCATGTTGAAGTACATATATTTACGCTTTAATTAATGTGTCATTTATCATCTTATTCACTACTTCTTCATTTAATGAGAGCATTTGGCTTCCAACTATATATGTCAATTCAAATTAAGTTGATTAAAGTTATTGCTTGGTGCAGCTTCCAACTATATATATATATATATATATATATATATTTTTTTTAAAAGAGCTTCCAACTATATATGTCATCCATGTTTCTAATAGTTTCCAATTTTGTTATGAAATATCTTCCACTTATCACCCACTCGGGCTATCCCTCTAAATCATCTCAAGTAAAACTCCATATCGAATTAAAGATTCATGACATTTCCTACGACTTTACTTAAAACCATTCAAATTCATAACAAATTACAAGAAATCACATAAAGTTAAATTGATTATTAAAAAATAGAAATTGCAAAACTAAAAACATGAAATTAAACCATAACTAAGCTAAACAATTAGGTCAGGGTATATAGATAATAAAACACATGTTTGAGAACCAGTGTGTAATTGTGTATTATGATTGAGAATGGGCCGGTTCATGTGGGCTTAATTGGGCTCGAAAGGTGATTCATTAGGTTTAGGACCTTTAGGCCCACTTTTCTGTAGTGTAATTATGTTTGGGCTGGACCATTAATTACAAATTTACAACCATATAATATGACCCGGTTTAACCGAACTGGGTCGATTTGAACCCGGATAGTTATTTAAGTGTTAAACTAATTTTTTAGTACTCGTTAGATTCCGCCAGCTTTAATCAGCTTAATTAAGAAAATCAAAACGGCACCGTCCAATTGATCATGTCAATTACATCCGTAGCCTATCTGCTGGAATGAATAAATCATAAATTTTCAATTGTTAATTAAGTATAAAAGTATTTGATTAATTAAAAAAATCCATTCAAAAAGTTTATTTTTAGAAGAATAATCCGCAAAGTAGACCAATCAACTGATTAAGGACTAAAAATGTTGTTTTCAAAAATGGTGGGTCCATTGTTTAGGCAGGATAATTCACGTAACACTCATCAAATTTCCATGATATTTTTCAATGTATTTCTTGAATTCTTGTTAAGTTGTTATCCTTTAAGCTGGTTTATGACTGGCAAATCATGGAACGGCAATGTCTTATTATATATTTTAATTTGAGACGATTTAATAATAAAGACAGCATAGATATTGTATGTGGTAGGAGTAGAATTAGTAGCTGATTTTCTTTTGTATGACTTGAGAAAATCGGATTCAATTAGGTGTAATCATAATGTACTCTATAATTATTAATTAAGCCGGTTAGTTCAATTTTTTTAAAGGGTACTTAAGATTAAATCTCATCTATACTATAAACTTAGGGTATGTTCTCATTGACTGAACTCAGCCGAACTGAACTGAACTGAGCTGAGCTGAATTGAATATTTTATAAGACAAGGAAATTAGGAGCTGAACTGAACTGAAGTGAACCGAATTTCAACGTATGATAACATGCTCTTACTTAAACCAAAAGCCAATGATCCACACACCAATTCTTTAGACAACCATAGGCCAATGCCCAACATAGGATGAGTACAAGTAATTCATTAATAAATAATAATATTACTTTCGTTTTAATTTGCTCAACCCATATTTTTATTTTTATTTTTATTAAGTGTGTCCTAATTTTTTTGCTTTTCCTAATTAAGAAAATGGTTATTTCAGATTTATCATTATTTTCTTAAATTTAACATCAATCACTCGCCAATATTTTTTCTCCATACCTTTTCAGTTTTCAAACTCTAAATCTTGTACTCATACAAATTATCATAGGCAAAAAGGAGGGATAACCCAGTCAATTCCCCAAATTTGTTTATCTGGGGGTATAATTGTCTTTTCAAATATTAGTGGAGGGGTATATGTATTTTTTCATGTACTAGTTGAGTGGGTATAATTGTCTTTTCAAGTATCAGTGGAGGAGTATATGTGTTTTTTCATGTACTAGTTAAGGGATACATGTGTAATTTCCTCACCAAACAGTAAAAGCAAAAAACAAATAGTAATTGGACAGCTCACCAAAAGTACTGAATAAATGACCCTATTTTTTCATTATATTTATAAAAATGTCATCAGATCAACAAAAATTCGTTTATCTGACAGATTAACTTATATTTTCCCATAAAAAAATACTTGAATATGATACTAGGGACCAACTCAACTTTTTAGAAGAAAAAGATTGGCTACCAAACTCGTTGGCATAATCTCAAACAGCGTACAAAGTTGGCTCTATTACATGTGGATCAGATTGTAATTTATATCTAGATAGGAATAAACTAAAATATGTTATCTTTAGACCAATAATACAGTTCATAAAAAATTATATATTATAAACTCATCACATAAACAAAACCTCAATCATTATTGCATACATGATCAAATCTACTAATTTATCCACAGTTATTTTGAGGAAACATAAAATTGACACATCTATGACAATATGACATGCATCTTATAAAGTTCCATATTTCAAAACTTATTCATCATTAAAATAAATAAATGGGGTAAATAAAAAAGACATTGATAACTGCCTTTTGAATACAATTAGACCTCAAGTTTTAGATCACATGATAACCATTCTCACGTATAGGAGGGGCCCACCCCTAATTCCATAAGCCCGAGGCCCATCATGTACAAATGAAAAATTGTTCGAAAATTTGATGCCAACACATTTAGGGAAAATGTTAGTGTAAAACCATCTTATTATTATTATTATTATTATTATTATTATTATTATTATTATAAAAAATAATAAAAAAAAAAAAAAAAACTATAGAGTCAATCAATTTACAAGAAATTAGTGGGGAGTCGAGATATAATTTGGGCCCCCACCCCTCTAGCTATAGTGAACCCGATCCTGATGAAGATGTGAGCAGCTGCACGAGCACCAATATCCTGAGTCTTAGAGAACGCCTGAACCCGCTTCAGCAACACAATAGCATCCTTCTCTAATTCCCCCAACAAAGAAAAGGAGAAGGGAAGAAAACCATAGCCAATAGCCCTGCAACGCGCCCCATACTTGTCCCGCTTCCGCTAAGCCACCGCTGACACAACACGGCCAGGAACAAAGTCAGATAATCCCGATTGCGTCAAAGGTGAAGACCCTGTCAAGTCAACACATACATCAAGGCCTCTATTCCATGAATAAAGCAACACATCTGCTGGTCGTAGAGTTCCGTCATTTCCTCCAATTAACCCAATGTTAACCTCCTTTCGAACAGAAATCCCAGACCGAAAACAAATATCAACAAGGGTGTCACGAACAACATTTGTGTCGGTGTTTAATACCCACCATCCCAGCACAACACACCGCATGATCCCCATAAATATCCCCATAAAAAACCCTTGAGCAAGCAGAACACGGTGTTGAAACGGAGAACAAAGGAACATCCAACCGGTTGCAAAGAATACTACGGTAAGTCGTACCATTCATAGTCTGACCCAAATCCGATATCGGGGCCGTCCGCAACCAGGCCAAAGAGTGATCCCCCTGTTGGGACTTCCATAAGGCTACCTGAATATTATAAGACCATATCTCCCATCCTAATCGCTCTTTTGTCCTGATAACTCATCTATAAGGTGGTCTTATAAATATAAGACCATTCAAATTAAAAATTACACTCGATATAAATTTAGTAATTTGTGTTTGTTTGGTTCATGAACTAATCGTTCCTAAAACCCTATATGGGCTCAACTCTTGTGTAATTTTCCTCTAACCTATAACTCAAATAAACACCCAATTGTATGTGCTCGGACAAAAAAACAAATTCAATCATCAAACTATTACAAAGATATATTATGTGTCGATGTATTTAGCGTTGGTTTGTCTAATAGGACACATGTTTGGTCAAAAAACAAGAGTTACTAATATTTTAGCACCAATCTCGAACTTAATTTATCATTTTTAGATAGTTGTGGTCACAAAAATAGGAAGTTAATATTTTAGCACCAACCTCGAACTTAATTTATTGTTTTAGATTAGGGTAAATTTTTTGTTAAAAAAAAATGAACTTCAATTCACAAGTTATAACAAATCTACTTTGTATTAACAACAGTTTTGCAAGTTTTATTCTAATACGAGTACTATGTGTTAATGGACACACGTTACAAAATCTCCATTTAATTCTCTACGTGACAATGGCATGTATTATTTCATTATTTGCCAATGAAGTTGATAGTCAGTTGTAAAAAAAAAAATATTGATAGTCGAAATTTTGTTGTTTATTTCGAAGTTGCGTTTATTAGATTTTTCCTTATCCATAGAATCAATAAACATAAAATAAAACCAGAATTCAAAATAAAATAAATTAAAAAAACAGAATATAATAAAGCAACACAAAAAAAAGTACCCAAAAAAAAAATTACTCCACACTAGTAGTAACAGGAGTAACAGGGGTAAGACGAGGAACAACATAATCAACGGCTATAAAATGATCATCAGAAACCTTAAATTTCTCAATCAACGATCTCATTTGATCTTCATACTCTTCACCACCGTCCAATTCAATCAAATCAGGGAACACAACAAGTGCCGCCACACTGAATCCTTTCCCACGATCAGAAAAATTCTCCCCAAAACTTATTTGCACAAAAGGGTCTAAACTCTCCTTAATTTTCTTCATACCCTCCAAAATCTTTTCCTTTTCATCTTCACCCTCAACCTTCAGAAAAGTGAACCTCATAGCAGAACCGGGCCTTGGGACGGTCGGGCCCACAAGATTAACGGCCCAATCGATGGCGAAAACGTCGTCGCAAATGGGTTTGACGAAGGAGTTGACGACTGACACGTGTTGGTCGGAGAGGGAGTAGGTGGAGAGGTCCGCACGTGTGGGGTAACGGGCGTGAAGCATGTGAGTGAATTTGAGGGAAGAAGGGAGGGATCGAGTGCGGAGGATTGGACCAGCGGTAAGGTAGACCACTGAATCGAGTGAGTTTAAGCCGTTGAGACCGTTGACCATTGCATTGACTTTTGATGGATCTTGATCATCTTCGTCTTTGATGTTGAAGAGTACCACGTGTTCGATGATCTCGGTTTCTGATGATGGAGAATTTGCCATGGTTTTTTTGGGGGGGAAGAGAGAGAAAGAGGAGAGAGAAAGAAGGGTGAAGATGTGAGAGAGTTTTGAGTGGTGGTGTTTGGATGGACAAAGGTTTATTTTTATACTATAGTTTTTATGACATTTTTTTGGTTTTATTATTTTTATATGGATGAGTATAGTGAAAAATTGAATATGGGATGTGGGAATTGGGATGGTACGGAGTAGATGCTTAATGCTTTGTAGTTTTGGGGTAGGTTAAGGGACCTAGTTTCATGTGGGAAAAATGGGATAATAGTGCATAAGACATAGAATTTGATTTAGATTTATGTTTCAACATATGAAAATAATGCTATCTTGACTCTTGAGAGATAGTGGGCCCCTTAAGAATGAGAATAAAAACGTGTTTTAATTCGAAGTACTCGTACGTTATTATATAGAGTGACTTAATGTTGTAAGTCGTATTTAAAATACGTTAAGGAAGGTTAAAAGTCACAAAATTGGACTTTTATAATTTAGATGATCATGAGTAAAAACCTACAAGCATGGTTTGAATATTTTTTTTAAAAAACATTGAATATAACAAGGTTGAAGTTTTGAGACTAAAGACATTCAAAATTAGCCCTAGCAAAAGTTCGAAGACACAATGTCGAATTTACTCATTAAAAGTGAATGTGGGATGTGGGTTATGATTCATTGAATTTAGCTTAATTTAATTATTATAAAGTGTTTATGATCAAATCCAATGCATATAAAAATTTGACAAATAATGGAGATAAAATATATTACAAGTACCAAAGATTTAAATGATATTATGAAGCAAATTACCTTTTATTATCATGCATTATTTGAATGAATTCAATGAAACAAAAATATTGATTCTGAAATAATTTTGAACTAATAGTCTAATAGTCATAATGAATCAACAAAAAGATCACGAGGGATTATCTACACTTGTGATAACTCTAATAAACTACAAAATTGAACTAAAATTTGAAAGAAACTTTAATCTCGAATATATCTAAAACAACTAACTCAAAGAATCACCCAAAAACGAACTTTCTAATGAATTCAATGCACCCTACCTTGTCTTTGACATCTCTTTGTTTGTCATTATCGGAATCACAACTTTTTCTATTAAAACTAAGTAAAAGCTTCTTGAACCAGTGATCATGATCCTCCACCGGTGGCGGGATTGGCATAGGTTTAAGGTAAGCCAAGGCAGCATGTCTAACCAAGGGATTCTTTATCTTTTGAATATCTTCATAAATCGATTTTCGACGCAACTCTTCAAAATTTGGCGGGATCAAGTCACAAAGACTTGTGTACGAGTATTTAGCCGGTGATTGCAACTCACTTTTTGTGTCAATGCCAATGGTTGTTATTAGGTGTTTTGAAGACATTGTGAAGAGAATGCTGTAAAATATTTTTGTTGAGTACTTTTGATTTTTTCGAGTGAAATAATTTTTTAGGGTAGAAAAAAGCATGTGGTTATGTATATAAAGCGGGGTTTTGGAGGCAACAAGAATTTGAGTAGAATTAGGAATATGGAATTACAGATGATAAAAAAGTTTTTATTAAAAGATAAATTTAAAATTTGTTACACTAGTAAAATAATGTAGCTAGTTATATAATTACAGTAACAACTTTAACATATAAAGTGAATTATTTATTTATTTTAAGGCTGAAAAATTATCATTATGATAATTGTTAATAACCATTAAAATATAACAAATTCTTATATGTACCTGGACATATGGTGTGACCTAGGGTTTCGTCATTGTTATAGGGTTAGAAGTTAGAACTATTCGGTCAATATTACAAAGGTTTTTTTTACATGTGTTTTAAAATTTACTTTGTTATTTTATGAGTAGCCACACACATGAGACATGACGGACTATTAAAAAATACGGAGTACTAAATTAACACTAGAAGTTTTTCTTTTTTATTTATTTATTTATTTTTTTTTTTAGAACACCAGTACACTACGATGCTACGAAGTATTAGACACCATAAAATTAGCCAAAATTACTGTTCAGAAAATCTAGTTTACTCACTGATTTATCCTACTCATTCAACTGCCAAGACTCGTTCAACTATCCAAGATTCCAATCCCTCAACTTTCTCTCTCCTACAGTAACAGTAAACCATGAACTATATATCCCAATGTTCAAATTAGGTTTACAATTAATATCAATTAACATTATGTAGTTGCTATTTTTCAGGTA
The DNA here is from genome assembly GCF_948465745.1 of Chenopodium album. Classification (NCBI taxonomy): domain Eukaryota; kingdom Viridiplantae; phylum Streptophyta; class Magnoliopsida; order Caryophyllales; family Amaranthaceae; genus Chenopodium; species Chenopodium album. The sequence goes on along the minus strand of NC_137842.1, from coordinate 70,656,794 downwards.
ATTACAATTATTTTGATGTGTTGCTGATAAAAATGACTACTTTATCTGGGTTGCTGCCAAATTCTTCTGGTACCAATTTCTTTACTCTATTTTTTACTCAAATTTTTGTTAATTGAATTGTTGTATTGAAGATATTAAACAAAATTTCACTGCCCTTTTCAATTGATGTAGTTTTGGGTCATAAAAATGGAAACCCAATGCTTTCGTATCGATTTCGAATGTCTACTGAAGCCAATTCTAGAGACTTGATTGCTTGTAATTTTGTACCGAAATGGGTAAATAATTGTCTACTTGTTCTATTGATTTTTCATTTTATTTTTTTCTTTTTCTAAGCATATTAGTGTTTTGTTTAGAATTTCTGAATTGCCCATCTTATATATTGTTAGAATTTAAGGTCAGAGATCAATTATTCAAACAAGAGGCAGATTCGACCTCGGTTTTCGATGACTAGGGGAGGAAGTTATGGATTAAAGTTTGATGATGAGATTGATGAGGAACCATTTTGGGTGCAATTTTCCAAGGAAACAATCAGGTATTAGGATTAGAAGAATTTGTGTGGAACTATATTGAGATTGAAGGAGTAGTAGCTTGTAATTCAATTGAGTGGTTTGTTGTGCCATATTCTTTTCAGGGGTTTGAAGTCTTTGCTTGCTTTCCTTGCTCAGCAACCTGGTCAGTTGAAGTACATAGAATGGCCGAGTTTTCAGGACACGGTACCGCCTTTGCCTTACTTTTGGATGCATATTTGTTGTGTATGTTGCAATATTCTGCTGCTGTTGATTAATGTAGGCCTTTTCCAGGTTGAAATAATTCTTGTCTAAACTTCAAATACTTGTATATGCTTGTTTGTGCTCTTGAAAAACATGCTACTAGAGTTCTGATTGGATTTGTGTCCCCTCTCCATAATAATTGCCTTTATCTTGGTGTTTTACAATGGAAACTCTCATTGTATGTTGTCTTTGATGATAATTAGACTGATGAAAGCAGAATTGCTTATATGATCTGACTTTAAACAGAAGTCTTTGAATCAGAATACGTTAATCGTCAGCTCAATATGTTGATTTGGGTACCTAAATGCTTAGTACCATTTAACATAGTCTAGTGTCTTGTATATATGGAAGTGCATAGATGATGGAGTATCCTGGACATAATATCTCCTAAATTCTTTGGCTAATCATCGATGAATGATGTTATGTATGCAGAAATTTTCTGCCGCTGTGAAATGATTTAAGCCATGTTGGGATAGAACAAAAACTCATAGTTTATTTGTGTGTGTGTTTTTTTTTTTTCACAAGTATTGACAAATAAGTGTGAATGGAAGACAAGGAATATTCTCTTTAGAGCAAATGAAACATGGAAGTAATACGAAGTAATTACTTGTACCCTTTTGGAGTTTTATTTCGTTGATGCTATCAGTGTCATTTTTCATGAAGATTTGAGATCTATAGGACACTATCTGCAACGAACTACGTGGTGCGATATTAAATAGATTAGAAGGAAGGTTGTTTGATTGATTGTAGCTAAAGCTTGCGTGAATGATAACAATGGCTTTAGGCCATTACTCTCCAAAAGTTTCTTACAAATTTCTGCATGCCTTCTCTACTCTTTTCTCAACTATTTATACTACTACCATTCATACATAATTGGACAAAATGCCTTAATTGCTAATTTACTACAATTTGTCACAAGCTAGAGTTACCACAGTTAAGAAGCTAATACTCCAAAAAGTGTCTCCTGCTGCAATCAGAATCAGAGGACCGTTGCTTGTGTTGGTGGTGTTGGAGTGCTCTGCCTCCCCTGCTGTTCCTGTCCCCTCCTTGTCCTTCTGCTGTACACCAAAATAGGTGGAGCTTGTGGGTGTATTGCAATACCGGCCCCCAAAAGAGCCACCTTGTCCTCAAGGTGGAAGCTCGGAAATTGCTCCTTGACTGCTGCGACATCCTCCCATGTAGCCTCAAATGCTAGAACACCAAGCCACTTGATTAACACCTCAACTCGTCCCTGCTGCCCATTCTTGCGCCTCACATCCAACACCTCCTCTGTTTCAACCACCATCTCCAACTCCGGGGTCAAATGGGTGGGGATAGCAGGAGAAACAGGAACATCACCAACAGCGCGCTTCAATTGAGAAACGTGAAAAATCGGGTGAATGCGACATTGCTCTGGCAGTGATAATTTGTACGCAACCTGACCCACACGCTGCACCACCTCATAGGGTCCATAGAAGCGGGCCGCCAGCTTCTCAAAAGGCCTCCCAGCCAACGACCGCTGACGGTACGGTTGTAGTTTGAGAAAGACAAAGTCCCCCACTTGAAATTCTTCATCTCTACGCCTACCATCCGCATTACTCTTCATAATCTGTTGAGCACGCACCAAATTAAACTTCAATTCATCCAATATCAAGTCCCTTTCTTGCAGCAATTCCTCCACGGTTCCCACCGAAGTCTGTCCTGCTCCCACCCGAATTAATTTGGGAGGCTCTCTACCGTAAACCGCCATGAAAGGAGTGATCAGGGTTGCGGAGTGAGGGGTAGTATTATACGAATATTCGGCCCATGGCAGCCACTTTGCCCAAGACTTGGGCTGTCCTCCCGCGAAACAACGGAGATACGTTTCCAGCCGCTTGTTTACCACCTCCGTTTGTCCGTCGGTCTGGGGGTGGTAGGAAGTGCTGCGCTTCAGATCAGTCCCCTGCATCCGAAATAACTCCCTCCAAAAAATACTCAAAAACACTCTATCCCGGTCCGATACAATGCTGGCCGGAATCCCATGAAGTCGGACCACCTCCTTTACGAACACCTCTGCCACCGTATACGCCGTGAAAGGATGCTTAAGCCCAATAAAATGGGCGTACTTCGACAATCTATCAACCACCACGAATATGGTGTCCACTCCTTTCGATCGAGGCAAACCTTCTACGAAATCCATACTTATATCATCCCATATTTTCTCGGGAATGGGCAGCGGTTGCAACAACCCCGCCGGAGTTTGTTGAGAGTGTTTGTTCCTTTGACAAATTGAGCAACTTCGAATATATTGCATCACATCCTTCCTCATTCCACTCCAAAACCAATCCGCTCCGATTTTCAAATAGGTCTTAGTCTCACCGACGTGTCCTCCTTCCGGTGAATCGTGATACACTCGAAATAGGGTAGTTTTGTGCACCGAATTCCTTGGAATTACGACCCGACCCTTGTATAGCAACTGACGACTCTCCACAGTATAACCAAGGGGTCCCTGTCCTTTCTCGACTTCCGCCATTAATTTCTGAATTTCACCACTCTTCGCGATCTCCTCCCTCAAAGCATCCCAATCGACCAATTGTGTGGCCACAATCGCATTACATTCCCCACCATTCTCATCCTCGCCGCGCCTCGAAAGGGCGTCGGCCACCCTATTGGCCACCCCGGGTTTGTATTGAAGTTCAAACTCAAACCCCACCAATTTCCGAACCCACTTCTGGAATTCCATCCCGATCTCACGCTGCTGTGTTATGTATCTGAGACTCTTTTGATCGCTTCGAATTACAAATTTTCGGCCCCTACAAATAGTGTTTCCACTTCTCTACCGCGAGACAAACCGCCATGAGTTCTTTTTCGTAAATCGACTTCCCTTGTCCCCTAGGGCCGAGCACTTTGCTGAAGAAGGCCACCGGTTTACCGCCTTGCATCAACACCGCTCCGAGGCCGTACCCCGAGGCATCCGACTCCACAACAAACTCTTTCGAAAAATCAGGCATGATAAGCACGGGTGCCGAGGACATAGCCTTTTTTAAGGGCTGAAATGCCTCATCTGCTGCCGGAGTCCACCCGAAACCGTCTTTTTTGAGCTGCTCTGTTAATGATCTCGCTATGTGTGCATAGTGATGAATGAACTTTCTGTAATATCCCGTTAAGCCCAAGAATCCCCTCAAATCCCTTAATGACTTCGGTGTGGGCCAAGAGATCATTGAGCCCACCTTCTCTTGGTCTACTTCAACTCCCTCATTAGAGATTATGTGGCCCAAGTAAGCCACTTTGGGCTTCCCAAATTCACATTTTTTTTAAGTTTGCAAACAGTGAGTTTTCCTTGAGAGTGGCTAACACTAATTTTACGTGATTAATATGATCCACTTCACTAGCACTATACACTAAAATGTCATCAAAGAAAACAAGTACAAATTTGCGTAAAAAAGGTCGGAATACCTCATTCATTAGAACTTGGAAGGTCGCCGGGGCGTTAGTGAGGCCGAAAGGCATGACTAGAAATTCATAATGCCCCTCATGAGTCCTAAAAGCGGTCTTGTGGGTGTCTTCCGGTCGCACTAAAATTTGATGGTAGCCGGCCTTGAGATCAAGTTTCGAAAACACCCTTGCTCTATTCAACTCATCTAGCAACTCATCGATTACCGGGATGGGATATTTGTCGGGAACGGTCTCCTTGTTAAGGGCCCGGTAATCCACACAAAACCTCCATGAGCCATCTTTTTTCTTGACCAAAAGCACCGGGCTTGAAAAAGGACTCGTGGAGGGTCTTATGATACCCGCTTGCAACATCTCCCCGATAAGTTTCTCGATCTCATCCTTTTGGAATTGGGGATAGCGATAGGGCCGGACACTAATTGGGTTACTACCCTCCTTGAGCACTATGGAGTGTTCATGCCCCCTTTTTGGAGGTAGCCCACTTGGGTTCTCAAACACCATGGCAAATTCTTCCAACACACCCTTTAAGAATTCTGGAGGCCCACTGATTTTCGGCCCATTTTCATTTGGGCAGCCCACCTGTTTTTCCAGCTTGGTCATCTCCACTAAGATGCCTCCTTCCTCCTTTCTCAACGTCCTAATCATGGCTTTAAGGGTAATTCCCGATTTAGTTAAGCTCGGATCCCCTTTAATTACCATGGTCTTCCCATTCAAGGAGAAGCTCATTTCTTGCAACTTCCAATTTGTGAGAACGGTTCCTAATTTCTCGAGCCATTGTATTCCCATGATCACATCCGAATTGCCCAACTTGAGAGGCAAAAAATCCTCCTCTATCACTATTCCATCTCCCAACTCCACGCATACTCCTCTACATTGCCCTTTTCCTTGAATATTCTCCCTGTTCCCAAGTGACACTCCAAAGCTAGTCTCACCGGATACCACTAACCCAAGACTCCCTACGGTTTGTAAGGATATAAAATTATGGGTGGCTCCCGGGTCGATCATGACCACCACCGATTGCTCCTTGATTTTCCCTCTAAGCCTCATGGTTTTCGGGTTATCCAATGATTGAGTTCATAGACACGGCGACCGGATTCTCATCAACTTCCAACTCCGGTGTCTCTATCACCGCAAAGTCTCCTCCGTCCTCACCTTCTTCCTCTTCTACTAACAACACACTAAGCCCCTTGGCTCCAAAAACATGGGTAGGCCCGGTCCACCTCCCATCACACTTAAAACAAAGGCCTTTTGCTCTTTTCTCTTGCATTTCCCGCTCAGTTAGTCTTCTCACACTTCCACTAAATTGCGAGGAGTTTGGGTAAGGTTGGTTTGGGTAAGAACGGGTGGGTTGGTTTACAAAGGCTAAGGAATTTTGTGAGGATTGGCTGGGTTGATTGCTGTGGATTGGGCCAGTAGGACTTGGGCCGAAGTTTCGGGCTGGTTGGGTATTATAAGTGGGGTTGGGCTGATTTGTGGGTTGATGAGGTTGGTTAGATCCAGATCCCAATATTGTGGTGGCTGGTCTCCGATTAAAATAGGAGTAGGGTCCGGGTTTGGTAAACACTCCACTCGACTTCTTGAACCCGGCGACCCGATTTCTCTCTTCGACCCGCACTGCCAAGTCCATAGCTTCATCCAAATTTATCGGATTCAACATTCGAATTTCAGCTTTCACTTCTTCCCTCAGTCCATTAATAAACTGAGCCTTGAGAATATTCTCCGGAATGTCGGGAAGAGGCGCCACCTTCTCTATAAAAAGCCTCCGGTACTCCACCACCGTGGTGGTTTGTTGCACCGCCAGCCATTGCTCGTGCAACGAGCCAACGTTGATCGGTCGGAATTGGTTCAACACCCGTAACTTCAAATCTTCCCAGAGTACCACCGGTCGGCGACGGTGTTCCCATTGGTACCACCGGAGCGCGTCGCCGTCCATTGCTACGACCGTGGCTTGTAGCTTTTCCGTTTCCGCCAGACCGTAGAACTGAAAAAATTGCTCACCCCGAAGTATCCAACCATCGGGGTCGGAGCCATTAAAGGACGACATTTCCAACTTTCGGTATCGCCAATTTCCACCCCCATCACGGTTGTCTTGGTACCTGCACCGGGGTCCCAGTTGCCAAACCTGAGGCCTCCACCTCCTAGCGGTGTTTCTCCGAAGTTGCCCTCTCCAAACGGCTGGTTTACCTCCTTGTTCTGCAACGCCGCCATGCAACGCCGCCATCATCGCCCTCATCTCTTCAATGAACTGGTCCTGCTTTCGGGTTAGTGTGTTTTGGATTGAGTTTTCCCCATCTCCGATCTTCTCGAGATTGTCTTCCATTCGCTCTTCAAGCGCGGCCACCCTCTCCGGGGTCACCGTCAACGGCGTCGGCGGCATCCGGCTCTGATACCAAATGCAACGAACTACGTGGTGCGATATTAAATAGATTAGAAGGAAGGTTGTTTGATTGATTGTAGCTAAAGCTTGCGTGAATGATAACAATGGCTTTAGGCCATTACTCTCCAAAAGTTTCTTACAAATTTCTGCATGCCTTCTCTACTCTTTTCTCAACTATTTATACTACTACCATTCATACATAATTGGACAAAATGCCTTAATTGCTAATTTACTACAATTTGTCACAAGCTAGAGTTACCACAGTTAATAAGCTAATACTCCAAAAAGTGTCTCCTGCTGCAATCAGAGGACCGTTGCTTGTGTTGGTGGTGTTGGAGTGCTCTGCCTCCCCTGCTGTTCCTGTCCCCTCCTTGTCCTTCTGCTGTACACCAAAATAGGTGGAGCTTGTGGGTGTATTGCACTATCTCATCTTATATTGACTTAGATGTCTATCTTATATTGACTATAAGAATGACCCTTTTTCAACCCCTTAATGAACACCTTGAAGTGGTTGAATATGTTGATTTGGTAACAGAGATGTATAATGTCCATCTCACGCAATCCTGATAACTGATTTTTTTAGTTGTCCTTCATTCAAGTTCCTTTTAATGGCACCGTAAATTGTATATCAAAGACCTTTAAGGTTAATGCCTAGTCCTTGTTTGAACTGCTATGGGACTGTTCCATGGAAAGCAGTAATTGATGAATACAGAGGATAATATGTCTAATATCTGACCGTCACTGCCTTGTGTATTTCACTAGGGGGCTGAAAATCTAATACTTTCCTTTTTCTGTTTTTTGTTGCAGCTGCGAACTGCCACCCTCACCCTTGTACTTGTAGCAGGGCTTGTTGTTGCTTTGTCCTCAATTGATGCAGCTCTTTCTTATGTGTTGGCTTTGCTTCTGCGAAAACCTGCATAATGCAAACTGTTTTGGGCTCGATTCTAGCTTAATCACAGAGAAACACTAAACATATCTGTAACTTTGACACAGATTCATTGCTTGATTACATCATTTCTTTTTTGTGAGGCTCATCATGATATATTTAGATTTGTATAGAGTAGTACAGACTAGTCAACTAGGAGAAAAGGCTTTGGTAAAAAGCATGACAAAAGTCAAATCTTGTTTGCCTATTATTTTGATTTGCCATAATTATGCAATTTGATTTAATATATTATGGCACCATGAAGTGTGTATACTGTATAGTCTGTGTACTTAGAGCTGTCAATTCGGGTTTGGGTCGGGTAAGAGTGGGTCGGATCAACTCGGGTCGGGTCAATTCGGATTAATTTCATAACCTATGCGGGTTGGATTTGGGTTGGGTCATCCTTGAGTCGGGCCACGTCGGGTCATACTTCTTATTAGGTTTGGGTTGGATATAGGTCGGGTTACATTCGGGTGAACAATAGATTGGGTTTAATTCGGGTTTTCACGGGTTAAAACGGGTTAGGGTAATTCTTGGGTTCGAGTCAGGTTCGGTTCAAGTCAATAATTTGCGGGTTAGAACCAGGTCGGGTCATTCTCGGTTTTGAGTCGGGTTCGATTCAAGTAAATAATTTGTGGGTTATAATCAGGTTGGGTCATTTTCAACTCGGGTCATTCTCGGGTTCAAGTCGGGTTCGGTTCAAGTCAATAATTTGCGGGTTGTAATCAAGTTGGGTCATTTCCAAGTCGGGTTATTCTCGGATTCAAGTCGGGTTATGTTCAAGTCAATAATTTGCAGGTTACGATCACGTCAGGTCATATTCGGGCTTAACTAACTATAAATAGATAATTATCATTTTTATCAAGCTAACTATTTCCTTTGACTATAATATATATGACAATATAATAGGGAACTATAGTCTATAATTTAGAAAGATAATTATATCCTTTGACCATAAAATAATATATACTATATTTAACTCTTAAATTTGAGGATGATGGTCTTTTCTTTTGCTGGCCTGGACCGACTTGGTCTCCTTAGACAAAATGCTTTGATCTACAATAATAAGGTGGTCTAAGTTGCATTTAAGGTGATTTGAAATCGGGTCAGAAACAATTTGGGTTGAATTTAGGTCGGGTCAATAACAAGTCGTGTTAATTTCGAGTCAAGTTAGTAACAGATCGGGTTGAATTTTTAGGTCGGGTAAGTAATAGGTCTGGTAAAATTCGGGTCGGGTTAATAACAAGTTGGGTTTAATTTGGGTCAGGTCAATAACAAGTCGGGTTAATTTCGGGTTGGGTTTGTAACAGGTTGGGTTAAATTCGGGTAAGGTTGAATTCAAGTCAGGTTAGTAACAAGTCGGATTAAATTCGGGCTTTGACGAGTTAAAACAAGTTTGGGTCAATTTCAGTTCAAGTCGGTTTCAGTGCAAGTTAATTAAATTGGCCGTTGTAAATTGGTAAATCGGTGCAAGTTGTAAACCGGTAAATTGGTCGTTTAAATGGATGGTTCCACCCACCCAATTGGACTTCCGGAGGGTATTAAGGACCATAATAAACATTTCGGCAATTTTAATTCCGGGCGAAAAAAGTCAAAAAATTCAAAAATTGAAGACTAATATCCACACTTTTTGAGAAATTTTAGAGTCTTCGAGGCCCGGTGTCTAAAAGTCTTGAAATTCTATAGAATACATATCGGGGTTATATAATGTCATTTGGAACCATATATGATTATTATTTGTTGTCATAAATGTTCGTGGTAGGCTTGAGTTAATGAAATCGGTGCAAGTTGTAAATCAGTAAATTTGTTGTTTAAAGGCAAATTGGATAGTTCCACCCACCCAATTGGAATCCCTTGGGGTATTAGGGACCATGATAAATATTTTGGCGACTTTTATTTCCGTGCAAAAAAAGAAAAAAAAATTCCAAAATTAAAGGCTAATATCCATGTTTTTTTGAGAAATTTCGAAAGTTTTGGGGCCCGGTGTCGAAAGGATATGAGATTTTAGGGGATACATCTCGGGGTCATATAATGCCATTTGGAACCATAAATGATCATTATATATTGTGATAAATGTTCGTGGTAGGCTTGAATTAATATAATCGGTGCAAGTTGTAAATCGGTAAATTGACCGTTTAAAGGCAAATTAGATGGTTCCACCCACCCAATTGGACTCCTAGAGGGTATTAGGGACCATGGTAAACATTTTGGCAATTTTAATTTCGGGCGAAAAAAGTCAAAAATTCCAAAATTAAAGGCTATATCTACACTTTTTGAGAAATTTTGGAGATTTCGGGGCCCGGTGTCGAAAAGTCTTTAGATTTTAGGGGATACATGTTTGGTTCATATTATGCTGTTTGGAACCATATATGATCATTATATGTTGTCATAAATGCTCGTCGTAGGCTTGAGTTAATTAATTTAAATCGGTGCAAATTGTAAACCGGTAAATTGGCCGTTTAAAGGCAAATAGGATGGTTCTACCCACCCAATTGGACTCCCTGAGGATATCAGGGACCATGGTAAACATTTCGACAATTTTTATTTCCGAGCGAAAAAAAGTAAAAAAATCTCGAAATTGAAGGCTAATATCCACGCTTTTTGAGAATTTTTGGAGGTTTCGAAGCTCGGTGTCGAAAAACCTTTAGATTTTAGAGGATACATGTTTGGTTCATATATGATCATTATATGTGTACTACCCTTAGTACAGAAATACCATTGAGTGTTAATGTTGTACGAAGTAGTACCTTTTAAACCAACCCGTATCTTCTTAGCCTTTTTTCATGTCAATTTTGAGAATTTTTTCCAAATTTAAATTGAATGTGTGAGATGACCCTGAGGTTATATAAGTTGATTTGGAATTATAACAAACTTAGTAACTTGTCCATAAAGACCCCGAGAATGAGTTTGATTTAACTATAGGGCCATTTCAAAATTATGTTACATACTTACATACGGAGAATGAGTCAAGAATCCTTCATCTTCACTGGATTATCAATTAATTATACCCAATGCATCATTTATCATAATTATGCTAGTGATGTCAGATTTTGCTATGCTATACTACATCGGTATTCTATATCCCAGATCAATAAATTGTTGTAATTTAAAACGAATACACGCTCTTCATACAATTGTGGCTGAATTATAATTCTAAGACGACAATCAACTTGTAAAAATATACAAAGATTTTTCAAAGCATTACAGCTTTACAAGCTCCGAGACCTTTGGGCCATTGTCGTGCAAACTCGTGATGGAAAATGGTTCTTCATACAGTTTTGACGGGATCCCAGAAGATAAATTTTGCTTCTGTCAAGAGGAAGCAGTCATCCAAAGCAACAGTCCATCAGTGAAGCCCGGAGCTTCTGCAGTGAAATCAATAGCACTTTGTCTTAAGTTTCCTTCTTGTTCGTTTTTTGTTTCTCTGCAGCCTGTTCAGCACACAGGAACAAAAGAAATAAGGAACAATTCAATACTGTAACAACTCGTGGTAGTCAACAATATGATAAATTTAAAAACAATGCGTTAAATTGCAAACATGAAAATAAGATAAAGAGCTCTTCAAACAAACACAATAGCATCAGTAGCCTAGTAATCTGAGAACCAACAGCCACATAACAGCACTAGCATTAGATAGATACTCCGTAGTAAATACTACAATGAGATGCCAAAACATAAGATAAACAATTTTCACAGTACAACATGAGTTGTTTACTAATAAGAAGTCCTTAAATACATCTAAAGAAACAAGAACCATGAAGCAGATTGAAGTAACTATATTTTTTTTCTTGGATCCAAACCTAAAAAGCCAATAGTCCTTTATGCCTACCAAGTTTAAATCAGACCTTAAACAAAAAGAGTTTGTCAACTTCACACAGCTAAAAGAGATGGCACATCATAATTATTCAGTTCTGCACTAAATTGATGCAAAACATAGCTCACAGCATCGACATTCAAATAAAACCCCAAAACTAAGAAACAACTTCAGATAATACTCCCTCAGTCCCATCTGCCTTAACACTATGAACATTTTCCTTATTTGGATAAGAAATAAGACGAGAGAGGGGAAAGGATACGAAGGAATCCATTTTCCTTTCCCCTTTTACAAACCAAATCCCTCCAATGTTAAAGAGATTTGGAGGAAATGTACCCCCCACCCCTCCTCTCTTTTTCATTTTCTTCCCTTTCCCTTGGTAGAATCATTACAGAAGTAGCTGTTACACTATGAATAGTAAGGTTCAGTAACTGACACATGTGTAGGAAACAAAGCATCCAGAGGAAATTTTGTTAAAACATCACGAGCTAACACCAATCTCCACAGTCAACAACCCAAATTCAAATCTATACACTATAGTCATTGGCAGTGGGTTTTACATGTCCATAGTCAGCAATCAGCAGAGACACCCAGTATTCGTTTCACTCTCCCTTTCTGTCCCTTGCTTACCGCCTCACCAGCTCACCCTCAACTGATCATGACATAGGATCTAACAATTTGAGCTCCTCACTCCCTTCTATTTCAGGAGGATGCGACGTTATCCACACAGCAACAGATCAATGGATTAGATGTGACATTATCCTCAAATTGCACATCATTTATCAATCTGGAGGCAATTAATAGTAGTTTCCTACCCTTGTACAGGGAACATATGAGTATATAACAGATTAACAGATAAAGAGCGCCAGCAGCAAAATTTTCATAAAACCGAAAGCCCTACTCTTTAGCTTAATTACTTACAAGTAAAAGAATTGGCAGGCTAAGCACTTAGCTATTAATCAACTAACCCTACACATTTCCTTTTTCTCTATTCACAATCCTCACACAAACAATAGATAGAGAATAACACTAAAACAATCACATTAAATAAAATAAATAGCTAACCTTTCTGAGTTTATCAAGAACTGAATCCTCAAAAGCCTGAAATCCAGCCCCAACAACATTCCCCATTGGTGCTTCGTCTCGCTCCACCGGCGCTTGGGCTCTTACAGAAGGCATTGGTTTAGTTGGTTCAAGAGGCAAAACCAGCAATGGATTCGATAAATCCCCAATCATAACTCCAGTAGCAGCAACCTATCAAAACAATCAATTATTCAAATTCATCACCTAAAACAAAAATTCAATCAAACCCAACACTGAAATCAATCAAAAACAAGCAATCAAACCTAAATTTCAATACTTACAGCATCCTCTTTTGATCCCATAACAACAAGTGCAGAAGAACAAGAACTCTTCTTCTTAGAACCCTTAATCACAACATCTTCAACATCTCCAAATTCCTCAAACAATTCCCTCAATCGACTCGCGCTATATTCGGAATCACCCTTCTCCCAACTCACCTTCAACACCTTACTCTTATCCAATGCAACCCCACCCACATTCTCTCTCCTCTCCTCCTTCTCAAACACTGGTTTCTTGGCCAAACTAGCTTTAATTCTAGCAATTTCCTCAGCCAATTTCTTCATAATAGCCTCCTCTTCATCACGAGCCTTCTTCTCCGGATCAACAAACGATGCCCTTTCTCTCTCCTCCAAATCCGACATCATCCGACGTCGTTTCGCATCGAATTGCTTATCTCGAACCTTCTTCTCTCTTCTAACCCTAAGCAAATCATCGAATTCTTTCCTAGCTTTAGGATCTTTGAGAATTTCGTAAGAAACTCGAAGTTTCTGGAACTTAGCAGGAGCATCTGGGTCGTTGAGATTTTTATCTGGGTGCAATTCAATAGCTTTTTTTCGATATGCTGTTGAAATTTCTTTCTCAGTGAGCTTCGATCCTTCTTCTCCTGTAACTAACCCAAGAACTATGTAATGGTCTATTTCCTCCATTATTATCTGTAAACCCTAAAAAAACAAAAAATCTAATTAAGGAAGAAAGGGTGTTTGAATCGATGAATTTTATTTGTAGAGAGAGAAAGAATAGAGTTCTGCGCGTTAACGCCGACTACGATTGCGGCTGCGGCGGCTGAAATGGGCGGCGACAGCGCCGGAAGGCGGCTGCGCACAGAGGGAGCTCAGAAGGAGGAAGAACAGGAAGTTTGGGAACAAGGAAAAGGAAAGAGGAGAAGTTGTTTGGGTTGTTAAGGGTTGGGGATTTGGGTTTTAGGGGTAGTTTTGTCATTTCTTCTTTGAAAGTAATGTAGGCGAGATTTAATTTTGATTCAAATCATAAATTGTCGCTTTATGAATATGTTTAATTTTCACTTTTCAGTTTCTTATGTTGTCGATTTTCATAAATGTTACTCTATTTTCTTTAATATGTTTAACTAATTTTTATATCCATTTATAAGTTACTCCTACATTATATGACTAAGAAAAAGAAAAAAAAAAACCCAAAATCAATGATACGGAGCGAGTAAAATTTATACTGAAATAGGTAATCGTAAGCGTTAACTTGAATTAACATAACAACGACTTGAGAAGACTGAGATTTTCTCATACTTGTAATTTTCTAAACCTGTGAAAAGTCTTGTGGAGTGTCTAGTTAAATTTTTTATGATCAACGAAACAAAACTATGCATTTTTTAAGAAATGCAATTAGATGCGAAACACCAAATACTCTGTAAAACTGTTTCTTGAAATAAACCAAGCAAGCACTAAGATAATAGTAATTAGTAAATTAGTACTGTAATACATTTGAGGGGAATATTAGGTACGATGCAAGATGAAAATGTCAATGGTGAATTGGTAGCATAATCTCCATTTACATAAGCAAACTTTTTCATATACTGTATCTGTTATAAACACCTGGAAACACTGACCAAGTGTTCAAGAAATTGCAAACAAAACGACACTCAAGCTCATTAGCAATTCAGCAACATACAAAACCCAATTAGTGGACTAGCTAATATTCAAGAATCTGAAGCACAATCTAGATGTTTAACTTGATTCAGATTGCACACTGCAAGATTTGTGATGGAGCAAAAGCACTTCATCATCGAATTCAATGATAAGAACTTGCAAGGTAATTGAGCAGAACATTTGGTTTTGTTTAAAGACTTCAGCATTGGCATTTGGGGGAGGTAAAACTACTTAAGTACAACAGCAGCATTCCTAAGAGCCAGATACCGCTGCACATAATCATCAGGAAGTGACCTGACAAGTTTAAAGACTTCAGCATTGGCATAACGCAATTTGGTCCTTGGATCATAATATTGTGCCTGCATAAAATGGCAGCAGAAAATTTCTAGTGCATCAGAAAAATCAAACTATGAACAACCAACTCTAATTGCATATATACTACAAAACACAAATTCTACATATGATGAACAGATTAAAATGTTGTTCTTCTATATCTTTGAAAAAGCAGGTAGGGAGCGGAGAGGGATAATTGTCAGTAGCTCGTTTATTGTGTATCACAATTTACAATAATTGACTTAAAGATTCATACAGGGCCTATTACTAAAAACCATCAATATATATCAGTGAAGAATCGGAAGAAATCTAAATATGTTTCAACACCTTCCATTTGGACTGAGAATAGGTTTAGTTATCCATGTAGTATTTCACAAAATCCATTTGAGAAGCAGATATCCAACTGTGTTCCTTCTTTTACCAGGTTTCACGGTTAGTGAGGCCGTTAAAGAGTTAGACTTTTTACAAACTTCAGTCCCAACAACAGTAAACAAGAGACCAGATGCATTCAGAAAAGTGACATATTTGAATGTAATATGGCCTTAGTACAGAGTAAGATTATTTGAACCCTTGAAAGATCAACACATAGGAACCCTGATACTTGTGTATTATGATGAAAGAACTTCAGCTACCTATCGTATAAATATGAGAATATTTCCTTATGTATTGTTATCAAAACTTGCTTCCAATTCCTTGCCCTTGTGAACATGACTTGTGATTCATCTCCTCACAAGGATACAGTTAGGTTCAAGAAATATAAGACATCATCAAAACAATGATACAACACCATACCTTTTTGACAAACACTAACAGTAATAATCTCAATCACCAACCTTAAATCTCAACTATAGTAAGCAAACAAAAGGTATTAACTTAATTACTTAAAGATGTCAGTATTGAAGCAGTGATATTTTCATGCAGCAATCAATACTACAAGCTCTTTAGGGAATAATCTCTTTCCTACATCCCCCTTGGTTCAAAGGCAACTAAAAACACACAGATCAAAGTTTTCACTTTGAAATTTCAGACCGTGACATCCTACTGCTCATCGTATTTTTATGGATATAGTCACAGTATTATTAGTATGAGAAAATGGTAGTTCAATTATTCACAATAATACTAATTTGATTCATTGTAAATATTTAATAAGGCCCCGTTTGGTTTAATGTAAAACATTTTCAATGGAAAATTAGTTTTCATGGAAAACATATTTTCAAGGAAAAACACAATTGTAAATTAGTTTTCCTTTGTTTGGTTGCATACAAGAAAAGTCCAAGAAAAATAAAAAATAAGAGTGGAAATGTAAGGATGAATGAGAGGGAAGTAAAAAAAAAAGAGGTAAGGAGGAGAGAGGAAAATGTGGCTTCCCTTGTTTTTGGAAGGAAAATGTTTTCCATCATTAAGGATGGAATTTTCCACCCTTGAAAAATTGTTTTCCACTCCTTAACAAACCAAACAAAGGAAAATGGGAAAAAAAATGGAAAATTCATTTTCCATGAAAATATTTTACATCAAACCAAACAGGGCCTAAGTGTCTCTGTCTCACCTCATATCCTGTAATATCACATATTCTCTTGGGTGGATGCATTGAAGGTGGTGCCTCAATGTTCATATCTGTGAAAGCAAATACCCAATAGGGTAAGAAAATCAGTGTTAATTCTATCAAAACCAATTGAATAGGTTATTAGCTTGAAGGTAAAGGAAAAAACCGGGGAAAAAAAAAAAACCACTATCCACAATGAATTCAATACAGAAAGCTAAAACCCATAATTTCTCCATTATAATCCATCCACAAACCACAATGTAGATGGTAGAGGGCAGATAGCACATAGTTTAGTTAATTAAGTCCTAAGGATCTTAGGGGTACGAGTTCGAGTAGTCGAGTACACGTCTCCATCATTGGACTATGACTCTACTCCACACACCTAAAATAAATTCATTCACAATGATCATAAAGTTCCAAACTTTCTAATTAAAACCTCCATACCCCTAAAAAATTCAACCATTTTTGTTCTTCCTAAAGCAAAAATCACTATTCAAAACAACAGAATTAACACATAAACCAATAATTGCAACAAAACCCAATTCAGAAAAAACAACACAAATCACCATTAACAGAAACACTTAATAAAATTCAAAAGGATTAAAAAGGAAAAATCTTACAATTGGGTTCATCAGGAGGGTAATTTTGGTAATTTTCAGCTTGAAGAATCTGTTTAAGATGCTTCCAATGTCTGCCTCTGGATTGACCTTTTGGGTATTTTTCATACATCTGAACTTTCTTGAAGTTTAAGTGAGTTGGTAAAACTAATTCAGCCTCCAAAACTTCTTTCTCCATTGTTGCTTTCTTGCTTCTTTCTCACCCACCATCATAATCTTTCTCTACCTTAAAATGCCATTACTTAATATTCCAGAGAGTTCTTCGTCCTGGGGTTCATGTTCTTCTTCCCCAATTCACTGATTTTTGAGTGGTATGTTTAAAGTTCATGTGAAAAGACAGCTTTGCCCCTTGAGGCCTCCTTTTCGGTCTTCACCGACGTTTCTTCCGTGAAATTGTTACCCGCCTCATTTTTAATTACCCTTTAAAACCCAAAAATAAAATTGGACCACCCAACCTCTTAAAAAGCATGGTTATTAGGCTGGGGTGGCTAGTAATTGGGAAGAGAGATATGAAATGGCCAAATTGCCATAAAGAGCAATGATGTAATATCTTAATGAATATCAACATATTCCTAAACTACCAAACAATGGATTAATACTCACTTTCATGAATTTCCAACACCAATTTTCCATCCATAAATCCCCAAATTTTCATTTTCACATGCCAAATGCCCCCTAAGGTAAACAATATCGATTATCATAAATAAATTCCACTAATTTATTTAGTTTTTTTTTAGGGAATTTAATGTATTATATAGATCCATTAAAGGATTAATTAATTAAGCAAAAAATCAAATATGAATTGGTATATTTGTTGACACAAAACTCGCAACCTAAGGGTGAAGATATTTCAAGAGAAATTTATATGATAACTAAACAAAAACATCACATTAGTTTATTGAACAAAAAACATTGTCTTCGAAATATCTTATTTCAAAAAATTATGACCAGTCATGTTCTATACACCTTATTCAACTCACTAAAAATCAGTAATTGTAGAGGGCAAATATGATAAAGATTTAGAGTAAGGGCCTGTTCACATTTACTGAATTAAGCCGAACTGAACTGATTGGAACTGAACTGAACTGATTGGAGCTGAAATGATCTGAACTGAATATTTTATGAGAGAGGAAAATTAAGAACTGAACTAATTAGAGTTGAACTGAACTAATTAGAGATGAACTAAACTGAAATGAAATTAAGTAAATGTGAACATGCCCTAAATATGTTCACATAAATCTTTGTCTACTTTCCAAATATTGAATTCAATTCTTGTTCTAGTCTTAAGATTACGGTCATTAGGCCCATTTCCTCTAATTGTTCACTTGTAAAATTAAGAAGACAAAAAGGGGAAAAATTAAACAATTTCTTACATTCAAGAGAAACGAAAGGGAACTTCCACCTGCGGAGTGAGGAGTGCATGAGTTCTCTAAAAATTACTCTATCAATCGGATTTAAAGAGTCTTGGATCCCTAATTACTCCAAACTATCGCATAACATTCGACATTCATACTTCTTGTAAGTAACTTCTCACTTTATATGTCCTTAGATCTGGGTTGTTACTTAGATTCTATTCTTATGAATAAATCATTCATTCTCATAGAATTTATTATTTTCATTTGTGGGGTTTGATTATTCATTGTTAGTTTTTTCTTGTAATCATTTAAAGATTTTATCTTTTTACTAGAATTGCAAGATTAAATTGCATGCTTTTTACCCTTAATATTAATTGATTTATTGCTCTTTGCCCATAACAATGGCAATGCCTAGTTTATGGGTTTGTAAATGGCATGGATATATGAATTGGGTGTATCCTTATTTTCTTGAAGATTGAAAATTAATCAGCATTCAACATAAAACCAATAAAGTTTCTTACTTTTACCTGTAATATTTAATTAAATGCTATTTTTCTCATACATACTTCGTATTAGACTATTAGTACAATACCCAGTATGTGATTAGTTTGAAGTGGTTAAATGGTTTATTCACCTTCTATTGTCTTGAATTAAGTAAAAAATTTAGATTTTTGTTTTTGAATCAGAGTTTATTGTGCTCAGGGTGCTTTTTGTGATCTGGGTTTCTGGGGGAATGGTAAGAAGTTGAGGGAAAATAACAATGGAGGCTAATTATCAAAGATCAGTATCACAACGGCCGAGCCGTAGGGCTGACCCTGAGGCTCTTAATCAGAAAGATAAGGGTAATTTCTGCATTGTTTTGTGTAACTTTAAGTATTGTTATCTATTTTCATGGTGAAAAGTTGGTGATTTGCTTGTTGTTGCAGATCCTGAAGAGGGATTCTTTTCATCTGGGAGGTTATCAGCTGAGTACCCAATGAAAATGTTGTGGAAAAAGGGTTTTATTCGGTTGCTACTAGTTGGAGGCGTGGTTTGGATGATGCTCATTCTATCTGTACTGTTAGTTCATATATGGTCATGTCAATCTTCCATTGTTTTCTTTTCAGGTATCATCCAGCTTTATTGTTATGGATTGATTAAAGCTAACAGTTCACTTATGTTTCGAATGTCATCTTTATGAAGTTTCTTTCTTGCTAAATTGCTTGCTTGTAGTAGTTCAGAAATCAGCTCTTTTTCATGGTAGCTGTTAAGAATGAGATGTAGTAATTTCAGAGCTCATTTTTTCATTGGAAATTAGAGACTTTAGAGTTTACTCGGAAAATAAGTTAATATTTTTTACTGATCATATGGACCTGCATTGTCATTCATGGCACTCAAATAAGACTTTGCAAGAATGAGGGCAAGGACTTTACTGGCTGAGCTAAACCTTCACATTTTTAAGGAAGTAAATATCTTACTAAGCATGGAGGGGTGGCATTTCACAGGATGAGCTGTGATACTAGAATAATTTTCATATTGAGGCAACCGTTTATAACATATTCACTTAATACCCTTTATGATCGTTGGGTTACTCCTTTACTCTCTCTATCAGTCCACTTTTTTTAGGAAAGGTGTTAGCTTGCATGCAAAGTTCAAAAAAACTGCATAGGACTTACATTTGAAGGGGAAGGTGGGGTTTTGTTTGACTTTAACACAACAAATGTGTTAAATGGAGCATGTGTTGGCTTCTCCTTGGTATTTTCATAACCATGCTTTCCCTTTCTTCATATTTTGCTGAGTCCTTTATTGTATAAAGTGCAGCTATGTGTAATAGAGAGGGAAAAGTATTTATCATGCTAGACTCAATGGGATTTGTACCAAGACCACCACATCGTAAGTGTCTGACCATCTTATTGGAGTTTGTTTAATTATTAACTTGGCAGTAACTTAATTGGCATGTTCTTCTGTTATTAGGCTGTTCTATACCTGTGGCTGATGACCCTGATGCAATAGTTATACCAAAGGTGAAGACACCTGATACCATTGTGCAAAACCTAACTTATATTGTGGAGGATGAAGAAACAGATAGTGTATTAAATTCTACTCCTTTATTTGGAGGGAATATAAGCTGGGCACAGAGACAGGATAGTTTTAAATTGAAGCCAAAAATGAAGGTGAGCTATATTGATATGCATAAGTGCTAGTTTGTTGGGTGAATTGTGCTCACTTCTTGGATAAAATGTTTTTTAATACAAAACATTTCCTTTTTTCAACCCTTTAAATGAAAAGGAAAATGATTGATGTTTATTAAAGAACTGATGCTTAGCTTAACTGGTGCCCTATTGCTTGCTCAGTTTTTTTGTTGTATGAAATTTTTTATTGGTGGAGGGGGAGGAGGAGGAGGGTGTTTGCAAATTGACTCAGAAATCTAGAGACTGATGGGTTTCAGCCCTAATCTTACTCCGATAGATCTTTGTTGGAGTATCCTCTTTTTCATCATTTTTGCTTCCTATCTTAAGCAATGAAGATACAAAGCCACTTCTCAGATATATAGGCTCCAGTGGACCATGTTATTACAACTTCAAAGTGGATTTTCTGGCCAAGGAGCTTTTCTATGCTTTCTGGAAGCATTTCCCTTTTCATATCCTCTTGAAAATCCATTACTAAGAAAATGAAGCATAGAGCATGGTGTTTGAACTTTAAAGCTTTTGGTTTTAGACTTCTCTCCCTTTATGGCAGTGCTAAAACAGAAGCATCTAAAGTGAGCTGATAACTGGAATTTAATTGTATAAAGAAAGGACACTGATAATTTTCTGTCAATTGTATTAATTTTTAAGCTTATAACTTTGATCTTGTTTCCAATTATTGATCACACTTTATATTTCAGGTCCATTGCGGGTTTATGCATAATGGTGGTGATGATATGGATCCAAAAGATATAGAGTATGCCAAGAAGTGTAGGTTTGTAGTTGCATCCGGTATATTTGATGGATATGATACACCACATCAACCTTCTAATATCAGTGCTCGATCACAAAAGCTCTTCTGTTTTCTTATGGTGGTCGATGAGAAGTCCTTTGACTTCATCAAGAGTAATGTCTCTGTAAGAGTGGATACTGATGGGGGCCATTGGGTAGGGATCTGGCGTCTTGTCCTTTTGAAGCATCAACCATACGATGAACCCAGGAGAAATGGGAAGGTTCCTAAAATATTAGTACACAGATTGTTTCCAGAGACGCAGTATAGCATCTGGATTGATGGTAAAATGGAGCTTATAGTTGATCCACTACTTATGTTGGAGAGGTATAGCTTTTTTCTAACTATACAGTAACTGGCTCTTTGAAACATAAGTTCTTTTTAGATTTTTAAAAAAAAAAAAGTCATTTCTAGTAGTTTACTAGGTCTCATCGAGAGGTCTCTGCTAATACCAAAAGAAAACAAGTAATTGGAGTTCTTGTTTGAGTGTAATTTACAACATAATTAGTTAAAAGAAAAAAAAAAATCTAGCTGTATTGGTGATGTGAGCTTTAGCAATAACTAGTTGATCAGCTGATCTGAGATCACTTTCTGTCATCCACTAAGGCAGTTTGTTAATTTACTATGAAATCTGAAGGTTTCATGCCATTCCTTAAATGCTTAATTTGGCTGCATTGCACTGTGCATGTCTATAGACTTTCTGCCTGCTTATGTGGTGATTTGGAAAAGGGCGGGGGTGGTAAATTATTGGAATTCTAGTGATGCACCTTTTAAGTCTTTTGTTTGTCATTTGCAGATACTTGTGGCGAGGCAAGAATACATATGCTATTGCACAGCACAAGCATCATCGTAATGTATTTGAGGAAGCTGATGCAAACAAGCGTAGGAAGCGATATGCTCGACCACTTATTGATCTTCATATGAAAATTTACTATTACGAAGGAATGGAGCCTTGGAGTCCGTTGAAAAGAAATCCTAGTGGTAAGATGAAACCAAAAAGACTTGTCATGTCTTTCACCTTTATTTGATTCTTTTTGGATATGCTGTATTGGTTGCACACCTTGATGCAGAGTACTTTTGAAAAAGGGTTCATTAATTCAATATGTGCCATGAGCAATATGTTCAAAACACTCATGACTAAAGATAAATACTCAGTTGAATTAATCAATCAATTGAAATATACACTTTACATGATCTTTATTTGCCCTTGTTGAGTCATTTGATGATTTTGAGCGTCACCATAGCTCAAATATGATTAAATGATTTTAGCTATATTATTGTAATTCATTTTCTTAAAAGCAGTTCATATCTGTTAATGATTTGGTTATATAGATACAATATAACTGCAGTTATTCCCTGTTTGACACAAAAATATGGGCACTCTATAGTTTACTTCTCTTTCTTTTGTTTTTCACTTTTGCTACTTCCTCCCATCTTAATATCCTTATGTAATCGAAGCATTGCCTTGATCATTAAGGAAAAGGGAGAGATGGGAATCTATGATTTTAGAATGATGATAAAAAAGAGAGGGTCCATGTGTGGAGAAAAGAAGGTTTCACTTGTTGTGAACTCAAAAAATAACCGTGACAATTATATTGGGATAGAGCGAGTATTAATTTCAATTAAAATTGTAGTTTAATTCAACAAAGTTTGTGAATGGAAATCTACTAATCTAGCCTTATATGTGGGTTTTGTCTACTAAAGAAAAATTTTCTTGCTGACTTGTGCTTACACTCTGCAGATGTGCCTGAAGGAGCAATTATCATCCGGGAGCATACTGCTATGAACAATCTATTTAGCTGCTTATGGTTCAATGAGGTTCATCTCTTCACACCAAGAGACCAGTTGAGCTTTGGCTATGTTGTTTATAGGCTGAAAGATAAATTCAAGTTTTATATGTTCCCAAATTGTGAGTATAATGCACTATTTATCTTGCATCCCCACACTCGAGAGCATTCGTCAAAGGTTGAGTGGGTGAAGTCTTTGAGTGAGTTCAAGAAAAATAGCGCTTTGAGAGAAAGTAGAGGAGGATTCGGGTTGTGGACTCCCTATCCTGCTGATCTTAGTAAAGTTGTTTTGCCTACTGTTGTAAGAACATCGAAAGCTGGATGAAATTGAATTGAAATACGATCTCTGATTTTGTTCCCTTTTTTCTGGTAATTATTATATGATCAATATTTTTCCTGTTTTATGTACTTTTGTTTCCTATTTCTGTTATTAAGAGTAATGTTTCTCAAATACGCAATAAATGGTTTAGTGAAGCTCTCATTTCATTATAATAGAGAAATGATGGTACATAAGCATCATTGATAAGGATATGGTTTATATGTAATTGTCGGCAACAGGGCAAGTAGGCTAGGCAACTTACAAGGAACTACAGAAGTTATATGTCCAATTTTATGGCTTTGAGTTAAGAAGGATGCTAGATTGCTAGCTAAATTTATCTTTATTCTTGTTTAATCTGTCTTATTTCAAATGAAGTTGCAAGATCCAGTCTTTTTAGCCTTTTGATGTCAATGAATGAAATGGTAAGGCTCGCTAAGCTCTCTTGCTTCTTATTACGATGAAGACTGTTCGTATCGTGATCAAGGGTCATTCAGAGGTAAGGCTGTGGGTATAGTATGTCTGGTTTGCCTGTATCTTACCTTGAACAGAAGCTTTTCCCGAAGTATTGAGCAATGTTCTTTCCCATGATTCAACTCTTAAAAGTACTTAAAGCTTATTTTACTGTATATGTATCAATTGCTACAGTATTATAAACGACAGTTTTCATTTCATTTTTTTTAAAAAATAAACTGAATACATCATGTACAAAATATTAACAGAACTTTAAAACCTGTACATCAGGACAAACATGAGAGAATTTATAAACAGGTAAGGTATGGTTGTATATAACATTTTAGTTTATAGTACTATGTAGGTATAATCTTCTCACTGAAGGAGATAACTGGACCAAGGAAGCTGAGCTCTGAACTCATTTAAACTTCTGTTCAGATTCCGAAGTGTTTCTATATGAGGTTCATCCTCCTTAATCGGAATAATCTTTGCAAAACTTCCTTCCTCTAGATAATCCACCACCCTGTTGGCAGCCTCAAGTCCGGTCACATAGGATTTCTCCTGCCAAAAGATTAGTAAATAATAACTATATAATGGCATATACTCGATCACTCGTAGTCATATGAGTTACAAGTGTGGTGGATTTTATACCTGTGACCACGAACCATGTCTGTTTATTATCCAATCTCCTGCCATGAACAAATTCGGGAAAGAAGTTGACCCGCGCATTGAGTACTTGTAAGATCCTTTTGATCGATTGAGCAGAAAATACGAATCATTAGCCATTGCAAGACTGATTTGACAGGAAATCTTTGAACATAAAACTTTTCTCTAACACAGTAGAAATAGAGGGCACTGTTACCTTATTCCGTTGGAATCAGTAATCACATTATCTCATCCCCTCATGAATCATAATAATCGATTACATTTGATCTTACAGTAAGAGCCTTTACAATTGCTGTGTTGTTTCTATCTTTTTACGCCATATTATTAAATTCAATCACAAACCAAATAAATTTAGGAAATGTGACAACTTATTTCCCCGCCATTGTCCACTGTACTAGTACTACTGTCTTACTGTGTATGTGACTATAACTTACGGGCAGAGTATCTTCTAAGTTTTAGCTCAGAAACTGACCTGGGAAAAAATGAGTCAAGGAGTTTGGAAATCGTTTAATCTCCTTGTCAATGATTCGAGCATCCGCAAGTTCTTTAATGCATCTTGAAAGGAAAGACATGACTTTGGCAGAGATTTGTTCGTCGGTCAGGGGCAAGAGTGCATTTGCATGATACTGCAACAAGTAGCATTACATGGGCAGACTATAATATATGCATATTACTAGATTAATTTTCTGAATATGTATCTGCTCAAGATGTGGTAAAGAAAACTATGTTATATACTTACAAAGTCAGCCTGTAAGATTGTCGTTTCATCATTTTCATGCTCCTCATAGATAGCATTCAAGTCAAAGAAAGTCCACCCACTTAATGCTTCAAATCCCGAGCAGGCGTTGCATGCTTTAGGAATGGTAATCTAGCAGCATGTGAGAAAAAGGAGATCAGTCTCTGTGAACATAAGTTTATATAGCACCAATCAGTGTGGTAGATGTATAATGAACATCAGAACAATACCATATTGACAATATTCAATCAATTAATCAATCAAAGCCTTAATCCCATAAGTGGAACTGGCTGTACCATATTGAAAATATAAAGTCCGGAGGTTCCACCTCAAAGCCATATAGCCCAGGCTTGTTTAACAGGGAATGTAATGTATGTTCAATTTCTGTTAAAATTGTGTGGCCCTAGAAACAATAGAGTTAAAGGGTATCCGAGCTGCTACTCGGTACACACTTGAAAAAGAAAGAATTAGGTTGATACAGAATGGAATAGTGTGGCTTGTACCTTTTGATCAAGACGTAGTTTAACAGAAAGTGCATCAACACAGGCCAAGTTCAGAACTTTCAGGAACTCTTCCCTCATACATAATGCTGAACTAAAAAAAGATGGGGAAGCCAGTTACACAATTAATACTGCAAATCTTTATAGTACAGATAGTAAATGAAACAGAACAATTCGATTCAGTCAAATTTGCAAAAACACTGGAGTAATTTAACAGCTAAAAGACAAATGCTGTAATATACAGCTAAAGTATTATCTGGATTTAAATCCAAGTAAGATCTTTCATAATGAAACATTTTAGCATATGTATCTGAGCTCAGATCATGGGAGTATCTAACAGACCTTCTTTGTATGATTTCCTGAAGGTTGGAGATACCCAGAGCTAAGATCACTGCATCAGCCTTTATTCTGTCATTCCCGCAAAGTACTTCTGAAATACAACCTGTTTCTTCACTGAAGAAGAAATCTGTAACTCCTCTGCCTCTACGAAATTCACACCCATTGCTTTTCAACAACTCCCTCCATGGCTCAAATATTTTTTCTTTCACACTTCCGCGACACAGCAACTTGTCAGAATTTTCCTGCCTCATTTCAGAGAAGAGTTCAGAAGCACAAACAAATCATCAACAACAAAAGAAAAGAAAGAAGAAGCTGAGTTCCAATAGTAATTACAGTACAAGGAGCAATATAAATTTGTAATAAACATGTTTGATATTTTATGATCATGTTCTTCCTAACTCAACAAGCTTAGCATGTTCTGGATATAAGCATATAACATATTGTTTCTATAGAACTTTAGAAATCAAACCTGATGAGCAATGACATAGTAGTAGAGCACAGCCAGAGTGGCAGCTGCACTGATTTGCTCAGTTGGTGCATATAAACGCGCTTCAAGCAATGGCTCTAAAATATTTCGGTACAGCTTCTCCGAGCATCCAAATTGTCTTAAAAGCTCTCTTGCAGTAATCAATCAATCAATCAATCAATCAAAGCCTTAATCCCAAAAGTGGGGTCGGCTAACATGAACCAAATTTGATTATTCCGTGTAGTCATCAACATAAATCTTTCTCCTCCATCCCTTACGATCCAAAACTTCATCCTCACGTAAATCCATGCACTTCATATCCTTCCTCACTCCTTCCAACCAAGTCATCTTTGGTCTCCCTCTTCCTCGTTTAATCCCTCCATGGTCCCACTCTTCCACTCTTCGCACCGGTGCACCCTCGGGTCTCCGTCTTACATGTCCAAACCAACGCAGACGATTTTCCCTTAATTTATCTACAATGCCCGCCACACCTACTTTCTTGCGAATAACCTCATTTCTGATTCTATCTCTTAAAGTGTTTCCACACATCCACCTTAACATGCGCATTTCCGTAACCTCCATCTTTTTAATATGCTCTTTCTTAGAAGCCCAACATTCTGTACCATAGAGCAACACTGGTCTTATGGCAGTCCTGTAGAATTTTCCCTTCAACTTTAAGGGAATGCTGCGGTCGCATAACACTCCCGTGGCCGCTCTCCATTTAAGCCACCCTGACTTAATCCTGTGGGTCACGTCTTGATCAATGTCACCATTCTTCTGGATGATCGACCCTAGGTACTTAAAACATTCACTCATGGTCAAATCCTTTCCATCCAAACTCACCACTTCATTGCTTGTCCCCCTCTGAGTGCCAAAACGACATACCAAATATTCAGTCTTACTCCGACTTAGCTTAAACCCTCTAGATTCCAACCTTTGCCTCCATTGCTCCAACTTGACATTAACCCCATCCTTAGTCTCATCCACCAAAACGATATCATCTGCGAACAGCATACACCATGGAACCTCATCTTGAATTGGTCTAGTTAATTCATCTAGAACCGTTGCAAAAAGAAAAGGGCTTAATGCAGACCCTTGATGCAATCCGATTGTAATAGGGAAATCTTTTGTCAACCCTCCGCATGTCCTCACATTTGTTGACACATCCCGATACATATCCTTAACTAGGTCTACATACCTTCGTGGGATACCTTTCTTCAACATTGCCCACCAAAGTATCTCTCTTGGCACCTTGTCATATGCCTTCTCTAAATCAATAAAGACCATATGAAGATCTTTCTTCTTTACCCTATAAAACTCCATCATTTGTCTTATCAAATGGATTGCCTCCATAGTAGATCTCCCAGGCATAAAACCAAATTGGTTATCTGAAATGCTTGTGCATGCCCTCAACCTTTGTTCAATCACCCTTTCCCACAACTTCATAGTATGGCTCATAAGCTTAATTCCTCGATAGTTAGAACAATCTTGAGCGTCTCCTTTGTTTTTATAAACCGGGACCAAGGTGCTCTTCCTCCAATCTTGTGGGATCCTTGTAGCCGTCCATATCTTGTTGAAAAGGTTTGTTAACCAATCAATACCAAACTTACCCAAACACCTCCACACCTCTATCGGTACCCCATCAGGGCCAACCGCCTTCTTAGGTTTCATCTTCCTCAGTGCAATCTCCACCTCTACTCTCCTAATCCTTCGCACATACTCCATGTTGATTTCTTCATCACTCATAGAGGTATCTCCTATCACAACTCCATTACTTCCATTAAATAATTCATCGAAGTACCCCTTCCACCTGTCCTTGATGCCCTCCTCTTGCACTAGGACCATTTGGTTCTTATCTTTGACACACTTCACCATGCCAATATCCTTCCTTGCCTCTTGTCTTCTCTTTGCCATCTTATAAATGATCCTTTCTCCCTCCTTGGAATCAAGCTTTTCATAAACCTCCTGATATGCCTTTTCTTTTGCTTGGCGAACAGCTGCCTTTGCCTTACTCTTAGCCTCCTTATACGCTGCAAAGGTTTCATCTCTTGCAGTAACTGAGTTGAAAATACAAACTCCGAAGTGAGACACCTGGAGAGCAGTCTATAATATTCATGTGCGAAGGAAACAAGATATCGTAACACATTCCTAGTACTTGCAGAGAACCAAAGGTAATTCTCACTTGGATCATATTTTCTCCATGCTGAATCAGTGTTGTCAAAATCTATCACTGCAAAACATATGTGATATACATAGAAGTCAAATGCAATGAAAAAAGCAAATTTTGGTTGCGGATATAAGAATTTTGTTGACTAGATTCCAACAGATATAATATCAAACACGTTTTTGCAGAAAGAAAATTGTGCAGCTGATTGGTTGGCTAATGATTAACATCTTGTTAAATTAGTAGACGGATACTGTTCTTAAACCAGTCTCAGATCAAGATTGAATTCTATCTCAATGCTATTAGGATTCTCCTTAGTGAGAAACGGAATAAAGATTTTAAATTCTTAACCTTTTCTCCATTGAAAACTACAAGAAAGAAGGTACTTAAGAAAACAAAAACCTGATGCATTACTTAGCATTGGAAACCAGCTACACCATTCATCACACTATCACACAGTAATTGTATCAACATATCAAAACGACCTTTACCTGCAGCCAATAGAGGAAGTGATGTCAATCGATCCACCAAAGGTAGCCGCGTGAACTGCAGATAATAGCCAGAAATAGCGTTGAAAGTGTGAAACTTAGCATTGTCCACAATAATGCAATCAGAAACTTTATTTTCTCAATAATTATATTATAGCAGCTTCTTTGAAACATACTTGGGTCTGTGTTAGAGGTCCCAGTGGAGTAGGCAGTTGAGGCACATCTTGAAAGACTGGGAATTCCACCTGCAGAGCAATCAAAGAGTGATCAAAGAAGATGATTACATGACTGAAGCCGCGAATATGTATACATATCCAGTTTATTTGGTCTGACTAACCATTTAGTCCATTTTGGCCTCAGATAGTTTAAACCTCCCTTGCAAAAACTAATACAGTTTCTGGTGTAATATATGTAAACACATGAAAAAGTGGCAGCAGTAGTACCTCCAATCCCTCCTCAGAGTACTGTGCAGATTTCAACCAATTTGTGAATGGTTTGATGCCAAGCTCATCAACAAGGCTAAATATATTGCGGTAGGGGTACCAAAAACCTGAAATCAACAACACTCTAGGCTCGAGAAGGTATTATGTAACATCATCCAACAGGATAGCTAGACAATTTAATCCTTAAGCCCCTCCCTAATATGGACAATATCATATTAAATCACCAACAATTTGAATATTTCTCTCAATTTAACACCCTAGGGGTTTATTTGGTTGGCATTCTTATATTCTGGCTGACTGACTGCAATGATCAATTCTGATATTGCAAAATTTCACAGGAATTGTTCCTTAAATGCAAAATTATTACCCTAAATACACAAAATAATGTGCATACTGTCAAGTTGCATTAGCCAATTTTCGACTTTAAACAATAATACAGTTCCAAAGTACATTATTTTTATGCAATTTATACACAAGATTTGTGCATAGAATTATACTTATCAATGTACTCCCTAGTCCCTAGTTCTCCCTCCATTTGTCTAGGATCAATTGCAACTTATTCATTGTATTTGAAGGATACCCAGAAAAAGTTGTCGCCTTTCCTAAAACAATCCTGAGAAGTTTGGACAGTGCAACAACTTGCAATAGCAGAAATGCCAATCAAATAAACAATCAAACAACTCTGTCATGATACCTTGAATTCCAACTTCATCAGGAGTATAAGTAGAAAACCCAGATTCCACACCCCCTTCAAGAACAGTAACATCAAACCCCTGAAAATTCAATTGATCACAATCCAAAATCCATCAAACTCGACACAAAACAAGTCAAAGTGTCACTCAATGAAGAAGATTAAGAGAGAGAAAGACCTGTTTAGTGAGATGATGGGCCGCACCAAGCCCAGCCCAACCCGACCCAACAACCAAAACCCTCTTCTTGCTTTCTTTGGGTTGTGGGCCCTGATTTTGGGAACTTTCTGCCCTGCAACTAAATCTTCTACTCCTGTTATGTTTACATGAATTTGACACAAATAAAGGGGTGATTTTCAAGCAAGACAACATCTTTTTTTTTTCTTTTCTTTTTTCAGATGAATACTTTTTAGTTTTTTATATGAACACTTTTTTTTGTTTTAAATAAATAATTGTTATGTCATGTTATGTTGGTTTCCTTCAATCCTCACCACTGATGTATACTGCTCATGAATCACTAATTTCATTCATTAGAGCCTTAAGACAGTTAAGTGGTGTAGAGGAGCAATTTAGTATTGCCTACATGTCAGATTAAATACATCATTTTAACTTTTGACAGTGAAAAAAAAATTTATCATAATTTCAAATTAATTTGGAGTATATTAAATCAAATATTACTGCATAAAATGCTACGGGTTTTTCTTAATGTATACATTTGAGGTATCAGATCAAATTAGTTTCAATTACTAGTAGTTACTATATATGCTTTATATTAATGGTCAAAAGTATACACACACTACAAGCACAAACACAATATAAGTTGTCATATTAGAAATATACATGGTAATATGGTATAAAAAGGAGAAATGATAACTTTGAATCAATGATTCAATATCCCTTAAGATTGACAAACCTTGAGTGAATTTATGGATTTCATACGCTTATATTTTTATACTAGTCAATGCATACTTTCAACTTTAAAGATCTATAAATATAATTACTTCGTATATGGTCAAAAGGTATTGATTTAATTTAAGAATATTAAAAATACTACGGAGTATAAAAATACTATTGGGCTACATTTTTAAAAATAAGCTAAAGGGGGAAAAAAATTGCAATGGTATTATTATTCACCTAAAGATGTCCCCACCTGGCCACCTCATAAGTATCATCCTAAACAGACAATTGAAAACTCCAAAATACCCCCAAACCAAAGAGAAATCTATCACCCCTCATTCTTGTCAATTTGTTAATCCTTAATGCCTAGAAATGTAGAATGATTGAATACCTTGCATTTTGGGCTATTTTAGCCTTTCCTTCAAAGCAATCTTGTCCTCATTTTCTAGACTAGTTCTACTAAATTAAGCAACTTGGACTCTTTCTAATCACACAAAAAGTGAAAAAAAAAAAAAAAAAAAATCACAAATCTTGATTTTTTTTTTCTTTATTCATTTAAAAAAAAAAAAACAAATAGTTAAAATACGATGAGTCGATGGCACTACCACTAACAACAACAATGTCAAAACCTTTACCCCAAAAGGATATAATCGGCCACATGAACCAAAATTTTAATTCCGATTACCATCTTAAAAAAAAATTAAAAAAAATCCACAACTATACTTCATTTGCTGGCCCACAAAGAAATAAGCTGAAACTGACCACCATTATATTTTTATCTCTTCTCCCTTCTCCCTTCTCCCTTCTCCCTTCTCAGACACACAAACACTTGTATAGCAGAATCCTCTCACAACACTCAACCATCATCAAACCAACAATATCCAAAACAAAACTACATTGTTTGCAATCAAATCCCAACAATTTTTTATATTTATTTTTAAATATTCTTCAACCCTTTTATATTCATCAAACAAACAAATAATAACATAAAATTTTAAAAAAAAAAAATTATATTTATAGCCTCACAAAATTTCTCTGGCCAAAAACATCCACCACCAAAAATGTCAGCTTCTCTCTCCGTGCGGCCCACTAGCCCCGGATTTCATCGCACCACGGCCCAGCCCAGTTGGCCCAGACGTTGTTGGGCCGTCTCTATACCTTCTCGTCGGACCTTAGCACCGGGCACCACCTTGGTTCGGGCCGGGTCTCGGGCCGACGATTCAGCCCCGTTTGGGATGTCTGTGGAGAACGCTTTGAAGCTTCTGGGTGTTTCGGAAGGAGCTTCCTTTGATGATATTTTGCGTGCCAAAAATTCAATCATAGATTCTTGTAAAGATGACCCTCAAACTGTTGCTCAGGTTTAACAAGTGTAAATTTTTCAGCACCTTTACTATTTCAATTTCTTTTCTTGTTTAATTTATGTTGTTATTTGAGTAACTTATTGATTTGGGTATTTGGATTCATTTATAATTTGTTGTTTGGATGATTGGATTATGTTTTTGTGATTCTGGGTTTTCTTTGGATTAAGTTGATCATAGTTAGTTTTAATTTTGTTACATTTGATTAGTTTGATAGTTTCAATGATGATGATGGATTTTTGCTCCTTATATTTTGAGGATGATGTTTTGGGAGTGTGTATGTGGTTGTTAATTGTTGATGGATTTTGATCTTTGATGTGGTATATTGCATAAATTCAGTTAGTACTTGATTTTGCCATTTTTGTGATAAAATTCTTTTGAGATGAGGCGAGCTAGATTTTGATTTTCTCTACAGAGCTTGGAAGTAGTACTTGATTATTCTGATTTTCTCTACAGAGAGCTTGGAAGTAGTACTTGATTTCGCCGTTTTTGTGATGAGTTGCTATGGAACTTTCTATAATGCTTCTCGAGTTCATTGATGAAGTGATAATGTAATATGCTATGTGGAGAGTGGTGGAGATATATTTGTCTTTTTATAACAAGATGATCTTTGGTTTCCTCATCTTGTTGACTCGAAGATTTCTGATTTAATCCGATTTAGTTGATGTTTCTTTAGGTAATCCTTAGCCAGGTAGCTAGGAAATGAAACATGTTTCAATTTTTGGTTTTGGTTTAGAGAGTGGAGGGCTTTGTGGCTAACTAATTAGATAATAGAAACTAGATTCAGGTGCTTGGTGGTGATGAAAACAAAATAAAGAATTGGTATTGGTGGGGGCATTTTCTTGCTTTTGGGCTATTAATTTGTGAGACGGCGATGAATGTTATAGATGTTTCCCCTTTCCATACGAGATAGTGCATGAATGTTTAGCGTAATGTGGTTCCACTCATTGCCTAGGGGTTTTTATTTCAGGAAGAATTAATATAGATAAACCCAACTAATGAAATTGATAGTTTGGAAGCTTATTGTACTGTATATTTCTATACTTGGGTTTATTATATTGGACCACTAATAATTGGGTTTATCTGTTTAGATATTCTTAATCCTGTTACCATAATGTTGTAGCAGAACACTACATCCTCTCCCTACCCACTTCTCCAACAGTCCAACCACCTGAGTGACTGATGTTGATTTTGGCACTAGCTCAGTACTATAAGCATGACCAACTTTCCTTGATGTTGCTCCTCATAGACGTTTAGGCTTCATTCTTTTCACCTGAAAACTTCTTTCTGAACTACACTTTTTAGATGCAAAATAAATATGGAAGCCGTTGTCAATTCACCTGGACTTGTTTTTAACTCTTTACTGTGACTTGTTTGAACTAAGTTGAAAATACTCACCTGCTTATCGTTTGTAAGGCAAACTGAACAAGGACCTAGCTTATGCCTCATGAGTCACTTACATGTCTTGCCGCAATTGTCTATTATAACCCATAATTGAGATTATTAATTCATGTTTTTTTAGGTAGAAGCTGCATATGATATGTTGCTCATGCAGAGCTTAACACAGCGCCGAGCTGGAAAAGTTGTTAACAACAGTGTTCGCTTTGCTGATGTTAAACCTGTTAACTCTCCTAGTATGGGGACGATGCCTCAGTGGCTCCAATCATCAATGAAAGGTTCTTCTGTTACAGTTGAAACGCCTGCTGCATCAGACCTGGGACTACAGGCTGGTGTTTATGGCGCAATGATGGTTTTGACCTATATCAATGGAACGTCATCATCTGCTGGAGCTGTGGCTGGGGCAGATGTTCCGGGGTTTATCTTAGCTACCAGTTTTGGAGCATCCCTATATTTCATGACGAAAAAGAATGTGAAGTTAGGTATGGCTCACTGTGACTTTTAACTCTCAAATTTCATTCATGTAGCTGATATACTCTTCTGCAACACATGTAACTGTTATACTCTTCTGCAACACATGTAACTAATATCTTGTTCTAGATTCATTTGAAAACATTTTTTCAAAGACCCATTATTATTTGGAGGGTAAGACCTTGAGACTAAGTCACCTGTTTCTGGATTGTTGTAATGAAGGGTCAACATAATTGATGCAATGCAGCACAGAATTATATAAAATAATTCAAGAAAGAATAAAGGAGATTTCTTTTGTTGGTGCTGCATTACCTACCTCATCTCTAAAAAGAAAGAAAGCACATTAAGAAATTGATGTTGGGGAACTTGGCCCACATCTTTCCAGTTGAACCCAATTACCGTTATGTTGTTCCCAAAGCATTTGTTGTTTTTGGATTAAAAATTAAGTAGCCTATTTGTCTTACTAGTTAGGGATGATTGGGCCATTGGGGAACTAGCAACGGCAAATTGTCCTAAATGTTATAATTGAACATGTAGTTACACATCGGTTTAGCCGTTTAGGACACTATTGAAAATATTCTCCCCCCAACCCCCTGTAAAGCTGTAGTTGCCTAATTGTTAGGGAATTATCTGGATTTTATCAAGAACATGATTACAATTGAAACTATTTAAGCTTATAGGGAATGCATCCTTCATGTTGTTATTGAATGTTACGGAGTACATACTATACTTATTTCATGTGTGGTTATTATAAGTATTGATTGGAAGTTGGTGTATTTTCAGGGAAAGCAACTCTGATAACCGCGGGTGGACTTGTTGCTGGTGCAGTTGTTGGTTCAGCTGTTGAAAACTGGCTGCAGGTAGATATTGTTCCGTTTCTTGGTCTGCACTCTCCCGCTGCAGTTATCAGTGAATTTGTCATCCTCTCCCAGTTTTTGGTCTCTCTATATCTTAGGTAGGCTCTAACAAAGTTGTAATTATGCCTTGCAGTTTAAAATTACAGACTCCTAGTTTTTACTTTTTGCTCGAACATATCCTTGCATTTTTAGGATGTGTAGCTTATGTTATGTACAAAGGAAATGTAGCAGAAATTCTTATTATTTATAGTAAATACTATGGATTTCTTACTTATTACATACTAGAACTTTTGTGCATGAAAAGTCTGTCATCATGTGAGTTATAAGCGTTATAGAGTGCAGGATAATGAATATCAGCCTCATTATGTAAACGTACGGTTTTGAACTGCATTGCTGAGGCATGAGATTTGTAGTAAGCTTACTCGAATCTGGTTGTGCGCCAAAGGATTATAAATTAGAAACTGTATGTTGATTCTGTTATTCAAATTAGAAGAGAAAATTAAAAAAAGAGAGATGTTTCCTCTGCTTTAGGGAGTTAGGGATAGCTGTTTTGTTTCAAATATTGTTAAAAACCAATTATCTTATGATAAGAAAAACATTTCTAATTTCTTGGTTACCCAACTTAGTCATGTGAACTTTGACCCTCTCTTTACCTAGGAAAACCCAAGAACCATCTGACCACCTTCAATCTTCCTCTGTTTACCACAAACTCTGAAGCTTTGGGTGAAGCAAAAGTTTTACTCCACACTTAGTTTTTTTAGCAGGCAGTAAAAAAAGAAAGGAGTGTTTCAACTTTGTTGTCTTGCTGTTTTGAGTCTTTTGATTCCCAATGGTTTGCCCCCGTTATTGCTACTGGGATATTTTCTCAATGATTTCAGATGTGTTAGTAGAATGGTCCTTGAGAAGAAAAGGTCTGCCTTTTTTCCCTTTTGGATCCTGAGCCTTCTCTAAGAATAAGAATGTTAACGGTTTTACGTTTCACCTGAGTCTTTGTCTATGCTGGTTGACATTATCTTAGCCGAGTCTTAGACGGCTAGAACCTTGAGGGTGCAAATGGGTCAATACGATTCATATAGTCCTGTTTTTCGTAGTCATTTGATTTTGATTTGAACCGTTATGAATCTTGTTGGATTGGTGGATAAACTTTCTGTTCCGTATCATAATCCTAGACGCACAGTATGGTTGCACAGATAAAGTTGGATGGTAACAATTTGTACTAAAACCGTAAAACGCCAAGATGTACTACATACACATACAAAGAATGCCCACCTGACAATTCCTGGATCCACAAACAACCTAAAATTACTAGGCCAAAGATGCATGTGAACATCAGGAATTCTTTTGTCTTACAGCAAAATTGTGGGCAATCACCACTCCTATCAATTACGTCGCAAAAATAAAACAATCCTACGGCAAACAACTAATAATCACTCTAAACCTGCACCTCAGCGAGCTGCTTCGATGCAAGTTTAATGTACAAACTGTGACTCTAGAATCCTTGATTGTTAAAATACTCAAGGTCTTTTCACCCCAACCTCGGCTCATTTTTACTTAAGGTGCTCATTGACATAGGAACCTTCTTGGAAGCTTGACTGTTGTTCACCCTTCTCAAAATTTTGCCGGTCATTCACCAAGTCGTTATACATTTTTAGTGAAGCTTTTGAGAAGTGCACCATGGAATCAAAAATCAAAGAGAATCCACTTTGGAATCCATTCAAAGTTATCCTTTGAGTTTCTTCCATGTAATTGTGATGTTTCTCCTTCTCAAACTCCAATCGGCGTTTGAAATTATCCAATGCATCTTTCTTCTCTGCTAAAGAATCAGCTTGATGCTGTTGTTGGGTATCTTCTTGACTCTCTGCATCCTTTTCTGAAGGATTATACTCTAAAAGCTTAGTAGTCTCCTGAATTCTCCCCTCGACTTTCTGATATGCAATCATCTTCTTCTCTAGTTCTTTAGCCATTTTGTCAACTTTTCTCTTTTGCTCTTGTTCCTCCCCTTGCTGAACCCATAATGCCCTCACATCCCTTACAAAACTCTTCATTGCCACAGAAACAGCCTTGTCAGGCAAATTTTCCATCGAAGTTAGCCAATCACGACATATCATGTACATGGGAGGACCTTTAGCTCGATATGGAGGTGGGTTAAAACGCTTAGACTTAGAGCCATATTCAACCTCTGGGACAATGAACTTGGACAGCCATCCATGAAGAGTCTCAACATAAGATCTTTGTGCAGCAACATACTCTGCAAAGCATTCCCGCCAGTTCTGAATTTCGGCCTCAAGCTGCAGGGTTGCAAGCCGGTGCGAGTCATTACAGAATTTTCCATATGTTGGGCAGTCAAAGGTCTTAACCTCATAGATTATGTGGTTCTGGGTTTCATGGGATTCCATCATAATCTTCCATGACTGAGTTAAACTGCAGAGCAAGAAAGGACAATAAGCACACAGAGAAATGAGAAAATCCACTACAGGATTCAGTATTTTTGGGTTCAGGGGGGGGTGGATTTCTTACCCTTGCAAGAGTTCAATAATCTGTGGCCGAAGCTCGTCATCTGCAAGCTTCTGAATTTGCTCTGAGATTGACTCGGCTCGTCTTATGGCAACCAAAATTCTGGAGTAGAGATCTTTCACTGATGCTTTGGTCTTGTCAACTGATAACGAGTCATCCCCTTTAACATCTTTGTTTCTCAAATGTGCACATTTTTTTTCATACAACTTTCTGATGTTGTCTCCAGCCTAACAAACACAGATCAAAAGAATTATGAAAATCTACACTTTATCCTATCATATTTACCATCTAAACTTCTCAAAACTTTTTGGCAAAATTTTCATATAATCTGTTTTCAAACAAAAATGATTGTGTTCAAACATCCAGGTATCTATCATTAAAAGGGAAATTTTCCAATTTAGATTCTTTACCTTGACCTCATCATAGAGCTTCTTTTCCCAAGCATACAACCTTCCAAGGGTAAGCGAATGGCTTCCGGCGGACATGCCACCATAATCGTCAAAGAGATCATTCTTATACTCCGTCCATGAAGAGGAGTTCTTAGAACTTGACGCTACTAAACTCTTACAAGATGCAGACCTTGCTGTATTCGATCGGTGCCATGTAATAGCCTGAATCAGTTTTGTTGAGTTTTCTGCATTTTAACAGCAGGGACCTAGTGAGCAACTTTTTAGCACAAAGAATAGAAACTACAGCACTTTAACTTCACATGCTTCTAAAGCAGTGAATAAAGCTATATCCAGTAATACAAATCTCCACATTTTCCTATTCCTAGCTAAGATCTTTCAATTTTACTGAAATTTTTATATAATTGCAGCAAATAATGTCAGGGATTTAAAATCCATCATAATTTCCAAGATAAATATAATTCAACACATACCATTATTTATTTTTCTATCCAATTAATCAAAGAATGCTAACAAATTCAATCACAAAATCCAAAAATAAATAAAAATTACTACCTTTAATTTCATCAAGACCAGATTGCATATGCATTTTGTTAGCTTCAAGCATCTTAGAAACCTCTTTACCAGAATCAAAAGCCCTAACAAAATGATCCTCAATATCTCTCAAAGCATCCAACAACTCTCTTCCTCTAACTGGTGTATCAATTACTGTCAAACCTTTCTCATTTTCCCTCACATTTCCACCATCCATTGTCTTAACAACATCACCTCCTCCACCTCCCACCATTTGCTCTACATTCCCCTCGCCTCGCCCGCCACCATTACTGCCACAACCATTGTTTTCTTCCACTACATTGCTCACATCTTCTCTCACACCCACATTTTCCTCTTCCAATTCAGGTATCCCTTCTTCCTCCCTCACTGCCCTCAATTCATCATCCGGGTGTCGTTGAAACCCGCCTCCAAAACCACCCCCAACACTAACATTACTATCCATGACATCATTCCGAACCCCGGCAAAGGGGTTAAAAAAATCCCACCCACCATAATCCCTTTGAGGGGATGGCATTGGTGGTGGCATTGACATTGACATTGGCATACTCATATTACTCATGTAATAATACTCATGAGGCGGCTGCTGCTGCTGCTGATCCTGCTGTTGTTGCTGCTGGTTCTGCTGTTGTCTGCTGGTTCTTTCCTCTAAATGTTCCTCCGAAGAAGAATCGGAGGAACACGAGGAGGAAGAAACAGGGGATTCACAACAGGGGAGTGCTTCTTGGGTGGTGGTTGTAGGCTGAGAAGGGTGGTTCTGTTGCAGAAACATGGGGTTTGTGATGACCTTTTCGGGTTCCGGTATCGGGGTTTGGGAAGAAGGAGAGCAATTAGGAGGTGGGAAAGTGATTAAAAATGGTGAAGAAGGTGTTGAATGTCTAGCAACAAACAGCTTAATAGCAGCTGAAACAGCATATAGTGAATGACAGTACCTACAATGTGCATCTGCTAATGCATACCTTTTTTCTACTGCTAATTTCATTAGCTTCTTTCTTTCTCTACAAATTGAAACCACTTCTTCTTCCTCTAATTTTGAGGCTACACACCCCATTTTTGTTTTAAGAAATTGAAAGTTGGAAATAGAAAAATTAAATAAAAGAACAAAAAAATGGTGGGTTTTAAAAGAAGAAGAAGAAAATCAAAAAAGGTGGAATTTTGGAGGAATGTGCACCATATTTTAGTCCCCTTTTTTCTTCTTTTTTATCATTAATTTGTAAAAAAGATGAAAGCTTTAGGGTTTTTTTTTTTTGGAGGTTCTTCCAAAAATGGTGTTTTTTTCTTTTTGTCTTGTTTGGAACACTCTTTAACTCAACTGGGGTTTAAGAGAAGCAAACTCATTCTTGTAAAAGTTCTCCAAAAACTCATATTTTTTTTCCTAATTTTGCAAAATACAAGCTTAATAATTTCAAAAAATTAAAACTTTACACAAACTCAAAAATGAGAGTAGAAAAAAAAAAAACCAAAAAAAAAAAACAGAGGAATTATACAGACTTGAAGTTTCTGCTAGTTTTTCTTTCTCTCTTTCTTTTTTACTTTGGCAGAAATACAGGAGAAGATGAAGATGGAAAAAAGAAGAGAGAAAATTAGGGAGGGAAATAGGAATAGTAGAGTTGGAGAGAGAAACAGAAAGAGGGTAGCAGGAAGAATCAAAGCTCGGTAAGGGTGGCAAGGGGCTCGAGAAAAAACTCTGTTTTTTTTTTCCCTTTTTATTTCCTCTGCTGTGTTCTGTTATCGATTAATCAACATTAACTGTTACTAATGCCCCGGACCTCATCAGAACTCCGCAGTTAAACGTGACATAAACGGAATGTGATATGGGCATGCAAACTAATAATAACAACATACAAGTAAGATAAGATGACATAATGTAACATCAAAAAGAGTCATGTAATGTAGCAAAGAAAAACAAAGAAATGTACAGTAAGAAACTATATCTATATAAGATCACAAATATGGACTGGTCACTCAATAGAGGTTTGTGAGAAAAGAGGAGTCAAAAACACTGACAAAAAGTTGTCACAGCTCAAGAGGAAGAGAGAGAAAGAGAGAGTCAGAGTGTTAGAGGTTTAGATTTTGGCTCATGGGTGCTAGTGTACTTGTACTATACTTGGATGACTTTTATTTTTTTTTATTTTTTAAAATTATTTTTTATTATTATATTTTAATTTTTTTTAATTAATCTATGTGATTATATTTTATTTTAAGATATGGGGTAATACCCAATAAGGGGATATAATTTATTAGCATGTAATTATAGGGGTATGATACTGTCACCCACCTCTCCTGCTTGAAAAAAATAAATGTAATACTCAAAAATGGTGAGAATATAAGTGTTCCTAAGCATGTAAATTTAATGTGCTACTTAATTTAGTTGTATTAAATTTAATGTACTGTTCCTACCCTCCTCTTCAAATGAAACTATCAGTATCATAGAGATCTCTTTAAAATACAAAATATTTTGTAACAAAGAGAGATTTTTGAGACATTAATTGAATGAATAGAATAGGAGTGTAGGAGTGAACTCTTTGTCCTTTGTAATTAAAGGATTTTTTTTTTCTTTTCATTAACTCGCAAGGTAATTGTAAAAAAAAAAAAACAAACAAACAAACAAAAACAAAAACAAAAAAAAAACAACAAAAAAACTTTAGGCATGAGCTTGTTAAGTTCTTTTAGCATGTTGTTTTTAAACATGCTAATAAAGGACTTAAACTCTAGCTCATTGCAAGTTCTTACTTCTTAGCAATAGCATTATAGAGTATTCTTAGCAATAGCATTATAGAGTATTCTAATAAAGCACTCAAACCTCTTAGGGTCTGAATTGAGCTGAGTTGAACTGAACTGGAGCTAAACTAAATATTTTATAAGAGAAAGAAAATAGAAATTAAACTGAATTGGAAATAAGCTGAAGAGAATAGGTCCTTAGTATTGGAATTGTTGTCTAAATTTAACATTTAGGCACTCCTTTCTTTAACAAACACTTTTTTTTTGGTGAAAATGTAGTAGAGTCTTATGTCAAAGTATTACATACCTATACAAGTACATTTCTAGTATCACAGGTTGTTTTAACTCTTGCTAGTGCCAAATTTTCATAAAAATGGTAGTACTTGTATAAAAATGGAGCACCTTTAGCAGTTTAGCATAACAGAAGCATTTTTCTTAACAGCAAAGTGACATTGAAATATGAGCCATTTACTAACTGTTAAAATAAATATGTACTGGTGGAGTAGTTAAAAAATTTACTACAACTAGTATCATTAAGAAGAATAGTTAAAGTAGTTACTTACTACAAATAAGTTAGTACAAGTAATAACCTTAAATTAGTTGTTAATTAGAGTATTAGACTAAGCTTAATTAGGTTGATGAAATGTTTTTATGGGAGAGTGAGAATATGCTCTGACAACCTGACATATATTAAGGGCCAAAATAGTCAAGATTTTTATTTTCTCTTAAACAATTACACCTCGTAATTCTCTTTTCTTTCTCTCACTACCAACTTGCTTCACTTCTTATATTTTTAAAGTTTTATGGTGTTCCGTGTTAAGGCTAAGAGTTTAATTAGCTTAATTATTCTACGGTTTATAATCCTTAATCGGGAAAAAGTTAGCTTAGTTAAAATTATCTTGATGTTTCTATTCTCTTATAATTGTTCTATTCAGACAAAGTCTGTATGTACTTAGGATTTATTTTCTTAATTTCACCTGCATTACTCATTTTTGTATAATTCAACCAAAAAAACCTAAATGATAATTGCTACACTAGAATTAGCACTAAGTTTTTAGAGATTATAGGGTGAAGATGGGCGTTATGAATACGGAGTAATATACAAAATAAATAGTAAAACAATTATAGATAATGTAATTCAAATATAAAGTGTAATAGTTGTTTAAAAAAAATAGTGTAGCGATTAATAAGAAACATTTGAAATTGTAAACAATGGCGATTGACGTAAATAAAGGGAGTATTATTACCTGTTCTTCAAGTATGATTGGACTTCGCAAGATACTCCATAAAATTTTAAGATTTACTTGTTTGAACTTTAGACATTGCGATTTCACATATACTTGTATAGTTGTACGTGATGGCCTGATGGGTGGAAATGCATATTATTTATAATTTACATCTCTCAAATTCTATATGGACTTGTGAAAATTATCACTAAAGTAATCAAATGACATGTATGAAATTATTCATAACTCCATTTAGATTCTGCAAAAAAGAAAATTCAACATTTCCTTATTGTTATGAACTTATGATATAGGATTGGTCATGCACTGAAATTTAGCATGAAAATATATTTACAATCCTTTTACTTTAGCAATTTTTTTTCCCTTTAAGGATTAATCCGCTACTCTATCCGTCCTTAAATTACATTGTTACTTTCCTTTATTATATGAGGAATAAATGCTGGAATTAAAAATGTAATTTAGGGACGGGGGAGTACAAATCTAAAGTTAATAATTTGAAAATTATTTACCATTCTCCTATATTACTTATTACGTTCTATAATTATAATGTCTACAAAGAAAAAAAAAACATTTATAATTAAACGAAATACTCATGTTATTTCAAAAAAAAAAAAAAAAAATACTCATGTTTGTGTCAGTATAATTGTCAAATCAAGCCCATACAACTGGGCCATTTGGTAAATGGTGGGTCGAAGAGTCTGATGAAACAGGCCCCACTCAAATGGGCGGTCCACAGAAAACTGCACCCATCCATTTGTAGACCCATTCATTTGTAGCCTTCTAGGTTTAGAATATGGGAAGTAGGTTCACTGGTGGTTAGCCATCTTACACGGAGTATGATATACTTTGTAGCATTGTAGGAGGTTAGGGTAGCGGGCCTAGCGGTTAGCTCTACAAAAACCTCATTTACTTCCAAATTTTTATAATCAATTTAGGGGTGGTACTGTGTGATAATGAATATTTGTGGGGCGAAAAAAATTCACGTTCTAGCTAGTAAGAGTTCCGTTAACTAATTGACATAGTAATGACCTTCATTGCTAGATTATGTACAAATTCGCTACCATTACCACAATTTATACTCAGTAATTGTTAACCAAACGTGCCGTCAGGTGTAGCCGTGTAGGTGTAAGGCTAGGGCCATTCTCACTGAGGTTATTATAGGAGGATTTCCCTAAACCTTCCCTTTTCTAATAGGACGAGTTATAATTTATTTATTTATTTTTTTTTTTTTTTTATTTTTTAAAAAAAACGCTGCTTTCTCAATAAGTGATGTTTCTCTTCATTATTTCAATGGGCCTTCCTATTAAAGAAAAAAAAATCAGTATAATCAATGAAGTGTCAGAAAGTGTAACCCTTTTGGGGCAATGATGTTGATCAAAATAGCTGAGACTTGAATAAACGATCAAGTTTTTTCAATGTTTACTTGATCACAAACTCACTCAGCAATCAGAACAAGCTATTGTCATATTGTGTAGACGAGTAGTACTCACTGGCGGATCTACATTGGAACCCGGGGGGGCACGTGCTACCCCCGGGAAAAAGAAAAAAAAAATGTGCTACCCCCGGGAAAAAGAAAAAAAAATGTATAATAAAACCTTCATTCTTAATACTTTATAATTATTAAACAATACAATTCATTATTAATACTTTATAATTATTAAACAATGCAAATTATTCATGATAATTGAGTTTGCTTCAGCGGTACATAGCAAGTTAATAAAATTGACTTCCATCGAAGAAAATTAGTAATATCTGATAAATTGACTAATTTTCTTTAATTGTAATACGAAATATATATTTTGATAGCTAGTATGTTGTACATGCATAATTTTATCCGCAATAATAACTCATAGCAAAATGTATAGATTGTTGAAATTTGATGGTAACATTTTATACAGAATCAACAATTATGCAAAAACTTAACTTGATGTGTTATACCATCTTAAATTTAGTTTGAGTTTCAAGTTCGTAGGTGTATATTGGTTATTTCGTCCCTTTAATTTTTCTAGTATGCGTTTAGTGCTACCCCTAGTCTGGAATCCTGGATCCGCCACTGGTAGTACTAACTGGTGAAGAGCAAAAGGTTTGAGAATTGAATCTGATACCAGGGCGACGAGGTCTAAACTTGTAATAGGGCTCCTTAACTTCAAACGGAAGCTCGATCTTGCTCACCCCGAGACAGTAGATACACCTGCTTAGTCTTCTTGATAGAGCTGTAGCGTCTGAAGGTGGTCACAAACTCAGGACTCAAAAGGCAAGCTGATGAAGGCTTAAGCTGTTTTTTGCCTTTAGGCTCTACAAGTTGCTATTCCTTGTATGAATCAGGTGAGGCTGGATTGGTTCAGTTCACAGCTAACTGAGTTTTTGCAACCCAACTCAACCCATTAAAGTTTTCCTAATTCTGCAATTGTTTTCACATTACTGGCCTGAACC
The DNA here is from genome assembly GCF_948465745.1 of Chenopodium album. Classification (NCBI taxonomy): domain Eukaryota; kingdom Viridiplantae; phylum Streptophyta; class Magnoliopsida; order Caryophyllales; family Amaranthaceae; genus Chenopodium; species Chenopodium album. The sequence continues at coordinate 70,611,814 of NC_137842.1, read as the reverse complement.
CATAAAAACAGCATGACAATTTCACCCAACAAGTATAGTCCTCGTCTAATCCGTTTCAAGTCTAGTCGAACCAGACGAGGTGAGTTAGAGCCTACATTGACTGGTTCACCAACATGCTTCGGACATATTTTGATTTAGATTAAAAGAGAACTTATACCCATATAGCTAGAAAGGTCATCACGAACAATGGACACATCCCATGCTAAGACTGAGCCCGATGGAAAACAAAAGGCAATACCACAAGTCCACAACCACGACGCTATATAAATTAATTCACCAAGGCACATCAACATAACAGGTAAATGGCAAGATATATACAACCCTATCCTCAAACCAGATGGACAGCTGAAATAGCAAACATCATCGTTCAACAAGTTAACAGCCAATTTATACTTCGTATATTACAAGTTCCTCCAAGGAAAAATAATTCAAAAGGGTCCAGCCTAAAGCCAATGTCCTAGTGCCTACCTTAAAGACAGTTTATGCAATAAAAGCGAAGAAACTATCCAAACCCATATCTACAAACCCCAAGTGGGGAGCAAATTAACTCCAAATCTGAACCAAAGGAAGAGAATCACAAATTTGTGCTACGCTGAAGAAGCTTAAAGCCCCTTTCAGTTAGCATCTTAGCTAAAAGTTTCTTAAGATGTTCAGACTGAAGAGTATAGCCAAAATGGCCCCTTTTTCTTTCCCTTTCTTTTTATACAATGGGCCTAAAAGCACCCTTCGGATATATCAAGTAAAATAATAGAATTAAACAAATAGATAGAGTAAAAGTGGAAAATCCTCGGAAACAAAGATACTAGTCAATATGAGGAATTTAACTACGATAACCATCACCTGAGGTATTCTGATTTCCAGATAACACTGTTCTCGATTCCACGACAGACCTTTAAAATCCACTGTCAGTTCCAAGTTAAAAGTAGCTACGGCATACATCATGAGAACATGTTATAGTACCCTCTGCTTTTGCCTCTCCCCTTCTTCAAAAATGCATCTGATTTTCTGAAAGCCATGTAGCATGACAAGTGACCATCTATGAGGGTGCTAGAGTATTCGAAGGCAAGGTAATCCCACCTCCTCTAATTGATACTTGTGGACCCTTAGATCCACTTGTAGCCCGACTCACGAGATTTGAGTCGAGGAACACCACAACCACAGTGATGTCATCATGGAAATGACGGCGAACCCCACGGTCAATTTTCTTCAGGTCCGAATATCTCATTTCTCGCTTCTTAGCCGCTTCTTGAAGTGCAGTTTTTACCAGTCTCTTAGCACTTCCCTGCTAAATCATAAGGTAATAGATTAGATATGCATGTGATAGTAAGATAAATCCAAGACGAAGAAAACAGTTTTAATACAAAAAACAATACTATAATGTATTGAAATATGAAACTATAGCTAAACCGAAGACAAAGGAAATTAGAACCAAGACACATTATCTTTCCTCCACATTATTGTGCATGAATAGGTGTTATTTTTTTAACCCAAACAAGAGATGTGAAATCAGTTTGAGACATCCAATCAAGAAATTGTGAATAACTAAGGAGCGGGAGAAGAATTCAGTGACAGATGCACAGCTCAACAACAACAGAAGTACATATAACTGACCTCATAAAAGATAAAGCTGTGCTTAGACAGCTACTTATAACAGAGTACTAAACAAATCTACATATTAGACACTTCTCAAGGCGCAGAAGCATAAAATCAAACTAGAATTTAAAAAAAATAATAAGAAAGAAAATTTCAAAATTTGACTAAGTTTAACATTGCAAAAGAGGATATTCTAGATCTACTAAGTACTAAGTATGCCTCGTAGCAGAAAAAAAGCTACTGATCAGTACTAATCAAATCTTACATTACGTGGATTATTTTGGACAATATCAACAGCTTCTTGATTGCTAAGGTGCTCCCACAGTCCATCAGAAGCAAATATTACAAACTGATCATGTGGCTGCAGTTCATGAGCTATAATTGATGGGTCTGCGCTCAATATCGGTCTTTTGATAGGTTCTCTGAGTCGGAATTTAGCAAATAGAGGTTCTCTATTGAACTCAGCCTTCTTAAGATGTACATCTCCAATAGATCTAGAAACCTGCAGTTAAGAACTCATAAATGTTAAGCACATTTTTTTCCATTGGGATAAAACATGAAATGGATGCATGGAACAAATTACAAAATTACAAACCTATCAACCCTCACTCTACTCATCTTAAGTTGAAATAAATCCAGCTTCTCAAAATCCACTAAAACATTGATACAGTAAATTCAAGTTCAGATCTTTTGACCAGCCAAAACTACTAAACACCATTTACAAAACAAAATCCACGGGAAAAACATTTTGTGGCTTTGTGCTTGCCAAATACATAATGCACTTCAAAATGGGATCCACAGTTTGCCCTAACTTTTGGAAGTTTTCTGGTATCGGGGTCCAGTGTAAAGGACGCCATAATGCTCATAATTCCACGTCATATACAACTTAAAGACAGAAACTTTTTAATTTCTACAGTAGGAAAAGGTATAAACTTGTAGAGCCAATATGAATGTCAATACCAGAGGAAAACCTAAATTGTAGCCTATTCATAAGGGACATCCACAACTTGCAGCCAAAACTCAAGTGCCGTAATTATTCCAAAGTCTGTCGTATTTTGACTCTAGTCTCTATGTATTAGCCTCACCCATGAAATTCAATATTTTGAGAAGAATAAACTTGCACCTTTAATCAATCCTCAATTTATATATATACATAAAATCACATTTACTGCAGTGAAGCAGCATAAAAGTTGGGAGTAATAAAATCCATAACTTCATATGCTAAAGCAAGATACAAACCCAACATTTTCTTTCAATTGAATCAGCTAAAATCCTAACACTTAAAACATCACTAATTAACAAAGATTATGTAATAATCACTTTAGGGTTGCATCTGAAAGCTGCAAGCCTGAAACACCACAAAAGATATGTCTTGCTATCCAAAAGTTGGTCTAACTTATGGGGTCTACAACCACTTTCACGTACAATTTTGAATCAATGAGAAGTCAAGAAGAAGCTTTCTAGTGTAGGGCCCATTTACCCATAATCTTGCAAAATTCTTACAGTCGGGTTATTGTGTTAATTATATGAAAAAGGGGGGAAATCTTCCTATATAAAATTCGAGCATTATCAACCGCACTATATTACAACACAACCTATATTACATTAGACCAATTACTATGGAACAATAAAAGTACCTTTTAATAACAACTGCCAACCCACCATAAATGGTTATGAGTAGAGAAATATTCATTCAGTAGTATGCCTAAACAGTTTCCCTCAGTCCCAGAACTATTATACGATTTTTAATTTAGTTAGTCTAAAACTGTTGCCTCTTTAGTAAAAAATGTCAGTTTGCCAAATCAATTTTTTTCCTCATTACCATCAAACCATTTTTCCATAGCCTAATTGGTTAAATCTCCAATATTAGTTAATTACAATTTGCATTCATAAAAAGCAAAAAACAGACAATTATGTGGGACAGAGTGATTAATGAAGGATACAATACAGGACAGTCAAAACAAAGTTGGGCTGACATTGAAATTGACAATACAGTTCAGAATTTATCTTATGGGATTGAGCATACCGGAAGAAACTACATCACAAACAGAAATAAGATTTTATCCAAACATTAGTGAAATCTTTGCAGGGTAGAAATCACAAAAATATTGGATTGGTCCTCAGTTTCAGAGCAGTAGTTAATTCTTTTTGTATCCTAGTGACAATCTAATGGCAAGAAGCAGGAGCAAAAATGAGATAAGGAAAACTTGAAGAGATCAATAGTCCTTTAAGAGACAGCTGAAGAAGCTTTAAGATAACTAACCATTGCACATAGCTATCAAACTAAACTAAATTATAACTAGACCCCATTCACACTCCCATATCAAGCAACTTACCAGCTACTCCTTCCAGTGGTTGCATAAACAGGATTTTCAGCGCAGTCTAGTGATACCATAGGTTTAGCTTACTTGAAATTATGTGATGATAATTGACAACAGGAAGTTAATCGAGTTGAAGTAGGACAATAACCAATATGATGCAAGTAACAGCAATTCTGGACACAAATTATACCTGTATAAGGCCCTTTACACGCCAAACATTGTGCTTTAACACGACAATATGTGAATCATCAGGATGCATAGACTGCAGCTCCTGTCTCACAGCCTCTAAACATGCATTGTGCTCTGTTGAGAGCTGGACTGCAAGAACTTCTCCTGTTGCCTTGACAAGTCTCCCCAAAACAGCTCGAGAATCACCAAGGTTTGCGATATAAAGTGTACCATTACATATCACTCCTACTAAGCAGCATGATCCAACAGCTGCAATTTGGGGTTTCATTGGCCATTGCCTAGTAACAACAGATAAAAATCCTTCTTCTGTTGCTTGAACTGCCTTCCGAATTACATCAGCAGATATGCACTGGTGTTCAGTAGCAAATCCTGCAAAATAATTGATATAATTTACTTGGGTTAACTTAATCCCCAAACTCATAATTTATAGGCCATTGCATACAAACAACAGGATCTTTCACAAGAATATTGACAATTTATTTGGTTTCCTGTTCTTTTAACAAGACGTAATGGAAAAAATTATACATACATCCAGTTTCAAAGAAAACAACAAAAGAAACAAAAATTTAATTTAGAGGAAATCTGACAGGGGATGGTCTTTGGAATCAAGTAATTTGATAAAGCAAAATTCATAACTTCCAAAAGAATCTTTCTTATCCAAACTTAGAGGAACTTCCAACAAGATTAGCAGTGGGTAATAGTGATTGGAATAAAGAGAGTACAATACAACAATTGATCCCCATGTCCGTACAAAAACATAAGGAACAAATTCATTCTTTCATTACTTCATTTTAATTCCACAAACCAAACAAGAAGCATAGAAAATCATTGTTCCAAATTCGAAAGCAGTTTGAAGAAACTTACTGCGGAGATGACGAAAGAGGTGATCATTGACATAACGGGAAGTCTCCGGGCCACCATGCCCATCATAGACGCCCACAAAAGTACCAAAGGGACCAGAATCAAGTGTGCTCAAGCTGCCTGATTCAAGTTGACTTTGATCCTCAAGCAAACTATTGGCTTGCACAACAGCCATTGAGAAATCACCATTAACATGCTGCCCAATATCCTTGTACCATAGTAACCCTTCTTGACGCCCAATCGAATCCGAACCCGCGTGGATTGAAGGATCCGAAACTGGCCACAAACAGGCCCTCAGAAAATTCATGAACCCTGATAGCATACCTCATCTCAACCAAACCACCCTCCTAATTCCCCACATTTCATATGGGACACTTAAAAACAACTTTTTTTCACCCAACAATATTACACCCTCCCTTTTTTCCACCTAAAAATTTCAACTCCACCCTTCTTACAATTTGCAAATCACCACTAAGAAAATCCAAGCACACCCTAAATTCTACAATATTGACATATATATTGATCAATATGTCTAACAGATCATATTCCAGTCTAATTTAGTCTCAAATTTTCGATTTGATTTGATTCGATTTGATTCGATTCGAGCTCCGAAACCCAGTTATAATTCTCCCTGAAACATAATAATCAACCTATTAACAAAGCTTCTAACATGAAAGACAAACAAAAACAAAATCAATTTCAATAAGAACAGTTACAAAGAGGTAATAAACTCCAACTTTTTCTCTCTCCAAATTTTTAGGCCACAAATAGTGCTTTGAAGCTATATATCTATATATCATGGATAAACCCACAACAAAGGAAGTTTCACAAAGAAGAAATTAAAGACAAAGATGACATAATTCCAAATTTTAACTCAACCCCACAAAGTCACAAACACTTCAATTACTATCAACCAACAAATCATCAATTAAAAAAAAAATCAAAACCAAGATTTAAAACAAATTATTAAAAAAAATAATAAAAATAAAAAAACTGACCTTATAATTGGGGGACTCCCACTCTTTGGAGGGGTACCCAGAAGCTGAGCAAAGATCCAGAAAAAAGAGAAAAACAAACAAATACTACTTGTGGCTGCAAATACTTTCAGATCTAAAGATCCATCAAAATCAAAACCAGTAAAAATTGCAGAAAGATTGTAAATTTATTTTTTTTGGGTACTTTTTTTTTTAATAAATTGAGCTTTGTTTGGTATGAGTAGTTGGAAGAAAGTGATGAGACTGAAGAAGAGAATGAAAATGAGGTATCAGCATTTCCAGAAAAGAGGTGAATTGAATTGAATTTTGTTTAAGTTTTTTTTGAAGGGGAGTTGGGGTTGGGTTGGAGGGGTCTTCTTAGCAGACAGACCCCATTAAAAACCAACAATGGAGAGCTTCAAGCCAGCAAAGCATAGGACCAACTATGGGCTCCACATCCCACTTGAAATAAGCTTATTTTAACACAAATTATACTCGCTTTGTCCGGAATTAATTGTCATATTTTAACTAATTTTTGTACTAACATTTTCTCGGAATCAAATAGCATAATTAAATGAGCTTATAAAAAAAGAGTAATTTCTCTTGTAATTTATATTAACACGAATCAAAATTATGTTAATTGTCACAATTATGTTTTAAAACCATGTCTCTAATGGTCTAACCTTAATTTTTTAAAATTATAACTATGTTTTAAAAGTTAGTTATCTTGGACAATTATACCCCTAAACTTATTTACATTATCAACAACTAAATTTATAATTTCATGCCAAATCGAAATGACTTTTGAATATGGCTAGTTATGGCGTGCACATCGCGCACGTTAGCTGCTCCGATAAAAGTTAAAATATTAAACAACTTATAAACATTAATTTTTTTGGTATTTAGAGAGCCACAATGGTAGGGATGAGAATCGATCCCATGACCTCCTAGAATCGGGGGAGGAAGCTCTAATCACTTAAACTTATAAACATTAATGAAATACATTGATATATGATGTAAAATGGTAGATTACACTATTTAATGATTAAAATTGATAACCATTCCTTGGGATTGCATATATCAAACTCTATCTTTCAAACTTTTATAAACAAGTATGAAGGTATTATATTTGACAGCAAAAATTATAAAGATTATTAATATTATATTAATGTAACAATGAAATAGGAAGGGAAGAATCAATGAAGGTTCATTCGGTCCCTTGGTTCCCTTTTAGTTTTCTTATTTAAGATTATAAAAATCAAAGAAAAGAGTTGGCTTTTCAAGGTCAGCATTAAGCAGAAGGAAGTTTCAGTGGATAATGGTAAAGTTTTGATGATAGCAAAAAAAAATTGAGGTTTGGTAGTATAGTAGAAGTAATGTTCATAAATGAACAGTTGGGAAGGCGGTGATTGAAAACTCTTTTCTTTTCTGTTTTTATCTAGGGGAGTTTAAAATATTAAATTACGATTGCTATTTCAAAAGAGAAATACTTATATTTCGTACTCGTAGTATTTAATTAGATTAAATTACTCATATAATACGGAGTAGAAGATATATCCACCTCTAGAATTTGAGATAACAGTAGTTGAGGAGTAATTGTTTTAATTTTGGTGACTTTTATGCCTCAAGATACGGAGTACTCCGTAGTTGTTTTATCTTGTAGCAAGCCTTGGACTTTTGCTTTTTAATATTTTGGACTTCATCATGTTATGCTTAACTTTTGATTAGATTACTAAACAAGTCCACATTCATTTCTTCAATTTTGGTAAGACTTGTGTTAAAGTTTCTCTTTATTGTTCAAAGAATCAAAGTATGCTTAAATTGATGTCCACTTTTAGGCGTTATTATAGAGCATAGTAGGTTGAAAATCTACTACTTGTAGGATTGGATTTGGGCATGACAAATTGACAATCTCATCATAAGCATTTAGTAATTAGTACGTATTATAAAGGATAAAGATGATTATATCATTATTATCATTATTAGTTATATATTGTTTAGAATATGTAAATCCCTTGATTTACTCCTTAATTTTGATAGTCAAAGTATATCCCTTATAATTAGCTAACGTACCTAGTCACATATTGTATCTAGTCATAGTTTGGAATGTTCAATGTTCTAATCTTGTACTATATATACTTGTGTATATTTATCAATATAATCAAGCTTTCCAATATTCTCTTTCTCATAACTCTATCACGTATATAATAGTTGCACAAACAAATTAACTAAGAATACTTTTTTTTTGACAATAGAACTAAGAATACTTATGATTATCCATATATAGTTAAAAAAAAATTACAAAATCTAGTACCACATGCCTTGTTACTATTTAATATAGCTAGCAATTACTCCGTAATTGATAAAAGCATTAGATTGCTCGGGTTTTTAAAGTACGTTGTTAAGTAAACAAAATTTTATCTCATGTATGTACTTTCGTATTGGATTCAAAACTTTAATCAACTAAACTAATCTACAGTCAAAGTAACTTCGTACATCATTTAAACAATGAAACAATAGGTGCTTCAATTCGTATAAGAATTTATTATTAAAGGTTAAGATTTGAAAATGAAGTGGTGATGAATAATAATGCATGGAGGTAAGAAAGACATGGTACGTAGGGACTAGATAGGGAGCAGTACAGTAGTAGAAGAGGACATAAAACTCTCCAATTCCTAGGTACCAACCAACCTCTCTTACTCTCAAACCAGCTCATTCTGAGCTTTTCTGTTGCTTTTTTTGGGAGCTTTTTTTGGACCGCCGACCTTTCAATTTTTTTTCCTACTACTTCTAACAATAAGTTCGAGTTTTTTGAGTTGACCTCTCAATTAATTTTAGTTTCCACCATATTGGCTTAGTTTGACATGTGTCCCTGAGAATGTAGCTGTTAGCTGCGATAAATTACTACCTCGGTTTCTTATTATGTTCAACAAAAGAGTATTATTTGTGACACGTAAAATATTTCTTTATTACACATAATAAGAAACGGAGGTAGTATTAGTAATCAATACAGAGTAAAAGGGAATAGAGATGAAGAAAATCAAGTATGACCACTTTTATTAGCTAGTCAAACAGACACTTTAGGCTTTAGCCTCCAGCATTTACATTCACGTGAGCTTGATTTGTTTATCTTGCCCCAAATTGTGTTATTATGCATGCATTTCGTAGCTACCACATTGCCTGCTTAAACTATTTTACATTGTAGAAGTGTTAACCTAACAAGTTTGATATTCGTTGTTAAAGAAAGGTAATAAACACCCTTAGCTTGTTCCAAATATTGTTATGTTCATCATTTTAAAAAGTTTTACAAATTAAATATTGCAATATTTTTGTCTAAAAAACTTAATTAATTATTCTGTTTTCATCATGATGTAATATTTTTAGAACGGAGAAAGCAATATGGATCGGAGTATGATTTACGTTCTCATATCACATGAACGACATTGCAGCACCCCTTGTTTCGCATTGTCATTCAATTAAAAGGCGGTACTATAGAATAATCGAATTGCCTTATATAGTTCTGCCATTTTTGTAAATGCTATTTATATACGTAGGTCTTCCCATTTAATCGGCTTAAACTAAACTAGTTAACAAGGAATTTACATAACTCTCTTTATCACCTAATTGATTGTCCCCTCCCTTTTGTAGGTTATATTTTTATTAACATATGCATGCACATGGAATTTATAGATTATGATAATACTATATCTTGCTAGGAAGTTATAGACAGTTGAGAATGAGTTGTAAATCTCTGATTTAAAAAGGAAAAAAGGTTTAATTCGAAACATATGATTAAGGTTGAGTATGGCACTTTATATTTTAAGTATTTTTTAACTACTTCAACATAGGTTTGTACCTAAAAAACGACCAAAAAGAATATTAATGAATTGTATTACTTTGTATTTATCAGTATGAATAACATGTGCGCTTTAAATATTCTTTCTAAAATTAAACGGATCTTTTAAGCAAAATTACAATACTATCACCTGTATCGTGACATTGGGCTTATGATAATTAAAGTAAATCGACTCAACTTTTGATACGTACAATATATAATTTACACTATCGACCTTAGCTTGGTCTTCTGATCTATTAGGGCTCATAAAAGCCTGATGGCTCCAGAGGTTAAATTAATTGTGTCTTTAGTTGACTAGTGATGAAATTTATTATTGGTTAATTAATCCATATATATTTAACCAATTAATTTCTTTTCTATATCCCTGAATCTATAGTTTCTAAAATAGTCCGACGATGACTTGAGCAATAACAATCAGATTGTGACCTTTGCTCATTTACTTGCTTGAATTGTAATACAACCTGCAATATTTGACGAGTTAAGGTCATAATCACTAATCAGTGTTGAATATTATGCATGAGTTAATTTTTCAGGTTTTTATCGTGCATAGAGTGGACTGCGACCTTGGACCAAACCTACAATTTAAAGAGCCGACTTCTAAGAAAATCTATACAATTTCACAAAGTTTTGTCACCTCGAGTCCACCCATCCAATACATATAATTTCAAAAATTGATACGTCTAATGTAATAATAAATACTTTTTCAAAAGTTTATGTAAAATGTCCAAAGTTTTATATTTAAATTTTAAAAGTCGCGATTTCTCATAAATTTTAATTGGATTTTTGTCATAAAATTGACCCTGATTTTTTAATCCTAAGTAGCCCGGCCTTGTTCATAGAATGCAACTACACTGAATCACTAAATAAGCAAGTATACGTTTTCTAAACTATTTTTTGTTGAATTCAATAATGCTTCACAATCGAATTTATTACTCTGTATTTTAATTTTATGTAATCTGGATTCTTTTGTTGAATCTAATTTTGTATGCTAGCTTATATTTGAATCAAATTTATGTCATTGAAACAAATTAAAAATAATTTACTTCTTTACATAAATTTAATTCAAAGTTTTAACATCTTGTATGTTAGAATAATAGTACTCCTTATTTTCATAAGCCAGGAGTACTTCCATCTATCCTATCCTAAAAGTATGTTCCATTGAATATTCTTAAAACATTAATTAATTGACACGTATGCAATTTAATATTTTACTTAATAATCAACTTCAGCCGACCATATATTAAACTCGTATCAATGCAAATATACTTTAAAGCATATATCTAGAAATGAAGGATTTTTTTTTTTTTAATTTTTTAATTTATTTTTATTTGATAAGAACTAATATTACTACGAAATTGAACTATTCAACTAGGGTTCGTTGTAGACTTGTAGTGGATGATAATTGATAAACCGGTTTAGTTAGTTAAGGTTTTAAGGGAAAATAATCAAGACTTGATATGAATCTCGTCTGATCTACACCATTTTACGCAAGTCTTTCTACACTAAACAAATTTAAAAATTTTAGGGTACCTGCGGTTGTACATAGAGTGATAGAGTGTGATAAAACAATAATTCCCCTCGAGTAAAAATGTGTGGGGTGACAAGACTCTTGTACCTAACAGGCTAACATAAAATTGAGCAGTGAGCACGAATGGCAAAGAGCATCTCTGAAACTTGTGTTGGATTCATTCAATCTTTCTCTACCAAATCGTCTCCATCAACAAGAGTACGATGAGTATGTACTACATTTGGTGAAAACTAATGCATTTTTTGCAGATTTTCATCTCTTTTATTTATCTGATTGGGACATTTTATAGTTATTTATTTATTTATTAACCAGTACAACATGTACATATAAAAAAATAAGGTTTCAATTCCAAATGTGAACCATAGTTTCCTTATCTTTTTGGTTAGACACACTATTATTTATCCAATTGTCCTTATTTAGGGATTGGGGTTCGATTTCTCATAGGGACGGACATACTCTAGTAATTGGACGGTCTAATTAGTATTGCGTTGCATTATTTGAAGGTGCGGGGATGAAGGTATTGGATGTTTACGTTCTAGTTAAATATATAAAATCGATAAATTATTTTCAGCAATAGTGTCACTATAGATTGACTAGAACGCACGAAGTACTTGTAAAAAAATCTTGATTGAACGCACGAAGTACAAATTGTTGAATACTGTTTTGCATGGATAATATATAGTTGGTTATACATCCTTATCTATGATTGAGTACATTTATTAATTATTGACAATTAGAGTTAACACAAATATGTGATCTACATTAATTTGAAGCTATTCAAGCTAATTACAAAACTGATTATCAATGATAACTTCAAGTAGTACTTCAATTCGATCTTTGCAATCTTAATCCAATATATATAATGACGTCGTACGATAATTCATTATTCATTGAAAAGTATTAAGGCTAAGAATTAATTGATATTGTTTTTCCAATATGGGACAACTAGGTAAATTTCTAATACAAAAGTATAGAGAAGTTTGTTTAATACTTTTTGTTTCTAATCCAAAACCTAAATAACACCATTGCTAATAATTTACCTTTTTATGATATCATTTTTTTTTTCGTTTTGTTTTGATTTCAAGTGAATTCTAAGTTCCTTTAAACACCAATAATTATGTGAATGAGATGTGCATTTTTATGAGTTAGCTAGATGAAGTTAAAAATGTATACTCCGTAGAAAATCTATTTTTTTTTTTTGGTGTTTAGAGAGCCACAAGGGCGGGGGTACAGTGAGAATCGATCCCAGGATCTCCTGAAACCGGGAGGGAAACTCTAACCACTTGAGCTATCCCTCACTCTCAGAAAATCTATAATAAATCATATTACACGGTATACATTGCGCGTTATGATCAAAACCAAAACCAAAACCTATATACTAAGTGCAATTTTTTAAAACAAAAATCTTTAGTTCTAGAACATTTGAATCTATTCCTATATATTAATGAAGGTATCTAGAAGTTTAATTGAATATCAATTTTCTAAGCATGAATTGTAAGAATAATATACTTAATAATAATTCATAAGAAACAAGAAGGAAAAAGAGCTAATTAGATGAGATAAGCACTTTGGTAATGCAATTTATAATCTAATTCAAATTATTCAGGAGTTTCCTGACTTTCTCATCTCCTGAAAGATCAAAAATTCAGATAATACACCTTCCCAAGTATCATGCAAAATCATACTAATATACAAAAAGACTTGCGTGGACCTGGTCCACAATAATATTATTGTGAACCCGATATTTATACACACGCAACTGACGTTATATTGAACATAAGGACCCTTATTTTTAACATAGTAACCTTATTTTTAACATAGTAACCTTTATTAAAACTTGTATAACATTTAATATTATTGTGAACTTGAATACAATGTTATAACCCTAATTTTAACATATGACCTTTATTTTTCATATTGACCAGTATATAATATATTTCATTAAAAAAATTAATCTCTTATAGCCTATATATTACCAAAATAACTTTTATTTCAACATAGTGACCTTATTTTAATTATAGTGACTTTTTTTTTTATTAATAAAACAATCATAGTTTCTCTAATATTAGTGGTCCACAATAAATTAGTGTGAACCAGGTTCATTTAAGAATTTGTAACTAATATAACTCCCCTCAAACTTTGCAAAATAAATAAATAAATTAAATAGATAAATGCTAATTAGTTTTAAATTATAAATATGATTAGTCTTCAAAATCAAACAATTAATATTTTGACCAAAGAGCAAATATGCACATAAAACACCTTCCCCAGATCATGCAAACAAAGTATCGATTATATTCTTGGTATCTCACTTTATAGAAAGTAACCGTATTGTCCATATATAACATTATTTAACAATTAGTTGATTGTATGATAATTATATTATACATACAAAGTTCCTTACAAAATCAGAGAAATGATATTTTGACCAAATTTGAATAATATTAGGTAATATACCAATTAATATGCAATGATTTGCATTGTCGAACTACAAAGTGTATCGACTTTATATAAGATTATTATTATTAAAGCGTACTCTCTCTATTCTATTAAGATATTCTCATTATTTAAAATTTAAAATTAATAGAGATCGAGTTTCTTTGATTTAATGTGATAATATTAGTTAAACAGAAGGAGTACATGCGATGTATGTAAGAGTTGAATTAGGGCCCTCCTAGTCTTCTGCTAGTAGTTATAGGTTCTGAAAATTCATAGGGGTGATTGGAGAGGGGAAAGCATATATATTGCATATATGCATGAATCTGATTTAATTAAGAGTTATGTGACGTTTGTTACATATTTTATAGGGTCCCATTTGGAATATGACTTGAGATTCTCTTGCTGGAAACCATTGATTTATCCTTGTTTCTATTTTTGGTTCAATTATTTCATATTGCAAGAGGTGCACCAAGGTTTTAATTTTTAAATATCTTATTATCCATGCAACTATTTCATATAGCTAGCTTAGCCTAATTAAATCCCTCCCCGCTTTTTGATCAATCTTGTAGAGACTCGATCCATAAATCTTAGACGAAATAATAATTTACCTATACACATAACCTGAAAAGTATGTAGCTAGCTTAGTAATATATAATTAATTTAATTGAAATCAAGTAGAATACTTGATTTTCGATATATGGTATAGTCATATAGCTGATGCCAATTCATTTAGAGGCCCCGACCCGCCCTAAAAATAAATTGTTAAATTTCGAAACAATATGAAATGAGCCTGGGCAACCCGAACAAGGAGGAGGAGTGTTTGGTCCACAAACAAGGCTTTGGAGCTTCCATACTAAAACCAATTGGCAATAGTAGGAGGTACTCTTCTACCTTATAAAGTGAAACCATCTCTCCTCTTTCTCCAATGTGGGACACTCATAAGTGGGTTACAGTACAATGGGTTTCAACATAAATAAACTCAATTTTGAACATGATCCTAAATAATGAAGGACCTTATGATCATCTGAGCTACACTGCTTCTCAATTCTCAATAGTATAATCTAATCTATTGAATTAGTGCTAGCTATGTAGTTTAAAACTAAAAGAGAATCTTGAGTTGATAACGTTAATATAAAGAGATACATACTAGGCCACACTACCTTAATAATAATAATAATCTCTATATTATCCAATCTTCTTTGGTGGGATCAATTATACTAATTGACAATTGAAATCTGCAGTTAACCAACCTGTCGCATGGAAATTATCACAGATAATCTAGATTAACTTAGACTATATATTATAATGTGTCATTAAATAAGATTGATGTACCATATTAAAATGTCTATTTCTAACAGTGCATTAAAGTCACTGTGTCATCCGTAATGTAGTGGTGGGGGAGATTTGTTAACCTTTTTTTTTTTTTTGGAAATTCTCTCTGGTAACCACGAACTTTATTTTTTTCTCAGTGGTAAAACCTAAAACTTTTGATTATCAATGGTAATCACGAATTAACAAAATTAGGTTAATGATAACATTAATGATATTAAAACATCATTAAACAATTAACCAGGGTTAATCTTAGGTTAAGTAACAATAGATTTACATTAATACCCTTCAAATTATTTTTTTTAAACAAAATAAAAACAAAGAATCCAAACCCCTCCCCGACCACCAGCCAACCACCAGCCCTCCTCCCTTTGCCGGCGCTCAGCTCGGTGCGGCTGACGGCGTCTCAACCCTCTACCCCGCCGGAGACCCCCACCACCAACACTCCAATCCCAAAACGAGTTCCCCTCCCTTGTTCCCGACTCACCCTCTCTCTCCTATCATCACCACCAAATTAAAACCGCTTCTCGGGGACGCGGAAATCATCCATCCTTCCTTGTCGGAATCAACCACCCTCCTCCCTTCCCTGATTCCGTCTCGTTTCCCGAATTTGGGTTGAAATTTCAAGGTTATTTTTGGTGATTTTGGGGTCCAATTTGTTGATTTTGGGGGTCGAATTTATCGAAATAGTTGATTTTAGGGTCGAATTTGTTGGTTTTGGGTTTGAATTTGTTGGTTTTTGGGTCAAACTTGTTGGTTTTGTGATCGAATTTGTTGATTTGGGGTCGAATTTGTCAATTTTTGGAGTCGAATTTGTCGATTTAGGGGTCAAATTTGTTGATTTTGGGGGTCGAATTGCTACTTTAAGGGTCGAATTTGTTAATTTTTGGAGTCGATTTGGTTAAATATGTTGATTTAAGGTCGAATTAGTGGTCGATTTTGTTGATTTTGTGATTTAATTTGTTGGTTTTGAGTCGAATTTGTCGGGATTTTGTTGAATTCGGGGTCTAATTTGTTGAATTCGTTGCTGCCGCCGCATTTGGTGCTGCCGCTGCCCTCTTTTTCTGACCTTAACAGCAGTTTAACAATGGTGGTGGTGGCTTTAATGGAAGAAGATGGAGGAGGAAAGACATAAGGGTATTTATGTCTTTTTATTGTCCAATAGCTAAACCATGGTAAAGAAATTAACAATATGTTTAACTTAAGTTACCATTAGTTTAAAAATATTAATTTGTGATTACCATTTATAATCAAAAGTTTTAGGCTTTACCACTAAGAAAAAACAAAAGTTCGTGATTACCAGAGAGAATTAGGAACAACAGTAGATTATGTAACCTTATCTTCTTTTGTCTCAGTAATACAGTAAAAATTTTGGTCTGCTGTTTAATAATTAGAATTGAAGTCAAACCCTAATAATACTATTTTCCCCTTTTCATGATATGAAATTTGTAGCCCCAAAAAAATTGAAATATGTGTAGATGTGAAGCGTACAAGCTTAGGTTAAATGAAAAAATGAAACTCGTTTTGATTAGCTGAATTTGTATTGAACATGACTGACATCTTATTTAAAAATTAGATATGAATATAAGTTTTTTTTTTTATTATTTATTAAATGATCGAATCGTTAGTTTGAATATATAATTTTTTAAAGCTCAAATGGAAGTTTGAACCCTAATTCTACATTGACCAAATTAGAAAATTAAGTTTGAACATGATTTGAGCATGTTCGAGTTGATAACTTGACTCTTTACACTCCTCAAGCTTGCCATAACAAGATTAATTTAAATGAGTAAAACAGTTTGAAAATTGAAAAATTAGATGAGATCATATAAATGGACAATATATGTTCAATAATTTTGTGACATATATATACTAAGACGTATTGTAATCCACATTGGCAATAATTCATCCTCCTATTAAGGAATTAATTAAGCAAAATTAGTGGAAATGGAAAGAGTGATGAAAGCATGCATAATAGATATATAAGTTGCATGTAATGAAGGAGTTGCTTTCAGAATATTTTATGCGAATAAAGGTTGAATAACCTTCCTCACAATGCAACAAATTACAAGTAAATGAGCCTCTCAATTTTAAGTGACGTATACCAAGCACTTAGAAAAGTGCACGATGGCTTATCACAACTTTTATAAAACCATTGGCTCATTGTTAACATAATTCGACCACTTATATATTTAAAGATAATAATAGTGCGTGAAGTGTTATATATGATATACTAATTTAGGGCATGTTCACATTTACTGAGCTGAACTAAACTGAACTGAACTAATTGGAGCTGAACTGAAATGAAATTAAGTAAATATGAACATGCTTTAATAACGAGCCTAAAATTCACTATTATTTCCTCTTACAATGCAATTACAAGGGATTCAATGGGAGAACAACATAATCCACAATAATCTCGTTGCGTTATATGTTAAAATTATATAATTGGGTTATAAAGTTATTTCATGATATTTGATAATTTCTCCACAAGTAATATATAATATTTTGTATTATATATATACTTGAAACTAATGGACGACCTTGTAATTACATTTTTTTATATATATATATAGTTGTTAAATCAAATAAAAAGATACTTTGTAGTATTAGATCATTCTACTAGGGTAAATTAAGAGTGAAATTATTATTTACCTTATCATTAACAATAATAATCATCCTCTATTGTTAAAAGGTACGTAGATTGTATATATTATATATTTTCTCATTCTATATATTATTACAACTCTCCATTATTACCTAGGATCTAGGCCAAGAAAAGGCATGATGAAAGGTTTAACCACTATTTATTACAAATCCAAAACTAGATGTTAATTGCCTTTTGGACTAGATAAGATATGTTTTAACTTTAATTTGCCTTTAATCAACATAGATTAGTAGTTAAGTTAGTTAGATTAGCCATCATTATTGCTATTGACTATTGTCACCCATCAAATCCTAATTTATCAAGAAATTAATTAGTCAGGAGCCCTAGTCGTCATTGCCTCCCTATCTTTTCACTTGAATAACAATTTGCGCTTGCTTCTTTGACAAATTAATCTGATGTGCCATTTGATAGTGCAATTTTGCTCTAACGCCAAGTTGAGATTAAATTTTAATAGCTTACGGTTACAATTTTGAATCACGAGTTAAATTATAAGTACCGAACATTATTTAGATAATTATAATACTATATGCTTTAATCGTTACCATTATTCATGTCGATCAATATTTAATTAACATGAATATGTTTTTTCAATTATTGACACTCGCCAACAACTTAAAGAACATCATCATTGCAGTATCCATTATCCAAAGCTATGTAATTGTGAATTGTCATACCGATAGATAAATTATCTCATACTAAGTATAACATAATTAACATGTATGTCATGATTAACCTAGATAAGAAAGTTAATAACTAAAAGACATGCATTAAGCTCAAACCAATCAATAATGATCAGTAAGCAATAAATTAAGAGCCCCTTAATTTGCTCCAATAGCACGCAGTACATAGTTGAAACAATGATGCCATCTCATTTTCATTCTAATCTCCTCTAATTATACCCCTTTCTTTATCATGGCATGCAATCCAGACAAAAAGGACGCACCAAACTTGGCCAATAATAATCTTTTATATTAATGTCATTTTTCCAATTACAAATTTACGATTGACAGTTAGTTAAAGGGACCCTCATATTTGTCAAAAATCTAACGGTCAACACAACGGAAAGATACAATACAAAACATGAGTTATCAATAATCATCACAATAACTTTTGTCTTAGTATTCAATGTGATGAATCATTCTAAACCACTCTATTTAATTTTAAAACAAAATAAAACCCTGAATAATTAAGGAAAAAGGATAAAAATGCTAGTGGTTTCAATTCCTAGAGGCTTAAGCCGCTTAATCCACCTTTCTTACATACATCAAGAATATAAGGTAGGTTGTCTTACCACTTTAGAAATAAGGGTATGTTCACATTTACTGAACAGAGCTGAATTAAACTGAACTGATTGGAGCTGAACTGAACTGAATAAAGTTAAAATGAATATTTTATGAGACAAGGAAATTAAAAGCTGAACTGAACTGAACTGAACAGGCCCTAAATGATAAGAGATTTATCGATTAAGCCACTAAATAATTATCATCAAGTTTAAATTTTTATGATTGTATGTGTAATAATGTAATTAGATAGACTAATATTATACTATAAAAATCTTAATTGATCCTATACTCTCCTATAGGGTATAGGGTAACAAGTAGCTAAGCTAATTAATTAATAAGAGGGACAATGAAGCATGTGGGTTGTTTTTTGCCTTGGACTTTAGGGTAGTAGACAGATAATTGCCACTCGTGCAATTTTCCTTCATCACATCAAAATCTCATCTGGGAAAGGGAAATGGACTTATTACTCAATGATTGGGATAATAAGGATAAAAATCATTAATATCTTAGACCTACATAGTTAACTACATGCATTTACTATACTAACTATTTCAACATACTTGTAACATCTTTACCATATCTTATCCTTGAGATTCAAAGGACATTCACAATTTCACATGAACATGGATTCTTTTTATCACCCATTGCATCAACTAGTCAAGTACATCAAAAACTAAATCAAGAATCGACGTAGCCATTATTATTGATGATGGATCGCTCGTGTGTACATTGTAGTGATGTATGAGGTGATCACGTCGACATCAAGTTATTGTTTAAGATTTATTAAGCTTTCTATTGCTACTCTTGAATAATAGAAGATAGAACATATCACCTACACGTAAAAGTATTTATCAACCACTAAAAAAAAACATATATATGTGTTCATCCGCTATAATAATTCACTGTTGTGCATTACTAGTTTCATTTATAATAGTACTTGTTACTCCTTAACCTACGAAGCTCGGTAAACAAAAAAATAACTATATTTTTACATATATAAAAAGAGAGACTTGGATGAGTTCATCTGATCGATCTAGATAAGAGCGCAAGATAATGTAATGAATTGTAAGGTGTGGTAATAACAAAATTTTGTCATTGGCTTGATGTGTCTATTTTCTCTTAGAGAGGTAATTAGTACCTAATCATGCAAATACTAATCAAATGTGATTGTCAACCGTACTAGGCATGCAATGAGACATCAATTCTCTGAAATAGTAGTACAAAATGGTCCAAACAAGACAAATTAATGAACATAATTCGTTTTCTATTCATGTGGTTCCCTATTTTCCTAGTTGCCCCTACCATTCTCCTTATCAACACCTTTCGCTACAATAAAATTTTAGCTATATTGTTGCTTGAATCAACTTTCTTCACTAAATTGAGTTATTATTTTACAGTATTACTAGTACTAGAACTAAAGTTATGATACAATATCTAATCCATAGTACTAGGACTAATCAATCATATTTTAAAAATAACAAAATATCTAAATTATTAATTAATAATTCTAATTATACCCTTACATTTGACAACAAATACAGTAATAATTGACAACAAAAGAGTGCAATAGTACATTACTAGATGAAGCCCGTGCGATGCACGGTTTGTTTGATTTTTTTTAAATAATGTTTTTTTTTTTGTAAATATTTAGATAAAATTCCTAATATTAAAAGATAATATATAATATTTAATTAATTTAAACTTAAAAATCTCATTCGCCAATTTTTCTTACATGGCAGCGCGCTGAGAAAATTAGATCCTACGTGACTCTCTGAAAACTCTGGAAAAAACTCTCATTTATATATAATTAGATTGTATGCACACATTTAAACTTATTGATGAACTCAAGGAATAAAGGAATCCAAACAAGGTATCACTCAATATTTAGATTCTCATAATTCAATTTTACACCCTCATTATAGTCGTATGAGTATTTATTTTAAATTTTATTTTATTTTTAAGTGTATAAAATGCCGTAAAAGCTATAACATAGATAAACATATTAAATATCGATTGCCCTCATACATTAATATGCACCTAATACATGCATAAGCAACTTAAAAACTAAAGGAAGGTTCCCTTCCAATTTGGAGCTAGTGTATGCAAGATGATCCAAAAATTTAGTCAAAACAAGAAATTAAATAATGATTATTTTGATAACATGAAGCCGAGCTGACTCATATCTGTCATCCCACAAAAGTAATTCGGTAAGATATCATTTTTTATTTATTTTGTCAATTTTAAATGGTCATTAATAAATATAATTATTTTGTAAATTATTAATTTTGTTAAAGGCATTGGACTTTATTATTGACTTGAATCTTAGATCCGAATCATCACCAGTCACCACCCCCTTTAAATACGGGTACTTAGTTCTAATTTTTGCTGGTTTATTTATGTTCTTCCCCCCTAAATAAACATATTTAACATTATGATTATAAATCTAACTTTATGCTTCTTGTAATCTTATGATCTTATCTACTCTGTATATACGAAGTACTCTGTATATATATATTATGAGGCATTACTGGGACAACGCTCGTGTTCAAGAAGGAAATTTAACATTTAATAAGTAACAAAGGATTTAAGAGAGCTACATGTTATCTCGTTGAGCTTGAAATTCAAAAACGGCTCAATTTGCTTAAATAATACTAAAATTTCAATGTTGTCAATAAACTGAATGGAAGCATACATAATTTTACTGCATATGCTTTTGTGAATAAGCTTAATGCGCGCTATACAGGCACGCGTGCACACATGTATCCTCAATGTTTCGGACCCAGGAGAGCAAGAAGAAAACTTCTGTAATCGCCTGATGTTTCTGAGTGGACTGCATCAACCAGTGACTTCTTGTACTTCTTCTCATACTCGGCCTTTATGTACTGCATATCAAGCTCCACCCTTGTTACGATAACCCTGATGAGTGTTGTGTCATCGGTTCCCAAGCCCTTCATTGCTTCTCGTAGTACCTGTATTGCAGCAAGGGTGGTCATAAGACATAATAAGTTGGGATAGTAATCATTTGTAATGTTTAACATTTTCCAATCAAAATTTGTATCAAAATTTGTCCAATAGTTGAAAGTTGAAACAAGTAGAGACTTCATCTTGGCTAGGGACTAAATTAAGTTACCTTCGCAAAGTATTTTGCTGGGTTTTCTGCACATCTTAGAATTGTCAAAAGAGCGTATGCAAAGAGCCCGGATGTTTCTTTCTTTATAGCCTGCAAGAACAGCGAAAAACTCTCAAGTGAGACTGGTGTATGGTAAGACAAGGATCATTTATGTTAACATAGAGATTAAGGGGGTGAAATGTTACATTTCCATCTGTTTCTTTCTAGAATTTGCCTGAAAAAAACTAGTAGAGCACCTCAAACACTTGTTCAGGAAGATGCATAGAAAAGGAAAAATGTACCTTTCTAATTGAATGTCCATACATACTATTGTAGGCTGAATCTGCAGCAGCTAATTGTGCCCTGCTTCTCTCACTAAAAATTTTAATGAACATGTCCTCATCAGTTCCGAGTTTCTTCTCCCCAGCTTTATAGAGGGTTGTTGCATCGTTATCAGCAAGCATTCTATCAACTTCGAAACCTTCACAACGTTGCACGCTTACATATGCTAGCAAAAGCTACAGCAGAAGTGATGTTTTGCCACGTCAGCTTCTTACATAGTATATGACTAGGACTCGCGTCATAAGGTATTGAAAATCACCAGAACGTTAAATACGTAGTAAGAGAAATGTTACCTTCTGGTGATCTCCAGAGGTATAATATTTTAGATCATGCTCTAGGTTGACCCCATACTCAGCATTGTAGGTCTGCTTGAAGATCTGTATTTGGGAAGGTGTACGAGAACAAATAACTTCAGTGGCACCTATGAGATCATCTGCAACCAATGCCTCCCTCACACTAACAGCATCGCGTGTTGCTGGATCTTCCATCCAGAGCAAAACTGCATCCTGAAAAAAGATATAAATGTTGCAGTTACTCCGTATTAGACTTGTTTTACAACCGATGAAGCTGGGAATAGAAAAAAAGGAGGGTTGGGGAAAGGAAGAGCAAATCGCCACAAGCAGCCATTTAATCACTCAATTCAACTTACTCTTCGAATCAAAAAATGAATATAGGAAAGGAAATGGACTAAACACGGGCATAAAAATTCAGCTATAAGTACTATGAAAAAGTCTTTAATTCAAAAGAGCGAATCATGAGTGACATAATACCTCTAGTTTACCACTGAGCTCCTTTGACAACCGATGGAGAAGCTCTTCAGAGTACAAAGGTTCATATTCCTGCTTAATAGCTGCTCGCTGTGAAGCATCACGATGAGCAAGAATATCGATCACTGCTGAAGTATCACAACCAAATCCTGGGGGGAAGGGTACTCAAGATAAGAGTCAGATTTCTTTCAGTTAAAAATGACAGTCATATGAGATTTTGAGATCCTGCTGAAGTAAAGTTTACAGTTAAAGATTCACAGAGTGCAGGCGCTGATATGAAAATTCTAACGCATACAATTCAGGCACTGATAAGCCATTGTTCTTGAACAATTGACTACAATCAGCGGGATAAACACACTGTAAATCAGTGGAAACAGTAAAACGATTGAATAATACTTCGCAAGAAAGATTATTGATTACCTTTGAAAGCCTTGTAAAGTTTAGCAACATCATCACGAGTAGAAACTGGCATTGTAGGAACACTCAGACTTGACATTTTCGTCGCTAACTACAATTTTCTCAGGGATTGAATTACTAAAGCAAATTTCAATGTTCAAATATTTTTTTCTTTTTGGGTGCAATTTCAATGTTCAAATATGGCTTAATTTTATAGCAAGTTCAAATTAGGTTGAGTATACGCTAGATTTTTCAACACACAATTACACAAATAGATTAAGACTTTAGACTCATGATGGGAGAATTTTCAACTATGAATGCCATATATATTCTGAAAATCAACTAGCTATGTTAGTTTTCATTCAATAATGGATAGCATAATTTTCTCCAGAGCACATTTTAATGATTGAAATATGGAGTACTTCGTATTTATCTAATCACGTCAGATACATATTACTCGCAATAAAATGTCCAAGATGCTGACTAAACTCGATAATTCAAAGAAACTCGGATAATCTTCACTTCTATCACATAGCCAACCTAATTAATGCTGAATAAAGTCTTCAATTCACACAATAATAAGTTCAATGTTGACAATTCTCTAACATAACATACATACATCCAAACACTCGCAACCACACACACAAATCCTCAATATTATGGACCGAGGAGAGCAAGAAGAAATTTCCTGTAATTGCCAGAAGTTTCCGAGTGAACTGCATCAACCAATGACTTCTTATACTTCTTCTGGTACTCGGCTTTGATATACTGCATATCAATCTCCACCCTTGTCACAATAACCCTGATGAGTGTTGTGTCATCAGTTCCCATACCCTTCATTGCTTTTCGTAGTACCTGCAATGCAACAAGGGAGGTCATTAGTTAGAAGCATTATTTATTTGACATATCATGGCAGGAGAAAGTTAAAAACAAAAACTATCATGAACCACCATTAGTAAAAAGTTCAAGCAGAAGGCCTCTATAGTTAACCAAGCAGAACTACATGCATGGGGTGCAGTTATAGAGCAGAGAAAGAATCACTCGATTTAAGTATCCAATTGCTAGAATGCACTTCACTTTGAAAGATGATAACTTGATAAGCTATAATAACAATTAAATAAAAGAGCATATCGCAGAAAATATAATACCACCCCCATGCTTCTCACAAAAGACCACTTATTACTTCATTTCATTACTAGGATGCACTTAGTTTGAAAGATGAAAAGCTAAAGCGGTAAAGATTTTTTTTTTTTTTTTTTAATTTATTTAAATAAATTAAACACAAACAAAGATTGCAGACCCTTGAATCCGTTTAATCATTGTAAGAGAATTCAATACAGAATAAGCGTGACTTGACAACTGCAAATACTCCAGAATTTCCATTGTAAAATTTACACAACATACAAAAAATCATGTGTTTCATAAATGTATAACCATCCAAACAGAATTAATCAAAGTCTGTTGGCGCATTTTTAAAACTAGAATCCTAACGTCCTTCCAGTGAACTAGTAAAGCATTGTTCATTCAAGAGCTGATTTCATGATGACTACTAGTAAAGCATTGTTCATTCAAGAGCTGATTTCATGATGACTAGTAAAGGAAAAAATAACTAATCATAAATATTCAAGAGTCACCTTCGCAAAGTACTTTGCTGGGTTTTCTGCACATCTTACGATTGTCAAAAGAGCATATGCAAAGACCCCTGACGTTTCTTTCTTTATAGCCTGCACCAAAAAATGCAAAAAATAATTAGTTAAGCATCTCACAACTTTGCACCAAAAAATCAAACAAAAATAATACCTTCTCAAGATTGTGACCATGCATTCTATTATAGGCTAAATCAGTAGCAGCTAGCTGTGCTCTGCTTCTCTCACTAAAAATTCTTATGAACATGTCCTCATCAGTTCCTAGTCTTTTCTCCCCAGCTCTATAGAGTGTCTTTGCATCGTTCTCAGCCATCATTGCATCTACTTCATAACCTTCATAACGCAGTATGGATATATATGCTAGCAAAAGCTGTAACAACAGTTGGTAATACATCTTGTCAGATCACAAGGCATTGAAATTCGCCATTTTGACAAAGTAAAAAAGAGTGTTACCTTCTTGTGGTCTCCGGAGGTATGCTTTTCTAGATCATGCTCTAGGTAGGTCCCAAATTTTGCATGGTAGATCTGCTTGAAGGTTTGTATCTGGGAAGGTGTACGAGAACATATAACTTCAGTGGCACCCCTGAGGTCATTTGCAGTCAGTGCCTGCCTCAAAACAACAGCATCACGCGATGCTGGATCTTGCATCCAGAGCAATACTGCATTCTGAACACACAGCACGCAGGTTACAATTGTTTGCCATTTCCATTCACAAAAGGTAAGCTTAGATAGAGGGTGAGGAAGACCAAAGAGGGAGGGGGGTGCACAATTCCATGGATCTATTGAAGCTATTCGTTGTATGGAAACATTAGCTATGGTAAGAACGCCAATCAAGTTACACGCGTGGAAACTGAGTTAAATATGATTTATATATCAATGAAATCTAGTGGCTGTAACTTTGTAAAAGTAAATAATGGAGTTGAGCATATTAATTTAGAAATGTTAAAGAAAGAAAACCATGCCGAATCTTGGCATCTCATACCTCAAGTTTACCACTGAGCTCCTTAGACAATCGATGCAGAATATCTTCAGAATACAAAGCTCTGTATTCCTGCATGATAAATCCACGCTGTGTAGCATCACGATGAGCAAGAATGTTGATCACCGTTGTAGTGTCACAACCAAAACCTAAAAGAAAAAGTATTCAAGATAAGAAAAGGCTATAAGATCCTGCTACAACAAATCCATATGTCCATAATTTAGTCTTTTCTCTTGACAATTGAATGCAATGAAAATTCCAACATACAGAGTTAAAAGCGTAGACAAGCATAAACGCTGACTCAATATGCTCAAGCATATCTTGAGACAAGATTCAAAAAGGATCAAAAGCCAATTTTCTACATAATTAAGTAACAAATGATCTTATTTCCATTTTGGGGCTTTAAACAAAAGAATTTCCCATTTTTCGCCACTAAACAAAAGAATCCAAGAACCTACTTGGGAAATTTTCAAATTTAACCTACCTTTCCATCACCATATCTCATCCTACAACAATTCTTACAACTTCCCATTAATTACACACTTTGATACACATTAGCGATACGTCGATAACAGCAAGAACTCCTTACATTCCAGACAAGAACTTACTAAGGCAAAGAGGTTTTTGATCAAGAATCAAACAAAGTGTATACGAATGAGGATTACTGTATTTAATCTTTGATCCCAAAATCAAAGTTAAGATATCAATCAACACTTTGATCACAACACTAAGTTCAAAAATTGCATAATTCTGTAAAACATTTCATAAATTCACATAATACCAAATAAAATAGCCCTAATTCACACAAAACACAAAATCCTTCAAATGAAAAACAGAAATTAAAAAGAAAATAACGCAAATGTATCATAAAACCCTAACTATCATACATATTACAATTTCAAGAAAATTTAATCAATACTTTGTAATTCAGTCGAAACAGTAAAACGAAATGATTAATCGTCAAACTGGAAAAAAAGGAGTCAAAGGAGAGAGAAAGAAAGAGATTAGTTACCTTTGAAGGCCTTGTGAAGTTGAACGACGTCGTCGCGAGGAGAAAGCGGGACTGGAGGAATATTAACAGTGGACATCTTCGTCTTCTCCGAAGTTTTTTTTTATTCTCTCTCCTATTTGCGTTTTCTGTTTGTGAATAATGCAGAGAGATATGATTGCTTGGATGAATAAAAAATGAATTTATGGATATTCAGTATTTCAACAGTGACATGAATTAACAACACGTATGACGTTTTTTTTAGGGAACGTTATAGGCTATCTAACTTGTTAAGTTGTTAAAAGTTTAATGTGTCACGTGGCATGTTATTGATAGCGTATTGAAATAATTATTATAAAAGAAAAAAAAAAAAAAAGTTTACTTGTTAACTAAGGTTGTTTTTATTTTTGTTTGAAGAAACTTGTTAACTAAGGCTATTCTATAGAGAAAATACAAGTTCATATCAGGTAGTAACGAATTGTGTTTATATCAGGGCATGGAGGTCATTTTGCGTGGTTTAATGAGGGGCAAATTCGACCAATCGAAGGTACAAGGCGGATTCCCATTTTTAGTACCCCGTTTGAAAGGGAAGACATGTCAACAGAAATGTTAACATCGTTACCTCTGAGTGATAACCTCGAGAACCGTATTTCGACTCACAAATCAGTCACGAATTTTCTCTCTCAATACCACCTTCAATCAGAACCGTCGGCGGCAGATTTCGCAAAACCCATAGATCTATGTATGTATGGCGGTCCCAAATTAAGTTCATGTCTCTCCAAGCTGCGATGTACACCAAATCACCTCCTCTTTCTTCGATTTCAAACAATTAGGGTTTGATTGTATCACCTAATACTGTTAACAAGGATTTTAAGGACATCATACGCGAGAATGGAAGAGGAGAATTACATAACAGCAGACGGCGTCCAGGTTTTCGTGAATTAGAGAACCGTTACAAGTTGTCCTACACAATTGACACAAAACGGTGTCCACATCAGCATTCCACCACTAACACATTACTTCTTAGAAAAGAAAGCCAACTATTTACAACTATGCCATGTTATTAACAAACTTTCTTAATTTCTGTTAAGACTATTATAAATGGGGACAGACTCTTTTCCATAAGTTCAATAAGATAGGAAATAAGAGCAAATAATTAAGTAAAATAAGATAAAATTTAAAATACTAATAATAATAATACTATTCTGTTTCATATAATTTGCAACGATTTGACATAAAGTATAAAGGAAAAAGGTCTCCTTTTTGCAAATAATACGAGGCAGTAAGTTAGATAAAAATTTAATACACTATCTGAACTATTTTATTCCAAACACACAAAAATAAAAAGAAAAGATTATATTAGGCTAATGATAAATGATAAGAAATACAACTAAAAATGATACGAAATACAACCTAGTTAGGGTCTGTTCTCATTGACTGAACTCAACTGAACTGAATTGAGCTGAGCTGAACTGAACTAAATTGAAATGAATACTTTACAAGAGAAGGAAATTAGGAGCTGAACTGAACTGAATTTCAACGTATGAGAACAGACCCTTAGTTCATTGTACTTTCTAAAAATAAAAAAAAAAAAGATTCGTTGCAAATGGTGGAGTGGGGGGAAAGAGATGAATACTTTTTATTAGAAAAAGTAAAGGGACAATGGAAATAATATTATATGAAGAGAATTCTCTTATAGTCTTACTATAAGTGCTTAGATCTACTGGTAAGAGATATTTTCTAAATCAAGGTCTTGAATTTGAGACTTATGAACACAACAATACTTGTTGGGAAAACTTTCCTCCCAATTAAAACATGATTTGGCTCAAATCCAAATTAGTCAAAATCTGATAAACTTTGGATTATTAGGTTTGCGTGTATTTAAACGGGGACAATACAATTTTTTTTAGAATAAGAGAGAGACAAATTGGAAAAAAAAGTAAAAAAAATAAAATAATACTAAGGGTAATTTTGAATTTTCAGGCTAGTAGTTGGGGGTAATTAAAATCGTCTGTATGTGATGTCACATGTAATAGATGGGTTAATGGAGTTTTGTTAACGATGTTAGTAAAGTAACTTTCTTTAAGTCACAGTTAGTCCCAGTTACTCCAACCTTTGTAGAATCTTTTTTGACGCTCCTCTCCTCTTCGTTCTTCCTCCTATTATCATCCTTTATTAAACTTATATTTATGGAATCATAGATATACAAGGTCGTTGGTGTTTGTAACATTAGGTAGTTGTTGGTGGTGTTTTCCGAGCACGGTAGTTGAAATTCATGCAACTAAAGGTCTATATTTTTCGTGGATAACACCGTGAATTCGAATAGCATTTTCAGTGGAGTTTCATAAGCTTAAGGGCTACTTTAATGGAGGAACATTACACTTCACCTTTAGGGGTTAATCATATCTATTTTTTTTCTCTATTTTGTCTTAGGGTTTTTGGAATTGGTGGTGTCGGTGATCGAGGGATGGGTGATGATGAAAGCTCGAGCTCCTTTGATAAGCATTTGATGGGTTTCGAACACTAGACCTCGAGGAATCAAGATCTAATTTCTTACCATCTTAGTCCATAACAATTCATGCCATCTATGCAAATAAATATAACTATAAATGACACACGCTAATTAAAAGGAAGAACGTGATAAACAGTTTGAAAAATAAATTAAGAGGAATAAAAACAACATTTCTCAAACAATAGAGTGTTGAAATTGTCTTTCTATACTCTTTGTTAATTAGTAACATTATGTGTAACATTTATGCATACACATACATAATCGATGACAATATATTTTATAAATAAACAATTTAATCAAAGTGGTAGCCCGAACAACCCTATGCAACGCCCAGGCTACACACTAGTTTAGTTCTACAAATGGTGACTGAAGCTAACAACATTAATGACTACTTTTTTGCACTGTTGCACATTGTCAAGTAACAAAATACTTCTCTCACTTGAAATCACAGTAAACAAGTGTAAACAATAAAAACATGTATAAAATAGTTTCCCAATATAAATAATAACGAAATTGTCAATTGAAATACGCCATATGTTGATATATTATGAAAAACTAGTGTGTAGCCCAGGCGTTGCACCGGTAGCTACTTTAATTAGACCTTGTGATTATCAATTATATACATTTATTTTCAAGTTTATAACATAGCTTATAATTAGCTTATATGGTTAAGTAACTATATTTCTCATAAAAGGTTGGGTGTTCGAATCCTCTTAGATGTGCTTAGTAACGTTTTTTAATAGATTAGTATAGATTAAGCTCGCCCCTTTAACAAATCAATTACATCTTTCCATCATGTTAACAATTTACATGCCAAAATTCACACCCCACACTTCTAAATTAGAGCTTCACTTCTTTCTAGTTTCTTGTCTTATACAACTTTTTTTCACTGCCAATTCTTAAACCTTGCCCCAATAAGCTGCGAACTCAGGAACATATTTTAATGCCGCAAATTATCTTCTAAAATTGCCCCATTTTTCGATCATTTAGCTGAAAATTAATCGAAAATGTCGGCGATTTTCTGTCGAATCAAAGAGATGAAGTTGAACAAATTCATCCACCAATTCAGAAGATATCATTTCCAGATTTCTACACCTCAGTTCGTCAATCAAACAGCAGCTTCGCTAAGATTATCGGATTATTATTTTCTATCAAATTCCTCGAAAATTAGCCCTAATTTTCAACGGCGGGTTGAGTTATTTAATTCTAGGGTTCGATTCTATGCGGCCCCAGTTCAGGTTAATTTCGTGATTCAATTTCGGTTAGTTTTCTGGAAAAATTTTCAGTATTCTCTCTGAGGATTTGGGTTTATTGTGAAATTAATTAATTGTTGTTGAATTTGTATGTTGTTAGATTAAGAAGAAGGAGGAAGTGACTACTCCCAGTCGACCGCGGCTTAATGAAGAGATTAAAGCGGATATTTTAAGAATTGTTACTGATGAAGGTATGATGATTTGGGTACTTAATTATTGTTAAGATTGTAAGACTGAATCAAAATTGTATTGTGCATTGTTTGTTTGATTAGATTTTGAAGATTTTGGTCAATTGAATTATACTGGACTGCTTTCTACATTGTATAACTGTATAAGTGTGCTGATATTTAATCTTTGAGGGTTTCGTAAGGATTGTCATGTTTCGTATGTGAGTGATATTGTATTTATGTCGATGCTATGGAAGGAAGTTTTTGCTGATGTTGTCCCAAAAAATAATGTTTGATGTTAACTCATGTAGAATGATTGTTGCTTTTCTGATACATAGTAGCATGCTTGTATTCTTTCCAATTACTCTTGTTCGCATATTGCCCTAAGCTCCTAACATCTTTGTATTGCACGTAATTCGTATGTGATAACTGATATTGGACTATTGGTCACCTATTGCCTTCATCTGTCGTGAAAGCACAAAAAGAATTTACCTTAAACATTGTCATGTTATTGGGTGAGGAGAGTGAAATTAGAATTTTTTTGAAGGAAACACAGAAAGTAATCCAAAGGGGGTTTGGTGGTTGAGATTTCTTGTGCATGCTTGCAGGACATAATATCATCTCAAGACAGGAAGCTCTGAAGCGTGCAAAAAGTCTGAAGCTTGATCTAGTTGAGGTAAATATTCTTAGTATTGCTTCTACAAAATTATGAGGGAGAAGTTATATGAATTTTAAGCTCTAACAAAGTCTATAACATGTTTTGTGGCATGCATTGTTGACTACCTATATGTTTTCAGTGGGCCCCCCCCCCCCCCCCCCCCCCCCCCCCCCCCCTTTTTTTTTTAATTATAAATTTTTTAATTTTTATAAATTTGTTTAATTAACTTTTCCTGTTTATGTTATGACTTGAAAGTTGAAAGAAATTTGCTACCTAAATGCAAATTCATGCTTCAAAATTTACATACTTAGCTTTAGCTTCATCATCATAAGAGCACTAATATATCCGGAGATGAAAGCCATTAGCTGTTCAAATTGTTGTAATGATATTAAAGTGGTCGTGGCCTCCAAAAGTTCTTTTGTATCTCCCAAAGTGAAAAAGATAGGGTTTTTCCCCCTTATCATGATCATCACCCAAAGGTCCCACTTACCTTATAGACTCTGCATTATTGTCTCTCTTGGATCCAGTGTTAAACTGTTGATCAGTCTACATCGTTGATCCTTCCTGTCTTTCAGGTATCATTTAGCTAAGAACCATTTTTTCTCTCTTTATCTCTCATTTCCGTGGCTAAGTTACTGTGTTGACATGTGATGATCCATCCTCGGCACCTTGCAGCCTTGCAGGACTGTAAGTGATAAATAGATTCCCTTGAAGTATCTAGCCCTTGTTGTTCTTGCTTAATACTAAGGTGATTGGACACTAGAATTTTATTGACCAGAATTTAGAACTGCATGGTCTGGCGGCTGTCTCTATGCTTGTTTGGTGGCTGATAAAAGCTTAGTTCACTTCAATTATATGGTTAAACTGTAGTTTAAAGATTGACTTAGAGTTTTTGTATCTTTATACATGTTTAGACCATAGGTAAACCTTATCAATGTCATTCTTCTTTTCTTCGCTCTATTCTCATGTGTTTCTCTTGCTAATGCACACCCAAACACTTTGAAGTCACACTAATGCACACCTTCCATACGAGAAGCACTCTGCCCCCCCTGATCCTTGATAATTTATAAGATGTTGGTTTAATGGCCTATTATTTTGCAACTTGTCTCTGGGTGTAAGTTTTCGAATAATCTAGTTGGCGGCAAATTGGTACATTAATTTGTGGATAATGATGTACCCGGCCTTTGATTGTTTGTCTCCAAGCTTCCGTATACCTTGCATTGCCTGCTGATTACTTACCATCTGATTACCTCTGGTTATTGCTTACCATTCAATTACTACCCCCACCTCCACCCTCACTCCCACCTTGCTCAAGCAATTAGAAAAGAGCTTCAGTATCATCCTTGCAAGAGTTACAACCACCAAACATCTTTCGTTTTTAGCTGAACAATCATTGCTTAATGTACAGTGTGCACATCTCTTTGATGAAAAGCTTCCTCGAGTTCCTATCTAAGCCATCCAGCTCCTTATTTGACAATTTCTGTCCAGTTCTGTATGTTTGCATTCTTGGGTCATTGTGCCTTCTAGTATCATGGAAAATCAGCATTAAATGACATTGTTCCCCACGATGATGCTGGAAGAGCATTGAAAGTTCCAATCTTCACTTGTCTGCAAGCTCCCAGTTTTCACCATCACCTTTTTTTCTGACTTGGTTGGAAGGAGTTAGTAAGGATATGAAATATATGGATTTGCATGAGGATGAGACATTGGATCGTAAGGGATGGTGGAGGAAGATTTTTGTCGATGACTACACGGAATAATCACTTTTGGTTCATTTAGCTGACCCCACTTATGGGATTAAGCTTTGATTGATTGATTGAAGACCTTGATTTAGTCTTACTGAGATTTAATCATTAATTATTAATCATTATAGACCTTAATGGGGTTTTATATATATATTTATTTTTATTTGGGAAGTTTAGTAATATTTTATTTTATTTATTCTATTTTTATCAACTTGGTTGGTTCATGTTTCAATATTCTGATATTGCTGGTGTTATAAAGGTCTGATATGTTTGTGAGTTCACAGGTTGACCGAGTAGCAAAGCCTCCTGTTTGCAAAATCATGGACTATAACCGGGAACGGTACAAGAAACAAGTTAGAGAAAAAGAGCGTGCTAAGATAAAGGTAGGAGATTCTTGTTGAAGGTGGTGTCCCTTAACCCCCCCTCCCCCGATTCTTCGTTTTAAATAAATTTATCTTAATTGTTTAATTCCTCTTCTTTATTATAAGAAACTCTGGTGCTGTATATTGTTTTGGACCTTGTTCAATTAATATTTTTTCTAGCAACCAGTGTTATAATATTTGAATGTGCGTGCTTTTCTTCTGCAGTCTGCTGGCAGTCTTAAGAGAGGAGGTTGCAAAGAAATCCGTGTTTCTGCGAAGTCTGTAAGTTTTTGCAATCAAGAAGATTGCTTTATGCTAAAGCACACCACCTACAATTGCTGTGAATGTAACAACTTATCTGAAATCTGTCTATCATAATTTTCACGAATGTAGTATCTAATATTTCTGTATGCGGTAAAAGTGGCTTTGTTTAGATTTAGACTTGTTTGTTGTGTTTAGTAGTTAAACATTTTTTTCCTCTTAAGATTCTTGTCACAATTTATCTGCAATTTTTTTTTGAGCAATGTGCAATGCTGAAGGTTGACTGTTATGTTCTGATAGATTTGTTATTTGTAATCAGCTTCTTGATTTCCTTGCTCCAGGAATCGAAGGATGTTAAGATGAAAGCAGACACAATTAGGAGATTGATGGAACGTGGATACCGAGTAAAGGTAATTCTTGCGGAAATTTGGAATAAGATACATAAAACCAAACTAGAGTCTAGCTTGCTAAGAAAAAGGCATAGTTGAACCCAGAACTTTGCATAAACAGGAAGCTTTTGATTCCAATGTGATGGCACATCAATATGTTGAAGGTTACCATAGCGTGCTGAAACACTCATGATTAGTTGAAACTTGAAATATACTTATAATATTACTGCATGAATGTGAAGTGCTTGGCTTTGCATTATTGATTTTTGATCAATTATTTTCCTGCTATTTTCTATTTGTGCAAACCTTGGCTTTATTTCACTGTCACTAATTGGTTATATTTCTTTGATCCCAATCAGTGCATGGCTACTGGTACTGAAGACCAAGATTTAAGTGGAATTCTTTCTCAAATTTCTGCTTTGGTAGAGACCTTGTATTCTGTATTTTACCACTTTTCAGAGCTCTGGTTTACACCTGTTCTTGTTCTCCTGTTCTTATGCCTTCTGAAATGATGTAGATTGAAGATGATGCGTTTGTTGAAGAAAAAAGACCAGCATATTTAATAGTTAGGCATGTCAAATTTGGTGTGTCAAAGAAAAGGGGCAAGAAGTCTTCCGACAGTTCCAAGGACAAAACTGCTGCCAGTCCAGAGATCCATAATGCTGCTGCTACTTGCAGTGACAGTCCTGCTGATTTGGGAGAAGCATCATCCTGTGAAGAATCTGATATGGACAATGTGGATAATGATGTAGAAGCACCCTTGCAATGTCAAGAACAGCCTGCATGGCCAGCTACTTCAGTTTCTAGTGCAGACCAAAATTTTGCTGAAATGTTTGATCTCAGCCATAATGTGAGAGGTACTACCAGCATTCAGGAGAAGCAAATCAGGTTTGATGGCAAAGCAGCAGCTGCTACATCCAATAATAATGCTGCAGGATTCGCTCCTCCTGGAGTGCCCAACTTTACTGGTCCAAATGTAAGGCCAGTCGCACAAGAAATTGAAAATAGGTACGCCGGAAGCGCAGCAAAGAGTTCTTCAGCTGTGAGGAATCCTACGACATTCCGTAATAGTGAAACTCAGCGCCAATCTCACCCTCATCCTCACCCTAGTGCTCTTCCACCTAGAGGTCCCAGACAAGGTGGAGTTGAAGGTTCTCCATCTATGAATTTCCGTCTTCCTCCAGATGATATTCCTCAGCCAAGGAGCGAGTTTCAAAGTCAATCAAGTCAGCCTAATAGTAACTCATCGAGCTCCATGGGACACCCACAGCCACCTATTAGTACTGGTAGTTCTAGATCACAATCAACAGGATTTGGTACATTTAGCAGTACAAAGGTAGATGCACCTAAAAGCCCCAGACAAGGTGGACTTGAAGGTTCTCAACCCACAAATTTCCATCTTCCTCCAGATGTGACTCAGCCTAGGGGTGAAGTTCATAATCGATCAAGTCAACCTAATAGTAACTCATCGGGCAGCATTGGACACCAGCAGCCACCTAGTAATACTGGCAGCCCTAGATCCCAGTCAATAGGTTTTGGTAAGTTTAGCAGTACAACGGGAGATGCTAACCCCAATATTGCTGGCCCTTCAGACGTTACTAGAAATTCTGCTCCTGGTGGTTTGAAGCCACCTATACCAAGATCTGATGGACCTCAGAAATCAGAGTCTACTGATAAGAAATGGGGAATATTTAGTAAATAGAGCTCCGTTCTGTGTCAGGGAGTAATTCACCAGTTGCAAGAAACAACCAATACGGAGTAGAATTATTCATTCCAATTTGGATTAAGTTGGGATCATAAAATTCATATTTTTGTTTTAAATTTTTCCATGTAATAAACCCTTGTTGAGTTGGGTAATTTTTTCGACTAATACTAGTATTGTATAAGCACAATACTGCTGTAGGAATTTTTGTATTTTCTCTGCACAGTTTCGTAATTTGTTCATGTTAATTTACTTTTTTAGAAGTGGTGGTAGTTACTAGTATGAATTATATTTGTTGTTGGTCACCAATTTTTGGTTAGGCTCTAGTGTGAGTTGTGTTGGGTTAACTGTTTCTACCCTAGTATGAATTATACATTTGGGAATATACAGTGAAAATAGGTTTACCATTCCTCATTTTCATATGCTATCATGGTAACACTCAACAAATTGTTGCTATAAGGTTTTGTATCAAATGACGAGATGTCTCAAAAATACCCTTACATATTAACACATTTTGCTTAATTTTTTTATTTTTTAAAAAATTGTGCACACCGAAACCCTAGAACACTCCAATTCAATGATTTCCTTAACATATTAGGGCATATTGCTTAATTTATATATTATACGTACAAACTCTAACCCTCCAACTCTCCAATTCAATCGTTATTTGCGAATTCGTAATGAAGAAGTAACTCTAACCCTCCAACTCTCCAATTCGATTGTTATTTGCGAATTCGTAATGAAGAAGTACCACAAGCTACAAGAGCCACATGCCCACATCAACACATCACCCCCTCCAGCCTTCGTCCATTAAACATTCTTCTAGTTTTAATGTCACGTTTTAATAGACTAGGTATAACCAATTGTACATAAAAAATTGTGACAGAGAAAGACGTGATACATCGCATACGACTTGCCCTAAAACGATATTATCCGGATACAATTTGTCTTCCAAGTTGTCAAAAACAAGCCAAAGAATAGACATAAAAAATTAGGCGCCCCCGAAAAAAAATCTCTTAAAAATCCCAACAAGTAGAAGTAGCAGCTCTCGTTGTTTCTTTCGTTCGTTCGTTCTTTTTCTCCCTCTTCAAACATAAACAAACACCACTCTCTCTCCTCTGCTTCGTTATCTCCTTGCTCTTCTCCACCATTTTCTCAGGTAATCTTCATTATTATTCCCTCCATTTTCTGGATTCGATTAATTTGTGCATTACATTTCTTCAATTTCCGTTTCAATTGAATTCTTCCGTTGTAATGCTTACCTAATATGTCTCACTTCAATGAATTAAATTTTACTTAGGGTTTCCATTTTGTATGTTGAATTTCTACTTTTTGTTCTTGTTATTTGGTTTTAATTTTCTGAAAATCTGTTTTCGTTGATGAGTTCGTTGGATTTACGGTCTTAAGATGTTAATTTGGGGAAATTTCTGAAGTTTTTGATACTTGGTTAGGAATTAGGTTTTCTAGGGTTTACTCAGCTGTGAGTTACCGCTTTATGGTTTTTAAATTTTGACTATAAACTTGGTGTTTATTGTTTGTTTATGGCAACTTACCATTTATGAGAGGAATTACTGTGAATTTTTGGAACTTGTAGTTGTCATTTCCTGATTTTTCGATTTGCACTCGGTTTTACGTCATTTGAGTATTCGTGCTATACCATTAGGAATAATTTGTATTGCTTGGTCGATTTTGTTGTTGTTGAGTTTAATCCTTTTGTGTACTTATAAAGTATATGTTTGTCTCTTGCTGAACAATGTCTTGGTGCAGTGATTTGAAGGGTGAGCATTATGGATTTTGATGAGTATGATTATTTAGAGAAGACGGTAGAAAATCCCGAGCCACCGAAATCGAAAGAAGCTACCAATGGGGGGGATGACCTAGTAAAATCTGGGGAGAAGGAACGTAGCCGGAGTTCTCGGCGTAGGGGTGAGGACAATGAGGATGAAGATCGCAAATCTAAGCGCTCTAGATCTGGGGATGATGCACGTGAGCGTGATCGTGATCAAGACCCAGACCGGAATAGGGAGAAGCGTTCATCCAGGCATCGATCACGATCTAAGGAAAGAGAAAGGAGTGAGAAGGATGGGGATAGGCGTAGAAGTAGCAGGGGAGATAGGGATAAGGATAGAGATAGAGAAGAGAGAAATGGGAGGGACCGTGACCGAGATAGGGATAGGGAAAGAGAACGCGAAAGAGACCGTGATTCTGGTAAAAAGGAACGTGATCGTGAGAAGGAGGGTGAGAGGGACAGAGATGAACGTGATCGACGTAGCAGGAGTCATTCAGTTAGACATCGGGAGGATGGGGAGAGAACTAGGGATAAGGAATACAGAGAGAAAAGCCGGGACAGAGAGAAAAGCCGGGACAGAGAGATTGTTGAGAAGAGCCGGGAAAAAGAAAGAGAAAGAAGTCATGACAGAGATATCCGTGACAAAGAAAGCAGGTAATGTTGTTTTAAAACCTCTCTCTATATATATCCTGTTATTTTATTTTCTTTCTTTCAGAGGTGGACTTTAATATTTGATTTGACATATGTATGTGCTTTTTCCAGTTTGTAATGGATACTGACTAATTCTGCTTAATTTCCACCAATAATAATTCATCAAACTTATTATTTCTTTAGAATAATGGATTTCTTGCTAACACTTCAATGTGTCATAGCAAGCTGTTAAATCAGTCTCAAATATAGCTGGTTGTTTGTTATGTCAGGCATCAGTGCAATGTTTTTATTTCCTTTTTGTATTGATGTATGCAGCTAATGATGCTGTTTAATATTTTGTTTACCCATCTGTAAAGGTGTAAACTCATCTGTTGGTGAACCAATTTGGAGTTTGTTACATATTTCTAGCAACCACTTATTTTTATTAACTATGTCATTTGGCGAGGATTCTTTTGTTTTTCTTGTAATTGGTGCATAGCTGAATAACTCTCTCTCTCTCTCTCTCTCTCTCTCTCTCTCTCTCTCTCTCTCTCTCTCTCTGTTTTTGGTTAATTCTGAAAAAGTCAAAAAGTGCCGCATCAATGTTTATGTGAATATACCTATGAATGGACTTTTTGTAATGACTTGTGTTCTTTTTTGTCCTTTTGATGGTAAAAATATTCCAAGTATTGAAAGCTAGATTCTGGGAACTCGCAGATATGCTAGATCAATCTTCAGATGGTCATTCTGGCAAATGAGCCAGGCTCTGGAAATCAAGCTATGGGTTTTAATGTTCTTCCTAAACTCCCCGGGATTTTGAGAGAAGTCTTGCTGTTGGGTTTCAGTATTGGAGGCTAATTAGGATGATGTTTTGTTAAGAATTTTTCTTATCCTCCACCTCTCAGCACAGTGCTTAATTTCATTTATTGTGTTGCAGACATGCTGTTAAGGGAGTGATGGGCTTTGCTTAGGAGAAGCATTTCATCTTCTGATTCCTCTGGGATCAGCTGTGTTCACTTGGCTAACAAGGCTGGCCAAAATAATTTTGCAGGACTATTATTCTCTAACAAAATGTTTAGCGACTATCCTTAGGGTATTGATTGCATGCTGTTTTCTAATTTTGAGGCTCTCCTAAAATCTTTATCCCATTTAAGTAGCTCAGAGATACAGTCGGTGCTTTATGAGTCTTTCCACTGTGAGACTTGAAATTCGCATTGCTGTTTCTAGCAAGTTATTTCCTGGACTTCTTTCATGATAGGTCTCACCTTATTTTCTGGTTGGATGGCTATATGTGTCTGTTCTACCACCGGCACCATTTAATCTGCTCAATAAATGTATTGCTTGGAGCTTCTATTTTTCACCCTCTATGTATGATGTTGGCTCTGCTCCTTAGTAAGTGATTTCACTTAGGCTAATTAGCAGATTGAATGGTGCTTGTTTGGATTGTCTGAGGAAATATTTACATATATAGTTACACTTAATACAATGCCGATAGCCTCTCAGCCCTCTCATACTCCCTGAATATAATACTTCATGAAAAAAAAACTGCATGCCTTGTTCTTTGTCAATTTATTTGAAATTTTCCTGCGCTGATGATGTTCCTATTATTATGTTTCAAAAGGTTTGTCAGATCATCTTCTACTCCTGTGATATTCATAGTTTAATTATTTGTAAAATTTTGTTCTCTTTTAGTAACTTGCTGCAGTTCGCTGCAGGGCTTGGTTCGACTTTAATGCGAGTAGTGGAGCAGATTGCTGCTATTTCAAGATCTCTTAATTGCTATAATAGTTTTAAACATCCATGCTGGTCTGATGAATTATGTTAATATGATGAATTGGATTAGGACTTGACTTTTTCTTCATAGGTTTCTACCCAATGAAGTGGTTGTCTCTGTTTCTGCCTTTTCTCATCTCACTATCCTTGTATTAAGTTATTGGATTTTCTTTTATTTTATTTTACTGCAGACGTCACAAGGAAAAGAAGGACGACACAACAGAACCAGAGGCTGATCCTGAGCGGGATCAGAGAACAGTCTTTGCTTATCAGGTGTGTTTCTGTTCATGTTATCTGTCTGTCTTTACTTTTCATTCTTCAAGTCGTATATTCCCAAAAATTTATTTGCTGAAACTTCTGTCTGATTATGGCAGCTCCCTCTAAGGGCAGATGAAAGGGACATTTTTGAATTTTTCTCTAGAGCTGGAAAGGTGAGAAATCTATTAAGTGCTATATTTTTCATGAGATTCTTTCTGGATATTTTTAAATAAGTATTTCTTCCCAATATCACACTAATTTGTGAGCTCTGTTGTTGATTTGTAGGTTCGAGATGTACGGCTCATTATGGACCGTAATTCTAGACGTTCCAAGGGAGTTGGGTAAGCTCTTTAATTATACTTACTGTATAACTTGAAATTATGGATCTTTGTGGAACACTCATTGCCTCATTGGTATTACTTTATTTGATGTTTCATTACTTGGATATTCTAGATTTGTATCCTTCAATCAATCTATCAATTAGTTGTTGAAACTTGGTTTTTACTGAGAATACTCTGAAAGGACAATCTGCAGTTTTGTAAGCTGAATTACTGGAAATCACGTTTGGTTGTGTATGCTGTTTATAATATGAAGGGTGAGAAGGAGTGCTTCATTATCTTTTTGCTGCTAGTGCATCAATTCTCTACTTTAGGAACATCTCTGTGCTATTGGTTCATTTTTTTAACTGCTGTGATCTTGAGGTATATAATATTCCTTCTGTTCAAATTTTGTAGAAGTATGTTTTTGCTGTTGAAAAATGATGTACCTGCTAAATTAAAATAGTCTATGAATCTCCCATT
The DNA here is from genome assembly GCF_948465745.1 of Chenopodium album. Lineage (NCBI taxonomy): Eukaryota > Viridiplantae > Streptophyta > Magnoliopsida > Caryophyllales > Amaranthaceae > Chenopodium > Chenopodium album. The sequence continues at coordinate 70,570,247 of NC_137842.1, read as the reverse complement.
AACTAAATAAAAGCACAGCACAATTGTTTGCAGCTTAAAAACGATGTGGCAGTTACTTAGTTGTGCAGGTATATTTAGTTCAAATATGATATGTCCGTGAGTGTATATTTCTGTATTATTCTGCTTGTTTGGAGTGGGAAGGTGCACAAGGCAATGAACAGTTAATTTCATATTTGCAGCTATATAGAGTTCTACGATGTAATGTCAGTTCCCATGGCTATAGCACTCTCTGGGCAACTTATCCGTGGTCAACCGGTCATGGTTAAACCCTCTGAAGCTGAGAAAAATCTGGTCCAGTCTACATCTACTACAGCAGCAGGTCTTACTGTTTCAGGGGCAGCACGGAGGTTATATGTTGGAAATTTGGTTCCTAACATTACGGAAGAACAACTTCGTGTGGTAATAAATCCCATTTCCTTTTCAGTATTTTGTGGTTGTTCATGTTATTGCAAATTTGCAAGGGTGTGGGTCTGGATCCATACTTTATTTGATTTGTCACTTGTTCTTTGGTGTAATATTTGGTCTCTTCTAATGCTCTGTCTACAAGAAAGATACCACTCATTTAACGATGTAATAAACTGAGTATACACTGTAATTTGAAAGCTATTCCATGAGTATATATTCACTTGTTTTCTAAATTTCTGAAATTTTCGGAGATAGTTGATTGACAGTAGTTGCTGTAGTAATGAAGAGTAACGAGAAATAAAGATGGTATAACTGTTTGTGATTGAACGGGAAGTTTGGGAGCTTAAGCTGAATTCAGGAAATTTAGCAAGAATGCAGCTGCGAAGACACAAAGTTGTACATAGACATAGTATAATGGTTTTATGATTTATTATGCCAATTTTGTAAAACTTGCTCATTAAGACGACCAGAGAGCTAGGTGATTGGGTTGTGCCAGCTGGACAGTAGCTAATTTTACCACCTTATTTGAAACACTGAATACCATCTAGCTAGAAATTACTAGACATTTCAAATAGGTCAGCCAGATCAAGTTGTGGTCAGTGAATCTAAATTTCCTGTTTTGGCATGCTTTTTTACATCATTATCTTATATGTGTTTTTTATTGTTTACTTGGGTTTGTCCAGGTTATTCTTGGTTGGGTAGGGTTTGCAATTTAGGTGCAGTTTTGTGCTATGTTTTTAAAATGTACTTGTGAGTTGTCACAAGTTTTTTGTTCGTGTTGTATCTTTTGGTTGCTCTTATAGATTTGAAATTCAGACCTTGTGTTTTCTTGGTTATTGACCATCTATCTATTTTATGATGCGTAACATTTTGGATTTTGCCAGGTTTTTGAATCATTTGGGATTATCGAGTTGGTGCAGTTACCTCGTGATGAAGCAGGTCTTTGTAAAGGTTTTGCTTTTGTCCAGGTGAGCATGTCTTAGTTATTTATAGCAAAGTTGGTCTTTTTTTGATTTATTAAACGATTGACTCAGGCGTGTTACACGTCATATTGACGCTTTGAAGGAATGTAAAATGCAGTGACATGGTAAAGCTTAAAAATGCTAGATAAAAGACAAATGGTGGTGTCATTATTTATGTCCTAGTACTTTATGTGCGTTTTTACAATTTTATGTTCCTGTTCAAATGATGAAAGTGATCACAGTTGCAGTACCTTTTCCCTATCTTCCCTGTTACTTTCTTACAAGATGACATATATTTTGATGCATCAAATTACTCCTTTTGTTGCTTGCTACTTGAAGTGATATATTGCCAAAGGCCTGCTTGTCCTTTGTTGATTCTTATTGAGTTTGTTTTCATGTATTAGTTTGCACGTCTTGAAGATGCCAAGGCAGCACAAGTTCTGAATGGACAACTGGATATTGGTGGTCGGGTTATGAAGGTAATCTTGACAGCTGTTCTGTAGTTCTGCTGGTTGAAAATGTTATCTTATGTCTTGTTTGTTGAATGGTTTTACTTTATGTTTTCCCAATTTTTATGCAGAAACATGCTTATTATCATTAAAAACAAACATTAAATAATGTTTTTGCGGGTCTTTCAAAAGTAGCCTCATTTATAGTGTGGCTGTTTAGCAGTAAGATTGTGTCCATTTGGACTATCCCAAACCTCATCGTAATGAGATTTATACTAAGTTGTTTTTGTTCTTGTTTTAAGCCTTATGTGTTGAGTGACTACAAAGCATTGCAATTGTGGCGTAAGTTACAAATGGACGACTGTGGTGTTTGGTTTATCTTACTAAAATCCCATTGTTATTCTCATCTTTAAGGGAAGATATATGGAAAGATTCATTCAGTCTAGAGAAACTTGTGCCACTTAAATCACATTTTTAGTTTCTTGTTTGGAGCTTTTTCGTCTGGCAATGAAGTTTTATGGATTTCTGGCTCATGCTTTGTTAGATATACTTGTATGAGGTTTTGTTATAGAAATTCCTGGATTGTTTGGAGTTCTTTCTGACCTTATTAGATTGATGATAGTATAAGTTTTGAAGTCAAGCCAAATTGACCAACATCCTTAATTTGGGTGGTTTGAATTGGGCCATGTATGACTATTGAGTGAAGATTTGGAAATTGAAGAATGCCCTTTGTGGGAAGTGAAACTAGAAGCAGAAACGTTTTTGAAATTTTCTGATATTTCTGCCTATATGTGTTATTTAAAGACCTAGATTTCTGAATCTGTTTTAATTCTGCAAAAATGGGTGGCTGCCCATGCCTCTTGTTCTTTGCATCAGAAAGCAGTGTTAAATGCTAGGCTAAGCAGATGCTATGTTTCTTGATGAAGTGACTTACTTGATTACTGCTATATTTACTTTTTAAATTTTGCTACCTGTTATTTCAGGTTTCAGCTGTCACTGATCAACCTGGAATGCAAGATGCAGGGGCAACTACTGGTGATTTAGATGATGATGAAGGCGGTGGCATGGTGAGTAGGATTTTTGGTGTTCGGCTCCTGTTTGTTTTTTGGTTTTTTTGCTAATATAATATTTTTTTTTTGTTTTTTAAAATGTGAATCTTAGGATGTCTCTTAGAGGTTTTTTTTGCTAATATAATTTCTTTTTTTGTTTTTTGTTCGGCTCAATGCTTGTTTAATGTATTGAACTTGTTCTGTGCGGTTTATGCGTGTAGCTAATACTGGCGAGTAATCTATCTAGCTAGTTCTTGGTTGTGTTTGTTACAGTGAATTTGTTACTGCTGTTGTCTTGACCTCTCTTTTTGCTCTGTCTGCGTTTACAGCATATCCCCTCCCCTCTCTCTCTCTGGTTTTGTTTGTTAGTCTGACTATTATGGTCACCGTTTGAGCGAGTGGATGGTAGGCTGGAGTACTGGAATATATTTGGTTGTGTACTGTTCACTTTTCATTGATGTATGAATTTCTTCCCACTGCTGTAATCTACTATCTTCGCTACTTTGTTTGATGTTAGTGGAGCTTGTTTCTGCACTCTAGAGGAATAATGATGAGAGAGCCAAGGGGGTGTTAGAAGTGAGAGGAGCTGATTGTTGCATGCCTAATAGCCTATTGCTAATGAAACAGAGTTGGGCGAACGAAAGTTCTTTTTTGTTAATGAAAGGGTACTAGGTAATCTAGGCATATGGTGTACAGTAATATGCAGTAGTTGTTGGACCTGTTTTGTGTTAGCTTGAATTGATATGCATTTAGCGTTCAACTTTTTAGTGTTTAGCCGTTGGATCACTTAACTGCGTATGGTTGTTTAATTTTATACACTTAATCTCACCCCGCCCTTCTCAAAAGACAAAAAAGAAAAGGAAAAAAAAAAAAAAGATGAAAACAAACTGCAATTTGACATAATAACTAATAAATCCGAGGCCCTGAAAAAGTTAAATCTTCATACTTTTAAAGCTATAAGCTCCCTCTATAGGGCTAAGTAGTCTTCTGATTTCTTATTCTTTGTTCTCTCCCCCCTAATCTAGTTACGTTATGCCAACCATATTAGCTTACCAATCATTTATGTATTTGTTTGTATGAAATGGGTGTGTATACAGTCAAAATATGTTTATCTGTTCACCTTATTTTGAAATTAGAACCAAGCATTAATTATTTGGTTTTCTTGCTCTTTCCATAGGCTTTAAATGCAAGTTCTCGAGCGCTTCTCATGCAAAAGTTGGATCGCAGTGGCAATTCTACTGGGTTAGTATCTTTCAATATAATTGGCTCAAAGTCCAGTTTTTAATAACTCTAGTAATTTTAAGCTTTATTATACACGTGGCAATTTGAGTTGGTGGTATGTTTATTCGTCAATGTTGAGGGAATTAGGTGTCAGAATTCACTGTCCAAATAATAGTCTTCTGAACGATGTTTCTGTGCTGCAGTGTTGGTGGTTCACTTGCCTCTTCAGCTGTTAATACCGGAGCTCTTTCTATGGCTACTGCACCAATGCCCGGGGTTGCTCCTGGAGTTTCTCCTCTCACACAGCCTTCTGTAGCACCTCTTGGAGGATTGCCTGGTGCTGGTCTTTCTGCTCCACTAAGCACTCTTTCAATGGCAGACACTATAGGTGTCCCCAGTGAATGTCTATTGTTGAAAAATATGTTTGATCCAAAGCTAGAGGTTTGTAGCAACTTCATAACAGGTTTCTTGGAATGCTAATATTTTTGTTGCTGATATTTTGCTTTCTTTCTTTCAGACTGAACCTGATTTTGATCTTGATATAAAGGACGATGTGCAGGATGAATGTGAGAAATTTGGGCCACTGAAGCACATCTTTGTAGACAAGTATGAACTTAAAGCTTTTTGAGCATGTCTAATGTCTTACAGTTTTGGTTCTGTGTCTCTACTGGAGTACTGGATAATGTCATTGCCTATATGCTGTATCGATACTTGGCATGAAATATAGCTGGCGCTGTAAAAGGTCCTAAATTACGGATTGATTGTTTATAACCTTTGCCAATCACAGAATTTATTTATTATGTGAATGTGAGTTCTGATGGTGCTTTCAAAATGCCTTAAAAGTGGCAGTCTTTGCACATTTTTTTTGTTTTGTTTTTGCCTTTTGTCTTAGGCATTGTCTGTTTGCAATCCATAATCGGCATCTATATGTTCAGAACAATGGCTTCTTGCAAGTATTTTGAGCGGATTAAGCATTTTGAACTCATCTTTATTCTTTCTCACTTTGTTAATTTTTTTGGGATTCAGGAACACTGAAGGATTTGTATACTTGAAATTTGACAACACCCAATCAGCAATGAATGCACAACGTGCACTACATGGCAGATGGTTTGCGGGGAAGATGATAAGTGCAACATACATGGTAAGTGTTTTTGTTATCCTTTGATCTTGTTCTAGGTGTAAGGTGTTAATTCATGGAATCCAATGCTGAAGCGTTGAGTGGTGTTCTTGATGCAGCTACCTCAAGATTATGAGGCTAAATTTCCAGAGAGCAGATGAGAAATTTTGTCGTGGACTTGCAGCTTTGGAAGATGATTGAAGTTGTATACGGGTACAGAGAGAAGGCCTGGGGATTTTTAGGATCATTTTCCCTTTTTTAGGTAATCTTTGGCTGGTTGGCCTATTGGGTATCATAGCAAGTGCAGGTCCTGCAGGAGTACTTATTTATTCCCAAAATGCAGTGATATTAGATTGATAGGGTTGGATTGTTATAAAAATGTTGTCGATTATTGTTTTTCAAAAAATTTGATTAAGCATTTTTGTAGAATTCTAATACTTGTAACCAAGTCTGTGTTATCCTTAAATTTTGAATTACTGCCTTTTAGGTCTCAAAAACATGCAATGTGTTACTTCGTATATGATACTACCTGTTTACGCTTAATACCTTCCCACAAATCAGCCACATTAGTCATATATATATATAGTTTTGCTCGGTCGTACATCATATACTCCTTATGAAATACAGACTATCATAGTACATATGGGTATACAAAAAATTGGATTGGTTTTAACTAGTGAAGTATTTTTCACGAGCTGAATTGTTTGTTGGATAAGGTAATTGGCTTTTAACATCCCCTGATTTACTTTCCTCAAGGCTGTTCTATAAACTAAGTAAACCGACAGTCTGAAAGCATATCAAAGGGTATTACATATTTAAAGTTGCTGATAATAATTAATGGAGGTTGTAGTACATCTAAGAGTACCTAATTTACATGCAATATAATACGTCTCAGAGGTTGTTTTGTTTAATACGAAGTACTTGTATTCAATAATCGATACACCGTACATTTTAATGGATGGGGATGAAACCGATACACCCTAATATCTACGCCTTGCCACCCCATCAACTAATCAGACCGTAACTACGCTGTAGACATAAAGAAATGTGACATCAGCAATGAGATCACCTGTCTCTCAAATCCTTTGTCTTTGTCTTTGTCTAATTGTCTGGTCGTAAAATTTATCCATAATATTATAATAAATGATCAGCTGCTGTCTGAAGGCGTGCTATATAATGAGGTGTTCAGAAAACAAGAAAATACAGGTCTCTGAATTCTGAAACAACAATGGATGTAAATGAAAACATTGTTATTGTTGGAGGTGGCATTGCAGGCCTCTCTTTGGCATTAGCTCTTCACAGGTAAAACATACCCACATCTCCAATAACAATTTTCAATTCTTTTATTCTTTTTATAATTTAGAAAGACCTTTTTTTTATGATTACATCTTGATTTACATAGTGTAACTTTTTAAGGTTGGGATTGAAGAGTTTAGTTCTGGAATCCTCTGATAGTTTGAGAGTTAGTGGTGCTGCATTTGTTACATGGACTAATGCTTGGAATGCACTTGATGCACTTGGTATTGCTGACTTGCTTCGTTCACAACACTGCCGGCTCTCCAGGTGAACACTCTATGTCTTGCTCTTTTTAAGTGTGTGTACGGAGTCAGATGTACGCAACCTTATACTTTGAAACGGGGCATGGGTTTAATGCCATACAAAATTACATATCCATGTGTATTACTTTTCATAATCAGTTGGTTTTCTTAAGTGCACCATATATAAGCTTTTCCCAAAAAGAGTTCGAAGTAATTGATTGCTAAATGACATGGTTCAGGATCACTGTAACATCAGCAACATCAGGGATTCCAACAGCACAACTTTCATAGTAAGTACTCTTAATTTTATTTTTCTGTCTGTATTTAGTCAGTAAAATCATAAATAATTTGCATGCTTCTCATGTGATGGGAAATTGGTGAGTTTTTTTAGGGACAAAGTAATGTCATCATTTTTAGCTAATTTGCTGTTGAAGAAGGCTGATTTCAATTGTGGACTGCTCTGAGAATTCATAATATAGTTTATCATATGATTTATATGCTCCTTTTGTTTGTTTAGTCTGGTTTTGAAAAATTATATTGAATGGAAGAAGAAATGAGCTTTAGTTAACCTCATTTTTTTTTAACAAGTGCACTCTATATTCTGTCTAGCTTCAAGAAATTAGTGGAGGAAAAAAAAAATTACTGTAAAAGAATGACCATCAAAGTTGAGGCTTTTTGAATGATAATGTTTTGATAGTCTTGTAAACAGTGAATCTGTAAAAACATCAAATGAACTCAAAATTATCTAGTTTTGACCTATGTTACTTGGACTCTTTATTTTACTTAAAGTATCCGTGTTGGACTCTCAATAGTCGGACATTAGTATGACACTTGGACACTTCATTTTACTTCAAAATCATAGAATTTTAACAAAATAGCCGAGTCAGACACTTGGACATGTACTCATGTCGGACATGGGTATTTCTGACCATAAATAATTGACACCTTTTAATCTTCACCTAACATCACTATCTTAAAGATGCCTTGCCTTTTCTTAGTTTAGTGGCTCATCAATCCCATGTTGTTTTCCCCTGCTTTTTCTGTATGATGAACCAATTAGATTTCCTTAATACTAAGATTGATATAAACTATAGTATACTAATAAAATGTGATTATTATATGAGATTAAACTATACATAAACATATTAATAAAACGAAAAGATGGTCAAAATCAATTCATCTAAGTTGTCATACTTGTCAACAAAAGCATCTTCTCTATATTAAAAAAGTTATTCCTGTATATATAACTGTTCCAGCCATGTGTACGCCGCCCTATACGACGTACCATATCAATATATTTATATATATGAATATTGGAATAATGATAATGTCATCTCAAAAATTGCAAAATTTTGTGAAACATGGAAATAGACACAAATATTGTGATCGTTGGAGCTGGAATATCTGGTCTTGCTACAGCTTTAGCTCTTCACAGGTATATATTTTGTCTTGTAATAAATCGTGGGAATGGTAATGAATTTTGTGTGACTCGTTGTCACTTTATAGATATATGAGTCGTCTTAAATGTGTAGTTTTTTATTATTCCTGAAATTTCACCTTTGAGCAAACTGAAGATATGCAGTTATACTAAATTAAGTTGAAAGAGGAGTAACTAAAATACTTGTTCATTTGATGCAGGTTGGGAGTTAAAAGCTTGGTGTTGGAATCATCAGATACCCTGCGAGCAGCTGGGATCGCGTTTACAACTTGGACTAATGCTTGGAGGGCTTTGGATGCACTTGGGATCGGCGATTCACTCAGGCAACATCATGGCCCGTTATTTGGGTAACTAAATATACCTGTTTCTATCTGATTTTCTTACATTAACTTCAGACACATTTATAATCTCTGCAATAAAATGGTTGCAGGATATATACTTCATCTACTGTTACAGGAGACTTGACTTCTTATGTTTCATACACAAACAAGGGAAAACAGTAAGTTTGAAGTACTTATTTTAGATGTCATCTTTCATTTTCTTTTACAGTTGTTTCACTTTGAATTAAGATGGTCTTACTGAATGTACAGTGGAGATCATGAAGTTCGATGTGTGAGGCGAAAAGCCTTATTAGAAGCACTTGCAAAAGAACTACCAAGTGACACCATAAGATATTCCTCCAAGGTGGCTTCTATAGAAGAATCAGGCTTATTAAAACTAGTGCACCTTGCAGATGGATCCACCCTAAATGCCAAGGTATTAAGGCTGCATATTTTACTTCATAGTTAATTCCGTTGCACACTTGCACCTATATGCGTAGTAAAATTATGATGAACCAGAAACCAAACATAGTTAATTCGGTTTTGTGATTGAAAACTCTAGTAAGCTAGGATGCATCAGTATATGCTTTTCGGTTATAGGTTAATGATCCTTATTTTCATCAGTATTAATTTGAAACTGACATTCTTGTCCTCTGTATTTCCTTAATTACAGGTTTTAATCTTAGATATGAGAAAATATAACGAAGTTAATAGCATGGCTAACAGGCTTCTAATGTTGTTTACACAAACAGGTACTGTTGGGGTGTGATGGAGTGAATTCAGTGGTGGCAAAATGGCTCGGATTCAAGACACCATCCTTGACCGGAAGGTCGGCTATAAGAGGTTGTGCATACTACAAGGAAGGCCATGGTTTTGAGCCTAAATTTCATCAATTTGTGGGAAATGGTGTTAGATATGGCGTCGTTCCTTGTGATGACACTGCTGTTTATTGGTTTTTGACCTGGTCTCCATCTTCTGAAGGTATACAAATCATGATTAGTAACAAGTTATATAATGAATTCACTGTTAATTATTTAGCCTATATACTCAAAGTGCATTATACCATTATGAAATTTTGTAATTCCAAACCAAAGATTTGAACGAGGTCTATCGGAAGAACGATAGGTTGATAAGGCTGAAGTTGCTATGTGGCAAGGAGATTGTGAATGTTATCAGTGCTTATGCTCCCCAAGTGGGTTTAGATGCAGAAGAGAAACGACAATTTTGGGAGGACCTAGACGAGGTGGTGCAGGGTGTCCACCACTCAGAGAAGTTATATATTGGAGGGGATCTAAATGGGCACGTTGGGGCGAGCCGAGATGGCTATGAGAGTGTCCATGGAGGCTTTGGGTATGGGCAGAGGGACGCCGGTGGTGAAGCTATTATGGATTTTGCCCAATCATATGATTTAATTTTGGCTAATACTTGGTTTAAGAAGAGGGATTCACACTTGATAACTTTTCGGAATGGAGCAAATGCAACTCAAATAGACTTCCTGCTCACAAGGAGCATAGATAGACAAAGTTGCATAAACTGTAAGGTTATCCCAGGGGAGAGTGTGGTCACCCAACACCGGCTATTGGTAATGACTATTCGTCTGAAAGAGAAGGCGAAGAAAAAAGTTAGACAAGAAGAACCAAGGATAAGATGGTGGACCCTAAGGGATGCAAAAGCTAAGGTTTTTACAGAAAAGGTAATTGAAGAAGCGGATTGGGATGGAGAGGTGGATCCGGACATGACTTGGTTACGAATGAAGAACTGTTTCCTAAGAGTGGCCAAAGAGGTCTTAGGGGAAGTAAGGGGAAGAACTTCGGTACAGAGAGATACTTCGTGGTGGAATGAAGAGGTGAAAGCAGTAATTAAGCAAAAAAGGGAATGCTATCAAGCCTTAGGAAAATGTAGGAGTGATGAAACCTTTGCAGCGTATAAGGAGGCTAAGAGTAAGGCAAAGGCAGCTGTTCGCCAAGCAAAAGAAAAGGCATATCAGGAGGTTTATGAAAAGCTTGATTCCAAGGAGGGAGAAAGGATCATTTATAAGATGGCAAAGAGAAGACAAGAGGCAAGGAAGGATATTGGCATGGTGAAGTGTGTCAAAGATAAGAACCAAATGGTCCTAGTGCAAGAGGAGGGCATCAAGGACAGGTGGAAGGGGTACTTCGATGAATTATTTAATGGAAGTAATGGAGTTGTGATAGGAGATACCTCTATGAGTGATGAAGAAATCAACATGGAGTATGTGCGAAGGATTAGGAGAGTAGAGGTGGAGATTGCACTGAGGAAGATGAAACCTAAGAAGGCGGTTGGCCCTGATGGGGTACCGATAGAGGTGTGGAGGTGTTTGGGTAAGATTGGTATTGATTGGTTAACAAACCTTTTCAACAAGATATGGACGGCTACAAGGATCCCACAAGATTGGAGGAAGAGCACCTTGGTCCCGGTTTATAAAAACAAAGGAGACGCTCAAGATTGTTCTAACTATCGAGGAATTAAGCTTATGAGCCATACTATGAAGTTGTGGGAAAGGGTGATTGAACAAAGGTTGAGGGCATGCACAAGCATTTCAGATAACCAATTTGGTTTTATGCCTGGGAGATCTACTATGGAGGCAATCCATTTGATAAGACAAATGATGGAGTTTTATAGGGTAAAGAAGAAAGATCTTCATATGGTCTTTATTGATTTAGAGAAGGCATATGACAAGGTGCCAAGAGAGATACTTTGGTGGGCAATGTTGAAGAAAGGTATCCCACGAAGGTATGTAGACCTAGTTAAGGATATGTATCGGGATGTGTCAACAAATGTGAGGACATGCGGAGGGTTGACAAAAGATTTCCCTATTACAATCGGATTGCATCAAGGGTCTGCATTAAGCCCTTTTCTTTTTGCAACGGTTCTAGATGAATTAACTAGACCAATTCAAGATGAGGTTCCATGGTGTATGCTGTTCGCAGATGATATCGTTTTGGTGGATGAGACTAAGGATGGGGTTAATGTCAAGTTGGAGCAATGGAGGCAAAGGTTGGAATCTAGAGGGTTTAAGCTAAGTCGGAGTAAGACTGAATATTTGGTATGTCGTTTTGGCACTCAGAGGGGGACAAGCAATGAAGTGGTGAGTTTGGATGGAAAGGATTTGACCATGAGTGAATGTTTTAAGTACCTAGGGTCGATCATCCAGAAGAATGGTGACATTGATCAAGACGTGACCCACAGGATTAAGTCAGGGTGGCTTAAATGGAGAGCGGCCACGGGAGTGTTATGCGACCGCAGCATTCCCTTAAAGTTGAAGGGAAAATTCTACAGGACTGCCATAAGACCAGTGTTGCTCTATGGTACAGAATGTTGGGCTTCTAAGAAAGAGCATATTAAAAAGATGGAGGTTACGGAAATGCGCATGTTAAGGTGGATGTGTGGAAACACTTTAAGAGATAGAATCAGAAATGAGGTTATTCGCAAGAAAGTAGGTGTGGCGGGCATTGTAGATAAATTAAGGGAAAATCGTCTGCGTTGGTTTGGACATGTAAGACGGAGACCCGAGGGTGCACCGGTGCGAAGAGTGGAAGAGTGGGACCATGGAGGGATTAAACGAGGAAGAGGGAGACCAAAGATGACTTGGTTGGAAGGAGTGAGGAAGGATATGAAGTGCATGGATTTACGTGAGGATGAAGTTTTGGATCGTAAGGGATGGAGGAGAAAGATTTATGTTGATGACTACACGGAATAATCAAATTTGGTTCATGTTAGCCGACCCCACTTTTGGGATTAAGGCTTTGATTGATTGATTGATTGATTGACAAACCAAAGATTTGAATAAAAAAAGCTGAGACTTTAAATATGACTGATTTAACAGAAAGCAAAAATCTGCAAGAAGCTGATCAACTGAAGCTGAAGCAATTTGTGCTAAGTAAACTTGGGAAGGTGCCTGACCAAATAAAGGCTGTGATCGAAGACACAAAAGTTGAAGAAATCGTACGTTCTCCACTAGGATATAGGCCTCCATGGGAGATCTTATATGGAAACATAAGCAAAGACAATGTATGTGTAGCAGGTGATGCATGCCACCCTATGACACCAGACCTAGGCCAGGGAGGGTGTTCTGCTCTAGAAGACGGGGTCATTCTAGGAAGATGCCTCGCTGATGCCTTGGTAAATCGTGAAAATGAGGATCAACATCAGAGGATAAAGAACGGGCTACAAAACTACGCGAAGATGAGGAGATGGAGAGTGTTTGACCTCATTAGTACAGGGTATATGCTGGGTTGGATACAGGAGTTTGATTGGTTTGGTATGAGGATTATAAGAGAGAAATTTCTTTCTGCATATCTTTCAGGGTTGTTTCTTAAGAAGGCTGATGTTGATCCTAGACAACTTGTGCTCGAATATTAAAGCTCATGAAATAATTACGTACTTTCTGCATAACTTATGCTTTATGTCTTGCCTTTTTCTTCCTGTAAAATTTTAATTTGTACAATGTTTTTCACAAGAACTGTACATCATTCTACAAGAAGATGACATGCATACAACAATAATCAATAAGCTCAAAAAAATATGGGACGAAAATTCCTAATTTACAGCAGCTACTTTTATTTTTCTAAGGTTCTTTCTGTTTACTCAGTCTTTGTAGATTTAGTAGTAAATTATTCAATTAGAATTTCGAACAAGTGAATTTTGAGAAAATGTTATGGACTTCTGTGGAAGCGTAGAATACTCCGTAAATAAAATTGATACAGAGTAATGAACTAATAAGTTAGCTGAATATTTAACAATTTCAATCGTGGTAATTAAGCTAGATTATAGGAGCAGATTGATATTCAAACATCCAGTTCTGACCATATTTGTAATATAAGCTTAAATTTTATGATCCATTATTTTCTCACCTAATATCACTAGATTAAGATTATGACTTAACTAGTTTAATGGCTCATCAGTCCCACTTGCCTTAACTGGATTAAGTCTCTCTGAAAAAATTGATAGGAAATGAGACAATTGGCTTTGTTAAATGATGTTTAGTATTTAAGATAATAATGTTCTGTAAACTAATAATACAATACAAATTTGCTAGTGCTGATAGATGGCGACCTGGATTAAACCATCTTGTTTGCCAAAGAACGCGTCCAATGTTTCAGTCAAGTTGTGCTAAACTTCCCGGTTAATGTACTGATATAAGTACATACAGGAAATATTGACTTGATCATCTCATATCTATAGGAATTCTTTGAAAGGCCGTCTTTTTTTGCTAATTTGCAAGAAAAGGTACAAGGAAGATGGAAATTGTTTCAGACATCGTGATTGTTGGAGCTGGAATATCTGGTCTTGCTACTGCTTTAGCACTTCACAGGTATATATTGGTACATTATCACTTCAAAGCTTTGTTAACTTCTTCATTTGATTTTTTTTTTTTTTTTTTGCCAATTCTTATTTGCAGGTTGGGAATAAAATGTTTGGTGTTGGAATCAGCAGATGTCCTGAGAGCAGCTGGGATCACTATCACAGTTTGGACTAATGCTTGGAGGGCTTTGGATGCTCTTGGGCTCGGCGATTCACTTAGACAACAGCATGGCCAGCTTGTTGGGTAACTACATATGTGTTTCACTCCACATGTTTAATATGGGATATAGCTGCTAGATTTGTTTCAATTTGATCTGCTTTAATTTCCTAAACTTCGGTCTTATAGCATAAAAGGTCGTGATATCTCTGTAATTGTATGGTGCAGGATATGTTGTTCATCTTTAGTTACAGGAGATTTGATTTCAAATGTTTCATTAACAAGCAAGGGGAAATAGTAAGTTAAAAGTGATCTATAGACTATAGTTTAATCTACCTTTTTATTTCTCTATTGATTCACTTGTATCAAGTTTGGTCTTACTTCTTAGCATTGAAATAATGAACTATGAGAAACTGCAGTGGTGATCATGAAGTTCGATGTGTGAAACGAAAGGTCCTATTAGAAGCGCTTGCAAAAGAATTACCAAGTGACACAATAAGGTATTCCTAAAGGTCATCTCTATTGAAGAATCAGGCTCCTTAAAGCTTGTGTGCCTTGGTGATGGAACTACTCTTAAGACCAAGGTAATAATAACGCCGAACATTTTAATCATCCAAGATTTTCAAAGGCTAAACATAAATTGATAGAATGAATCTTTTAACACCAATACTCCACCATTATATGGCTCCAATTTGATTTCAGAAAACCAACCTTGGATTTTAAGGTTGTCATTGATCTCTAATTTGGTTTCGGAATATAATTGAGATATCAAAAAATGTAGGGAGGATTGTTAAGATGGCTAATTGGTTCTTGATGTCATTTTAAATGAGCAGGTATTGGTTGGGTGTGATGGGGTGAATTCAGTGGTAGCAAAATGGTTAGGATTCAAGAAACCAGCAAAATAATAACAGGAAACTACAAAAAAAACTTTTTTTTTTTTTTTTTTTTTTTGAACTAAAAAAATCCTATTGAAATAAAAGATGATAAATTGGTGGATTTACGTTAATACTCAACATTCGAAATTCTTCTTATACCCCGTATCATACAAGTTAAATGAAGTACTTTAGCTCATCAACTATTTAAATATGATTTAATAAGAGTAAAAGTGGAGGCTAGATGGAGTAGTTTATTCGAGCAATTAAGATTGTAGGTAGAGCAAAGATCAAATAGCATATCTCAATTATATGAGATACACGGACAGTACTGGAAGGGGAAAAGAAACAAAACAGAGACCAAATTCAAAATTCACGCACTCTCATTCTCTCAAATCTCAATCTCTCTCTTCGCTCTTCGCCGCCGCACCGCCACTCGCCGGAGTCGCCGCCGCACCGCCTCGCCGGCTGCTTCATCCGCATACACACACACTCGGCGCTCTTCGACTCTTCTTGCTGCCGGTAAGTTTGTTTTTAAGTTTTTAAATTTGTAAATTATACCCAAATTGTTGAATTGTTGGGTTGAGTACTTGAATTTGTGATTAATTGAGTTAATTATGTAATTTAATCTAGTCAATTAGTGTGTGTTCTATTGTTTTTTGAAATTGTTGATAATTTATCAATTTAGGGAGTTAGGGTTTCTGATTTTTTAGGAATTGAATTGCTGCTTTTTTTTTTTTTTTTTTTTTTTTTTTTTTTTTTTTTTAGGAATTGAAATTGTTTCCTGTAAATTGATAATTTGATATTATAAATTGTTTCCTGTAAATTGATATTATAAATTGACAGTAAAATTGATTAATTGATGATTTCATATTAGAACTTAGGGTTTCTGTTTTTTTTTTTTTTTTTTGGAATTGATTAGTTTGGATAATTGCATATGTGGATTGTAAATTGAAGCATTTGTGGTTTTCTTAATCTAATTGTTAATATAACTTAATTTTCAGAATGAAAAGGAAAAAAATGTGTGATATCACAAGTTTCTTTGGTCCGAAAAATGCATTATGTTTTCTTAATCTAATTGTTAATATAACTTAATATTAGCTTTTTTTTTTTTAATATTCTTGCATTAATTATTGATTAGTAGTCGGTGGCACATCCTCTGGCTTCTGAAGAGAAGTTTTGTACAGAGTATCTGTTGACTTGTCCATTGTTCCATAGATGTAGTCATAGAATGGCATGAAGAGTGAGTAGTTTGTTCGAAAGTAAGTGTGATTAAGTAAGTGTGATGCAGAGAATGAAACCTATAACCACAGAAAAAACTATAATCAAACTGATGCAATTAATAGAAATAAGGGTGAGGCGATTGATAAAAGTAAAATGACATGAAAATAATTATTAGCCTAAATAGTATGCTTTCGAGAAGTTGCTCACACTAAAATGAAAATTTGAGAAACAAAAAATCAAATTATATTCGCACAGTCAAAAGAAAGGAACCCTAAATTTGACTTCACGAAACTTAAAAACTGACCAAATTGAAAGGCAAAGAAAGCCTCAATTCAAGAAATTACGATATTGGAATATAGAGGAGAAGAAAAACCAAAAAAAATTGAGGATTTACCATTAAATAGCTTCAAACAATTGACCGTAAGCCTTCTCCTCCTCTTGTACCTGTTCGATTCTGATTATTACTACACAATCCTTCCCCCAGTTCCACCCTCTATCTCTCTCTAAGCTCATCTCCATAATAAAGATGCTACCTTTAGTGCAGTTCTATAATCCCCAAATATCCACCCCTATATTTCTCAATTCTGAAATCATCCAAATCCATCTTTACCCCACAACCATCACTCTATTTGCAACTAACACCCACCAATAATATCGGATTTTCCTGCAATAATTAGCAATATATAATTGGGGAAAAAATAACAATATTAAAAATTGACAAAAATTAGGAATCAACAAAATTATGAAACTGAAATTACCTAAAAATATGAGTTTGAAGCTCTTGACAAACCCAGAAACAATGCTATTGAAGCTTAGACTGTCAATTTTTGAAAACAAATTTCTTTTTACTATTCTTTCTCATAGTTTTTAGTTTTGTTAATATTATAAAGTCAATTCCCACTATCTCCCCTCCTAATCTCTCCTTTTATCACCTCCTTCTTGTCTTGAATCCTCTCTTAGATTGACATGATTTTGATATTTTGATCTATACAAAACCACAACAGAGCAATGGAAGCATTTATTTCAAAAGATACTTGTGCTTCTAGCATTATTCAAGCAAATAACAGACAGTTCAAACGGGGCTAACATAAAGCACAATAAAGAGGCTAACAGATTAAAAAGATACCTGAGCCATGAAGAATGGGGTTTTGAATTTATACCTGTATTCATAAGTAGCATCGATGCACTCTCAGAGTACTAAATCTGATCCATTTTGCTTCGTTAACTTTTATTGAAACCCTGACACACAAAACAATTTACCAACACAATTTTCATCAAATTTAAATCATAATCACATAAATAGGAGAACTAAAAATAATTTATGAATTGTGACACTATTCACAGCAATAAACCAGCAATACTCTTGATCAAGAGACAGGATTTTCCTCAGTGAGTTTTCTTCACTTGATGTAATATAATGTTCGGTTTCTTTGTTTAAGAAAATAATGTGGAAGTATAGTATAATCTTGGGATCCAATTCTATACATGTCACAAACCCAATCTTGGTATACAATGTGGAATTATTATATGAGCTGCATCCTCTCCTCCCCCTCCTCCCTCTCTCTTCATTTGCTCCATTTTCCTCTCTCTTTCTCACATTAGTTTTTAATGGATTGTATTTTTTAGATCTCTTTGTACTTGATTGTAGTAGAGTCAAATTATACTCTATTTATTTATCCTTCGCAACCTATGCATAGTCACTTTTTTTTCCCTAATCACTCATAAATTGTTATAAATTTTAGCAAGTCTCCTTCTACTTGCTCACCTCCCTCCCTCCACTCTATCTCTCAACTTTCCTCCCTCCCTCCCCCTTCCATATTACTCACCTATCAACCTCTGCCTCCTCCTCTCTAATTCTTCTTTTCTCAATGCTAATTTTATGATTTTGCAAAATTTGGGACTTCTCTTCCTCCCCCCCCCCCCCCCCCCCCCCCCTTTTTCTCTTGTAGTTTTCTTCCCTCTCCTGTTCAGTTTCATAGAAAAAGCATTAGATTGTATCAATGCTTCTACAAAAATAGATCGAGTTCAAACACATTCCAGCCAAAGATAAATGCTACTCTGTGCTTAAGCTCACCGAAACTAATACCATGGCATCTCAATAGAGAAAACAGGTCCTCTAAACATTAATGATTCCTTAGGTATCAGATTCTATTACCAAGAATGCCTCTAGATCATATGAAAAGTGACCTGCAACGTACGAGCAAAGAAAAAAAAAAACATAACACCAGAAAAAACAGAACTCAAACTCAAATTAAACCATCAAAATCAATCAGTATCATTCAATACCTTCTCTCCACGAATAACAACCCCATTTTAATAACCATGTACTTAACTCCACTAAGGTGCAACCCAGTCGGTGCAAGGGTACTGGGCACCTCGAAACCCTTTACAACAGCAGCTATTTCATCTGGATTAAACTGTAATTCCATGGTACACAAACCACATCAATATCATGACCAAGTCCCATTACATCAGAGAACATAAACATATAATAAGAGAAACAAAGTGAAAAAGTAAGCTTTATTTGACTACATTGAGTACAAATTTATGCTACAAACTAACAATGTTGTTCTTGATTTCACATCTGTACAAGGTTGATTTTTACCAGTAAACTGAAACAACAAGACTTGTTACAATTCAAGATCCGAAAAATTCAATGCCAGAAAATCAGTGTTATACTATTGCGGTATTGCCAAATTTGGAAAAGTATCAGTCTGTCTTTGGATATCTGCTGACTCATTCATACCCCTGCTTTCAACCAGCAGAAACTTAAAAATCAATGCTATGCTGTTAAATAGGAAAATTGATGGTATAAATTCAGGGGCAATAACAGTCAGCCAAAGAGCCCTAGAAAATCAAGCCGAGGACCAAAATGTTCAAAAAATGCTATGTGGACCAGCTCACTACCTGAAAATTGACCCGACCAGTTAGGCTCAATCATAGTAGAAATCCTCACTCTGAGAAGTGAGAAGCCTAAACCATGTTGTACCAACTACTCCTTGTTAATTCTGAAAAGATGAGATATTGGGATACTAATCTATACCAAGAACTTGCAGAAACATAAGAAGATAGCGAAGCCTGCTGCTTACATTTGCTCCTGTACAACAACTATAGTTATATAGCAGTAGATATGGAATATAGATTTGATCCGTAGATGATAAATAGATTTCCCTTTTGTTCTGTTAACTCGGTACCTGCAAAAAATTGAGGCACATTTAATTGTGAATATAAGAGTGCTGGAAGAACAAGTACCAACTACAAATTCCACAAATATATCATAAAGGTTTGGTTTAATGAGTGGAAAGTGGGTAAAGTTCTAGCAATTTTAGTATAGTAGACTGTAATCCCAAACTTAACATCAATTAGTTGGAAACCAGGCAAGTCCAGTTGCTATAATACAAGTCTTGTCACATAATAAGTGGTCAGTTAAGATGTTAAATGCCATACATTAAGTCATTAATAACTAATTATTGAACCAATTAACATCAATCAATTCTGGTGGTGGCCGACATTATATATGAGGACTGAGAAGTATACGCAAGATTCATAAAAATAATGATTTATTTTTTGAAAGGATGTTCATTTATGTAATTACCCATGCATTCATCAATCATATAACAATTCCTCCACCCTGCTTATCACACAATTCCATCCCAAATATTTAAATTGTATTAACACAAAATCAAACCAACAATAATTCCTTGATCCAAGCAATTAACAAACACCTAAACAAAACCTAAACCACTATTAAATCAAATGAACAAAACTGAAAACAAAATCAAAGCAAACCCATCAAAGTTATCATCAAAACAATATAATCAATAAAAGGGTTCACATTTAACAATTAAAGGTGAAAGCAGAAACAAGAATTAGAAATGAAAAACCCAAAATCTGGGAAATGAGAAATATATGTATACCTTGACGACCTCGAAAGAGGAAATTGAAAGAGGAAGATGAGGCATAATAGCAGGCGGAGGTGCCATCATCATCATCAATATATCTAACAGAGAAACTCCCGAATTTAATTTTGTAAAATTGAACTGAAACCTGAAATTTGAACATTAATCAATGAAAATCCCCAAAATTACCCACGCATAAACCACAATTTTACAATAAAAGTCACAAATTCAACCCAAAAAACCGAAAATTTACAATCGATAAAGAACGAAAAAAGTCATATGAAACAATTAATTGATTCACAAATGAGATGCAAAAAGCGAGCAGGAAATCAAAAGTAGTAAAAATTCAGATCAAAATTTTACAAGAAATAACAATTCGATAATTTAGGGAAAATCAATGAACTCACCTTAGGAGAGAGAAGAACCGAAACAAAAAACTGAGGAGAGAGAGATTGAAAAGTGATCAAAGAGAGGAAAAGTGTGAGAAAAAGTATAATTTTTCTAAAAAAAATTAAAAAAAAAAAAAAAGAAAAGCAAAAAAGACATAAAAGGGCAAAGTGTAGGCAAATTTCAAGGGTAAAATCGGGTGCACACTATTCATAAGGGAAAAGCAAAAAGTAGAAATTTTCATACCCAATTTGACTTTTAAGGGTTATAGATTTCACTAACAAAGACGCGAGTTTTGCTTCAGCTTATCCCTCTTTCTTGCTCCTTCCTTCCTTCTTATACTGGGGTGGTGAGCCACATCCAACTCTTTTTCCCCCTTTTTCTCTCTCCTCCTCTCTCTAAACCCGTCTCTTTCTTCATCCTACGTTTATTCCCAGGTTAGCCTTTTATCCTATCTCCTTAATTTCTGTTTATTGTTTCGTTTTTTTTGTATTATCCCTGATTATATTCAAAATCATATCTTTATAATGTGATTAGTTTGTTTTAAGATCTGTTTTTTATGGTTTGTAATTGAATGGTCTGGGTTTTTGTTGAATTCTTGTATGTTTATATGCCCATTCGTTTTTAAGGGTTTGTTGAATTTCTGGGATTTTCGTTTGGTGGGTGGGTATTAGATATTTTTTTATTATTTGAGCAAAAATTGATTGATTTCGTATGATATACAGTTGATTTGATGTCTGGGGTTTTCTGGGTTTTTGTTAAGTTTTAGGATTTCGTGCAAAAAGTAATCTTTGGGGATGGAAAATGGGGGTGGGAGCTGTTCATGGGCCTAACGATTCTGGGTTTTTGTTAAATTTTAATAATTGTTCATTTTTATAGTGCACTATATAT
This sequence comes from Chenopodium album, assembly GCF_948465745.1. NCBI lineage: Eukaryota > Viridiplantae > Streptophyta > Magnoliopsida > Caryophyllales > Amaranthaceae > Chenopodium > Chenopodium album. The sequence goes on along the minus strand of NC_137842.1, from coordinate 70,548,993 downwards.
GATCATTTTCTAATAATGGGTTCATATTTGTATGTGTAAATGTTTATTAATGGTTTAAAAATTAGATCTCTTATTACACAGGATAATTGTATAAGAAAGTAGAAGACATTGATGTATATATGATCTCTGTTACCAAGGGAAACTCAAAGAAGCCGTTAATTCACTCAGCATTTTATCCAGAAAAGGCATACGATTAGACTCAAAAACTTTAATATTGATTTTAGGACAGTGCGCAAAAACTAGGTTGTGCAAAGAAGGAAGATGGGTGCATGTTCATATGATGGCTACTGGTATGAAACGTCCCAGTACTATAGTATCGAATTATCTGATGCGCATGTACTTTGAATGTGGTGATCACATTGATGGACGCAAGGTGTTTGATAAAATGCTTGTGAGAAATGTTTACAGTTGGAATAATGCCCTTTCTGGGTATGCTAAGTTAGGTATGTTAGATGCTGCTAGGAGGATTTTTAACAAGATGACTGAAAGGGATGTCGTGTCGTGGAATACGATGGTGATTGGGTATGCGCAAGAAGGGAAATATGGTGAGGCTATGAGGTTTTATAAGGAGTTTAGAAGGGAGTCTATTGGGTATAATGAGTTTAGTTTTGCTGGTGTTTTGACCATTGGGATCAAGTTGAAGGATGTGGTGTTAACCAGGCAAGCACATTGTCAAGTTTTGGTTGTTGGGTTTCTTCCTAATTTGGTTCTTTCGAGCTCGATTGTAGATGCTTATGCTAAATGTGGATTGATGAGTGATGCAAGGAGATTGTTTGATGAGATGCAGGTTAGGGATATTCCAGCTTGGACTGTATTGATTTCAGGGTATTGTAAGTTGGGTGATATGAAATCAGCCCGAAAATTGTTTAAGGTGATGCCTGCAAAGAATCCTGTTTCGTGGACTGCTATGGTTTCTGGCTATGCTCGGAATAACTTTGGACATGCTGCTTTGAAGTTGTTTCACAAAATGATGATCTCTCGCATTAGACCTGATCAGTTCACTTTCAGTAGCGCGCTTAATGCTTGTGCTATCCTTGCTTCATTGAAGCACGGTAAGCAAATCCATGCTTATATGATACGAACTTGTTTTAGACCTAATATCGTGGTTGTCAGCTCTATCATTGATATGTATTCTAAATGTGGAAGTCTAAAGCTTAGCCAACAAGTTTTTCGCCTGATGGGTATTAAGGAAGATGTTATGTCATGGAACCCCATGATAGGTGCCCTGGCACAACATGGTTATGGCGAGGAGGCAATCAAAGCGTTTGATGAGATGATTCTTTATGGCGTAAGACCAAATAGAGTAACTCTTGTAGTCATTCTCAGTGCATGTAGTCATTCGGGTCTTGTAGATCAGGGGCTTGCTATCTTCGAGTCCATGACGGATGATCATGAAATTTCTCCTGACACGGAGCATTATGCATGCCTAGTTGACCTTTTGGGTAGAGCTGGACGCTTTGATGAGCTGATGAAACAATTGGAAAAAATGCCATGTAAAGATGATGATAGGATATGGAATTCCCTGATTGGTGTCTGTCGAATTCAAGAGAATGTTGAGCTAGGAAAGCGAGCAGCAGAACACCTTATCAAACAAGACCCACATTCTTATGCCCCATATTTATTGCTTTCAAGCATACATGCTGCATCTGGGGAGTGGGAGAGGGTGGAATGGATGAGGCAGCTCATGGATCAAAGATGTGCCAAAAAAGAGCAAGCTAGTAGTTGGGTTGAAACTAACAAGGTTCATCCTCTTAGTGCACGATAGTTTATAGTTCCATGTTAGAACCAATTTTGGCTTCAGCTATAATTTTCATTTGTTGCAAGATAAGGTATAGTAGAACTATACTTGTATTTTAGAATACAGCTTGCGTTTTTATATTTTTTATTTATTTTTGACATCGACGAATACAACTTGCATATATCTTGAATACTTGTGTTTCACTGTAATCAGGGTTGCATATGATCCAGGTTTAACCCGATTTGTTAAAATTTTAATGGATAAATTTGTTCTTCATTGAATTCTTGAGCTGACTGATATCATCTATGATATTTAATTGAACATGATTTATGTTCTAATGTCTTACCACATCCAACTGCTAGTCAAAACTTTTGGGTCTAATCATAGTTGGTGTACCAACTAAAGCAGGGAAAGACAAAGATAGTCATAAATAATGGTATGAAAGTATGATAAAGAAACTTATGCCTATATTTGAATCAAATCAAACTAATAACTAGAAGCCTATAATTACTCAATTTTAGTAATTCACAATTAATCTGTCCAAGTGATTAGATAAGATCATGATACCTTGCTGCATCATATAAAAGAATAATTGATATTCTGAAATACAGATTAATAGAGTAGAAACAGAGATTGCTTGGATTCGGATTAGTTAGACAAGAGTTAAGTCGTTAGGAGACACCGTAGCCACATATATATAATGCCGTGATTGATGCCATCTTACTATGATTGACGACTACGTAGCATACTGGTATTCGAGGTGTGATAGACATAAATACATAATGCTATTCACGTATCCAAATATCCTAGTGGCTAGTGTCACATTTGGATAAGGGTTCTTATGAATTCAACTCAGTTGGTAGTAACAATGCATTGGCCTTTCACATCCCTGATTATAGGATCAAATTTTATCCTGGGAAGGAGAGGGAGTATGGTTAGATTGAAATTTAGGTGGTTTGGTCATATTGTAACGAAAAGGTCAAAAACTAATATGGATTATATATGGATTGTTAGCTTAACACTAATTTAATGTATATTCTGAATCTGTTCAGAATTATTTGATGAGTAAATGTCAAAAAATTTTGAAAAAACTACGGAGTAATAAATAAGATCTTTTGATTTTGATTTGGTTTATTGATTACTTAGGAAGGGCTAATCCATAAAAGCGACAAACAGCAAAGAAGAAACCCAACTAACACAACAAAAAGACAGGTGGATCAACACTAGGAAATATCCTTGGATCATATTACTCCACCAATAATACATAATTACAGCTTATAAGTCCTCTTTTTCAAGCATTTAATAGTATTAATTAACACGTTCCAATCAGTTGATCAAAATAATGAATAATAAGACTCATTCCCAAATTAACTAAGCTTTCAGACTCCTTTTTTAATCCTTGCTGTACTGGAAAAAACTAATTCCGAACTAACAAATTTACATATATATATGTTGTCTAACCTGTACTAGTCTATGACAAACGCAGACAGAAGAAGAGGGACAAGAACTTTATTCATAAAAAGGGAGAGAGGCAGAGGGTGAGGAAGAAGGTCAGGATCACCATTCGCAGGTTCGCCGATCTACTCTTTGATCGTTAACAAATGGGTGGTCATATCTCAAGGCAGATTGAGAAGCGGAAATCATTATCAACAGAGAAGAAAACATTAGTTGAATTGAATGAAAGTTGTGGGTGTGAAAGTTGTGCCGTTCAATTAAATGGGGGGCTTTGCAGATTCAACACCATTTCAAATTGGTGCTTCTTTCGAAACAATGGTGATTTCAGATATAATTAAAGAGTCACAAATTTACCGGAAAATTAACTCCGGCGAAGATGGTGGAAAACTCCGTCGCCGGCGAAGAGATCCCGAAATCTGGGTCAAAGTGTTATTTTGGAGGGACTTTTAATTCTGTGTCCATGTGTTTAATGCTTGGACTGTTTTGACTCAAAGGTATGGGCTAATGTTTCATTATTTTGGATTCATATCTTAAGGCCCAAAATATGAACTTGAGTAATATTTTACAAGTAAATAAGGCTGGCCAGCCCACATGAAGATGGTTTAATTTAGAAACCTCAACATTTGGCCAATTGGGTTAAGACTTTTTCATTGTCAATTTTAAAAAGGGTTTTAAGGCCCTGAGTATTAACTAAGCCTTTAAAATTATTTTCTAAAGTAACATTAATTTAGGAATACATGTCAAAATCACTCGTTGGACCGTGTAATTAATGTATAATTTAATTTAATATTTTTGGTTTTTGTTATTTTATCCAACACCCTCATAGCGTTTTACCATAAAATTATAATGGTGTTGCATTAAGATAACTTGAAGTTGGAAGAGAAGCTTTAACCATTTGAGATACCCCTCCCTCTCTAATTCTCTGCTTATTTCTTTAATTTGTATGATAATCGCTACCTTACAATGTACCTAGACCTTAGGAATACTTGGTGAATAAGCCCTTCACTTGATTCTTTCTCTTAAGACTAGACTCTTAGTATCACAATAATTCTCTCTTAAGACTAGACTCTTATCACAATAATATCATATATTCTCAAAATATCATATCAATATACGGTCATTCATTTTTATTTTATTTTTTTACGGTAATATACATTCATTCTTGTAACCAATATACTTCCTCCGTTTTTAGTTGCATCACTTCGCCAATTGCGGACTCTTAAACAATTTTTTGAGATCGGTGAAAGAGATACATAGATTTTAAAGGAGAGAAATATATGAAGTTTATAAACTAAAAAGGATAACGATGCAACTAATTTAAAACTTCCGTTTTAAAAAATAATGCAACAAAAAAGAAAAAAAAGCGAACAAAGTATATCTTCACCACGCACTAGTCCACCACCCCCCCCCCACAAGATTTAGATAGAAGAATGGAATATACTTCTAATAAAGTATATAAATCTCATGCTTCCAAGTTAATCATGAAAAAAAGATGTTTACTAATAAAGGCTCATAAATCATTCATTCTTCAATTTCTAGGTCACATGGCATGTACATAGCTTCCCAAGTGGGTTAGGGAGGTCCATAGGAGAAACCAATATCAAATTAATTATTAGTTGCCAAGCGCAAGAAACAAGCAAAAGCTAGCCAACGCAAGGAAATAATTCCTCTTCAAGACTTTGTTTGAATTATTTCTAACTAGTGACCTCTAAATTGTGGTCCATGTAATTTTGTTTCTTACCCTACATAACTCACATATATTGATATTACTGTCACAAATGTGCACGTGAGAGACCATATAAAACAACTATGTTACCTCATTATGATGTATATCAAGAAAATATAATCTTTTCTTATGTCTCCAAAAGCATCTATTTTCACTTATATCAACATTAAGTCATCAACAAGCATCAAAATTCTTAATTAGCCAACTTATTTTGTTAGAAAGATAAGATAGAATTGAACGTTTACTAGTACAACATTACTAATTTTGATGAACTATTAAGTCAATATAGAATTACAACAATCACAACTAGTGTATTACCACCCCATACAAATAATATGATAATAATGATAAAAAATCATTGTGTGAGACGATAAATATAAAGGAAAATCTATAGTAGCTGTCTAGTTGATTGGGTTTCTCCTTATTACCTTGATGTAAAAATTGAATGATGAGTCTGAACGTAAATCGAGATTTTAAGTCTTACATTTTTTGCTATCAATTTCATATAGTGGGTTTCAAATTTTAGGCAATGTGTTGCAAATCATGAATCCAAACATTAGTTCAATTAAATGGGTCAATTAGATGATTTTATGTACCTGTTATTTAACGAAATGTATTAAATGACAATGTATTGAAATGGTAATTGAAGTTCATTTTTATATTGATATTGTGTTTATATTTACAATAATATATGTTCATTTACATATGGGTAAATGTTCATTCACATATATATGCAGATAATTATTTTAATAGATGTTTATTTAAATTTTATTAAATGTTCAATTGCACATTAAAAGATATTCATTCAAGTTTAATAATTGTTCATTTTTTATGTTGTAAAATGTTATTTGAATATTAATACCACACATTAAAATAAGAGACGATGTTCATTTTAATAGACAAATTTTGACATTTTGGAAGCTAAATAAATGCTTATTTCTATTTTATGAATTTCATTTTAATATTGGTAGCTAGATGATACAAAACATCTAGTATGTAAATTATATTTCTAATATTGATTGCTCTTCCTTATGAAAAGTAAACAAGTCGTTAATGATCAATGATACAAAATTCAATGCTCATATTAGAAAAGCAATATGTTCATAAACAAAAAACCTAAATGTTCAAACCGACTTCGTGATAGTCTTTCGACTGCCCAAACAATAATGTTCACTTTCGTGTTTATGAAACAATTACATATAATAGTATAGCTATATGGAAATGCATTATTATTGCAATTAAATTGAATTTATTTTATATTGGAATTTTTTTTTAACAACTCTTTATTTATATAAATACAATTCTAAGATGTATGTATTTGCATACATCTTACTATAAAACTTACACATGGCTATTGAAATGAAAATTTCATGATACAAAAATGAACATATGTTGAAACATGAATAAACAAAAATGTACATTGGATGATGCAATAGTTCTAATAATAAAAATGATTTAAACGCAACAATCCATATAAATAAATTTGCTCTCATTTTTATTGGTAAAATATTCTTAAAATTCAATTCATAAAATATATTAATTTGAACAAAAACTCTTATATAAAAATGAACATTTAATGATTTATAAATGCACATTTACCAATACAGAAATGAACATATTACAAAAAATTTATAGAAAATTCATAAATGAAAAGGGGCGGGGGCGGGGCTCGCGCGGACGGGGGGTGCAGGCAGTGTTCCCTGCCGTAGAGTGTAGGTAAAAATTTGTACTTAGAGGCTCTAATTCAGCCAAATGCACTAATATGGCCCATAATTGCCCATAACTACATATACCCCTCAAGTGGCCAAAGGTAAAGAGGTCACTCTTATCATCTAAGATGACCATACTCCTCCACTCTCTCTCCTAAACTCCTCTCAAGCATTGTTTGGCTACTAACGTGGGCGTCAGAAGCTCCGCCCCGGGGCTCGGGGTTTATTTTGCAGGTCCATTTAAGGCCCAAATCCGAGGTTCTCAGGCACCCCTTCGAGGCCCGATTAGCTCATATTTTACCGAAACACCTTGTAAGCTGTAAAATTAAAATTTTCTTGTCACATGAAACTCACGATAAATATGTGGGTGAATTACGAGTTAAATCAAAATACACTCTCATGTTTCAAGCTTCACACTAGTTAAGTAGTTATGTTCCATACTCTATATATTCCTTATTTGTTGAAGCTACCATATAAGTGTTTTTTTTTTTCTAATTTTTTTTATTGATTTATTTTTTAACGATAACCAAAAAATACAAATTTTTATATGTGACTGGCCACACTGTGTAGCTGAACTGTTGAAGTTACTTTGTTACTAGTGTTTTAGGGTCTGTTCACATTTACTTAATTTTTGTTTATTTCAGCTTCAATTAGTTCAGTTCAGCTCTAATCAATTCAGTTCAGCTCCTAATTTTCCTCTCTTATAAAATATTCATTTCTGCTCAGTCAGTTCAGATGGGGAGCAAGAAGAGGAAACGCGGTGGCGGCGGCGGTGGCGGTGGCGAGAGGCGAAGCATTCATCCTCGTAACAGATACGCTGATAATCCTCCTGATTTCTCTCTCCTCGCTTTTCTTTATCCCTCGTTTTCTTCCTTCGTTTTCTACTCTCGTGACGGTCGACCCAGAATTGATTGGACTGATTTCAATGCAACTCGTGAACTCACCCGCGTCCTCCTTCTCCATGACCACCCTCTCAATTGGTACTTTCTTTATTTCATCTCCTTATTCTTCATTATATAGACTTTCATATATGTAATTTGTTTCTGGGTTTTTCTTCAAATGCTTGAATTTTATTACCTTGCCTTGTGAATTTGGTTTCTGGGTTGTTGTGATTATCTTACAAATTGCTTAAATTTGTCATGTTTGATTGAATTACTGTATGCCTGGATTTGATTTGGGATAAATGATGGTATTTTAGGTGGATTCCTGATGGGCAGTTGTGCCCAACTGTTCCCAATAGGTCAAATTACATACATTGGATTGAGGATCTTTTAGCATCTGATTTTATTGAGAAAAACAATGTTGATGGAGCTAAAGTAAGAGGCTTTGATATTGGAACTGGGGCAAATTGTATTTACCCTCTTCTTGGTGCATCTCTTTTAGGTTGGAGTTTTGTTGGCTCAGGTAGTCTTTTTAGTATCCAGCAATTAACCTGTTTAAGTCTTTTCTTGTTGAAATATTAGTATGCATATGTCTAATTTGAACTTTACTGTATTCGAGTGTAGATGTAACTGATGTAGCCTTAGAGTGGGCGGAGAAAAATGTTAAAAGTAATCCACATATATCGGAACTGATTGAAATTAGAAGGGTTGAGGTTGCTGGACCTGCCAATGATTGTGAAACCTTACATTTAGATGGTAATAAGACAAGTGGTGATTGCCAAGAGAAGGAAGATGTTGATGATTTGACCAAACATGAAACGAGAGATCTTGATGAACCTGCTGTTATTGATCCTGAGGGTGAATTGGATATCGTGCACTCAGTAAATGGCGAAGAAGTGGAAGGTTTGGATGAAAGGAGGGATGATGAAGCTAAGGCTCAGTCCTTGAGTCCTCCTGATGAACCCAAAATAGACAAAGGTTATCATGGGCCACCTATCCTTCTTGGTGTAGTTAAAGAAGGAGAAAAATTTGATTTTTGTATGTGCAACCCTCCATTCTTTGAAAGCATGGAGGAAGCAGGACTGAATCCAAAAACTTCGTGTGGTGGGACGCCAAAAGAGATGGTCTGCCCTGGCGGAGAGGGGGCTTTTATCAGTCGCATTATTGAAGATAGTGTCGCGCTAAAGCAGTCATTTCGGTACAGAAATTTTTCTATGGGTTAGTTTCATCATGATTAATGTTTTCAGGTGGTGATTTTGTGAATGTTGTCTGATCCACATTTGCTTGCAGGTGGTACACTTCAATGCTTGGGAAAAAGTCAAACCTTAAGTTTCTGATGTCAAAGCTCCGGGAAGTGGGAGTCACCATTGTGAAAACTACTGAATTTGTCCAGGGTCAGACTTCTCAATGGGGACTTGCTTGGTCTTTCATGCCTCCAGCCAAAATTTTGGTTTCCTCTCATGTGAGGGGTAATAGTAGTCCATCCTTCATGCTCGAGGTATGCCTCATGACTCTGTTGTTTGGTCTTTGAAAGTTTTTGAGTAATAAGTATAGGAGTTGTACATTTTTTCCCATTAAAATCATTCTATTTTTTATTAAATTGCTAGCAGATATTGGAAGGTAATTTTCTACATGACCTTACTTAAGGAAGCAAACAAATACTCCCTTTCATTATTCAATGATTCTTATTAGCTTCGGTATCAAGATGTCTGGTTGGTTTGGGTGATTAGAATATCTAAGCTACTTATGAAACCCAAGGTTTATGGATTGTTTACATCTTTCTAAGGGATCATTGTTTATTTATTTATTTACCTAACCTACTCTGTTTACATAGGAATATTACTAATGCTGTTCTTCCTATTCAATGGTTATGGTTTGCACATGTCTATTATCATCTTCGGAAGTTCAGATGTACTCTTTCGTCATGTCTGAATCTTCTCTTCTTTACTTCCAATTTTCCGAACACACTATTTATTTTGGTTAAGTACTATGGTAAATGAATTCTTTCTTACTGGAACTAAAATGAGTGTTTAACTTCAGATAAAAAGATTTTTAATCAGGAATGCATCTCAGTAGATTACAATTTACATTATATCTGCTTATGTTTTATGGTTGCCATATGGAAATACACTATAATCTCAGATTATTTATTTATGGTGATGTGATGTTAAGCTATTCTATTATCTAATTTATTTTAAGCAGTGTATTCTATATTTCTTTGGACATTGGTAGGAAATTAGGGAGTAACTTTTTTTTGGTGTCACACCCATTTTCCCCCAGGAAGCTGGTTGTTCCCTTTTCATAAGGTGTTTTGGTACTGCCAGTCTACACATCTGATTTAGAGTTTTCTGGAATTTTCAGGGTCTCCAGCATCAAACCAGTGCCTTTGATGTTTTGCAGTCTGTGGAATCCTTTTTCAGCTACTTTGGTGTATCCTGCAAATGCAATGATTCATCATTTACTGTTGAAGTGAGTTTATGCATTACCATTGTGTCTATTTACTTTTTTCCATTGTGTCAATGTCAAACTGCACTTTAATGTTGACACTTCTCTATGCTTAGGTAAGTGCAACAAATGATCATTGTGACACTATGTTGAAGACTGATGTCAAAAATCTTGACGAGGCTTCTACTTGCTTGCGTGTGGCTGAAATATCGAGGAGTGCAAATTGTTCAAATAGTCCAGTAAACTTATCTTTTCGCGTCTTGGTATGACTTGAACTTCAGAAATGGTTATGGATTTTTCAGAACTGACACTTGTAATATACAAGTAATTTATTTTTTTGTCACAAGGTCTTCCAGCACATCCCTGGTACACTCCTGGTGAAAGCATCATTAAAGCCGGGAGATAATACACTCGCAGGTAGTAGCTTCCTTGTTCATCTTTTTTAGATCATTCCCTATTAAAAATCTTCCTTGAGAACTTGCTTTTCAATTTTTTTTTTTTGTAATTTTTTTGTTTTTCTATGTTTTGCTTATTAAGCAACTTTCCTCATTTTAGGTCTTTTTGAAAGATTTCTATCTTAATTTGAAACCGTACATATGAGTTTTGTGATGTGATCAATCGTTGATAATGGCTCTCTCACCACTTGTACTGTTGACCTTCTGTACATAATTACATATGTTGTGAGTCTTGTGACCCTTGACACTTTTCTTCTCATTCTACCTTGACAGTAAAATTTTCAAAATTCCATTTATTTATAAAGAATGGTGCATATTTTATCATTTTGTACAGAAACTGGTGTTCCCTCTGAATTCCTCTAACGTATATTGTCAAGTAGTGAAGAGTTCAGAGACTGGATGATGTTACACATGTGACTGATTTCATACAAAGTCATAACTTGAGGGAATACCAATAATTTATGTATACCTTTATATGAATGTACAATTGTACATTAACAAGTTCATGGCATAGCATCCCCGATCCCCACTAGCAACAAGAAAGCTTGAGCCTTTTGTGTATAACCTATTCCTGTGTCGGTAACAAGTTTTGAGGATTCGTGAAGAAATTACATACATGCTTGTGAATATAAATTTGTGGGAAGTAATGAAGTATGCCTACTCATGCTTTTGCTTCATATGGATTTTGTTGCAGGAATATTTACAACTGTGTTTCAACAATTGGAAGAATTTTTGAAACACAAATTTTGCAGGAAGAAGGCTCGTGTCTAACCCTTTGCATTGAGGATGATGTCAGTTATGGCCTATGGTTAGTGTTAAAACATACCTAGAAGTGCAAAGCTGTGCTCTTTTATTTTGTTGCCTATTAGGTAATGTATTATTCTGCGTAAATGATTGGCCATTGTGTAGTTATTTTTTTTCCCCTCCCTTTTCTGGTATGTTACAGTTGACTGGTTATAAATAAACCTTTACAGAGCATGAGGGAGGTATATTATGAATCATGATATGGCTTGATTCCATGTTTGAACATATGCTCAAACCTCGAGCCGGTGGCGACCTTCAGAAATTGGAACAGCTTATGAAGCTATGACCCTGATTACGTTACTTGGGCTATGAAGAGTAGATAAATTTATTTTTGTATTATTTTTTGTGTGCAATGACACATAAGATAAAGCTAGAATGTCAAATGCTGTCATTTCAATGCACATTCAAATGACACTCTGAAGTCTAAACTGGTCTTTAAGAAGAGTGTATTTGGATTAAGTCAAGGAAACTTATTAATTATTGAAACTTATTTTCATCAGTATTATTTTGAAATAGACATTCTTGTCCCCTGTATTTCCTTAATTACATGGTTTAATCTAAGATATGAGGATATATAATGAAGTTAATATCATGGCTAACAGGCTTCTAATGTTGTTTACACCAATTACACAAACAGGTGTTGTTGGGGTGTGATGGAGTGAATTCAGTGGTCGGAAAGTGGCTTGGATTCAAGAAACCGTCATTGCCTGGAAGATCGGCTGTAAGAGGTTGTGCATACTATAAGGATGGCCATGGTTTTGAGCCTAAATTTCATCAGTTGGTGGGAAATGGTGTTAGATATGGCATCGTTCCCTGCGATGACACTGCTGTTTATTGGTTTTTGACCTGGTCTCCATCTTCTGAAGGTATACAAATCATGATTAGTAACAAGTTATATAATGAAGTCACTGCTGTTAATTATAGCCTATATACTCAAAGTGCATTATACCATTATGAAATTTTGTAATTCCAAACCAAAGATTTGAATAAAAAAACTGAGACTTAAAATATGACTGATTTAACAGAAAACAAAAATCTGCAAGAAGCTGATCAACTGAAGCTGAAGCAATTTGTGCTAAGTAAACTTGGGAAGGTGCCTGACCAAATAAAGGCTGTGATAGAAGACACGAAAGTTGAAGAAATCGTATGTTCTCCACTAGGATATAGGCCTCCATGGGAGATCCTATATGGAAACATAAGCAAAGACAATGTATGTGTAGCAGGTGATGCATGCCACCCTATGACACCAGACCTAGGCCAGGGAGGGTGTTCTGCTCTAGAAGACGGGGTCATTCTAGGAAGATGCCTCGCTGATGCCTTGGTAAATCGTGAAAATGAGGATCAACATCAGAGGATAAAGAACGGGCTACAAAACTACGCGAAGATGAGGAGATGGAGAGTGTTTGACCTCATTAGTACAGGGTATATGCTTGGTTGGATACAGGAGTTTGATTGGTTTGGTATGAGGATTATAAGAGAGAAATTTCTTTCTGCATATCTTTCAGGGTTGTTTCTTAAGAAGGCTGATGTTGATCCTAGACAACTTGTGCTCGAATATTAAAGCTCATGAATAAGTACTTTAGTTACTCCTCTTTCAACATTAATCAATATATAAGCTCAAAAAAATATGGGATGAAAATTCCTAATTTACAGCAGCTACTTTTATTTTTCTAAGGTTCTTTCTGTTTACTCAGTCTTTGTAGATTTAGTAGTAAATTATTCAATTAGATTTTCGAACAAGTGAATTTTGAGAAAATGTTATGGACTTCTGTGGAAGCGTAAATAAAATTGATACAGAGTAATAAACTGATAAGTTAGCTGAATATTTAACAATTTCAATCGTGGTGATTAAACTAGATTATAGGAGCAGATTGATATTCAAACATCCAGTTCTGACCATATTTGTAATATCAGCTTAAATTTTATGATCCATTATTTTCTCACCTAATATCACTAGATTAAGATTATGACTTAACTAGTTTAATGGCTCATCAATCCCACTTGCCTTAATTGGACTAGTCTCTCTGAAAAAATTGATAGGAAATGAGACAATTGGCTTTGTTTAATGATGTTTAGTATCTAAGATAATAATGTTCTGTAGACTAATAATACAATACAAATTTGCTAGTGCTGATAGATGGCGACCTGGATTAAACCATCTTGTTTGCCAAAGAACGCGTCCATTGTTTCAGTCAAGTTGTACTAAACTTCCCGGTTAATGTACTGATGTAAGTACATACAGGAAAAATTGACTTGATCATCTCATATCTGTAGGAATTCTTTGAAAGGCCGTCCTTTTTTTTGCTAATTTGCAAGATGGAAATTGTTTCAGACATCGTGATTGTTGGAGCTGGAATATCTGGTCTTGCTACTGCTTTAGCACTTCACAGGTATATACTAGTATATATATTGGTACATTATCACTCGAAAGCTTTATTAACTTCATTTGATTATATTTTATTTTTCCATTCTTATTTGCAGGTTGGGAATAAGATGTTTGGTGTTGGAATCAGCAGATGTCCTGAGAGCAGCTGGGATCACTATCACAGTTTGGACTAATGCTTGGAGGGCTTTGGATGCTCTTGGGCTCGGCGATTCACTTAGACAACAACATGACCAGCTTGTTGGGTAACTACATACAGATTTTGGTCCACATGTTTTAATTTGATCTATTTTCCTAAAATTTAGTCTGGTAGCATAATATCTCTGTAATTTTATGGGTGCAGGATATGTTGTTCATCTTTAGTTACAGGAGATTTGATTTCAAATGTTTCATTAACAAGCAAGGGGAAATAGTGAGTTAAAAGTGATCTATAGTTTAATCTACCTTTTTATTTCTCTATTGATTCACTTGTATCAAGTTTGGTCTTACTTCTTAGCATTGAAATAATGAACTATGAGAAACTGCAGTGGTGATCATGAAGTTCGATGTGTGAAACGAAAGGTCCTACTAGAAGCACTTGCAAAAGAATTACCAAGTGACACAATAAGGTATTCCTCTAAGGTCATCTCTATTGAAGAATCAGGCTCTTTAAAGCTTGTGTGCCTAGCTGATGGGTCTACCCTTAAGACCAAGGTAATAATAATGCCGAACATTTTACTTGTCCAAGATTTTCAAAGGACTTAACATAAATTGATAGAATGAATCTTTTACGCCAGTACTCCACCAATATATGGCTCATATTTGATTTCAGAAAACCAACCTTGGATTTTAAGGTGGTCATTGATCTCTAATTTGGTTTCGGAATATTATTGAGGTATTAGAAAATGCAGGGAAGATTGTTAAGATGGCTAATTGGTTCTTGATGTCATTTTAAATGAGCAGGTATTGGTTGGGTGTGATGGGGTGAATTCAGTGGTGGCAAAATGGTTAGGATTCAAGAAACCAGCATTGTCAGGAAGATCAGCTATAAGGGGTTTTGCATACTATGAGAAAGGTCATGGTTTCGAGCCTAAATTTCAGTTGACGATGGGAAATGGTGTTAGATATGCTATTGTTCCCTGTGATGACAATGCTGTTTATTGGTTTTTGACCTGGTTTCCATCAGCTCAAGGTATTTTTTGGCGGTATTGCCTATTATACAATTATCTTTATCTAGAAGCTGATCAATTGAAGCTAATACGTAGTACATGGTTAAGTTATCAGTTATATCTTAGCTTTAAAAATGACTAAAAAAAATGTATGCCAAAGGCCCAAAGATGTGGTCAAGCTGAGACACTATATATAACTGAGTGTCTGGTTAAATGTGCTCTAGCTGATGACTGATGTAACAGAAAACAGGAAACTGCTAGAAGCTGATCAATTGAAGCTGAAGAAATTTGTGTTGAGTAAACTTGGTAAGGTGCCTGAGCAAATAAGTGTGTTGATAGGAGACACCGGAGTAGAAGAAATCGTACGTTCTCCAATTGGATATAGGCCTCCATTGGAGGTTCTATTTGGAAACATAAGCAAAGACAATGTATGTGTAACAGGCGATGCATGCCATCCAATGACACCAGAGCTTGGCCAGGGAGGGTCCTTAGCTCTAGAAGACGGGGTCATTCTAGCAAGATGTCTTGCCAATGCCTTTCTAAATAACTCGATTTCTCAGAGGAGCTGTGAAAATGAGGATAACCACCGTGACAGGATAAAGAGAGCATTGAACAATTATGCAAACAAGAGGAGATGGAGAGCATCTGAACTCATTTTCACAGGTTATATGGTGGGTTGGATACAGGAGTCTGATTGGTTTGGTGTAAGGTTTTTACGAGAGAATTTTCTTTCTGCGTATTTGTCAGGGTTGTCTCTTAAGAAGGCTGATTTTGATCCTAGACAACTAGTGCTGGAATAAGACAGTACTCTCTGCAAGCCTTAAGTACTAATCACAAGATTAGTGGCTTGAACTTATTGAACCTTAAGTACTTTGTTGACCTCAAGTAGCGCGCTTTTCATTGATTGATCTACAATTTATACTGCTGTAGTCTAGCTGAATGCTGGCTGAGTCTGTTTGAAGAGTATTTTGTTGACTTAAATTGAATCATGGATGACGTTTGTATTATTGGTCATAAAATTTACCATATGGCCTCAGACACTGATCAACGTTTATGTGCTACTTAATAAAATTGAGCAAATTGTTTGTTACTTGATCCGAATTTCTGAATTCCTGATTTGAAATAACCGTAAATTATGAATAAACTGTGAACTTCTCTAATGGATGTACATTATATGGAGTAATCATTAAGAGAAGAAAACGCTTTTTTTTCTCTCTCTAGAATTAGAGAGCTTCTAACTCTAGGAATAGAGTTTTCCCCCTTTGGGGTCTAGAGGTGGTGGTCCGCCAATTAATGTTACTAGAATCATAATCATTATCTTTTTTGGGTGGAGTTTTACTCATGGTAATTCCTTTCTAATTCTCCCCCCTGTGTGACCTGGCAACGCTAATTGGCACCTTCAAGAAAGGCCAATAGCTTTTAATCGCTTAATCATTGCGCTCGTAACGACAATTTTCTCCCCTCCCTAAAGGTCGTTAACTGTCGTTGGGCCTCCGTTTAGTTTTTGGTTTGGCAAGCTCCAAACGGAGTTATGCTTGTAACGAAAATCGGCATCCTGTTAACAGAAGGTAATTGTCTTTTTTTGGGTCTGTAAACCCACCAATTAATTACGGCAGTAATTCTCGTTAATCAAAGTCCATCTGCATGTAATGGACACCAGCACCAAGGCTAGAATTCGAAACGCCTCCTTGCCAAGGTGGTAGTATATATGTTTAGCTACCTCCTCAACCAGTTCAAACACTCAATCTAAATTTTCTTCAATCATCCTTCACACAATTTTCAACATGAACAATGTTCAATATGCAAACAGAAACATTAATCGAGCAGCGGCTCTTGCTGAGATTGAGCCAAGTAGAGTGCACGGGAGCAGGGCATATTGGCAATTATGTGTTTATGGTTATCTCTTGGACTACCAAACACTTAGCCCTGCTTCAATTCAGAGTTTTGTCAACTCAAGATGGCGCAAGAGAGGACATATAAGTGTCTTCAAGATGAATGACTTGTATGTTTTTAAGTGCTCGAATGACGAGGATAAAAGAGAGATACTAGAGATGACGAAGGCTAACTTTGATGGTGCGCTGATGGTATTTGCACCATGGCTACCAAACCAAGTACCTCACACTGTACGGTTCAGAAGAGCCAAATTCTGGGTACGGATATGCGGTCTCCCCTGTGAATACCTGAATTCACATATGGCGGAGACAATTGGGGAAATGCTGGGATTGCCTTTCGAGATTGATCTCGAACCAAATTTCGTGCCAAGAAGCGATTATCTCAGAATTCAAGTCAAACTCAACATTGGCGAACCGCTCATTCCAGGTTTCTTTCTTAAACTCGATGATGACTCTGTCATCTGGATCCAATTACGCTATGAAAATCTTTTCAAATACTGTTTACGTTGTGGTAGAATCGGGCATAAACACAACAGGTGCACGAGGCATGAGGACTTAATTAAGCAAGATATTGATCACTTAATGATGCAATATCTATGTAGGGGAATCCCCCCCCTCGAGGCAGAGGAGGGATTTTCGATGTTCAATTTGGACATGCGCGCTACACCAGCGTCGGAAAGAACTATAACCACTAGGGCGAGGCTGGTGGAAACTGACCAACCCCCCTCCCCTAATTTTAGGGCCTCGGACATAATGGTTGACTTTGATTTGGGCATTCAGAATGGGGGCAGAACGATAGCGCCTGGCTCCCATTTCAGTAGCAGGGGAGCTCCCTTTAGGGGGCCTGTGGTTAGCCAAGGAAATGTGCAGGGGCAGGACAATCAACCGCAATCGCCCCCAGCCGCGGAGATGGAGGTGGAGACTGAGGGTGGTGTTCAGGTAAACCCAACAGTGACAGGGGCCATGCAGATCGAAAACAATTTCAATGGCGATTTACAGGGAGATGGCAGTGGAAGGGATCCGTACATCGATGCGGCGGCGGCGGACCCGATTCAAGCTGAAAACTCTGAAATTTTGGGCTCAGACCTAGTGCCTAGGTACGGGCCGACAATTGAAAGTCTCCATTTCGATCTACTCATGAACTCGGCGATTCAATCAAGGGTAGAACCCAATGATGAGATCGCAGGACGAAGAATTGACAACGCTGGCTACAATCAGCGTTTCTTCATAGAATACGATGCGCAAAGCTACCCACAGGCTGTTGAAATTAGGGAATCGGACTCACCGATTTATGAACCAATGGACTATCAAGGAGGGGATAATGATGCGGCCTTCATAGTGGGTCAGATCCCCGAAAACCCGATGAGTCCATGGGATGGTGAACAGCAAGTTGATTTTAATGAAGAAGATCTGCTAGAACAGAGGAGTTTGGAAGCGATTCCAGTGCTGGAAAGGCAAAGTGAGAATAGGATTGAAAAATTGGCGGTGGAAATCTCTGGTACCAGGGAGTCTGAATCAGCTTTTCCGCAAGAAACTATGTCGGATAGTGCACTCGTTTTCTCCAAATGGTGTGAGAAAGATAAGCGAGGACGCTTGATGGGAAGCAGGAGGTTCAAGAAGAAGAGAGAAAAGAGGCGTTACAAACAGGACAGGTGCCCTTTGAAGAGGAAAGCTATCTCGGACCTTGACCTTGTTTCGATTCAATTTATAGACGAAGAGGAGGATGATGCTGACTCGTTGGTTGTAAGAAAGAAGAAAAAAGGGAAAAACATCCTTAGCTGTGAAGCTTCAGGAGCAGGGCCATCCTCTTCAACTGTTCCTGGGCCAGGGCCATCTTCTTCCACTGAACCTGGGCCAGGGCCAAGTAGCAACTTTGATTTTGAAGCTAATATTGTCTTACATTTTGCAGGAGATGGGCTTGCGGTGGTTGACCCAATTCAACCACCTCTAGCTCAGTGATTGGGCTATTTTGGAATTGTCGGGGAATTAAAAGCCCAACAACCCCGATAATTCCTAAGCTTAGAAGACTTGTTGGGTCTTTTGCCCCAGATTTTATTTTTTTTATCGGAAACCAAAAGTAATCCGGATTTAGTTTTTAACCGTCTTAGGAATTTAGGCTTTAATTACTTTAAAGGTGTCAATCCGAAAGGATTAAGTGGCGGTCTTTGGTTAGGATGGAAAAACAAGAACTCTTTTGAAGTTGTTTTTGCTTGTATCAACTTCATTGTAGTCGATATTAATGATCCTATGAATGGAAAATGGAGATTGGTTTTGGTGTAAGGTGAGCCTTGTACCTCCCTTAGAAAGGATGTATGGGATTGCCTTAAGCAATGGGTAAATCCTCAACTAGATTTACCACTTACAATCATAGGTGATTTTAACCAAGTTAGCTCTCACTTAGACAAACTGGGAGCTAATTCTACTAACATTAGAGGTTGCCGTTATTTTAATGAATGGAAGGACTCTAATGATTTACATGATTTAAATTTTGAAGGGCCTCGTTTCACTTGGTCTAATGGTAGGGAGGGAGAGGAATAGTTTTGGAAAGACTTGACAAAGGATATGCTAACACTCGTTGGCTCATGAATTTTCCAAATGCAATCCTTACTCACCAACTGATCCAACTCTCTGATCACGCGCCAGTCATCTTCCAAACGACTCCAATTAGCAAAAAGAAACGAAGCATCTACAAGGTTGAGGAGTGGAGCCTCAACTACGAAGAGTGCATTAGAGCTGCCAAGGATAGCTGGAATGTACAGCAAAGAGGATCCCCTATGTATAGCCTGGTAAAAAAAATGCAAAGAACAAAAAGAGAAATTAAAAAATGGACTCTAGATAAAAGAGAGGAATGGAGTGGGGAGTGGGGAGTGGGATAAGTTTGAGAAAGATATTCTAGAAGCTCAATTGTTACTAGAAAATGAAGGAAAGGAGGAAGAATTTAGGAAGGTAAGCAAACAACTAGAAGAATATTCAAGGAACTTGGCTATATATTGGAGATAACGGGCGAAGTTGAACTGGGATTACGCTGGAGATACGTGCTCGAGGTATTTTTTCAATTGCGTAAAGGGTAGGAAAGCTAGGAATAAATTGGAGGCGATCAAGGATGCACAAGGGGAGTGGATTACAGAAGAGAAAGCCATAGCTCAAGTTGCGGGGGACTACTTCAAAGAGTTGTACGAGAGTAATAGCCCTGGACTCGCAATCTCCAGAGATTCAGATATCGTTCCTGCCATAAGTTGCATTAACACGGTACTCACAGAGGATCAGAGGGATATCCTCTCAAAACCATACTCTAGGAGGGAAGTCAAGGACGCCCTTTTCGCCATGAAACCTTGGAAAGCCCCAGGACCTGACGGCGTACCAGCCGGGTTTTACCAAAAAAACTGGTGTTGGGTACAGGATGATGTGACCAATGCCGTTCTTTCTTGCCTTAGAACAGGTAATATTCTAAAGGAATTAAATTGCACAAATATTGCTTTAATCCCTAAATGTGAGAATCCAGAAACCATGGACAAACTACGGCCAATTGGACTATGCAATGTGGTTTATAAAATCATCTCCAAATGCATCACAAATAGATTAAGAAAAGTGATAAGTGGCCTAGTTAGTCATTTCCAAAATGCTTTTATCCCGGGGAGGGCTATTTCGGATAATATCCTTCTTGCTCATGAACTATTAAAAAATATAAGAAAGACAAAAAAAGGCATGAAAAGGAAATTAGTTTTAAAAACGGATATGAGCAAAGCTTACGATAGGATCAAATGGGACTTTTTGGAACGAGTAATAATCAAGTTTGGTTTACCAGATTTGATGGTAAAAACCATAATGAACTGTGTACGAACTGTGTCTTTTTCTATAATTATTAACGGTTCACCTACGGGGAGATTTTCTCCAAAATGTGGGCTTCGACAAGGGGACCCCCTCTCCCCGTACTTGTTCATTCTGTGCATGGAATGCCTATCAGGTCTCATCAGAGAAGAAGAAAGTAGAGGTAGAATAGTTGGGATTAAGGTGGCAAATCGAGCTCCTACTATCAGTCATCTATTTTTTGCCGATGACTCGGCCTTCTTTTTACAAGGAAATGAGAGCTCTGTGGACTCGTTAAAGAAGGTCCTAGAAATTTATTGCAGAGCCTCTGGCCAAGTGATCAGCAAAGAAAAGTCAATTTTATTGGCAAGTCCAAATCATAGTGAGGAGGAGATAAATTTGCATAGTGAACACCTAGGCATCTCAAGAAGTAACAATTTTGGTAACTATTTGGGGATCCCTGCTGACTTTGGTTGTTCTAAGCAACAAATCTTTAGCAAGCTTGTAGATAAGGTGAAAGATAGATTGACAGCATGGAACTCAATTTTCTTATCTCAGGCTGGTAGACTAACCCTTATAAAGTCAGTGCTTGCTAATTTAGGGACTTATGTGCTCTCGATCTTTAAATGCCCTGTCACAATTTTGAAGCGTATTAATAGCATTATCGCTCGGTTTTGGTGGCTTGGTAGTAAAAACAGTAAGGGTGTTCACTGGAAAGGATGGGCGCACCTAACTCAGAGTAAAGACAGAGGTGGAGTTGGTATTCTGGATGCTTGGTTTTTTAATCAAGCTCTAATTGCCAAACAAGGGTGGCGAATAATAAAGGATAGGGATTCTTTGATCAGCCAAGTCTTCAGAGCTAAGTATGGAATTGACCGTTTTTCTCTTTTTGAAGAGTCTTGGAGTAGGAAATGTGCTGGTTCGTGGGGTTGGAATGGCATCAAATGGGGTTTGCAAGTTTTAAAAAAAGGGTGTGCTTGGTCCATAGGTGATGGGTGCTATGCAAAGATTCACCATCCCTGGGTCAATGGTGCAGTCCCGGAATGGAGATATCAAGGATGCTCCAACAACAGCAGTGTTGCCACACTAAGGAAGGAAAGTGGGGATTGGGATATGGATGCTTGTAAACAATGGTTTTCTGATGTTTCGGTCAAACAAATCTGCTCTATTAAGCCTATGAGTAAAGGATGCGAGGATTTAATCATTTGGAAAGGTGATAGAAATGGCAATTACTCGGTAAGAAGTGGTTATAGAGCACTCTATGAAGGAAATCACCTAGAGGTCAAGAACTCGATAAAAAAATTTGAGGCATAATATAAATTGGAAAAAATTCTGGAAATGCTCAGGTAGACCGAAACAAAAGATTTTCTCGTGGAAAATCTTGAAACATGCCCTTCCTGTCGGCAGTGAGAGGAAAAAGAGAGGCTTAGGGGAAGACCACAATTGCAGGCTATGCTCTGATGATGATTCTACTAGCAGCAATTTCCTAGAAACACAGGAGCATCTTTTTAGAGATTGTAGTTTCGCCAGCCATGTTTGGAGAGGTTGCAGGCTAGGGATCAATGTCAGCAACCAGTCAAACATTCCTATATCTGAGTGGATTTATAATTGGATGCGAGTCCTAAGTGATAGGGAGAGAAGGCTGAGTGAGGGTTATCCGATGTTCCTTGCTGTGCTCGATTGCATTTGGGAGGCCAGGAATAATAAAATTTTTAGGAATATAAAACCAAACCCAGGGGCTGCAATCAAGATAATGGAAAGCAGAGTAAGCTTACATATCATAAGAGATCAGGAAACAACACATGATGCAAGGGCTCACCCTGGCAACTCTCAGTCTTGGCCCCCTGGTTTTGGGGGCAGCCAGGAAGCTGACCTCTGTCAGAACGATCAACAAATTGACAGCATCAACCTGGTCTCAAGGTCTGGTACTTGTAATACTACTAGCTTAAAAATAGGTGGTAGTAGAAAAGGTGGGAAGAGAGGTAGATTAGAATGGAACTTGATTTCTGCAGGTACTATCTTGAAGCATGGGGAAAGCGGGCATCAGCAGCAGAATCGTGAGGCAGAATTCCTAGATGCAGTGCTTACAGGTCTACAGGAGGCTCAGAGATTGAACTTGTGGCATCTGAAGATTGAAGCTGCTAACAAGAATGTCCTTAGGTGGATGCAAAGTGATTACACGAGCACACTGGGCGATAGGGTGACTAAAAAGAAGATTGATGACATACTACCTTATTTTCATTGTGTTTCTGTTAGTCTTGTTAGGGAGTAATTTCCCTTTTCTCTGGCTGTCAAAAAAAAAAAAAAAAATAAGAGAAGAAAACCTTTTACACTCTAGAAAGATGAAGTATCCAAAATCAAAGTTGCATTTGCCAATTTAGCAGTGCAATTTACATATTTTCTTACGAGTAAGTTTTTGCGCATGTCAAGTTTTCAACACACAACTTTAACTATCAATAAGTTTAATCATAAAAATTTGATAGTTGATACAATGAAAATATTCATTGAGATCAATAAACAAAATAATGTCACATTTATTTTTATTTATTAGTAATAATATGTGATGAAGGTTAGAATATAAATAGTGTAAAAATCATAACGAAACAGAGGAAGTAATTAAAAAAAAAAATTCGGGATGGGTTTTAATTGTCAAAGGTGTTAACATAAGCCGCCTAATTGCTGATTTTGGCGTGGCTCAAATCAATAATTGGCAAAAATAGCGACATGGGTCAAATTGGTCCAATAAGCAGAAGGTAACAAAGTAACAGTGACTGCTTCATTTTATCAAGTTCAGCCACCTTGGTTGACTAAATTTCATTTATTGATACTATAAATAGATTGCGATTGTCATCATCTCATGTTTGTAGGTAATTTTGTGTAAAATTTTCTATTTTGCTTTTGCAAGACTAGATTACAAAAAAACAAAGATGGAGGTGAACACAGATATTGTCATTGTTGGAGCTGGAATATCTGGTCTTGCTACAGCTTTGGCTCTTCACAGGTACATGGAGAGTTATTCGCCATATACTAATTTCGTCTAGATTTCGTTGTCATATTACTAGCTCATATATCATGATATCAACTGGACAATTAGTTATAAGCGGAGGGAGTAAGTCTTATTTTGCACGGAGGTATGAATGGTTATAAAATTAATGTGTAATTTGTTCATATGCAGGTTGGGAATAAAATGTTTGGTGTTGGAGTCGTCAGATGTATTAAGAGCTGCTGGGATTGCATTCACAACTTGGACCAATGCTTGGAGGGCTTTGGATGCTCTTGGGATCGGCGATTCTCTCAGGCAACAGCATGGCCAGCTATATGGGTGCACCATCTCTTACTATGCAATATTGATTTAGTAGTATTGTTTTGTTCTATGGTACTCGGATTCTTCAATCTATATTTTTGTGTCAAATAGACTCCTCACTATAATATGGGTGTGGAACTACTATGCAGCCCACCTTGGACCTTTTATTTTGGACCAAAATCATATAAATGTATCATTGCATAGGCTAGTCTAACTCTTAGACATAAGTACCTGAGTCCGAGTAACATTGGTTTCACCATTTTGTTATGCTTCCTTAATTTAACCATAAAAATCATGAAAGATGTTTTTCTTAACTATATCTCTTCGTGAATTGGATGCAGGGTATCTTCTATATCCTCAGTTACAGGTGAATTGACTTCATATGTTTCATTTACAGAGAAGGGAAAATAGTAAGTTTGTCTTCACTTCTTTCTTTATTTACCTTGTTGTTTGGCTTACATACTGAAAAGTTAAGAAAAAAACAGTGGAGATCATGAGGCTCGCTGTGTGAGACGCAAGGCCCTGCTAGAAGCGCTTGCAAGGGATTTACCAGATGGTACAATAAGGTACTCCTCCAAGGTTGTTTCTATAGAAGAAGCAGGATTCTCAAAGCTTGTGCACCTCGCCGACGGCTCCATCCTTAAGACCAAGGTATTGAAACTGAGCATTTATATGGGCATCTACAAGAGATTCATATCCTTTCATTACACCATTTGATACCATCTTACAGTCGGGAAATTAAGGTTGAGTTCAGAAGTCATAAATAGTTTTTCATAAGAAACTTAATGCAACATTACAGTGGTTTGCTATTATTGCTATCTAAACTAAATTTAGCAAGGATGAATGTTTTTGGATGGCTTATTGATCCTTGTAAAAATTCTGACATTTATGTCCTGTGTCTTCATGGTTACATGTACGTAGGGAGGGGCTCTTACGATGACTGACAGAATTCTAATATCATTTTTCACAAACAGGTATTAATCGGGTGTGATGGAGTGAATTCAGTGGTGGCAAAGTGGCTAGGATTCAAACCACCATCTCTGACAGGAAGATCAGCTATAAGGGGCTGTGCATATTACAAGGATGGCCATGGGTTTGAGCCCAAATTTCAGGTCCTAGTCGGAAATGGTGCTAGATATGGTATCATTCCCTGTGATAACACTGCTGTTTATTGGTTTTTCACCTGGTCGCCATCTGCTCAAGGTATGCTTATTGCCTTGTGCACAATCCCAGGATAGGAAGTCTGCTATGTATCATAAGCACTATCCTATTTGACTCTTTCAGTCCAAACTAACAGATACATGACCATCACTTAATAATGTAGATGTAGACTATGTAGTTAGGTTTCACAGTAAAAAGAGTTGCATAATTTTTTTTCAATATTTTTTTTTTTTTTTTTGGGTGATCATTTGGTTAGATGTGCTGTTAACTTGTAGTATGTTATAATAACAGAGAATAGTACACTGCAAGAAGCTGATCAACTGAAACTGAAGCAATTTTTGCTGAGTAAACTTGGGAAGGTACCTGACCAAATAAGGGCTGTGGTAGAAGACACAAAAGTAGAAGAATTTGTACGCTCTCCACTAGGGTATAGACCTCCATGGCAGGTATTATTTGGCAACATAAGCAAAGACAATGTATGCGTAACAGGTGATGCATGTCATCCAATGACACCAGACCTAGGGCAAGGAGGGTGCTCGGCTCTAGAAGATGGGGTCATTCTAGGAAGATGCCTTGCCGATGTGTTGCTAGAGAAGTCAAGCTGCCAGGAGAAGCAGAATGATGAGAATGAGTATGAGTATGAGCGTATAAAGAGGGGGTTGAACGACTATGCAAAGAAGAGGAGGTGGAGAGCATTTGATCTTATTAGTACAGGTTATATGCTGGGTTGGGCACAGGAGTTTGACAGGTTTGGGATGAGAATTCTTAGAGAAAAGCTGCTTTCTGCGTATCTAACTAGGTTTTTTACTAAGAAGGCTGATATTGATCCTGGGCAGCTTGTTCTTGAGCACTAAGCTCTCGGGGAGAGAATTTTCTGCTAAACTTGTGCTGAGCTTTCTTAAATTTCATTTTCCCGGTAATGTTATGTTTTTTGTTGTAATTTCAAATTGATGTTACTTTGTTAAAAACTGATTTTGCTGAACTCAGATATTCATCATGTGCTTGTGATATCAATTAACACCTTAAATTGTCAAATCAACTTACATGGAACCGGCCTCACCATAACATTTCGACAATACTTTGGCCTCGCCATAAAATTGCAACCTGACCCCTGGCCTCACCATAACATTTCAATAGGGCCAATTGATCTCGAGGTGACTTGTTATACTAACAAATGATAGACTAATATAGTTGAAAGTGTCTTTAATTCAATAAGAAACTGACTTTTATGAATTGAAATAAGAATGAAAATGATATTCTACAAAAACACCCCTGCTATTGAATAAATGTAAAAGATCAGGTCACAATATACAAGCTCTGACAGATTTTACCCTTTAGCTTCTTTATGAGATAAAAGCTCAAAAAATCAGGTCATCAACAGGATAGTTCATGATAATATAATTTGTGCCTAACTGCTACAATCCCCATAACAAAACGAAATCACCTTATATTTTGGCTGCAGCCAACTTCCTTCAGCAATGAAAACAGGTCAGATACTTCTAGCATAGAGGCTTCACGATTCCCAAATAAAGAGCAGATGTTCATAGATTCACACTTCATCCAGATGAACCCAATCCAAAAGACTTGACAATATTACTGACCCTTTCAGCAAATGTCCGAGAGGTTATCTTTTTACCGGGGACGTGGAAAGGATTTGAAACCGCATCCACATAAGCTGCATGGAACTTCCTAAAGAACTGGTTACACCCAAAGTACATACAATCAGCTTTACAAAATAACCAGCATTCAGACACACACACACACATACAAATAGTTTGTCATTAGAATGCACCAAAATCCATTTTCAATCTCCTGAACACACCATTCAGAGCTTTACCGAACAGCTATCATCATTTATTATGAAATAATAGAGAGCAGAGAATCTGAATATTCAGGCACTACCTAGAGTTATTCCTAAACCAGTCATTTAGCATTATTGTTTCATTATCACCTTATACCTAAATCTTGACAACCAAAAGCAGATCAAGAGTGCAGTTTCTTATAGCAGATAAATTATACAATGACTCCTAGATGCACGTGCACCACAAATGATCCACCATTATCTCAGCCACGCATACTAGAAAGATTGGAACCAGAGGTAGTATTCCCCTAGGGTATTAAAGCATCATTCTCATTTTTTAACAAAGCCAGCAATATCACAGCAACATTGTTTTACCCACAATTGTTCCAATACCAAATCAAGCAAACTTGCAAAAAAACATTAACCACATGAAGGACAAAAGGCACAATCCATAACAAGCACAATTTATTTTATGAAAGATCTCAAAGATTATCTTAGCTATATACTTACATTTCTCACGTCAGCATCTCTTACATCTAAATCGGTGGTCACCAAGATGAATTTCACCTTAGTGTTGGTCAAATAGCCATATCTGCAAGCAACAAAAAACTGATTATTAAAGGCTGCTAATATCACATTTCAAGCAATACAACTGATCCCACTTTACAAAATTTCAAGGGGAAAGATACCTACACTTTGTAGTTTTCTGTTGGATAAAGCAGACCTAGAAATGTTTCATTCAGCATCGGCCCAGATTTCTTGGGATTGTTCACTGAAACATAAAACAGAACACATGAGTTACCCAACATTACACCAAGCATGCATTGCACAATTACAAGGTGAAATATTCATATGTTATATATATGGAGTACGAACTACAAAGTACATATTTAAAATTGTTCCATTGTAAAAGCGTTTAACCAAAAAAAAAGAGAGAGCAAAAGATTTTCAAACTCTACTAATTCATGTTTTCTAATTCATAAAGAGATCAAAAGGCTGCTAATATCACATTTCAAGCAATACAACTGATCCGTCAAGCAACAAGAGAAGTCGAGACCTCAAAGTAATCACATTTTTGTTAAGATTTGATATATATGTTGATCAAATTTTGAAAATGGGTGTAATGTTGCAATTAAACAGAATTCATTTTGAATTGCCTTGTATCACCTCTGGGGACTGGGGACTGGGGTTAGGGTTTCAGCAATTACATTACATTAAAAAAAAAACAATTACCACCAAATCAAAATTTCAACTCAAAATTCCCACATTATAGGCAAATTACCACAAATCAAAGACGACACCTTGAAAATTAATGGTGCTTAATTACAACACAATATAGGAAAAATTAATAACAAGTACATGAGATGAAATCTATGCAAATTCACAAATCAAATAAAATCAAATCCAATCAAATGAATGGAGATCGGAAAGAGAGAGAAAACCTCGTTCGTCAATAACATCAAGGGAGCAGTGAACGATGTGATGAAGCTTAAGGGCATCATCACCTTCATTAAAGCTTTGAATGTAGAGTGGATTATTCTGCAAAAAAAACATACATTTTCAATTTTGTTAATTCGTATTTGCCCAGAAAAGAAAAAAAAAAAAAAAAAAAATCCAAAGATGGAGATAAAATAAATCAAAAGACAAATGCAGGAAATTGATGAAGAGATAATTAGAGAAAGATAGACCTGGTGGCCGACGACTGCAACACAGACGATCATCTTTTCGGAAGTTTTGAAAAATTGTCTAACTTCAGCTGTGTTAGACCAAAGTCACCTACATCAAACAACTAACTTTTGTAACAGAACTTATAAGGCTTCACTACTCCGTTTCATATTAACTCTAATTTTTAATTCCAATTTAACTAAAATGCAATATACGTACCGAGTAGTATTTAAGGCCGGTTCTCGTAAGATAATTTTCACTTCAATTCAGCTCTTAATTTTCTTCTCTTATAAAATTTTCAGTTCAGTCGTTCAACTCTAATAAGTTTAGTTCAATTCAAATGAGGTGAGTTCAGTCAATGGGAACAGACCCTTAATCGTTACTCAGTTTATACTCCGTAATATAATACGGCAAGCCAATTGAAAAGTTTATTATGGAGGGATTTTGTCACCACATACTTCTCCAATCTTCACTAGAGGCTTTTGGGGTAGGGATTAGCAAGGATTGGAACTTGTTGAATTCTTTCATTCTTTTGCTGTGGTAAAACTTATTCAAAATTAAGTGGATGATTATTTAGCTTAGTTACTACATAGTATAATTTAGAGCAAATACCCAAAACCTATCAAAAATTGAGATCAAATGCTATTTTTTTTTATTTTTTTTATTTTTTTTTTTTAAGTAAAAGCATGTTCTCTTAAACTTAATTTCAGTTCAGTTCAGTTTAGCTCCAATCAGTTCCTAATTTTTTTCTCTCATAAAATATTCATTTCGGTTCAATCAGTTACAGTTCAATTTATCGGAACAAGCCCTAATTGAGATCAAATTACATCTTACATCTACATCATTTGTTCTTGTGCCTCTTGTAGTAATAGGGAAAAAAAAAACATATACAAAATTACATCCTTGCCCCCGAAACAGTGATATTTGGAGTCGTCGACTAGTCGTAAAAATAAATGAAGGTTAGTACTCCTAGGGGGTGTTTGTTTAGGGGGATTAAAAGGGAGGGATAAGGATAAATGATGAGCAAAGAAGAAAAGTAGTGTTTGTTTAGTGGGATGGGGATTAAAAGGGGTTTGAGGATAGGGATTAAAACACCCCCTTATCCCTCCATTTCTATAACTAAGGGGGTGGTATAAGGGGAAGGGATAAAAAATTAGGCTAAAAATACCAAATTACTCTTAATGAAATTGAAAGGATAAGGGAAAACGTAGAAGAACATGGGATAAGGATAATGAAATTGAAAGGATAAGGGAAAACGTAGAAGAACATGGGATAAGGGAAAACGTAGAAGAACGTGGGATAAAAAATTAGGTTAAAAATTCCAAATTACTACTTATTCCTAATTTATTTCATATACTTACCAAACATGGGATAAAGATTATTTATCCTTATCCCGCCTATCAATTCCCTATTTTTATCCTTCCTCCTTATCCCTCTTATTCCTATCCCTCCAACCAAACATCCCGCTACTCCGTTAAAAAATCCAGACCGTAAAAGAACAAAACGCAATTTGGTGGAAGACCAAAATAGTGTTAACTGTTGCTCCGTACTGGGGAAGAAGAACCCTAATTCTTTATTTTCCCCTTTTTCTGTTCGCTCAATTCTAAGCGTTTTCTATTTGCTCAATCTTTCTCTGCAATCAATCCCCTTCGACTTTGCTCAATTAGGTACTATCTCTTTCTCTCTCCTCTCAATTTAAAATTCAATTTGCTCTTGATTGTAATTTTCTAGGGTTCGTGATTATGTCTCCTATTATACGATGTTCTAATTTAAAATCAATTGAAATTATTTATGTGATTGAATTGCATTAATCAATTGATTGTGGTGTTCTCTTTGTTTTAGAATTTACAATTACTGAAACAAGTTCGGAATTGTTAGTTTTCTAGGGTTCGTGATTCTGTCTCTTATTATTCGATGTTCTACTTTGGAATCAATTGAAATTATTTATGTGATTAAATTGCATTAATTAATTGATTGAGGTGTTGCACTATCTCTTTGTTTTAGAATTTACAATTACTGAAACAAGCTATGCATTGTTAATTTTAAGTTTGGTATAAAAAATTGAATATTTTTTTTCTTACTTTGGTTTTTTTGAAAGGTATTATATGAATTTCGAATTCTCCTATGTCATATGAAATTGTAATTGAAGTATTTTTATTTGTTGTTTTCTGTTTGCCACAGATTAGCCTTGAAAGATGTCGGAATACCAGGATGATCCTGATAAAAATGGTTCATCTCCGCAACCTCAAGAAAATGATCACGGGGGTGTAGATGAGAACAATGATGCTAAATCTCAGGTATATATAGGTTATGTTTTTGCTAAATTATGTAATTTACACGATATTAATAAAGCTGTAAAGATTGAACAGATAAAACAAGTTTGGAATTTGTTAGAGTTGTTGGTTTAAGGCTGTACTTTGCTTGATGCACCCTTTTAGCAGTACTCCCTCTAATGTGGCCGTGATAATGTGATTTGGATATCAATGTGATTTGGATATCAATGTGATAATTAAACCTTGATTGTGGTATTGTAGTACTTGTAGAGTTGTAGTATATGCTTTGTCAGTTTGTCATGTAGTCTAGGAGTTAAATTGTTTATTTCTGTGCTAACATGATGTTTTGGGCAGCATGGCTCGCGTGATCATGAGAGGAGTTCTTCAAGAAGTAGAGAGAGGGACAGGGAGAAGGGACGGGAGAAAGATCGGGATCGAGACAGGGATAGAGAGAAGGACAGGGACAAGGAGAGAAGTAGAGATAGGGATAGGGACAAGGATAGGGATAGAGATAGGGAGAGAGACAAAGGCAGGTCTCGTGATAGGGTTAGGGATCGGGATCGGGATCGTGATCGTCACAGAGATAGGCATAGGGATAGGAGTGATAGAAGTGATCGCCACAGAGATAAAGACATTGACGATGATTACTACAAAAGCCGAGATCACGATAGGTAATAAATTCAGCTTTCTTTGTTTTTTGTTGTACATCTTTTTACTGTTTTTGTTGTACTCAGTAATATCTTTTGGTAGTTTTTGGTACTTGGTAGTTTATTGATTCAAGTTTTATGCAACAATTTAATCATTCTATTAAATTCTTTAGTTTTTTGTTAAGGTTATGGTGATCGTACCTTTTCCCTTCGATAATCTCACATAAGAATGGACAAGGAATTTTTGTATGTTTAATTCTTTTGTTTGATTTAAAATTGATGTTGGGAAGCTGTCTTGGTCTCCTCCGTTAGGTAATAGACTAATAGGTTGGGAATTTTCTGACTTGATTTGATGCCTGAAATATCTTAGGATACTTATTCAGTCTCTATTAATCGTAGGAAGTAGGAATTGTAGGGACAACATTGTAAGTTGGTTAACGTTGTTGTGTTGACTTTTGTTTGTACATAGTGGCTACAAAATTGTGATATAGAAGGTTGGGCACATGGTATTAATTTTAAACACTTTGCTACTCCCTCTGTGTTTTAATAAGTGTTACACTTTGACCGACACATAGGTAAGTGGAGTAGTTGGAGTATTAAAAATTGTAAAAGAAAGATAGTGGAATTAATTATATATTGAAAAATAATGAATGTGAGAGTAAAGAAATAATAAAAATAGTAATAGTAGGTTTGGGTGGAGACCATGAAAGGAGAAAGATTTTATATTTAAATGTAGCTTTTTGCCGAAAAAAAAGGAAGTGTAACACTTATTAAAATCAGAGGGAGTATATGATATATGGCAGTGTTGCATGGAGGATTATTGATATTCAGAGGCATGTTCCATTGTAGGTCACTGTAACTAAAAAAACCCTTTGCCTTTTTTGCTCGTTGTCGTGGTAGCTTAGTTATATTGATTCCTGCTCCAAGTTGTTTTGGTTATTATCTGAATTATATAAGCTTAATAAGTCTTGCTTCCACGAGTTACATTGCTTTGTTTGTTAGGTATAAATTTTTTTTGTGTTGATTTTTTTGTGGTAAGATTTATTGAACTTTAATGGGTCGTACTATGTGAGGGCTAAATTTATTGGAAAGGTAATATATTGCGAATTTATTCCTGCCTTTGTTGAGCATAGAAAGTTAAAAGTATTCTGCTGCCTCCTTGAATCTCCTTGTATAAGCTAGTTTTTGGCCCACTTCCTTTCAAGCTTGTTTCCGCTTGATGCCACATTGATTGATATTTGTATGTTTAGGCGGAGAGATTATGATCGTGATAGAGATGATAGACACAAACACAGATCTCATTCAAGGGGAAGATCCGAGCATAGGTCCAGGTCTCGATCTCGTTCTCGCTCCAAAAGGTTGGTAAAGCTATAATCTCTAGCATATCATTTCTTGTATGCAACATATTTTTGCTTGCTAATGTGATTTATATTCATTCTAGTGCAAAATGTTTGACATCAATGGTTATTTGAACTATTAGAATCGTTAGTGATCTGATATCAACTTATCAAATGACAATTACTACATTTTATGGTTATACCTCAAGTCTTTTGTTATGTTCATGCCTCAAAGCATTTTATCTTGAAAGTGAATGCAGTCACAACAATATGCTCTACATTATTACAACTTTCTGTTATTAGAAGAATAATGCAAATATGCTCCCCCTTCTCTCTTGTTATCTTTCCTATTTTCTAATTCTCTTGACGATTTTAAGAAAACTAGTTGTAATTATGTGTTATTATGGAATATCAAATTTTAAGAGACCAGATTATATATGAGGTAACTATGAGTCTATGACTTTCACTTTTAGATTTCTTTTAATTTTTAATTTTAATTTTTTTAAAATTTGTTTTCTTTATTTTGTTGGAAAAATTGTCAAAAATAATACAAACTTTAAGTCGTCTGCCAAAAACAAGTCGAACTTTTGATTATTTCTGAATAATACAAACTTTGGGGAGTATCTACTTTAAACAAGTTATGACTTGTTAGTAACCTAATTAACTGGTTATGTAGACACATGTCGTTATCTTATTGGTTTGACCATTGAAATTGTTTTTTTTTTTTTAAGATTATTATTATTATTATTTAAAAAATAAAAATTAAAAAACTCCACACAGCTCCTCCACCAACCACCAGCACTACCATCGCCAGCCTCCCTCTCTCACAACCCGTCAGCGCCGGCCGCACCCAAATCCCCCTGACGCCAGGCGCCGCCCCCTCCCCCGCGTATCGTCCTTTCCCTCTTCCCTACACTTGCTAGAACAAACAACCACCCTTCCCAAAACCCTCCCTCTCTCGCAAAAACCACTTAAAACCATCTCCCACCCTAGAAAACCCTAATCGAACCTCCCCAGCCATCGGTAGGGGTTTGATTAGGGTTTTTTGAGGGTGGGGGATAGATTTTTGGTGGTTTTGCGGTGGAGGGAGGGTTTTGGGGAATGGGATTCGGTACATACGGTGGTTCAGGCAAACGTCGAGGAAAGGGGGTGACGCGTAGGGGAGGGGGTCGACGCCGATGCCGGGGGAGAGGGAATCTGGGCATGGCCGGCGCCGGGGGGAGGTTGATGCCGCTGGTGGCTGGTGGAGGAAATGGTTTTTCTTTTTTTTAATATTTTTTCCCCAAATTTTTTTTTTGAAAAACTTTTCCCCCAAAATTTTAATTTCTAATTAATCATAATTAAAGTTATTAAGAGCTAATTACATTGTTAAACAAATTTATTAAAAAGAATAAAAAAAATATA
The DNA here is from genome assembly GCF_948465745.1 of Chenopodium album. Classification (NCBI taxonomy): domain Eukaryota; kingdom Viridiplantae; phylum Streptophyta; class Magnoliopsida; order Caryophyllales; family Amaranthaceae; genus Chenopodium; species Chenopodium album. The sequence goes on along the minus strand of NC_137842.1, from coordinate 70,514,958 downwards.
TATAACCGGTCATTCAGGTTGCAGGTAAAATGACTTGTTTAAAGCGGATACTCCCCAAAGTTTGTATTATTCAGAAATAATCAAAAGTTCGACTTGTTTTTGGCGGATGGTTTAAAGTTTGTATTATTTTTGACAATTTTTCCTATTTTGTTTGATACTTTCCTTTTTTCTTTTGTTTTACTACTACCCTTATATGGCCATTGCCTGTCTAAGCTGTTGAGGAAAAAACAGTGCTCTCTTGTGCCTAAGACATTTTGAGGAATATTGAACATTGGTTTGTATATGGTGTCTCATACGGGACATGCACTTGCCACCTGCGTGGTGTGTCCTTAAAAACCTTTGAGTTTAGTCTCTCCTTAGTACTTATTGCAAGCATACAGATGAATACTTCCCACATCCCCTATTATGTTATGGATTGGAGTCTTGTTGTACGAGTTGAGATGATGTTGAAGTTGATGTAATTATTCAATCAGTGGAAAAATCTTTACCAAGACATCTTCGTTGTCTATTGTTGTTTATGGTTTTCTTTTATGGTCAACTATAATTAGGATGGAATGTGATACTTTCTAGTTTCTACTATAAATATTTATTTTTTTGAAGTTTCCTGATGCCTGTCTCCTTTTTCCTTTAGGTGCCTTTAGTTCTTTATAATTTCCGAAGGTAGCAGCAGCTGCACTTGATTGTTCCAGTTGTTTAAACCATGTCAATGTTTGAATAGCTTGTTCTCCATAGCATTATAAGATCTAACTAAATCTCTGCCTGAATGTTTGCTGTCATTTGTGTTTAAATTGCATTTCATGGGTTTCCTTTAAAAAAATTGCTGATTTTTTCACTGTTGAGGTTGCTTACATGTGCACCCCTTTTCCCCAACCCTTACCTTTATACATTATTACTTTTCACTTGTTGAATAGTTACCCTACCTCTTGTTACCACATTGGTCAGTTGGTATGGTTTTTGCATATCAGATTATCAGAGTATTTGACTGAATGGCTAATTAAAAGTCTTCTCCTTCCAATCTGTCAACTTATATCTCTTCAGTTGGCCATCATTGTGAATTTGTGGTCTATAATTTTATGTTTCTATAACTGTTCATGACATTTTTTCTTATCTGGTGGACTCTAACATATGTTGTTACAGCAAAAGGATAAGCGGGTTTGACATGGCACCTCCTTCTTCTGCAATGCTAACCACAGCTGCAGGTACATTTTGTGGTTCAATTGATGATTTATTGTAGCTATTACTTTTTTATTATGTGCCCCATCTCTCTTTCATTTCCCTTCTTTCCCACACCTCACTGCTGTCTTCTTGTCCCTAAAAGGTTGGTCATTCTGTATTGCGATTTTTTATTATTAAGTTAGCACCTGGTCTCAATTTGGCAATGCATGGTGTTACTTAACTGTAGTTTTCTCAATGTTGAATTTCTTGTTTTTATGTTATTTACTTGGTGATTTTTTTCTGGAACTGAGAGATGTTTTTGGTTTGTTCTTGTGTTTGGTGTTTTTGTTTTCTGTGTCCTATTTTTTTTGCATAAGAAGGCAATGTTGGGTCTTTTGCCCCACTCTGCTGACATTGGGCGTGAGCCGACTTCTGTAGCTTATATATACAAGGAGGAATCAATGGACCAGTTCGTCTTCAACCGGCAACTATTGCCTGTTTTTTGGTAGTCTTGCAATTTCCTCCAGCGCTTGCATCTAAATTATTTTTCCTCTTTATCTCTTATAATTAATGCGAATGCAAGAGCCAAGGAAACAATAGTAATTAGTGAGAGTTACTTTTCAATTTCCATGTACAAGTGTACCCAATAAATTATATATGGAGAGATATAAAAATAACTTCTTCTTTTTCTGCATTCTTTTCTTAACGGTTGAACTAGATTTTGCACTTGCTAATAGTTTATTTATGTTATTAGCCTTCACAGGTCAGATTCCTGGAACAGCTCCAACAATCCCTGGAATGTTCCCAAACATGTTACAATTGACTCAAGGGCAGGTATAAATTTTTTCCTTTTTCCTTTGCATCCTCAATTGTATTCTGGTATAGATCTAATTTATTTATGCAGCCTTTGATATTGTTATTTATTTTTGCTTGCAGTCATTAGGAGCTCTTCCCATTATGCCTATGCAAGCTATGACTCAGCAGGTTGGCTGAGTAGATCCTTTTCTACCAGCACATCTTCTTTATTTGTCTTTTGATTCCTTGTTTAAAATAGTTTATTTTTTAATTTTTCACAGGCTACTCGGCATGCTCGGCGAGTATATGTTGGCGGACTTCCTCCTTCAGCCAATGAACAGGTATTTCTAGAGACCTATTGTTGATTTACTTTTATCTGTTTATAGTAGTTTTTTAGAGTGATGTTCACTCTACTCCTTTTGAAAATCTTCACTTCACATTTTATTAATGTGGGAATTGATAGCTGCTAGATTGCAATTTATGTGGGAATAAGGGGTTTATTAGAGACAATTTTGCATTTTTGCTTGTTGGTTCTATTCCTGTGAAATTAAACTTGACCTTTTTTCACCCCAAAAGAGAGCTGTTAATATTTTTTTTGGTTAATTCATCATCTTATTTAGGGTTTTCTATAGGTCCTCCTTTTGCCTTTCTCTATCAGCATAATGATTTGCTTATTTCAGTGCTTTATTGTGTGTTCTGGATATTTTTACTATTCCTTTATTGTTGCTTCTATCCCTATCACTGCAATGACTTTAATATAATTTTTTTTTTCCTTGCAGTCAGTGGCAACCTTTTTTAGTCATGTTATGGCTGCAATTGGAGGAAATACTGCCGGACCAGGTCTGTGTAGAAATTGTAACTTCATTGAGAAGAAAACAATCTTTTGTTAACTGATTCCCTTTTTTTTTTTTTTTTTTTTTTTTTTGCCGTGCTTAGGTGATGCTGTTGTCAACGTTTATATTAATCATGAAAAGAAGTTTGCTTTTGTTGAGATGAGGTCTGTGGAGGAAGCTAGTAATGCTATGGCATTAGATGGTATCATATTTGAGGTATTTTGCATTTCTCTTGTGTAGATGACATTTTAGTTACCCTGCTTTTACTAGGGATTGCTGAGCAATTTATGTATATCATCTACTTCCATGTAATAAATCTGAATTGTTAAATTGTTATAAGCTAGTACTCCCTCATTCTTAAATTGATAGTCCCAGTCCCATAAGCTGAGACTAAATATGATTTGCTGTGTACTTGTTTAGGGTACACCAGTTAAGGTGAGAAGACCTAGTGACTACAACCCAAGTCTTGCTGCAACCCTTGGTCCTAGTCAACCCAATCCAAATCTGAACTTGGCTGCTGTTGGACTGACACCTGGGTCAGCTGGTGGACTCGAGGGCCCAGATCGCATTTTTGTTGGTGGGCTACCTTACTACTTAACTGAATCACAGATTCGGGAGCTATTAGAATCTTTTGGACCCCTTCGTGGTTTTGACCTTGTGAAGGACAGAGAAACTGGAAACTCAAAGGGTTATGCCTTTTGTGTTTACAATGATCCCTCAGTCACTGATGTAGCCTGTGCAGCTCTGAATGGAATTAAAATGGGTGATAAAACACTCACAGTTAGACGTGCTAATCAGGGAGCAGTCCAACCAAAGCCTGAGCAAGAGATTGTATTGCAGCATGCTCAACAGCAGATTCTGTTGCAGGTGATTTTTTTATTTTATTTTATTAATTTTATATGTTCATTTCTTCCACTTGCTTTAACTAGTGTGTATCATTGATCGCTTTATCTTGAATTGCAGAAGCTCATGTTTCAACCTGGACCACTTCCCACCAAAGTTGTGTGCTTGACTGAAGTAGTTACTGCTGATGATCTTAAAGATGATGATGAGTATCAAGATATAATGGTAGACATGAAAGAGGAAGGTGAAAAGTTTGGTATGTATCTGCTGTCCATTTTTTCCGGGCTGGACCCTTTAGTCTTTTAGTATTTCTTTTATTTATCCTTTGTTTTAGCTTTTTTCACTGCTGTCAGTCTGTCACTCCCACGTAGTCGTGCTGTAAAAAAGCAGCCATAAGTTGAGACAAAACTTCCCTCTAAACTTTTACTTGTTATCTGTTTCCCTTTTCCTTCAGGCTTCATATCATTTGATTTGTTGGCCTTTCTACTATTTTATTTTATTGATGCAATTCCTTGCTCTCTGTAGGTTCTTTAGTGAGGGTTGACATCCCACGACCAGGACCAAATGGAGAACTTGCACCTGGAGTTGGAAAGGTTCTTAACAAACCCGCTTCCTTTCAAATAAAAGTCTGGAGTCGGTTTATAATTCTAATCGTTTTTTCTCAATGTATGTATTAGGTGTTTCTGGAATATGCTGACACAGAAAGTTCCTCTAGAGCACGAGCAGGAATGAACGGAAGGAAATTTGGCGGAAGCCAAGTGGTTGCAGTGTTTTATCCTGAAAATAAATTTGCAGAGGGTGTCTATGATGGGTAGAACTTAATTGCATTTCCTACCTCATGTACTATTATTAGCGCCATTTACTGATTTTAGTTACAATTGTAGGCTACGTATATCCTTGGATTTCGTTGCATTTGTCCTATGTAAAATTTTACCAGAATGTCGATATCTGTATGTTAAATATTTCTGTTGCTAATAATACAATTAACTACCGTGCTTGATTTTTAGAAACCTTGTCAAGTTGTTATAATGATATAGGCCAAGGGGTAATTTGTTGGCTTAAACTGCTTAGTAGAAACGACCTGTGCATGTTTTTGAGAAGACAGGTTGCTGAAGATGTGGACTCCGAAGCCTTTGCGGCACAAAACCATGAATCTCCTCGATATCATCTGCTTAAAGATACTAATGCTTGACATGCCTAAGATCTAATGTGCAAGTAATATTCTCGAGTCCCAAATATTCCCCTTTGTTTTCAATTATTTTTGACCAAAAAATTACCAAGTTGAATCATATAAATCTTTGGGCTTTGTTTATTCTTGGTGTTAACTTATATGACGTTTTGAATTTGATATTGACTACTACGCCATTAAATGGTCAGGGACTCGAGGTTGATATGGAATTGTCTATTCAAGAGAATGCTACCTTCATTACATGTTATTTGCAACAATTTGACATAAAGTATAGAGGAAAAATGTCTAACCGTTGCAAATAATATATAACGGAGGTAGTACATTGACTATAAATGTCAAATTTTGCTCATTATAAATCATGATAAGCTCATCATCAAATCATTAATCAATTTACTTAAAATCTTTGACTATTTTTTGTATAATATTTTGACTTTGGATTTGGATATAAAATTGGAATTAGTTGCTATAACATTATTTTAATAGAAATTGGTTTTTCTCTCACAATTTTTGTGGCTAGAATCGTGATAGAATTACATTACTTGCCCTAGCAAACAAGAGTTCCTTTCCCCATCCATGAAAATGTTCTTTTTCCCCTCGTATTCTCATGTAGGAACATCCCAATTCTTTGCTTGAACAACCGAATATATCATTTTATATGCTTACACATCAAGCCATACCTAGACATTATTATACACAAAATAAATATTACAAGCCATGTAATATGAAGTTTGACCTACCTGTTTGAGAAGGTCACGAATTTTTTATGATTCTTTTCAATGAATTGCACATAACATCCCACCCATATGTTCCCAATTATAATTTCATTCCTATAGTATATGATGTAAACAATCTAACCAACAAATTAATGTTTTTTTTTTTTTTTTGAGGAAAACAAATTAACGGTTGTGATATGCTTGAAACACAACATAATATGTCCTTTGAAGTATATGCACAGTGCACCCTTAAAAAATTACCCACAACCTGAGATTTGTGAGCCACATAAAAATCAACTCGAATTTAAAACAAAATAAAATCAACTTGAGAATTTGGGCATAATGCGACATTATTACTTCATTCGGTTGAATGTTCTAACAACTATTACTTCATTTTTATTATTATTATTTTTGTTTTTTTTAATTATATTTTTTTATCATGCCTCTTTCTAAATAGTAGAAACCTCCACATTCTATATGTTATTGTTTGGATAAAATAGTAATGAATCAGCTTCCCAAATATCGAACCTAAACTCTTGATCTACCTGAAGACGAAGCTAGCATTTGATTCAAAAAACTTATGTGTTGTTGATAACACGATATTATACATGATTTTATATGTGATATTTGGTCATATTTTATTGTGTTTTCTTCATTTTCCTAATCTTTTTGAGCTATTATTCTTCCTATTTCGATATTGCTCTTCTCGGTATGTTTGCTTTTGTTTTTATAGGATTAGGGCTCGATTTGCGTGGAATTTATTCTGAGCGTGAGATAGTTCTTCATATGGAGCGTTTCTAGCACCAATGGAGCATCGATGGAGCATTTTGGCAGCCTGCTCCACAGCTCGGTTGTGGCGTGCAATATGTTGGCCACAACCTGGTTGTGGGCGTCGATATTGGAGCAAGGAAGAGGCAAGGACAGCCCGTTCCACAGCCTGGTTGTGGCCGTTTTCCTCGTGCCACAACCCACTTGTGGCAGCTCGTTTTGGTGGCGTTTGAGAGTCCTATTTAGATAAAAATACCTAGTTTTATGCTAGGATATAAATAGGTTTTAGATAGTCTTTTATTTGATCACTTTTTATTCATTGTTCAGATATTATTTTTAGACTTCTTTTTGGGTATTACGTTCTTCCATATTATTTCCTAGGGTTTGTTTTCAAGATTCAAGATTTCATAATTAATTCCAAGTATTGATTTCTTCTCTCAATTCTCTTATTTTATTATTGTTAATTATGTTTTCTTTATTGATTATCATTATTGTTTTCATTAATATGTGTGAGTAGTTTCCTTGTTCCAAGATCTAGCGGAACCCGAATATGATTAATGCATGATTTAATTCTTTAAATTCTTTAATGATAATTGCAATTGATATGCTTAATTGATTGTGCTCATGCCAATATTAGATTAGGGATAATTAGTATTGTTATTAATCCATTGTTTTAATCACAACGGGAGTTGGGTTTTGACGGGTTTGAATAAATCAATTAAGGGTTTGAAGTTCATCACGGAAGTAGGTGAACGGATGATTAGGAAGTTAGAGTAATGTGCTCAAAGTCTTTAATTTGCATGATTCCACGGAAGTAGGCTTGATTGTGATTAGAGAAGCCATTGATAACTCGGGAGAGACCATTGGTATTATATAGGGATTACTTTTCCTCATTAATCAATTGAATTATATGTTAGGGGTAGAACGACTATTGCATTAATTGTATTCGTGGTGATGCTTGATCTTGGATGTTTGTAGCATTGATTTATCATATTATTTAGTTTAATCGCTTTAATTAGTTCTTTAGTTATTGATCCTCATTTGTTTGATTTGGTTACTTGCTTAGTATTTGCTTGAGTCTATTTAATTAGTTAAACCATAGTCTCTTGGGATCCGACCCTTGCTTGCCCTTCTACATAGTAGTGGTCTTGTTAGGTTATCTTTGTTAGGTACGCGACACGCCTATCAAATTTTGGCGCCGTTGCCGGGGACTAACGGTTTTATACTAATTATTTGTGATTCGTTTTTACTAAGCATTTATTTTGTTGCTTCGGCTATTGTTCCTTGTTTCTTTGATCTTCCGTTTTAGTTTCTTTGTTGCATGCAAACTCGAAGTTCAGGTTCAGATGATTTAACACCTTTTGATTCTGAGATCGAAGCTACTGCAATAAGACAAAGAGGTAAAAGGAGGAAAATCGAAATACAAGAGACATGGTTGATCCAGGAACAAAATCTCTTTTGGAGTATGGTATTCCGGATACAACAACTGGATTCCTCTCTAGTATTGTAAGACCACCTGTCACCGCTCAAAGTTTTGAGTTGAAACCCCAATTCATACAGTTCATTTCCAATGACTCTTTTGCGGGTTTACCGAATGATTGTCCTGTGACTCACATTGATAGTTTCTTGGAGAAGTGTGACACCATGAAGCTCAATGGTGTCACTGATGATGCTATTAGACTACGCCTTTTCCCTTTTTCACTACGGGATAGAGCCAGGGAGTGGTTACGAGATGAAGGTATTGGTTCTTTTGATACGTGGGACAAGCTTGCCAAGGCTTTTCTAGTCAAATTCTTGGGGCAAGAGAAAACCGCAAAATTAAGGAACGAGCTATCTACTTTCCATCAATCCAATGACGAATCCCTATATGAGGCATGGAGAAGATTTAAACGATTGCAAAGACAATGCCCTCACCATGGTATTCCAGAGTGGATGTTGATCCAAACGTTCTATAATGGTTTGACCCATGAGTTTCGCATATACATTGATGCTGCGTCTGGAGGTTCCATCATGACTAAGAACCCAACCGATGCGAAGGATTTGATTGAGAAGATGGCGGCTAATGATAATTACCATCCAAGGGGACGAAACGCTATCAACATAGGTAATAAACATGATGTTGATGCTCTAACCATGTTGACTAGTTCTGTGCAGGCACTAACTCATAAAGTCAATCAACTCCAAGTTGAGTCCCCTCGACCCTCGATGGAAACTTGTCAGATGTGTGGATTGCAAGGCCATACTGCACGGGAGTGTCAACCCAATTATGATGGAATGACGATTGAGCAAGCTAATGCTATTTATACCACGACCTCCACAAGGCCATTTGATGAAGGGTGGAGAAATCATCAAGGGTTCTCATACAAGAACACTCAAGCTATAGCAAATCCTCTACCACCACCCGCTTTTCAAGCATGGGCACCTTTCAATCATCATCCCATACACCAACCACCACCTCAATCTTCAAATATTGAATCCATAATGGAGACTTTTGCTACTTCCCAACAACAACAACAAGAGCTTATTTCAAAGCAATTTGAGTTACAAGCAAAGCAGAACGAATATTTTGAAAACTCGATCCAATTGCTCGTTGCTCAAAATAAGAGGATAGAAACTCATCTTTCTCAACTTTCACAGCAAGTGAGTCATCTAACAACTCTTCAAGATCAAGCAAAATTCCAGACGAAACAATGCAATGCAATTTTCGTGAAGAGTGTTGAATCAACTACAGGAGGACTAGAAGAGAAAGTATGCAATGTGGAGTCAAGAACAGAGAAGCATGAGAGAGAAGGTCACAAGTATGTTGCTCCACAAGCATATGAGGAGCCGATGCCTTTCCCGCAAAGGTTATCAAAAGCCGTGCTCGATAAGCATTTTGGGAAGTATTCTGAGACTCTAAAGAAGGTATATGCTACCATTCCTTTTTCCGATCTTGTAACTCAAATGCCTCAATTTGCAAATTTTGTGAAAGGAATTCTAGATCATAATCATAATGATAAGAAATTAGAAGGTTTAGTAGTAAAGGAGAAATGTCCTGATCTTTTACATGATAGCTTACCACCTAAATTGCATGACCCTGGTAGTTTTACTATCCCTTGTATGATAAACGAAACATATTTTGATAGGGTCTTGTGTGATCTAGGTGCTAGTGTTAACTTAATGCCTTCTTCAGTGTATGACAAATTAGGTTTGAAAAACCTTAAACCCTCTCATATATCTCTTCATATGGCTGATAGAACTGTTAGACTTCCTAAGGGTGTAGTTGAAGATGTATTAGTTGGGATTGGTGAATTTGTTTTTCCTGTTGACTTTGTTGTAGTGGATATGAAAGAAGACCATAAGATCCCACTTATCTTTGGTCGCCCCTTTCTTGCTACAAGTCAGGCTTTAATAGATGTTCCTAAAGGACAAGTGACCATTAGAGCTCGGGATAAACAAGTTGTGTTTAAACTTTTCAATGACCATAATTTTACTTTTGATAGTGGTACTTGTTTGAGTATTGATGCTACTAACCCTTTGGTTGATAAGAGTATATCTAATAGAAATCTTGGGAGAAAGGAGGACGACATTTCAACACATGATGACTTTAGCTACATCAAAATGAGTTCGGATACAATTCATATCAATTCTTGCGTGAAGGAGTCCTATAGAGGTGGACATATTTACAGACAAGACCGTAGAGTATCCTCTCTGCATGGTGGTGATCCGGGTTGAGCTACTAGAGGAGGTCGAGCTAAAGACCTTAAACAAGCGCTAAATGGGAGGCAACCCATTCCGTTTTTTTTATTTATTTTATTTTCACTTTATTTATTTATTTATTCATTTATTTTCTTTTTAGTTTGGGGTTATGATGCGACGTTATTTTGAGGGCGGTCCCAGCTCCGCCCTTAGGTATGATCCCGCCTCTGCCAGTAGGGCCTGGTTTTTTTTTTCCTTGCTTGTTCTTATTCTATATATGTTCACATTGAGGACAATGTGAAGTTTAGCGTGGAGGAGGGTTTTATTATCCCAATGAATTGTAAATCATGCTTCCCTGTGCCCCATACTTAAAATTGTTTTGATTCTTGGTATATGATGATGAGTATTGTGGATAAGTTAGCCATGATTTGATATTTGATTGCTTGGATGCCTTAACATGCGTCAATTTTGCCCAACTGCTTGTGAATATAGTGCTTGACTAGTTGATTTGGTGAGGAATGTGTGTTAGTTCCTGGTATGTCAATGAATTTGAGTATTGGTTTGTGACTATAAGTAGTGTTTTACGACTCATTATTATGCACATTGAGGAGGACGAAGGCGTTCATTCTATTAGGTGGCCTTCAGACGATATTAGATATATTTGTTCCCTTCTTGCTACCCATGTTGTTGCTTGTACCTTTTTATTGTTTATTTAGCCACATTACAAGCTGATTCTGCCCCATTGGTTACTAGTCCCAAGCTTAGCTTGGGGGAGCTATTAGTGAGTGAGGTAAGGGAGTTTGTAGTGTGCTTATTTTTTGCACAATTTGGGTGGTTATGAGAAGTTGTTTATTCTTGATTGTGGTTTATTTTTGATGATTATGGAAGTTAAATCTTTTGAGAAAAAATAAAGCATGATGTTGATAAAAAAAAAAACAAAGTTCAAGAAAAAAAAGTGAAAAAATGAGAAATTTGAGTAAGAAAAAATTTGAGTTTCAATGAAAAATTTCAAATTTGAGAGTTAAAGTTTGTTATTCGTTCAAGTGTTACATTATTATATTTTTATGAGTGAAATTTGTAAGTGTTGGGATTGTTTGATATGTTTGGAGTTATATATTTGGTGGCTTTTGGTGGAGTTGAGTATGTTGGAGATGATTGGTCATTATTTATTTTTGACTTTGATTTTGTTAGGATTTGGCTCCCTTTTAGCATAGCTTTTCTCTCACATTTTCCCAAATATTTCCTACCCATTACCCTAACCTTACATTACAAGCTTTAAAGACCTTCCGACCTTTGTGCATAGAGTTGTGTGAATGTGAAAGTAGTTACTTATCAATGCAAGGAATGACTTGACATATTCCGAGTCGACTATTAGGTTGAGTGTATGTCTTTTTAAACACACGAGTGCGTGAGTTGGGAGGGCATCGTTCACATGATGGGATTGGGATGGAGAGCGATCGAGTACATCTTTTACTCGCCACATAAATGAGAGTCAAGTGTGTGAGCACTAGTCTTGAATTCTATATGCTCTTGTGGTTTGCTCTATTTGACAATTGTTAGGGAGGATGAGTGATTGGATGGATGAGATTGGTTGATTTTGAAGCATAATTGTTAGATTTACCTTGAATTGGTTGTTCTTGATTTTGATTAATTTTGGGGTGAAGTATTGATTTATTTATTCATTGCTTTACTCGAGGACGAGCAAAGGTTTAGCTTGGGGGAATTTGATAACACGATATTATACATGATTTTATATGTGATATTTGGTCATATTTTATTGTGTTTTCTTCATTTTCCTAATCTTTTTGAGCTATTATTCTTCCTATTTCGATATTGCTCTTCTCGGTATGTTTGCTTTTGTTTTTATAGGATTAGGGCTCGATTTGCGTGGAATTTATTCTGAGCGTGAGATAGTTCTTCATATGGAGCGTTTCTAGCACCAATGGAGCATCGATGGAGCATTTTGGCAGCCTGCTCCACAGCTCGGTTGTGGCGTGCAATATGTTGGCCACAACCTGGTTGTGGGCGTCGATATTGGAGCAAGGAAGAGGCAAGGACAGCCCGTTCCACAGCCTGGTTGTGGCCGTTTTCCTCGTGCCACAACCCACTTGTGGCAGCTCGTTTTGGTGGCGTTTGAGAGTCCTATTTAGATAAAAATACCTAGTTTTATGCTAGGATATAAATAGGTTTTAGATAGTCTTTTATTTGATCACTTTTTATTCATTGTTCAGATATTATTTTTAGACTTCTTTTTGGGTATTACGTTCTTCCATATTATTTCCTAGGGTTTGTTTTCAAGATTCAAGATTTCATAATTAATTCCAAGTATTGATTTCTTCTCTCAATTCTCTTATTTTATTATTGTTAATTATGTTTTCTTTATTGATTATCATTATTGTTTTCATTAATATGTGTGAGTAGTTTCCTTGTTCCAAGATCTAGCGGAACCCGAATATGATTAATGCATGATTTAATTCTTTAAATTCTTTAATGATAATTGCAATTGATATGCTTAATTGATTGTGCTCATGCCAATATTAGATTAGGGATAATTAGTATTGTTATTAATCCATTGTTTTAATCACAACGGGAGTTGGGTTTTGACGGGTTTGAATAAATCAATTAAGGGTTTGAAGTTCATCACGGAAGTAGGTGAACGGATGATTAGGAAGTTAGAGTAATGTGCTCAAAGTCTTTAATTTGCATGATTCCACGGAAGTAGGCTTGATTGTGATTAGAGAAGCCATTGATAACTCGGGAGAGACCATTGGTATTATATAGGGATTACTTTTCCTCATTAATCAATTGAATTATATGTTAGGGGTAGAACGACTATTGCATTAATTGTATTCGTGGTGATGCTTGATCTTGGATGTTTGTAGCATTGATTTATCATATTATTTAGTTTAATCGCTTTAATTAGTTCTTTAGTTATTGATCCTCATTTGTTTGATTTGGTTACTTGCTTAGTATTTGCTTGAGTCTATTTAATTAGTTAAACCATAGTCTCTTGGGATCCGACCCTTGCTTGCCCTTCTACATAGTAGTGGTCTTGTTAGGTTATCTTTGTTAGGTACGCGACACGCCTATCAGTTGTACGTTCTTTAACAAAAACTCCTCGTTTTAGCTCATGAAGTAGGTTGAATTAAAGGGAATCGCAGTTGCTCAAAGTTAGCCATATGTTAGCTTATCTAATGAAAAAATGAATACAAAAACCTGGACTAAAAGAAATAAACCTTATTTTTTTTGACACACAAGAAATGAACCTTATTGACCAATCAAAGACTTTTCATAAACCGTACTTAACTATTCGAGTAAACGAACTAACTATTGTACTATTTGAGATAAACTCAATCAGCTTTGATAAAGTACAACGAATATCAAACCTGACTACAAATAAAAGAAAAAATTAAACATAATTATACACTCGTAAGCAAATGCTAAATCATAACTCGAACCCGACCCGACCAATCAGTTTAAGGTTTCTTTCCAAAGCACCGTAGATTATATTCTACTCCATATATTCACAAATATTCCCCTTTGGTAAATGGCGGTGAAAGTACAATTAGAACCCTAACAAGGAAGAACATTTCAGCTCCCTTCAAGTCATTCCATTTTCTGGACTTCCATATAAAAACATTTCTCTCTCTATCTTTCTCTCTCTCTCACAATTTGTACCTGCGATCAAAAATTTGAACAATTAAAGAGCCATTCATTTCAACGTTTAATTTCTTTTGATTGAACCCTTTTTATTTATTTATTTTTTTGTCTTTTTATTTTTTGTATTTCTGTCCAAAATCCTCCGATTTTTCAGGTATGTTTAATTCATATTATTGTCAATTCAAGATTTAATTGGTTTGTTAATATCATCTTTGTTAGTTTACGCTCCTCAATTTTTCTTGCATTAATACAATGAATTTGATGGGTTTTTTCGATCTTTAGCATTGTATCTCTAATGGCGGCTTAAGAATGTTCGATGTTTGAGCATTTATGATTATTTTTTGTTGTTTTAGGGTTTTAATATTGATGAATTTTGTATTTTACAAAGATTAATGATTGGGTTTATCTTTCTGATGTTGGGTATAATTGGTATGCCTTAGGAAAGTCTATATTCATTTTGCTGGACCTAGATAAATAGTTGTAGTTGATTTTGTATATAGTTTTGGAGCCATTGACTCAGCTTAATGCTTCTTATATAGTTTTTATGTCGGGTTTTCGAAGTAGGAGTGCTATTCTTAATTTCTGTTTTTTCTTCTAGGTTTATCATTGTAGTCTTATTGTGTTCTTTGGTTATTTCTTAGATGGCAACTGATCAACATGATGCCCCAATTGCTGTTGAGGGCACCACAAGTGTGAGTGGTGATTCTTTATCGAGTGAGGGTGTTAGTGCAGAAGTTAGCTCTAATCGTGATGCAAAAAATGATAGTAATCTGGTTATAGATAAAATACCAAACGAGAAACATATTTATAGACAAGATGTTGTGAGGCGTAGGGACGGGAATATGGTTGGGGTTGTGACTGAAGTTGCTGGTGATTCGGACTCAGATTCAGATAGTGATATTACTGATGATTCAGATGAGTCAGATGAAGATGATAAGGGAGAAGAGGAAGGTGAGGAGGAAGAGGATGAGGCTTGCGAGGAGGTGAAGGAGGAGGAAGGGGATGGGGTACGGGAGGAGGTGAAGGAGGAGGATAATGTTGAGAATGATGGAGATGATGGGGATGGTAATGAGAGCAGTGATGATAACAGAAGTTCTGGCCATCACAAAAGAGAGCAACTTACTGGAGACCAGGTCCGTGTGTTGTGGATGGATGACTCAGAGAACACAAATCGTCGGAATGAATTGACAGTTGTAGATAGGGGTTTCTTACCGGGTGATTATGTAGCCTCTGCCTTGGACCCCACTGGGCAAGTAGGCCTTGTGGTGGATGTAAATATAACTGTTGATTTACTATCCCATGATGGGACTGTTTTCAATGATGTATCTTCCAGGGATTTGATGCGTGTGAGGGATATTGTTGTTAGTGACTATGTAGTTTCTGGTCCATGGCTGGGTAGAGTTGATGATGTTCTTGATAACGTGACTGTTTTATTTAATGATGGTTCTATTTGTAAAGTCACGGGGGCTGAGCCTCTGCGGCTAAGACCAATTGCAAAGAACTTGCTTGAGGATGGGCACTGTCCATATCATCCTGGTCAGCATGTTAGGGCAAGCTCCTCCTCGGTTTTCAAGAATGCTCGATGGTTATCCGGTTCATGGAAAGCTAACCGGCTTGAGGGTACTGTCATTAAGGTCACTGTTGGATCGGTATATGTTCATTGGATAGCTTCAGCTGGCTATGGTCCTAATTCTTCCACTTCTCCAGCAGAAGAGCAGAATCCTAAAAACCTAAAAGTGTTATCTTGTTTTACTCATGCTAGTTGGC
Source organism: Chenopodium album (assembly GCF_948465745.1). Lineage (NCBI taxonomy): Eukaryota > Viridiplantae > Streptophyta > Magnoliopsida > Caryophyllales > Amaranthaceae > Chenopodium > Chenopodium album. Next base: position 70,499,557 of record NC_137842.1, on the reverse strand, counting down.
AGCTGGGTGACTGGTGTTTTCTTCCAGCCCTTACATCTTCTTCCTCTATTCCTTTGGATAAAGATTTGTCTAAGTTGCGACTTCATGAATCTGAATCTGGTCATCCAGAGTCTGATGCAGATGAAGTCATACCAGAGGATTTGAATGTACATGTTGAATTGATGGATCATGATGAGGCAGGCACATCAGAGAGTATTGGTGGAAATACTCAAAACAACTTGTCTCCAAAATCAAGTTCTAAGGACGCAGCCCATGAAAGTTGGCAAATTCATCGAAAGAAACTTCGTAAAGTTGTGGTTAAGAGGGATAAGAAGGTACGGAAAAAGGAAGAGACTTATGAAAGAGCTCTTTTGATTGTTAATACTAAGACAAGAGTAGATGTTGCGTGGCAAGATGGAACTGTACAGCGGGGCTTAGACTCCACATTGTTGATTCCAATTGAAAGCCCAGGTGATCATGACTTTATTGCTGAACAATATGTAGTGGAGAAAGCCGCTGATGATGGTGAAGAGACCTCTGAAATAAGACGTGTGGGAGTTGTCAAAAGTGTTGATGCTAAGGAGAAGACAGCTTGTGTGAAATGGTTAAAACAGGTTACTCGACCAGAAGAACCCCGGGAATTTAAAAATGAGGAAGTTGTTAGTGTATATGAACTAGAAGGCCACCCTGATTATGATTATTGTTATGGGGATGTAGTTGTTCGCTTGTCCCCAGCTTTCATGGCAACGGAGGCTGAATGTCCTGACCCTAGAGAGTCCGCTACACTTGCTAACATCAAAGAAGGGGATGCATCTGATGAGGCAGCTTGTAATGAACTCTCAAATCTATCATGGGTTGGGAATATTACTAGCCTAAAAAATGGTGATATTGAAGTAACATGGGCTGATGGAATGATTTCTACGGTACTTTACCACCACACTGAACACTGATAATATGTTTATTTTTAATGTTAGAAAGTAATTTTATGTGCAAATATTCTATCAAATTGCTTCCCCGATCCTTGATTGATATTTTCTTTTAGCTTGGTTTCAGGTTGGCCCTCAAGCAGTGTATGTTGTTGGCCGAGATGATGATGAATCTATTGGTGCTGGGAGTGAGATTAGTGATGATGCTGCTAGCTGGGAAACAGTTGAGGATGATGAAAAGGATGCTCTAGATGATTCAGAAAAGGTTTCTACTTTCCTTTTCAATTGCAATGTTTAGTTCATACCATATGTGCCAATTCTGTGTATTTGATTAATTCCCTTTGTTTCTTATTTTATGGGAGAAAATGATATTGGATGGGATACTGGTAGATTCTAGATGCGTATTATGATGCAATATCACCGTGTGAATTTTCTTGCACTACAATATAGGATAGCAATTATTTATTTAGATATAATAAAAAGAAAAAAAAGAATACGTAACAGCATGTCATTATGTAAGTTAATAGTCCTATGATAGTTTAAGTAGGTTCATGTGCTCAAATAAGCAAATGTGAGTATTTGACTTACATGGTCTGTATCATGGGCTTTTGTTCAATTTCCATATCTATTCCACTGCTCTATTTATGGTTGCTCCATCCGGTATATGGTTGTTACTGCCGTTATCCTGATTTTTAGAAATATATGAAGTAAAAAGAACTGTTACTACATATGCCAAAAGATTAGGAGTGAATGATGGAGATGGAAAGTTGGGAGGGGAAGAGATGAGTAGGAAGGTAGATCAGAGACAAGTTAGGTTAGTGGGGAAATATACTATACACTTTTCTTTTAGAAAGGAAATCTGAAGGGAGATAATTAAAGGACTCTGCACATAGCTAAATGTCACATGTATATTAATTGGATTAGAGTACTTGTACAGTGGCATACCCCTCCAGTGGAAAATGACAGTTGTGTAAACTACTTGGGAATGTTTGGATAAGTTGTCTGCTTTTCTAAGAATATTTGTTGTCAATTGTAATTAAATTCCCAACCTATCCTCACCTAAATTTAATGTTGGAGAGAACATGGAAATGCAATTGTTACAATGGGTGTTTTGCTTAGATCATGTTAAACTTCCTAAAAGGGCAACTGCTGCAATATTAGGGGAACAGAGAAGTATATGTTTTATGAAATAATTAGCTTGTTCTTAATCTATTATCTTCTGTGAATTGGCTGTATCCTATATGTCGGTTTTGTGCTATATTACTTCGGTTGTTCTCAATTTAAGATAGTCATTAGTCAATGTAGTGCCGTAGTGGTTTGCAACTTTGTTGCTTCCGTAATATAGTTAATAATCTCAACATATGTTATTTTAGGAACCAACACCAGAAGGCAATCCTGATGCAGGACATGACATTGTAGTTGCTGAGCAAAGTTCAGGCAACGGACCATTGACTTTTCCTCGTGCAGCTATTGAATATGTTACCCGATTTGCAACTGGTATATTCTCTAGAGGGCGCAGCGATGGGGATTCATCTGGCCCAGACGATCCTGTGGAAACCAGCATTCAACCAGAGGAAAAAATATGTATATCTGGTGAAAGAGCATCTAGCAACATGTCTAACACTCAAGATCCTTGTGTTATTGACAGTAGTAGTGGACAAACTAGCTCGAATATAGGTGATGAATCTGCTGAAGTTGAGTCTGCAAAATTAACAGATATGGATGAAGCCTTGGGAAATCTGACGCCCAATGGACCATATGCTGAGCTATGTACTGGTGGCAATGCCTGTAGCTTTAAGCGCTTTGATACTGCCAAAGATCCATTGGATCATTTTTTCCTTGGTTCCAATATACAGGTAAACCTATGCTTCACTTGTCCTATAAACATATGAAAGTACTGAAGTATATATTAGAGTTCAGTAGTCTTACAGATTTACTTTTCAGCTCCTGAAGAACTTGTCTGGCGTGGATGTAATATTTTCTTAGGTTTTAAAGAAATGTATTCTCATTTTAAAATGCCCTGGGTTGAGGGGGAAGGAAAAGAGAAGGGGGGGGGGGGGGGGGGGGGGGGGGGGGGGGGCTAGGGTAGGGATAAAAAGTAATTAAAATGATTTAATTTTGCTAAAAATTATTTAAACCATTCATTTATATTTCTGGCATTTATTATTGTTATCTTTATAGAATATTTATGGCATATTTACCTTCCTCACATTATAAAAAATAAAATAAATTATTATATTATATTACATCATTTTGCAACTAAAGTATCTTCATTGACATTTAACAACAATTACAGGGCAACAGTGGAAGAAAGTGGCTCAAGATGGTGCAGCGAGATTGGAACATTCTTCAGAACAACCTCCCAGGTATTTGGCCTGCACGTCTACCATCAATAAGCTCTCTCAGTTTTATGCATTAACTGATTTATTAATGGCTTACCGTTCCCTTTGTAGAGGGTATTTATGTACGAGTATACGAGGATAGAATGGATCTACTGAGAGCAGTAATTGTGGGGGCTTATGGAACACCCTATCAAGATGGTCTCTTCTTCTTTGATTTTCACCTTCCTCCAGAGTATCCTGATGTTCCACCGGTGGGTATATTGCATTTCTATGGTCCATTTTAAAACTCATGGAACTTTTCAAGTTGCTTTCTTACTGTAGTGGGGAATGCCAATACTGTGGTGTAAAAAATATCAATATTTCTTTTGCAGTCAGCTCATTATCATTCTGGTGGCTGGCGCTTAAACCCCAATTTATACGAAGAAGGCAAGGTATGCCTTAGTCTTCTGAATACCTGGACAGGAAGAGGAAACGAAGTCTGGGATCCCCAATCCTCAAGCATTCTTCAAGTTTTGGTTTCACTTCAAGGATTAGTTTTGAACTCCAAGCCATATTTTAATGAAGCTGGATACGATAAGCAAGTCGGCACAGCTGAAGGGGAGAAAAACTCATTGTCCTACAATGAAAATACCTTTTTGCTTAATTGCAAGACAATAATGTATCTTATACGGAAGCCTCCAAAGGTAACATAATAACACCTTTATTTTTTAAGTACTAGTATTTAACGTCTGTTATCAATCACCATTTTTAATACTTTAATATTCATGAGGATCAAGCATTTTTGCTGGTAATATGTTTTTGTTTCATCTTTAGTTATCATCTTGCTTATACGATATAGATTTGCGTTGAACCATTGAGGCATATTCTGAATTAGGAGTGAAGCCTTGATCACTTTACTTTATAAATTAACATTCGTTAAAAAGTTAGCATTAATTATTTAAGTTTAGTTTGAAGTTAAAATCAGTTTAGCTCCTTTGATGTGTGTGTGTGTGTGTGTGTGTGTGTGTGTGTGTGTGTGTCTATTTCTCAATCTATGAAGTGATTTGCAAGAGCCTATTCTGTGTAAGTTATAGACAGAAGTGAGGTGGATTCCTCAAGACTTGAAGATTATGTATTTATAAAAAAAAAAAATAGATAAACAAAAAAAATGTACTTTAAGTATTTGCTTTTGTACCTTTCAAAAAAAAAAGTATTTGCTTTTGTAAGCAAGAATTCTATAGGATGATGAAAACCTAGATTAAAGTTATGAGGAGGAATGTCGAAACTAAAGCTCAATATAGCATTTGCAGAGTTTGTTGTCAATAATTCTGCTAAAAGGTTAGGGTCCTTTTTTCCAAAGATAGCATTGGTGCCCAACTCCAAGCTATATTAATAAAGTGTTGCGTTAAGCTTTCATCTGAATTTCTAAGTGTATGCTATAATTCTTTGCTGTGGTTGTTTTTTTTTAGAACAATGCTTGCTATATGGATTATCTAATATTTACTGTTTACCTTCTTTTAAATATCTAGGATTTTGAAGATCTTGTTAAAGAACATTTTGGCCAGCGTGGGTACTATATCTTGAAAGCCTGTGATGCATACATGAAAGGTTACTTGATCGGTTCTCTAGCAAAGGATGCTACGTTGACGGAAAAAAGTGAAGCTAATGCCACATCTGTTGGCTTCAAGCTGATGCTGGCTAAGATTGTTCCCAAACTTATCTCAACTTTTAACGACTTAGGAGCTGATTGTCACGAGTTCGAACACCTGATTCAGTCTTAGTTGCATGTGCAAAGTCCATACTGCCAATTGTTCAATCCTGCTAACAGGTTAGTCTCCTTTTTCTCCATAGATAGCATTGTTGCAGTGGTGCTGCTTGTATATTACCTTGAGGTGTGCACTATTTGATGCTGTTCTAACCAAATTATCTTTCATGCTGCTTCTTTTGGGTATCAGCTCGAGTTTTTGGGAGCAATTCTATGGGTCAACTTGTGTGAGTCAAGCGATAATCAGTGCTAACTCACCAAAATGTGCAGGATCGAATTTTCAAGGGCTCTGGTTAACTTTTGCTTAATGACATTCCTTGATTCTTTTGTATTGGAGAGACAAGGAGATAAGTAGTCTCTTTGCTCTTTGGTTAGAATTCAGAAATACACTTCTCATTAAATGCAGAAAGCATTTTAAACCCCTTTTCTTTCATTGATTTTTTTTCCTTTTTTTTTTTAGAGGGGAGAAGGGGTATCATACCATTTTTTTACATTCATGAACTCGGGTAAGCAGTATACCAAAGAAGTGTTCTTTCTGTGTTGAATTATGATGGTTTATTGGTGTTCATATTCAGAGAGGCAGGGAAAAAAAAAAAAAAAAATGGCTACCCGTGCAGATTTTATGCGGGTTCATTTACAGATTTATTTTTATCATAATTGAAGAAATAAACCACAAGTAGTACTTTAATTTTGTGCCTTTTGTTAGTTCTTTTTACTTCAAATTTGTAGGATGATTCTTGAAACAGACTAAGCTTGTTAACAGTATACAATAGTTCTGTGCTTCTTGCTAATTTCCGAGGCAACGTTGCTAGTAAGAAACCGAGGAAGATAATAATCAAACCATTTTTGCTTTAAAAGTGAGCGAGAAGCCAAACACTTGTCATTAAAAAGTATGAAATAGAAGACAGAAATTGAAACAATGGATCTTCTTTTCTCGAGGCTAATGTGAGACTATAATTTTTTGATTTGGAGATGTTCTGTAGTATATATGACTCCTTCATTCCATAATAATTGACATAATCTAATCCTAAATAATTACAATTGTAAAAAAATTAGGAAAAATTGAAAAGAATAATCCCACCTTTCACGCATCTGCTCAAAATAATCCCACCTATTCGAATTCCAGAAATAATCCCACCTTGTAACCCCGTCTTCCCAAAATGAACCTTTTTCATTTAATGACCGGTTAATTGAATTGGTAACCTGTTTTAAAAGGTAATTTGACACGTGTCATTTTATGATTGGTTTTATATATAATTTTTTTAAAAATTAAAGAATAAAAAAAAATCCCTTCTTCTTCCTACTCCAACCACTCGCCGGAACAACCATACCCAGCCACCGTTTTCCTGGATTCGCCACAACAATCAGGCAGCAACGCCGCTCCACCTTCATCAAGCAACAACCTTCACCTCCCACACCGAATTAACCACCAGCACAATCCAACACCACCAAGTCGCACTCACCAATCACAACCCCTCTTAACTCCCCTGCTACGCCCAGCCACACCAACAACCCCACACCAATCAGCTGTGGCCGCATAATTCAACCACCGCACCACCTTCAAATTCGCCCAACATACCCCACAACAACCTCCCAGCGCGTTCAAAACCGCAGCCAGCAACATTGCTACCACCATCTCCAACCACCGTCAACACCATCTTAGCCCATATATAACACCCTCGCAAATCGCAGCCACAAGCAATTCAACCCCAAATGGCCAAATAATCGGAACGGAATAATGAAATTATGCGGTTGTGATTTGATTGATAATTTGAACACCATGATTGAGCTTAAATTATTGGTGATGTCGCTGCTGATCCTTGACATCGGCCAATTAGGTGGGGTTTCAGGTGGTTTGGTTGGTATTTGCGGTGGTTCGGTTGGTATTTGCGGTGGTTCGAAGAGGCTGGGGCAGGGGTGCCGACAACTAGGGTTCGGTTGGTATTTGCGGTGGTTCAGGTGGTATTATCTGAGATGGAGGGTTTCGCCGGTATTGGTGGGGCAGGGGTGCCGACAGCTAGGATTAAACTGTCGCCGGTGGGGGACAGGCGATGCCAGTGGTGGAGTGGGGCTGGGTTAGGGTGTTAGTGGTTTTTTTTTATTTTTCCTTTGTTTTATTATTTGAAAAAAAAAAAACAAAAAATTTACCTATAGAAACGGTTGTAGGTAAAAAGGCTCATTTTGAGAAGATGGGGTTACAAGGTGGGATTATTTTTGGAATTCGAATAGGTGGGATTAATTTGAGCAGATGCGTGAAAGGTGGGATTATTCTTTTCAATTTTTCCAAAAAATTAAAAAGTTGATATTATGAAATTTTTACATCAAAATCTATTTAACAAAATTTTAAGGATAAAATATTTATATGAAGTACAATAAATTAATAAGAAACCAAAGTCAGAGTTAACGAGTAAATAAAAATCAATGTCAATTACTACCTCCGTTTCATATTATTTGCAACGATTTAACATAAAGTAGAAAGGGAAAATGTCTAATTGTTGCAAATAATATGAAACGGAGTTAGTATTATGGAACAAAGGGAGTATAATAAATTATTATAACTAGATTGTATCCGCGCTTACGTACGGTATATAAGATGTAGAAGTTATTAGAAAAATAAAAATGAAATGGAAGTTATTTAATTTGGAGGTTATAGCAACACCCAAAATAAATAAATAAATAAATAAAAAAGACTCAAATGCATGAGATTTGAGAATTGGCCTTTTGAAGGGTTGTGGTTAAATCACTCTATAATTACATAAAAGATTTTCATAATTGAAGGTTGATTAACCCATCTTAAATGGTTAATAAGAAATCTACTTTAAAAGTTGAACTAGTGTTTAGCCTGAGCGATGTCCCGGATCTATACGTTAAATATTTTTTTACTTCGAATTATAGTTTTCTTGTATAATACTCCGTAATAATCTTAAATACTTTTATTATAGATTTAGATTAAGAAAATAATTTGTATAAAACAAAAATCTCATGCCATACATTAACTATATTTAAGAAGAATAAATAAACAAAAGTATTAGATAGCAAAGATGGTATGACTTCTTATTCATTTTCTAATGAACTCGAGTTCAATTCTTGACACAAACATTTTTTAAGTTGATATGTTCCAATTCTCTCTGGTGATGTGGCATGTTCTTAGTATAAGTAAGAGAGGTGTGCCACGTGGCGTGTATCCATGATTAGGAACGCCTTTTAATATATAGTATTTGCAGCACCCATTTTATTTTTTATTTAATTTTTTATTTTTTTAAATTTCTTTTTTTTGGTTTTTTTGACAATGTACTGCAGCGATTTGGTAGCAACTAATTCAATGCATTCATCAGATACTCTCGTATGATCACTAATGAGGCTAGAGCTGTCAATTTCGGTAAACGGGTCAGGTTTGGGTTGGATCAACTCGGGTTGGGTCAATTCGGATTAATTCCATTACCTATGCGGGTCGGGTTTGGGTTGGGTCATGCTTGAATCGTCATTTCCAAGTCACGTCATACTCGGGTTCAACTAACTATAAATTGATAATTATCATTTTTATCAAGCTAATTATTTCCTTTGACTATAATATATATGGCAATATACTAGGGAACTATAGTCTATAATTTAGGAAGATAATTATCTCATTTGACCATAAAACAAATATATATTATATTTAACTCTTAAATTAGAGGATGATGCTCATTTGTTTTGCTGGACCGACTTGGTCTCCCAAGACAAAATGCTTTGATCAACAATAATAAAGTGGTCTAAATTGCATTTAAGGTGATTTGAAATCGGGTCAGGGTCAATTTAGGTCAGGTTAATAACAAGTCCTGTTAATTTCGAGTCGAGTTAGTAACACATCGGGTTGAATTTTTGGGTTGGGTAAGTAATAAGTAAGGTAAAATTCGGGTCGAGTCAATATCAAGTCGGGTTGAATTTGGATTAGGTCAATAACAAGTCAGGTAAATTTCAGGTCGGGTTTGTAACAGCTTGGATTAAATTCGGGTCGGGTTAGGAACGGGCCGGGTTGAAATAAGGTCAGGTTATTAACAAGTCGGGTTAAACTTAGGTTTTGGCTGGTTAAAACGGATATGGGTCAATTTCGATTCAAGTCGGGTTCGGTGCAAGTTAATTAAATTGGCCATTGTAAACCGGTAAATCGGTGAAAGTTGTAAAACGGTAAAATGGCCGTTTAAAAGAAAACTGAACGGTTCCACACACCCAATTGGACTCTCGGAGGGTATAAGGGAACATGGTAAATATTTCAGCAATTTTTTTTCCCGGACGAAAAAAAAGTCAAAAAATTCCAAAATTGAAGGCTAATATCCACGAATTTTGAGAAATTTTGGAGGTTTCAGGAACCAGTGTCAAAAAGTCTTAAAATTCTATGAGATACATCTCGGGGTCATATAATACCGTTTGGAACCATACATGATCATTATTTGCTATCATAAATGTTCGTGATAGGCTTGAATTAATGAAATCGGTGCAAGTTGTAAACTGGTAAATTAGTCGTTTAAAGGCAAATTAAATTGGATGGTTACACCCACCCAATTAGACTCCCGGAGGGTATTAGAGACCATGGTAAACATTTCGGCAATTTTTATTTCGAGGCGAAAAAAAAATCAAAAATTATCAAAATTGAAGACTAATATCCACGCTTTTTGAGAAATTTCGAGGGTTTCGGGGACGGTGTAGAAAAGTATTAATATTTTAGGGGATACATCTCTGGACCATATAATGTCGTTTGGGACCATATATGATCATTATATGTTGTCTTAAATGTTCGTAGCAGGCATGAGTTAATAAAATCCGTGCAACTTATAACTGGTAATTAAATTGGCCGTTTAAAGGCAAATAAAATGGTTCCACCAACACAATTGGACTCTCGGAGGGTATTAGGGACCATGGTAAACATTTCGGCAATTTTTTTTTTCCAGACTGGAAAAGTTAAAAAAAATCCAAAATTAAATACTAATATCTACGCTTTTTGAGAAATTTTGGAGGTTTCGGGTCCCGGTGTCGAACACTCTTTTAATTTAAGGGGATACATCTCGAGGTTATGTAATGCCGCTTGGGACCATATATGATCATTATATGTTGTCATAAATGTTCGTAGTATGCTTGAGTTAATGAAATCCGTGCAAGTTGTAAATCGGTAATTAAATTGACCGTTTATAGGCGAATTGGATGGTTCCACCAACCCAATTGGACTTCCAGAGGGTATTAGGGACTATGGTAATAATTTCGGCAATTTTTATTTTCAGGAGGAAAAGGTCAAAAAATTCCAAAATTGAAGACTAATATCCACGCTTTTTGAGAAATTTTGGAGGTTTCGGGACCCGGTGTCGAAAAGGCTTGAGATTTTAGGGGATACATCTCTGAGTCATATAATGCCATTTGGGAACATATATGATCATTATATGTTGTCATAAATGTTCGTATTAGGCTTGAGTTAATGAAATCCGTGCAAGTTGTAAACTGATAATTAAATTGGTCGTTTAAAGGCAAATTAGATGGTTCCAGCAACCCAATTGGACTCTCGGAGGGTGTTAGGGACCATGGTAAACATTTCGGCAATTTTTTTTTTTCCAGGCACAAAAAGTTAAAAAATTCCAAAATTGAATACTAATATCTACGCTTTTTGAGAAATTTTGTAGGTTTCGGGGTCCGGTGTCGAACACTCATGTAATTTAAGGGGATACATCTCGAGGGTATGTAATGCCGTATAGGACCATATATAATCATTATATGTTTCATAAATATTCGTAGTAGGCTTGAGTTAATGAGATCCGTGTAAGTTGTAAATCGGTAATTAAATTGGCTGTTTATTAAAGGCGAATTGGATGGTTCCACCAACCCAATTGGACATCCGAAGGGTATTAGGGACTATGGTAAAAATTTTGGCAATTTTTATTTTCGGGCGGAAAAAGTAAAAAAATTCCAAAATTGAAAACTTATATCCACGTTTTTTGAGAAATTTTGGAGGTTTCGTGGCCCGGTGTCGAAAAGTCTTGAAATTTTAGGGGATACATCTCAGGGTCATATAAAGCTGTTTGGAACCATATATGATCATTATTTGCTGTCATAAATGTTGGTGGTAGGCTTGAATTGATGAAATCGGTGCAAGTTGTAAACCGGTAAATTGGTCGTTTAAAGGCAAATTAGATGGTTCTACCCACCCAATGGAACTCCTGAAGTGTATTAGAGACCATGGTAAACATTTCGGCAATTTTTCTTTCCGGACGAAAGAAAAACAAAAAATTCCAAAATTGAAGACTAATATCCACGCTTTTTGAGAAATTTTGGAGGTTTCGGGGCCCGGTATCGAAAAGGCTTGAGATTTTAGGGGATACATCTCTGGGTCATATAATGCTATTTGGGAACATATTTGATCATTATATGTTGTCATTAATAGTCGTATTAGGCTTGAGTTAATGAAATCCGTGCAAGTTGTAAACTGGTAATTAAATTGGTGGTTTAAAGGCAAATTGGATGGTTCCACCAACCCAATTGGACTCTCGGAGGGTGTTAGGGACCATGGTAAACATTTCGGCAAAATTTTTTTCCAAGCGGAAAAAGTTAAAAAATTCCAAAATTGAATACTAATATCTACGCTTTTTGAGAAATTTTGTAGGTTTCGGGGCCCGGTGTCGAACACTCTTGTAATTTAAGGGGATACATCTCGAGGGTATGTAATGCCGTTTGGGAACATATATGATCATTATATATTTCATAAATGTTCGTAGTAGGCTTGAGTTAATGAGATCCGTGCAAGTTGTAAATTAAACCGGTAATTAAATTGGCCGTTTAAAGGCGAATTGGATGGTTCCACCAACCCAATTGGACTTCCGGAGGGTATTAGGGACTATGGTAAAAATTTCGGCAATTTTTATTCTCGGGCGGAAAAAGTCAAAAAAATCCAAAATTGAAGACTAATATCCACGTTTTTTGAGAAATTTTGGAGGTTTCGTGGCCCGATGTCGAAAAGTCTTGAAATTTTAGGGGATACATTTCAGGGTCATATAAAGCTGTTTGGAACCATATATGATCATTATTTGCTGTCATAAATGTTCGTGGTAGACTTGAATTGATGAAATCGGTGCAAGTTGTAAACCGGTATATTGGTCGTTTAAAGGCAAATTAGATGGTTCTACCCACCCAATGGAACTCCTGAAGTGTATTAGAGACCATGGTAAACATTTCGGCAATTTTTCTTTCCGGACGAAAGAAAAACAAAAAATTCCAAAATTGAAGACTAATATCCACGCTTTTTGAGAAATTTTGGAGGTTTCGGGGCCCGGTATCGAAAAGGCTTGAGATTTTAGGGGATACATCTCTGGGTCATATAATGCTATTTGGGAACATATTTGATCATTATATGTTGTCATTAATAGTCGTATTAGGCTTGAGTTAATGAAATCCGTGCAAGTTGTAAACTGGTAATTAAATTGGTCGTTTAAAGGCAAATTGGATGGTTCCACCAACCTAATTGGACTCTCGGAGGGTGTTAGGGACCATGGTAAACATTTCGGCAAAATTTTTTTTTCAGGCAGAAAAAGTTAAAAAAAATCCAAAATTGAATACTAATATCTACGCTTTTTGAGAAATTTTCTAGGTTTCGGGGCCCGTATCAAACACTGTTGTAATTTAAGGGGATACATCTCGAGGGCATGTAATGCCGTTTGGGACCATATATACAATCATTATATGTTTTATAAATGTTCGTAGTAGGCTTGAGTTAATGAGATCCGTGAAAGTTGTAAACCGATAATTAAATAGGTCGTTTAAAGGCGAATTGGATGGTTCCACCAACCCAATTGGACATCCGGAGGGTATTAGGGACTGTGGTAAAATTTCGGCAATTTTTATTTTCGGGCGGAAAAAGTAAAAAAAAATCCAAAATTGAAGACTAATATCCACGTTTTTTGAGAAATTTTGGAGGTTTCGTGGCCTGGTGTCGAAAAGTCTTGAAATTTTAGGGGATACATCTCAGGGTCATATAAAGCTGTTTGGAACCATATATGATCATTATTTGCTGTCATAAATGTTCGTGGTAGGCTTGAATTGATGAAATCGGTGCAAGTTGTAAACCGATAAATTGGTCGTTTAAAGGCAAATTAGATGGGTCTACCCACCCAATGGAACTCCTGAAGTGTATTAGACACCATGGTAAACATTTCGGTAATTTTTATTTCCGGGCGAAAGAAAGTAAAAAAATTCCAAAATTGAAGACTAATATCCACCCTTTTTAAGAAATTTTGGACGTTTCAGGGCCCGGTGTCGAAAACTCTTGAAATTTTAGGGGATACATCTCTGGGTCATATAATGCCATTTGGGAACATATATGACCATTATTTGTTGTCATAAATGTTCGTATTAGGCTTGAGTTAATGAAATCCGTGCAAGTTGTAAACTAGTAATTAAATTGACCGTTTAAAGGCAAATTGGATGGTTCCAGCAACCCAATTGGACTCTCGGAGGGTGTTAGGGACCATGGTAAACATTTCGGCAAAAAAATTTTTCCAGGCTGAAAAAGTTAAAAAATTCCAAAATTGAATACTAATATCTATGCTTTTTGAGAAATTTTGGAGGTTTTAGGACCCGGTGTCGAACACTCATGTAATTTAAGGGGATACATCTCGAGGTTATATAATGCCGCTTGGGACCATATATGATCATTATATGTTTTCATAAATGTTCGTAGAGGCTTGAATTAATGAAATCCGTGCAAGTTGTAAACCGGTAATTAAATTGGTCGTTTATAGGCGAACTGGATGGCTCCACCAACCCAATTAGACTTCCAGAGAGTATTAGGGATTATGATAAAAATTTCGGCAATTTTTATTTTCGGACGGAAAAAGTCAAAAAATTCCAAAATTGAAGACTAATATCCACGCTTTTTGAGAAATTTTGGAGGTTTCGGGGAAAGGTGTCGAAAAGGCTTTAGATTTTAGGGGATACATCTCTGGGTCAAATAATGCCATTTGGGAACATATATGATCATTATATGTTGTCATAAATGTTCGTATTAGGCATGAGTTAATGAAATCCGTGCAAGTTGTAAACTAGTAATTAAATTGGCCGTTTAAAGGCAAATTGGATGGTTTCACCAACCCAATTGGACTCTCGGAGGGTGTTAGGGACCATGGTAAACATTTCAGCAAAAAAAATTTTCCAGGCTGAAAAAGTTAAAAAATTCCAAAATTGAATACTAATATCTACGCTTTTTTAGAAAATTTGGAGGTTTCAGGGCCCGGTGTCGAACACTCATGTAATTTAAGGGGATACATCTCGAGGTTATATAATGCCACTTGGGACCATATATGATCATTATATGTTTTCATAAATGTTCGTAGTAGACTCGAATTAATGAAATCCGTGCAAGTTATAAACCGGTAATTAAATTGGCCGTTTATAGGCGAATTGGATGGCTCCACCAACCCAATTAGACTTCCAGAGGGTATTTGGGAATATGATAAAAATTTCGGCAATTTTTATTTTCTGGCGGAAAAAGTCAAAAAATTCCAAAATTGAAGACTAATATCCACGCTTTTTGAGAAATTTTGGAGGTTTCGTGGCCCGGTGTCGAAAAGTCTTGAAATTTTAGGGGATACATCTGAGGGTCATATAAAGCTGTTTGGAACCATATATGATCATTATTTGCTGTCATAAATGTTCGTGGTAGGCTTGAATTAATGAAATCGGTGCAACTTATAAACCGGTCAATTGGTCGTTTAAAGGCAAATTGGATGGTTCTACCCACCCAATGGAACTCCTCAAGTGTATTAGAGACCATGATAAACATTGAGGCAATTTTTTTTTGCGGGCGAAAGAAAAACAAAAAATTCCAAAATTAAAGGCTAATATCCACGCTTTTTGAGAAATTTTGAAGGTTTCGGGTCCGGTGTCGAAAACTCTTAAAATTTAAGGGGATACATCTCTGGGTCATATAATGCCATTTGGGAACATATATGATCATTATATGTTGTCATAAATGTTCGTATTAGGCTTGAGTTAATGAAATCCGTGCAAGTTGTAAACTGGTAATTAAATTTGTCGTTTAAAAGCAAATTGGATGGTTCCACCAACCCAATTGGACTCTCTGATGTGTCCATTTTATATATTATTTTACCCCCGTCCCTTGGTCATAATTAGTAGTGTTTTTGGCTCTTTAGAGCCACTTTTATTACTAATTGGTGTTTTCCAGTGTTTTCGTAGATTTGGTTGACTTTTGCAGGGATTTATGCTTTTGGAGTATTTTCCCGAGATATTTTGGAGCAATCTCGAGCATTGGAGAAGCACGATCAGACTTTATAGCCCAGGGCCGGTTAGAGCCATCGAACCGGTGATTAAGGGCTCGGTATAGGTGATACCGGGGCATTTGGACCGAGTATTCAAGACCCAAAGAAGAAACCCAGATTGGCCCGAAGAATTAGAGCCCAATCGAAGTGTAAATATTGGCCCAAATGAGCCGCCCGGCCAAAAAGGCTGGCGCCCGGAGGCGCGCCCGGCCGGGCGGGAGAAGCTTGGTCTGGCGCCCGGTGACGCGCCCGGCCGGGCGCGAGATTTGTATTGGAGTTAAAAAGGCGCGCCCGATCTGGCGGTGCCTCGCCCGATCGGGCGCGTGTATTTTTTGGAGACGATTAGTGTCGTTTTAATTTGTTTTAGTTTAGGATTTTTGTACGGAGTATAAATACTCCTCCGTAATACGATTTTAGGATCCTCTTCTCTTAGACTTTCTCTCTCTACTTAGTTTTCTCTCTCTTAATCTCTCTCTAAACCTTTGTTCTTAATTCTTTCATTAATTCCAGATTTATTTTAATTTGGTAACGATTTCTCTTCCTTTAATCTTATTTATTTTATTCCTTTCATCATGATTTATTTTATTACTTTGATTAGTTTAGTTTTTAATATGTGTGAGTAGTTTAATTTCTAGGGTTTATGGGGATCTAATAAATAATATGAAGGGGTAAATTATTGTTGTTGATTATCAATGCTAGATTAATTTCCTTTTGATTGATTTAATGCTCTGTGATTAGATTAGGCCTATCTTTTATGCATGAGTTTGACAATATTGATTCAAGATTCGAGAGATGAGAATTGATGTTTAGGTCTAGTTTCAATAGGCAGGTTAATTTATAAATGGTTAAGTCGAGATTCGAGAGATGAGATTTAATACCGATAAATTAATTATGTGATTGTAATACGTAGGGAAAGCCCTTTACAATCTGGTTAATTGATGCATTGATGATTGACTATTATTGATTATTGGTATTGCATGATAATTTCTTATTGAATTGTTTTAACGTTTTACAATCGCGGCTTGTAAAAATATAGCAATATTAAATTGATGAATCGAGCAGATGTTAATTTGATATTAAAGGCTATTTTCAATAAGAACTTAGATCTAGTAAATTGCGAGAGCCTGTTAGATCTATGTTGATTAATAAATTGCGAGAGCCTGTTGATCGTGTTATTTATGCAATGTCAATGATTGATTACTATGTTTTACCCTGGAGTATTATTTATTGGTGAACCTATGCCCTAGATCCTTTTATATATTGTTTTCTCCCTACTCCTATTCTTTGTAGTTTAGTTTCATACTCAAATATAAATATTGGTTACTTAGATAATTTAGATTATAAAAATTAATTAGGAGTAAAAAGACTTGTTTCCCTGTGGAGATCGACCCTACTTCCCTATCTACTTTAGTTAGAGGAATTAGGTATTTACTTTTGATTAGGGGATACGACTTTACCATGTCACTCTCGGAGGGTGTTAGGGAACATGGTAAACATTTCAAAAAAAAAATTTCCAGGCGGAAAAAGTTAAAAAATTCCAAAATTGAATACTAATATCTACGCTTTTTGAGAAATTTTATAGGTTTCGGGGCTCGGTGTCGAACACTCTTGTAATTTAAGGGGATACATATCGAGGGTATGTAATGTCGTTTGGGACCATATATGATCATTATATGTTTCATAAATGTTCGTAGAAGGCTTGAGTTAATGACATCCGTGCAAGTTGTAAACCTGTAATTAAATTGGCCGTTTAAAGGCGAATTGGATGGTTCCACCAACCCAGTTGGACTTCCGGAGGGTATTTGGGAATATGGTAAAAATTTCGGCAATTTTTATTTTCGGGAGGAAAAAGTCAAAAAATTCCAAAATTGAAGACTAATATCCACGTTTTTTGAGAAAATTTTGGAGGTTTCGTGGCCCGGTGTCGAAAGTCTTGAAATTTTAGGGGATACATCTCAGGGTCATATAGAGCTGTTTGGAACCATATATGATCATTATTTGCTGTCATAAATGTTCGTGGAAGGCTTGAATTGATGAAATCGGTGCAAGTTGTAAACCGGTAAATTGGTCGTTTAAAGGCAAATTGGATGGTTCCACCCACACAATGGGACTCCTGAAGTGTATTAGAGACCATGGTAAACATTTCGGCAATTTTTATTTCCGGGCGAAATAAAGTCAAAAAATTCCAAAATTGAAGACTAATATCCACGCTTTTTGAGAAATTTTGGAGGTTTTGGGGAAAGGTGTCGAAAAGGCTTTAGATTTTAGGGGATCTCTGGGTCAAATAATGCCATTTGGGAACATATATGATCATTATATGTTGTCATAAATGTTCGTATTAGGCTTGAGTTAATGAAATTTGTGCTAGTTGTAAAATGGTAATTAAATTGGCCGTTTAAAGGCAAGTTGGATGGTTTCACCAACCCAATTGGACTCTCGGAGGGTGTTAGGGACCATGGTAAACATTTCGGCAATTTTTTTTTCCAGGCGGAAAAAGTTAATAAATTCCAAAATTGAATACAAATATCTACGCTTTTTTGAGAAATTTTGTAGGTTTCGGGGCCCAGTGTCGAACACTCTTGTAATTTAAGGGGATACATATCGAGGGTATGTAATGCCGTTTGGGACCATATATGATCATTATATGTTTCATAAATGTTCGTAGAAGGCTTGAGTTAATGACATCCGTGCAAGTTGTAAACCGGTAATTAAATTGGCCGTTTAAAGGCGAATTGGATGGTTCCACCAACCCAATCGGACTTCCGGAGGGTATTAGGGAATATGGTAAAAATTTCGGCAATTTTTATTTTTGGGTGAAAAAAGTCAAAAAAATTCCAAAATTAAAGACTAATATCCACGCTTTTTGAGAAATTTTGGAGGTTTCGTGGCCAGGTGTCGAAAAGTCTTAAAATTTTAGGGGATACATCTCAGGGTCATATAAAGCTGTTTGGAACCATATATGATCATTATTTGTTGTCATAAATGTTCGTGGTAGGCTTGAATTGATGAAATCGGTGCAAGTTGTAAACCGGTAAATTGGTCGTTTAAAGGCAAATTGGATGGTTCCACCCAAACAATGGGACTCCTGAAGTGTATTAGAGACCATGGTAAACATTTCGGCAATTTTTATTTCCGGGCGAAAAAAAGTCAAAAAATTCCAAAATTGAAGACAAATATCCACGCTTTTTGAGAAATTTTTTGAGGTTTCGGGGAAAGGTGTCGAAAAGGCTTAAGATTTTAGGGGATACATCTCTGGGTCATATAATGTCATTTGGGAACATATATGATCATTATATGTTGTCATAAATGTTCGTATTAGGCTTGAGTTAATAAAATCCGGACAAGTTGTATACTGGTAATTTAATTGACCGTTTAAAGGCAAATTGGATGGTTCCACCCACCCAATTGGAATCCCTGAGGTTTTTAGGGACCATGGTAAACATTTCGGCAATTTTTATTTCCAGGTGAAAAAAAGTCAAAAATTTTCAAAATTGAAGGCATATCAACCCTTGTGAGAAATTTTGGATGTTTCGGGACACGGTGTCGAAAAGGCTTAAGATTTTAAGGAATACATCTCGGAGTCATATAATGTTGTTTGGAACCATATATGATCATTCATATGTTGTCATAAATGTTCTTGGTAGACTTGAATTAATGAAATCGGTGCAAGGTTTAAATTGGTAAATTGGTCGTTTAAAGGCAAATTGGATGGTTCCACCCATCCAATTGGACTTCGAGAGGGTATTTGGGGCCATGGTAAACATTTTGGCAATTTTTATTTCCGGGCAAAGTAAAGTAAGAAAATTCCAAAATTGAAGACTAATATCCACGTTTTTTGAGAAATTTTGGAGGTTTCATGGCCCGTCTTCGAAAAGCTTTAAACTTTAAGGGGATACATCTCAGGGTCATATAGTGTCGTTTGGAACTAAATATGATCTTTATATGTTGTTATAAATATTTGTGGTAAGCTTGAGTTAATGAAATCATTACAAGTTGTAAACCGGTAAATTGACCGTTTAAAGGCAAATTGGATGGTTCCACCAACCCAATCGGACTCCCGGAGGGTATTAGAGACTATGGTAAACATTTCGGCAATTTTTATTTTCGGGCGAAAAAAAAGTCAAAAAATTCCAAAATTGAAGACTAATATCCACGCTTTTTGAGAAATTTTGGGGATTTCGAGGCCTGGTGTCGAAAACTCTTGAAATTTTAGGGGATACATCTCGGGGTCATATAATTCTGTTTGGAACCATATATGATTATTAAATGTTGTTATAAATGTTCGTAGTAGGCTTGAGTTAATGAAATCCGTGCAAGTTGTAAACTGGTTATTAAATTGGCCGTTTAAAGGCAAATTGGATGGTTCCACCCAGCCAATTGGACTCCCGGAGGGTATTAGGGACAATGGTAAACATTTCGGAAATTTTTATTTCCGAGTGAAAAAAAGTAAAAAAATTTCCAATATTGAAGACTAATATCCACGTTTTTTGAGAAATTTTGAC
Source organism: Chenopodium album (assembly GCF_948465745.1). Classification (NCBI taxonomy): domain Eukaryota; kingdom Viridiplantae; phylum Streptophyta; class Magnoliopsida; order Caryophyllales; family Amaranthaceae; genus Chenopodium; species Chenopodium album. Next base: position 70,479,772 of record NC_137842.1, on the reverse strand, counting down.
CTTTTGGGTATAGCTGTCAATTCGAGTAAACGGATCGGGTTTGGGTCGGTAAGAGTGGGTCGGGTCAATTGGGATTAATTACATAACTTTTGCGGGTCGGTTTTGGGTTGGGTCATGCTTGAGTCGGGTCATATCCGGTCATACTTCTTATCAGGTTTGGGTCAGGTTTATAACAAGTCGGGTTACATTCGTGTAGGGAATTATAGGTACTACGCAGCGGAAAAACATGAATCATATTCATACAGTACCTAATCCCAAGAATTAATGCATAACACATAAAGAACATATAATCGTACCTTTGAAGCGTGATTCCACGTGCGATCGAGCAAGAACAATGGGAGATAAAGAACCTCAAGCGTGATTCCTTTACTTGGTCCACGGGCATAGATTAAGACCTCCACTAATGCTAGTTAGTTGCAATTGAACCCTTCAATTGACCTTCTATGGAGAAGAGCGAGCAACGAACCACCATGAACCACCACGAACCACCACACGCGCCACCAAGGGTGGCCGACCGTACGGACGAGGGGAGGAGAGAGATAGCCGTGAGATAGAGAGAGAATTAGGGTTTTGGGATTGGTTGCCTTGATGTCAAAATACACTGTGTGTGAATTATGACCGCTTGCAAGCAACCCTAGGCATGGATCTTATTTATAGATCTCATCTCTAAATAAGAGCCCATGTCAAAAGCCCAAAACCTAATTCTCATCTAACTATGCTAGCCCGATCCATTTCATGATTAGTTAGTTGCTCATGAGGCCCATTAATGGGCCTCTTACTTGCTTAACCCAATACCCTTGTTGTGCGACCTCATAGGATCCATTCTAGTAGGCTTTGGACTATTTGACTAGCCCAAAGATCATTGATCATAGTCTAGCAACAGATAATGACGACCCAAAAGAACGAACTTATTATCTCCATAATAGTGATCCTTGATATATCTAGTAATTGCACTTATCGAAGACACAATTCCTTCAATTCGAGTCTGGTGAACAATAGGTCGAGTTTAATTCGGTTTAAAACTGGTTAGGGTAATTCTCGTGTTCGAGTCAGGTTCGGTTCAAGTCAATAATTTGCGGGTTAGAATCAGGTCGGGTCATTCTCGAGTTTGAGTCGAGTTCGGTTCAAATCAATAATTTGCGGGTTATAATCAGGTCAAGTCATTTTCAAGTTGGGTCATTCTCGGGTTCAAGTCGGGTTCGGTTCAAGTCAATTATTTGCGGATTATAATCAGGTTGGCTCATTTTCAAGTCGGGTCATTCTCGGAGCCAAGTCAAGTTATGTTCAAGTCAATAATTTGCAGGTTACAATCAGGTCGGGTCATTTCTAAGTCAGGTTATATTCGAGTTCAACTAACTATAAATAGATAATTATCATTTTTATCAAGTTAATTATTTCCTTTGACTATAATATATATGACAATATACTAGAAATCTATAGTTGGTAATTTAGGAAAATAATTATATCCTTTGACCATACAACAAATATATAGTACTATATTTAACTCTTAAATTTGAGGATGATGCTCCTTTCTTTTGCTGGCCTGGACCGACTTGGTCTTCCTAGACAAAATGTTTTGATCAACAATAATAAGGTGGTCTAAATTGCATTTAAGGTGATTAGAAATTGGGTCAGTGTTGCTTTATAAGAATACTACAAGAGGGGGGGTGAATTGTAGTTTGGAGGAATTTAGCTAACTTTTTAAAAAATTGATAAAATAAAGCTAAAGGAACTTTAAGATAACACAGAGAGATTTTACGTGGAAAACCTATTGGCCCTAACAAGAAGAAAAACCACGACCACTTGAGATTTTAGGAAAGATTCTTCACTATAACAGGGCAACTGGGCAAACAACCTATTACAAACTAAAGAATCAATCTTCAAGTTCCTCTATGAACTTGAAGTTCCCAGCAGCAAGTCCCTCTACTTGCCACTCTTCTCTTCTCTCTCTTTCTCAACTAATTTCTCTTAGAGTTCACTCAAACTCCCAATTCCCAAATTACAACTCAAGTAAATAAAACTCTAGTGAAAGTAATTAAGAAAAACACTTAAGTGGAATGCGACACTTGACTCTTTAAGAAAACAAAAAGATAGATAGATATGATTGAGCAAGGTGAAGTTATCCCAAGAATAACTTTAATATTTATAGGAAAACATTGCTTGGGAAAAACGCCATAATTCCTACCACTTGAGCCACCACTGCTGCATATCAACGCCACTACTTTACACCACTTCTAGATTTTCAATCATGTCCTAAAAACCAGGGCACGTTGATCCTCTTAGAAGCAGCTTGTACGCAAGTGGTGAAGATTGAATCAACAGTTAGTTGCGCAAGTTTAGGGAGTTAGTTTTTCAAGGATATTTTTCTGAAATCAAAAGATATTATCTAAAGAATAAAACAGAAAAGATATTTTCCAAAACCGTTTTTCCTATTTTCTAGCAATCTAACAAATTCTATCTTTTTTTGACAAATTCAAAAACGCATTCCACTAAGCATCAATTCCTAATTAAACTCACTTACATAAAACCTAAAATATATAAAATATTCCAGACTTTATTTTCTCTAAGAAGTCTCTTCTCCGAGTCTTCTTTCCTTAGCCTTTGAAGCTTCAATTCCTTTATAGGAACACTGCAACTAATCTCTTTATTCTTTTAGCTCTCGTTCCTTTGCCTCAAGTTATCCTTGCAACTTGTAATAAACAAACTACAAAACTCATCAAGGCATTAGTCCATTTATTTGCCTTGTGTTATCATCAAAACATCAAGGGCAACAGTCGGGAACAATTTGGGTTGAATTTAGGTCGGGACAATAACAAGTCGTGTTGATTTCGAGTCGGGTTAGTAAAAGATCGGGTTGAATTTTTGGGTCGGGTTATTAATAGGTCTGGTAAAATTCGGGTCGGGTCAATAACAAGACGGGTTGAACTTGGGTCAGGTTAATAACAAGTCGGGTTGATTTCGACTTTTCGAGTCGGGTTTGTAACAGGTTGGGTTAAATTTGGGTCGGGTTAGGAAAGAGTCGGGTTGAATTCAAGTCAGGTTAGTAACAATTCGGGTTTTGACGGGTTAAATTCGGGTTTTGACGGGTTAAAACGAATTTGGGTCAATTTCGATTCAAGTCAGGTTCGGTTCAGGTCAATAATTTACGGGTCAGGTCGGGTCATCTTCAGGTCAGTTCATGTTCGGGTTCGGGTCTCACATACTCGGGTCAACTCGAGTCTAGGGTTGGTTTTAGGCCGGGTCAGGTCGGGTTTAGGTCTCCATTTTTTTCGGGTTCAGATGGGTCGGTTAATAATCGGGTGCGAGTCGATATTTCGGGTTGGGTTAACTTTTGACAGCTCTAAATGAGGCCACTAACAAATAATAGTAAGTTGCACCAGTCATGAGTTTAGGTCCCCTGAAATATTAAGGAGAGGTCTTGCTCTAGAGAATATCACACAATTCACATTGGAATGCAGTAACTTCCATAGTTCCATGAACCCTGTGATATAACGTGAAGCATCTACTGGTGCGTACATATCAGAATTAAAGGTATAACTAAGTTAAATGGATCCATCAAGGCACTTTCATCAGCACACGAATTCCGTAGGATTCTGGTATACCCATTTCCTCATCATCAAAATGGCTTATAAAGAAGATGAAAAGTAGGTTTCAACAATGAAATGAACTCTGTTGGGCCAAAAAATTTACAAGAAAGATATCAGAGCCCTTATTACATATCAATGAAAATAGTCTTAGGCTCAATTCGAAAACAACACTATAAGTCAATAACTTTAGTTATAAAGACCACGTGTCTATGCTTTGTATGTCGTCAGCCATTCGTGGTAGTCGGTAATCCACCAAAGCCAAAGAAATCAAAAGGCAGGAAGAAACAATCTTAGGATAATTAAAAAAGCACCATTCACGAAATGATCTCAGACACAGTTGCAAAGACCAATCGAGCATAGCTTAGATGAGCATGCCATCTGCCCTTTTGAAGCAAGATTTATTAGGCTAAAAGACCAAAGTACCAAGTCATTCTGAAAAGATCATCACACATTCAACACTACATACTATTTTCTCTCCAAACCCAATGTTCTACTCCACCAAGGTACGCTAAAAGAACAAATATAGCAGTAGTAGCCCAGGAATAAATAATGACTCCCCTTCCTCCCATTCAGCCAGATTTTTGAGCACTTACCCTTCCCAATAGTATACAACAAGACCAAAAATCAAACTTGGACACCAATACTAACAAGTATGGAGCATAAAGAAACTCTAGAAAAAGAAACTATTTTCTACACCCCCTCCCCCAACATACCAATATAATTTAACTACAATGAATTTTCCTCAACGATTCTCTTCAACAACATTTCCCCGGTGCCTCCCACCCTATCCGTAATAAGGGAGATCAAATATATGTGACCTTACCTCCACAGCAGGACTAATTCCATTCCAATCCAAACAAATTCTTGATAACGACAATCTACTACTATACATTAGATAAATTTTTAAGAAAACTTCATGTTCCAAAAATCGTTAATAATACTACACTTAGACCGTCTTTCTAAATCCCCTCGATTCAACTACGATCAACTTCTCCTCAAGGATCTTCTTCACATGAAATTAATGCCCCGGATTAATGTTACACGGTTAATAAACATCAACATTGGAACATTGTTCCAATGTCTCCCACCCTAATTGTAATAACGGAGATCAAATGTAGGCAACCTTGCCTCCACAACAAGACTAATTCCAATCCAATCAAACCCTTGATTTGATCCAATGACCCTCTACTACTACACAATAAAAATTGAAGACAAATTCCATGTTCCACAATGTAATTCATCAATGCACAGACATAAAAAAAAAATTCATTTTTTTATTGATCAAATTAACTTGGAGGGCATGTAGCAGAAGAAACAAATAAGCAACCGCAATCCACAGCAATCCAAAATCAAAAGAAGAGATCATGATCAAATTCCTCCCAAAAACTAAAATCTGTGTAATCAGCAAAAAAAAAAAAAAAAAGTAAGAGATATAAGATCATACACTTCTAATAAGATTCCGACGAGCCAAAAACCTAGCAATAGGAGGAGTAAGAGCAATTGTAATCGGAACCCTAATTGGAAACAAAGCTTTGTTACAGAGCAAAGCAAGAGCAAAAGCGCCGCCACTAGACGCCGCGAGCTCAGCCGTACGATTCCTCGTCTTCTCCGGCGGAGGAGACGGCGATGCAGAGGGAATGTCGGCGATCAATTCGGGGTCGTTTTCCGGGATTTGCGGTTGTTCGTTGGTGTTGACGCCGCCCATGCCGACTTTATGGAGGAGAGCTTCGACGTCAACGTTGTTTTTGATGGCGACGTAAAGGCCGGAAATGGAGGCAGCTGAGACGGAGAAGTGGACTCCTAAGCCGACTTTGCCGTACTTCTTCAGGATTTGGCGGAATCTACCAGTGGACGCCATTGTTGAAGCTTGAAGGAGGAGAGAGAATGGGAAGGGTTTTTCTAGGGTTTTTGATTTGGGGGAAAAGTTGAAGAAAATTCTACGGTGATTTGTTGCGCAAGATTGACTGTAAATGAAGGTGGGTTGAGACTTGAGAAAGGGGATTTGGGCATGTGTGTGCTGTGTCTAGAAGGATTTGGACATTTTAAGTGTACTAATTTTATAATCCGTAATTACATGAATTAACTCATGAAACAATGTTAACATTTTGTTTTTTTAAATTACTTAACTTTTAGGCAAATTTTTAGTATTTTTTTAAGAAGAAAATATTAGTGTTTTATTAATTCGTAATTAAAATATACGAGAGTACATAGTGGGTAATCTCTCGAGGACAATGAATAATCCAAATCTGCTCTAGTCCAAAAGACACTAATCTGGTGATGAGCAACATAATTGCCTTCCCTCTTTAAAGCAAGAACACACCGTTAGTGCATCATCAAGAATATTATCTACATTTGTTAGGAAGGTTGTTGCTTTGTCGAGGTGATCCATCACAACTTGGGAATCAGATTCGATGATTACTTGTTTGAGGCCAAATCGGTTGTCAAGTTTGATCCTAAAACGCACAGTCATACACTAGCAATATCAAGGGTTAGATGTCCATGAATCCTCAGCAATATCAGGCAAATTTAGCATCAATGTGCACAGACTATAAAGAGGGTATGCTCGGATATTATTAACCAATATAACACGGACTATGGCAAAAGGTGTAATGCGTGTCATGAATGACATTAGCGGCTCTAAATTCCTTAAGTTAATGAAAGAAAAAGTAATGAAAGAAAAGTGTTTTTTTTTTTTGGCTAAATTGAAAATTTAATGAATATGTAGTGGATGGTTCTAACATTCCAATTTTGGGGTTTCATGGAATCAATCAAAAGAATTCTAACAGTTTTCTTGGCTTAAAAAAGTCTATATTTGTCCAAAACTAAAGGTTAAATCCATGCTTTAGACCAAAACTCAAAAAACTCAACAATTTTCCAAAAATGAAGTGAATGTACAAGGTGTCTTTAATGGTCATATAAGTTGGTGAATAATATGAACTATATGGTGAATGATGATGCAACATAAACTAAATATGGCGAATAAAGGAGCAACGAGCAACATAAATGACATTGATGATCCCTTCTCTTGTTGAATCTAGAGTTGCTAATCTTTAAATTAAGTTCAGCTTATTCATGTTGTTCTATAAGAAAAACTTTTTTTTCCCATCTTGTTTATTGAATGACTAATTCCCCCCTCCCTTATTTGATGGCTTGATCACAAAGTTTTTTTTTTTTTTTGTTTTTTGTTTTTTTTATGGGTAGGTAGACAGGTAGTACCGTAGTATTTAGTACTTCTTATGTATCTTGTTTAACACTGGTGCATGTTTGAGCAAGTCTAATTAATATGTCTAAGGCATGATTACTGTTGTTTTTAATAAAATACCTTCAATACTAAGAATTCATTGGAAAACAAAAAAAAAAACTTGCAATGTGACATAACTACTTAATAATCTTTCAATAAACAACCAGCTTATATTCTTTTAAAAATTCAACTAACTTCAAGGGTTGTGAATATGAGAATTGTTGGGGGAAATCTTCAATGAACAATGATCTAGCTTGTTTGATAGGCTGTAATAAAATAAATATATTAATAAAAATAAAAGCCATTATAACAAATTTATGTACAGAAGATTATTTTGTAAATAAAGTTCATAATTTGACAAAAAAAAAAAAAAAAAGGTCTTTCATTATTAATGCTTATATACAAATTTTTTATTCATAAAACTAATACAAAGGACTAAAAAAATACAGAGTTAATGCTTACATCATTACTTTTTATAACAAATTAACAACCTATCAAAGAGACAGTTAATTGTCTTGCCATATTATATTATACAAGTAGATATCATATTTTTCCTTCCAACTACCCATTCATTATTCTTCATTTAAAGCATCCGATCCATCAATAAAAACCCAAATAAAACAAGATATGGGTATAACTAAAAAACCCAAATCTTTCAACTACTTTTTGAATCTAATGAAATTTTTATTATTCATTTCTTGTTTGTTCTTCACTATTTCCAAATCTGAAATTATCACAGTAGGTGGTGAGAACCGTTGGACTGATGGTTTTGGCTATGCTTCATGGGCCAAAAATCTCAATTTTACTGTTGGTGATGTTCTTGGTATGATTTCAATTTCCTTTTTTCATCTTATAATTTGATCATTTTAATCATTAGTTTTCTAAAATTTAGATACCATTTACTCTAATAATTCTTGCTTTTGCTAATCCAATTCATCTATAATCAATAAAGTCAACCGCTAAAGATGATTTTCTTGCTGTGCTAAATTCCGGACATCCAAAAATAGTATTATTAATGTGCGACTATTGGGTGTGTTGTGCAGTGTTTAGTTACACAAAGGGATCACATAATGTACTAGATGTAACAAGGGCAGCATATCAATCCTGTGATACTAGCAGTGGAGTGAATGCCAAATATGAGACCGGTGATGATCATATCGAGCTCAATGAGGCCAAGTCGTATTGGTTTATATGCACCGTGGACTCGCATTGTCGACTAGGGATGAAAATGGAGATTAATGTATCAGCACCTGTCACAACTTCTGTTAACCAAACAGGGGACTCTTCTTCTAGGAGTCACATTAATGCAGGGTTTTACCATCTTCTTGTTGGAATTATGTCCATGTTAGTCTTTATTGTATGATAAAATTTTGATTTAATTTGTATGATTTTTTTTTTGTAATAGATAAAGGGTGAAGAACAACAATGTGTATATAGAATTTGGTGGAATTTTTTCTTGAAGAAAATCTTGTAATGATGTTTGACTTTTTGCTTAAATTTTAAGAGATTGACTTGGTTATTTTCATTTATTTTGGCTAATGCTGAACTGTTCTTTCAACTTGATTTACTTTATTCAGCTGCTATTTGACCATGAAAATTACACCTAGCTAATGACTTAGTCTTCTGTTTGTTTTCACTTGAGAGATTAATTGCAATTATGACTATTTAATGGGATTATATTAAGTAAAATTTTCAATAACTAGTGGTAAATTTTCTAATGATGTGTTTAGCTTTATGCCTCTTGATGTATGTAGCTAAGATCAGTTATTTTCAGCCATTCTGGTGTCATATATTCATCCCCTAGTCGATTTTGCTACGAAAACCCGACAAAAAAAACGTACACATAGCTTATATAAACTTCCTGATTACACCAAATAATAAAGAGAATCAACAAATAAAGGCAGGGCAAGTACTGATGATGTTAAGCCCTAGATGTTGTTTTACATCTTTATTCACGAGTTAAAAAACAGAAGAGACGCTACAATTAGGACTTTATGTTTGGAGTATTACATAAAAAGAAGGAAAAAAGAGAATATAAAACTACTTAAGCTTTATTAATTTTGCCTCTGAAAAAGCACCCTTGTATCTTAGTTACTGAGGTGATGGAAGTGGTTGTGGAAAGGTCCTATATGGTGGTTGTGAATGTGGTGTTGTAGCCCGTACATCTGATTCTGATGTCGATGATCGATGCCACTTCCATTCTCTGATGATGCCTTAGCCATCTCAGACCAAAATCCAGCTTGGTTACGCGTTGCCTCCAGCAAGGAATCCCTCAGGTACTCTGCTTGTACACTTTCACTGTCCCTCTTCTATCATGAATTTGCCAAAAGATATGCAGAGAACAAAAAAGGGTATTAGAAACTTTAATTAAGTGCCTGGCTAGTTAGGTAATTTGACAAGGGTCATAATGTCCTAAATACCCTTAATGAGGAACATATGGGTAGGCTTAAGTCAAGTAAAGTCACTATCAACATTTCGCCCTCTATTAGTTGTCTAACTGTTAGACAATTAGCCGAACTCTTAAAAGAAAAATATGTATGAATAATACAAATGCGAAGATGTAAATGTAATTACCTTAACAATGAATACATAAGAGACAAGACTGATGCAACTGGTCATATTCACATTGATTATCTCCAACCCAAGACAGTGTAAAGCCTCCATTAGTCTCACAAACCCACCTCTCTTTTGCTCACCAAACACCTTCACAAAGAAATCATTCCCTTCAAGCTGAGCAATTTCCACTTGCACCTGCGATTTTCAACAGAATTATATTCAAGGTATCTACATTAACTCCAAGATATTAGCGCGAAAGTTTTATGTTATGACTACCTCCATTTGTTGTGCTTTGTCACTAGCACTTTCAAAATCATGGCTGCTTCTATTGACACTTTCAGATGCTCCTCCCATGTGAAACCCATTTCTTGGCTTTTCGTGATCAAAATCTGGCCCGAATGTCCCTTGTGCATTTTGAACTTCTGGTGAGAAGTTCATTGGATGAAGTTGGTGATGATGTTGTTGTGCACGATCAATGTTCATGTCATTGTTGTTGTGATCTTCATCATCTGAATTCCTCGCAAGCTCGTTTTGAAGGTCTTTTTCTTCCTTCTGCAGCTCTTGTACATACTTGATTGCATCCCCAAGTATCGAAGCTCTATCCAACTACAAGGATCAAGTTAAAAGGCAAGAAAACAGATCATCCACTAACCACATTACTCTCCTACTAACATCTCCAACATTATATTATATGTAAACATAGTACAATTGATCATAACATAGACTTTTACCTTGGATATATTAGGGACTAGTGAGCGAAGATGGTAAAGCCTCTCATTAAGCTTCTTCCTTCGCTTTCTCTCAGCCATGAGGTTCTTAGATTGAGGGCCTTTTGTGGGCTTTCGTCGATGATACTTTGGATCATCATCATCGTCCTCAAGTGGATCACTATCCGATACAGAGTTAGCACGGGCTATCTCATGCTTAGGTAGACTTCCCTTCTCATCTAAATGCTGATGATCATTTACTGAATGGTCCAAAACATGCATATTATGCATACTGTTAGCATTGTTCATAAGGTCTTCAAATCCATTCTCTGACAAGGACTTGAAGGAGTTTAATTGGTGATGATTCTCAGCTTGAAATGAGTCATTTGCTTCGTCGAGAAAATCATTCCTAGACATCTTGTTAGTCTCGGAAACATAGTTAAATTGCTGCAAGAAATTCATTGAAGACTGTGATTCATTGTTCATGCTGATAGCATTGTTTTGATCAGATAACGTTGGATTCGATTGGAGCTCGTTGATCATGTTGATGTTCATCGTGAAGCTGGGACCGGCATTGCTCGAGCTGCTTATTGCTGCTTGGTCCATCAAGGTGGTGCATTGAGTCATAACATAGTCTATGACATTCTGATCTTCATTGATCTATAAATCCCATAAAAATTGATTTAGAGACCTTATACTAAATGCTAAAATTGAAACAAAACATAATATTGTTGTTCAATGAAGTAAAAAAAGAAGGGGATACTTAGTTACTAGTACTTGTTTAGCAGCAAATAGTTCAGCCAGTCCACCAGGAATTGGGATTAGAAGTTTTGTACCAATCGATACCTGTTTAAATCAAGTAAAGCACAGTACAATTTTAGTCTTGGTGGTGCTTCTGCATCGACGAATGCAATAGGCATATGTGGAGAGGGGCACCAGATTGGGGTGCCGTTCTTAGTTTCCTAGGTGCATAAAGGCTCATATAAGCTGATGTATAACAAAATAAAGCATGACTTACTTCATTTACGTTTATATCAGAGACATTTGAGAAGTTTAGCCACTTGGGCTGATTTGATATAAGGATTTCCATATTCATCCTGTATTACAAGTCAAGTTATTAGATGATGAATTAGTACAATCACATAAACACACAAAAATAGTTTGCATTTGAAGGACAGCTTAAAGAGGTACCCGTCCAAGGGATGAGAAGAGGGCAATTGAGCAAGTAATTCGCAACTTCTTGTTCTCATGTGCTGAAATGTCATATCTCTGCAAGGAAACAGAAACTCTTCACCAACAGTATTGCCATTATTTTCCATGCTGCCCTCGCTTCCAGCACAACAGCAGTCCATAAACTCTAGGAACCTGAAAAAATATAAGATACACTGATCAAAGTTGTAACAACCATATACAAGAAGTATTTAATTATGTTTCGAAATAAATAAGTACCTTTGATCTTCACTTAATTTCCAGAGGACGCAGTAGTCCCAAGTCTTCGAGTTCACCAGTTGCCTTAAACTATCCATAGGACTTGACACAATGCTCATTTTCTCTTCATCATATTAAACAGATTATTAGCTTTCGAAACAGTTGCAATGGATTATATTTGTTGTTAATGAATTATAATCTGCATAAAAAGAGAAAACTGAAATTTGACTCAAGCCGATAATTCAATCAGAAACTGCCTGAAATTTCTAAGGTTTTGTACACAATTTTTTGACCTGTAACACAATATACCAATGCTCTTAGAGTATCTGATCAGATTAGTAGCTAACACAATTTTATTGAAATTCTGAATACAAATTAATCTAAGTAATTAAGGATCTTTTGATTGCTTGTGTCCTGCATAATATGTTTATGTCATTAATACCAAACTATCACTAGGAATAATAGTTTTTACGAATGAATAAATACATGTAGAAGAAAATTTTAATTTCCTAGCTTAGCATGATGACTTCATAATATAACTAGCTAGATCACCTTCACAAAATAAAAATGATGCAAATTTGTAAGGATTTAATTAGAGAAAATAGTTTTAGAAATATACCTGGCAAAAAAGAGTATTTCCCTCTTTTTCTCCTTAGATAACTACGTTCTTCGACGACAAAACCAAGTATGACATATAGAAGCAGAGCAAACCAAGAACAAAGTAGAAAGCAAATTATATGGAAGCAAAAATCCATGCAATAAGCTTACTACTCTTGAGCTGATAACAATGTTTGTAAGAGTTTTCGACATACGACTCGAGTAATCTCACCTCAGATCAGATTAGATCAGATCATCCAGCATCATCCATCTCTAGGAAATTAATTATATGATGCAAAGATAACATAAGAAATGAAGAAATTTCATCATTATAATTACAAGAGAGTATATATAGGTAGGGATTAGCAATGAAAGTTGTTTCTGTTAACTTGGTAGGTGAAGTGTAGTACAGGCGTGAAACTAGGAAGCAACATGTATTTATAAGTTGAAAGGAGGTTGGAGGGAATTGTAGGACTTAAATTTGTTGTAAATAAATTGGGATGAAATTTTATTATTTGTGATTTAATAATAATTTAAAGAAGGATTTATAAATAATGCTGTAATGATGGGAGTACAATTTGCATGAGCTAAGATGGCGTAACTACCTAAGTTTATCATTCATTTTTTGTTAATTTTTTTTTCCAAAATAACTCAACTACTTAATTGCATCAAGTGAGGCAAAGAGAGATGCATATAAAAGGCTTCTTGTTATATTCTTTTTGAATGTAAGTACATTTTCCAGACAGTTTCATATTAAGTTATCTTGACATTTTTATAAATTAAGTGACCATTCTTAAGCAAAAGTTAGTGTGTCGTACATGGTTATACTAGGTGGTGTTTAAGGGGTGCTTAATGACCTAAGTAACTAAATCCATGATCGATTAAGTTAATGAAGTATTCGTATTAAATTTAGTACGAGTTGTACATTTGATCATCTACACTGAGAATTTAAATCTTAATGAGCACTTAGACTTGTTTATTTGAAGAAGGTAATGGTAATTGATATATATACATAGTATATATGTAAAACTATAAATATGGCATTCCCTTGTATTCAAACATAGTCTCTTCTTGGATCGTAATATCATTATGAAACAAAAAGAGTATAATTTATAGAAATATTCTTATTGCTTATAAAGTCTTATACTCTTATATTTATGTTTAGCTGTTTTCTATATCTATATGCACGCGATGCATGCTTTAAATTTCAATAAACATATACAACCATTTATAGATGGTCATGTTCTACTCAATTGTCTAGGCGATAGATATGTGGTCCCAGTCACCTGTGAACTAAAGTGGCTATTTGAGTTTGGGTATGGAACATCTTAAACCAGTAAAATAATTTTTTAACTTGGTTTTACGCATAGCAAAGAATACCATGTTTTATAGTTCTAGACTTCTAAACTTACCATAAGATAGAATTGTATAGAATTAGTATTGGTTGAAACCGGAACATTAATAAACTCTTTGTCAAACACAAACACAAGTACAACAAGACACAACCCGACTTCAAACGGGACCAGTTAAAAATAATCCGAAAGAAATTCATCTTACTCGACCACGCTTCCGTTAGCCACTATTCGACCTCGACTCGGCAGTAATCAAAATTCTAGGGCTCGTTTTCTTCCCTTTTCCTCTGTTTGCCCAGCTCCAATTTCCAGAACGATTGATTAGGGTTCCTTTGATTCTCTTGATTTGCCGATCACAAAAAACTTAGCTCTTCTGCAATTCAATAATAAATCTGGTAAAATTCGTTATTCCCTTTGTCCTATTAATATGCAAATTCTCACTTCAATTTTATTTTTCTGTGATCAATTATTAAATTTGGTTGCTTTTTACTACCATTCAAGTGAATAAACCCTAAATTATTTGGGATTTTTGCATTTTAGGTTGCGAAAAATAAAAAATAATGGATCGGGAAAGAGGTGTTCATCCAGATTGCAGAAATGCGTCAAACCCTTACCATGAATGCGTTGAGTATTGCTTCATAAAGATTGCCGAAGCCAAAGCTCGTTTCGCCGAAACCAACAAAGGTATTGTTTCTTTTATTTGCTTATTAATTTGTGCTTTTCATCTAATTTATGGTATAGGTTATTACTTGGAATGAATTAATGGAATGATAATTGTATATAGAAGCATCTTATTGCCGAATTGATATGAATTTATTGCCAATTTTTTAATATAAGCATCATATATTATGTTGTTCTGTTATCGTAAGAAGGTGGAGAGTGGAGTGAACATAGATCACATAGATGCTTATGGTGGTGCATCACCTTGAACTTATGAGAGCATTTGTTTGAAATTTGATGTATGTGATTCGTAGCTTCGCAGTGTCATTTAACTATGTGTTAGGGTACCAAACAAGCGTTGGATTACTTGAAGAATCTTGGTTCTATTAACTTAATTAAAGCTTTTATCTTGTAAATAATACACCTTTGAAAAGAATACCAGGGTGAACAATTGAAGAAATTTGAAAAAGTTGCTTGTGGTGATGCAATGCCTTGAGAAAATATTTCCTTTCTTCTTGTGAGATATCTTAATTTAACGTTCAACTGTTGTGATTTTTCCCTTGATATAGAGGAGGATAGGTACAGATGAGAGATCATTTTATTTTAATAAAAAAGTTAAAATAAAGCTACTATCTTGTGAAAAGCACATTGAATTAATCTTGGAAACAAACATTAAAGCTGAATAACTAAAGCATTAGAATGGGGGGATCCTCATTTAGAGGGTTTGGGGTGAGAAACGTATACCAAATGAAAAGAGTTTTCTTGGAGTTAGTCTATTGTCTTCCTTAATTCACATTTCACTCAAGTTAAGCATTTTTAGATGTGTTTGATTATCAATGGTTGTCACAAAATCACGAGAGAGTTTTCTTGGAGTTTCTTCTTGAATAGTGTATTGCAATCTAATGGCAGATTGCACAGGTACTATAGAAGCTTTGGAAACTATTTCCTGTGTTTTACTGTGTGGATGTAATGATTTCCCAGCTTTACGTAAATATAAGATTATAAACTGGAGTGGGAAGTTGCTTTAGTGTGCTGGTGGGCACTTGGAAGATTTCTGTTCTGGTCTACCCATGCGGACATATCAAGGGTGCAAAATCCACAATCTATAGCTCTCTATAAGCACTTCAATGAGCATACCACTAAAACATTGAAACTTTAGCACTCCCTAGAGCTCTTCTCGGTTAATTATCAGATTTCTGGGCAGGAACTTTTACAAGAATCCCAAACACTTGGAACTATTTATAAACGAAACTGCAAATAACAGTTAAGGTCGATGGTTATCCAGTAACTTTATCAATTGCGTCATTTTGTGAGCCAATATGTTACTAACTGCTAGTGATCAACCACACAGATCCCAGTTTAAGCCTTATGTTCAATCATATTAATATGGTGCCTGACATTTAGATATAGTGGCTGAAAGTTATTAAAATATTTGTATCCTCAATCCAAGGTAAACAGACTTTTGAATTGGTTTCTTTTTACATCTGAACTTACTGGGTATTTTGCCACATACTGAATGCTGACATAGTTATATTGCTTTTAAAATTATTCATGCGCCTCTTTTATGTTGCATGGCTTGCACCCTAAATTAATTACCATCCTGTATGGTCTACCTCTTGTGGCAACCATAGTATTAGTTATAGGTACTTTGGAAATCATATTATTATTGTGGCAATCAATCCTTTTGAAGAAAGTGGGTGGTGATTGCATCTTTTCATTCTGCGATGATAGCTGATGTTTCTGGCTCTATGCCACTGTGTGTTCTTAGAGGCTACAGGAGCTAGTGGGAGCCAAGCCAAGCTTGATGCAGCTGCTCCTGATGAAATTGAATTATCATACAATGAAGTAGAAACACATAAAGATGCTGATGACCATCCTGAAGAAGCTACTATGGAAGAAGTTGACTTGTCTAAACTTACAGGGAGACAGAAGAAGTTATTTGAATTAAGGCTTAAGATGGTGAGTATTTTGGAACCTTAAATGCCTAAAATTTCTTCATATGATGATCATATTTATATGATTATCGAAATTATGAGTACTACATTTTATGTGGCCTGTTGCACTTTTCATTTCCTGCAACTTTATTTTTTCTTGCAGAATGAAGCCAAAAAAGCCAATCAAACAGCTATGGTGGCAGAGAAGAAAAGAATGGAAGCTCCTACTGAGTCTAGGGGAGTGTCCAAAGAGAAATGGCTTGAAGAAAGGAAGAAAAAAGTTGGCAGACTTCTGGAAGCTAATGGTTTGGATATGACAAAGGCATACATGTTGGATACTCAGGATGCAGCAGAGTTGAAATATAAGAAATGGGAGAAAGATCCAGCTCCAACTGGTTGGGATGGTAAGTTTTGTACCAATCACGGAGTATTAAATTCCTTAAAATGTGATGGCTATTGGAGCATTTTACTTTTCTATAAAGGAATAGTGTTTATTGTGTGATCTTTGTTTGTTTCACCTTGTCGTTTCTTATCTCTACGGCTGTTGTACATTTCCTGCTTAATCTCAATTATTAAGCTGAAGTACTTGTATTGCTAGAGATTTTGAAAGGATGAAAATTCATTACCTAGTGATAGGTAGATACAGTACTTCGTAAATAACTGCCTTCGTGGGTTTGTTTAAACAAAATAAGTGAAGAACATCAAAGTTTGCTTTATTAATTATATTATTTTAATTTTTAACTTAAGATTTTGAGGATAGTCCAGGTGCACTGACTCCTTTATAGAGTGCTTGGATAATAAAATGTTGGTGATAGGAACCTATTTGACATTTACATGTAAGTGCTCTTACACATGACTTGCTGATGCAGTTTTTAATCAAAAGTCATTGTACAATGCATACAAGAAGCGCACCAAAAATATAGCAGTTGACCTTGAAGAATACAACAAGTTGAAAGAACAGGACCCTGAGTTTTATCGTGAGGCATCCAGCCTTCAATATGGGAAGGTATTTATAGGCTTATAGCAGTGTTGCAATTATGGTGTTCATCAATGATTAAAGAAAGTATTGGTTCTTTATTATAATATATTCTTCTCATATTGTTTATACAGGATCCAAAGACATCTGAAGCTAAAATTGATAGAATGGTCAAGGAGCTTAAGGATAGAGATGAGAAACGTCAATCATTTAGCAGGAGGAGGAAGTTCCGTGAAGAGAAGGATATTGACTCTATCAATGACCGTAATGAGCATTTCAACAAGAAAATTGAACGGGCATTTGGGAAATATACACTGGAGATCAAGAACAATCTGGAAAGGGGAACTGCATTGCCCGACTGAGGTTAAGTACCAATTAATGCTTGAACAATATTCTTTTCTGCGCTGTTTATTCATCTCAACTTTACGTTTTATTAGTTCTGTGCATTTTTGAACAATCATCCTTTCTTCCTATTGTATTTTCCATCATTTGAATGTTAAATTATCTTCCTTTCCCTGAGAATTGTCCAGATGAATGCAAAATTATCCATGAGCCCACACTCCACAGGCTCACACATCTCTAACATCATTATAAGGGGTAAAGAGAGAGGGCGAGAGAATTTAAAGAAAGCCAGTTCTAAATTATTATCTGAAATCAACTGTCGATACTGTACACTGTTACTGCTGAAATGTCATGACACAGATTTTGTCCAAAAAAATACCTTCTCTTGGAGTACAAATTTTATTTAACAGTTTTGATCTTCAAAGGTATTGAAAACATATGGCTGGGGAGAATAGAGGATAAGGTAGGGGGAATTGAGATTGGTTGGGCAATAAGGATTAAGGTTACAGAGTAGTGATTTCATACAACTATTTCCATGTTTTCTGCTGCGATGTAATGTAAAAAACTTTCTGCCTTTTTCCTCTGAACTGAATTATAAACTTGACATTATTTTGGGAGGACAGTAATAGCAAATAATCTTTCTAGCTCTTAAAGACCTTAGTAAATCAGAGCATATTGTATGATCTAAAACTGGCTTTCTCTACGGAAAACTTGTCCAACGGACATCAGTTGGCCACAAATCTTTTTTTTTTTTTTTTCTAATGCCATGTACTCATGCAAATAGCTTGTGGTTCATTTAAATATTGAACAGCCTTTTGAATTTAGAAACAAAATTGTAAAGTTGATTTGATCATCTAGGTATCGCTCTTCTCGAGTAAAGTAATATACTGTATTATTGTGATTTGAGTTTTGTGATATCATTGTATGATTTACTTTCTTGATTGTTGTATGAAGGATGTAATGACCCAATTTTCCAATACTTCCCTTATTACACATTAGCTTATGTTGTCAATTTTTCAAAAACTTGTGGCCATGGGAAAAAATCTCTTTTGTCTGATGCTTCTGGTGACATACTATGGCTTGTCAGCAGGTTTTTACTTCCAGTAGCCCCGTATATTTGACAAGTTGATTGTGGACAAGGTAACGGCCTTCTCTGTGGAAGAGCCTCATCAAGAAGAATCTTCATGATGGACCAGCTCGTTCTGTAATTTTGGATTTTTTTGTTGTACAAATAGTGTTTGTATGCAAGAATGGGAATGCATGTCTAAGTATTATTCAGTTCTGTTATATCCTGATCAAGTATGCCCTGTTTTCCCTCAAGGTTGTCATCACTACAATTCTGAGGTACATAGTTAACATTTCACAGGAACCTCAATGCACAATGATGTATTGTATTAACTTGAGTTGGCTAAGAGTCTAAGACTACCAATTTGGCTATGCATATGCTGTATGCCTTCTGTAACAATAGCGAGGGCATTCTACTATACACAAGAAATGAGCCCTGCAAATTTTAGTTAGCTGGTTATAAATTCATTTGCCATTGTCTTTCATCAAGATCCTTTTTATGATCCTCATCCTTTTACAAGATTAGATTATGCAAATATGGTGTTTATTGTAGACTACAAGTACTAATTATTTTTGTTCTTGGATGATTTTTAAAAAAAAAATGGTAAGGAAGACCCTAATTAAACCTTAACCCTCACGATTTTTTTGACGACGATTGAGAGTAAAGGGAAGTGTAAGAGATCTACTTGGATGATTTTAGTGGCTAATTAAACCTTAACCATCACGATTTTTTTGATGACGATTGAGAGTAAAGGGGAGTCTTGACGATTTTGTAGACTACTCCGTATAATGTCAGTTTCTTGGATGATTTGAGTGACCATTAGATGTCCTATGGCCATTAAATACTAATCCTAGGGGGAGTCCGAGTGTTGTGTCATGACTCATGACATTTGTATCACACTTGGCCCATGCTTGGAACAATGGTAATTATTGAAGGAGTGTTGCATTATTAGGTCTTAAATTTTGAGGTGATTGATGAGTTGCGGTGATGCTTGAGGGATAAGGCTACCCTATGAAATTTCCTTAAAAATCCTATCATGATTTGTTAGCAGTCTAACTATAGGTCTATAGCCTTTGTTGGGACAATTTGTGTCTTCATTGAGAAAGTGCCGTTGTGAAGATTATTCCATTTAAAAATAATGATTATTTATTTATTAAATATAAGCGAATCTAGAATGTATCTAAATTTAAACATGTCTCTAGTTACATACTCTTAACACTTGTACACCCTCCTACTATATTACTATATTAGGCATAGGGTCAAATGATAGATTATACATCTCTCGATGTTAATAGAGTTATAATATGTCACATTTTGTTTAATATACACTTCAAATTTATTTGTACAATATGTTTATCTCCCCCTTTCAATGTAAATATATTCATTTTTAAATTCTTAGTTCATATAAAAAGAAAAAAGTTTAGGTGAAAAGTTCATGTAGATATTATTATTATGTGCAACTTTGAGATATTATGTGCAACTTCAAAGTTAAGCTTACTAATTATAATACTACCTCAGTTAATTATTATGTGCAACTTTGAGATATTATTTGTTGAGATATAAAATATTCCAAAGTTGCACATAATAATTAATAGAGGTAATAAATGACATCTAAATTTATGATGATTTAAAATAAACAAAAATGTGGATATTAATGTAAAATACATCACATTCATAATTTTCAAACTATCCAATATAGATACAAAATACATCTTTAATCAATCGTAGCAGTACTTTAATTACAAAAACAAATACTACCTCCGTTACAGGTTATATGCAACGATTAGACATTTTCCCTCTCTGCTTTATGTCAAATCATTGCAAATAACCTGTAACGGAGGTAGTATATAATCTAACACATAATTAAATTAGCATGATTCTCAATCACTTTTCACCATAATCTATTTTGTCAAAAAAAAGCCCGTTGAAGAGCAAAAGTGACAACTATATTACGGAGTAAACTTTATTGAGTCAAATTGGTTGTTCTCGAGGCCTTATTATATGCCCTACGAAAATTTCACAATTGGGCTATGCTAATTGCTTATGCTATTCACTTTCAGTATTCACTATTGAGCTTGAGCCTATTGACCTTGCTCTTTGTGCTGCTGACCACTGCACCAGCTGTAAAAATTACAGGAAAATGGGGTAAAAATTTTAAACAGCACCCTATGTATATGGGTCCCACCTATATGACTCATGCTTTGCACGTGATCTACGTCATTATCTAACTGTAAAAATTTTGTATTAGGGCAAGAAAATTAAAAAAAGGTAAAATAAATAAAAATAAATAAAAAAAAAAAGGGGTAAGGTAAAGGACACTCTAGCTCTGTTATAATTGTCAGAACTCTCTAGAGATAAGACCTAACTGATTTTGAACCACTCAACCCTATTTTTGATTTTTATCAAAAAATAAAAGGAAAAATTAAAAAAAAAAAAAAAAAAAAAGAAAAAAGAAAGAAATGGAGCATGAAAAGAAGGCCCAAGTTTTTATTTTGTGGTCCATAAGATAAATTGTCCCTGCTTCTTTCAAGTTTCAATCTTGACATTGGTCCTTTCTTTTCTTGTTATGAACAAAAGTTGGTGTTTTGCAAGTTGGAATTTGCAATTTTCCACCTTTTATTTATTCTTAAAGCATGATACATTGATATGGTATCTTATGATATTGATGACAAGGATTAATAAGGGGAAGTCACTAGATTGATCCTTTTGTTGACATGAGTTGTATACTTTTAGGGTTGGTGAACAATTTTTTTCTTTGTTTAGCTTTTAGGGTTGTTATCTTGATATTAACCTTAGTATAAGTGTTGGTAAATTTACCTAGTATTGTTGATATTGAGTGGAGTAACAAGAATGAATTCCACTTGAAAAGTAATTGATTCGAAATTTACTATAGAAAGGTACAAGTTAAGTAGGTTTGAGATTTTCTAATTTTAGCTACTTTGATGTTTTCATCTTACCTTAAGAGTATATCCTTTCTATTGTCTACAATCTACGTACGGTTAAGGAAAATATACTTGAATAGTGAATACCATGCACACTTCAATAGTTTAGGTTAGTTGTAAGCTTATCACTTGTAAATCAAACATTAGTATTGGATAATCATACTACACGTCTTATCATTAATAACTCAAATCAATAATTAACTCGACATATAAGTAATTATATCATACTTCGTATTAATAACCAAAATATATAGTACTTTGTTGGATTAGTATTAGTCTAAACAAACATACAAATCATGTACTAAAATTTGTTCTTGTGACAGAAAATCATCAGAAAATTTGTACTTGTAAAATCCCAAGATTCATATGAACATTTTCCTTCCAATTTTCATTACATTTTCTCTCTCCTCTAAAAATGAATCATTGAATTTAGCCCCTACACCCCCACCCCATGTGATCTCTCTCTCACCTGTAAAATCATACACCAAAGCAAAGCCCATAATTTCACAGCACTTTCATATAAAATTTGGGCTAACATTTATGCATCCTTTTTTCATCTTTTTGGCTTATATCCTCCTTTTTTCTAAACAATGTTTTTGGTTTGGATTTTAGTCAAAAAGTGACCAAATTTCATCACACTTTTTTCTGCCTTCAAACCACCACTGATTGTTTGGTTTAAACAGTTGTGTATTACCCCTATGTAATACCGACACGTGTACTTACTTTATAACGGGTAAATTCTGGCATGCCCAATAATTGTCTGACAGGTGTCCAGAATTTGCGTGGATACCTATCTAAATGAGTAAATTCTACAACAGGTAATGGGTTAAATTAATGGGGTGTGTTTTTCCATGTGATTTGACAACACACCCCATTTTGGAATCATCTCTATTTGTTGCATCTAGTGTTATCTTCTTTCTTCACTACCAAAATATTGTACGAGTAGTCCATTTTATGTTCAATTCATGCCATGTTACAACTTACAAAGTTACAAGTACACTTACCTTAACTGACTCATAATACTCATAACCCATTACAAAGATCCTAATTTCTCTACCTAAAATCCCATTTGCTATCGATGTTAGTATGTTACATTGTTACATGATCTGATTGTAACCCGCATTGAAATAATATTTTGAGTGACTAATAAATTAACATCAACCATACAAGAATCATTAATAAAAGGAAAAAAAACTAACAACGTACCAGGTATGAAGTATCCCAAAATAATGTGTCATTTTTCTATTATTGGATTTGAACTATTACTGAGTACAATAATTCCTCAACAAATGTATTATTGCTATTATTTAACCTTTTAAGTAAGGGTATTTCCGTTATTTCAAAGGTGGTTTGATTAAAAGATATTAAAGTCGAGCACGAGACAAAAAAAAAAAAAGCACTGCTAAGAATATTTAAAGAAGAGCAATAATTCACCACATTGATGCTAACTCAATAATTTACTTCACATTACAAGAGAAGAAGAAAAAAAAAGTAAAAAAGAAAAAACGAGGGGAGAAAGAAAGACTAAATAATCTCTTCATACTTGATAATAATACTGCACACAAAAAACAAATCAATTTTTTTCCCTTGCTTTTTTTCCTTTTTAACCATTAATTTCTTATTTGATTAATACATTGTTTCCTTAATCCTTAGTTTGTAGGGTTGCTTCTGAATGATCCCAATGCCTTAATTGCTGCTGCCCTCAACACGTATTGGTGGTATGCTGCTGCTGCCAATGCTCCCACAAATGGTCCGACCCAGAATATCCACTGCACATACATTAAACATTTCATCATAATATTAGCATTTATTCCATCATACCCCAATTTTAATAAATCCCAATTTAGTAAATGCACATACATAAACACGTAACCTAAGATGACCCATTTAATTAAACACGAGCATATAATATAAAATTGCTACTACCTCCGGATCATATTATATGCAACTTTGAAATTTATCATACCGCATATAATACAAATAATACCGCATATAATTATAATATGATCCGGAGGTAATATATAGAAAGACGAGGTTTTAAAAAAGAGGGGGGCTTACATGGTCATCCCAGACTTTCTTGTTGTTGTAGATAACAGCAGCACCAAAACTCCTAGCAGGGTTAATTCCAGTACCAGTGATTGGGATAGTAGCCAAATGAACCATAAAGACAGCAAAACCAATAGGAAGAGGAGCAAGGATAGGCACGTGAGAGTCACGTGCACTTCTCTTAGGGTCGGTAGCAGAGAAAACGGTGTAAACAAGAACAAAAGTACCAATAAGTTCAGCACCAAAAGCAGTGCCCTTGTTGTAGCCAGTAGCAACAGAGTTGGCCCCACCACCAAATTGGTTGTATGGACCCTTCATGAATGCCTTGACTAACCCAACTCCACAAATGGCTCCTGCACATTGGGCTATCATGTAGACTAGCGCCCTTAGTAGAGACACCTTCCTTGCTAGGAATAGTCCGAAGGTCACTGCTGGGTTGATGTGTCCTCCTGTTTTGTTCAATTCAAACACGTAAACCGTAAGTAAGTACCCGTGTTAGACTCTGGACCACCCTAATATAATTAGGTACTCCGTACATAATTTTACGCTTAATTTTCAAAGTGAAATTATGAGTAACTTTCATAAAGTAGTTCAACGGTGTATAACTACTTACCGTGTTAGATTCTCAACATTAACATACGTATATTCTTTTATACTTGTATATGGTTCATTTTTAAGCTAAAATCATGAAAATATTTCATAACATAGTCATATTACTAAGGAATACTTATCTTCCGTGTTAGATTCTCTCAGTATAAACTTAACTACTTCATTTTCAAACCAAAATCATGAAAAATATTCACTAATTGTCCTAATTAGATTATGACTTTCAAACAAGAGTATAACATATATACTAGTACTTAATTTTCAAACTACTTCTATCAAGGAAAATTTTCAAACAATTAGTTGTCGAACACTAGAACACGTACCCGTGTCGGACACTTCATTTTATACTTAACTACTTCATTTTCAAACCAAAATCATGAAAAATATTCACTATTTGTCCTAGTTGAGTTATGACTTTCAAACAAGAGTAAAACATATATGCTTAAATTTCAAACTACTTCTAACCAGGAAATTATTCTAACAATTAGTTGTCAAACACTTGAACACGTACCCGTGTCGGACACTTCTAGCCAGACTAAATCTAACATAAGCACATATGAAATCAACAAAAGAAAAAACAGGGGAATGAGAAAGAAAACTAACCAGAAATACCAGCAGTGCAGTACACAAGAACAAAGATCATGCCACCAAAAGACCAAGCAATACCAAGAAGGCCAACAGAAGCACAAGGGTCAGTTTCCTTCTTGTAACCAATAACAGTTGCAACAGTTATGTAAAGAAACAAAAGCGTTGCAATAAACTCAGCAATTGCAGCTCTCCAGAAAGACCACAATTTGAGTTCACCCATGTCAAAGAATGGAGCTGGTGGTGGATCAACGTAGTCTTTTCCATGTTGATGAACTTGTCCTTCTTCACTTACTTCCTTTGACATTTTTTTTTTTCAGGAAATAAAACTCGAAAAAAGGAAAATTTGTTAAATACTCTGTTTTTTTTAGGTGGGATTTTCTCTCTCTAGGTTTCTCTCTCTAGGGTTTGAGATGGTGGAAGAAGAAGTAGTGGAGGAAGTGAGTGGTGGGGAGGGTTTATAAAGAAGATGGGGATAGAAGAAAAGATGTTACTAGAATGTGAGGGAGTAGGAGAGGTGTGTGTATGGTTTTTGGATAAGTTCTTAGGGTTTTCTTTTTTTAAAATTTTTATTAAGAGAATTTTAATATTTGTATTGTATTATGGTATGTGGGGTTTATAGAATGATTAAGCTTAAGAGATTTAATTATTACTATGACTTTTCTATGTTGTATGAAAATGATACTAGTAAATGATGTAATAACAAATTTAACAATATGGAGTACAATAAACGTTTTAAGGACTTTTGAAAACATTACAATTTACAAGTTATACGCATTTTGTTGTCTAACTTTTTATAATTTTGAAATTTTTTTTTTTTTTTTTACCCTAAATTTTAAGCATGTAAAGAGTACTAAATTAAGTTAAACTACTCCGTATTTTTATGAGTTTTTAAGACTATAATCGGAAAACATAAGTGATATAATCATATATTCGTACGGGGTGCTTCTTTTTGTCAAGTAATGATGCTTGAAAACATATGCTCATTCCCACGAATTTAAGACAATACAGGTGTACTTAAACGACTAAATTGTCAATTATATTAAGAGTTACTAAAATCAAACTCTATTCCATAATTAAGAGTTGTAAGAAATGATTTAATGTTAAAACAACCGTCTTAGGGCATGTTTTCATTTACTGAATTGAGCTGAGTGAACTAAACTAAACTAAAATGGGCTCAACTGAAATATTTATTATGAGAGAAGAAAATTAGAAATTAAACTGAGCTGAGCTAAACGGAATGAAATGAACTGAACTGAACTGAAATTAAGCTAAAAATAACAGGCCCTTAGCATCCTAGAATCCTATTAAGGTGTCAAAAATATTTCATCAAGTTAATTGCTTTTTTATCAAAGCATTATAACAATATCCAACATTTAAACATAAGTAAACCTATTAAACAGATCCAATTTGGAGTGTTCGAAACAATTTCAAAATGGACCTAAATTTTGGATGAAATTCTTTAATCTCTTCAATAATAAATAATAAATTAATTTGAAAGTCTTGTTGTCCAAATTGTTCAATGTAATTAACAATAATAATGATGATTAATTAATGATATCTCTAACAATACTAATTTGAGAAATTATCGAGACACCTACCACTAACAGCTACTCTTAATCAACAAAATACACTTAACTATGGAGTTAATCAATAAGATAACTAAGATTAATACAAAGCTTACAACCGTATGTATACAAGTAAGACACCGATTTGGCCGGTTGTTCTCACCAAAAAAAAAAAAAGGTGGGACCAAGAAGACAACTAGGCCATGTGATGGCTAATCATCGTGGGTCGGTTTTAAGGGTTGGATTGGAGTTGGTGGGGTTCAACTATTAGCCTGTCATACAGCCAATACCACCCCTTCAAACGGCTATTCGCTATGTCCCTCTATCTTGTCACTTTCTTCGTTTTCCTATTTTCTACTCTCTTCCATTCTATCTTTGCATTTTTATTGTTTCTTGCTCGACTTTGGAACAAACGATGGTGCGTGTACTCTATGTGTTTTGACATGTCATTTTTTTGAATACCAATTTTATTAACACATAATATAAAATTAAGCCTTTTATCCGTCTTAATTTAAAGTCACAACTGATTGCAATAATTTAATGAAATTGACCTAATTTGAACAATCGCTAATTAACAAGAATTAGAGTTTATTATAGTGGTGATTTCAATTATGAGTAGTAACTAAAGGCCTATTCTCATACGTTTATTTTCAGTTCAGTTCAGCTCCTAATTTCCCTCTCTTATAAAATATTCATTTCATTTCAGTTTAGTTCACTTCAGCTCAACTCAATTCAGTTCAGTTCAGTTCAGTTGAGTTCAGTCAATGAGAACATACCCTAATTCTACTTCTTCGTAATTAACTTAACAACTTTCATACTCCGTATTATTACGTTAATTGTAGTCAACTAAACAAGTACGTATAAGTTTCTTCCAACCTTTTTTTTTTTAGGGTAAATTGCTTTCAGGTGCATACCAAGTACGAAGTTCATAACTACATATACTGGTTGTACGTAAAGTGGATAGAAATGAGAGGATGAGGTTGTCGACATGATCAAGTCACAGGACAACAAATTTATTGAATCACAGTATTTCGATGTACGAACTTACCCAAAAAGCCTACAATGGTTGCTACGTTTGCTCCCACCGTCCATGCATGCATGTTCAATTTCTTGATTGATTATTTTTGCAAAAGTTTACGTGGCTGCATCACTAATTGTATTTTAAGTAAGAGTACAATTTTTGCACATGCCATTATAAATGATTTATAATCACCTTTATAGTTAATATGTATACGATTCGATTTGTGTATTTTATTCATAATAAATTATAAAGTTTCAAACTTTGTATTAGAATTTATAAATCATACGCGACTAAACTCACCGGGTAAAACTACTTTATATTTAAGAAATTTGAGTTATATTTCTTGAAACTGTTTGTACCTATGATAATGAGGCGGTGATGCCTAGATCTTCTTGTACCTTGTCTTAAGCCCTGTTCCGATTTATAGGACTTAGCTGTACTAAACTGAACTGATTGAAGCATTGTATAATAGAAGGAAAATAGGAACTGAATAGCTAGAAAATAAGCTGAAGATAACATGCCCTTAATTACAACAATTGGTATTTGGTAGACAAACTTAGAAATGTTAAATGAGATTAGTTGCTTGTTTTTGAGAAAAAAAAAATGTACCCTCAAATTAAAGTAGAATATTGCAGAGAATTTAAGCTTCGAAGAATTATGGAGATGTGTCTAGTTAAACCAATTAAGAGAAGACAAATTAAGACTTAAGAAAGAATCTTGAAACTTTATTTTATGTTGAAATTTTTGCTCAGAGAATAATAATCACAGCTTAAAGTCTTCAAATTAATGCATACTTACTAATAGTGTGACTGACTAGTGTCTAGTGATTTCTTTTCTCTTCTTAATTACATTTTAATATTCATACACTTTTTGTCATTTCATAATTTTTCTTCTTTTAGGCTACCTTTTATTTGGCTTTTGTAACTTTGTCGCATGTCAAATTATTTTATGTAACGTAAAAACAAACATAAAAAATAAAATAAAAATAATAATAGTAATAATTTTATAGACCTCTTTATTTATTTTAAAAGGGAAGAAAAATAGGGAGGAAACGAAGAATCTCTTCCCAAGATGAAGTGGCTCAAAAACAATTCACAAATTGTTACAAACGACAAATTATAGCATGCATGATGCACCAGCAAGAAACTGGCTTAACTGTCAAGTTAATGACAAAAGAGAACGTTAAAATTATAAAATTAGCCACTAATTAGGTAATTAATCTGTAATTGTCCTTGTTGACCATGGTCGTGCCAAAGGAGACTCACGACATTCTATATAGAACTGCAGTCCTCAAAAGCATAATTAATAACTAATCCATCTTGTTAAGTTTATACCGTACTCTATGTAAAAAAGCAAGTTTAATAGTAGAATATTAGGACAATAATAGTAGATTCCGATGCGATGGTTTATGGTTATGCTCGTTTTATGTTTTTAAGATGAATAAGAATAAGATGTTAATCGAAACAATAAAGTAATACCGACACATAATATAGAAGTTCAAATAGTAAATTTTCATTTGAACTTTCAAACCACCTTATTTACATATAGGCCATGTTTGGCAAATGGCTGTTGGCGGTTGGCTGTTGGCTGGTTCACTTGGCTTTATTGACCAGTTGAAATGTTTGGCTGTTTATAATGGCTTTTGAAATTGGCTGTTTAAGCTGACTGTTTATAAAAGTGTTTGGTAAATTAATTGTTGGTTGTTGGCTGTTTATTAGATGATTTGTGGGCCAACAAGCCAAAAGCCGACAAAAAAGCTACTCAAAACAGCTTTTTCATTTTTGCTTAAAAGCCAGCTTTTTCGCTGACTAAAAAGCTAATTACCAAACACATTTTTTGACTGTTTGACCTCCTAAAAAAAACAAAAGCCAAAGCTAACCAAAAAGCCATTAAAAAACAAATTACCAAACATGGCCATAGTGTTGAAGTTCCGCAAACGAAGACAAACCATACAATATCACCTGGTCATACAACTCGTAGTTTAATTAGACATACCGATTTTCGTCCCTAGTTAATAGTACAAGATATAAATAATTTGATCTATCCTTTATACTTTGTATGACAAGTATCTTCGTGTTAGTATAATAACATGGCATTATCAATATAAAATACTCCTCGTTCATCATGCTTTAATTGGCTTACGTTATTAAAGTTGAAGCATCATTTTCAGTTAGCATGCGGTTGGCATCCATGTGCAGCTTCACTAACCAAAATACTCCTACTATGCATGATCAATTTTGTTATACAGTACTCTATTTGTAAGTTTATTTGTAGCACGGGTACGTACGTATCTATTATCTACCTGTGAATATCTTCTTGATTATAAAACTAATGAGAGTAATAGGACAATGCAGTTCAAATAACATACATGTCAACTCTAAAAACTATTATTAGGTAATAATTTGTTTTGATTGGTTCTTAAAATATGGTATCGTATCTCATATACGTATACATACATTACTATATTTGTGATCTCAAATCAAACTACACTCAAAAGATATATTTTATCCAAACAAAATTGGTAGCTGCTTATATAGTCACTTGTTATATATATAGAGTAATACTTCGGTATATATAATGTCTTGAGTTTTAACGTTATCTATTTTAAGTAAAAGGAAGAAAATGAAATAATCAATTGTTTTCGGTATGAAGTACACATATCTTCTTTGTGTGAATCTTTATTTTTTAGAAGAAAATAATTTATTTTTATAAAAAAAAAAAAGAAAAAAAAAAGTTTTTATACAGTCTAAATAATACATTTACAACCTTTTTTTGTTTTTTCATAACGGCACAAACTTTTTAAAAACCATTATTCATTTAAAACCAAAAATAGCTAAACTTTTTACGGGGTATTTGCTTTGTGTAAACCATAAACGGCTAGCTAGACTTTTTAAGACAATTTCTTTTCAAGCCGTTGTAATCATGTAAATCCAACACAATTTGGTCTTTACATCCTTGTAATTGTAACGGTCAAATAAATGTGATGAAAGAAATGTGTTGGAATAAAATTGACCTTTAAACCATCAAAGTTCAAATTGTTAAGGGCTAAATGGTAGGGCTAACTTGCCCTACCTTACCCATATTTTGGCCCACCAATTTTTCATCCAAAAAGGGTTCCTTCACTTTCTTGCCTTGGGCTAAGAAGCAATTTGTTTGAATATGCCGCCAAATCTTTCGATATCTTTTTCCATATGATATGATTTCTATTTAATTCTACAACTATGAGTATGAATTTTGTTTTGATTAATTTTATTTTGTAATATATTTGCATGTGATTAGATTTGCTTATCTTGTATTCATGCATTTAAATAGTTTTATCATATTTGGGAATATTATTTTGGCATTTGGTGAGGATTCAAATATGATTGTTATTAAACTTGTGTTTGATTCTTGGTTTCTATTTTTAAGAAAGAGGAACTAACTAAAAAAAGAGAATAAATGAAATTTTACCAACCTTTGAGACTTTAATGAAAATGTGTTTAAGAATGTTTGTTTTTTTACTATAAAAATTGTCAAGTTGAAGATGAGGATTCCTTCAACAACGAAATATCTCACAAAAATACAACCATACAAGACATTTATTACCAAACTTGTATTTTGATTGTACATTTGTAGTGTTCATCATTAAAGCAACATTATAATACCAGCTTTATTAAATACAAACTATTATTGTGGAATTGAAGTCTTTTTTTAGTACAAAGTCTAGCAAAAGATCATTATATAAGCATATGTTCTTTTTATCTTACTTGTAAAATTATTTAAATATGTTTAGATTAACTTAAATTAATTCAACTCGAAAAAAATAGATTAACTAATGTTGAATTTAGAAAGTTAAAATACCCCGTTAGGCGTTAGCTATAAGTCCTATAACGGGCTATAACAAGTTTATATAAGTTCATACTCCATATAAATTCTTCTCTTTCTATAATTGCTTAATAATAATGCGTCTTGTTAACCAAATAGAGGGAGATATAATTCATGAATGATGATGCGTATAGACTAAAATTACGAGTACAAGTTTAATTTTGCTTTGCATGGCTGGCCTAGAAAGCTCCAACTCTTTGCATTTACACAGCTTAATTATGAAAATCACCCAAAACTTGGCCCACAAAAAATATGTATCAACAATCATAAATCGGTCCAAGACTACTATGAAAGGTACGCAAGAAAATTTATTTGGTAATTGGTAAATTAGAGGATTATAGTAAATAAAGCAGTAAACATCTAGGTATATTTTCAATTAATAATAATTATACGAATCTAACATAAGCTATAGTATATTGTATAATTGAGTTATAAGTTGACTAGTGAAAACCGACATGGTTGGAAGGAAAGGCAGTAATTAGTTGAAGTATGATTTTTTATGAGGATTTCCAGAGCATAGCGGCTGTACTATTGTCTTCTTTTTTTTTTTTTTTTGTTTAGATACTATGCATCAAATACAAATGACAATATTGACAAATAGGTAAAAGACACAATCTTTTTCTTTATGTGAAGGTGAAGTCGACAACCTTTTTTTTTTTTTTTTTTTTTTGGATAAAGAAGTCGACAGCATAGTTTCGTACGTGTTTATTTTTGTGCTAATTCTCTATTTACAACAATGATAATGGGATCACAATCCTATTGGACACATTTAGTCATATGGCTAGGTGTAGAGGCTTAGAGCTACTAATATTTTTGGTGCAAATTTTCCAATTGAAAGATATGTGTATTAAAATCGGTATAACGATTGATAGAAGTAGCATATGCTGATTTCACGATAAAACAATTGAAAAGAGTAACATGTTACTATTCGTTGTATTCTATTCATCTTTGTCAAAATGAATTCTTTAGGTCCTACAAATTTTAATAAGGGACATTTGATAGATAATCACGTTATTTAGGAGATTGAAAACATCAAATAATATACAGATCACATACACGTGTTATTAAGGAACATACAAAAAAAAAAAAAAAAAAAAAAAAAAAAAAAAACAAGAAAATGCAAAACTAATCATGAAATATTATTAACCCGATATTTAACCCAATACACAGTAAACAATCAAAAGGCCAATTTTGATTACATTTCTCTCATCTTCATCAAAACTTAGTGTTTTTTTGAAACGCATGATGATGAACTACACAAGGCCATCAACCCATCTTGTTGATTGCTGATTGAAATTAGAGTCCAACCTTAATTATTGTAGGGCCTTTTATTCTTCAAGACGGCCCAAAATTAAAAGATTTTCCCGGCCCAAAAGTTGGGCCAAAGCGAGCAAAGTGTCAAAGGAAAACCAATGTTAGGGGGATATTTTTTTTTTATTTTTATTGATGAAATTTGTTAGGGGTATTTTGGGAATGGAGTTTGACATGAAACTAGTTTTTGAGCTGGAGATCGTTTAAGTTTTTGCAATCATACACTACCTCCGTTAATTTTTATCCGCAACTTTTGAGTATTATTTGTGAGATATAAAATATTCCAAAGTTACAGATAACAATTAACAGAGGTAATATA
The DNA here is from genome assembly GCF_948465745.1 of Chenopodium album. Taxonomy (NCBI): domain Eukaryota; kingdom Viridiplantae; phylum Streptophyta; class Magnoliopsida; order Caryophyllales; family Amaranthaceae; genus Chenopodium; species Chenopodium album. The sequence continues at coordinate 70,447,064 of NC_137842.1, read as the reverse complement.
AAAATAGAAAGTAGAGTGATTAAATAAGAAATCCAATCATTCTTACATTTATTTATTTATTTGGAAGGGACATTTATACAAGTTTTACAATGAATGAAACCCATATTAATATCAATGTCACGTAATTCTTAGAAAATAAAATATACTTAGTATATGGTATTGTGAACATACTATAATCTTAATACCAACTCTTATCCATATTGTTTCTCTTTATATACTTGTACAAAAATAAAAAAATTGCACAATATATGAACCCAAAATTTCCTCATATAATCGTCAAAGCAATCAAATACATCAAATACTGAAATATGTAGCAGGAGGAAATTCTAGAGGGCAATAAATCTACAAAAACCTCGGCAATGACCTGGTAGAATGGTGTATGCTGTGGTTTACTCATGGTAATAATAATTATATATACATCCATCGTCACTAATTTTAAAAGTAGTGTACTTTATCCTAAGAAGCAGCTCTTAGATATTAGACTTTAGACCTCATTCTTTCTGTACGTACCCCCCACATCTCAACTCTGCTCGGTCAATGGTTTGCAACTCGCACAACTGAAAACTGTGACCATATCTGCCTGTGATAAAGCATTGTAATTCATTCCTTCCCCTGAAAATCACAACCAGAGGAGTCTTCCGGCTTAGATGCAAATGCCCTGGTAAAAATACGCAACGATTTGGATCAACAGGGCTATAATTAGCATGCCTTTTGTGTTTCTACTGTGGCAATGTGTCTCACAAGTAAAAACAGCAAAAGCAGCTTCAGTATATTATCGTGGAACCTCTATTGAGCAGTTGTATAGATCAATGGTTTGTAACACCAAGCTTCCCCCAGTCTCTGCAGAGGAAATGTAGTCGCACTGCATAAAATTAAAGACATTTAGCTTAAAATGCCAAAGTTTTCATGGAGGTAAAAACAAACAAGTAAAGCAATAAAATAATACCAATTAACATGAAAATATGGAAGATAACAAAGAAATAAAACTTCAAACAAAATTTTGTATACATTCAAGTCATTATTATACAGAGAAATCAAATGTAAATGTCTCACTATGAATCAGGGCAGAGGAAAAAAATTTGGACAAGGGCTTACCGTAAAGAATGAGGAAGTATAGTTAATAAGTAATGTCATTGCGAGATGAAGCAGCTTATCACCCAATGAATCTGTCGAATATTAAAATACACAGTAAGATGACATGTACATTATTGAAATGCAAATTTAAGCTTATCATAATTCCAAAAAAGTTAACGAGCATTGTAACTTACAAGATTATTTTCAGGTGTTCTCCAGTAAAAACCTTGTAACACAACAATAGCTATATTTGAAGTCAATAGGACAAAAATGCTCAAGGCATGAACTCCCATCCACTCCAATGCAATTGTCATCCACCGGTATCTCCAAACATCAACCTGCAAAGAACCAATCAATGTTGTACGTGCTTGTCAGCGTTTTATATAGTTAATTCAGAATCTCAAAGCGTTTTCAGCACTAATCTATAAACTGGTAAAAATTCTCACAATTGCGCAACCTACCAATAAATAAAACGCACAAAATATGAATCCTGCACAAGCTGACGTAACAAGGACATAACTGACTGTAAACAGCGATTTATTCAAGGGAATACCTGAAAGTTAAACAGATATAATGTTAGAAGAAGAACAATTAGTCTAAAGCACATACTGGTAAATTTTTTCCTTCAAGAATCCTAAATTCCTAATATATTGATCTAGAATATGTGTGGTCTATATGGCTTTATAACATGTAAAGGCACAGGAATTCTACAGTCCAGGAATTAGAATTGGACTTTATCTAATGAGGTCAGATCATTTAACCCTTAAACAATTCCGGTGACCATGTAGCTAAAAAATATAAAGGCCATTAGCAATTCAAGCGTACCCATGAAAGAAAGGTATAGCCCAAGGACAAAAGTGGACATTGAAAGTATGGACCATCTGTGCAGCCGCTCCTTGTGATCCTGAAAATCATCAGTTTCAGTTCCACATAGTTTATGCGACTCATAATTTCAAATGCAATATTAACAAACTGGACAACTCAAAATATACTTTATTTAACAGTCTACAATCAAACATACTGTAGTATATATGTTACACTCACCCCCACCCCCAATAACTTAATATCCACGCTGAAGCAAACAAAAAAATGAGAGAGATCGGAAAAAATTATTTGTCTATGTATGAATTCAACTGTCCATCATCCCAACTCATCATTATAAACCCTACGTCCCTCAACCAAGACCCTATAGTGTTTTTAAACGAACGCTAAATTTTAGGGGATTGGCTTACGGGTTAGTGGGCTATTTCTCTTTCTAGTTATGGTCCTAATTTTTAGTGATGTAGTGTATTATTTTGAGTATACAAACGATTTGAATGTATAATGTGATTCTTTGAGGTTAGATAGTAACAAGCCTATAGCAAATGTTCATAATTTCCTAATATAATTTGTTTATTCTCCTAATTTAATAATTGTCATACCAGGCAGTAGCCTACTGACCTGTGTTTGTACAAGAATGTGACCAAACTGAAGTCCAATAATGCAGGTCAAAGCAGCAGTGAGAGATCTGTGATAACAATGTGATAATGTCAGACATGTACTCAAAAAATCAAGCACTAGATAGCACTTGCAGTATTCATCATGTTAAGAAAATATCAACCAGTCAGCGAAATATCAGCAACATTATCTTGTACAAGTTTTCTTTGATAGCCAAAAGCCGTAGATATGCAGAGATCATCTATGTAATTCGATATTAATATAACATTGGTCCTGGATATACATTTCTTATCGGAAGATCATTAAAATAAAAGGCCTTTCTTTCTGGTCGATTTTATTTGATAATTAACTGGCCGAAGTTACATACGTAGTAATTGCATAACAATATCTCTAGATCCTATTTTAATATACTGAAGAAATGTACAGCTCTTCTTCACAAAAACTATATCAAGAAACATGGAAATGATGGAAGATGGGATAACCCAGTATCAGTCAGTTACTTTCCGAAAGAAATATGTATTGCTACTTTGAAATAATGTGTTAGATTTCCTAATAATTATAATGCAGGTTCGTAATTTGCTTCATTGCTCCACCAGATGGAAGTTTAATCCTTTAAAATCAGAAGTAAACTAGAAACACTCTCCACGAGTGTGAGGAAATAAAAGGTCTGTGGTCACCAAGGTCATTCTTCTATAATGATATCCAGCACTACAGTAAAATAAGGAAGGTCTGGTAAATTTAATGTAAATGAGAGGCAAGATTTGCATTTACCCCAAAATCCCTTCTGGATCAAAAGGAGCATGGCACCATGAAGGTGAATCTTCAGGTACTAGGCCATTAATGGATTTATTACATACCTGTGATGAAAAACAACAATGCTCATAAAAAAAAGGACAAATTGTGAAACTGCTTCCATACGTTTCACAAGTGACAGTGAGTTACGATAGCTTAATTAAGGTACCTTCAAGTTTTGATATGCAGGCTTCGTATAAAGATGATTAACTCCAAGAATATAGCGATCAATCATTCCAGCTGAATTGCATGCAGGACTAAGGTTACCTCTCATTCCACATTTCACCTGCCAGAATTTAAAATGAAAGAAATAAGAGGCTGCCGGCACTATTCACATACAGAACAGGTGTTCCACCTCCCATAATTTGAGGACACAATATCATTACTTTGCATACTATAAGAGTCATCAAGGATGAAACATCACTATGACTATTTTGTTAGTTAAAGTATTATCACAGTTAGGGAAATTTCATCAGTCTAAATTTTAGTTAACATTAACAATTTTCACATTACATCAATAGAGTTAAGCTACCATTTATGTATACTCACCATTCTGATTTTGAAAAACACTTTAAGTGCCATTTGAGAGCTTTATACTTGCATATACATAGTAAATGACTCATTAATTCCTTCATTTTCATACCAATAATAAGAAAAAATTATGTCACCGGCACTCACCTTGTAAACATGGGTACCATTTGCAGCAGGCAAAGCTAAACCCGAGTTTGCTGGATTTATTTCCCAATCAGGAACATATAAGCCGTACATAAGTCCAACATATACAGCTGACAAAAGCAAGGCCACACACCTGTAAGACAAAATTGCATCAGCAAAAGCAGTAAAGTGTAATGAATATATATTCAACTAAACAATACACACACACACACACACACACACACACACACACACACACACACACACACACACACACACACACATATGTTCAGTCTTCTAACTGCCCGGCATACTCCCAATAAAAAAAATTATCCACACAGTACCATACCATTGAAACCTTTAAGATTTAACCTACTCAATAAAATATTAGTCTCAGTAATATTAGCCACAATGAATTTTTTTCAACACCATTAATAAATAAAAACATATGGCATGCCGAGAGGCATGATCGTCATGTTGACTTACACTGATATTTACTTTAAAATAATGATTTTTCAATCTAAATAATGCCAACATATATTTAAAGTTAACCAGTCATAACACTCCACAGTCTTTCTTTGCTATGCTGGTTGCATTCATGCAAACCTTAAAGAATGCTTCACATAACATAGGTCCGAAGAACACTAACAGCTGACAATCAACTAGGTCAATCCATAATAAAACCATATCACCAGCTTAGTTTTTAAGGGTGCAAGGCGCAAAAGTCTTTGGAGCCTAGTCGCAAGGCAAAGGTGAGTGCCTTTTGTAGGTGAGGCGCGCTTTACTCATAGAAACAAAATAATCATTTCTATTAAATAAAGTGTAAACTTGGAATTATGTGAAAAAGGTGATCAATAGCTAGGGTTCTTCAAATTGAATTTGAGGATATGGGATTTCTTTGTCCTCTAGAAATGAGTTAACCTGCCCGTTTCAAAGTCCCATAGTGTTTAATAGAAAAAAAACTTCCACAATAACTATTGACGCTTAACAGCATAAGGCGCAATATAAGGCGCAAGAAGCAACCTAGAAAAAAAGCGCAATGTAGGTCTTTGAGCCTCACAGAGCTAAGGCGCCAACTCTTGAGCCTCACTGTGCCTTGCGCCTAGGCAAGCTTTTTAAAACAAAGATCACCAGATGATGTCCATGCATAGTTTTGTACACAAGAACACCTAACTATATCTGCTAGACTCAAATTAATCCGGTATTTGGCTCCCCATACTATCTCACAACTCTTTGAAAGTCCCAAAACTCCTAAGTGACGCAGACTAGTATTCTCTCCAACAAAACATTTGTTCGTAGAGATCAACAGTAGTTATTCACACGTTAGGGTTTGGCTCCTAGTTAAGAATTAAAAGCTACTATGCCTACCCGTGATAAATAAATTGTCTATAAGACCCAAAGTATATTAGGTAACCATGCGTACACATTCTATACAGCTTTCATTAGCGAAGTCCATCAGACGAAGGCAAAGCACCAGTGAAGGCATATCTTATTGTGAATAAAACTGTAAGAGATAACAATGCGAGTTTCTCTAGTTTCAGTTTAGACTTCATTCCACACTCAAGTTATATAATTAGTCCTAGGTTTATCAGCTTCTGTGTTAGAACAGAGTTCTCATCAATAAGCTCTATCTATTTATATAATTTAATGAGGCAATTGCATTTACATTCTAAGATCACATGAACAATCACTTAGATTTCAGTTGCTGGTCCAAGTTACTTGATCAAGGACAGCAATTCTGAAACACTAACTATACATCTTAAGATTAAGAAAATTGACAACAATGTGGTGTAGATATGTGGTTTCCAATACCCAAATACTTGTATATATCAGTGTTCAACATTGAGAAATCAACAATACATATTCAATCTTACCACTGCCAGAAGTAGTTTTTTACAATACCAAACTTTCTCCACTTTTGACACGGAAGCCAAATCTCACATAAAGCAGCAACTAAGTACGCAATTGATATCCGCTGAACAAATGACAAAAAGCACAATCAATACAACATTTATTTGTCAAGGTAGATAGAAAATTTAATTTTCCAACAGACTAAACAGCTACAAGATGAGTAAATAACATACTCCGTAGATACTACAACTTCTAGCCCTCATAGTTTAAATGTTTTAATAGCTTCCTTAGGCATTTACTACTGTAGAAGTCTAGTCATAGATAGCAGTAGAGCAAAATAAATGCCTTCTAATTTACGGGGCCCTTTTATTCATAAGAGCCCATAGTTGGCTGTGGTTGCCTCTTATGCTCTTTACTTTTTTAAATTTCAACATTTTAGCACTTGGCAGGCCTAATATAATATAAGCGCCACATAACTAAACATGGTTTATTCTCATAAATTCAACAAACCTGCAAGATGCCCATTGAGCGTATCCTCATAATATCAACACCGTATGTTAATGATTTGGCTCCATGAAGATAACCACCTGAAGATACATACAACAATAATTATGTTCAGTACGTCTTTGTTGCTTGTTAACACATGGGTCTCAATTAATGAGATGTAGTAACTCTTAGTTTCAAAGAAACATTGAACAAGAGAGAAGTACAGCATGATGGTCGATATATTTTTTCAAAATTATAATTGCGTAACCAATACAGGTTGGAGTAGTATAACTTGAAGAGACAAAAAAAACAGTTGATCCAGACCCATAATGCTTCATCAGTACTACAATATACATAAATTCCATATTGTATCCAGGTACATCTAACTTCTTCCAAAAGGATATCTTTGTCAACTTTTATTTTTTCTTTTCATCAATATTATAGAGGTTACGACGTTAATACAATTCTATAGATACAAGTCAAGCAAAGGACAGTTTAACAAAGATTGAAGCAAGAAAACAAGTCAACTACTTAAAACGGAGAAGCATGAAAGACCATCTTTTGACCTCAAAGGCTATAAATAATAAAAGTCATAATCTTAAGGGATGAAGTCACTTTTACAAATATACAATAACATAATTCCAAAAGTTATTGTATCCTAATAATGTAAAAACAACAACAACTTGTCTTCTTCTTCTTGAAATTGTTCTTTATAATAGAGTTAGTTTTTAACTAATTCCAAAAATTTAATGAGAGATTAAATGAATCAAACATGGTAATCCAACTGCAATACTATTGTATTTTCAAATTTACCTTGCAGAAAAACGCCTAACACAAATAATTTCACTGCCCTCATTATTGCCTTCTTTGTTGCGTCCATCTGGTCCCCGACTTTCTGAAATTCACCCCAAGATAAATTACAGTACGTCAAAACCAATTGTTCTCATTCTTAAATTAAATAATAGTACTAAAAAGATGTACAAACAAATCACCATTAAGTTAAATCAAACATTAATTACACCAATCGATCGACTCGTGATTTTGATATCGATTATTAACTTAATACCAATATAAGGCTAAATAAATCATTATAAATCAAAGAACACTTAATTTACCTTGTAAGCAATAGCAAGAGAAAGTCCAGCGATGAAGAGAAAGAAAGGCATAACGAAATCAGCTAAATGCAATCCATGCCATGGCGCATGCGCTATTACAGGAAATATTGATCCTCCATAATCAACCACCATCATCAGCTGCAAAATTTTAATTAAAAAAAGAAAAACTAAAAAGGTAAGTTTTTATCGATATTAATATGAATATTTGCATCCAAATAAATCAAAAAACAGTAATCATTGAATCAAAAATAACAACAACGATCGTCAAATTGTACAGAAGAAAGTAACAAATCGACAAATTTTGTTTTCATTCTAAACTACATAATTCCAGAAATAACAACAGAAAACACCAAATCCAGAAATCAACATGCAAAATTTCTTCTATTTTTCCGATTAATTCGACAATATTCAAATCTAAAACAAACAAAATCAATACTCATTGTTCCAAAACAACAAAAAAATCATCTAAAATCGACAAAATTACACAAACAAAACAAAAAGATTATAAATCAAGAAAGAAAAACAAAAAAACCAGAAAATCCACAACAATGTCGAATGAATGAAGAAACATACGAAGACGCAAAGACCGCGGAAAACGTCGAGAGAAGCGACGCGCGCGGTTTTGGATTTTCCGGCAATGTTCATCGGAGGAGGAGCCGGCGGCGGAGTTAACGACTGAGGTTGTTCGATGTCGTTGTGAAGTGGCGTATACTCCGCCATTAAAATCGAAGGTTGAAGGAGGAGAGAGAAAGTGAGAGAAAAGCCAGGGGAGGAGAGAGAAAGTAGGAGAAGAGTAGAGTGAAGAGAGAGAAAGTTGGAAGAGATTTTTTTTATTATTAAAAAAAAAAAAAAGAACGCCAGATGCGTGTAACTGGCGATTGGAATATTTACGTGATGCTACTATTTATACAATTTCTTGATTCATTCATTCATTAAATATCGAGGAAATTGTCATTTTATCTAAAAATAAAATGGATTTAGGAAAATTAAGATTTTTTTAATTTTTTTTTTAAAAAAAAAAAAAAAAGTGTTTTATTAAAATTGAATTTTTATGGATAATTCAATGTCTAGGTTAATTTTGGAAATAGTTTGTGGAGGAAGTTAATAAGTTATTTTTTGTGAGTTTTGTGGATTTTTTCTTTTAATAATTTAGTGGTGGTGGAGTCCATGTTCAACTTTTATTTTCCATTATCCTTTAAGAAGATGAAGATGTAAAGGTGGGAATTTTTTTTCATTTTTTCTTTTTTAAAAAAAAAATAAAAAAATATTAAGTAATTTTTCATGGAATATGCCCAATATGTTTAAGAATCAAAGAAAAGGTAAGATGGAGTGTATACACATATTATCGCACATAACCATTTTTTACATTGTAGAGATTCAATCATCTTTCAAAATGTTCATAAAAGATTTTATTTTTTTATTGGAAGATATATACTCCGTAGTTGATATTTGTCTTTTTGGTTAGATATCTTAATTAATCGGCAATGATATATAAATAGTTATTGGTTATATACAATAATGAATATATATCATACAAATCATGAACATATAAAGAAAACTAATAAAAGTGTATCCAATAGTGACGAGTTGATTCGGTCTTCTTTGCAAGATGGTTGTCTACATAAATTTTTTATTTTCTTATATAATCAATGCAAGATTATGTACATTTTCATGAAAATCAATTATGTGAATGAATCATACATGATATGATAACTCTCCTCTTGACTAGGAACCCAACACTCATATTTATTTTTAATAACAACGCGATTACTGTCTCATATTGTTCCATTAATACACCATCGTATGCAATTTGCATTATGTGGGGATGGATATAACATGTAGGTTAATTAAATGGGACCACAAGGTCATCACGACCAACACACTCTAAAACAAATGGTAGTCTATTAATCTATCATAAACTACTTGCTTCAATCAAGTTGTATGGGTACATTACCAAGGCCAAGTAGGAAGCTTCAATTCAACATGAAATAAATAATGAATGTTGTTATAGATTTGCAACCTAGTCAAGTAGTCATCATAAGATAAGAGAGGGGGAGGGGGGACTAAGGTAAGTAACTTCAAGGAAAAGGATATGGGATAAGGCATAGAAAACAAAATATAATGATCTTTGTAAATTCAACATTTTTTCCAAGAAGCATGGAAAAAATAATTACAAACATAAAGCACTTTTGAGGGTTTTTTAAAATTTTTAATATCTATAATTTTTAAAGAAGATTCATACTTGCTTACAATTTGCTTAATTTTTAACGCGTGTATTTGAACATAAATATATACGTATATATATCTTCAAATAAAATATTTTGTATGATATAATGTTTAGTTGAAGTATTTATACTTGTATTAAACATTTGTGCTTCTTATGTTCTAATGGACAAATTGTCCATTAATTAATAACAAAATGGCTCTAAACTTGTCTTCAAAAACATTTGTACTACCATTATTATCGTCAATTTTTAAAACATTATTAGAAAACATGAAGAGCACTATGAACTGGAATGGATAAAAGAGTAAAAGTATATGACTATATATTAGGCCAATAAGGCAATAATATTATTGTGGACCTAAGGTTTATACACACGTAAGTAATTGACATTATATTTAACATAGTGACCCCTAAATTTAATATAGTAAACTTTTTTTTTTTTTTAACTTGCGTGACCTTTAATATTATTATGAACTTAAAGTACGACATTGTATTAGATAGTGACCTAATTTTAACATAGTGGCATTTATTATTCATATTGACGACCATTATATTACGGAGTAAAAATTTCACTGAAAAAATTAACCTCTTATAACTTTTAATGTCACACTAACTTTTATTTCAACATAATAACTTTTAATTTGATATAGTAACTTTTTTTTTTATTATTAATAAAACAACTATATTGTCTCTAATATTGGTGGTCCATAATAAATTAGTGTGAATTAGGTCCATTTAAGAATTTACGAAGATTGGTAATTATTTGGGTTGCAATAAATATCGATTTATAAATTACATAATTTTACACGGGTAGTTTTTTGTACGGGTAGTTATGTACTTACGTTAGTTATTACTTGTTGTTCCTTAGCTAACCTCTACAAATCTTAAAATCTACAATGATCCTGATTGATTTTCTAATTTTGCACCTCCTTACATTATCTTATAAACAAAACACTACATTAGCAAGCTAAGCTGGCTTTATATATGTGAAGGCCTTTTTATGTTGACTCATGAAAGTAATCAAGAGTCACTACATATGTATGTACGGACTCATTTTTATTTTATGAAAATTTGGTTAGTAAAGTGTTTGCATACATGTTACAATTATGACTTCACATAATATAATTAATGTTTGTTGTAAAATGTCAATACGAATTAGAAGTACAATATAAATTAGGTACATCGATCTCATACGGGTAGCTATAACATGCAATAGTTGAATTTTTAATTTTGCGATAATTTTTTAATCTCAACTAAGTTAAATCAAGAAAACGGCATTCTGTTCATTTGCTCATCTATAACAAAATATCCGACGACAAAGCAACACATACTTAAATCTTGTCATTTAACTTTTAAAAAAATCTTTAAAATATCACTATCTTAAAAAAAACCAAAATTGAAAAATAAAAATAATAACAGCTAACGAAATGGTCAAATATTGTCATACCCAAAAGAAAATTTAGTTCACGAACCGTGTATTTTTGCTCAGTTGTAAAAGAGATATAAAATAAAATAATACTGTAATTTTCTATTAAAAGGAAAACGGCCTAGAAAACATACTAAAGGTAATAACATAAAATTAAAAAAATAAAGTAAAGATGCTTAGATGATTGAGTTTGGTCAAATTAAATATGATATGTTATCAAGTTAAACCGACCAAATACATTAAATCAAGTAATTGCCCTTTTAATCTAAAGAAAGATTATTTAAAAATTAGGTGGTGAAATATGATTTAGTTAGCAAAATAGGGTGGTTAGTTACGTGTATTACCAGTAATGGCGGGTACGGATGCCTGCAATATTGGTAACTAAATAATCCGTTTATATGATTAAGCATTTACACTTACACACACGCTTTTGTTTTGGTTGGCCTTTCGTGTTTATGACTTTGTGTGGTATTTGTAGTTTCAAGTTTGGAAAAGTTTGTTGTGCTCACGGCACTTCTTTGGCATTAACCATGCCATGCAAGTTGATTCTTTTCGTTTTCCTACATATAGTTGTTGACTTGTTGTATCTATATCTAATACGATGCATTAGGTCGATGCATGCATTTAGGATCTGTTCTCTTACGTTGAAATTCAGTTCAACTCCTAATTTGTTTCTCTTATAAAATATTCATTTCAATTCAGCTCAGTTCAGTTCAGCTCAGTTCAGTTCAGCTCAGCTCAGTTCAGTTCAGCTCAATTCAGTTCAGTCAATGAGAACATACCCTTATTTTGAAATGAATGAAGTATACATAAATAATGACTTTAGTAGATTAATGTATTTGAAAGGAAAATTTGGTAGAATAAAGTGTTTTTAATCTAACTTCCACGATTCATATTAGTATATCTTTTTGGAGAATAATTAAACGGTTTACCGTTCACCTAAAGTGAGTGTTGGTTCTTTAATATAAACCTCAATTTATTAAAATAATAATATAATAATTGATTGCATGCAATACTTAATCTGTTGAAGTTAAGCACAAACTATAACAAGCAAAATATTGTTTGAATTAATTTGATGTATTGTTTTGTATTTTAATTTAACATTAAATATATTTGTGATTGATTATGTACATTGGCCAACAAGCATAATGTATATATTTTTTAAAATTTTATTTTTAGACAAGAATTCTCAATTTGTTTTTCTTTTCTTTTTTTTTTAATAAAATGCATCAATTTGACTTAAAGTATAGTTAAAAAAAAGTATAGTCAAAAAAAAAAAAAATTGAAAGTAACGTTACGTCGATACCACTAGTGCTACTTTGTCGTAATTTTGATACGAGTAGATTTAAGGAGGGTGCAAATTGTTGTGGATTGTGGCGTCAGTAGGCATTTTACCCATTAGATCGACTAGCCACTAGACATACAGTACGATTGCGTAGTGCTCTTGGTGTAGTTTGACCCTATTTTATGGGCAGATTCTTTTAGGTCACCCTACAATATACTATTCCCGTATGTAATAGTAGGTCACTAGCTCTTTCGTGGAAAAATAAAAAGTAGGTAAAATGTTGATGTGGGTGGTGCAAAACAATAAAATTGATTTAAACGGATGGAGAGGTAAATTAGTAATAAACCTAGCTAGTACTGGATTAGAGGGTACAGAGTACTCGTACATGGTATTCTATAATTTTGATGTGTCGTATAAATATAAATGGTAAAGTTTGAAGTCTGTTCTGGCAAGTAATGATCAAGAAACACATAATCGCATGAAATTATCTTACTTGAATCAATCCAACCTAGTAAATAAAACAAGATTATTACTTATTGCTTAAGATTATTGTTTAAGGGTGACGGAAAAAGAGTGATGAGTGACTTATTACTTATTGCTTGCTTTGAAAGTTCTATAATAAGATTTACTGTTGTGAGTTTAAGGTTACTCTCTCCGTCCCACTAAAATTATTTTATGATTTTTTTTTTCACTCTTTCAAGATTTATTTCACTTGCAAGCCGCATGGAGTTAAATAGAAAGAAATCAAAGAATTAATTATCACAATAGGAATTAGCAAACTCAGTAGTTCAAATGTTCAATATATAGATATGTAGATCAATATTAATGATACCTCAAGGTCCTCAATTAATTAATATATTATCAACCCAAGTCAAAAGACCAAAAAAAGAATTGTATAATTGTACAAGAAGTGGTTGTTTTATGGAAAAGGTCGGCAATGAAGAGTATAGTACGAGTAGATTCGTACGTATAAATGTATATTTGTACAAGTGGACCATTATTGCACTAGTCAGATTATGACATTTTGTCAACTCTGATCTATGGAATAATCTCAAAAATTAATACATCCACTAGATACTTACTCCCTCCGTCCCAAAAAAAACGACCCATTTGGCCAAAACTTTGTCCCAAAAAGAATGACCCATTTCCATTAAAACACCCACCAATTTGCTACAATATTTGTGCAAAATTAGCTTCCCCATATAAAAATTTGATTTTTCATGTTATTTTATTACTTTCTCTCTCTATTTTTTTACAAACCCCGTGTAAATTTATTTTTCCACTATACTTTTACTTCTTTTTACTTAACTTACTTAATACCCGCGTAATCAACTCAAATGGGTCTGTACTTATAAAGTTACACATAGTATTAGCTAGGACGTAACTATTGAAAACTGAGTATATGATTAGGGTTTTTTTTTTTTTTTTTTTTTTTTTTTTGGTGAAAAGAATTCTTATAATTTTATTTACTTTAAGAAAAGAATTTTAAACATGTAATTTCGTGTCATAAACATTTTTATATACGGAGTATGATTTTGCTATTCTTCACTCAAGCTATTGATATACTTCGTATATGGAGTACTTTGTATCATTGTATGTATTTTTAAAAGCTTTATCGAGCTAATTGAGGCTTTACATATGTCAGACCATTTACGTACGAATTTAAGTACTCCCTCTGTTTTTAAATACTTGCTCCATTTATTCATGTACAGAGTTTTAGGATAAATTGGAGAAATTAATAATAATATATGGAGGTAATGGGGTAGGTGAAAGAATAAAAAATTATAAAAAGCAAAACTAGTGGAGATGATTGGAGAGAACATGAAATTAATAAAATATGATCATGGTGGGTCCACTGGGTCAGAGAAATTAGTTAAATATTGTAAAAGCTTTCCAAATAAGGAAATGGAGCAAATATTTAAAAATGGCAGAATAAGGAAAGTGAATCAAGTATATAAAAACAGAGGGAGTATACATTAAGAAAATTATATAGATTCAATAAAAATAGTTACAAAAGTATTTAACATAATAACAATTGCTTTAAATTTAAGGAAAATGATAAACATAGACCTAAAAAAGGAAATATAAGGATGAATTGAATTTACATTAATTACACCGATTTGCGTGTAATTTTGTCATAAGTTTCCAACTTAATTCCATTTTAGGAAGTATATTTAATAGGAAGTATATTTAATGCTTATATATACGTAGCGCTAGAGCTGTCAATTCGGGTAAACGGGTCGGGTAAGAGTGGGTCAGGTCAACTCGGGTCGGGTCAATTCGGATTAATTCCGTAACATATGAGGGTCGGGTTTAGGCTGGGTCATGCTTGAGTCGGGTCACGTCGGATCATACTTCTTATCGGGTTTGAGTCGGGTTTAGGTCGGGTTACATTTGGGTCGGGTGAACAATAGGTTGGGTTTAATTTGGGTTTTCACGGGTTAAAACGGGTTACGGTAATTCTCGGGTTCGAGTCGGGTTCGGTTCAAGTCAATAATTTGCGGGTTAGAATTAGGTCGAGTCATTCTCGGGTTTGAGTCGGGTTCGGTTCAAGTCAATAATTTGCAGGTTACAATTAGGTGGGGTCATTTCCAAGTCAGGTTATATTCGGGTTCAACTAACTATAAATAGATAATTTAGGAAGATAATTATTCGGGTTCCCTAGTAAATTTACTTTCAACAACTTAATTCCATTTTAGGAAGTATAGTCTATGATTTACTTTCATCTTGGGTTCAACTAACTATAGTATATATATACTAGGGAACCATAGTCTATAATTTAGGAAGATAATTATCTCCTTTAACTATACAACAAATGTATACTATATTTAACTCTTAAATTTGAAGATGATTATTCTCCTTTCTTTTGCTGGCCAGGACCGACTTGGTCTCCCAAGACAAAATGCTTTGATCGATCAACAATAACAAGATGGTCTAAATTGCATTTAAAGTGATATGAAATCGGGTCAGGAACAATTTAGATTGAATTTACGTCGGTTCAATAACAAGTCGTGTTAATTTCGAGTCGGGTTAGTAACAAATCGGGTTAAATTTTTGGGTTGAGTAAGTAATAGGTATGGTAAAATCCCGGTCGGGTCAATAACAAGTCGGGTTGAATTTGGGTTGGGTCAATAACAAGTTGGGTTTGTAACAAGTTGGGTTAAATTAGGGTCGAGTTAGGAAAGGGTCGGGCTGAATTCAGGTCGGGTTTGTAACAAGTCGGGTTAAATTCGGGTTTTGACGGGTTAAAACAGGTTTGAGTCAATTTCAGTTCAAGTCAGGTTCGGTGCAAGTTAATTAAATTGGTCGTTGTAAACCGATAAATCGGTGCAAGTTGTAAACCGTTAAATTGGCCGTTAAAAAGAAAATTGAATTGTTCAACACACCTAATTGGACTCCCGGATGATATTAGAAACCATGGTAAACATTTCGGCAATTTTTATTTCTGGCCGAAAAAAAGTCAAAAATTCCAAAATTGAAGGATATCCACGCTTTTTTAGAAATTTTGGAGGTTTCGGGGCCCGGTGTCGAAAAATCTTGAAATTCTATGGGATACATCTCGGGGTCATATAATGCCGCTTGGAGCCATATATGATCATTATTTGTTGTCATAAATGTTCGTGGTAGCTTGAATTAATTAATGAAATCGGTGCAAGTTGTAAACCGGTAATTTGGTCGTTTAAAGGCAAATTGGATGGTTCCACCCACTCAATTGGACTCCCAGAGGATATTGGGTACCATGGTAAAAATTTCGGCAATTTTTATTTCCAAGCGAAAAAAAAAATCAAAAAATTTCAAAATTGAAGGCTTAATATTCATGTTTTTTGAGAAATTTTGGAAGTTTCGAGGCCCGGTGTAAGAAAGTATTAATATTTTAGGGAATACATCTCAGGGACATATAATGTCGTTTGGGACAACATGTATTATCATTATATCTTGTCATAAATGTTCGTAGTAGGCTTGAGTTAATGATATCCGTGCAAGTTGTAACCCGGTAATTAAACTGGCCGTTTAAAAGCAAATTAGATGGTTCCACCAACCCAATTGGACTTCCGAAGGGAATTAGGGACCATGGTAAAAATTTCGGCAATTTTTATTTCCGGGCGAAAAAAAGTCAAAAAATTCCAAAATTGAAGACAAATATCCACGCTTTTTGAGAAATTTTTGGAGGTTTCGGGGCCCGGTGTCGAAAAGTCTTGAAATTCTATGGGATACATATCGGGTTCATATAATGCCGTTTGGAACCATATATGATCATTATTTATTTTCATAAATGTTCGTGGTAGGCTTGAGTTAATGAAATCGATGCAAGTTGTAAACCGGTAAATTGGCCGTTTAATGGCAAATTGGATGGTTCCATCCACCCAATTGGACAATCGAAGGGTATTAGGGATCATGGTAAACATTTCGGCAATTTTTATTTTCAGGCGAAAAAAAGTAAAAAATTTCCAAAATTGAAGGCTAATGTCAACGCTTTTCGAGAAATTTTGGAGGTTTCGGGGCCTGATGTCGCAAAGTCTTGAGAATTTCGGGAATAGATCTAGGGGTGATATAATGCCGTTTTGAATCATATATGATCATTATATGTTGTCATAGATGTTAGTGGTAGGCTTGAGTTAATGAAATCGATGCAAGTTATAAATTGGTAAATTGGCCGTTTAAAGGCAAATTGGATGGTTCCACCCACCCAATTGGACTCCCGGAGGATATTAAGGACCATGGTAATCATTTCGGCAATTTTTATTTTCGAGCGAAAAAAGTCAAAAAATTCCAAAATTGAAGGCTAAGATCCATGCTTTTGGAGAAATTTTGGAGGCTTTGAAGCCCGGTGTCGAAAAGCCTTGAAACTTTGTGGGATACATCTCGGGGTCATATGCTGCCGTTTGGAACCATTTATAATCATTATATGTTGTCATAGATGTTCTTGGTAGGCTTGATTTAATGAAATCGGTGCAAGTTGTAAACCAATAAATTGGCCGTTTAATGGAAAATTGGATGGATACACTCACCCAATTTGAATCCCGGAGGATATAAGGGACCATGGTAAAAATTTTGGCAATTTTTATTTTCGAGCATAAAAAATTCAAAAAATTTAAAAATTAAAGCTTATATCCATGCTTTTTGAGAAATTTTTGAGGTTAGGTACGGTGTTGAAAAACCTTGGGATTTCAGTGAATACATCGTGGACTCTCGGAGTCATATAATGCCGTTTGGATCCATATATGATCATTATATTTTTTCATGAATGTTCGTGGTAAGCTTGAGTTAATGAAATCGGAGCAAGTTGTAAACCGGTAAATTGATCGTTTAAAGGCAAGTTGGATGATTCTACCCAGCCAATTGGACTCCCGGAGGGTATTAGGGACCATGTTAAACATTTCAGCAATTTTTATTTCCTGGTGAAAAAAAATCAAAAAATTCCAAAATTAAAAGCTTATCCACGCTTTTTTAGAAATTTTGAAGGTTTCGGCGGTATCGCTAAGGGCTATATATATCATTAGTCATTACCCTAAATTTAAACTACTAATAAGGAACATATATAGAGCATTAAAAAATACGTGTAAGTAAGTTAAAAAACTTGGTAGGAAATTTCCTGATAGCTATTGAAATAGCCAATAATAGTTAATTAGTTTTTATGAAACAAGATTGCATTCTTTGGACCGGAAATAATTCATCAGGTATGGGCAGCGCAGGAAAACAAAGCTGCAAGGAGTGAGGATGGCAGGAACTTCAATTTGGCACTTCACTGTAACACTCGATTATAGGCCGCCATTGATAAATTTTGTCATAATTTATTTTGTTTACCTAGTTTTTTCAGACTAATAATAATAAAATTATGTACTCCGATACTACTTTTTTTTTTTTTTGAATAAAGTACTCCGATATTACTTACTAATCATGTTATACAATAAAGTAGTATTTGTCGATAGTTATTTATCAAATTCTTTTACACAAATTAAATAACTAATGCAAATTAAATATTGATAAGAGTATAAAACATATTCATGGGGCTCGGATACCATGTTAGTGGACCAACTCAACCAAAAGAGATCCAGGATTATGTTTTATACTCTATCAAATATCTAATTAAATAGTCAAGTCAGTTAATATAAAAAGTCAATTACTTGTATGCGTTGTATATATCTACTAACACATGCCAAATAGGTCCAAAAAGAATATTTAATTACCTTGATACAGACCAAATTTCTAAATGGAGTTGATTTATATAGATATCATCATTAACCTAAAGAGCAAGTATTGCGAGTCCATTGATTTCAAAATAAGCAGGAGTCTAATACTGTAATTTTTAAGCATGTACGTGCAAAAAAAATGAATTAAAAAATGCCATTAAGCAAGCATGACCTCTTTCGGTGGAAACAAGCATGAAGCATGTTAGTTGTCACTCTTATTTGTTTTTAATTTAAGTAATTGTAACTTATTTAGCCGAGAAACTAATTATTTTTGCTTAACTTAGGACACAATTTTGTTTACCTTGATCTCATTCATTAAATTAAATTTCTAATAAGGTTATTTAGGTTTATTTTACAATTACAATAAGTTCACACCAGTCAAGTTTATGATCATTTTAGATAAATGTAAATCAAATGTAATAAACGCCTAAATTAAATTAATGTTCATGAATATTCATGAGCTTTAACTCTTTTTGTGTTTAGAGAGCCACAAGGATGAGGGTGAGAATTGCTCACAACGAACTCTTGGAATCGAGAAAGAAACTCTAACCACTTAAAATATCCCTTATTTTTACCTTTAGCTCTTTTTCTTCGTTCATTTCATTACCTCCTTTTGTTTTCTTTTCATTTTGAGCATATCATGTGGTCTCTCTGTTGCATTAGCTGCATACACAAGTATTTGGACATGTGGAAATAGGAATCTAAAATACTTTGCGGAAAGCCAAAGACTTTTAGCAACTTATCATATCATGGTTTACCTTTTATTTCCTGCCTTTTAATATGAAACTACTCGTATACTTTTTGACCTAGTTTTCCATTTATGCTAATCACATACTCTTTTTTAATCTCTTTTTGTATTTTGTACATAAGGTTGGATTAATAGTCCATACCCATAATAAAGAAAACATATCAAGTTAAAAAAAATTAAAGGAAGTACGGATTATTATATTGTATTCACTGGTATAATATGATTGTAAAATCTAACGGTACATGTTAGAAAAGCATCCTATGATACATCATAGATTCCTGCAAAAGCATGGTAAAGACCATTAGTAAGATTAAAGATTGCACATGACAAATGGGATTTTGTGTTGACAGAGGTATTGATGCAATAAAAATAGTACACAAGATTTTTAGAAATAAGGAATTTATTTATAGACGAGTACAGTGTTCCTTTTTCCTAAGTAATTATATTATAAAAGGTACTGTATCTCCTTAATCACCTTTGGAATGTCCAATTTTTACCTTAATTTGCTTTATTTAATCACTATAATACGTTTTGTATTTTTGTCTTCATGTGTCAAAAGGTTAGTGGATGTTGCATACAGGGTATATACCTGCTTTTGGGAATTTAGATTATATATATAATCAGTTTACAATGTTATTTTAATCTATGTTTAGTCATAATACTAGGTTTTTCTTTTTAATTGTTCTTGCTCCACACCCCGTGTGCGTCTAAATTTATGGTAAGAACTGTTGGAAGTTCTTGATATAAAATAAGAGGGATGGGGAAAACAAGAGAGAGAGAAAAACAAATGAAAGGGGAAAATCCCACATTTGTTAGGGGGAAAGGTTTTTTCCTTGTTTTTATATTGTAGTGTCTTAACACTACTTAGTTGAGTGAGTGGGAGTTAAGTGTTACTCCACACACACGCGCGCGGGCCGGGCCGGGCCGGGCTCGGGCCTCGGGACTTGGGATGCGCGGGCGTGGGTCCTTGTTATCTTTTTGGAAGAATTTTATATCTTTTTCCTTGTTAAACAGAATATTCTTTTTTGTCTGTTGGGAATATTCTTTTCTGACTGTTGGGATTACGGAATTAAGTCAGTCATTAATCCCTTGATTATAGCTGATTAATTAATTCCTTGTTTCTTGCTTACGTTGTTGACTGGTTGAATGAATCTGGTCGTTTTCTTAGCCAGATTCGTACCTCGTTTTACGTTTCATGTCTCCCTTCTTCTGCCTATATATACTCGTTGCTTTTCCCAGTCAAATATACACAACACATTCAGTTATCTCTCCTCTCTAAAATTATCTACACTCGAGTTTCTTCTGTTCTGTTTTCTGGGCAAGTATTCTGAGTTCCAGTCGGGTTTGTGAGTGCACATAAACTCCGGCGCCGTGCTTATCCTGGAGGGCGACCGCTTCTAGTCTACTGCACCGGGAGGTAGCGCGGAATCGTCTTTTAGGTCAGTGGTTTTCCACGACGCGGCTATTATCACTTTGGTTCACGCATCAAGAGATAAGTAATTTCTGTTTTATTGCTTAGTAGTATAACAAGAACTGCATAAAATAAATA
This sequence comes from Chenopodium album, assembly GCF_948465745.1. Classification (NCBI taxonomy): domain Eukaryota; kingdom Viridiplantae; phylum Streptophyta; class Magnoliopsida; order Caryophyllales; family Amaranthaceae; genus Chenopodium; species Chenopodium album. The sequence continues at coordinate 70,426,232 of NC_137842.1, read as the reverse complement.
TACAACATGTACTTTTATTCACCATTGGTAAAGATTTAAAATCTCAAAATATTGTGATGTATAGAACGGATTACAAGTACAAGATATCTCATGTGCTATTGATGAAGATTTAAAATATGGAACTGATGATGCTGGTACTAAACGTTATTGTGTTAGTAAGTGGTTAAGTTTTCAAGTTGTTGATGATAAGCCTATTATTGATCAGATTCATGCTTATGAGAGTGTTTGTATTAATATGGCTGCTGAAGGTCTGTCTATTTGTGATACTACCCTTGCTATTGTTCTGATTGAGAAACTCCCTCCCTCTTGGAAGGATTTTCGTAACCAACTCATGCACAAAAAGAAAGACCTAACCTTAGAGGAACTTGCTGCCCACCTCAAAATCGAGGAGGAAAACCGTATCAAAGATAAAACCCCTTATGTTTTTCCTTCCTCTTCTTCTGCCAAAGCCAACCTTGTTGAACCCAAACTCAACAACCAGTCCAAAGCCAAAAACAGTAACCTTAAGCCTAAAGGGAAAATTCAGAAGTACAAGTTTAAGGGTACTTGTTTTGAGTGTGGTCTGACTGGTCACAAGGCTAAAGATTGCAGGGTCAAGAAGAAGAATGGGCAAAGTCAAGCAAATCTTATTGAGGATTCTGACGTTATTATTGCTGTTGTTTTAGAAGCTAACTTTACAGGTAATGCTGCTGAGTGGATTGTTGACACTGGAGCTACCAGACACATCTGCGCCAACAAGGACATGTTCACTACCTATGACAAGGTTGAAGGTGAAAATGTCTTCATGGGCAACTCAGCTTCTGCTTCTATCCAAGGCAAAGGGAAGATCGTTCTCACTCTCACTTCTGGAAAATTGCTTACTCTGACTAATGTTTTGCATGTTCCAGAAATGCGTAGGAATTTAATTTCTGGCAGTTTACTCATGAAAGCTGGACTGAAGCTCTCTTTCGATTCTGATAGATTAGTTCTTACTCGCAATGGGGAATTTGTGGGGAAGGGATTTTGTAATGGGGGGCTTTTTACTCTTGATGTTAAGATTGACACTATGAATAAGAATGCTAGTACTTCTTCTGCTTATGTTGCTGAGTCTATTGATTTATGGCATGCTAGATTAGGTCACGTTAATATTGATTCTGTTAAAAGGCTTAAACACTTAAATTTGATTCCAAGTTTTTCTAATACGGATTTTTCAAAATGTCAAGTTTGTGTTGAAGCCAAATTTACAAAGAAGCCATTTAAATCAGTAGATAGACAGACTGAAGTACTAGAGCTTGTTCATAGTGACTTAGGTGATTTTAATAATCACGAAAGTAGAGGGGGTAAAAAGTATTATATTACTTTTGTTGATGATTGTTCACGTTTTTGCATGGTTTATCTTCTCAGGTCTAAGGACGAAGCTGAGGAAATGTTCCTCAAATATAAAGCTGAGGTAGAAAACCAATTGGACAAAAGGATTAAAAGGGTTAGGAGTGACAGGGGTGGTGAGTACAGCCCTGACACTCTTAAGTCATTTTGTGAGCAACTTGGCATTGTTCATGAGACGACGGCTCCCTATTCACCCGAACAAAACGGTATAGCTGAAAGGAAAAACAGAACTTTAAAGAATATGATGAATTCTATGCTTATTAGTTCTGGGCTTCCTAATAACATGTGGGGGGAGGCTATTCTTTCTGCTTGTCATGTTTTGAACAGGGTTCCTCACAAGAAGCTTGACAAGACTCCATACGAAATATGGAAAGGTCGAGTGCCAAACCTGAAATACTTGAAAGTGTGGGGGTGCCTAGCAAAAGTAGGCATACCTAGTTTCAAGAGGGATAAAATTGGTCCCAAAACTGTTGATGCTATTTTTATTGGCTATGCTTATCAAAGTGCAGCTTATCGTTTCTTTGTTAAAGGTGCTAACAACTCTTATGCAGGTGGTCATATCATTGAAGCTAGAGATGCTGAGTTCTTTGAGAACATTTTTCCTTTGAAGATGTCTTCTTCTAATGATAGTGAATTGCATGCTAGTAGTTCTGTTAGTTTGCCTATTGCTAATGCTCCTATTACTAACGATGATTATGTTTTAGAGCCAAGGAGAAGCAAAAGGGCAAGAAAGGAAAACAGTTTTGGTCCTGATTTTATTACTTCCTGTTTATCTGAATCTTCCTTAATTGATGATGATTTTGTGCATATTTTTGTTTTGGAAGATGATCCAAGAACCTATGATGAGGCAATGAGGTCAGTTGATGCTGTTTTTTGGAAAGAAGCAATTGATAGTGAGTTACAATCAATTCTCAACAATAACACTTGGGAATTGGTTGAACTTCCTAGAGGTTGTAAGCCCATTACTTGTAAATGGATCTTTCGGAAAAAGTTAAAGGCCGATGGATCCATAGACAAGTATAAGGCAAGGATAGTGGTAAGGGGTTTTACGCAAAAGTTTGGCATTGATTATTTTGATACCTACTCCCCTGTTACTAAAATTGCAACCATTAGGACTTTAATTGCTCTTGCTTGCATTTTTGATCTTGTTGTTCATCAAATGGATGTCAAAACTGCTTTTTTGAATGGTGACTTGGATGAGGAGATTTATATGGTCCAACCTGAAGGGTTTGTTGTTCCAGGCCAAGAGAACAAGGTTTGTAAGTTAGTCAAGTCATTGTATGGGCTCAAACAAGCTCCAAAGCAATGGCATGACAAATTTGATAAGACTATGACTGGTAATGGTTTTCATGTTAATGAAGGTGACTCTTGTGTGTATTTTAAGCATGATAGTCATGGTTGTGTAATTATTTGTCTTTATGTGGATGATATGTTGATTTTTGGGACTGACTTGGATCGAGTAAATGAGACAAAACAGTTTTTGAGTTCAAATTTTGAAATGAAAGACATGGGTGAGGCAGATGTGATTTTGGGAGTAAAAATCAAAAGGACTCCAAAAGGCATCTGTCTTAATCAGTCACACTATGTTGAAAAGCTTCTTAAAAGGTTTGACTCATTTAATGTCGATCCAGTTAAGACTCCATATGACCCAAGTTTCCACCTAAAGAAAAATAATGGTGATCCAGTTAATCAGTCTGAGTATGCTCGAATTATTGGTAGTGTTATGTTTCTAATGAACTACACTAGACCTGACATTGCTTATTCTGTTAGTAGGTTGAGCAGGTACACTCATAACCCAAGCAGTGATCATTGGATTGCTCTTAGGAGGTTGCTTAGGTACCTTAAGGGTACTGCGGATTGGGGTTTGCACTACTCCAAGTTTCCTGGAGTTTTGGAAGGTTTTTGTGATGCCAACTGGGTATCCGATAATGATGAAGTTAACTCTACTAGTGGCTATGTCTTCATCCTTGGTGGTGGAGCTGTATCCTGGAAATCTTGTAAGCAATCTTGTACTGCTATGTCTACTATGGAATCTGAGTTTATTGCTCTTGAATTGGCAGGTCATGAGGCAGAATGGTTGAGGAACATGCTTGCAGATATTCCGCTGTGGGGGAAGCCGGCTCCTTCAGTTGCACTTCATTGTGATTCGCAAGCTGCTATTGCTGTTGCTCACAACCATGCCTATAATGGGAAAAAGAGACACATTCGTCTGAGGCATAAAGCCGTCAGAAATCTGTTGTCTGAAGGGGTGATATCACTGGACTATGTTAAGTCCGAAAAGAACATTGCGGATCCGTTAACTAAAGGCCTATGTAAAAAACTAGTTTTGGAAACATCGGAAGAGATGGGGCTAAAGCCCGTTGTATGAATTGTGAAATAGTGAACTCCTACTCATCATGAGTTCAAAGGGGAACATTATATAATAATTCGGAAGCACATTTTGTTTTTATTGGACCATCTCTAGATGTTTGTTGTGCTTAGCTACAAATGAGAAGGAGGTTGAGCATATGGCTCTTAATGAACCCATATCCATATTTTTGGAGGTGTGTTGTAGCTCACACTTGATGGAGTTCACCTACTTAGGTGTGGAAGTGTGGTCGCTTCCTATGAGTATTTCGTGGGCTTATACTCTAGAGCACCTATGAGCATCCAGGCTGGACGTATGGCCAGTATAATGCGTCATCTTTATTCGCGGAATTTCAGAATATTATACATGTTCAATTGTGTGGCTCAAAGTGACGGGTTCCTAACTCCCTATTAAGTTCAAGACGAAAGTCACTTGGTAGGTGAGGGATCATAGCTTGATGTCCACTATGTGTTAATTCAAGTCGCGAGACATTGACACTTATGCAATTGTTTTGTTTTGCCCAGAATTCATCTTTTCCTTTCTTTCTTTTCATATCTTCGAACCTGTGGGGGATTGTTGGAAGTTCTTGATATAAAATAAGAGGGATGGGGAAAACAAGAAAGAGAGAAAAACAAATGAAAGGGGAAAATCCCACATTTGTTGGGGGGAAAGGTTTTTTCCTTGTTTTTATATTGTAGTGTCTTAACACTACTTAGTTGAGTGAGTGGGAGTTAAGTGTTACTCCACACACACGCGCGCGCCGAGCCGGGCCGGGCCGGGCCGGGTCGGGGTCGGGCCTCGGGACTTGGGTCTTGGGGAATGCGATGCGCGGGCGTGGGTCCTTGTTACCTTTTTGGAAGAATTTTATATCTTTTTCCTTGTTAAACAGAATATTCTTTTTTGTCTGTTGGGAATATTCTTTTCTGACTGTTGGGATTACGGAATTAAGTCAGTCATTAATCCCTTGATTATAGCTGATTAATTAATTCCTTGTTTCTTGCTTACGTTGTTGACTGGTTGAATGAATCTGGTCGTTTTCTTAGCCAGATTCGTACCTCGTTTTACGTTTCATGTCTCCCTTCTTCTGCCTATATATACTCGTTGCTTTTCCCAGTCAAATATACACAACACATTCAGTTATCTCTCCTCTCTAAAATTATCTACACTCGAGTTTCTTCTGTTCTGTTTTCTGGGCAAGTATTCTGAGTTCCAGTCGGGTTTGTGAGTGCACATAAACTCCGGCGCCGTGCTTATCCTGGAGGGCGACCGCTTCTAGTCTACTGCACCGGGAGGTAGCGCGGAATCGTCTTTTAGGTCAGTGGTTTTCCACGACGCGGCTATTATCACTTTGGTTCACGCATCAAGAGATAAGTAATTTCTGTTTTATTGCTTAGTAGTATAACAAGAACTGCATAAAATAAATATACAACATGTACTTTTATTCACCATTGGTAAAGATTTAAAATCTCAAAATATTGTGATGTATAGAACGGATTACAAGTACAAGATATCTCATGTGCTATTGATGAAGATTTAAAATCTCAAAATATTGTGATGTATAGAACGGATTACAAGTACAAGATATCTCATGTGCTATTGATGTCCAAAATAAAGATATACGAGTAGTAACCATCTTTGTATATGACTGAGTTGGACATAAGGTGATGAAATTTAATTTGATAGCGTACTACGTCCTTACTTTTCGGGGGCAAATCTAATTAAGTACTTAATTGAACATTTAGTTATCACAAACTAATCTAATTTTTTGCTCAGTACTCCATTTCTTAAACTTATAGTCTTATTATTTTTTACCTGGCTTTCTTTACTATAAATATTTAAACAGTAATATTTTTTAGTATACGTTATATAAAGAATTAAAGATTATAAAAGGTTACTATTGTAATGCCATAATAACTAATACTCGTACAATATTAAAATATTATTGTAATGTCTTCTATTACATTTGGTTTTTCTCTTAATACTAAATACAAAAGTGAGGAAATAAGATAACGAATAATCAACGAGAGATAAGAAGTTTGAGCGTAACTAAACACCTTGAAAAGATCTCCAAAATACTTTCAAATAACACAAAGTTGACAGGTTTACAACCTAGAGTATATCATAAAATCAACTGTGGGCCCGGTGGCCCACACGAGAGTACCAAAATCTGGGCCAATATGGGCTTGATTTGGACCATTGCATCTTGTATATACGGAGGCTAACAAAACAACAGCCTTCAGTAGTTTAATGCTTGAGCTTAAATATGGGCAAAATACAATGTCAAGAAACAAAACTTAATTTCAAAAAGTATATAAATAAATATAGAAGATAATCCCATACCTTAGATTTGAAAATTGTTTTCATTCACCTATATTTCCGTTTTATATCTTGATTGTTAGGAGATGAGAAAAGTAGCTAATGATAATGACAATCAAGAATCAACATAACCTCTACAATCTTCCTCACCTCAATGTTAATTATTGCGAGATTATTGCTAATTATTTACAATGATGACTTCCTTAATTTCAAAGTAATTTTGCATATTTGATTGTATAAATAAAATCCTGCAAACAATGAATATAATCTCATTTTACTGACTACTCTGTATAATATTATAATTTAGTCAATTTCATGGGACAAGTAAAATGAGATAGAAACATTATTTTATCATTCATATTTTCAAATGATATTGCATATGTTATACTTGGTATCTTTTTAATGTTCAAACTTAGCATATTTTAAATAAAAATATATAAAAACATGTTATTGCAATTCTATTAAGGAATAAGACAAGGATGAGAGGGAAAAGAAAGGATAAGGGTGGAGGAGAAATGAAAGCCAGGGAAGAGGCAGTGCAAAGGTAGAGCCAACAACATAAATGATCAACTTGTTAAGTAGCTCTATCTTTGCGCAACCTCTTTCCCGTCTTTCATTTGATATCTCTTCTGTAGTCCCTCTTTCCTCCCTACATGTCTCACCTTATGTTCGTAAAGTAATTAATACTCTCGACACATCAAATGGAAATACAAAAATACCCAAGCAAACTCGTGAATACAATCAGCTATATTGATATATATAATGATTAAAGAATATGTAGAAAAATTGAGAAGAAAAAATTATATGCATTTATAAGCCTATTTTTGTGGTTTGTATTTATATTAAATGAATCAAAGCTTGGGACATGATAATTAGGTCGTTAATTGATTGACTAACAAACTGCAGTACCATTAGCTAGTACAACTGTACAACTATGAACAATGTTAGTCGTTGCAGTACAACTTATACAAATATAGGGTGTTAATCAACCATATTTAAAGTGTACTACTATTACTAAATTTAAGCAAATTGAAAACCCAATAACTACATTTGCATTGGTCAAACCAGCCCAACTTATTTTGGACCTTTGATCTAACGTTTTAATGCTGCGCTGGCCCATGTGCAGTACATTTCTATTTAATAAAAAACAAGTGCTTTTAATTAATTCTGGTTTTAGTTGAGATCATATTTTCTAGTTTTAGCATATAAAAAAAAAAAACACCAAAACACTATTACTATCAAATTATTTCTGGTTTTAGTTGAGATCATATTTGATAGTGAAGGACAATCAAGTGCTTAGAAGTTAGAGCTTCATATTTTTATTTATTATTAAAAAAAAAAAAAAAGTACTTAGACCTTACCTCTTAAAAAAAAATCTTAGGACCAATTCTCATCTAACTGCCATTGTCAATTTGTCGCTCTCTAAACACCGAAATCAAATATTTGTGTTTTTGACCATCCTTTTCTTTATTATATTCATGAGCGATATGGGCCTAAGATAAGCCAGCCTCATTAATAATTGAAACTGACTTACTTAATAATTGGGCTAAAAGGCCCACCTTGCAAGCCATAAAAAACGTGGGGCAAGGCACAACATGGTTCACAACTTCACACGCCATTGAATCTGGGTTTATTGCTAATAAGGTGGGACTTGTCTAAATTTGATAGTAAAATAGTGTTTTAGTTTTATTCATTACGGAATAGGGAGTAATATTTTAACTTTTCAAAAAAAAAAAAAAAAAAAGGGAGTAATATTTTACTGACATATGACAGTTTTATGGTTTAAATAAAAGAAAAAAAAAAAAAAAAAGAGTAAAAATGGAACAAGCACAAAATTTGTAGTCCCTCTTTCTTCCCTACATGTCTACATGTCTTACCTTATATTCACAAAGTGATTGGCACTCTCGACGCATTGAATGAAATTACAAAAATACCCAACAATAAATTAAACAAACTACTATGACAAATTAGAGATATAAGAATTACAAAGTGTTTCGGATGAAAACAATGGGGCCTTGCCGAAGGCCCGCTGAAGTGGTTGAAGACTGGTTCGATCCAATTGATGCTGGGCCGAAGGTTTCCTGCACAACTAAAACACGTAAACTGGCCTCGGGGGTGGATCCGAGGAAGACCCCTCCGATGCCGAAGTCAAACAGTGTATAGAGAGAGAAAGCTATGCAAGAGAATTAATTGCTTGAGGCTTTTGTGAATGATCTATTAATGAATGAATTGAAGGCTTATATACCTTTGCATATGAGGAGAGGAGAGTAATTGGGCCCTTAAATAGTCATGGGCTGACCATGGCAATTCGGACCAAAGGACTCTTGGTTGACTTGGCTTGATTGGAGGCTCGGGCCTTGACCTTGGAATATTGAATCATTTAGTGACCAGGCCCAATAAGATAATTGGACCCAAATAAATGACTAGGCCCAATTAGATAAATTGGACCCAAACAACTTGCCCCCCAGACCCGATTTGGAAGGATAACGGGTTGGGTTTGAACCCAATAAGAAATGGAGGGAAGTAAATGATTTAATTAAATCAAAAGATTTAAATTTTTAAACAGTTATTAATTACATAACTGTAATTTGGATAATTAATAGGAAGTGGAGTGGATAGTGGGCGGTTAATCAAGAGAGAGAGAGTGTTTAACGGTTAATTAAGGAGGCATTTTAAGAGAAATTTGAACTTCCCGACCTTTGGAATTCTCCTTCCTGGAATTATAAGGTCTGATTCGCATTTCAACCTCATTTCTTCACCAATTTACACTCAAATTCTCGCGCAAACCCATCTTCGCTTCGAATTTCTAGCGCACCATTCTCGAATCCGAGTTCGATACTCAAATCCATCGCTTCCACTGATTTGACCGGCGTATTCCGACCAATTTGAAGGTAATTTTCTTCGAGATTTTTCGATTTTCTTGCCTTTTTTGAGGAAATTCTTCTTCTCCCTTCTTTCCTTCTTTGAATTTGATTATGGCTCGAGAAAGGAGGCGTCAACCGGGTCGACGGGGTCAGGTTAGGGATCCCCGTGACCGCGCCGACGTTTGGAACGGGGAACGAGCCGGGGAAGACCCGGAAAGGGGGATTCCGGCAGTTCCTTTAAACGCCGCGCCGCCTCAGCAGGACGCCGAGGCTGGCGAGGCGGAGCAACCTGAGCAGAGAGAACGGGCTGGGCAGGCTGAATATTTCCCCCTGTGCTCTGGGACCTGCTTCCTAGGCATGCTGAATGGCAGGACGCCGAGGCCCAGGACGCCATGGTGAGAAATACCCCATACTCATGGTGGGTTCGGCATGCCGAAACCTACCGGTTCGCCGAGCAAATTGAGTTGCACTACGGCATTTTTGAAGAGGATGGGCACTGGTGCCGAATGCCCTCGCCGACTAACAGGATTCACCGTCCCCCTCCTGGGTATATAGGGGTGTACACTCGGCAATTACAATACGGGCTTCGGTTTCCTTTGGATCCCTTCGTCAGGGACATTTTAATAAAGTACAGGATCTCCCTGTGCCAACTAATACCCGTTAGCATTCGGCGGGTGATGACTTATCTCTGGGTGTGTCGGTTTTTTGCTGTTGAACCGAATTTGCACTGCTTCCGAAAGATGCATCAGCTAGTGCAGAACCTCCAGAGCGTGTACGGCCAACACGGGTCTTCAGGCTGGTGGCGAATAGAGAGCCGCCCCCAATATCTGACTATGTGGCCGAACGACTCCTCGGATAAGGATTGGAGGGGTCAATGGGTCTGGGTGAGAGTTCCCGCTGATCCGGAGCATCCATATTTTTTCGGGGCTCCCCGATACCTCTCCAGGCCTGATCCGAACATGCAAGACTTGGGTCCTGAGGACCCTGATGCCACTAGCCACCCGAGTTATGAGCAAATGAGCTTCTTCGGGAAGTAGAATAACCCCGGGGGAGTTGGCCGAATGAGAACTCTCCCGGCCAGATGGCTTCCGGATAACCATTACATATTCCAAGAGAAGATGTTGGCAGTTGTCGGCCTCAGCCGAAAGTACAGGGGTGGTAAGTATGTTCGGCTGGGGCCGAGGACTTCAACTTATTCAATTTTGATTTGTCTTTGATGCTTATTCCCTTAGTTTAACCTTCGTCTGTTCTTTTCAGAGCTGAGCGAAGCTACCTCGGGAATTGATTATAACCGGATCGGGGTGAACGCTGAAAGGGTCATTCTAGACCGGGGTCCGGCAATCACATCTCCGAAGAACCGTCCGCTGCATCTGCACGAAACAGGTCTTCAAATTGAAGCCGCTGCCGAATACACCAAGCAGAAGCCTTGGTGGGAGAAGCGAGATCCCCTTCGGCCTTTATTACCTGAGGAAGCACAGGCTGCTCAGACAGCAGCCGACGTGTCCCGAGTAATCAACTCCTTGGAAGGAGGTGTTGGGACGTCTGGTGTTGCTGAGAGGGATATCCCTGCACTTGGAGCTCAGCCGAGGGTTCCAGTAAGTTCCTGACTTGCTTGGTTTTTTTTTTTTTTTTTTCCTCACACTTTGCTGCCCCCCCTTTCTGCAGTCTGAGGAAGGGAGCGAAAGAAGAGAAGGAAAGGCGCCTGCTCGTTCTGAGGATCCATCTTCGTCAGAATCTGAAGAAATGGACGAGCAGCCCTTAGCAAAGAGGAGGAGGAGGTTAGCCGTGCTGGGATGAGGCCTACTGGGGGCATCCTCATACGGGAGCCTGATGAAGGTAGACAATCGCCGAGGGCTCCCCCTCCGCCGGAAGCTCCACGTCCTCAAACCCCCCCTCCACCTCCCGAAACGCAAGAGATGGAGGTGGACCAAAGAACTCCTGATCCGAAGGGGGGGGGGTTCAGGGACACTCCGCTGAAGATTCTGAGAAGCCAATTGCTGAAGGCTTCTCAGATGATATTGATAGGGAGGTTGACGCTTTTCTTCGTCAACCTGATCTGGGGAAGGAAGCAGAGGAGATAGTTGCTGCTGACCCTGGTGGAGACCAACTGGGCTCCGCCGAAGGAGAAGGTCGCGCTGAGCCAGAGAAGGTTCAGGAGGTTCCGTCTTCTTCCTTCCCGTCCTTCCAGACACTTAATTCTGGAGATTTGGGTTTCTCGTCCTCCCGCATCACAGTCCCAGAACCTGTTTGGGAACGAATTTGGGGCCAGAACCGCGAAGGGGCTGCAGGTTACTTCGGCGACCTATCTGGTATGTCCGAAGTGGACCGTGCAAGAGTGTGGTCGCTGAAGGCCACGGCTGGGATGGGTGAATCCAGCCGAAGGGTCCCTGACCCCGCAAGAGATAACCAGCGTCTGCTGATGCAGGTACTTAACCATTTAGTTACTTTGCTTTGCTTTCATTCAGCTCTTCTCCTCCTTTCTGGATCTTTCTTCTTTTTCTTTTTTTTTTAACTGGTGTGCCCCTGCAAACAGGTTGTGCACAATCAGACTCTTACTGTAGAGTTGATTGACACCCTCCAAGACAAGCTGGAGCATGCCTGGGAGGATGCAAAGATTGCCCGGGAGGAGGCGAAGCTTGCTGAGCTGAAACAGCAGGCTGCTGAAGAGAAGCAGCAGCAGAGCGAAGAGTATGAAAAGAGGGCTGCTGAAGCCATTCAAACCTTCTGCTCGGCTATGGAGAAGGAAGTTTTTCCCCCGCTGATGGAAGGGGAGAAATTCCTTCAGGAGCAAATGAGAGTGGACATCTCCAAATTTAAAGCTGCCATCGAGAGCCGAATTCAAGAAGGAGCTGTTGCACAAGCTGAAGTGCAGCGGAAGCTGGAAGCTCTTGAAGCCAGCAGGATGGCTGCTGAAGAGGCTCTACAGGCTAGGGATGTTCACCTTTCTGCTGCCCAAGCTGCTGCTGAGAGCCAGGACCAGAAGCTGAAGGAGCTGGAGGATCAACTGAAGGTGAAGGGAGATGAGCTGACCCAGGCCAAGGCCGAGGCTTCCAACGTCCGGCTGGAGCTTAATGAGCAGAATACTTCTTCCTCCAAACTCTCAGAAAAGTTAGAAAAATCTAAAAAGGATTTGGAGAAGAGTCAAAAGAAGTTGGCTGATGCTGAAGCCCTACTCCAAGTCCGCTTTTACACCCAAGAAGAATATGAGATGGGCTACATTAATGGGTTTAAGGTGGCTCGGAGATTGGCTCTCCATGCTGAGCCCTCGCTGGATTGGTCTAAGTGCGCGCTTAGGGCTCAGGACCCCGAGGATCCGCACATGCTGTACGCCACTCCCGCTGAGCATGAGATCCTTCAGGCTGAACAAGCTGAGGAGGAAGCTGAGCGGCAGGAGCTAGAGGCTGAACAACGAGCCGCCGAAGCTCAAGCAAGGGCCCAACCTGCTTCCTCTGCTGCTGGAGCCGAGACTGTCTCGGGGTTAGACCCAGCTGACCAGCCTGATCCTTCGGCTGAAGCATAGGAAATCGGGCAGTCGTCTTTAGAGTCTTGCGGATCAACTTGCGCTTAACTTCAGACTCGCCGCTTTCTGAATCTCTTTTTGCCTTATCTTTTTGCTTCAGCTTGCCTTGATGTACAAACAGTTTATTTTTGTTTCTGTACGTATTTCGGCAGCTGTTATTCTCCGCTTGTGGGCGGCTGCCGATATAAGATTTTTAATTTAATTGAACTTTGTAGCTCACTTTCTGAGCCTTTCATTAATCTGATGCTTTTTCTTCAACTGCCTTGTCTTATTTTGATTGCTTTACTGTTTCTGAACTTTGAAATTTTTGCAAAAACTTGCTAAGTACAAAGCCTTCGGTTTGAAGAATTCTGCTGAAGATAAACTTGCACTGATAGTGCCTCTTGACCCCCCAAGAATCTGAAGACTCAAGTCTTTGGATTACTGAGTTGGGTTTTGTTTCTTTAACCTTCAGACGAAGCTGAATAAAAAATTTCTAACGTGCGCTGTTGTCCTTGGTTTTCTGTCTATCTTTAAAAATGGATATCCGAAGCACAGGGCCAACTGAAGGCAATGTTTCGGATAATGGCTTTCTGGGATACAAGGCTCAGTTAAGGCAATATCCCAGACTTGTCCATGGACTCATGTCTTTAGAGAACAAGTCTTACTGAAGTTTGACTTCAGCTGAAAGACCAGAGTTCTTTTAAAAAGACGAGTTTGTCAGCAGTCTGAAACCCAGTTACCCAGAGGCGAAGGTTTCAAACGAGGCTGAATAAAAACCCTTAAAGAGTAGATAAAATAAAGAAAGTTTGAAAGAACAAAAAATTGCAAATAATTATAGAAATGGTGGCTCTGAGGCCTTTCATTAGTGATTCAAAATGTACTTACAAAGATTGTTCCGCCCCGAAGGGTTTACACATGATATTTCTTAAGTACATCAGCATTCCAGTGATTTTTCAACTCAGTTCCATCCAACTGCCGAAGTCGGTATGTCCCTGGCTGAAGCTCATCACAGAGTTCATAGGGCCCCTCCCATGTAGCTGAGAGTTTCCCATGGATTCGGCCTTTCTGAACTGCAGCAGCATTCCGAAGGATAAGGTCTCCAATTTTGAGAGGCCTTGCATGGACCCTTCGGTTGTAAAATTTGCTGATTCTCTGCTTATAAGCAGCCTTTCTGTCTCGGGCCGAGTCTCTTACTTCATCGAGGAAATCGAGAGATTCCTTCATAAGTTGCTCATTCTCAGCCGAGAAGCGGTGCACTCGTAAACTCTCAGAGCCGATTTCCACTGGAAGAACGGCTTCGGCACCATACACCAGCTCAAAAGGTGAATAGCCCGTTGCCTCTTTTTCAGTTGTCCGAAGTGACCAGAGAGTTCCTGGGAGCTCCTCCAGCCACTTGGACTTTTGATCTTCCACCCTCTTTTTGAGGGCGCTCAGGATCTGTTTATTTGCAGCTTCGGCTTGTCCGTTACTTTGCGGATGGCATACCGCTGAATATGCCAGTTTGATGCCGAACTGATCTGTATACCGCTTCAGCGGTAAGTTATCGAATTGCCTCCCATGATCGAAGACAAATACTCTCGGGATGCCAAAACGAGTGATTCTGCCAGATAAATTTTCTGACAGTTTGCTCTGTAATGTTCGAGGCTTCTTCGGCCTCGATCCATTTACTGAAGTAGTCAACACCGACTATCAGCCATTTTTTCTGGTACACAACATCCGGAAACGGGCCCAGTATATCAAGTCCCCATTGGGCGAATGGGAGCGGGTTCAGCACGGGCTGAAGCTCTTGGGCTGGCTGATGGATGACTGGTGCAAATTTTTGACATTTTTCACATTTTCTGACCAGTTCCTTAGCGTCTGAGATCATGGTAGGCCAGTAGTACCCCGCCCTTAATGCTTTGTGGGCCAAGGTTCTTCCCCCGATGTGGTTCCTACAGATGCTGAGGTGGATCTCCCGAAGGATGTAATCTGCATCTGTTGGTCCCACACATTTCAGCAATGGGGCTGAGAAGGACTTTCTCAGCAGCTCTCCGTTGAAGACAATGAACCTTGAGTTGGTTCTCTTCAGCTTGGAGGCCGAGATTCTGTCTTCGGGAATTTCTCCCCGAAGCTTGAAAGCTAGGATGAGATCCATCTAGCAGGGCTCTGGGTCGGCGCAGCACACCTCAGGTGCTTCGTCGACACTTCTTTCTCGGCGCACTTCCACATATACGGACCTGTTCAACTCAGTGAGAGTTGAACTGGCGAGTTTGGAGAGTGCGTCGGCTTGAACATTCTGACCCCTTGGGATCAGCTGAACTTCAAAAGTTCTCAGCTTTGCAATGACTGATTTGACCTTGGCAAGATAAGCTATTATAGAGGGCTCTTTGGCCTCGTAGCTGCCACCGATCTGATACGCAACTAGCTGAGAGTCTGTTTTCAGGCAGACATGCTCGGCTTCCAGAGAGATGCACAATTCTAGTCCAGCGATTGCTGCCTCGCATTCAGCTTCGTTGTTCGAAGCCTTGAAAGAAAATTTTAGTGCGTACTCAAAGGATTTGCCTTCGGGAGAGGTTATCACTACCCCTGCCCCCGAACCATTTACGGTGGAGGATCCATCCGTAAACATGGTCCAGATTTTCTTTTCATTGTCTAGCGTCTCTTGGTACGAGCATTCGGCCAAGAATTCCGCTAGAGCCTGAGCCTTGACGGCTGCCCTCGGCTGGTAGCTGATGCTGAACTCAGTGAGCTTAAAAGCCCACTTGGCCAGCCTACCAGATTTTTCGACTTTGCCGAGAACTTTTTCCAGCGGCTGATCAGTTAGGACCACTATTTGATGGCAATCAAAATAGGGCCTCAGCTTCCGAGCAGCTACCACTACTGCAAAGGCGACTTTCTCGAGTAGAGGGTAGCGAGTCTCGGCGTCCGTCAGAGTGTGACTGACGAAGTAGATCGGTTGCTGAATTTTATTTTCTTCCTTCAGCAGCACTGCACTGATGGTGGCTGGGCTAACAGCCACGTACAGATACAAAATCTCTCCCTCTACCGGACTAGCCAGCGTTGGGAGTTGAGCCAGATGCTCCCGGAGCTGCTTGAAGGCTTCCTTTTGCTCTTCTTCCCAAACGAGCTCTTTTGTTTTTAGGAGTTTCAAGGCTTTGAAGAAAGGTAACCCCTTATCCGAATCTCTAGAGATGAACCTCGAGAGGGCTGCCATTCTCCCGGTGAGCCGCTGAACATCCCGCTTTGTTTTCGGCTCAGGAAGATCGAGCGCTGCTTTGACTTTGGAGGGATTGGCATCAATCCCCCTTTTGCTGACCATGAACCCAAGGAATTTCCCTGACTTCACGCCAAAGACACACTTCTTCGGATTCAGCTTTATTTGATGCTTTCTTAAGGTGGCGAAGGTTTCAGCCAGGTCCTTAACATGGTCTTCAGATTTTTTGCTTTTGACGATTGAATCGTCCACATAAACCTCCATGTTTCGGCCTTTTTGATCGGCAAAAACTTGATCCACCAACCTTTGATAGGTTGCCCCCGCATTTTTCAATCCGAAGGGCATCATTTTATAATTGTACACCCCGGCGTTCGTGACGAATGCCGTCTTTGCTCGATCGTCGGGGTGCATGAAGATCTGATGATACCCCGAGAATGCGTCCATGAAACTAAGCAAGGCATGGCCACTTGTCGAGTCAACTAGCTGGTCGATCCTCGGCAAGGGATAGAAATCCTTCGGACAAGCCTTATTTAGGTCCGTGAAGTCAACGCACATTCTCCAGGTGCCATTGGCCTTCTGAACCATCACCACATTTGCCAGCCACTCTGGATACTGGCAAGGCTCGATGAAGCCTGCGTCCAGCAACTTTTTGACCTCGGCTGCGATGTCTCGGTTCTTGTTAGCGGAGTAATTCCGCTTCTTTTGCTTAATTGGTCGACACGTTGGGTCAACATTAAGCTTATGGGAGATGAGGTTTGGATTTATCCCGGGCATATCAGCTGCCGAGAAAGCAAACACATCCCTGTTGTCCCGAAGGAGTTGAATAAGTTCACAACGGGTGTTCGGATCAAGGTCCATCCCGATTGTTACGCATTTTTCAGCATCTCCTTCGGTCAACTCAACCATTTCAGTCTGTTGGTCCATGTCCATGGCCGATGGACTGGACTCTTCACAATTTGGCCTGCTGTCTATGTCAGCAGGCGTCGCAGACTTTTTCTTCTTCGGTTGGCTCTCTAAGTCTTTCGGCTCAGATGAAGAGCTAGCCTTTTCCCTTTCTGGCCCTTTTTCTCTGGGCACAGAACCTTGGGCCGAAGCACTTAGGCCTTTCGGCTTTTTTGTGCTGGGCTCTCTTTCTTTTTCTTTCTCCTCCTCATCCTCATCGTCGTCATCTGGGCGACTAGTGGATGGCTTGAGGTAGTTGCACCTTCGGGCGTCCTTTTGGCTGCCTTGGATCCTTTCGGGGAAGCCAGCGTCTAAGACGTAAATCATCAGCTGATGATAGGTTGAGACGACCCCTTGGATCTCGTGAATTATGGGTCTCCCCAAAATCACGTTGTACATTGAAGGAGCGTCAGTGACCAAAAATTCAGTCATGACATTCCTGGCTGCCTCGTCGCAGCCGATGGTGACAGGAAGTGTCACCTTCCCATCTGGATAAGTTGAAGCCCCGTTGAACCCGGATACTGGATAAGGTACCGGCGTAAGGTGCTTGGGCTTCAGCTTGATTTGATTGTAGGCCTTTCGGAACAGAATGTTTGCTCCGCTGCCGCCGTCAACAAGAACCTTGCTGACGTCGTGGTTGGCCACCGTGGCGATGATCACCAACGGGTCCTCGTGAGGGAATGTTACCCCCCGGCAGTCGGCGGCTGTGAACGTCATGTTCGGCATCGGCGACTGAGGAGGCTGAATGTCAGCGTTGTTCACCTGGTGGGTCAGAGCCCTGAGGTTTCGCTTGTGCTCCCTCCGAGAGCATATTCTTCCCGAGATAACATTGATTGGAGAGAATTTTCCCTCCGCATTTTTGCTGTTCTTCCGGGGGAAGTCAAGGTCTTGCCGAGAGTCCTTTGTTGATTTCTCGGCCTCCTTTTTCTCGCGGTGATCCGCGATGTATTTTTTCAAGTATCCCTTCCGGACCATGTCCTCGATCTGGTCCTTCAGCTGGATACACTCCTCAGTGTTATGTCCCGGAGATTCGTGGAACTCACACCACTGATTTTTATTTTTTCGCTGATACCACTCTGGGAGTGGTCTCGACTTTCGGTAACTCTGCTCTTCCTTTGTCACGCTGTAAATTTTGGCGCGTGGAAGAGAGAGTGGAGTGTAGGACTCGTATCTGCCTGTGAATGGGGCAGATTTTTCCTTCTTCGGCTCGTTGGCCGAAGATTGTTCCGAGGCTTTCGCCTTTCCCTTCGTCTTATGGCCTTGGCCTTCAGACGGTTGTTTTTGTTTCCCATTCCCAGATTGGGGTTGGGCTTTTGTTTTATTCCACTCCTCAGCTCGGATGAATTTGTCCGAGGCATTCAAAGCTTCCTCCAAGGTCTGCGGGGTGTGCATGACCATGAAGTCCAGGAACTTCCCGGGCTGAAGGCCATTATGCATTGCAAAAACGGCTAGCCCTTGGTCCAGCTGAGAGACGCTGGATGACTCGTTGCTGAAACGGGTCAAGTAGTCCCGGAGACTTTCGGTCTCCCCTTGCTGCAGGCCCATGAGCTCAGCAGTGGTTTTCTCTCGGCGGTTTGCCGTGGAGAATTTGCTCTTAAACTTGGTGGACAGGTCGTCCCACCCCGTTATAGAGCCTTCCTTTACTCTCTTGGAGATCCATGCTTGCGCGACCCCCTTGAGAGTGGTGGGAAAATATTTGCACCAGGTCGCTTCGGACCTTTGGCAGAGATGCATGTGCCCCTCGTAGGAGGCGATATGGTCCTTCGGATCCGAAGTCCCATCATAGGTGATGTGCGACGGTATTTTCACCGTGGGCACATGCTCTTCCAGTATCCATTGCTCGAATGGGGAACTGGTGGGTAGCATAACGACCTTGCCTTTATTCCTGGCCGAAGGGACCGCGCTCCGCCTTCTCAGAGAGGCAGAAGTGGTTTTCGTCCCTGACTGGGAAGTCTGGGCCTCGGCGGTGGGGAACGAGAGGCGACTATGCACGCCCGGCTCCCTGCCGCCGAGTCGGTCGAGTACGCTTCGGCGAACAGTCTCAGGCTGCTCTCGGCGAGCAGATTCTGGCCGAGAGGCTGAGCTGCTGCTCCTATGCGTTTCTGGCCGAGTGGTTGAGGATCCTTTGAAAAATTGAGGGTTCTTCTTCCTCTCTCTTTCAGTTCTCCAGGAATCCTCCTCCCACTTTTCCAGCTCCCGGAAGGAGGGAGGTTTCTCCCCCTCATGGTCCAGCTTCCTCCGCTGATGCCTAGTGTGCGGAGGAGTTCGGTCACGAGGTGGAGGCATATTTTGTGCCCTCATTGCCTCCATGAGCACTGCCAGAGCTCTTGCCACCTCCTCCGAGCTGGGCCCCGTCAAAGGGGTCCTCGGCTGAGTGTGGGAATGAGAGCGGATGGTCGATGGTTGGCTTTGGGGCATTGAGTGAGTCCTATGATCGGACTGACTTCTGTTAGACCGAGAGGGACTCGGTCTATAATGAGAGTTGTGAATTACGGGAGAAAGAGAATCCTCCCGGTCTGATCCTCCCCCCGAACTGGCACCCTTGGGAGAGTTCCGGTCCGGTGAGGGTGATGGAGTAGGAGTTTTAGGCCTTTCGCCCGCTCCTTGACGGAGGCTTTTGCTCTTGCGGTTCTTAGCCATTGCTACTAAGATGATTGCAAGATGATTTTGATTAAAGGTTTGGCTTAAAGATTTTTGAAAGTCTTCCCCACAGACGGCGCCAAATTGTTTCGGATGAAAACCATGGGGCCTTGCCGAAGGCCCGCTGAAGTGGCTGAAGACTGGTTCGATCCAATTGATGCTGGGTCGAAGGTTTCCTGCACAACTAAATCACGTAAACTGGCCTCGGGGGTGGATCCGAGGAAGACCCCTCCGATGCCGAAGTCAAACAGTGTTTAGAGAGAGAAAGCTATGCAAGAGAATTAATTGCTTGAGGCTTTTGTGAATGATCTATTAATGAATGAATTGAAGGCTTATATACCTTTGCATATGAGGAGAGGAGAGTAATTGAGCCCTTAAATAGTCATGGGCTGACCATGGCAATTCGGACCAAAGGACTCTTGGTTGACTTGGCTTGATTGGAGGCTCGGGCCTTGACCTTGGAATATTGAATCATTTAGTGACCAGGCCCAATAAGATAATTGGACCCAAATAAATGACTAGGCCCAATTAGATAAATTGGACCCAAACACAAAGTATAGAATAAGATTTGTGAGGAAGATATTATACGCATTTATAAGCTGCAGTACCATTTAGAGGTTTATTTGTAATTTTGTATATATATGGAATGAATTGAATCAAAGCTCGAGACATGATAAATTGATGAGTAGGTCGTTAGTTGATTGACTAACAAGCTGCAGTACCATTAGCTAGTACAACATGGCACACACGCCATTTAATTATAAGATATTATGAATGAGTGGAAAGCTTTTGATGATTTACATTGAGATATTGAGAGCCTTTAAATAGGCTTACAGTTGGTTACAAAAGCTAAGGCCTAGAGTATTAACAAGATAAAGGATATACACTAACTATGCTTAGGATAGACTTAAACGACTAACCAGCTATTTACAAAAGATAGAAACAATAGATTAATACTAATCTATGTTGAATTAGTCAAGTTAGTTATAGAGGATCTTTATCTTCGATATTAACTGGTTTATTGCTAAAAAGTTGGGTCTGGTCTAGATTTAATCGCACATTAAGTATTGAAGATGTTAAAATACAAGTAGTAAGTAAAATTATACAAGTACATAACAACCATGTTGATAATAATAGTTTTAGTGTTAGTTATTTATTTATTTTATTTGTTTACTGACATAAAACAGTTTCTTGACATTATACTATGAATACCAAATCTGAATTCAGAGACAAAAGGAGTAGACTATGACTTACTATCAAATTACATTGCATTGCTAGCAAAGAAACAATTTGTAAAAGGAAAAAAAAAACATGGAACAAGCCACATCAAATTTGTATAATTTTGCAGATCACACCCGTACATTATTATTATGGCATGTTCTTAGAGTTGCTGATGATGTAATGTCATTTGATAAGGGTACCTTTGACCAGATTATTTCAAAGTTGCAGAAAATTTTTGATGGGAAAAAATATTTGCTTGTGTTAGATGATTTGTCTGGCGAGTATCCTGATAATTGGAGATATATAGAGCCTTTGTTGTCTTTCTCTAGTGAATACGGGCCGGGAGTAAGATATTAGTCACATCGCGGTCCAGCCCCATGGAGTGTCGTGGCCTTCAACTGCCAATGGCTGAAGGCGCACCTTATGAGTTGGGAAATCTCCATGAGGTAGACGCTAGACATTTGTTTCAGAGCATAGCATTTAGAAACATAACAGAAGAAGAGAAAAATCCCCTTTTGACAGAAATTGGTCTAGAGATTTGTAATAAATGTGCGAATAATATCTTCAATTCTTTCTTCTGATTTTACTATCTAGAGATGGTAGTATTTCAATGATTATTTGATCACTAGTGTCCAAGATCCAGTAAGATTTATTCTATCATTGGACTTAATTCCACAACTCTCTAAATATGAACAACAACTATTGAATTACTCTTCGTTGTTTCCTGTTGATTACGAGTTTAATAAGGTAGAATTGAATCAGCTTTGGGAGGTTCAAGGTTTAGTCGATGAAGTACCATGGGATGTTACTGGATCAAAAGAAGCATTCAATTCTTGTTTTGAGGAACTTCTTAACAAGAAATATTTCATTCAACACTGTAAATTAGATAGATCCAATTTTATAGTGTTAGAGGACCAACTCAACCAAAAGCTTAAACTAATAGTTGAGGCCCAGAAATATGTTTTTTATACTCTATCACTCCCCCTCACATGAGAGCCCGTTTGGGCTAGAAGTGTGGATGCAACATGGGCCCTCCTCATACCCAGCACTTAATATTCCACTTGAAAGTGGGGGTGGATGAGATTCGAACCCGTGACCTTTGTGTCACGCCGGCTCCGATAACATGTTAGTGGGGTACTCGAATCTTTAGAAAACTTCCATGCCCTCGAGGAGCTAGAAGTTGACGGTTGTGAAGAATTGAACTGGGAAGATATGAAAGATGTCGACGAAGAGAGTAATACTGACAGGGCAGCTGCTGCTTGGAAAGGCCTTAAGAGTCTCCATTCTCTAACATTGACAAACATGTTAAAACCCGAACCCTTACCAAGGGAACTTGTTTGTTATAGAGAACTCAAGGAGCTCTATCTCTTATGGCTTTATAACATGACTGTCCTTCCAGAGTCAATTGGGTGCCTCTCACAGCTTGATCGGTTTGTCATCCGGTACTGTCCAAAATTGAATAAAATCCCGGAGTGTTTTCCTAATCTCAAGTGTTTGTTATAGATAATCTCATCTGATTATCTTGTACCCTTAATAAGTTTGTGATCTGAAGTTTAATCAAGGGAGAAAAATTGATTTATGTCAAAGAACACTACCACTGCTTTCAAAATAGTTGTTAGATTGATTAAAGTGGGAATGTGGAATTGTTTTTTTTTTTTTTTTTTTTTTTTTTTTCCCTAAAATTTAGGATGCATGATTGCTGATACATCCTTAAAGATTAGAGGTAGCTACAAGTGGTTTATGCCTCAATTTAATTAATTATTAGGATGGGTGATGCACAAAATCAAAAATTTGTAACAAATTGAAGTCGAATCAAGGAACTAAACTTGCCAATCTTTATCTTTTCATCTTCTTCTACTTGAATTCCATTCTAATTAATTTTATTGCATTGCTTATAAGAATTGACATGGACTTTTACTTTTTTTTTTTTTTTTTTTTTTTTATGTTGATATAATCATAAACACAAATTCTTATATGTTAAAGGGGTGAATTTGTTAGTGTTTTAGGAGTTACACCATCACTGTTACAGGAGTCACTTAATAAAAAAAAAAAGGTTGTTACCTAAATTGAGTCGTCATAAAGTGGTATCATTTCTATTAGTATTTTCTAATTCCTATTACCATTTCTATTTTACTCTGCTCAATTCAACTCTCACTTAATAAAAAAAAAATAAAGGGGTATAAGTAATAGTGGATATCATGTGAGGAGATATATACATAAACTATATTTAGAGCCTGTTCTCATTGAGTGAACTGAACTGAATTGAAATGAATATTTTATAAGAGAAGGAAATTAAGAGCTGAGCTGAGCTGAACTAAACTGAAAATAAACGTATGAGAATAGACCCTTAGTATATAAAAGAAGATGTTTAAAAAAAATAATGCACTTAAAAACGATCAATTTAAAAAAAAGATGTATATTAAATGAAAAAAAGGCTCCGAATCCACAAGCAATGCCAACCGGCGAAGGAATAAAAAATCATCGATCTCAAGATCTCTTAGAATCGGGAGGAAAATTCTAATCACTTGAACCTGGCATCTCACTCTCGTGATAAATAAATGGTAAGTGCAAAAGATTAATTATATTATACGCTGTAAATCACTTCATTTATCCAAAGCACTCAACATAAATATACTGTTATATTTAATATTGATATTTTTTTTAGTAAAATTTAAATCGTAGAATGATAAGGAGTATCATACTTTAAAAAAAAGAAAAAAAACAAAACAAAACCGTGTAATCAGTCTTAAAATCAGGAAATTTAAAATTCTGTTACCAATTACATCCTTTTTTGTTTAAAAATAAATAAATAAATAAGATAGGAAAATTTTAGAATTCGAATAAGAGTAAAAGTATATCTTTGTGACTTATATGACTTGTATATATATATCCTAATATTCACTGTGATCTGTCTTCAAAAAAAAAATATTCACTGTGATCTAGGCTCAAACAAAAATTAAAAAAATTAAAGGATGACGGATGTTAAGTTTGAAAAATTTGTGTTCGAGTTGGAGAGATTGGGATGTTTAGGGTTCTTATTATCTTTGTTTTTATCAATATATTTTCCTTCCCTACATCTCTTTACGGCCATCGTGCAGCTAATAGTCGGTGTAATTTTCATTGTAACTAATATTAACATCCTCATTAATTTCATTCTTCCGGTAACTATTCTATCTCTCTTGTTTTTATGTTTTTATGTTTTTATTGTTTTAGATCGAGTTAATTTTCGTTAATTATGTGAAAACTGAATTATTTTTTTTAATTGGTTTTGTTCGTTTGCACTATACTGACTATGGAGTATATATTGAAGTGCTTTAAGTTTTTAGGATTATTTTTGTTAGGGTAAGTTTAAATTGTATTACATCAATTGATTATGTGGATTTTTTAAGCTTCAATTGGTTTTTTTTTTTTCCTCCGATATCTACCGTTTTATTTTTAGAGAATAGAAGTTTTACTCCATACTTCTTTAACTTTATCAAATTTGGATTTTAAAAAAATTACGAACAAAATTATCATGATATTTATAGTATATTTTTAAAAAATTTATGAAAATTAGTCAATTTGATCCCTACTCGTACATCGCTCGAATCTGTATGATAATCAATCATAACAATTTGTATAATTTGTGAGATTATAGGTAGTTTTCATGTTAAATTACACTTAAAATAATTTGTTTTTATTACCGCACAGGTATTGAATTTATAATTAACTAGCGTGTTTTTAAATACTAAGTATAGATAAATTATGATTATCCCGCATATATAATATCATTATCATACATGTTTGTAGGAAACAACTTCAGAAGCATCATCAAAGGATGAGAAACTAAAGCAGATGCAAATATACGTTGACGAACTAATAATGGAGAAGAAGATGTGGGGGATGGAGAAACAAAAGCTTATGAAACAAGTATCAGAGGAGAAACAGAAGCTTACGGAACAAGTAACAATGGAGAAGAAGATGTGGGAGGAGGAGAAACAGAAACTTGAGGAACAATCAACAACGGAGAAGAAGATGTGGGAGGAGGAGAAATTGAGCCTTACGGAGCAAGTGGAGGAAGCACGAGCACGAATCGAGTTGTACACATATGAGATGATCTACCTCAAGAAGTTGTCGAAACTCGAAGAGCAAGTAAAAAACATGGAGGAGGAAAGACAAGAGTTTATGAAGAAAAATTTGGTGAACGGGGATGGGGAAGAAAAGGATAAAGATAAGGAAAAACTCGAAGAGAAGTGTAGGATATTAAGCAAGGAAAAGAAGGAGCTTTCAAAGGTGGTTGAAGAGTATAAGGTTTACGAACAAAATGTGGGTGAAGAGTTTAAGATTTACCAACAAAATTGGGAGTTTGAAAGAAATAACCTAAAGTCACAGATTGATCACCTATTTAATGTTATTGCAAAATATGATGAACTTAATAATCGCCAACAATATATGATTGTACTCCTTTCAGGTTTTACCGACCAATACCGTCACAATGCGGCCTACCAGAGTACTGAGGAAACAAGCGATATGTCACCTGATTACTAGACTTTAAATAGTTACATTTTAGTGGTAGAAATTTATTTCATTATTGATTGGATCTTAATTAATTTGCTTTGTTTTTGTTTTATCATCATTTTTTAAACCGTTTTACTTCGTATATAATTGTTATCAATGTAGGTTGTTTGAACAGGGTTGCTTAATCTAGCTAAATTAATATTGTCACTCCAATATTTCCTT
Organism: Chenopodium album; assembly: GCF_948465745.1. Taxonomy (NCBI): domain Eukaryota; kingdom Viridiplantae; phylum Streptophyta; class Magnoliopsida; order Caryophyllales; family Amaranthaceae; genus Chenopodium; species Chenopodium album. The sequence goes on along the minus strand of NC_137842.1, from coordinate 70,401,123 downwards.
GTAAATTTAAGATGATAATTGTTGATACACATCCCTAAAGATGAGACATAACTAGGTACCTAAGCTACATCTCTCTAATTTTGTTATTGGTCAGTTAGTTGATTACTATATCAAAGAAACAAATTAATGGACTGTTAATCTGTTATACGCATTTCCACTCACATTATATGACTGCATCATTAATACAGAAAACAGGCTAGAAAACTGCCTGAAACTACGTTAATTAATCACATGCATTATTAGACCTTACCGATTTAATTTAGGGGAGAGCAATACTCTTTACATGCCCATTATTAAGTGCACCTAAATTAAAGTAATACAAGTATTTCTCAATAAATCTCAACACAAACATACAAGTTCCGTTTGATACTAACGAAAGCTTGGCCTAATAGTAGAATACCTAGATTTCGGGTTTTGATCTTTATGTCACATGATTCATCGAGCATAGACAAACTAGGCCAAACTTTCCCCTACCCCAAATTTGTTAAGGAGTCTGGTGGATTAAGGCTAAATTTAGGGAGGTTAGGTCGTTTACTTTAAATTATACATGATCAAATTAATTTAAAACTACAATGAAATTTCATTCATTCATATAATTCAATGATGTACGTAAACGTACAATTTTCTATTACAACAATATAGAGTTGAGTCACACTTCTAGGTTGCTATATCCCTGTAAAACCGACCAACTTTGTCAGCCCAAATGTGACTCCCATGGCTATCCATCCACCTACCAAGACTCTTATTGATGATCTCAAGGCCGGAGCCTTTCCTAGGACAGCCCCGAGCCAACCAAAGGCGAATAGCGCGAGTGTTACCGTTACTAGCACCGAGACCAACCTTGCCTTGTAGGACTTTATGAATGCGGCTGCAAGGAGTGGCACCCCTCCTCCGACTGCAAATGCCGCTGCTGAAGCAGCCGCGGCACATAGCGGGCTTGGTAGGGCCCGCTTTTTATCATCCAGGGAGCCAGGCGGGCTAGGATGGTCCTCTTGGTCACGGAAGAGTTGTGCAAGCTCAGCATCCCGTTGGGCCCAAACCGACACAAGCTCGCCTAAGGCCATGCTACACGCCCCACCAAACAAGCCCGCAAGCCCGGTTAGAGCCATCGTACCCGGGTCGGGCCGGACTGCCCCGACCCCAATCATAAGTGAGGCTACAGATAGGAGTCCGTCATTCGCCCCAAGGACCGCGGCCCGGAGCCATTGGGCACGTTTCGAGTAATCCGGGCCATCGGACTCGTGTTCAATTTCGATGCTTGGAGTGATGGTAGGCTTCACTTGGTTGAAGGAGGGTTTTTCATTGTTGTTAGAATGATTAGAAGACATAAGAAAAACTTTTGCAAGGACAAAAAAAAAACTGAAAAAAAAAATAATGAGAAGTTTAGGAAAATGAGAATGAAGCTTAATGATGTTTTCCTAAGATTAAGGCAAGAGAGTGTGGAAGACACACTCAGGTTGTTAAGGGATATATATAAGCAACTAAGCAAGGGTCTTTGGCGTGTGGAGGGCACACTTTTATCACTATTCCTAATTTTTTTCAGGTGTGTACGTAAATGAAAAGAGAACATTTATCATATTCTCTTTAAATAAAGTATTTCATAAAAATTTAAAGCATATGGTAAAAGTGATTGATCAAGTGATAAAAAGATGCTTGGTGTGTTGGAAAATTGACGCACCAAATCAGATTATATATAAGGCGGTGTTGCATGATGTAAATTAAAGAATCTTGAGTGTTCATACCTAAAACTAAATTTGTGAATGGGTTGATTAGACCAATCGTATTTTAGCACCTAAATCGTCTCTACACGTTTAATAGTGTTTAACTTTTTTAATTCTCTAAAAAAAAAATAGAGTTTACACGAAAATAGCAGAATAAATATAATACTGGTAATTTTACAAGATAAGTAAAGTGAAAGCTCTATCATAACTATCGTGTTAATGGTGAGGGTAAAGGAATCTCAATCTTCAATAAAATTAGTGTGGCAGCATAAAACGTGTTGATAGTCTTTAGTTTGATAATTGCCATTATAGAAGAAAAATGAGCAGAACATATGATAAATGCACAATCTTTCCTTTTTTTTTTGGGTGAGTTGGATGAATTTGTTTTCTGTTACTTTGATGGCGCGTAATCTATTTGTTCTTCTCTCAAAAAGATTGGTTATCCTTCTTTCACATGTGAAATAGCTAGCCAAACACGAACATATGAAGTAGAATTGTTTTATCTATCTTAACTTGCGGTCAGTCCAAGTCCGAGGATATAAATATGGGTGCGCACAAAATCATAAAATTGTAACAAATTGAAGTCGAATTATGTAACTAATCTTTATACGTAGTATAATTTTTTTAAAAACAAAGCTTATCTGATATGAAATCAAAAGTGTTAATACGAGTTCAAAAAGTGATGTTAGAATCACTTAAATGTATATCGATATCGAGTAAGCATAAGAAGGAATAAAATAAAACCATGGCAAAATTTGATGATTGAAAATGACACCAAAAAAATTTATTTAAAGTTAAAACGATAGTATAGATAATGGCATGCAAGACGTGTGGGGACGAAAGAGCAAACACCCAGGCTTTAATGGTGTAAATGTTAACGAATAACGATTGTTGTGTAAAAAAAGTGATCGAAAATAAAAATAATAATAATAATAATTTTTGCCGAACACGCCCATAGAGTGGTAGAGTAGCTCCAGCCTCTAGTTACTAGTAGATAAATTTATGAGTTCTTTTTATACATGAAATAAAAAAAAAAATTATATAAAAAATAAGTGTTGCCTAAAAATCAGGAAATTCAAAATTGTGTTACCAATTTACGGAGTATTTATTTATTTTATAAAAAGGGAAAATTTTAGAAATCAAATAAGATTAACATATAGTACATATTTTCCCAACTAAGAATTAGGGTTACACTAGATGGTTTGTTTGAATTTTTAAAAATAATTTTTTTAAAACCTATATTTATGTGCTAAAATTTGTTATATATTTAGATAAAATTCCTAATATTAAAAGATAATATTTTATATTTAATTAATTTAAATTGAAAAATTTCATTCGCCAATTTTGCTTACATGGCATTTGAATTATTTAATTATAAAAGATTTTAATAATGTCCTATTTAATTGGTTACTACTAAAATTTATAATCACACTAAGAAAATTAGATCCTATGTGGCCTCTAAAAACTCGGGAAAAAACTCCCCTTTATATATATATATTAGATTAGATTTTAGCATATACTCACCACGATCTAGGTTAAAAACTAAAAAGGGTGGGGAAAAAAAACAAAATAGGATGGCATATGAGGTTGAACAATGGGTATTCGAGCTGGAGAGGTGGGGATGTATTGGGTTCATTGTTTCTTTGCTTTTGGGAAATTTTACTTTCCTAAAGACTATTACGGTGGTTTCGCAGTATTTTGTTGGTTTAATTTTCATAATAACCAATGTTTACCTCATTAATGACAGTCTTAAGGTAACTATTCTCTCTATCATCATATTTTATTAATCGTAGTAATTCTACTTGAATATTATGATATGATTTTTTTTTTTTTTTTTTTTTTTTAATCTATATGTGAAATTGTGGTTTTGTTCTCTGCATCATTGTTAAAGTCATACTCCTCCGTTTCATAATTAGAAGTCTATTTCCCATTTTTTACGGAATTTAAGGAAATTGATTGAAAGTACAAATATACATGTGGAGTTATAGAGATAAAGAGAAAGAAAAAAAAATGGTTCAGAATTATGGAAATTGAATAATGGGATTGACCTCATAGGATCAAAGCAGGTTTAGTTGGTCTTGTATGGACCCCAGGGCCGTCTTTAGACATGTTTTTTCTCACACACGTAACAGGGCCCCTCAAAATCAGGGCCCCATAATTTAAAAAAATAAAAATTATAACCTTACAAATTCACCTTCTTCCTCGTAAAAGACCATCATTTTCAAACTAAAACCTAAAAATTCATCTTTGATTATGAAGATATATTTGTGGATTTTGCTTCAAAAAATATTAAAAGGATGACACTTTTTAAATAAAAAGTTTTTGTTTGTTGTTTTATTGAATTGCTATGAAACTTATTACTATGAATATTTAAGCTCTATAATAATTTGTAGTACTGTACTCGAAAAAAAAAAAAGCCATTTTATAATAATAATATTTTTAACCTTTTAAAATAGTCCTCCAAAATTGAAGGGCCCGATTTTAAAAGTTAGAACAGGGCCACCAAATTGTCGGAGACGGCCCTGATGGACCCGGTCTACAATAAATCCAAAATTTGACACTTTCAAATAATATAAACACATTCTAGATGATATAATCACATTTTTAGATGATATAATTATCTTTTTGTGAGGCATATTTTGAATTATATAATCTCATAGTAAATCATTTAATGAGATTATATAATTATATTTAGGATGATAAAATTTAAAAATCATCTTTTGAATGATGTAATTTACTATTTGATATTTTTTATAATGATAAATTCACTTTTTAAGTGATACATTTATATAACAGTTTCAGGATGATATAATCACTTTTGTAGTAATATAATCACATTTCGTATCATATAATCACATTCGTATGGTATACTAGAAGGTTGGGTCTACAATAAGTTATTTTAAACCGGGTCTATTCTAGTCTTTACATAATGGGAATACTTTTGTGCTAATTTTCTTTAGTATTTATTCTAAAGCATGTATTGAAATTACAATTACGTAGTATAATACAATCATTAATCATACACATTTGTAGGGAATTGCTTCAAAAATATCAAAGGATGAGCAACTAAGGCAGAAGCAAAAATCCATGAACAAACTAATAACGGAACAGCAGGTGCAAAAAATAAAGGATGGGCAACTACAGCAAGCCCAAATAAACATTCAAACACTAATAATGAATAAGAAGATGTGGGAGAATGAGAAGCAGATGCTTACAGAACAACTAACAAAGGAGAGGAAGATATGGGAGGATGAGAAACAGAAGCTTACGGACGAACTCAAGGAAGCAAGTGCACGGTACGAGGAATACACAATACTCGAAGAGGGATTCAAAAAATTGATTGAGGAAAGACAAGAGCTTTTGGTGAAAGATAAGGTGAATGAGGAAGATAAAGAAAGACTCGAAGAGAAGTGTACGATATTAATGAAAGAAAATGAACAGTTTTTAAAGGTGATTGAAGAGTTTAAGGCGTACCAACGATATTCGGTTTCTGAAATAAATTACCTAATGCTTACAATTGATGGCCAAAAGAACCATATTCAGCAGTACAAGGAGCTTGTTAATTTGCAACGAGACTTGATTTCTAACAACCATCACAATGCGTACCAGAATGCTGAGACTGCAAGTCATATGGATCAAAATTATTATTAATTAACTATAATCAAGTTAAAGTACTGCAATTTGGTGATAATTTTTTTTTAAAGCATTTTAGCAATTGTTTAGATTAGCTTCAAAAAAAAAAAGCAATTGTTCTTAATATTGATTGGATCTATTTTTGGTTTTTCTTTCTGATTCTGAATCCATTTTACAATAGGTGTGATTTTGAAGAGAAATTTGGAACAAGGAACAAGGAGTGGGACAAAAAAGGCGATATTTAGGCAACGAGAGAGGATCGGCTCTCACCTTATCAGACACATTAAGCTATGGTGTCAATATTTGATGAACCATATACTATGAAATAATCCTGAGGCCCCGCTAGTCATATCGTTCTACATTTTAGCGACAATGTAAGAGCATGAACATGATGAGAACCTTACTTTCTCAACATACATATTGCACATTTTCAGACACAGAATAATGATGTCCATTATCAGCAGAATAATTTCATACCATCAGAAATTGTGCTTACACTACAAATGTTTTAAGATAACGATAGCAAAAACTTACATAGTTATGCTTCACTTCCATTGTAAATAGCACAAAAACAAGTACTACTAATGAGCCGAATGGACAGACCAGGTTTTAAATTAGTTTCTAGATAGTTTTCGACCAAAACAAAAGGGCGACTCTTGATATCAACAGACTCCTATTCTATAAACATTTTAGGTGAGATGCAGCTCCCATCCATGAAGTTCATTCAAAGGCCCACTGGTTCTCCCTCCTAACCTCCTCTTCCTCCTCTGGGGTGAAGTCGTTCTTGATGTTGAAGGTCTTCCTGATCTCCTCAGGAGTCTTGCCTTTGATCATGTCAGCCACAGTTTGGCAGGTCAAGTCCAGCAGACTCTTGATGTTCAGGTAGTTAGCAGCCTAAACCAAGAATAAATGCACTGAAAATCAGTATCGAGATTGACAAATCAGAGAAACAAAACATAAAGAGAGGAGTAATGGATAATTGTCACAACAGACCCAAAAGTAAGCAGTAGAGCATCATAAGAGCATTCAATCAAAGATGGTCCCAACTTAGTCATGCCATTAGAATCTTAATGTTGCAGTGAATTTCTGCTGGCATGAAATGGGCAAACAAAGCTACTATAAGGGAGCAGAGCAGAATATAACTGATCAAAAAGATGGAAGAACTAGAGGTACAGGGGAGAAAATACAAGTTTCTCAACATGAGAAACATGTCAATTGGGTATTTTGGTCTAACGAAAGCTTAACAACGCTAACCCACAAATAACATACCCATCTTTCCTCAACAATGAAGTTTAAGAATCCTTCACCAATGGAGGTCTAGAAATTCTACAACCATGAAAAAAACACTCACAAATAATGACAAACACCTACCATTTAGGGTTAACCCAATATAAACTATTGAATTAGTGTGTTGGGGTCGGGGTTTGATCATGCAAATAAATTATCAGAGAAACAGAAACCATCATGTTAAAAACTTGATAATCAGACAAATTGCTGCAATCCATAATTCAAGTTCATTTCTTTCTAAACAAAACCATAAGCACAATACAGATTATCAACAGGAGCCAGTGAATGAACAAAAAACCCTTGAATAAAAAGAAAGCTGAGTCGGAAGAATAAAGTTTTAGGAAATAACAATTAGATGATGGAAAAATCTCTAATCCCATCCATTTGGTTGGTGATTTGCAAATCAATGGGGTTTCAAAATCATGGTTGGGGGTTGGCAAATCAATGGGGTTTCATAAAGCCCGAAACAGTTAGGGCTTTGCAAATCAATGGTTTCAAAAACCCGAAACAGCTGGGGGTTCGCAATTCGAAGCCGAAAATGGCTGGGGATTTTCAGAGCTTTCTAGAACTTGGAAGGCACATATATAGGTGGAACTTCAAATTCCCAACAGCACAGGGCATCGCAGCTAAATTAGCATAAACAAAATCAACCAACAGGTCTACAAATAACTACAACTTCCAATCCTAAACATCCAACTTAACTTCATATGACATCAACATGTAATCAACCAACAGGTCTACAAATAACTACAACTTCCAATCCTAAACATCCAAATTAACTTCATATGAACATGTAATCAATTGTAAAAAATAACCAAAAACTAGCAATTCAAGAGCGTCCCAACAAACAATTACACAAACATAACTTCATCAAACATCAAAAATCATTTCAATCAATTACAGAAACGAGAAATTAAAGTTTAACTTCAAAACAAATTAATCCCCAAAATAATTTAATTCAACAATCAAATGACGACGACCAAAATTCACCAAAACACCCAACAAATAATCACATTTTAAACCAAATGAACACAGATTTAGATCTAGAAAATCACATAAACAGCAAAATCAGAAAATTGAACCCAAAAAATAAATTAAGAGCACAAACACTAAATTAAAACAAGATCTAAAATCTAGAGAAAAGGGAGAAATGAAGAGAGAGAAAAGTAGAATATACCAAAATGAGATCAAAAAGGGTATTCTGGTCAACTTTGACAAACTCAGCATCCCAGCTCTTAAGTTCATCATCAGCAGTAGAATTAGTAGAAGATCGATCTTCAGCAGAAGCTTTAGAAGCAGCAGCATCAACATGCTTCTTACAGTACTCAATCACCTTGGAAAGGATCTTACCAGTAACATTAGGAAGAGGAATCGCGTTGTCGGCGCAATCATCTTCGATCATATGCTTGATTGTCTGAGATTCCAAGGCGACAATCTCTTCGACATCGAATTGCTCGTTGTCGGAGGATTTCAGGGTAACCTTCTTGGAAGTGGCAGCCATTGATGAAGATTGTTTTGGAGGAGAGAGAAAATGAAGCGGCAGAGAAAACCCTAGCAGATCCGAAATGAGGAGAGAGAAAGTGATGGAAGATGGTGGGGATGTAAAATGTAAATGGATTTTGAGGGGTTATATATAGAGTTGGTTGTCAGCCCTAGGGGTCCTGTGTCGTTTCTCATACTCCGTATGTTGTCACTTTTTAATTGCCTTTTTCTTTTAAAAAAACAGTACTCGTATTCTGTAATTTGTACGTCTTTTTATTACATGCCTATTTTTTATTTTGTACGAGAATTAAAAAAGTTAAATTCATAAAATTAATAATTAGGAGTATAAATATATACTACCTCCGCTCCAATTTACTCGCAACAAAGGAATATTTTATGTCTACAAATAATACCCCTTTGTTGCGAGTAAATTAGACCGGAGGTAGTATATGGGGTTAGAAAGAAAGAAAAAGTGATTGGAAATTATAAGAGAGAAAGTATTGGATATTGATGTTTAAAGTACAAAAAAATAATAATAATAAAAAAAAAAACAAATCATCGAAAAGAGAATAATATTGTAAAAACAATACAACCTTTAAATAAAAACAAGCACTTAATTTTGATGACCCAAAAAGAGAATACAGACATGTAATAAAAAGACAGAGGGAGTACTTCAATTGATAAATTTAGAAATTCATGACAAAAACATGTGTATACTCTCTATCTGTATAGATTAATACGAGTATACGACTTGGTAAGAAGGACTCGTCACCTTCCAAACATCGAGCCAAATCATCACCCAAACAATTTTAACCATTACACCACGTCACGCAACAAACCATTATTACTTCGTACAATACACTACATCACCCAAGTGGCCAAGTAACCAAGATTACTCCGTGTACAAACACATAAGGATAAAGAGATTTGAACCCTCTACTTCTTATAATGAAGATGACTATTTTAATCACTAACGGTCAAATATCAACTACTCCTTCGTCCCATAATTTGGTGCCTAATTCTCAAAAAAAAAAAAAAAAAAAAAAAAAAAAAAACACGGTAATTAAGGAGAATGGTGGAGGTAGGGAAATATTTTATTCATTGAAAATATAAAAAGTAGAGAATAATGTATGAGAATAATAAAAAGTACGGAGTAGATAATATTGTATGAAAAAGAGAAAAATAAGTACCGATGGAGTATGTTATGAATATGTAAAAAGTTACTCCGTATTTTTAAAAACAGGCACAACATTTTGGGAAACCCCAAAAGAAATACTAGCACGAAATTATAGAATTAATAGAGTATGTTGTTACGGAGTAATATGTAAAAAAAATAATAATAAAAATGTAAACAACAAGATTCAATTTATCAAATCATAGAATAACTCAATTTTGATTTGACAATGACAATTTCAATTTTAAAAAATCTTTACAAAAATTTATCCATATACATTCGAGAGTAGCATCCTAAAACAACATACAGGCTAATCACTAGTCCCTTTATTAATTACCGTAGCTATTCCGCTTTCTACTTGCCTTTTTTGGTAGGAAATGCACGAACATCGATTTCCAATAACCATTTCGTCTTCCCTAATCAAGTTCTTTGCGATACTCTCATAGGTAATTACAACCATACTTGATAAATTTCCAATTTCTATTCGGACATAGAAAATTATTTATTCCGCATTATGGTACACAAGTAGAATCTAAAAGTCTAACTATTTAGAAAGACTAAAGGTCTACCGGCTCTATTTGGTTAACCTAATTTTGTTTGAAGTTATACTTGTACTCGTATTATTTAACTTTATTTAAGAGTATTTTTTATTTGACTTATTTATTTTAATCTGAACTTATTTTATTTTTTGAAATGATTTAAATTTAAATTTATACTCGTATGAAGTATTGTCTTAACAAGCTAGTGTTAACGGTCCTCATAGAGTCATAGTGTTATCTTATGAGACTATTTTCAGTGATTACAACTTACAAGACTATGAATCAAGGAAAATAAGTTTGCTTAAAAATACAAGGAGCATAATTAATTTGAGCTATCAGATGATCGATGTAATGAAACCAAGAACATTTAGGATGATCGATACTCTGTATCTTCTAGCAGTACATGATCGAATGCGAATAGGGATAGATATATAATCAAGAATAGACACATCGTCAGTTCACTGTGTACTAAACTATATTAGTTACATATATATCCATCAAGCTCCTTCTAAAAAGTGTTGAATTTTCAAAGCACAAGCTTATTACAGCAAAACTCTATTTGATGCCATGCTTCGATTTCTACAGCTTTGAAACAGGTAAACCTGCACAGTAATTGCAATTACAGTTAATATAGTAAAGTGCTAAGTGATGCATGTAGACAGTGCACAAAGGTAACTAAAGTGAATAGTACTTAGAGCTTTGGCATTGACAATGCTCGGGCAAGCTGCCGGGGGTGGAGCATTCTCATTCAAGAATGGCTCAACGCGGTTGGGGTCAGCCCATGCTGGGTATCCTTTGATTTTTCCCTGAAATTCAGAAATACAAGTTATATATATCTAGCAGGGGATTGATTACTCGTCTGCATTTACAGTTAGGGATGGAAGGCAGGGAATTGCAAGGGCACTGCAAGCCTATCACATAGTTTTGGCAGATATACAGCCTAACTCTGTCTAATAAAATACAGCATAAGACTATTTTTCGGATAATCCATATATAACACAGGTCAAGCTGATAAATGTACCAGGACATTCAGAGCTGCAAGTGTCGCCATTCCTTCACGAGTCCACTGCATGACAGAAAATTAAGAATAAAATTGGATTAGAAATTGCCGCTGAAGGACTTAACCATCATAACTAGTTGTGAGTAGATGGTGCAGAGATCAGTAAAATTCCCCCAAGTACCTTGGAAGCTGAAGCTATGTGTGGCACCACAACAGCATTCTTCATGTCAGCAAGGCCAGGTTTCATGAATGGCTCATCCTACACAAGGAAATGTTTGAATCTAAGAGGTGTCCAACAAGCAAGGTCTGAACTCTGAAACGTAAGAAAGTTATGATTGGATACCTCAAAGACATCAAGACCAACTCGAAACATGGGGTTTGCCTTCAAATGTTCAACAAGAGCTACTTCATCAATGACAGGACCCCTACTGCAGTTAATGAGAATCGCTTCCTGTTGATGAAATTTATACAAGTTTAAGCAACATTTGTCACGAACTTGCAGTAATCAAATTAGGAATTCTCCAAGAACAATTCGCTGAAATTACCTTTTTCATCATTGAGAGCCTCTCTTTGTTGACAAGATGGTAAGTTGTTTTATCCAATATAGGATGCAGACTTATCTATAAAGCATTCAATCATTTACCATTACACACAAAACTGATTACTTTTCTCCATTTCAGACAGAAGGTATTAGGAATAATAGATCACTTGAATATGCTTGGCTGGAGCTTGGTAGGAACCTTACCAAATCAGCCTGTTGAAGTACTTCATCCATACTCGCTGCTCTTTTCCAAGTGACAGGTTGCTCACCATTAGCTTTCAGGAATTCACCATAAGCTAGAGAAAGAAATCACAGAAATATCACTTAAAATTCAGATATTTAGCTCACCATGTAATTGTTGACAACTCTTCCTCCCTCCTAAATAAATATCTTAACAATCCAAAAAATAAAAATTAAATCTCCACCATATTTTGTAGAGTTATTCCAGTATGAATAACATGGGAAAGACCAAATTTTTACTCAATGAAATTAGAAATATGGTCTACTATATCAGGACTTGGGGAGTATCCGAGTATACCAGTAACAAACTTCTCCAGTCGAGTTGATTGGTACAGATCAAAATATATCAGGTTCATTTTGAATCCCTCAACCTGAGAATGGAATAGTAGCAATATGTGTGGTTAGTTGATCAGAAAAATCACCAATAGCAGTTTTGCAACTGCAAAAGAATGCAGAAACTCGTTGGGCTTATTGCTTATAAATGTTGATTCGAGCCAAGATGCAGAATTTTAAAAAACTTCTTTAAAGTATACTCGTATATACTTTTTCAACTAGTGTTTAAATCAAGAGTAAGTATTTATTAACATTAGAGCACCAATTTAAAATGTATGTTACCATCATTCTAGCATAAGCAGACCCAATACGACCAGCTCCAATGACACCAACAGTCTGCCCCTTGAGCAAGTTTCCAACAAACCTGTGATGAGAAATGCGTACTATTAGGTCCTTAAAAAGAATTCATTTACATAGAATGAAATTTAAAATGGGAATATAATTAAGAGAGCCCTTACAAATGAGGAAGCCATCCTTCATACAGACCAGCCCTCATGAACTCATCTGCTTCAACTATCCTTCGGGCAGCTGCCAAGGATAGTGAAGCCGCTAATTCTGCTGTAGTCTCAGTAAGAACTCCCTACAAAAGGCGATAATACAATAAGAAAGCTTCTTGTTCCAAACACAATTCACATTTCAAGTTTATAATGACTACAACAAAAGTGTAGCCACTGAAAGCCGTTTATAAGCTACAACAACCATTATCTCAAAATATATTGAAAATTTATAAGTGTATGATGCACTCATCCAATAATATAGTAAACCTACACAAAGTTATTGCACGGTTCCATTGACACACACACCAAACCAGAGCTCCATTCTCGATACTTCCAGGTGCATGGATTAAATTGTGATTTGCTACTTACTATTAATACTTGACAACATACACAATACTCCATATATTAATCCAGTCAATGTTACTAGCAATAGTAAAAGTTCAGATAAAAAATAAAATTAAGATAGCAAAGTCAAAATCTTACAGGAGTGTTACCAACAGCAACACCATACTTGTTAGCAGCATTAACATCAACATTGTTATAACCAACAGCCATGTTACTGAATGCTTTGCCACCTGCTTTGCTCAATGCGGAGAACAAAGTCTCTCCCCAATCTTCTGTCAACTGTAATAACATTGAATAATTCAACAAAAAATAAGCAATTATCTTAATATTCAAATGAAAATTACCATTCATCCATAAAATTAGAAATAACAAACTATAATAAATTTACCTGGCCAATTACCCCATCACACTTGTCTCCAATCAAAGCAATAATATCATCAACAGATAATATAGTTTTGTTCTGGGTACAAATCTAAATTTGAAAAAAAAAAATATTATCATTATAGAAACATGAAATTATAAAAAATCCAAAAATGAAGTGGGTGAAAAAAAAAAAACTAAAATAACCTCCACTCGACAATCTTGTTCAACTAAGAGATTGATCCAACGAGTGCCAGGCATAGATTTAGTGCTAACAACTCTGTATTTTCCACTAGGATTGTAAACTTCAATTGAAACTGGTTTTGCCATGATGAATAATTTTGGTTCAGGTAATTCAACAAACACTTGGTGTGCAAAGTTTTATTCTTGAAGTTTTTATACTTGGGAAATGGGCATGCTGTGGTGCAACCCACAGTAAGAATTGTATGTACATTCACATCAAACACATCAAGATCAAATCTTTGTGATCATTGGTTGATAAAGGTGTTATCTTTGAAGGGTGTAGAGTAATATGATGGGATTGGATGTATGTGGGCATTGTTTGTGATGTTTGGATAAAGTGGATTTGTTTTGTAGGAATTGGAAGTTTTACGAGGGCCTTTCATTTGGTAGGAAAGATAATGAGATTGTGGCCTATAGTTTTTGATCTAATGCATTGAGTTCTTGATTGCTATAGAGGTTTTTGAGGGCCCTCTCCAATTAGTTAGGAAAATTCATAGCAATTGCAATTTTTTAGAATTTTTGGTAGAGTGAAAAACCATTTCAATGTATATTACATTATTACCTCTTTTTTTTTTTTTTTTTTTTTGGTGTTGAGAGAATAGCAAAGACAAATGTTATAAACGAGATTTGATCTCATTATTTGAATATCACCTCTTCAGAATTTAACCAACAAATCTAGTTATAATTATTACTCGGAGCATAAAATTAATTATTACAGTCGTGTTTTAATATACAAAATATTACTAAATCGTATTTATAATCTTACCAGTAAATATATAGTGCACCACTTATCCCTTGAAAACATTCAAGTACAATTTTAGATAGGCTGAACTATAAGATTATACTTCAATGAGTTCAATCTTTCTATTTTCATAACTTATTGTTTGCTAGGGGTAAATCATTGATTCGAAATGTTAACAATTTCCACTTCAAGATTGATTTACCGGTTTACAAGTTGCACCGATTTCATTAACTCAAGCCTACAGCGAACATTTATGACAACATATAATGATCATAAATGGTTCCAAACGACATTATATGACCTCGAGATGTAACCCCTAAAATCTCAATGTTTTTCAACACTGGGCCCCAAAACAATCAAAAATTCTCAAAAAACGTGGATATTTGCCTTCAATATTGGAATTTTTTGACTTTTTTTCGCCTGGATATAAAAATTTCCGAAATGTTTACCATGGTACCTAATATCCTTCGGGAGTCCAATTGGGTGGGTGGAACCATCCAATTTTCCTTTAAACGACCAATTTACCGGTTTACAACTTGCATCGATTTAATTAACTCAAGCCTAACACGAACATTTATGACAACATATAATGATCATATATGGTTCCAAATGGCATTATATGACCCCGATATGTACCCCTAAAATCTCAAAACTTTTTGACAGCGGGCCTTGAAACATCCCAAATTTTTCTAAAAGCTATTTTTGAACTTTTTGACTTTTTTCGCCCGGAAATATAAATTGTCGAAATGTTTACCATGGTACCTTATACCCTCCGGAAGTCCAATTGGTTGGGTGGAACCATCCAATCTGCCTTTAAAGGCCCAATTTACCGATTCACAACTTGCACCGATTTCATTAACTCAAGCCAACCACGAACATTTATGACAACAAATAATGATCATATATGGTTTAAACAGCATTATATAACCCCGAAATATATCCCCTAGAATTTCAAGACTTTTCAACACCGGGCCTCGAAACCTCCAAAATTTCTGTAAAATAGTGGATGTTAGTCTTCAATTTTGGAATTTTTTGACTTTTTTTTCCCCCGAAAATAAAATTTGCCGAAATGCTTACTTTGGTCCCTAATACCCTCTGAGAGTCCAATTGGGTGAGTGGAACAATCCAATTTTCATTTAAACGGTCAATTTACCGATTTACAACTTGCACGGATTTAATTAACTCAATCCTACCACGAACATTTATGATAACATATAATGATCATATATGGTTCCAAACGATATTATATGACCCCGAAATGTATCTCCTAAAATCTCAAGCCTTTTCGACACCGGGCCCCGAAACCTCTATAATTTCTCAAAAAACGTGGATATTAGCCTTCAAATTTCGATTTTTTTGACTTTTTTTTGCCCGAAAATAAAAATTGCCGAAATGTTTTCCATGGTCCCTAATACCATCCGGTAGTCCAATTGGGTGGGTGGAACCGTCCAATTTGACTTTAAACCGCCAATTTAACGGTTTACAACTTGCACCGATTTCATTAACTCAAGCCTACTACGAACATTTATGACTACATATAATGATCACATATGGTTCCAAATGGTGTTATACGACCTCGAGATGTATCCCCTAAAATTTCAAAACTTTTTGACACCGGGCCTTGAAACATCCCAAAGTTCTCAAAAAGCATGGATTTCAATTTTTTGGATTTTTTTACTTTTTTTAGCCCGGAAATATAAATTTTTATAATGTTTACCATGTTCCCTAATGCCATAATGTTTACCATGTTCCCTAATACCTCATGGGAGTACAATTGGGTGGGTAAAACCATCAAATTTTTCCTTTAAATGACCAATTTACCGGTTTACAACTTGCGCCGATTTCATTACCTCAAGCCTAAACGACATTATATGACCAGAGATGTGTTCCATCTAATTTCAATATTTTTAGACACCGGGCCTCGAAGACTCCAAAATTTCTCAAAAACCGTATATACTAGCCGTCAATTTTTGAATTTTTTTTTTTACTTTTTTTCGCTTGCAAATAAAAATTTCTAAAATGTTTACCATGATCTATCCCTAATACCCTCCGGGAGTCCAATTGGGTAGGTGAAACCATCCAATTTGCCTTTAAACGACCAATTTACCGATTTACAACTTTCACCGATTTCATTAATTTAAGCCTACCACGAACATTTATGACAACATATAATAATCATATATGGTTTCAAACGACATTATATGACCCCGAGATGTATCTCCTAAAATTTCAAGGCTTTTAGACACCGGGCCCTGAAACCTCCAAAATTTCTCAAAAAGTGTGGATAATTAGCCTTTAATTTTTAAATTTTTTGACTTTTTTTTCGCCCGTAAATAAAAATTGCCAAAATGTCTACCATGGTCTCTAATAACCTCCGGGAGTCCAATTGGGTGGGTGGAACCATCCAATTTGCTTTAAACGACTAATTTACCGGTTTACAACTTGTACCGATTTCATTAACTCAAGCCTACCACGAACATCTATGACAACATATAATGATCATTTATGGTTCCAAACGGCATTTTTTGACCCCCATATGTATTTCCTAAAATCTCAAGACTTTGCGACACCGCTCCCCGAAACCTCCAAAATTTCTCAAAAAGCGTGGACAATTAGCCTTCATTTTTGGAAATTTTTGACTTTTTTTCACCCGAAATAAAAATTGCTGAAATGTTTATCATGGTCCTTAATACCTTCCGGGAGTCCAATTGGGTATGTGGAACCATCCAATTTGTCTTTAAATGGCCAATTTACCGGTTTACAACTTGCACCGATTTACCGGTTTACAACGGCCAATTTAATTAACTTGCACCAAACCCGACTTGAACTGAAATTGACCCAAACAACCCGTCAAAAATCCGAATTCAACCCGACTTGTTGCTCACCTGACCTGAATTCAACCCGACCCGACTTTAACCCTACCTGTTACAAACCCGACTCGAAATCAACCCGACTTGTTATTGACCTGACCCAAATTAAACCCGACTTGTTATTAACCCGGCCCGAATTTTACAACGTCTATTACTTACCCCACCCAAAAATTCAACTCGGTCTGTTACTAACTCGACTCGAAATTAACACGATTTGTTATTGACCCGACCTAAATTCAACCCAAATTATTCCTGACCCGATTTCAAATCACCTTAAATGTAATTTAGACCACCTTATTATTGTTGATCAAAGCATTTTGTCTAGGGAGACCAAGTCTGACTTGAATCCGAGAACATAAACCGACTTGAATCCGAGAATGACCCAACATGAAATTGACCCAACCTGATTATAACCCGCAAATTATTGACTTGAACCGATCCCGACTTGAATCCGAGACTGACCCGACCTGATTATAATCCGCAAATTATTTACTAGAATCGAACCCGACTCAAACCCGAGAATGACCCGACCTGATTCTAACCCGCAAACTATTGACTTGAACTGAACCCGACTCGAACCCAAGACTTACCCTAGCCCTTTTAACCCGTTTTAACCCGAATTAAACCCGACCTATTGTTCACCCGACCCAGATGTAACCCGACCTGTCATTAACATGACCCAAACCCGATAAGAAGTATGACCAGACGTGACTCGACTCAAGCATGACCCAACCCAAACCCGACCCGCATAGGTTATGGAATTAATTCGAATTGACCCGACCCGAGTTGACCGGACCCATTCTTACCCGACCAAAATCCGACCCGTTTACCTTAATTGACAACTCTAAATAAAATACTTCCATAAAGGTTAATGATGATGGGCTAAACACTTCTCATTCGGAAAGAACTTTTCCAGGCCCATTGAGCATTAATTGAAATTTGCCCAACTTAAAAAGTGTATGGCTAGTTTTGTTTTTTTTTTACAGTGAGAACAACGAAAGAAAAACAAACAACTCAAAAAGACCACAAAAGAAATTCTCTAGCACGAGCCTTCCCAGCTAACCAATGCGCAGGAGCCACCCACGCTCTAGGCACCTTCAAGATCCTGCAAGCCTCAATCGTGGATAATATTGTATGGCTAGTTGAAGCAAAAGAGTTGCCAACATTACTTTGCATCACCAACCACGTTGAAATAAAAATGTACTCAAATAAACATTTTAATTTTTATATTTGTTCAAGTAATACAAATAGAAACATAATAAAATGAAAGATATATTTCAATTTTGTATTTTTTTCTCAAATAATACAACTTTCAAAGTATTACATAAATCTTTATTTATTTATAATAGGCCAATTACATAGCAATCATATGGGAAATTAGTGCCAAAATTGCCAAAATCAAACTATTGAAAAACAAAAATAAATCAACTTCATAGTCATCCCCGATTTATTTATTTTTGCAGAGATTGACATGTGACGAAATGTTACAAGAAACACAAAGAGGCATGTTAGTTGTTGCTTAGCTAGTCCAAGTATGCAATTGTGTATAAGTACGATTGTCACAATGAAAATAGAAGCCATCTTCTTTGGCCTCCCAAAAGCATTGCGAATTACACGTACCTTCGTGAGCAGTCCTAAAAACATCAAATCTAATGTTTTTATCTTTCCAATAGAAGTGGCAAAAGTATAGTGTTGAATCCATCAAATTGACATGAAAATGCCACTCGTAAGTTTGTCCTTTCTCCAAAACGTGCACACCCAAATCATTATTCTTGGATTGACAACGTAATGTCATTGGACCTGGCAATGCGTTGAGTATGTGAACTCTGTAGCCATTCAATTCAATTTGTGCCATTGTTGTTGGCACAAAATTCATTTGTAGGAATCCTACGCACACTAATAAACTCACCATGTAACCAACGTAACCCATCTTTGCTCTTTTATTATTTACCAACTTAAATTATTATGTTTTTTTGTCAATTGTTCATTTGTTTTTATATAGATAGGTTTGCATGCTAATTAAACATGGACTACCCTCAAATTAAGGGGAACTATATTATTTAGCCTGTACAGTTTGTGTGCCAACAAAAACATATGGTTAGATTTCAAGGGTTTTTTTTTAATTAACTTTATTTATATTGTAGGGCTTAATATAATGTCTTACCAACCTAATAATATAATGGATGATCTGCTGAATAAGCTAAGCCAGCAAATTAAACTTAATTAGTATCGTAGCATAGTAGTGCGAAGACGTGTACGGTGTATCTAAGCATTATTTGATCAAGTTAATTAAATTAGGTTTAGTTTTTTCTTTTTTCTTTTCTTTTTTTTTTTTTAAGGGGGGAGCAGGGGGGGGGGGGGGGGGGGGGGCACAATCTTTCGTGATCTTTAGAGAATTAGAGGCCCAAAGTTGTTTGGTGTGGCTAATGGCCACAACTCACAAGGGTAACACTTTAAAGTTGGTGGAATTAAGAATTAGTCAAATAGACAACTACTATACCAGCATTTAATGATTTGGGAAATTGGGATGTATGGGATGATGAAAAATAAATTTTTATTTGTTGAAGATGAAGCTTATTGTGTTTTATTTGAAGTTAATTAAATATGGAGTAAAAAAAAAAATTTATGGGTAACGATATATGTAGTCCTCATGATTATATATAAGCATTGAAATAGAATTAAGTTGAGAATTCATGACAAAATCACGTTAGATCGGTGTAATTAATGTTAATTATCTTCAATATATCCTGAGGGTTATGTTTATCATTTTTCTTTATTTATATATGACTATATGAGGTTAGGAGGACCCTAATTGCATGAACCTTAATCTTCTTGCATGGTTTTTCAATTCAATGTTTGTAAATTGCGATTGGTATATAGTGAGTGAGTAAGGTAAGGGATCCCTACTAAAAACACCTAAAATTGTGAGAATTCAACCTTTTGAAACCAATGTGTACATTCATAAGCTTAAGGTAGCAAGCTACTCGTAGCAATATACGATTGTAAAATCTACATGTGCGCTACTCTTTAATATTTATCATGGGAAGAGAAGCTAGTTTTGGTGCTTTCATTATATTAGGAAAATAAGTTTTGTCAAATCATTTTTTTTTTTTTTAAAAAAAAACCGTTAGGGTTTGTCAAATCAATATAAGTTCTAGCTATATACTATGAGTACTTAAGATTTAGTCAGTGTCAATAAAGTCAACTTGTGTTTATATCACAATTGTAATGAGAGCTAAGTAGCTAACTAATACGTAGTACTTATTAGTAGGCTAGCTAACAATCCTAGTATATATAAACATAAGTCCTTGGTGCCTCATGTTCTTTTTACTTGTGATATTTTTGTTTTCGAATGAGTTTATATATTAACTAGTTTTGTGTCCGTGCGATGCCCGGGTTGTTTATTGAATTTTAAGATTGCCCAAAAAAATATTATGATACAAAAAATAATTTATTAATTTTTAAGAATTATAATCTAATAATTTTTTTAATAAAATTATAATTGAATTTGTACATTTGAAATATTGGTATTTTATCGAAAATAAAACTAATTTTATCCTAAAATTCTATCCAAATAGCATTCTAAATTAATTTTTTTTTTTTTTTTAATCTTATGAGGTCTATTTAAATCTATCCAACGTGGCGCGAAGTTAGAACGCCAAGTGTCGCAGCCTCGTGACCTGGCTAAAAGTTTAGCTTTATATATTAGTTATTATATATGATATGATGTTTGCCCAATCTTCTAGCTCGATTTTAAACTCTTCATTTCTCCTAAAATTAAAGCATATGATAGAATCATTATTCTTTTTCATCGATCTTCATTTACTATTAACAATTTAGGCATGACACGGGTCAAATAACCAGTTAAATTAAATAACTTAATATAAGTTTGGATAAGGAGAAATCTAGGTTAAGAGAGTCCATTATGAGTCATTCATCATATTACTATATTAGAGAATAGAGATGATGGGCTCAAGCTAGACTCCTCATGCAGAATGAGCCAATAATCGAGTGATTGAGCATCCTTTACATTTGCCAACTTAAGTAGAAGTGTGTTGAGTGTAAAATAGCAAGAAAATCATGAATTAATTTAATTCAATACATTGCATCAATTTGGAAAAAAAAAATTATGTACTCAAATAAACATTTCAGTTTTGTGTTTTTGTTCAAGTAAATACAAATAAAAGCATACTCAAAGATGAAAGATATATTTCAATTTCGTATTTTTAATTTGCTCGAATAATACTCCATCTAGAGTGCTACATAAATCTTTATTTATTTATAATAGGCCAATTCCATAGCAATCATATGGGAAACTAGGGCCAAAATTGCCAAATCAAACTATTGATGAAAAACAAAAATCACCTCTGAATTATTTATATTTTTGCAGAGGTTGACATATGAGAAAAAGTTACAAGAAATACAAAGAGGCATGTTGCTTAGCTAGTCCAAGTATGCAATTGCGTATAGGTCCGAGTGTCGCAGTGAAAATAAAAGCCATCTTCTTTAGCCTCCCAAAAGCATTGTGAATTACATGTACCTTCGTGAGCAGTCCTAAAAACATCAAATCTAATGTTTTTATCTTTCCAATAGAAATGGCAAAAATATAGCGTTGAATCCATCAGATTGACATGAAAATGCCACTCGTAAGTTTGTCCTTTCTCCAAAACATGTACACCCAAATCATTATTTTTGGACTGACAACGTAATGTCATTGGACCTGGCAATGCATTGAGTATGTGAACTCTGTAGCGGTTCAATTCAATTTGTGCCATTGTTGGCGCAAAATTCATTTGTAGGAATCCTACACACATCAATAAACTCACCATATAACTTACGTAGCCCATGTTTGATCTTTTACTATGTTCTAACTTAAATTATTATGATTTTGTCAATTTTTCATTTGTTTATATAGTTGGGTTTGCATGCTAATTAAACATGGACTGCCCTCAAATTAAGGGGAAACTAAATTATTTAGCTTGTACAGTTTGTACCAAAAAACATATGGGTAGATTTCAAGGGGTTTATTTTAATTAAGTATAATTATAGGGTAGGTTGGCTTAATATAATCTTTATCAATCTAATAATATAATGGATGATCTGCTCAAGCCAAAAGCCAACAAAAATTAATTAGTAGACGAATTCCTCGTAAGTGGTAATGCATTTTTTGATCAACTTGTTAATTATATTAGGTTTGATTTTTCGTTTTTTTTTTTCCCTAAGATCCCAAAGTTGCTTTTTGTGGCTAATTTTTTGCCACTGGTGTAACACATTAAAGTTGGTGGAATTAGGAATTAGTCAAATAATACCACCATTTAATGTTGAGGGGTGAATTGGATGATGAAGAAGAATATATTTGTTTTTATTTGTTGGAGATGCGACCTGTTTTTGATTTGAAGTTAACCAAATAAATACTGTAGCTTTTTTATAGCTTAAGATAGATAAGATTTAGTGCCAATAAAGGCTATTTATGTTTAATCACAACTTTGTTAAAAAAAAAAGGGTCTATCACAACTACAATAGTAAGAAGTAATTAGAACTCATAAATAAATAACAAAGACAAATTACAACCTAGAAACTAAAAAAAAAAAAAAAAAACACCAACCTAAACGCTAACAAGAAGTAATTACTTAAAATAAATAACTACAATAATAAGAAGCAATTACTATTAAAAAAAAAAAAAAAAAATATTTACCACAACTACAATTGCGTATAAGAGTGTGCATTATAACAAGCTTGTTTAAAGAAAATCATCGTACTAAGTGTAAATGAAGATATTATGAACTATATATCAACGCACACCATTAAAACACACACAAATACACTTATCAAATACATGGAGTAGTTGAAATTGATTAGTTTCCTACATTAATCACAAACCTAAAAAAAAAAGATTTGACTAGAAATATCAACTCTAATATCTTTATTATAATAAATATAGTAAGCATAATTGAATAAATTAAAACTGACTTGACTCTAACAATCTCGATCAAAACAAATGCGGAGTTGGCAAAGTAGTTAGAAAACTACACAGATTAGGTTTCCACAAGCTAATCTTCCATAGACCAATGAAGAGTTGACTCAACTGATAAGATTCTTACCTTAAATCTTAAAGGTTTGGGGTTCTAATCTTACCAAATGAGGGTACTTAGGGCAGGTTAAATAATGAACCAAACAAAGTGTAAGAGTTGAGGTCATAACGTCTAGTCAAAGTCTCCCTACCATTAAAAAAAAAAGAAAAAAAAAAAAACTAATTTGTACAAACGAATGAACTTTTTCTTAACCCAAAAATTTGCTTAGCCAATCCAAGTGATAACCAAACGACCTATTTGGCACCTCTATCGTCACGACTTAAAAATACAGCAAGTACGCTAGACGCACAGTAGGTAGCGAATGGAAGCCGAAAAAGAACTTTATCTTTAACAAATCCACCATCACCACCTCACCCCTCTTCCATTTCCTTCCCCTCTTCTTCTCCACCACCCTTCTCTCTCTTCCACCAATCCCATCTCTTTCTTCTCTCATTTCTCATTCACTCTTAGAGAGAGAAATTCATAATCATAGGTGGTGGAAGAGAGAGAAAAACCCCTAAAAAATGGAGAGATTAATCTGCTCTTCACCAATCCCCTCCAAATTAAACCTTAAATCTTACCCTTCTCTACCCCAACTCGGCCGTGTTGACCCCCGCAAACTCGGTGTTTTGCTACCACCAACCACCGAGTCATTCCGAGTCAACTCGACCCCTTTGAAGCGCTGCCGATTACAGTTGAGGGCATCTTGTTTTTCGAATTCAACCCCATCATTCAATTCATCTTTTGACCCGTTTAATTCAAATGGGTCTTCTTCGGAGCCCCGTATTGCGTCACATTCAAACCCAAAGTTGCAAAAGGTATGATAAACTGGTAATTGTTGTTGCCAATTCTGCGAATTTTGTTTCTTATTTAGATTGAATCTTTATTTTCTGGATTATTGAATAGAATTTCCCCCAAAAAATACTAGATCTTGATAATTGAGGTAGAATATTGGCAATTGTATTATTATACTCAAGCTCAGACGTTTATAATTGTGTTTTAAAGGTGTTTTGTGGTTAATGATCATCATGTACGGCTTTTTTCCTAGGGAATTGTATCATTTGGAGTGTTGTTAATTTAGAAGCAAGGTTTATGTCTATATTTGGTTCCGTGTAATGAGGAATACTATTTTGTTATGTTTGGAAACGTTAGTTATCTTTCTCGAAGTAGTAATAGTTTAAGATTAGATTACTAGTAATTGTGAAGGAGGCATATGTTGCAATAACTATGAAGGGTCTATTTATACAATCATGCCATATCCTTGATTACAAGTTTTATGACGGTTTAGACAATGTGACAAGAATTCCCAGATGAAGGGAGTAGTATTAGTTAGCTGATATTGGAACTAGATTAAGAGAAATCATTATTGAAGATACTTGATTGTATTGTAGTAGCCGCTGCCTGCAGGCGGTGTAATGTGATACCTAGGCTGGTGTAACTCATTTGTATGGTGTGGATGTATGGTTTGTGATTGCAGACTGGGGTTGTGGCGCAGAAGTTTGGCATTCCTGAATGTAGCTTAGATAGATAATTTCTTCTCCTTCTTGTTAAGTTTTCGTGTTCTTACTTCCCAGCCTCAGGAACGAAATAAGTTTTGTTGATACCCTATAAGAGCATTGGACTTTTCTGAATTCGATGATAGGTTTTGTGGAGATAGGAGATTCTTTGTAAAGATTTTTTGTGGTTTAAGGTCTGTATTTAAACTGAGAGGGACCTGTCCATCGTTCTTTCATGCAAGAGTTAGCTCATCAGTATATTCTTTTCACTTTATCTGGAGTAACTATCAATATTACTTGCTCTTTGTTGGTTTTTCTAAGTATATATTCCATTTTGCCTTTGATGGTAAGAATCTCTGCTTATAAACTCCAGATAACTTATGCACCTTGTTTCCGTGTTTGGATCTTTTTATTTTTTATCTAGCTTATCTTATCTGTTATCTAAATTCTAAACTCAAGGTTGAATGAAGTAGTCCCTTAGTGAACCAAGAAAGTGCAAATATCATTATGACAGTTGTAATCTCTAGGCTAATTTGTCGGCACATCTTGCAATATGAAGTCATGTAAGATGTAACCCATGAGACTTTAATCTCTTTCTCATGATTTGCAAAGCATTCTCTTGTTTTTCTGCTTTGTCTTTCTCTCATTTGCAAAGCATGTAAATTGCATCTTTCATAGATGTGTTATTAACATGATTTGATAAGTATCTAAAACAATACGAAGTATACTGGAATGGAGTTGAACAAAATTGCTTAAAAAAATTCTCTGACATTCCTGAACATGTGTCTTGACCTTTTCATGATCTTGCTTAGTTACTTGTTCTGCTAGCAACATGTCATTGAGCAATGAGCTGCCATGGTTCTTCACCTGTAACCCTGATGCATTGGGTCTCATTTTAGACGGGTGCTTCATCAGCACGAGTCAGATTAGAGACAGGATAGTATTGGTGGCATGAGTAGTGATCGGGCTTCTCACCTTTCCCCTTTCGATGTTGGAGGGATCTAGCTAGATTTGATTTTCTTCTTTTAACTTCATTTTCAAACCCATTTAGTGGATGAAAAATGATAGAATAGTTTGGAAGAATGTAGGATTGACATTAATGAAGCTGGGGATATCGAAATTATGGTACTTTTGTAGCTTCATAATCATTTCCAACTGTCTCTGAGTTATCCTGCTCTGCATAGAAGTGGCGTTTTCTGATGAGCCTTGATTATAGATTGTGTGATATTATCTTTATGCGATGGAAAGACATTTTCACCTGCACAACTTTTTGTTTAAATACCCATCTAAAAGCATGCATAAGTGACTGGTAATTGGTGCTGTTTGTCTTCTGGATTGCTTGCATCACCAGTCATAGATGGTAAATACTGGATAGTCAGTATCGTGCTTTAATTGCTGTTCATGTTACTGAAATTTTGAATCTATCTTTATACAAGTGTCCTTGGATCTCATTTCAGGTCGTCACTGCTGCAAAAATTATTCTGCTTTCTGCTCTTGCAATGACCATCATTAATCCAGTCCGTACACTACCAGCATTTGCTAGCTTACAAACTGCCTCGCCTGGGGGTGCTGTTGCAAGAGGCTTCCTTCGCACCGAAGTACTGAGTAGTGCATGGACCGGTTTCTTTGCTGGTTGTTTGCACACATTATCAGGACCTGACCACCTTGCTGCTTTAGCTCCTCTGTCAATTGGCCGCACTAAAATGGAAAGTGCAGCTGTAGGGGCCCTTTGGGGGTGTGGCCATGATGCTGGGCAATTAATTTTCGGCTTACTCTTTCTTCTACTCAAAGATCGTCTCCACATTGAAATAATTCGAACTTGGGGCACTCGAGTAGTTGGTGTAACTCTTCTTATCATTGGTGCCATGGGTATAAAGGAAGCTTCAGAAGTCCCTACCCCTTGTGTTGCCTTAGAAAATGGGGAGTGCGATGTTGGTGTCTTAGATACTGTTGAAACCCCTCTTGTTGGGAAGAAGAAAAAGATTGGGTTTGCAACCTTTGCCACGGGGATTGTGCATGGGCTTCAGCCTGATGCACTAATGATGGTTCTTCCGGCTCTTGCATTGCCCTCGAGGGTTGCAGGGGCGGCATTTTTAGGCATGTTCTTGGTTGGAACAGTTGTTGCAATGGGTGGTTATACCGTATTCATTGGGTCGTGTAGTGAGGCATTGAAAGATAGAGTTCCTAGAATAACAGAAAAGCTTACTTGGGCTGCTTCTCTGGTAGCTATTGGCCTTGGATTAGCTATCATTATTAGTCAATTTTTCGGCTTTAGTTTGTATTAATTAGTTTATTACATGATATCAAGATATCGAATTGTAGGTTATTTTTCCTCGCTGAGCATTAGGAAGGATTTTGGAGTGAGCAAATTGGATTTTCTAAAGAGATTACGTTCATTATTCTTGTTTCTTATGTTGTTTTCTGTATGCAGTAATTATAGGTACCACTTTTTTTTAAAACAAAGTAATCGGCTGTAACAGCTTCGACTGAATATTATATTTGTGTGCTTGTTTTACCTTTACCACCTAATGATTTAGGGTCGAATTTGAAGGAGGTTACATATGCAGGTGCAGGCGTGCAGCTGTAGGCAATGGTGTGCTTCTTGTCCGATTTTGAGCATCTCTTTGAACTTGCATGTTAATAGTTTGAGTTTTCATTTTACATTTGTCTTACATAAACGTAATGAACATAAATACTGTTACAGGACAAGACGGCATGTTATGCTCAATTGTCACCCAGACTTATCCCATGCTACAAGAAGATTCATGTGAGGTGCATTATAGTCTGTAGTGTGAAGCATTGAAACATAAATACTTACATTCAATATAAGTATATATGATCCATTACACAACCTACAAGAACATAGAATTATGAAAATTTGTTGTGGTTATGGCTGACGGACAAATAAGTTCATCTGTGCATTGCTGATCAGCCGACCTCACTTATGGGATTAAGTTTTTATTGATTGATTGTGCATTCATGTCTTCAGTAAGCTCTTTTGGGATTAAGATTCATGCCTTTAGCTAGCTGTTCATGATGTGCAGAGCACATATATCTGCAGCAGTTTTCAGCTTGAAAACACGAATTATAACAAGGATTTAGACATGAGCAAGAAAAGAATCAGACGAGAAAGAGAGTATTTACGTAATGTCTACAATAGATAGAAACTACTTAATCTTAATATACCTGCATCAAATGATCAAAACAAAAGATGCGATGGATTTTTAGGGATTTCTGCTTGGACTAAGAAAACTTGGGCTACAAATATATTTCAGCCCAATTGACTATTTCAGCCCAAACCCAATAACAGATTCTATTTTTGGTACTGGGTCTAGATTTATGGCCTACTGTTAGATTATAGGTCAAACTTTCAAAGTTTTGGTAATGGACTTTCTTAGAAAAAATAAAATAGATGTTATTAACTTATTATGATTATCATATCGATTTACACTACTTGTATATTCTTCTTTTTTTTCCTCAAATCATCTCAATTTCTCAAACAGCTCATGCGATCAACTACTCCATATCTCATTAATTTCAACACTTTTACCAATTTTAATTAGTCTTTCGGATACTTCTCATTTGTCTCAAGTCTCACTCTCAACTCCTCCTAATTCATAATCTGCCATGTTCTCATTGACGAATAATAATATGATCAATTACTTATTTTTTTTTTTTTTTAGGTTAAAGGGAAAAGGCTTCATTAGTTATGTGTCAAAGTCACAATATCAAGTACTAAGTAGTTGTCTATTCACATCATTTCCACTAGTCTTCTCTTAAAGTGCATGTATTATATGACCGAATTATACATTGCATGCAATAAACTACTAGTAAATTGTAATCAAGTTTGTATGTCTAGTAAATTAAACTCATGCATACTGTATGTATAAGTCGTAATTCTCATCTCTTCAAAAAAAAAAAAAAAAAAAAGGTAGTAATTCTCATTGTCCTACGAGAGAAGCCTACTCTAATCTTCGTGTATTTTACCTTATCAAGAAACGTATCATCTTCCTACACAAAAATGTGCATATTAGTATATGATTTGTAGTCCGTATAAGCATAACATGCATGTACACTATGCACAACACGGGCTAGAGGTGTCAAAAGCACACCTGATCTGACCCGATTCGAAAATATCTGATTCGTATTTAGACTCGTGCAGACATAATAATTTAGTATGACTCAACTTTAAAAATTTATTCGATCCGATCATCCGAATTGACACCTCACACATATCTATGAAGCATATATGGTAACCCTACGGCTCTGTAATGTTAACATGAATACTCTTCATAATATAATCATACTATACATGGTTTAACATTTTTCACTTATTCACTATTCATATGATATACATCATCTTTAATTTGTCCAAGTTTTCCCCAGCTAGCTTGGCAATAACATCTACTATTCTTAATCATACATACACTATCTTACAAACAATTAAATGAGGGTCCATATTTGGGTCCTATTATGATTTCATATTGGTCAATTTTCATGAAATTATTCAATTTTAGACCGATAAAACACCTGTCTGTCTAAATTAGAGGAAAATTTTAATATAACTACTTCTAAAAAACAATATTTCATGAAAACAAAAAAAATCAGACTTTATACATCAGATATTGTCGTGGAGAATACGATATATCTATCATTTTTTTTGTAAATTTTCCTAAAATATAAAAAAAGTCACGATTAAAAACATCTTTTTCAATCGAGTAGTTATTATTTATGTCTTGCCAAAACTTCAACCAACTTGCATTGCGCGCCTAACCTTGTGTGTGCCCACAACAAATCACCATCTGTTTGCAGCATGAAAAACTATACGGAGTATTAATTATATTTTTTCAAGTTTATGCTTTTGTATTTTTCTTTAGGTTGGACCATAAATTTTCCTTTTTTCATCCCCACAAAATTCATTTTCATATTATTATTATTTTATGTTTATGTTTATCTATCCTTTTTGCCAACAGTAACCGACAGTTTAAGCTTTGCATGTTGACATCTATGATTGTGATCGAACTTTGTTTTTTCTTTGTAATCCCACCTTACATACTTTGAATAAATCCCATGACATGTTTACTAATTAATTATGTCATAATTTAAATTATATCCTAGATCAAGAATATTATGGATGTAGTAGTAGTAATCAGCATCTTGATTTGCATCATTCAAATATATTCCATGACTAATAATATTCAAATGTAAGTTGGAGTAATTTATGAGCTAGCCCTTGACACTCAAATGTCGTTATAAAAATCTATTTATCTTATCTTATTAGTTAGACAATTAACAAAGGCAAGACATAATTTGACTTTGTTTATATGAATTCTTATATACGTACACATCAGTTGGACAAGTACGCGAGCATAATGATGTTTTAGTCCATTCCGCCGTTTGCTTAAGAATATCTTCTCTTAAGTGTGAACCATTGCTTAAATTCTTACATTCAAATGTCGTTTTACAAATCTATTGATCTTACTAATTAGATGGTTAATAAGAGACGTGATATAATTTGACTTTATTTACAAGAATTTTTACGTAAACATATCTTAGACAAGTATGTAGACTTAATAATGATATTTCAGTCTATTATTACTCGGTGTTGCTTAAGAATATCCTCAACTAAGTGTGAACCATTAATTTAAATTCTATCCCACAATATATATATGACATGACATGATAGGAACGGAAATTCAAGCACTATTAGTTGGAAGAAATATTATGAAAGTGTGATGTACTCCGTATAATATAAGGTCATCAGATGAAATTGACTGATCAAGTTGGTATTTGACATTTCATAAATTAAGGAGTGGGCATAATTGTGGCATGTAGAGGTGACTGATCTTATGAGGAGTAAAGAGACAGAAATGCATGAATTTTGCAAAAGACAAGTCAAAAATAGGAATTAATAAATTATGGTTTGATAGGCCAACAATATATGCTTGAAATAGACAAATGTTAAATACTAAAAATGGATTAATAGACATGTGTACAACTCATACTAAGTTTTCTTGTTCTTTATAATAGTTTGTCGCTTGAATTTCCCGGAAGGCAAATTAAATTGACCCTATTTATGTAACTTAACTTCGATGTCAAATATTGATTAGTCCATGTGAACTATTTCAGGTACAATTGAAACTTTACTATTAGAAGGAAAAAAATAAGTTGAAAAGTAAAAGGATTATATAATTCTAACGTGTAATATACAGATATGATCAATTTGTACGTTGTAATATTGTTAAAAAAGCAACAAGTTTTTAAAATTTACTTAGGTCTTTGGTCAATCCTTACATGTCCTTTTAGTAAGAATTTAGGGTCTATTTTCTTCAGCTTAATTTTAGTTTAGTTCAGTTCAGCTCCAATCAGTTCTGTTTCTAATTTCTTTCTCTCATAAACAATTCACTTCAACTTAATTTAGTAAAGTAGAACAAACCCTTAAAGTAGAATTCTGAACAAATTGAGTGATATAAACGGCCAAAACAAGGCGTGTGCTAATTCTGGTCGCAAAATTCAAAGGGAATTAGAATTTATACCTGCTTCTAATCTTGAGTGGTGTAATTACTGTAATATGAGTATCTATATGATAATACGGAGCATGACTAATCTGTAATAAATATTATATCCACCTCACATAAAAAGAACAAATTATTGGAAGGGCACTATACATAAAGAACAACCAATGAATTGCTGTATTTTTCAGTTGTAATTTTCCTATGAATAGTCCATTACAGATATAATGGAGGAGGTGTAGGAACACAGATTGCAAATGTAACTAGTGGTTCTTGTAAAGGCAAGCAAGCACATTATTATTATCATAGCACATACATGTTGAATAATGAATATAATAAATAGTGTCCCAAATCTTCTTTAAGATTTTATATCCCATAATATTGATATTGATGTATACTTTTAAAGTGGTAAGGGTACTTAATTGAAAAGGAAGGGTCCCAATCCAAAGAATTGGACTTGTTGGCTTATTGCACCCCCCCTATACAACTTTCACTCCCCAAATATGAAAGTGATGTCTATTTTGGTTACCTTTACTAAATCAATTTAATTATTTTTATATATTGATAATGATGGTGATTTGGAAGAAGGGAGACATAAAAATATAGGACCATGAAATTGACAGGAGCATATGTCTTTCCTTTGATTTTTAATTTTTTTTTTTCTTTTTGAAATTATAGAATGTCAAACATGACTTCATGGCACAATGTAAACAATTCTTTTTAATGTGTATGTGTCTTATTCTCCAACTATTTTGTGTAAAGTTTGAATAATTTTTTTTTCTTCAAAATTGATTATCACATTGTTTTAGTCGGTCTTAATCAAAATTGTAATGATCTTTATTAAGTATAATAATGTATACCACTCTTATTTAGGAACAGGTTTAACTACTATATTTCTATTTCAAATTTGGAGAACGTTTACCAACTAGAACTTAACCCTCATAATTTTTTTTTTTTTTTTTTTTTTTTTTGGTCCAATATCTATTTTACCAAGCCCTACTTTAGCAAAAGGGTTCAGTCAATTGCTTGTAAAATATAAACTAAAGTAAAATGTTGAAAATTTTCATGCAAATTAAAACTCTCTAAAAAAAATCAAATTACTACCTTCGTTTCATATTATTTGTAACAATTTGACATAAAATATTAATGCAACGATTATAAAACGAAGGTATATTTTTTAAAAAAAACTTGATTGAAGGTGGAATTTTATTTCTGACAATGTTAACTCATAAATTTCTCCATAGTAGATTAGTAGTGGCATTGTTAAAATATCAACAAGACAAGTATGAAATAATTTTTTTTTTTTTTTTTTAAATAAATAAATAAAATAGGACGATATACTAAAGGTGAGGTGGAAAATGTTAAGATAGAAAAGTCTAAAAGAATCCATGTCAGCAGCACCAACTCCCCACGAGAGAGAATCGCGTGGTAGCATCACAATTCTCAAATCTTCTCAATTAAAAAAGGAAAGATGAGTACTTCTCCTCTATTCTTCTACTCACCTTATCTTATCACCGCACGTTATTAGATCCAAATTTATTTTCTTTTCAATCAAATTAATGAAATTCAGATGCTTTGCTTCCACATAACTACACCTAACCATAATAGATACAAATTCCAAATACTACAGTACTTCCTTTGGAAATTTCTGCCCTAACCCGTAAAATAACTTACAGTAACTCGTTAAACTGAACTAGGTTAGACAATTGATAAGAAATTATGACACTGTCTCATACAACACCGACAAATTAATTAACAATGTATTCTAGGACATACGAGTGAAAATGAAAATACAACGTAGGTACAATACAAGTTTAATATGGAGTATATAATTTTATAATCGACAAATAGTATTATGTATAAAAGGAGAAGGCTTTTAATTTAGATACTCTGTAATAATAATAATAATAATAATGGTTGTTAATATGGTATGGGTAGTGTTGTTATTGTTGACGGAAACCAGGGGGACCATTAAATCTGCGTCAACAATGTTGCTCAACGTGTGAGTCCCACATTTCAATACAAGTACAGTACCTATCCGGATCTTACTTTCTTCCTGGATCCCAAGTACACGCTGGAACTAAGAATACCCCTTTTTTTTAAAAAAAAAATAAAGGCATTGGACCAATTATTTTTATATGGGAATAATTTTATCCTAAATATCATATGACTAGAAATCTAGAATAAGTTAAAGATGTCTCAACTCTCAACTAACCAAACTAATCAGATTTTTTTTTTTTTTAAAAAAAAAAATAAAATAAAAAAATGATTAGATCCAATCTATACGTATGATTATTTGAGTTAGAATTAAGTTGGTTTAGATTGAAATTTTCAACCCTAATCGTTGTGATTTTGAAGGACTTATTTTTCACCAGCTTCCTGTCTCCACTTATCCTAGTCTTTTCTTTTAGAGAAAGAAAGGAACAAACAAAATCATGATACAGCTAATTGATTGGTATTGAACAAGATTATTTTGGCATAAAATTAGCATTTTTATTAGATCTGTTTCATCTTTTTAGAGTACTTCTCTACGTTTTTAACCTTAATAAATAAAAATAGGATCTATACTATATACTAAACTAATCACCAGAGTTATACACATGTCACATTCACAACAAAAATTTTCCCGCCCAAATATTTTTTAGCTTTTTTTTTAAATTTCTTTTTTTTCCTTAAAAAATAACATGATAAAAAAAATTTAATGAAAAAAAACTTACAATAATTTATAAAATATTTTAAATAATGTATCTAACAAGAGAATTTTAAGGATAGACATGATATGGATTCAAATTCAAAAATAAAAAATGTTACATATAAGTCATTTCATTTAAACTAACTCCATTTTAATTGAATTTTATTCATTTATTTATTTATTTTTATTTTCAAGTCTTATTATTATAAATCCGTGCATTTGCACGGGGATAAAACTAGTTATTATTAACATACAACCAATGAACCATTAAATAAATTTTTTTATAAAAAAAAATCGATGATGATTATTTATAAACAAATCTTTAAATCAAAAATATATTGATGATTAAAATATTTACGGAACGGATAAATAGGAGGGATACCCAGTTAATTCCCATTTGTTTATCTGGGGGTATAATTGCCTTTTCAAGTATTAGTGGAGGGGTATATGCGTCTTTTCATATACTAGTTGAATGGTACATTTGTAATTTCCTCACCAAATAGTTAAAGCAAAAGACAAACAGCAATTGTATAACTCACAAAAAAACTGAATAAATGACCCTGCTTTTTCAATATATTTACAAAAATGTCATCAAATTAACAAAAATTCGTTTATAAAACAGATTAACTTGTATTTTCCCGATAAATAGAAACGAAGAGAGTACTCCATATGTAATAAGAAATGTGTGGAAAATACGAAAAGAAAGGCATAATAAATTAGTTTTAATAATTAAAAAAAAAATCCAAAGAAAAATGCATGGTGATAGTTGTCAGTTGTCAAAAAAAAAAAACAGAAAAGCAAAGATAGTCCCCACGCTTTTTGAAGCGTACATTAGTTTTGGATGGGCCAAACCCAAAGCGAATTAAAGGGACCATCAATTTAGGAAGAAAACGGATATTTCTATTTTTAATTTAATTTTTATTTTTTTTTTTAAAAAAAAAGAGAAAAGTAAATGTTATCGAGAATCCAAATCTTCCCCGTCAACGTCCCTTTTAAGTAGAGAGAGAAAGACTGGACTACCCACTTTCATCTTTTCACATTCGGATTCTTCATTTCATCATTTTCATTTGTTTGTCATAATTGTCATTTTAGACTATAGTTTTCGATTTTCAATTATTACGATTTTTATCATGCACACAATTTTTGTTAATGTGGGTCAGTGACATAATTCCGCCTAATCTCACTATTAATACTCCATTTTATTCACCATTTAATTTTTTCCTTTTATTATTAGCCGTTGTATTTTGCTAGACTTTTGTGATTTTTTTAGCATGTGTTAGATGCATGTGTAGTTGAATTAATTAATTTGACTTGTTCTTGTAGTTCAAATTGTAATGCTCTACACCAGCTATTATTTTAATCTTTTTTTGTCGATATATGAATATACACACTGGAACTAATCGGAAAATAAAATGTACCGAGAAGTAATTGAGCAATTGACGAGATCACTAATGTTAGTTGAGCACTTAATTTCTCATAAATTAGGTCATGATATAATTGTCTAGAAACGATAAAAAATGAAGTGATTTGGATTGGTAGAGTTTAATGCATGCATCTCAAATCTTTATACATCCTTCAATTATAACAATGGAATTACTTTGCCATTTTAATCCAACACGACAACACAATCGATTAAACTTAGTGAATTAGAAGTATGCATATAAAATGTATGTAGATTGCTTAGCTTACACTCCTTCCTAATTTGTAAGTGGAGCTATTAAAGTAGTCCCTCCAATTTTTTCCCCTTATTATTAATATTATAAAGTATTACTACTCACGTAGTTCATCAAAATATTGAAACTTGGTTTAGCTAAAATCATTAAATGACCTAATAGAGTCACTATGAAATTAAAAAGCACAAAAGGTAAAAAACCATATACATATGAGTTCATGACAAGGACATGCATGCGATTAGAAGGTTGCAAATGCAAGTTGCTTGTAAGTGGAGATAAAGCAATAATATTATTCGTACCTATTGCATTTTCTAACTGCCTAATGCAATATAATTAGTGAATTATATATTATAATCTTTAATTTTTTTTATATTTTCTAATGCAAGTATTTTTTAGGTTAGAAACACATGTTACGTGAGACGAAAATTATTTTCATGCTTAAGTAGTTAAGTGTTATTTTTATGAAGTATGAAAGGCGCATCTTTAAATTATGTATGTAGCTTATGAGGCAAGTAATCATATGTTGTAATATTGATAAATTGAAAAATATAATTATTAATTAATTGAAAAATAATGCAATGTTCATAATTGTTAGATAGGACGTAATTGTCATATATTAGGTCAGCATTAGGAGGAACTGCTATATTCATTAAACTTCTTTAATTGGGAGCTAATTAATGGAGTATTCTACTTAAAGTCTTATTTCTTATTCATAAGTTTTTAAAATCGTGTCATGCATCATGTTCTTTTTGGAAGTTGTTTTCTTTTGACAATGCATAATGCAATCATATTTGATTATTGAGATTATAAAAGTGTAAAAATGGTATTTATAGGATAGCTACATTTGTGTCTAGTAATGGATTTATGGTGTTGAATTTCCTATTACATTATTTTGGATAATCAAATGGATTTAATCAGGGTAAGTAGCTTGCTTGAGTTAAATGAATAAACAATCAAGGCTCACTGTATAAGCTAAGGATAGGGTCAATATTGAATTTAGGATATGGAAAGATGAGATACAAATTGTCGTCCTTTATTTATTTATTTATTTTTATATAAAAAGTTTAAACACTTTGTTGCCGGGATGAAATTATATGTATAGGTGTCACTACTTAATAAAGTACTTTCTCTAGTTTTATGAATTATGAATGAATGTTGAGTAATCATAGAGGGGATAGGATGAAATATAAACCAATAAAGAAAAAAAAGATATCAGTCCACTTTTAATTCATACTCGTATAAAAAAAGTTTTAAATTATCTTATCAAAAGATGATTAATGAGGATTTTTTTTTTTTTTTTTTTTTTGACGGGGAAGATTGAATTTGTGGTATTATAAAAATTGATTGCATTTGTGCACTTTGTTTAAGATATTATACAAATTTTCAATCTTGATTAATTCACAGTACGACTTATCACCTAAGACTTTCGTATAGAGTTTTATTATCCTTAAACGACTAAACAAGTCCAGATTATAATTTTTTTTTTTTTTTTTTTTGAACGGGAGTCCAGATTATAATCTTATATAGCATGTCATCATCTTTTTTTATCTTCTTCAATTACAATCTAATTATAAGCATCATTCAAACGTTATGTATGATATATATTAATATAAAGTCGAGTATTATTGGTTACATTCAATTCACCATGTACGTATTTAAGTTGAGTGGACGAAAATCAATGATACTCCGTATAAGGAAAGAAATAAAATCTTTGTTAAAATAGGCATTGATAATGACACCTAGTAATCAATTTGATATAATTACTCGTAGTATATTACACATCAAAATAAGACTCTTCGAAAGAGGATCGAGTAAGTGGAGTCGACGGTGCTATCCTTGGCACCACCTTCCCCCAAGGGTTGATCATGAAGATGCGTGAATGTGCTTGCCTCGTTGCCTATCATATTGACTAAACAAACTAATTAATATTGGCAAACAAAAGACGATACCAATTCCATCACATACTTATAAGATAAGATGTCATTGTTAATTAATGACATCGGCCCGATTAATTATAATTAAGTAATCCTCCGTAGTAATCAATTCGTAGAAGATATAATAGTATAGTAAGCCGTAAGTTTTAAACTAGTAGATGAGCATCGCATCGCACAAAAGAAAGAAAGAAAGAAAGCAAAAGGAGCAACAAAGAAGTGAAGTTGAGCACATTCCCGTGCAAGTTGGGCAGCCCCGAAAAAAATACTCGTAAAGAAAAGATGCACATAAATTAAATTAAATGTGGGACACTAAACTCCAACACTTTTGATAAGACCCAACAGTACGGACCATATCCCATGTAACCGTTTGGAAAAATTAATTAAAATTAAAAATACTTCCATAAAAAAGGACAAATACCAATACCAAAGTTTGTAAATATTCATAAAAGTTTGCACGTACATTACAAGGCAATCTTCCCTTTTCAATGCTTCACCATTAAAGTTGGGGTGTCCCCCCACTTTTTATTTTTATTTTTTATTTTTTTCTATTTTTAATATTTTATACGAGTAGATATATTTTTGGGGGTTACTTTCAGCTCAGTTGTTGCAGGGTTATATGGTAGTGCAATTAGTGCATACGGCACAGCCTCAGCTTTTTTGGACTACTTGTTGTATTTTTTTATTACCTCCAGTCCAAATTACTCGCAACATTGAGATATTATTTGTGAGATATAAAATATTTTAAAATTGCGAGTAATTTGAAACAGAGGTAGTATTTTAAGTATTATGATAAATTATAGAGTATTTTATTTTAGTTTGGATTTTTGAGAAATAAATAAAAAATAAAATAAAATTGTGGGGTACAGAAAATCGTCCATCTTCTGTTTGCTTTTGGGTTTGTGTGTGTGTGGGAAGTGTGAACAAGAAGCTCCTGTCAATCCCATCTGTCAAATGTTTATTTTTAATTTTATGGGAAAATTAAAACATACGGAGTAGAATATTGAATAATTCAATTATCATAACCAATAACAAACAAAAACCTTTTTCAGTGGTCAAAGTAGTGAAGAGTGGTAATTTTAGAGGATAACATGTCAGCTTGATAGGCATCAATTTATGTGAATCTCTTTTTAGGATTGTTTTTAGGCGTAAAAGAATCATTTTTTACAACTATCTCTAAATTATTGAAGCCTTTTTCACCCTTTTTCCTAAAATAAAAAATAAATGTGCCACTCACGAATATATTATTGTAATGAGTTAATGACTAAAATGTTGTACTGATGTTAAATTTATATCTTCTGTAACATATTTATCTTCTACGGAGTACTATAACTTATTATTCCAATGTGTTAGGTTTCGTATACACGATTTAATGCTAGTCATAACTTTGGAATTTGATTATCAATTGTGTAATTTCAACTATGAAACTTCTTGATAAAAGTTGAGTGCACCATATATATTCATTGAACATAATGAGAATGCAATTAAAGAAAATCAAAGCTATAGGTTCTTGTAAGTTGTAACTCCTATATTCAATAATTTTGCGAAACTTGAGCAATTCTTTTTCAAACTTAAATTTGGAATAGAGTGCAAACGCGATTTCAAAACGGATCGTCAACAAGGACAACAACATAGCAAGAAAAATCATTCAAATAACATGATCCATGTCCAACTGATTTGATCCCAGATCTTGAAATTGCTCTTTCAATGACAATACATAAAACTAACTTGGAAAAAAAATAGTATGAAATATGAATCATTCTTTAAAGAAATAAACAATTTGCATATGTTCAAACATGTTTTAATCAAATCCATGACTCAGACAAAAAAAAAAAAAAAAAAAAAAAAAAGTAAATACACCAAAAAAGGCATTAATATCAAACAGGCAAAGATGCTACCAATGTACTAAAATTCTGTTCAATTGATTGTGAATTTCCTCCACCCACCTCTGATTTTATCTGCCAAAAAGGACAAAATTATATTTACCAAAAGACTAAAATAACAGTAACAAAAGATCAAAATGGGGTATTTCTTCAATTCATTTCACCCTTTTTCTTTTTCTTTTTTACTCTGATCAAATCTAGACAAATTTTCCTAAAAAAAAATTAAAAAAAATCTGTTCTTTTTTTTTTTTTTTCTTCTCCTATCTATTTTCATGAAATAAGAGCTTCAATGCTTGCCATTTTTACAGATTTACAAACAGGACAAACATCAACAAAAGCTTCACATCCTTTGCAACAACACAGATGCCTGCAAGGCAACAACAACACGCACGATTTTCCAGTTTTGCAAACTTTGCACAACACTTCCCCTGTTTTCTCTCTCTTCTCCCCTGTTTCTGCAACAACTACCTCTGTTTCTTCTCTTTTTCTCTTTTTATTGGAAAACTCATTGTTGCTGTTGTCAACAACATTACAGCATGATTCTGCATCGTCAACTTCGTTTGAGCAACACGATGATGACGTTGTTGTCAAACAACCTGCTTGTTGTTCTTTCAGTTGCACCAGTGTGTTGTTCAATGTTAACACCATTGCTTCATTCTCAGTTGCCAATCTTTGCCACTCTTGATTTTCAATCTCCATTTTTCGGATTATTTCTTCTAAATCCATCGTTCTTTTTGTTGCTCTTGCAATTTCTTCGTCCTTTTGACGCAATAATTGCATTGCTTTCGCTTCTAATTTCCTCATAATTGATCCTAATTGCTGTTTCCTCTGTTCTTGTAGTGTCATTTTAAGCCTCTCATTCTGAAAGAAAATTAAAGATAAAATTAAAAATTAGTACCCAAATCTAATAATTACCCATTATAATTAAACAAAAAGGGTGTCTAAAAAATATAAAATTTAATCAAAAAAATTAACAAACCTGTAAAGTAATGAATCTATCAATCTCCTGCCTCTGTTTTTCGAGTTGATCAGAAAAACTCGGTGAAAAATTCATTGGCATCTGATAATCACAACTTCCACTTGTAGTGGTACTAGCGGTTGGCGTTGTAGCAGTTGTTGTGGTTGTACAGTTTTTTGACGATGACAAAAACACAAAACCGTCATTATTAATATTACTAACACAAGAATCACGTTGTTGTTGTTGTTGAAGTTGAGCCAAATACTGTTGCTGAAGTTGTAACAACGCTTGTTGTTGTTGTTGTTGCTGCTGGTATTGAAATTGCTGTTGTTGCTTCTGTTGTTGAAGATTACTATTACCAGTAAACTCATTAAACCCACAACCATTAAAAAAACTGGTGTTATTGTTGTTGTTCATATGGTTGTTCGCCAACAACAACCAATCTTGTTGCGCAACACCACCACCAACACCACCGTTACCACCACCCAACAATGGTAAACCAAGATTGTCGGGGTACATCTGTGCTTGTATAGCCATTTTTCACGTTTTTCTTAAAAACACAAATCAAACGATTGATTGTTGTTAGAAACCAGAAGAAAATGATAAACAGAGATTTTCTCTCTCTAGAAAACAGATTCTCTCTCTAGAATGATGGTGTCTTGAGAAAAAGTATGTGTATGGAGGCTAAGAAACAAAACAATGAACGAAGAACAGAGAAAATAAAAGGGTGTTGGGAGTTTATGTTTATATATATAGTCGCATAAAGGTTATAGCATGGGAATAAGATAAAATAAAATAAAATAGATTTATTTAATAAATAAATAAATTATTTTTTTAATGGGAGTAAAGACGAGATTTGTTTTGAATTTTTAATTAAGAGTAAAAGTAACTAAAAAAGGAAATGAGAAGCCTTAGGATTCTGCCTATCTCCTCACCTTCAATTATTTTTTTAAAAAAAGGAAATAAAAATAATTATTTTAATTATAGAAAAATAATTGTAACTGTATTTATGATATTTTTTACTCAAAGTAAAGCAATAAAGAGAGGTGGGAAGGGAAAGAAAACGTACGAAAACATGCACAACTTGTGACTAAACTATCGGGTCAGAGATTTCAGAGGTTTGTTGAATGACAATTTTCATTCAATTCCAACCCATGCCAAAGGTTGATTCACCCTTCAATCCTCCATTTAACTTGTACGTTTTAATTGTATTAAATTCAGAATACGGAATACAAAATACCAAGTTTATAACTTATACGGAGTACTAGTATTACGGAGTACTGTAGTATTGTATTTTAACTGAAATTAACATGATCGATCTTATAAGGGCCGGATCATGTATTTTAGTATTTAGTTTTACCCCACTCTCGCTATCTCAAATATTTTGTCCACGGACTCAAGTTAGGAATCCTTAACTACAAAAAATATACTACTTATGTAAATTATAATCATATTTTTTTCAGTATATTTATGTGATTGCTAAATGAATTTCCGTAATTAATAGGAGTTTTTAGAACAAAAAATTGCAATTTTTTGAAAGGTATAATATTGAGGACAGTAATAATTACAACAAAATGTTAATTAAATTATATAGGTGAATTTTTTTCTATATACAAATATTATTTTCCCCAAATGAAGATGTATTGTACTCCGTATTATGCCTTTTTTCATAGTACCTTTAGTAGGCAATAATGCAATATTAATATATCATGCATGCAACGTTGCCAAGCTATGCAATCAATTTACACGGTTTTGCATAATCATAAAGATCAGTTTCCTTTTTAGTGTAAATTCACTCCAAAAAAGAAAAAGCTTAATAATTTAGATTTAAATGAAGTACCCTATTATTATTGCATTAAAAAAAAAAAAAAAAAAAAAAAAAAAAAAAAAAAAAAGTCAATGTTTTTAAAAAGGAAAAATAAAAATCTCTTGTAATGAAAAGTACTGTATTTAACATAATCATGTACTCATTGATATACTTCCATTAATTGGATAATTGAAAATCTACTACCAGCTAAGTTTACCATAAAATTGGATTATTATTGTTAATATTATTGGTTTGTTGATGCCAATAATAATGCACCAATAATACTAAAAAATACAACTGTTTTTAAATCTAAAGAGGAAATAGATTAGCCTTGTTACTTTAAGAGATAAATATGTTAAGATATAAATAAATATATGTTACAATTAGAAATAAATTATACGGAGTAATTTTTTATTTTCTTCTATATAGATGGGATCTTAAATTATATGATAAATTAATTGAATCCAAATCTGGTCAAAATAGCTGATTGAATCTGAATATTTTTTTATTTTTTTTTTGGAATAATTTGGTGTTTACCCTAATTACTATACTCGGAATTAAAAAAAACAATTAGACAAAATAAAATAAAATAAATTTATTTTAAAAATTAAAACTTGGATTACACGGTAGCATATATTCAATGTTATTTCGATTAAATAGGGAGGGAAAAAAGGAAGGAAAGTTAGGATATAATTATTCAAAATCTCGTTCCACTTTTGGCGCCATTAGTTATTTTTGTACATGCAATGTTATTACGAGTAATACGGAGCCAAGTGCATATAATCGAACGTTATAGGTTTTCAAATAGTTACTTCCACGTAAATAAAGCTATATTTTAGTATTGCCTTTCTTCTTTTAATGAACAACTTAGCCGATAGAAATTAAATTGTGTTTTTCTTAAGGTTAATTTGATGTGATCATGTACAAAATTAATTAGTGACCTTTTCTTTTGGGGTCAAATGTTGACCATCAAACTATTGAACTTAACCAAATCATATGATTTAAATC
The DNA here is from genome assembly GCF_948465745.1 of Chenopodium album. Taxonomy (NCBI): domain Eukaryota; kingdom Viridiplantae; phylum Streptophyta; class Magnoliopsida; order Caryophyllales; family Amaranthaceae; genus Chenopodium; species Chenopodium album. Next base: position 70,358,085 of record NC_137842.1, on the reverse strand, counting down.
TATACCAAAACAAATTCTATCAATTGGCAATGTTGTTAATAAATTAATTGGCAATTCTTTAATTTAATCTAACTTGCCTTATGCAAATGAGTGTGGTTTGAAAATTATATATATATATATATATATATATATATATATATATATATATATATATATATATATATATCATCTTTGTGTTATTTATCGCTAAATATCTTTAATTTAATAATTAAAATTTCATACTGCGTATTTGAAAAGTTTGTACTAGTATGAATCTAATGACATATCAAGATCATTTGATAATGGTTTGTATTAAAGAATAAAGATTATGTTTGTAAAAAAAGGTAAATTTTCGTCACAACTAGAAATCATAACAAATCATAAAAGATCATATCAAATTAGATCCGAGTAAGAATTGAGCAAAGTTTTTGGGTATTTGTTAATGAGAAACTTCGATGTTATCATTAACCATACAATTATAAATAAATTAAATTGCGATGGTGAATAAGAATTTATTCAACAACCTAATATAGTGAGAAAGTGTAAGCCTCACTTAGCCATAAAATTTGGTTCTTAGCTTGTCCATGTAGTTATCCCCTTGGAATTTCAAATTTAAATGGAATAAGAATAAAGCCTCTTGAAAGAATCCATGTGAAAAGGTCTCTATGCGCATTTTCATCTCCAATGTGCAATACTTTAGCCACAAATAATGTGTGTTGATTAATTCCATTTGAGTGAATATGATCTTTATATGTTATGCCCAATAATACAAGGAGGATAAAATCATCTATCATTGTGCTAGCTAAAGAGCTACATTTTCACGAATAAAGTTAAAGGTGTTGGCTTCGTTCAAAGTTAAAGGTGTTATAATTAGTCAATGTTGATTGATGATAGCCTAATTTAGGAACATATGCTTTGATTAGATGAAAAACCTGTATATAACAGGTAATCACATAAAAAAAAAAAAAAAAAATACAATTAAAAAAATTCACATTTAATTATTTTACGTGGTAATCTAACTTTAAAGCAATAAATGTTACTAATTTAGAATAAATTTGGTAAATAGAGTGCCTAAACTCACTGTGTACACTCACACAGTCACACTTATTAAAAAATAAATACGAATTGTCTTGATTAATGCCCAAATTTTATAAGCCCATTATTTTGGTGGAGTATAGTGCATACTATAGCAATCACTTTTGTATACACCCGGTTTTCAATAATTTACTGTACATCGAGTTCACTTTTGTCAAATTTAGTGTCACTTTTGTCAAATTTATCAATGAAGCATAAATTTTGTCAAATTTATATGTCACAGTAACCTTTGTGCGTTTTAGTGTAACTTTTGCGCCTTTTATAGTCACTTTATAACGGATGTTCAGTAATTTACTTAACATCCGTTTTATTTAAAAGTTATTATCTAGAATATAATACATGGTTCGTGAATAATATCCAACTTGAATGTTCTAAAGCATTACGGAATCTCTAGAATAATATCCAACTTGAATGTTCTAGAGCATTATTGACATTGGAAGTTATTATCTAGAATATAATACATGGTTCGTGAATAATCTAGAACATTATGGATACAAGAATGATGGAAGAATTTCTAGAATATTCCGGCCATTTCTTCCAAACTCCATCTACACCTATAAATATAGGTTATGGGCATTCGATCATTAAAAAACAAACAACACAAGAAGTCATATCATGCATAAGTCTTCCTACATACTACAACTCCTTGTACCAATTAATATAGAGAGAGTCATATTGTATTATAAACCTTTAAATACTTGTACTCTCCTATTTTCAAATATTGAAATAAAAGTACTCGTCGTTACATAAAATCGTGTGTTCATTATCTTGCCAATTATGAATTCAATTTATACTTGTCAATCAAACACATCTTTACTTCCGCTATACACTCACCAACACTAACAACACAAGTTGAGAACTTTTTAAACATAACACTAAAAATAAAAGGAAAATTATGTATGCAACATTAAACAATACTACTATTGTTATTATCTGTTTTATATGATTATGATTAATTGATTATTTATGGTATTAAAAGGCTAAAAATATTTTAGCAACACATTTTTATAATTTATAAAAGGCCAATTGTGTGAAAATGTTTTTAATTTTGTTAGCCAAACAATATAAAATCTCATCTTTAAGATCCCATTCTTTTCATGATAATTAGATATATTTTTTCATATAATGTTGAAAAATTTGGCATTAAGAAAAATAAAATAAATTTAAATCATATATAAGTACGGTATTAATGGCAATCAACACAATTTCCAGAAAAGCAACATTAATTAATAATATTAAAAAAAAATTATATTATATAGTCTAATACATACTCACACCATCATCATTATGTTATCCTTAAATTTTTCTATGAAATTGCTGATAATTAATTATATAAAATTGTCAATACAATTACACATTACACACCCTTTTTGAATGCGCAAGATTTTGTCTCTTGTTAGCACCAATAATTGTCTCTATTATGTCTAACCTCCACTATTTTGCGCCACCACGTTTTTAAAGATTAAATCTTGCCGTACTTTTTAAGTTTTTATTATATACTAATAGCCATGTTAATGTGCCATTATTAAAATGTTAAACACTTTTTCTTGAGTGGTCATGATTTATATCATTCATTAGTTGCTTACTAAACCAAACTCGATCTATTATTTGACTTCAATCAAATTAATGCATTACATGTATTAGGAAAAAGAAGTAGTTTTAAGTGTTATATAACTCAAAAAGGCCGTCTTTGAATAGTTGTCACTTGTGTATAATTTTTTTTAATTAATTAACTCAGGCCACCCCATACTCTAAATTGAAAAATTAATATATTGTATTTCTTATTAATTTCAACTTAATTGATGTTTATTGTTTTGATTTTACTTGATGTTTATTGTTTATATATTATTGGAGTTACTTTGTGCAGTGCATGCTTAGATAGATACAAGCATGAAAAGATTGACAACATAAAAGATAAAACTCTCATAATTTAAAATTCTTCGAAATAATAAACTTGTGCGAATAATAACAGCTTTTATGTATTGGTCCTAACTTCAATCTAATGCCTTAACTTGGTAAATGGTGATATGATAAAAAGATGCATAAAATATTATCGCATAAAATAGAATTTTAAAAATTATACTCCTTATTCATAGTGAGCACATGCATTTTATATTCCTCAACTTCAACTTTTGCAACATAATGGATTTTTCGTCTTGGAACTAAATGATTACAAAAGGCCAAACCATGAAGAAGAAAAAAGGATCATATGCTATGCTCCCTTATTTGTAATATGAAAAAGATATATTACAAAAGATGTTGAGGTTCCATATATAGTCACCACTACTTTATATAACCTCATATTCCACCATATGTTTTTTTTTTCTTGGTTAATTAATCTAATCTTTTTCAAAACCGGATATGTACACAAAATAAATAATAAAATATATAGTGCGTGCTAAGAGTTTTATGTTAATCATAAAATAATTAGGGTTAGATTTTTTTTTCTTCTTAAATTCATTTCTTCACCTTAAAGTAACTGTCATATCTATCTCGAAGGATGGTTAAGTAAAGAATTATTAATTTTTGTTCGCTCCACGACTCTGCCTGTAATGATCTAAAATGACGATTTAATCAAATCGGTTTCAATTCTTTCAAGGATATAAAATCTATCCACCAAACTAAATTTAGGTCTCCCGAACCCACATCTATGAGGCACATGCTGAGTTTTAATGCACATAATTTGGTGATTCTAGTAAGTGTACATATATCAATATATGCTAGCCTGTAAAGAGATATTTAGTGACAAGTGATCTGTAGACACTTCTTAGTATTATGGCAACATCAGCTAATGAGTTCCCATAGTGGTTGCACCTTATCTAACCTCCTTTTCTCTATTATTTTTTTCTTTTCTTTTCTTTCCAATCCTAAAATAATAAACATAAATAATAAATAAAGAAGGTCTTTTTGATACAGTCAGCAAGCACTTTTCGGTTGCTAATTGGTTGCTTAGAAATTTATTTGTCATAAAATCAACAACAAAGAAGGTAAAAGGAGATACCAATTAAAGAAAAAGAAAGGCTATTAAAGATCTATGTTGACAATTACACTTAGCTACTGAATCCACTTTTTTAATTTTTGAACGTACGCCATTTTAATCATTTATTCTCTCCAAATTGTAATTAGGTTGGGTATCCAATTAAATAATCACTATCCCTTTCTTTTTAATTAGAAGAAGAAGCTACCCATTTTCTTAATTGAAATTAAACATCCATGTATAAGATAAATAATTTGTTTGAATGAATGAAATAACATGAATTATCTCTATTTTTGAATGGATTAACTAGTAAGAGTCTACTTACATTGTACATTAGATCGACTACCTTTAATTACCTGATATGTGGCACTACTATACTTACTCTTGTACATAACAATTACTCATGAAAGATTAAAATTGGTCACAATTGCCACACAAAAAAAACTTACCGTCAATTAATTTATGATTATGATCAATCTCTTATTAAAATTAAATTAGGGTGAAACAATTTTATGGTAGGCATGGAATCGACATTACACTTTATCTTGAACTTATCATCTTATTGGGTTGGTAAAGGGTAATATATTACTACTGTCTTTATTGATGATTGAGATAGTTTTAGCTGTGCACGAAGCACATGAACAATCAATATTTCTCAAAGATGAAAGAGATTGATTTAAAATTCATTAATATATTGTCTTTACTACAAAGTTAATGTCTTGTCATGGTGGAGAATAGTCTTCCCATATTTGCGCTCAATTTTTTCCATCAATTACCGCAATTAATTTACAACATAGTAACATCAATTAATTACAGTATAAACACGTATGCATGATATGATTAAGAGAACAATACATTGTTAAACTTAATTAGGGGATGCATCTACCTTTTTGCCTTTGCCTCTCTCGTGTAGTTTCACACTTTCACGTGTTAATAAGTCCAAGTCACTAGATCAAAATCATGCAAATTAGGAGTTTATAAAGATTTTTTTATTTTTTAAAAAGATATATGTTTATATGAATAGATGAGATATTTTACATGATTGTTATATGTACTTTTCTTAATAATAAGGATGGTACCTAGAAATTATAATTTACTAATAAATATGTAAAAAAATATTATTAATTACATAAAATGAATTGAATGTTACATAATATAAAGTAGGGTTTTTTTTCAAGTGATCATATACAATCACAAAAATATACAAAGTATTATTAATTATACATTAATACAATATATACACATCTATTGTATACATGTTTATTTGATAAATACGCTAATCAAATCGCCTAATCATCATTTTTTTTTTCATCTCACGACCTTAAACTTTCCTCAACCCTCCTCCTCCCTCACAAGGAAGTTGTGGTGCCCCAATATTACACCAAAGGTGAGCATGCACGTGGTAGATAGGAGTAAATGTCACTATGCCACACTTGCTTAATTGATAAGAATTTGTGCAAATTTTAGTACTTTCATTAACTCACAAAACTCAACTACCAAATTACTTAACCGTGTAAATGTGCATGCAACTCATAATCGATAAGAATGCACTATACCTATAAAAAGGTCAACAAATCCTGTTTAAAACATGTTGTACTGTGAACCAAAATACTACCTCCGGTCCAATTTACTCGCAACAAAGGGGTATTATTTGTGAGACATAAAATATTCCTATGTTGCGAGTAAATTGGACCGGAGGTAGTAAGATATAAGTAAAATTAAAATTGCATTTGAATAAAGTTTTGAATACGACTACATATACACTATCAAAGCCTTAGTTTTAAGAAATGGAAATGGACATCCATCCTCCAAACTTATATCAATAATAAGTAGGAAAGATTTATTGTCACTAATGGATCAAATAATGCATTTCACACCAACTTATAGACTTGTACTTATAGCTAATTATATTGTATTAATTAAGTTTGATTGACCATTATATTCTTACATGTCATTTTACAAAAATGATGATGATGAGAGGCTGGTGGAAATCATAGTCATAAGTAAACATGATTATACTAGCTAGTTGATCAACTCATAGAAATAATGCCGGAATTAGTGGATAATACTATTTGAAAGACTTAGGGATTAGAATTTAATTAATTTGAAGGAGAAAGTTCCAAGCATTGGGACTTGTCAGTTGATTGTAGCAATAACAGTAGCCAAATACTTTCGGTATCACATGGTTATTCATCACAATTCACATGATCAAATTGCCGAATAATAATAACAACACCAACTATAAAATTAACATCTTATTGTATAACAAATCAAATTTAAAGTGGTGGGGGCTATAAAAACTATAGTGTACAAGGCATCTATAATTGACTAAGTTTATTAGCTAGCTAGTTTGGCCCATATTTTGTCTTTGTAATGTCCCTCTCTTTGTTATTTAGATCAGTGCAAGTTACTCCTGTTTTCTCTGTCATTTGCCTCTATTATATGGTGCATGAATCATGCAATTATAGCACTTGTGAGTGTTACCAAATTTTATCATTCACAAGGTAACCATGATCTTGCATGTAAAAGGAAAAATAATTCAATCTCAAGTCTTATCAATCGTAAGTGCTCATAATACCATATTCAGATCGAGACGGAGAGAATAGTTCGTTACTAGTTACATACTTTAAAATTGGACTGTTTTACCCTTCTTAAAGACGAGTAATCACCATGTTACATTATGTTTTCTACAGCACTACCCTACATTGGATTAGCTAGATAGTAAATAGGACTTTTTTTGATGTTATCTTATTCATTATTATTTGAGGGGCCAAATTTAGTATTGTTTGAACACATCAAATAGTACTCAAACTCAATGATTAATAAAGTCTTTTGGCTCCTTGTCTGATTTTTCTAGTAACAAGCTAAGGTGAATTTATTTATTTATTTTATTTAAAAGGAGTACTTGTTACATGGCAAATTAGTGTCCTTTATCCAATTCAACTAATAATGGCCAACTATATATATATATATATATATATATATATATATCATCATACATCAATCGATCTCAAAAGAAAACAACTACTATCATAAATCACATTTGCCTTACATAGCATATTAACAAGTAACAACCCCACCTTATTGTCCTATCAATTTTAAGTGGCCAATTTTAGTTTGGTACCATTTTTTTGTCCATTTAAGAAAGAAATATAATTGATAGCTAATTATTTGTCGATTTTCTTCTATTCATAAAATCTCTTAACATGCATTGTTAGTATTGTAACTGTCATTTGTACTCAATCAAATCTCATGTGGTAAAACCATTATCATACAAGTTGAATAAGATGTACAACACTACAAATAAAATATTACTTAATGTCATTAATTGTGTAGGTGAGCGTGGCTTAAATGAATCATTGTAACTAAAAATTGACTTTAACGTGTGAAGAAAATGAAATTGTTTAAGTAGGATGTCTCATTAGGTCAATTGATGACCACAACAAATTAATTGAGGGAAATAAAAATCATTTATTTCCTTCCTCGATTTGTTGACCCATGCCACTTTGAAGATATTTCATGCATGATTTATTTTACTGAATTGAACTAATAAAATGGTGTTTTGATTAATAATTACAAATTTTTTTAATTATTATTATATACAAAGTATCATGCAAACTTAAATAAAATTAGTTTTGTCAAATTAAAAACATGGAGATATGCTAAATGAATTTGCTACGAAAAAAATAGTGATATCTTTGCACCAAAAAAAAAAAAAAGGACTATCATTCACAATCATGTCTTGTCATCCCTTTAGAAGATGAATACATTATCATATCGATCATAACGTAATTAATCAGTTGATTAATCAATTGGTCTTTATGGTTAATAACAAACTAATTAAATATAAACACGCAAATTGTATCTTTAAGAAAAACATCCTCAAATTCATGGTTAAGCAATCAAAATCAAACATGTTATTACAAAATGACTTATTACACAAATTGTAATAATTTGACTTGACCTAACTATAAAAACCCTCGAACTTGTCATGTTAAGGGAGTTGATAATATACTTTTGTCAAATCATCATTTCGATTGTTATCTCTTTTCCTAAATCCTACAATCAAAGAGAGGCACGAAAGGATTTTACACCAAGACATTCCTATGAGTCAAGCTTGCCCATTATAAGTACAATAATTTAATAATGACGGTAAAGGAATTTGACAGTCTAGGAGCAAATAATAATGACCCACTAAGAGAATTAATATTGCGGATGAATCGTTAAATTATCAATGGATCGATAGATGACTGATTAGCAAAATGACACATTACACCAAGACTATTCATGATTATATTCGATCTTTTCCATAAAAATGTTACGTTTCTATGAAAAAGGGACCATCTCAAATTGAACTATTATGGAATCAACCAATCGATCCATCCATGCTTGTGAGGCTAAAGGATATAAGAATATATTATACATTTATACAACTATACATACATACGGAGGAAGTAATAACCTGACCTATATCGATTACACATCTAGACCTAGCTAGTTGGCCACATTCAATTAATTGTCCTAGACATCAATAGGAGCGTGCACAAAAATATTCCCACAAATCAAGTTAGTTTTGCATGCAGTAAGAAGTTAAAAAAAAAAAATTTACACCAAACGGGACACAAACACCAAAATGAATAATGCTTAATTCATTGAATACATCAAACCAAAATAAATTTCTTGTTACACCAACTAAATTAACCAAAATTGATGGATACACGAATCATAAAAAAAAATGCCAAAGAGTTAGTAACTAGTATTTTGGACTAGGTGGTCCATCAATTAAATTATGTCATGTAGTTAGCCCTAAAGTTTTGCAGTGTAATCAGTGGTGGGGAATATGGTGTTCCTGTGATTTGATCTTCAAAATAATCAACTTTGTACTACAATAAAATAAAATAAAATGCAATTAAGATGATGTTGAAAAAGAAGATCTCAATAGCGTAGACATTGTCGCATTTTTCTAGGCCCGTTTTATATGTAATCCTTTAATCATCCTAATAAGTTATTATTTTTAAATGACGGATTATATGTATTATTATATTATTAAATTAATAAATACTACCTTCATTTTATATTATTTGTAACGATTTAACATAAAGTAGAGAGGAAAAACGTTTAATCATTGCAAATAATATTAAGAGGAGGCAGTAGTAGAAAATTTAGTGGGTTGTTTGGGGTTTTGTCTAGAGAAGGTGCGAAGAAAGTAGAAATAGTAGGTGAATGAAAGCAACACAAAAGAGGAAGAATGGCCAAAACCCAAACGGGCCCATGTGAAATCCCACCTATATAATGCTGCAATCCATGTGAGATAAGACCACCACCCCTTCCTTACACACACCCCCACCCTCATCACATTCGTATCAAAACTTTAGGTTATAATTTTATAATATGGTTTCATAAAATTACATTGGTATTGTGAATTTATTTAATCAATTTTTGTAGGGGGGGTATGGGTATATGGGGGTAAGTGCATAATTTGTTTTGACATAGGTTTAACAAAATTCCAAACTCCCATATCTTTTTGATTCCTACTAAATGGACCTCGACATACTATTATTATCTGATGCTTACAACTTACAAGTCAGACTTTCTTCCCAATAATATAGATATACTTAATTTTCTAATTTTTTTATTATTATAAATATAAATTTAAAAAAATTTCCACCCTTCATCCGGCATATATGCCAAAGTTAGTGGGACAACATAATTAGGGCGCTTGGTGCTTGCCTATGTCATTTTACTTTCTTTATTAGGGTTGGGATTCTGTCCTTAGGTCTATTGGGATCTTATGCTACTAATGAGTTGTAGGCTTGTGGCTCCATGATTCCTTCTAAACTAACTTAGGTCCAACCGTCTAAAACTCGACTCTACTAGTTTTCATACTTATCTCCTTCAAATTAAAGAAAAATATTTAAGGGATCTTTTATTTTCGATGGTTCAATTTATATTTCAAACTGAGAAAGTTAAATGTGTTGTATAACTACGAGTATATGAGTGTAAATTACTACACTACGCCATCACCTATCTCAATAGATTTGAGGGTAAAAAACGAATAATTAATGTAACTCTTTTCCACACATGAAATAAAGTTAAAGAGAGTTTATAATACTCCCAATCCAAATTGCATTATTATACGGAGTAGTAATAGTGGAATTTTTTATTCTATTTTTGGGGGTGTTTTTCTAATGGTATTCACTCTTTAATGAAGGGAGACTAGTAGCTTACTAGCTTAGCCTCCAATTAGGTCTAGCTTAGGAAAATTAGTTAAGAATAGGTTGCTTTTTCTTTTGAAATTATTGTACTGTTTATAGAAATGGTATAGTGAGGCAGATAATAAAAGGTACATACATCATTTGATATAAGAAAAGAGTTTGTTTCGTGCGTCTAACTAACGACTTAATCATATTGTCAATAGACTAAATATTATTGCATGTTGGCTGCTATATTTTCAAGAAGTAGCTCAAGTGGTTCTTAGTATGTTTTTGGATAATCTATTTTAGCATGTTAGATATGGTTCCACTACTTACACTGTCACAAAGGTCTTGCTTATTACTTCTCATCCTTCCCAATGATCCAGGGTTCCACTAATTAATTTGTTATTATCCCATCCTAGATATTAAGCTATTTTTTATTTGAGGCTTCCATTTAACAATGCGCTGTATATGAAGAATTTTTGTAATTTCATTACTTGAACTTATCTTAACTGAACGTGTTAAACTTGATCCGACTTGACTAGTCTTGATTTTACCTTATGTTTATAACAAATTGAATATATTGGTCAGTTTCATTTTAATAATACTTGATCCGCCCTTACTAGACCTACTTAACCCTAAAATTTATACGTAAGGTGTAGATCACAAAGAAACAAATCATAAAAATAGAACATCAGTTATGTAAGAAAGGCCAATAATATATATACTCCATACTATATTATTATAAAACACAACGTGCGAGCAGTGAATTTAGACACATATATAATTACATTTCATTTTTAATCTAGTGATAAAGTTGAACTATTTGCTTGAATGCTTTACTTTAGAAGGTTGAAGTGACATAACATCTAACATGTACATAATACATATATGTAGCAAATCTGCTAATGTAAAGAAGCATCGCACTAGTTTGTTGAAGAGACAAAGTTATAGGAGATGACACTAAAATATGAAGTATTTCAACAACTTTCACTTTATCCCAATCAACAAACTTTGAATTAATTTCTGCTTCATCACTTTGGGAGGATGAGGAAGATTTGATTTAATTTTAGTGTTACTTTTCAAATCTTTCAATTAGGAAAGCTCTCATTAACCCGTGTACCAATATGTTTTACTTTAACACTTCTTTTTTTTGCTTTTTATTGTCTTTTCGTGCTCTTTTTCTTTCTTTCTTTTTTAGGTCATTAATCATTTTTTATAAACATAATTTTTAATTATTAATAACTTTAGTAACAGTTAAAATATGCACATACACTCACTTTAACACTAGTTACAAAGACTGATGAATATATATACTTGTCTTTATCTTTAGCTTCTTTCTTCATCTTTTCTTTTCTTTTCTTTCCAAATTAAAGTTGCATCATCACACTCCTTCCATTCTAGTTGTAATATTGAGCACTTTTCATTTTACGATTAAGATTTATTTACCTTGCCAACACTTGAATTTTTAAGTGTAAGAGCATGTTCTCATTGACTAAACTCAGCTGAACTGAAATGAACTGAACTGAATATTTTATAAGAAAAGGAAATTAGAAGCTGAACTGAGCTGAACTGAAAATAAACGTATAGAACAGGCCCTAAGAAAATAAATTTCAAACATATATTAATATTAATCTGACCTTAATTAATAAATTAAATTTCAAGTGTAATTGAAATTTGAATAACTCTTCTAATTCTTTTTTTTTTTGGATGAACTAATCTTATCGGACTCACACTTATACATAAAGACGGTGAAATAAGTTAAAACAATGGTAAATGTAATAACAAGCAACAATTAGTGAGTTATATGTTCTTTGACGAGAATTTTACTGTTAAGATAAAATGAGACGCGTGAATGCAAGATAGGTATATTAGGTCATGTGATCCCATCTATGATTCTTCTTTTTCACGAGTAATGCTAAATTTCTTTATTGATATAATGATGTGATATGATCCCATCAATTTTGTTAGATTCGCCAACGTTCATATTGGAATATAGAATAGTATTAGGCACAAATTTGAGGGAGACGAGGTGGAGTAAAGTGTGGGGCATGAAAACTTGTTTGAACTTTAGTAATACTCCATAACTTTATTTCATAATGGAGTACTATATATTATATATTTTACATATATCTTTTATTTTCTTTGGTAATTAATAAAAGTCATAGTTTTGGCTTTTTTAAAAAATGAGGTAACGCTAAGAAATTAAAGAGTGGGTGTGAAGTCATATGTTTTAACAACTTGTATTTGTGTTTGTTGCTTTCTTTGTCTCTTTCAAAGAGACCATTGCAAGTGCATCTTTTGATTCTATGTGGCTTTTTTCACTGTTTAGCAATAGAATTTATTAGCTGCATTACACGTGTCATTTCTTCATTGTGCCGTGGCATCTTATTGGGTTGATTAATGCTACCATATCTTGACACCTTGTTGGTATGGCGAAGCCTTAGACTGGCTAAGCTAATCAATTTTGGATATTTATCATCTCCAATTTTCCACAGTTGATGGCCGGCTATAGACATGCGCAATTGCTTTCAATTGATTCCTTAAAGATGGTTTTGGGCCGTGTCATGCCTCATATTAAACATTTGTAAGCTTTAGAGTTGCTTGAGATTGACGCGACTCGCAATTCAGTCCACTAATCACGTCTTATGCTATGATTTTGGTTCGAGACTATCATTTTCATGTATAACAGTGTTTACGTGACTATGTCAAATTTTACAATTTTGTCATATGGTAATATGATATGTTAATTGACAAATAAAGTCGTGTTTTATCAGATACGTCTTTTTATATCACGTAATACTTTTTTTGCACAGTGTTATATCGTGCTTTGACATATATTAGTATAATAATATCATCTTTACAATCACATAAAAGATCTTGTATACTTCATATTCAAATTTTCATAAATTTTAGTCTAAGGGTGGGATATGCTATAATGCCTATAATATTCATATCAATTCCATATCAATTTACATAGAGAGGAGCTTTTCGGTCTTCATTGCCAATTCTCACCAACTCCTTGCATTGGTTAGTGTTAAGTTTTGATTATGACTTCCTTAAATTAATTACTTCACTTGCCACAAGATTTTATACACTTTTAAATGAAAAAAACAGTTAAATTAACATTTACAATCACCATGCTTATGAGAGTTGCCCTAATAATAATTAATTAAAGTACAATTATTTTAATAAATCCATGTATCACATCTAGATACTAGTTCATGCACCGTAGGAACATGTCACCTTACATGTCAGTACATTATTTTAGCAACCCTAGTATTAATCAAACATTATATTATATAATCATGATATTTAATTAAATGATAGTTTAGTCCTCGTATTCTTATTCAAAGTTGTGCTTTCGTGTGATTCGAAGACAGCCTGATCTAGGGGAGATAATGGCGGTAATGGGTTGAGTATATTCCTTTACCCATTCCCACATTTTACCATTTTAATTCCTTCTTTTTCCGGGTATTCGGGCCCACATGATAAACCCATTAAACTAATTCTAAATCATTGTACTTTGCCAACTTTTTTTTAATACAAAAAATAGATGACACAATATTTTGTGCTAATCTCATGACATACGAACTATAATTAAATAACGTAGTTCTTTAAATAATTTATTTATCATATCGTAGGAGACAAGAACGTATCAATTATTTTGTACGTATAATATATTATGTATGTTGTTAATTAGTTAGTTCAATGATGTTATACATTAATGTAATAATGTGGACTGCTCCATATATATGAATATATAATTCATTGTTCTAAAGTTTGGATTCATATATCCGCTAATTAAAATTTTAAAATAAAGATTGGTTTACATGTCAGAGCTAATTTAGCAATATCTAGTGTCAAATGTTGTAACGTTGAAGGTGTCCACGTGCACATTCACACTTAAGTAGGAATTTTGCTATAATTAGGTAGTGGACATAGGACGTGGTTGCCATTATTTATTTTTCTTTTGAATAATTTAAAGTGAGATGTAGCCTAATTGATAGATAAATATTTGTCACTTTTTAATATAAATACGATTACATATTGTTATGAGCTAATGCAAAGTTTGTATTATAATTCTTTAGATAGAATGTCATTATCACTTGGTCACGGTTATGTTTTTATATTATAATACATGGCATTATGAATTTATGATGATGATGATTTGGTTGTGTATTAGGTTTAGGCCTATTTTATGTAAAAGTTGGAAAAGTGTGAATGTGATTATCTTAGGATCTTAAGGTTTGTTAATTGGATTAAGATGTACACTTTTTAAATTCTAAATCAATATATGAACAAAGGAAAATTACAGACATTGTAGATAGTATGGCTAGCACGATTTTATGGTTTTTGCACTTTTTGCTATTGAGTGTAAATCTTTATCTAATCTATATATCTAGACCCACATATATTAAGTGTTAACATTGATCCTAGATTCCTATATGCATACGGTTGTTTTTATTGTTTTTTGTAGTAATTAAGATGTTAAAATTTGAGAGAGATAACGAATTTGAGTTTAAAAACAACCCTAATATGTGTGATCATTTCCTTGCATCTCAAACAAAGTAGATTTATGTTCTATAAAAAAATAAAAAAGTCATAATAGCTACACAAAGGAGAATTATGTGATCAAGTCTTTAAACAAGCTATAATTAATGAGGGGTCATAATATTCATATTGCCAGTATTACTTAAAGTATATGTTAGCATCCCAAGCTACAATTCACAGATATCTTGATTCAAACTTTGACTGCTCTTCTTATTAAAAAATGATAGAAAGAGCAGACAAATGCAATCAAAGAGGAGTTAAAGACAACTAACATGAACATGCTTTTAATTACTTCTATAACAATAATTAATTAGTAATAATAATAATAATATAATTTTCATATATATATTATATAAAAAAAAAAAGTCATTAGGTTGGGGTAAGGGGGATGGTGCTCCTCTCGTGAAAGCAACCACCCCTCCCTAGCTAAGAGGGCAGGTCTTCCTGCCACTGCATCAGCTGCCATACATGTTGTTTGCTTCCATCATACTCACTTTTTTATTACAAAGTTTTTATTATTATATCAATGTGATCATGTATATATGTATGTCAGTTTTATTTATTTATAGCTTTTATTTTTCTATATTATTTGTTTTCCTTTTCGAGAATGTCTTCTTATTTGGTTGTCCTTTGTATGTCCTTTATAAGTAGTCATTGCAATAAATACCTAAGCCCCAATTATTTATATTATTCCACTAGCAGAAATCTAGGATCTACTTTGGTTGGATAAAAGCTATTTCTCCTTTCTTTTTTTACACTTCTTTTTTTCCTAATGGAATTCATTATTAACCTAACTAGCTAGCTAAAAGATCAAACGTCCTCTATTCATAATTGTTGCATGAACACGCATGATTATTCTGTTTTTAACTCGTTGTCAAATACTTTGCATTTTTATCTAGTAACTGTTTGAATACACGTATCATATATTCCATACACAGAGTATCAACAAATGTCATAAACAAACGAGTTTTTGAAAAGATATCAAATTAGAGGTCAAAATTGATGTATGCATGCTCCTATATAGCCTTATAAGGTAGACTTGTGCAATTAGGTTGAAAGTAGGTAGCTATTATCTTGTTTTTATAAAGGATAGACTTTCAAATAAAGAGATAAGGCTGGTCCATTTAAATTGGGAACTTTCTCATGTATATTGTCCATGAAGTGAAACACCCCAAATAAAAAGGGACATTTATTATTAAGGTGAAGACTTTGATAAATAAAAAAAAAAAAGATTGTCAAGGAATTGAAAAAAGTATGGTCCATGCATCAACCTTATCTTTATTTTATAAATGTTCAAAGTATGCATGAAAAATAGAGGTGATCAGAAAATCAGAATCAAATTGTTAAAAGCAGAAAACCAGGAGCATCCCCCTCGTTTGCTGAATTTTATTATTTTCTTCTCTGATTTTTATTTTTCATGATGTTGACTTGACTCTTCTTGCTTTCCAAGAAGCTTGCATATGTCCCTTTAAGACTCATTTTATGGTGTACGCAACCAACCAACCAACTACTCTACCCTAGTTTTTTGGTTACATTATTGCTAAGTATGGGGTATAACATTACAAGAAGAGGAAACATAAATGACCATTTTTGGATATTAATAAAGTAAAGGGTTATTTTATATTCTTTTCCTACTTAAATTGAGTGATCGCGTAGCCTAAAGTCTAAATGCTATTAGGGGTGAATGTAAATCATACTTGTATTTGTTAAAATGTTAAGTAATGGGAGATTCTATTTACACTCAACGGTTATACTTGTATAAGAGAAAGAACGGACGCTCAATTAAAAATGTATATTAGACATGTGAGATTAATGACTAAACTATGTGTAACAACTTTCAGCAAGTTCAATTATCGTAATAATAGGTTGGTTAGTTAGTTACACCATTAAAGTGACCACTTAAGTCTCTGGGCATTCTGGGAATACTTTCTTATATAGTTTATGGAACTGTAAAAAAGTCATTTGTGAATTACTTATACAAAGTACGTATACATTTCACCACGAGTAAATGTCACTCCCATTTTATCATGATCGATCATAAACAAAATCACTAGTATATTGTAGGCAAGTTGCTTGTTGAAGCTAATAAAGCTGGGCATGGATCGGAGTAACTTCTTTTATGAATCACTATCACGCGGTGGAATTAACCTTCAATTTATTTGGCTTCCACATTGTTATGTAGGTAGTTCACACATTGGAGTTCATTAGTATGATTGATTTTAGTGTTACGTTTTATTCTACGTAATTAGATCTTGCTTGGGGTGACATACTTGGTGCATGAATTACTAAGCCCATTCCAAAACTCAATGTGAACATTTTGTCAATATGGGCTCAAAATTTGAAATTCAAATTGTAAAGACCAGCCCATTAGCCCAAACTATTAGCTTGTTATTATTGGGCTTTCAACCTGCACAATAAGTGACAACAAAATTGCAAATTTTTAGTTCACCTTCCAACTTTTCAATTGTTTGGCAAATCTCCTAATTTGGGCTGCTTGATGAGTGTCTTTAATATGTGATCCCTTATAAATGTGAGTTATTTAATTGGTTGCAATTTGGGATTTATATGATCCTACTCCTTTACCTCCAATTAAAGGGTACTCCAAATGAATAAATTCTTTATAATTGGAGTTTAATCTATCACATTCTAATCATACAATACTCCGTACCATAGTATATAGTATTTCAGTATTTGGGATCGTTTCTCAGCAATTGAGTTCATGCGGCCCAGGCCATGGTCGCAGCTCATCCTTTAATTTATTGATCGAGAGTGTTATGATCAACTCAACTAAAAGCTTAAAAAATAGCACAGTCTCAATTTTAAAGCGTAAGTTGTGTTAGGAATATAAGAAAAATATATTATTGTGTATATTTTCCATATAAATCTTATGATATTATATTTAAGATAATAATATATCTTAGGGGGCGTTTGGTTCGCGGATTATAGGTATGAGGTATGGGTTTAGAATGACCAAAACCCATACCATATGTTTGGTTGTCAAAAATATGATTTTTAAACCCATACCTCAAGCCCATGAGGTATGGGGTTTAGAAACCTTGGGGGGGAGGTGGGTTTGGCTCATTCCATTCCCTTAGGTATCAAATACATGAAAATAAGGGGATGATATTTCATTCCAGAATTGAACCAAACACATGATATTAAGTATCAAGTTTCAACCCGATACCACCTTAACCCTATTCCTGATTCCAAATCTATACCACTCTGCGAACCAAACGCCCCTTAGTGATATTCTAAGATAGATTTATGGAAATTTATATGATAGAGTTTATATTGTGTAGGTTATCTTTTGTAGGCTATAAATAATGATATATTTTCCTATATTCCAAACAAGTTGGTTAAAGAATCTACATTAGACTATTGCGCAAATACTGTAATTGACAAACAATTTTATCATACCAATATTTTTTGCAGCATGAATATGATGATCAATAATGGAAATCAATTGGAGAAGCTCAGCTAGCTCTCAATAAAAACCATTCAACACACCTGTTACACCTTACAAGAATACAAATTATTCAACATTACAAACATTTAAAAAAACTAAAATTGTAGAAAATTAAATAAGAGTTGGATTAAAAATCGGAGCAACGACCCTTCTGTTCCCAATCGCCATAGCGGGTGGGTTCGGGTCCTCTGGGCCCACCAATCTCACCAGTCTCTTCATTCACATGAACACCGCCATCATCATCTTCGCTATCATCTTCGGTATTTTCTCTCTCCTCTTCTTCAATCTGGGTTGCCTTGTTAACCTCTTCTTTTTCACCTTTTTGTTGATCGTTGTTTGCAGAAGTAGTCATTAAGAAGGTTGAAACTGAGTTGGGTACAATCCGAGTCGCCGATTCCAGCCACTGAGTATGAATTGGCTTTGAGATTGTTACGATCTTGTGGGTAAGATTTCTCGCCATTGTTGAGAGAGAGAAACAGGCGGTGATTGTCGACGTAGGTTGAAAATAGAGGAACTTGGAATTTGGGGTAATTTTAAATGGTTTAGGTTTTATATAATACGGTTCGTTTTTGTCCACGTTTATTGTTTGGGTTCTTTTGGGTTGGTCATGTTTTCAATTGAGCAAATTTAGGTATAGAACCTTTAGTTGGGGCTTGGGCTGTGGGCTGTGGGCTGTGGCCTGTAGGCAGGTCCAGTGGGACAAAGATATGTGAAATCTTATTTGTAGCCATTTGGTTCGTAAAACCGAATGCATTGGTATGAAATCTCATACGAAAAAAAAGGTATGGATCCTGAATCTCTATTAGTTTGAACTTTGAAGCTGTATGGTTTATATAATGTTATGGTGATTTAATTTTTCATTAATAACGAGGATTATGCATCTTGTGGGGTGAGGTAAGTATCAGATGCATGGGAAGTGTAATAAAATTTTAACTTCTTTCTAAAACGTCCAACTAAATGACCCTTTATAACATTGTTTAAATCAATAAGGTCACCCAGTTGTAAGGTTGAGTTGTGTTCGGGTCAAATTTAGTGAGGTAATAAGCATGTGTTTCGAGTCAACCTACTGTAATGCTGACCCGGAACCGAATAATTGATTTTAAGGACGTGAGACCAGACTTGAATCAACAAGTTCGGTTCCGGTCCAAACCTAAAAAAGATAGTTATTGTCCGGGTTTAGACCTGATTATTGATTTATTTATTTTTTTTGTAAAAACTATTGAACCTGTTTATAAACCTATTGTTTAGATATGTTTATGGACCTATTTAGACTTATTAAATAATAACTAAAAAAACGAATTTTACCAACTTTAGGTCCATTTTTGAAAATTCCGGGTTTTACCCAGACCGAAAACCCAAAATCATGGATTTTTAAGGATCGGGATCAAACCTAAATTCACCGATCCAATCCAAATAGGTCCAATTTAGGTCGGTTTTTCATGTTTTTAACACCCCTACTTGCCAACATAGTAGGATAATAACTGACTAAAAGTTTATTAATTGTGATGCTTTTCTTACATGTACGCCATAATTTAACCGATACAAAAGTTTACTCATATGTATACATTTTTAAGGCAATAAAAAAAATCATTTTTATTATTTTCCATCAATTGCTATATATACTTGTGTTGTTAAAATATACGGTAGTTTATAACAACATTTTGCATAATAACTTAGTATTAAGCTTGATTTAGCTGGGACAAAAGGAGTGTAAGATTATCTGAAACTACTTGTATACATAAATTAAATAGGAAAATCACATAAAGTGAACAATACAACGTTTAAACTATCGATCCAACTTTAAACAAAAATATTGGAAGTATGTAAATCTATATCTATACTTAGTATTTAAAAACACAAACTATAATTTTTCATATGACACATGTCATCACAAGTCACTCACTACCACACATGACACATGTCACCCCTTTTAATCTTTTAGTTTAAGTCTTTATACATTCTATAACTTGCAAATTCAATTAAGAAAATGAAGTGTTTCATTTACATCATAATAAAATAAAGTTGAACCAATTAATATACATCACATAAACATATGAATTGAATTATATAAAAATTGTCTTTTCAACTAATAGACTTAAAATATAACTTAAACCAATATGTCATTTCATATCCTCTTTTTTCCCAGTTAGTTCTACCCTCATTCTTTTTTTCCTTTTAAGTTTTAGCAATGAAAAAATTAGTTCGTATTTCATATCACAAGTTTCAACTACTGAAAAACATACCTACATATGAAATAACCTAAATATGAACCCGTGCATCGAACGGGCCAAAATACTAGTTGTCTCTAAGAAAGTGTATTTTCAATTTGAATGCAATAAATAACAAATAGTTAATCAATATAGTTCCAAAAACAAAAGGCATTTGTATTTTCAATTTGAATAGCAATAAATAACAAATAGTTAATCCATATAATTCCAAAAACAAAAGCATTTGATATTGTTGGGCCGAATATTAATTTATAATACAACCTATTTGGGTTGTGAACTTAGCCATTTCTCACACCAAAGACATGAACACATGATAAGGATGACCGCAAAAGTAAGGACAAATCTAAGGTCAAATTCTGTTAATAGAGTAGCCCGACTATTTTGGAGTAGTTTAATGAGGTAGCATGGAGCTTCATATCTCCGCAATAATTAACTAGTTTGGTGGAAAGTAAAAAATTAATATCAATATAACAACTTAAAAGTCGGTTTAAGTCGTATCGAAGTTTTTCGTGTTATTTTTAAAGTATAGCCTTTTCAAAGTATATATATTATGTTCTAAATTCATAACAAAAAGACAGAGTTAAACTCTTTTTAAATGCTGATGAGTTATTCTTTCTATTGTAAAATAAGTTTGAGAGACATTTATTTCAAAAATAATTTTGAAATAGGAAAACCTTTGGAGTTATAAAAGAAAATTGTTTTAAGTGAACAACTATTTTGTACTTCCTCTATTATTAACTACTGTAATAATTTTTTATGAAGTAGAAATGTTTCACAATTATTGTAATAATTCTATTTTATGATGTATTTACTCTGTAATAATTTGATTTTGTGTTCTAAAACTACAAATTTACCTTACTTAAAATTTGTACTAAACAATTCACTTCCTATTGTGCAATTGATTAAAATTAAAGATAAAAACAAGTATTATTTGATGTAGTTGGTAGTATTTTCATCTTACGAACATAAGGGGTTCAATTGTGGTTCTAGAGGATGGAGTATCGTTTATGTTTCCCACGATTTTCTGAGTAACCTGATTAAGGTGTTATTTTGAGCTTGTTAACAAGCAAAACAGATTTCAACAGAGTAGATTAGATGTCAGCAAAGTAAATTGAGTATAAATTTGAATAGAGTAAAGCAGCTTAAAAGAACGGCGCTTTACATTAGGCTCTAATTTATTCATAAGAGACCTCAAATCTTGTAAGGTGATTCTCTTTATCCACGTAAAATGTATGTATGTATTTATGTACGTAACGGAGAGTATGGACGGAAAAAGAACGAGAAAAGACGCCCATAGTAGAGAGGAGTAACAGAAAAAAGCAAATTCCCAAGATACCGACATACGACGTGGGCCTCAGGAAATTGGGGGGGTCGGTCCAACTTCAACTGTTCTCACTAATCACTTTATTAAATCGTCGTTACTACCATTAACACCTCGGAATCCTGATGGTACACGTGACAAACATCGAACCCATCATCCCTAAACATTCCAACGGTTTAGATACATTTTCATTTTCTCAACTGGGATAACTTCAATGTTTAAATTGTTTAATTTTTTTTAAAAAAATGAGCGAGAAAATGACAAGTCTGTAATATAATAATGCGACTAAAGAAATAGTGAAAGAGTGTGTTTTATGAGCTGGTATTAATAAGTGGTGTCCTTTCCAAAACTTAGCCTTTTTTAGATATTTTCGAATACTACACCAGATATATATACAAACACCAAATATAAATCTATTTCTTCATATTTATCTCAATTTTATACTAAATTTTTTTGGGAGAGTAATTTAAAGAAGAAACAAAAATGGGTGTAATGGATCATATTTCCGATTACTTTGATTGTTCTGGTCATGGTCACCGCCACCACCGCAAACAGCTTCAGGTACTTTTATTATCTTTAACTTTTATTTAGTTTTATTTATTTTAAGTGAGTATTTTTGTGTGTTTTTGGAATCTGTATGAAAAAGTAGGGAAAAGAAAGTTGTTAGTGAACAGTGATTCTGTATATACCTGGATCTCTAACTCAAGGACTGGCTTTCTTCAACTGCTTAACCGAGTCTACACTTGTCATTAGTCAGTGATTTTGAATCTTGTTACTCCCTTCGTTAATTGGATGTCTCCTTCTTTTTTTTATGTGAGGAATAAATGCTAGAAATAAGCATCTATTATTAAAGGGACGGAGGGAGTATGTCTACTTGATTTTGAAGTTTTAAGTTACGTTTCGCAACAATTCGAAAAGTCGTGAATTGGAGTTGAAACTGATAAGTTAACTGAAATTATTACTCCGTGTTAGATTACTATAGTTGCTAGAGATGTGATGAGTGAATTTTCATTGAAACGAATTGGTTCATGATTTTACTTGTGTCACTTAATTGAGTCCACCACCAAGTTGGCGGTATAATATAAATTATACAACCAGTTGTATCATGTGTACGTTACAATCGAAGAAGGTGAATGATACATTATTTTTGCTCAATGCTAGCTGTTTACTTGCCGTTTTTTCTATTTCTTTTAATTTAAATTTGTAATTGGTACAAAAATGGATTATTTTTTTTTGGAAGTGGTTGCATCACTTGAGAAAATCATGTCGCACCATCATGGCATCATTGGATGTGACTGTTCAACGTTGCAAATTTTATAAGATTATATGAATAGAAATTTTTATTTGAAACGCAACTACTGCTCTAGTTTTAATCAACGGTCAAATGAGAAACAGGGTGATTAAGAAATGGTTAGAAAATTAATTGTAAATGCAGTAGATTAGTGACCAATTACAAGTTTACAGAATGCAGGTTACAACATCTCAATGTTTGAACACAAATAAATTAATGTGGTTGGCAAAGTGATAATCAAACATAATCTTGTTTATCGTTTTGCTTAATTAGTCTATTTTACTAGGTAACAACTAAGATAATTAGACAGAAATTTACAGGGCTATTATCTAAACAATTAGTGGTCCCATTGCCATGTGCTTAGAAAGACATTTATTTTCTGTCCATTTCATAAATCACTTTGTTTGATTATGGATAAAGGTTTGCTTCATCAATCATCCTCAAGGATGTCATTATACATGATAGAAAAGATGCAAATTATTGGAATGAATTAGAAGAAGAGCATGTTATAAGTATGTTTTGTCACTTATCTATGTTTCTCGAGTTGAACTTATTAGAGCTTAACTTTGTTGCAATCTGACTAAGATAGCCTTTATTATTCCCGAAATTATTATCTATTGATTCACCCTGTTGTTGAGTTAGCGTCAAAATTACATCAATAACACGCCAATGCACAAATTCATGCCATAAACCTTTGGTAAAATAAAATTCAAGGGAAGTTAAAACTTAGCTATTTAAGGACTTCCAATTATAAACTTGGATGAGAACAAGTGCAAAATTTGTTCGAGTTGAGTATAATTACATGTGCAAACTTATAGTGGGATAAGTAATGAATAGACTGAATGGGAAAAATTAGAGGTAAATGAACTACTTGTTGGAATCTTGCCTATAAATTGGTGGTATTACCACTTACCTAACATAAAAAGGTTCTATAAGCTTTTTTAAGACAAACGGAATCATAAAGGTGGTTGTTACCAATTTGAAACATAGTGGTTGTTCAGTTGTTAGCAAATAATGGTACATGTTTTTAGGTTCTAATTCTTAATTATGAGGTGTTAGAACAATGTGTGTATTATTTTAAGGATTAGGGACTATTGACTAATCATTCTTTGTTTAATGTAACGTATGTTCAATCAGACGGTAGAGATCAAGATTAAGATAGACTGTGAAGGATGTGAACGAAAGGTGAGGAGGGCAGTAGAAGGGATGGAAGGTGTAACCCAAGTTGACATTGAACCCAAGCTAAGCAAGCTCACAGTAGTTGGATACGTTGAGCCTAGGAAGGTGTTGGCTCGTGTCAAGCACCGAACAGGGAAGAGGGCAGAGATGTGGCCTTATGTGCCATATGATGTAGTTGGACACCCTTATGCAGCTGGGACGTATGACAGGAAGGCACCTGCTGGGTATGTGAGAAGTTCTGAGTACAATGATCCGCGATCAAATCAGTTGTCACGTATGAGCTCTACTGAGGTGCGTTACACCACAGCATTCAGTGATGAGAATCCTGCTGCATGTTCTATCATGTGATTCTCATTAATCATTAAGGAGAAATTCTCAGTATATGTTATACTTCATATGTCAAAAGACTCCTTTTTCTTTAGTGGTTTGGCAATTAGGTCTAAAATTGGACAGGTTTGTACTATATGTTTGTATTGGATTGGTGTCATTAAGCTTATCTTCCAATCATAAATCAATGTTAATTAAGTATCAGAGACGCTAATTTTGAGACTTGGAGTGAAAGGGTTTTTTTATTTATTATTTATTTATTTATTTTATGCATATACTTTTTTCTTTTATTGGGAGGAAACACCAATGATGCCAACAAAGTTTTATACTGGTATTACAGTGATTCTTTTGATGATTTGATTAACATTTAATCGAGTAGTAGTGTAGTTCGTAGCTCCATTACGTACTTTCTCATAGAATTTGTTAACTTTACTTGCAAACAACATATGAAGTACATTCCTTGTATGATGATGATTGACAAATTTAGGATGGAAGATGTGCATTATTAGAATCCAATGAAAAAGGGCATCTTTGCATGTAGAATTACCAGAATTATAGAATCTCTTTTTGAGGTCACATGAGTTCAGGTATATACTATGTTGGGACTCTTGGAGTCTTGGGGGACTTGTAAGTACAAGTTACTTGCAGTATTACAGTTTACAGATATTTTTTGACAAAACAGTATAGTCATAGATGATGGGAAATACTCATACTCATACTCATAGCATTGAGCTAAGTTTACATTATGGGAGATCCCAGGGGATCCAATGCGGTCCTGAGGTGTTTTTTGTTAGGGCTTTGGTCTTGGATATATTAGTAATTGACTAATTGTGAATGGGGCGAAGTAATTTTAGAAAGGAATATGGGATGGTTCCAAGCGCCAAAACAATATTAAACTACCTCCGTTTTTTTTTTTTTTGCAACTTTAGAATATTTTATATCTCTCAAATAATACCCCATAGTAGAGCTGTCAATACGAGTAAACAGGTCGGGTTTGGGTTGGGTCAACTCAGGTTGGGTCAATTTAGATTAATTCCATAACCTATGCGGGTCGGGTTTGGGTTGGGTCATGCTTGAGTCAGGTCACGTCGGGTCATACTTCTTATCGGGTTTGGGTCGGGTTAAAAACATGTCGAGTCACTCTGGGGTCGGGTGAAAAATAGGTCGGATTTAATTCGGGTTTTCATGGGTTAAAACAGGTTAGGGTAATTCTCGGGTTCGATTCAAGTCAATAATTTGCGGATTAGAATCAGGTCGGGTCATTCTCGGATTTGAGTCGGGTTCGGTTCAAGCCAATACTTTGCAGATTATAATCAGGTCGGGTCATTTTCAAGTCGGGTCATTCTCGGGATCAAGTCGGGTTCGGTTCAAGTCAATAATTTGCATGTTACAATCAGGTCAGGTCATTTCCAAGTAAGGTCCTATTCGGGTTCAACTAACTATAAATAGATAGTTATCATTTTTATCAAGCTAATTATTTCCTTTGACTATAATATATATGTCAATATACTAGGGAACTATAATCTATAATTTAGGAATATAATTATCTTCTTTGACCATACAACAAATATATATTATATTTAACTCTTAAATTTGATAATGATGCTCCTTTCTTTTACTGGCCTGGACCAACTTGGTCTCTCAAGACAAAATGCTTTGATCAACAATAGTAAGGTGGTCCAAATTGCATTTAAGGTGATTTGAAATCGGGTCAAAAACAATTAAGGTTGAATTTAGGTCGGGTCAATAAAAAATCGTGTTAATTTCGAATCGAGTTAGTAACATATCGGGTTGATTTTTTTGGGTTGGGTAAATAATAGGTAAGGTTAAATTTGGGTCGGGTCAATAACAAGTTAGGTTGAATTTGGGTCAGGTCAATAACAAGTCGGGTTAATTTTGGGTCGCGTTTGTAATAGATTGGGTTATATTCGGGTTGGGTTAGGAACAGGTCGGGTTGAATTCAGATCAGGTTAGTAAAAAGTCGGGTTAAATTCGGGTTTTGACGGGTTAAAACGAGTTTGGTCAATTTTGGTTCAAGTAGGGTCCGGTGCAAATTAATTAAATTGGTCGTTGTAAACTGGTAAATCGGTTCAAGTTGTAAACCGGTAAATTGGTCATTTAAAAGCAAAATGAATGGTTCCACACACCCAATTGGATTCGCTGAGGGTATTAGGGACCATGGTGAACATTTCGAAAGTTTCTATTTCCGGACGGAAAAAAGTCCAAAAATTTCAAAAATTGAAGGCTAATGTCCATGCTTTTTGATAAATTTGAGAGGTTTCAGGGACCGGTGTCAAAAAGTCTTGAACTTCTATGGGATATATCTCGAGGTCATATAATGTCGTTTGGAACCATATATGATCATTATTTGTTGTCACAAATGTTCGTGGTTGGTTTGAATTAATGAAATCGGTGCAAGTGGTAAATCGGTAAATTGGTCATTTAAAGGCAAATTGGATGGTTCCACCCACCCAATTAGACTCCCAGAGTATATTAGGGACCATGGTAAACATTTCAGCAATTATTATTTCCGGGAGAAAAAAAAATCAAAATTTTCAAAATTGAAAGCTAATATCCATGCTTTTTGAGAAATTTTGGTGGTTTCAGGACCCGTGTAAATAAGTATTAATATTTTAGGGGATACATCTCAGAGTCATATAATGACGTTTTGGACCATATATGATCATTTAATGTTGTCAAATATGTTCGTAGTAGGCTTGAGTTAATGAAATACGTGCAAGTTGTAAACCAGTAATTAAATTGGCCATTTAATTGCAAATTGGATGGTTCCACCTACCCAATTGGACTCCCGGAGGATATAAGTGACCATGGAAAACATTTCGGCAATTTTTATTTCCGGACGAAAAAATTCAAAAAATTCCAAAATTGAAGACTAATATTAACGCTTTTTGAGATATTTTGGAGGTTTCGGGGCCAGGTGTCAAAAAGTCTTGAAATTTTAGGGGATACATCTCGGGATCATATAATGATGTTTGGAACCATATATGATCATTATTTGTTGTCATAAATGTTCGTGGTAGGCTTGAATTAATGAAATCAGTTCAAGTTGTAAACTGGTAAATTGGTCGTTTAAAGGCAAAATGGATTGTTCCACCCACCCAATGTGACTCTTGGAAAGTATTAGGGACCATGGTAAACATTTCGCCAATTATTATTTTCGGGTGAAAAAAAGTCTAAAAATTCAAAAAATAAAGGCTAATATTCACGTTTTTTGAGAAATTTTGAAGATTTTGGGACCCGATATCGAAAAGCCTTAAAATTCTAGACAATACATCTTGGGGTCATATAATGTCGTTTGGAACCATATATGATCACTAGTTGTTGTCATAAATGTTCGTGTTAGGATTGAGTCAATGAAATTGGTGCAAAGTTGTAATCCGGTAAATTGGTCGTTTAAAGGCAAATTGGATGGTTCCACTCATCCAATTGGACTCCTGGAGGGTATTTGGAACCATGGCAAACATTTCGAAAATTTTTATTTCGGACAGAAAAAAGTCCAAAAATTTCCAAAATTGAAGGCTAATGTCCACGCTTTTTGAGAAATTTGGGAGGTTTCAGGGCACGGTGTCAAAAAGTCTTGAACTTCTATGGGATATATCTCGGGGTCTTATAATGCCGTTTGGAACCATTGAAGATCATTATTTGTTGTCATAAATGTTCGTGGTTGGCTTGAATTAATGAAATCGGTGCAAGTTGTAAAATTGGTCATTTAAAGGCAAATTGGATGGTTTCACCCACCCAATTAGACTCCAATAGGATATAAGGGACCATGGCAAACATTTCGGCAATTATTATTTCCGGGCGAAAAAAATAAAAAAAAAAATCAAAATTGAAGGTTAATATCCATGCTTTTTGAGAAATTTTGGAGGTTTCAGGACCCGGTGTAGAAAAGTATTAATATTTTAGGGAATACATCTCAGGGTCGTACAATGACGTTTTGGACCATATATGATCATTATATGTTGTCATAAATGTTCGTAGTAGGTTTGAGATAATGAAACCTGTGCAAGTTGTAAACCGGTAATTAAATTGGTCGTTTAAAGGTAAATTGGATGGTTCCACCTACCTAATTAGACTCCCGGAGTGTATTAGTGACCATGGTAAACATTTCGGCAATTTTTATTTCCGGACGAAAAAAGTCAAAAAAATTCGAAAATTGAAGACCAATATCCACGCTTTTTGAAAATTTTTGATGGTTTCGGGGACAGGTGTCATAAATCTTGAAAATTTAGGGAATACATCTCGGGTCATAAAATGATGTTTGGAACCTTATATAATCATTATTTAATGTCATAAATGTTCATGATAGGCTTGAATTAATGAAATCGGTGCAAACTATAAACTGGTAAATTGGTCGTTTAAAGGCAAATTGGATTGTTCCACTTACCCAATGGGACTCTCGGACAATATTATGGACCATGGTAAACAATTCGGTAATTTTTATTTTCGGGCGAAAAAAAAAGTCAAAAAATTCAAAATTAAAGGCTAATATCCACGCTTTTTGAGAAATTTTGGAGGATTTGGGGCCCGGTGTCGAAAAGTCTTGAAATTCTAGGGGATATATCTTGGGGTAATGTAATGCCATTTGGAACCATATATGATCATTATTTGCTGTCATAAATGTTTGTGGTAGACTTAAGTTAAAGAAATTGGTGCAAGTTATAAACCGGAAAATAGGCCGTTTAAAGGCAAATTGGATGGTTCTACCCACCCAATAGGACTTCCGAAGGGTATTAGGGACCATGGTAAACATTTCGTCAATTATTATTTTCGAGTGAAAAAAGTCCAAAAAATCAAAAAATAAAGGCTAATATCCACGCTTTTTGAGAAATTTTGAAGGTTTTGGGACCCGATATCGAAAAGCCTTAAAATTCTAGACAATACATCTTAGGGTCATATAATGTTGTTTGGAACCATATGAGATCACTATTTGTTGTCATAAATGTTCATGTTAATTAGGATTGAGTTAATGAAATTGGAAAGTTGTAAACCGGTAAATTGGCCGAATAAAGACAAATTGGATGGTTCCACTCATCTAATTGGACTCCTGGAGGGTATTTGGGACCATGGTAAACATTTCGGGAATTTTTATTTCCGAACAGAAAAAAGTCTAAAAATTCCCAAAATTAAAGGCTAATGTCCATGCTTTTTGAGAAATTTGGGAGGTTTTAGGGCATGGTGTCAGAAAGTCTTGAACTTCTATGGGATATATCTCGGGATCTTATAATGCCGTTAGGAACCATATATGATAATTATTTAATTTGTTGTCATAAATATTCGTGGTAGACTTGAGTTGATGAAATTGGTGCAAGTTATGGACTGGTACGTAAATAGGCTGTTTCAAAGCAAATTAGATGGTTCTACCCACCCAATAGGACTTCCGAAGGGTATTAGGGACCATGGTAAACATTTCGCCAATTATTATTTTCGGGTGAAAAAAAGTCTAAAAATTCAAAAAATAAAGGCTAATATTCACGTTTTTTGAGAAATTTTGAAGATTTTGGGACCCGATATCGAAAAGACTTAAATTTTTTAGACAATACATCTTGGGGTCATATAATGTCGTTTGGAACCATATATGATCACTATTTGTTGTCATAAATGTTCGTGTTAGGATTGAGTCAATGAAATTGGTGCAAAGTTGTAATCCGGTAAATTGGTCGTTTAAAGGCAAATTGGATGGTTCCATTCATCCAATTGGACTTTCGGAGGGTATTTAGGACCATGGTAAACATTTCGGGAATTTTTATTTCCGGACAGAAAAAGTCCAAAAATTTCCAAAATTGAAGGAGAATGTCCACGCTTTTTGAGAAATTTGGGAGGTTTTAGAGCACGGTGTCAAAAAGTCTTGAACTTCTATGGGATATATCTCGGGGTCTTATAATGCTGTTTGGAATCATATATGATCATTATTTGTTGTCATAAATGTTTGTGGTAGGCTTGAATTAATGAAATCGATGCAAGTTGTAAAATTGATCATTTAAAGGCAAATTGGATGGTTTCATTCACCTAATTAGACTCCTATAGGATATAAGGGATCATGGTAAACATTTCGGCAATTATTATTTCCGGGCGAAAAAAATCAAAAAATTTCAAAATTGAAGGCTAATATCCATGCTTTTTGAGAAATTTGGGAGGTTTCAGGGCACGGTGTCAGAAAGTCTTGAACTTCTATGGGATATATCTCGGAGTCATATAATGTCGTTTGGAATCATATATGATCATTATTTGTTATCATAAATGTTCGTGGTAGTCTTTAATTAATGAAATCGGTGCAAGTTGTAAACCGAAAAATTGGTCATTTAAAGTCAAATTGGATGGTTCTACTCACCCAATTAGACTCCCAGAGGGTATTAGGGAACATGGTAAACATTTCGGCAATTTTTAATTATGTGCGAAAAAAAGTCAAAAAATTTCCAAAATTAAAGGTTATTATCCACGTATTTTGAGAAATTTTGGAGGTTTCGGACTCGGTGTCGGAAAGACTTGAGATTTTAGGGAATACATCTTAGGGTCTTATAATTCCGTTTGGAACTATTTATGATCATTATTTGTAGTCATACATGTTCGTGGTGGGCTTGAGTTAATGAAATCGGTGCAAGTTGTAAATCGGTAAATTGGCTGTTTAGAGGCAAATTTGATGGATACACCCACCCAATTGGATTACAGGAGTGTGTTAGGGATCATGGTAAAAATTTCGACAATTTTTATTTTTGGGCACAAAAAAATCAAAAAATTCCAAAATTGAAGGCTAATATTCACGTTTTTTGAGAAATTTTGGAGGTTTTTGGGCCAGGTGTCGAAAAGGCTTGAGATTTTAGGAGATACATCTCGGGGTCATATAATGCCGTTTGGAACCATATATGATTATTATATGTTTTCATAAATGTTCGTGGTAGGCTTGAATGATAGAAATTGGTCCAAAGTTGTAAATTGGTAAATTAAAGGCAAATTGGATTGTTTCACTCACCCAATTGGGCTTCTAGAGGGTATTAGGGATTATGGTAAACATTTCGGCAATTTTTATTTTCGGGCGAAAAAAAGTCAAAAAATTCCAAAACTGAAGGCTATAATCAGTTCAGTTCCTAATTTTTCTTCTCTCATAAAATATTCATTTAAGCTCTATTCAATTTAGTTCAACTCCTATCAGTACAATTGAGTTTTGCATAGTATCAAGACAAATTCAATAACAATTGACATACTCACATTTTATTCCGTTTATATATACTGAATTGATCAAATTGTAAATATAATTCCTCAAAAAAAAAAAAAAAAAAAAAAAAAAAAGTACTTGACCCATTTTCCACAATTGGGCCAAGTCATTTCATGAGTATATGCCAATCTTTTTTCGGCGGGAAAACCCTACTTTCCCTCCCTAATTAAACCCAGGTAAGTGCTTCCAATATCGGCGGGAAAATTACCAAAAACATACCCAGTATTCAGAGAGAGAAAAAGAGGAGAGAGAAAGCAGGAAAAATGGGCGAAGAAGATGAAGTTGAGATGACTGAAGCACAATTAAACGAAGAATTTGCAGTTTGGAAGAAGAATACTCCAATTCTGTACGATCTCGTCGTTTGTCATCCCTTGGAATGGCCATCTCTAACCGTTCAATGGCTTCCTTCATCACCCCAGATCAACCCAGATTCATCTCTCGCCGTTCATCAGCTTATCCTTGGGACCCACACTTCCGATGATTCCCCTAATTATCTTATGGTTGCTGATGTTCACCTTCCCCCCAACAATGGCCCTTGTTCCTCTGCTCCGAAGGTAAGAAAAAAGTTATGCCCACCAAGTGTTTGATGAAATGCGTGAGTGAATGTTGTTTTGATTTTTTTGGGTTTTTTTGTTAGGTGGAGATTGTGAAGAAGTTTTGTGTTGATGGGGAGGTTAATCGAGCTGGGTTTATGCCACAAAAGCCGAATCTTGTTGCGGCAAAAACGAGTGGTTTGGAGGTTTATGTTTTTGATGTTGCTAAGGAAGCAAACTCGAATGTGTGTGATCCTGAGGTGAGATTGAGGGGTCATGAGAAGGAAGGTTATGGGCTTTCATGGAGTCCTTTAAAGGAGGGTTATTTGTTGAGTGGTTCTTATGATTGCAAGATTTGTTTGTGGGATGTGTCCTCCATGCCTCAAAGTAAAGTTCTTGATTCCATGAATGTTTATAAGGTAATTCATTTGTTAGCCTGTTTTTGTGTGATTTTAGTAGCTGAGTTTAGTGATAAGAAGAATTGCGATTTATCTTTTGTTAATTACATGTTTAGGCCCATGAGAATATAGTTGAGCATGTGGCTTGGCATCCAAAGAATGAAAACTTGTTTGGTTCGGTGGGTGATGATGCAAGGCTGATGATCTGGGATTTGCGCTCTGATAAGCCCCAACAGTCTGTTATAGCTCATGAAAAAGAGGTATACTTCAATATCCCTTTTGCTTGGAATTTACGTGCACACACACAAACACACACACAGAGAACAAAGGTGGAATTGGTGCTTTGATTTCTAAATGGTTGCAATATGTCAGTTGGGTTTGTAAACGTAATGTGTATTATGCCTAGTCTCCTATCTTCTCCTTGTGTCCTTAGATTGCATTTTACTCATGTTTATTGTTGTTCTGGGAAGAAGAGGATTATTTCATGCATTACCTTTAAGCTTTGAGGGTATGTTATAGCAAATTTAATTTAACTATAGCATATTAGCATGTACTCCATATGTTAACTACTTGGTTTATTGGAATGTAACACTGTTTTAGAGAAGTTTATCAATAATGTTATCTGTATAGGATAGATTCTGCTCATTCCCCTTCCCGTGGTATCCTTGTGGAATCTTGACCTGAATATCTCAAATTTGTAAGCTTTCATGATATTTACACAATTATTTGGGAGATATAGACCACTATTTTATTGTTGTATCCCTTTGATGTACAATAAACCGTTTGTTTTTCTCCAGGTCAATTATCTATCTTTCAACTCATTCAACGAATGGATTGTGGCGACAGCTTCTTCTGATACCACCATCGGACTGTTTGATATTCGGAAGCTAGATACACCCTTGCATGCCTTGTCTAGTCACACGTATGATCAAGTCCCAGCAGTGATTTTCATTGTCTATTGAATAGCTATGTTTGGAATTCAAATTTATGCCCTGTTAATTGACAAATTATCAATAGGCTTGGGATTTTACTAATATATATCTTCCATTGTATTTGCAGTGAAGAAGTTTTCCAGGTTGAATGGGATCCCAATCACGAGACCATATTGGCATCATCTTCTGATGACAGAAGGCTAATGGTTTGGGACCTTAACAGGTACAATCTTATGTGTTTGCATTTCACCTTTTGAAACCAGTTTGTGGATTAATAAGAGACTGATATACGAAATCAACTGTAGAACTGTTCAGAAAAAAGCATAACACCATTCAACAGTTTTAAGTTGATTCCTCCAAAACTGTTTTCCTTTAAAATGTCAGATTATCAACTGAGAATCAATCTATTTACTTTTTATGGAATTATGTTTTACAGAGTTGGTGATGAGCAGTTGGAAGGAGAAGCACAGGACGGGCCTCCAGAACTCCTTTTCTCTCACGGAGGACACAAGGCTAAAATATCAGACTTCTCTTGGAACAAAAATGAACCATGGATGATCTCAAGTGTGGCGGACGACAACACAGTACAAATTTGGCAAATGGCTGAGAGTATATACCGTGATGAGGATGATATACCAGCTGAATGAGCTCCCTTGAGCTTTTGTAATCCTCAGCTTGTCTTAGACTAGTTACAAATTTTCAAAAGGATATTAACTTATTAATGTTAGTTTGACGGTGTTTTTCAGATAGTATTGTATCAATCAGTGGTGATGGTCACCAAGTTTAAGAGTCGTTTCTCAAGTCTCTATACAAAGTAGTTAAACTCATTGCGCCACAAGTCTAAGCTCATCAGATTTACTGTATGCTATAACAAAGGTCAATTTACTAATGCAGTTGTTCTAGCTATGAATTGTATACTCCAAAAGTTCCAACGAATATTTTATCCCTGATCATATGTGCTAGATAAAGAAGATGAGAATATAGTGTTGCCCTCAATCACAGTAGTAATATTCTCGACATTTCACACTTATCTTGTGAACTTGCCTTTTAGCTTTAGGCAATAAGATTGAAATAGTTGCGGATGGGGAAAACCCAAAAAAGGCAAAATACCCTGTTTTTTTTTTTACAGTGCAAAATAATACTGTTTGTGACATCCATTTATTTTAAGTTGAAACGTGACAGGGTAGCACCATGCCACCATGTCATATGTATTAAGCTTCGTGATGAGAGATAGATTGAACCCAAATCTAGCAAGTAATGTCGTGACTTTTTTCGAGCATGGGACAGAGCCCAGGCATCAACTTTCAAACTAGAAACTCGGATTCACTCAAATTTATCAAGCTGCAAACCTTTCGCCAAAATGTGATCTTTGCACATTCAAGGTAATCGCAAAACCTACAGGTCACAAAAGGATGAAAATCTTGGAACTTCTTGATAGATTATAAGTTCTAATCTCAAGTCATACAAACATATTATTCACGGAAGACATAAAGATATTATCAAAAGAAAAGAAAAAAAGAAACTGAACGAACCAGCAACTACAAGTCCTAAGCATAAGTATGTTCTAAGATTACAAAAAAGGGTGGATAAACAACTCCACGAAACAAAAGAACATAGTACAGAAGATAGATCCACATGAGCGGAAGAAAAGAGGATAATCAGAGAACAAGAGTGAGCTAAATATAGAGCTCTATTGAGCAATGAAAGCATTCCTAGCTCACCAACGCGTGCTTTCATAAGATACATGTCTCGACTTCACATCTCCTTGGCATCAACAGTAACCAAATAGCTTGCAAGTGCGGCATGATTAGCTGTACAATGAACAAAGCAGTTCGTGTTAGCCTCTGCAAAAATCATAATTTATAAATCAATAGTAGACACTAGACAGCAGCAAACAATGCCATTAAAACAATTAACATGATAAGATACATGGTACCCTAATAAAAAGCATGAAAAGAATCCTGCATGCAGCAATCCTAAGATATTATATCTCCAGTTGTCAATACAAGAATCCGAATCAAATGAGAACACATACAATAGTAATACAATCATCTCAGTGAATAGCATCAAGCAAATATCAGTAACCACTGTTCAGCCACCCTTCATTCCACACCCCACATTTAAAGGCTATTAAATCTAAGTTCTAAACTGAACACAGGAGCAACAAGTATTCAGAAGTAAAGCCAACAAGTTTACAGATTTAGAGGATAAGAGGAGAGAAAAACGTGTGAGATATATAATACAC
Organism: Chenopodium album; assembly: GCF_948465745.1. Classification (NCBI taxonomy): domain Eukaryota; kingdom Viridiplantae; phylum Streptophyta; class Magnoliopsida; order Caryophyllales; family Amaranthaceae; genus Chenopodium; species Chenopodium album. Next base: position 70,322,132 of record NC_137842.1, on the reverse strand, counting down.
ATTATAAGCAACCAAGAATAAACAGCTTTAGTTCTCAGAACTATTTTTCAGTTTTCAATGTACCTGCTCCAACTGAAGTCTATTAAGTCCATACAAATGGCGACCAAACGTTAATACCAACTTAAAAGGAGTGAGAACAACCCCCCCCCCCCCCCCCCCTCCCCCCAAAACAAAAAAAAAAAAAAAAAAAAAATATTCATCCAGAATTAACAATCAGTTACACTATTTTGGGAATTCGCACACGCTTCCTAGAAAAGAAGAGTATGATCAGTTTCCCAAACATACACCCTCATAAAAGGAGTAATGGAAAGAATCTGAAAAGAAGATAGCTAATATTCAGAATATTTTAAGTAAATCATGATGAACGACAGGAGCGATATAATGATTAATTTGGGACAATAGAAATTGTCAAAAGTTAGATCATTGAAAGCTGAAACAAGTACATGGAAGAGAGAGAGTAAGGAAACCGTGAAATTCTTGGTCATCCTTTTATGGAAGAGAGAAAACGATATACCAATGCCCAAAAAATTGTTTGTCAAGCCAGTAACCCTTGCGGCCTTGCCTATGCTCTATAGCTCTTAAGCCATCAATAAGTCACTAGCTCCTCATTTAGAAATTCTAAATAAAATGCTTATTCCCAAAATCCATCATGAGTCCAATAAGTTCATCATATCCAATTGTTAAGTCCTCCTTACTAAAGACATTCAATCATCAAAAACCTAACACTAGGGTTTGCTACTTCAAACAACTCAATTTCCCTGGCTGCACCAATGTCAAACCTATATGGCCATTTCCAACACTCCATTCATGCACAATAGTATCAATGTATGATCCTTCAATATATCCAGAAGTTGACACCCATCCCACTCATTTTCAGCATATTGGACACACTTCTCCGCCAAGAGCTTGGTATAAGAAACCATAATATACACTTGTGTGTCACAAGTTTCAAAGGAAGTTCAACCTCAAATATGTGAATGAAGAGTGCAACAAGATTCTCTGCCAAGAGCTTGGTATAAGAAACCATAAAATACACTTGTGTGTCACAAGTCTCAGAAGAAGTTCAACCTCAAATATGTGTATGAAGAGTGCAACACGATTAACATGCATATCAATGTAATAATCCAATGACCAATTACAAGTGAACTGGTAAGAAAATGGAGAGACTGAGATCAGAAATTAGAAGCAAGATAATAGTGGAGAGGAATAAATTTGTAAAGGAAAACAAAAACAGTTTTATAGGTGAAAGAGGAAAGGAATTCTTGCTTGGATATTTTTCTATGCGCACCCCCCCCCCCCCCCGCCCCAAAAAAAAAACTCCCCAACCCCGGTTGGTAGTTTGGTAAATGCCATTATGCCAAGTAAACACACACTTAAAACAACAATTCTTGTATTTGCATATTATTTCATCCTATCAGCACCATTTAGGCTGCATTACAAGATAATTTATTCTAATGGCAACTTTCACACATTAACCATTTCAAACTGCTAAATCAGCAGCAGCACAGCTATTACATTACGAAAGTGCTTTTGCTGAATTCTGCACAAAGTATCACAATTTACACAAAGCACAGCATCAAACATAATAAAGGAGGGCAAACATAACAAACACCAGGTCACCAAATCTGATATCACTGTAAATTGGTCAGTAGGATATAAGTAAATGTACTTCAATTAGACAAACATCATTGTGCAAACAGGAAACACTTGCCTCAATACAACACCAGTAGATGTACATAATCTAATTTCTTCTTACGGCTGAGTTGGATAAATCAGGGGTAATGGGGAATAGTCGATTATACATACGAGATGCAGAAATCAGGATATATCAGGGGAAATGGGGAATCGTCCATCATACATATGAGATGCAGAAATCAAATGACAATATGAATATTGGAAACCCAAGCAATGAATTCATGAAATTAACATCTTCACCGTACTTATTAATACATAATTAAAGATATAAAAAGCATGATAGAATCAAACCAAAGACTTTGCTAAAAGTTTGATTCAAGCAAAGAAACATTCAATCCAATAAGAATGACAACAAATTTAAAAAAAAAAAAAAAAAAAAAAAACTTATCACCTTTTTCTCCTAGCATTACCAGATGAAACACCAATGGATGTTACATTTGTTGTGCCACAACTTAAAAGGTCCTTTGGTGCAGATCCCAGGCTAGCCATGCAATTCTCATACTCACACTGAGCATCTATGTTTGCCCCTTCCCCAGGTTTTCCATCGACACCAGGGTGGAGACAATAAATTTGATCACCACACTGAGCATTGCATGGAATCATGTACGAACCAGGAAAGTTATTATTGTTGGCAATATTCTGATACATATCCCCACTCTTGACTGGCCTTTGGTATGGAAAAGAGCCTATTTCCCCTTCAATTCTTCCCCTAATGTCAACAAGCAGACACTTAAGCCTGGCAATCTCAGCTTCCAATGCAGCCTGACCCTGTAATCTCTTTATCAATTGCTGGTTCAAAGCCCTCAATTTCACAACCTCGTCCTCCAACGAGGCTGCATGTGCTTTCTTCTTTTGCCGATACTTGCGAACAGCTTCTCTATTACCCCCTCTCTCCCTCCCGCGTTTCCTAGATTTCTGTTCCCCGGATTCAGCAGAATCATCATTGTTCCCACTTTTCTCTTCACTAGAAGGGGGCAAGATTTTTGTGTGCACATGAAAACAGGTGTGCGTATGAGATAAATCAGGCCCGGGGGGATTACAGGTGTGGGTATGAGTACAAGCGTGAGTATCCCTCAGTAGTTCGTCAAAGAAACTATCCATTGATCCACTACTGGGAATCTCGCCAATGTTTGCACTAGAAAGGAGCTCTTGGTTTGAAAATTCAAGCTCTCCATCATCCATTAAAGGAACTCGATTGCTATTACTACTGTTAGTGTTGTTGCAATTAATCTGGTTGTTACCTTCCATCATTGCCAAAATTCACCCTAGAAAAAGCCCAAATTGTAAAAATTCAATTCAACCCAGATGAAATTTCCCCATCAAGTATCCAAATTGAGCAAAAAATTCACATAAATTAATCAATATTACTCAAAACCCTAAAACAAATTATCCAAATTGCCAAAACTAATCATTCAATGATCGCAAATTCAACTGACACCCAATTAAATTAACCCAATTTAAAGACATAGTGCATTAAGAAAACACACATACACTAATCAATTCCCCAAAAAGAGCGCAAATTTACACAACCCTAAACACGAATTGCACCAAAACAGCACTATCAACCAAAATATAAGCAAACCCAGAAACAAAAATCATAAATCATACAGTAAAATTACAATAAAACGCTAAATTAAATAGCAATTCTTACCGACAATCAGGCAAGGAATCCTACTACTTCTGGGTAAAATGAACAATCTTCACCCTAAAAGAAACAGAATTGAAAACAAAAATTGAATGCTGACGACCGAACGAGTGGAGAGAGAAAGAGAAGAGTATCGCCGATGAGAAAAGGGGCGAAAAAACCCTAGAAGAGGAGAGAGAAAGTAATAAGGTTGTTTAAACGAAAATGGCAAGAAAATTGAGTGGAGGGGGCAGAAGTGAGGACATAGCCAGGCCAAATAGTTTGACGAGGCAATCGCAGAATCTCTCACCTCTGGTTTTTCATTGAAATCACTTCAAGACCCTTTTCCTGGGAATTTGTACTTAATTCAAGGGCTTCCTTGCAATTTTTGATTAATTTTTTAGAATCTAATCATTTCATTTTGCACTCATCATCTTGTTTAGAATGTAGATGTTTACTCGTTGACATAAGTCACTAACTCATTCGTAGACCTAGTGCTCTGCCAAATAAAAAAAAAAAAAAAAAAAAAAAAAAAGACCTAGTGTATTTTTGTTCCCTTTTATATCATTCTCCATAAATAATTAATAGTTTTACTTTTAAGAGGATTCTCTAATTAATGTTATTGTATTTAATCATTAGTGAAAAAAATAATAAAAATCTTTGTTTATCGGTACACATTGAAGTAGCGATTTTCTGATTAATGAGTAACTAAGTCTATGTTTAAGAATTTTTTTTTTTTTTTTTGACAAGAAAGAAAATATTAAATTGTTACTTCAAGTAGCAATTAAAAGATATAGTTCTCCTTATGTTTCAAAGGAATTGGCTACAAGAGAACTATGAACAAAGAGTTTTTCTCCCCTTTTTGCCTGACTTTTGATATATTCAATTTACAAATTAAAATGTGAATCTAACAAATTTCATTTGATTATTTTGATATAAATAGATGAAAGTTTGACTAAAATTGAGTTGGGATGAGTAAAGTATGTTAAATGAATTAAAGTTTGACCAATATCAATTTTGGAGGAGTGAAGTATGTTTTTGTTTGAGTGTGGATAATGAAACACCTTAGCTATTTTGATTTTAAATTAGATGAGATCATAACACCGTAGCTTGTTATTTTTTGGTGTTTTGATTGTCATAACAACGAATGATGAGACTCGATCTCTAGATCCCCTGAAATTGAAAAGGAAGCTTTAACCAACTAAGCTATCTCTTACTCTTTCACCATCGAGACGTAATAACAATATGAATCATGTTAAGTTTTCGATTAGGAAGAAGCAATCTTAGTAACGGAAGATATTAAAGTTTCGTAATTCTAAATTATAACACAATTTGGATTATTCAAATAGTTGGGTACAAGTAGTAAGATTAGTCAAGTATAGATTTTTTTTTTTTTTTTGAAGACAAGTATAGATTATTATTTATGTATTTATTTCATGATTTTAACATCACTTTCTCTCTATAAAAGTAAAAAAAAAAAAAAAAAACAATTATTTTCTCAAATTATATTGATTAAGATTTTAAATAGAATCATAAACTATTTCTTTTTTCCTAGGGAATTCATAATACTAGTAATACTTCTGATCAAGGATATCAAATATGAATATATGATATAATATTAGTTTATTGAAAAAGAATCAATCAAAAAATGACATTGAGAGCATATTCATATTTATAAATGTATTAAGAAATAAATAGGAAGTAATAATTTGACATTGATGCTTGATCTAAATTATACATACTACACTTATCACCAGTACAACTTACACATTACTCGTCCAAATAAATAGGCAATCCGTACTCATTATTCTTCCATGTTTTCCCAATGGAAAAGGATGTAATAAAGACTTTATATAAATGGAATATTTAATTCAGAATAAATTCAACCTGATAGGATATCAAACGTAAAACCCTTTATTTTTTATTTTTGTAATTGTTTATCATTTATTTATTTTAGGCTTAGTCTTGTTTGCTTTTTTATTATAGGAATCTCAACATGAAAATATACCGTACTTATAAAAACGGATTTGTTTTGGACCACTTGATAAACCCCCAAAAATAATGTATTTTCATGCTAAGTCCTAATCTCAGAAGACTAGTCTCAAATTTTATTTATTAAATTTTATTTATTAAAATTTATAAAATTAATAATTGAAGAATGGTTTTAAGAATGGTTTAAAAATCTTAATTTACATATCAATACGCGGCAAGTTGTGAGTAGAGGTTTAGTTGTCTATCTTTTAATGTTCATATTATATTTATATTATATAAACTAAAAGAGATTCATTATTCTTTTTATACTTCATTCATTGGTTCCAAAAACAGATTCATGATATAAAATGCTCAGGTTGCAAGAACTTTGGCTTTTGAAGAATTTGATTGGCCAAGTTGTTAGAAGGAGAAAATTAGATGTTTTGCCTATAAATATTAAAATAATATTGCCACATTTGACTTTAACGCCATATAATTCTTTTGTTTTCCTAATTACTTTTCCGGTAGCAAATTTCAGTCTGTTAGGGCCTGTTCTCATTGACTAAACTCAGCTGAACTGAACTGAGCTGAACTGAACTGAAATGAATATTTTATAAGAGAAGGAAATTAGGAGCTGAGCTGAACGGAACTGAACTGAATTTCAACGTAAGAGAACATACCCTTAGTTTCTTTGATCTCACTCGGTGTTCCTTTTCCATTTTGTGATAAGGAGATAAGTAATTAGCTAAAATTAAGTCTACTCTTTTTTATTTTTTAATTGAGATACTTTGTACATAATATATTAGAGGCATGTTTTTTTTTTGATATATTGAGTAGATTTGTAAATTAGCTAAAAATGAGAAGTTTTAGTTGTTATATAAAGAATAATGTGATTTTCATTTAGTTTTAATTTTGGTTGTCATAATATTGGTTTTAGGGGATTTTTTTTTCCCTTATTGGATTTAGTTCAGATTACCTTAATTCCATTTTTGTAATCATGATAAAGTCCAATAAATATAAATTTGTAACTATTCGATGTATATAGTACAATCACTTAGGGTATGTTTACATTTATTGAATTGAGCTGAACTGAATTGAACTAAAATAGATATTTTATGAAAGAAGGAAATTAGGCTTTAAACTGAACTGAAATTAAGCTGAAGTGAACAAACCTTTAAAATAAGTCCAACTATGCGGTCGAGGATAGTTTAGCCTAGTACTCCATGAGTCCTAGTTACTCGATATTTTTAACAAAGTAATCCAGCATAATTATGGGAAACATAACAGAAATGTAAAATGTTGGAATTTAAAAGATCGGAAATCATAGTTGGTTTATTCATCTCATAACTCATAACAAGTTGAGATGTTGACAGTCATAGTCATACAATAGATGCTCCTAAAAGTAAAATTTGCGGAAGAACGTACGTGCATCTTCTGTTCGTTGGTCGAAATATATAGTAGTATAAAATAATGTTTGGAATAAATACTCCAACTTTTATTTTGAGAAGAGAAGATGCATGCAACGCTTTTGGCACAATAGACGGACGCCTTTATTTTGAATGAACGGATGGAGTGATGGACCGCCTTACTTTACATTCTACTCTATTTTTTCCAATGGTCTATATTTCTTGGGTGAGCTAGAGTGAAAGTGACCTTAAGACACGTGTCAAGTCATAGGCTTATTGGAATACACCTATTACTACTTCCTCCGTTTTATTTAGCTGACATGTTTCTTTAGTCACGTTTGTCAATGCATAACTTTAACAATTCACATCTATAATCACCGGTAAGCAAAAATTATGAAAAGTTTATATTTTGAAAATATATATCGTGACGAATGTAACAACCCGCATGAATGTATTTTTCATTACGGATAAAGCACAAAACACGGTCAAAAAGGAGTATGTGAATAGTTTTAAAGTCAAAACGTGTCAACTAAAAAAAAAACGGAGGAAGTATTAGTTATGGAGTACTAGTATTTGTTTTATTCTGCGTAATAATACGGAGTAATACTTGTGTTTTGTAATAATTGCACTCATTTAACTTTTGCATTATTCATTCATACATTTATTTTGATTATATCTTTTATCAATCAATATATAAAAATCAATGTTGGCAATTTGGCATGTAAAATATTTTTGGATTAATCTTTATTCATATGTTTGCATATGTAACATACGGAGTATTTTGTTCACAATTTATAAATGTCAAGTAGAATACTCCGTATTATCTCTGAAAAAAGGGTATGATCTCTAGTCTTTAAAAACTTTCTTTACACTATGTGAAATTGTAAATACTAATGTCCCATGGAAACTAATGGAAATGAAATCCATCTCTTAAAATAGATACCCGTACAAGTATATGTGAAAAGCACTCTTCCCACTTCATATTTACAAGTAACATAACACTTTAACATACATTTGAAGGACTAAATTTGAGCGTTTAGACAATTAGATTAATCAAAACAACATTACCATCAATAACATATAATTTGTGTTTTTGAAATACTTGTCAATTGCTTATTTGTAATACTCTATATGACTCGTCTCTGAATATAATTTCAAAATATCAATTTTTAAATGATTTTATATACATTGATAATGAATACTTCATGCAAAGAAAATTGTAAAAAATAAAAAATAAACAAATCACATATGGTTTACAATTCAAGCCATCAACTCAGCCAATTGGACTAGACTCACTAGAGGGTCCAGATTGCACATGGCCCTTTTAAATAAAAATCTTGAATGCCGCCGGATTGGGCCCATATGTCATATGTTAATATCAAGTTGATTTGCAAAAATCAATTATTTCGTACAAACTTTTAGTGATTGAGAAATCCTAATCTCTAAATTTTATCATCATAAAGTAAGGGCCTGTTCATATTTACTGAATTGAGCTGAATTGAACTGAACTGATTGGAGCTGAACTGAACTAAACTGACCTGAAAAATTAAAATGCATAAAACTGAAATGAACTGAACTGATTAGAGCTGAACTGAACTGAAAATAAGTAAATATGAACAGGCCCTAAGTGGTAACTCTGGTAATTACTCCCATATACATGCTTAAATACTTCTTAATTTCCCACATGTGAGTACTATATGTTAATTTCTAGGAGTAGAAGAAATTTATCTGACCTAACCATAAAAATATTCGATAGATCGAAACAGATCAAGCATAAGCCCTAAACAATAAAGATTACAGAGTACTACTCTAGTTAAGCCACACCAAAAAATAGAAGCTCAAATATCGTCAAGTGCCTGTTCTCATTTATTGAATTGAGTTAAACTGAACTGAATTGTTTATAAGAGAAGGAGATTAGTAACTGAACTGAACTGAAATTAAGCTGAAGAGAACAGGCCATTAGTCAAGCTAGGTCATACTCAACCGACTCTACGCGACTACCTCAAAGTCTCAATGATATCCTTCAATTAAAACCATACCAATCAATTTGATACTGATCGAATTTATAATCATGATCTACTAAAGGATACATAATACACTTTGCATTATTGCATATATAATTTATAAAAAGTAAAAGCTGCATTATTAGGGTCATATATAATGAATAATTGCAACATTGAGAACAAGAAGCTAACTCGCCAAAAATGCTTTTAATTGCCTCAAATCTCAATAATTAATATGCAATCATGCATGCATGATGCATATATATAGTGTACATTTATCCAAACCACCACATAAAACAAGGGGGTGCAAACTTAGACTTATAATTTCCTCAAAACTATACAAAGGAAAATGCTAACTTAAGGATAATTACAAATGTAGGAAGGAAGACGTCCGTGCTAATCGAAACTAGAGGACCTCCTGCATCTTCCAGTTAAGAAATCCCCTAGAGTATGAGGACTGTTGCTCCGGTCACCACTACTGCACGACGTGTGATCATCTTCTAAGTCAAGGAGTGCAAGACTTAAGTGTGATTTCTTAGCACTCGAGTTTTGGTAAAACTCTTCTTCATTACCATCAAACTGTTCTTCTTCTTCTTCTTGTTCATCATATACATGTGACTTTGCCCATGTATCCATTGTTTCCTCTCCTTTAAGAAGTTTTAGTATCTGGAAAAATTTAAAAGAAATGTCATATGCTTTGTCTATAATGGTATGGTTAGTCAAACAAGCCACGTGAATTAAGTAACAACTGATTGTCAAACAAGACCATGATTTTTAAAAGGTACTTAAGAGACATTTCAACTAGTACAGTAGTTTTTTAAAATAACAAAAATTTTATACTCCAAAACTTTTTCTTTCCTAATAAAGGTTAGAGTTGATTTACAACTTAAGTTACTATGCAAAAATACACATTATTTTTAAAGCTATTCAATTTTACCACATTAGTCAATTAACAAAATTTAACTCAATCTAAAATCTAACTTGAGCCTAGCCAAAAACTTTAAACACGAACTTGGAATAGAATAGTTTACAAAAAATTATAACTAATCCAAAATTAATCGGTCCAAAATCGATTTGCTTCAAATTTAAGTTAAAGTATTCGATTTAAAACTGACTTGACTACACTTTGGTAAGGGGGAGTAATATTCCATTTCGGGGTCCATCAAGCAAACATACCTGGTCCATATTAGGACGAAGCCTAGCTGCCCTTGTCAAGCAAAGTTTAGCTGCTAGGACCATTCTTTGCATTTGGGGCTCATCAACACTCCCCTCCAAACTAGGGTCTAGAATTCCTCTTATTAGTTTCCCACTTTGTAGCCTTGGTTTTGCCTGAAATTCATCAAATCCATACCAACATTTTACATGTTATAACCTCAATAAACTAAACAACACGCAACATAAAAAAGTCGCATTCTTTTTTAGAATAATACAGATGTCAAACAGTTACACGTATTAAAAAATTGAGAAAGTACTTACCCACATGACCAAGCTCTCTTGGCCTTTGGAAGAATTAATGGGCTTTCGTCCGGTAAGTAATTCAAGAAGCACCACCCCAAATGAGTAGACGTCTAACTTGTCGGTGACCTTACCATACATGAAATATTCGGGTGCTAGATATCCAAATGTGCCCACCACATCAGTGTAGGTCTCAACACTTTTTGCATTTGGACCCCATATTGCAAGCCCAAAATCAGACAACTACAGCCAAAATCAATCAAAAGATATCACATTAGTGTACTATTATTGGCCAAAACTCATCTTTATTGAAATGATTCAAAAGTTTAAATTGTTACATTGCATGCACCATAGAAAAAGAAGTAGGGGTGATAACAATTTTCTTTATTGAGGTCTTGTCCTCATCGATCAATATTATTATATTCAACGGATTGTTACAGGTCAATAATATATTTTGCGGATTAAAACTGATTTTTTTTTATATTACGTATGTTAAATGAAGAAAACATGATCTAAATCGTTCTTTACTCGTTATGAGAGGGTAGGTATACCTGAGGTTCAAAGTTGTCTGACAAAAGAATATTGGAAGTTTTGACATCTCTATGAATAACAGGCCTTGAGCAACCTTGGTGCAAATAAACAAGGGCTTCTGCTATTCCAACTGCTACTGTAAACCTTGCATCCCATGACACCAAAGATTTTTCTTTGTTTTCAGCTGTTACAAAACATAAATCACACAATAAAATCTTAATTCCCATTTACTCAATTAATTCAATCAAATGAAAATTGAAGCAGAATTAGGAGTTGGAGTTTACCATGCAAGTTATCCTCTAAGCTGCCCTTGGACATGAACTCATAGACAGAGATTAGCTCGCTGTTGTCGATACAAACACCGAGCAATGTTGTAATGTTTTTGTGGCGCATTGTGGACATTATATTAACTTCTTGAGAGAAATCTTTCCATGCTTGTTTCGACGATTTTAGTACCTTTACAGCCACTTCTTTACCATCAAGAAAAGTTCCCTTGTAAACTTGGCTACAACCTCCTTTACCTATTAAGTTCCCTGCATATATACACAAACAGTTTTAATCAGTACGACAGGTTTGTAAAAACGAGGTGAAGTGAATAGAGCCTTATATCATTAACACGAATTAAAAAGGGAAATAAATTGTAATAACCTGCAGAGAAATTAGATGTCGCGTGCCTCAAAACCTCGTAACTAAACCAAGTGAACTCCAAAAAATTCAATTCAAATGGAAGCCCGGGTTCCTGATCAAGGAACTCACTCCAAAGAGACTGACTGCTTTTGCTACTAAACGCGAAATTACTTGCATTATCATTTTCCCTTCCTAAGGGACTCTCGGACTTGGTAGAACACGAATCGACATTAATACTACCACAACTCTGAGGAGTATCAGGTGGTGAACGATCAGGGAAGTTCATAACCCATTGAACTACCGACATTTTCCTCGAGTCTAAAGCCTTCTGAGTCGGAAGGCTAGACCTTCGAAGCAAAGGCCAACCGGGTTTTTGCTCCGTTACATTATCCTCCTTGTTAAAACTAACTGTTCTTTGAGGAATTTTCTTACTGTCAATACAAGTATTTTTAGGAGTTTCAACTTCTGCAAGCTCTTCACAACTGATATCTGTTGTTGATTCAGATTCTGAGTTCTGACAGTTCTGTTTTGAGCTATTAGAATCCACTTCTGATACTTCTGAATCTCCAAAATCAGACTGATTTCCATTCGATTTTCCGGGTTTATGGAAGCTCGGCCTCGGATCTTCTTGAAGTCCTAGCATAAATTTCACATAATCAAACAATTTAGCATACAGTAACAACAACCAAATGAAAAAAAATAAAATTAAAAAAATCAAGCATTATTTATAAATAGATTAAGAATTAACCTTGAATATGATCATCATTGGAGAGTCTTTGAAATACAACTTTGCCATTATGAACAGTGAAGATTTCAGTGGTTAAAGGCAATTGTTTTGCACAATATTTTGCAGTTGACATTCTACCCCTGAAATAAATTTACTGTTCACAGTAATCAGATAGAACCAATGACATATATAATTTAAATACAGAAATTTGAAATTACTACTATGAATTTAATAAATTAGTCAAAATTTCTTACCCAATAGAACCAGGTTTTGTTATTCCAACAATTACAGCAGCAGCACCACACCCTTTTGCTTCACTTACTAGACTTTTTCTTATTGATTTTCCTGTCAATATCTTTCCACTCAACTTTACCTGAAATTTATTTCACATAAAATTTAATTCATTAAAAAATATCCTATATTTAAAAAATAAATTAATAATAAAAACAGAGGAAAGTTACCTTCTTGATATCACATAAATTCTTGAAAATATCTAGATAATCATCCAGCTGTTTCTTCTCCTTTGCTACATCATCTACAACATAAAGTAAAGTATATTACTAATAATTTGAAAATAACCCTAAATTTTTTAAAATAAAAAAAAAGTTTTTTTTTTTTAAAAAAAAAAAAATATTGTACCTGAATTTCTGCAAACATGAAGAACAACAACATGATCAAGAGGCTCAGCAACCTTAACAATGGCCCAACCAAGAAGCTCTTTGCATTCGGTATCGAATCGAATTCCAACCAATACTTTTCTGGTTTGATCAATCCCCATTTCTTCTTTCTCAATCCTCATTTTTTTTTTGAAAATATATATTTGCTTGGACTTCTGGTTGGGAAAAAAAAATCTCTCTTTCACCTTAAAAAATTATAAAATCTTCAAATGTTGATCATCTTTATATCAAGAAAATTGAGCTCCAAAAGCAGAGTACCCTGATAAATTTAAAGAACTCTAATAAGAATTATTATACCCTACTTTTTAATTAGATAACAAAAAAAAGGGGCCTCCTTAGATTAGGTAATAATAATACTGTGTGTGGTCAATTAAGAGAAAATAACAAAACATTAAGGGACAAAATATATTAACCTAGAACTTATAAACTATAAAAATAATTTGAATCGATTGTAATAATAATAATAAAGCGTATATTCAAAATCGCAAATTAGATCCTACACACGAAAGAAAACATGGTGTGTTTTATTTAAATGAAGAGAATGTACCGCCAAATACTCATTTGTGGATGAACTCCAACCACTTTTGCAACTAGAATTTGGACCCATTATGTATACCATCACTTTATTATATGATGTTGAAAAAGATGGCTTATTATATGATGATGATATCATTTAATATAATTTTAAAACTATAATTAATAAATTAATATTGTAAGTTAATTGTTGAAATGAAAAAAGTAGGGAAAAATCGTCGGTAACGAAGAGGAGGAAAGACGAAGGAAACGGGCTAAAAGGTGGCGGGAAACCCATGATATCCGGTCACTGAGTACAGAAAAACACATGACAATTAAAACTGATACCGGCTGTGACGGGTTGACACCCGATTTTTAAGAGTGAATTAAATTAATAAATTATGGAATTAGTAAAGAAAAAAATTAAAATTAACAGTGGGTTATTGGGAATTGAGATAGAACAGGAAATCCATGGAACATGCCTTACGTAAAGGAGGGACTCTCAGTAAAATTAGGAAAATTAATTTTTGAGTTTTGACCCCCTTTTTAATAGGAGTGTTATTATTGATGAAGAATCTTAAGCCATTTTCTTAGGTGAAAGTTTGTTGACATTCAAATTTTTATTCAAATCTTACCTAAGATCATATCTTAATTAGCTGAGGTGTATGTATTTGTATTTCTTATATTTCCTTGTTGAATTCAAAACATAATAGTACATCTTACAAAAGTTTTTGCTACTTTGATTGTGGAAATGAATTCTTTAGGTACAGGTACACAATCAATCAATTCATTAACCTTATTTTTTTCCGTTTATATGTTACTTAGATACTCACATAAGGTATTCATATAAGATATGCGTGCACGTAGAAGTGATAAGAGCGATGCATGCACGTTGCACGCATGTCAAATCTAAAAGGTACATCGGGTAACCTCTTTAAAATAATCGTTTCGTTGCAAATTTTCCTTTTGTTAGTTGTGTGTTATGGATAAATGCTTGAAGATAATATGATGCATAAATGAGGTAAGGTCATATATTTGGGGCTATGATATATTTAAACGCATAATTCCATTCAAACTCAAGTAAAATCATGATGTTGACCAGCGGATTAGTAAAAGGTTGGCTCCTTAAAATGTGATAGAAAATTAAAAAGAAGAATAAGATTATATCTTTATTAGTCAAATTGTCTGCTACTTTTAGTCATCTGCAGTCGCAAACAACAAGTAAATGAGTCATGGTGCGCATCCTTTATCTCCCAATTGCATCATTTTGGAAAATTTTGGAAGTGGCTTATCTTTTAAATAAGTGCACCTAACATTGCACATTTGTACAGTACTATTTACTTTCTCCACAAAAATTATCTCTTTAATTGCATCATTATCTATCCAAAACTTTGTAAATATTTTGGCTGACGCAAAATTTAGCTTTTGTGAGTAGGAGTTTTTGAGGTCTACGTAATTTTTAGCATGCTATGAATACAACTATAGAAGTAAAACAAGGTTAGTGAGATCATGCCATTCTATGAATTTTATCAGCTATACAAGTAATACAAGAGTAAAGAGTTGTGTTACCGGTGTTAAATTATTGTTATACGGTGTATATGGGAAATTGATTTTGGCACACCCTACCTTAATTGATTGTAGCACATCCTTATGTGAGAAGAGCATAAAAAACAGACTGATGCTTTCATATAGAGGTATGCCAAAATCATTTCTCATTAATAGAACGCTTTTCTTTTATTGCCCATAATAATTAGACAAATTAGTGTGGAATCCTACATCAGTAAGGTAGTTGAGTACCCGCCAGTTTTGTTAGTAGGTTGCAAAAGAAATTAAAACGCTTTTCCCGCATTTATGTAAACTTTTTGAAATAGGTGCCCTTTAGTTTCAAGGTCATGTGGAAGTCCTAATTTCATCTTCAATTAAGCTCTATTTTCTATACTTAACACTTTGACAAGCACGTGACCTCATTTACATCTTAATTATTACGGCATTCATCACAACCATAATCAACCTGAGCCCTGAATTCCTCACTGCTATGTTGAAGCTTCATTCTCCCCTCCTCCCGGTTTTCCCGACAAATAAAAAGTGTCGCTTTATATTGCCGCAAATTTTATCATACACACGGTTAAACAATAAAAAAAAAAAAAAAAACTTATACTATAATTCAATTGAGTTTAGTTTAGTTCAGCTTCAATCAGTTCAGTTCAACTCCTAATTTTCTTCTCTCATAAAATATACATTTCACTTCTATCCAATTCAGTTCACCTCCAATCAGTTCAGTTCAGTTTAGCCCAGCTCAAGGGTATGTTCTCATATGTTTATTTTCAATTCAGTTCAGCTCAGTTTAGTTTAGTTCAGTTCAGCTCCTAATTTCCTTCTTTTATAAAATATTTATTTCAGCTTAGTTCAGTTCAACTCAGTTGATCAGTTTAGTTCAGCTGATTTCAGTCTATTAGAACATACCCCAATTCAGTAAATGTCAACATGTCCTAAGTGCAATGACTTCTCTCACACTGATTAAGATGATCAGAGGAGGAACAAAAAAACGTCTAATGGACTATTTTACGTATTATTTTGACATAGTAGATCGACGCATGTTGTGAAGTTGTCCCCCATTTGGCAAAATGCAATGAGTGAACTGAAATAATAACATATTTTTTCCTACCATATTATGTAAATGTTTTGGTTACAAACAATGAGATAAAAGTAATAGGAGATTAGGAGACAAGGTATAATTAAGTAAGTAATGGAATATATTGGTAAAATTAAAATATAGCCTTTGAATTGCTTAGCGGCGGGCAATCCGTCAAATATGCGAAGTAAATATTAAGGGAATGGGACAAGTGGATATTATAGTAATTTCTTACGGAATGAGTTAATATCTTCCCACATATAGTAGTTAGTCATTGTCGGCAGCATGCAGGGAATTAAGGATATATCAACAAATTAAATTATGTGATAATCGTTAATGATAGTCTATAATTCTTAAACTAAGGAGTAGATCTATGTATAGAGTATATATGCTATATAAATAAAGATAGTTATAAACTTATAAATGTTATAATGTAATCGTAGTCGTACTGCATATCAGGTTATATCGATCATATGAATTTGTCTTAAGTTTAGAAACTAAATTTTTTTTGAGGTGAGATTTTTACGGTAGCAAGTTAGGTTGACCTATGAAAAAACATAGATTCGAGATGAGTTGTCTCCTTAATATTCAAAAAAAGAGTTATTATGTAGATTAGATAGTGAATTACCACAAAAAAGGATGCATGTGGATTTTTGTCAATAACTTGTAAAGGATTTGTCAAATCATATTAATTGATATTGTTTATAGTTAGCAATCCCTTAATTTACTCTTTAGATTGATAGTCAAAGATATCCCTTATTCTTAGCTAATGTTCCTAGACAAGTACTCCAATGTATCTAGTCGTATTATATTGCTTACTCATGTACTATATATACTCATGGAATCACATCAATATAATTAAGCTTTCCAACATTCTCTTTCTCATAACTCTATCATAACTAACTTTTTTATGACTTAATACTTGTTTATCTATGACGACTTAATAGTTAAATGGTAACGTTTCGCCTTAAGTTTTTAATTTCCTTGAAATTCACCTACGCCCCTGATGTTATGTTTTCATATATATTCTTTGAAATTTGTTGGCATAATTGCAATTAATATCTGAATTAGGAATACCTAATATCCATAGAGGCATAGAGGGACAAAGAGTCCAAGCCTTTTAGGTTGTGAGAACTAATAATATTTTTTCATGGCCATTTATCGTTCAAATGTCTTATTCGAAAAATTTGTAGACCCATGCAATAATATCACCATATCATATTACATGCTGATATTTTTTAAACATGAAATAAAGAAGGATCTTTTTTCATTTGACATGTGTCAATTTTCTTCTAGACAAATTCATAAATATTAGAAGTTCATGGGTCTATTTCTTTGTAGGCAGGGTCAATATTGTATGTAATGCATTATTGCATAAAGCTTCTTCTACCAATTATATTCAGATTTATGCACGGTTGTTAACTAGATTTAGGAAGTTTTGTGTAATATTATTATTTCTATAATTATTTAATGAGATGGAAAAAATTAATGGCCCCACTCATCTTTCGATCTACATACTTCGTATAAAACTATAAAGTATTACGTACGTAGTATATAATAAGGCGTGTTGTATGATAAACAATACCTCCAAGAAACATTATAGCAGTGTTTTCAATAAAATATCGGAATAATTAGTGAATCAATGACAATTTGTTGAATTCTTCCCTTTTTTTCAATAAGTATAGCTTAAAAACTATTGTATTACAATTCAATAATGGACCAAAACACTATTATAGAAGAGCAATCCCATAATAATAATAAATTAATTGCAATGCAAAGATGTAAGGATGTCACAATGATAACAAGACAAACAGAAAATTTGCTATTCTAGCAAAGCAAAACAGTAAACAATTTTTTACAGTGACAAGTAAAGTTTTTATGTAAAGCAGATTAGATTATCAATCCAATTGACCGACCAAAATTCACATTCAAAGGAAGAGCGTAAAAAATGTTGCAAAAGTTGTGATGCCACTTGTTTTTCCCCCTCAAATTATGAGACCACTTGATTAGGTTAAGGCTAATAAAGAATACTAAGAGTACTAGCGTTACTATACAATATTGGTGTCAATGACTGTTTATGCATCATAATCATAATTAAGAGGGATCTTTTGTTGTGTTCAACACGGTAGTATACATATAGCACTTCACGTGAGAGATAAATCGAAAATGATGGCCCTCAGATTAGGGTTAACAAATGTGTTGATTACGAATTATAGTTGGTTAAATTTAAGGTCCTAAGGTAGAGATCATTTGTTGTCTTTAACGTTAGAGGCTAGATGAGTGGTAGGCCAGGTGGTCGTGGAAACATTGATATGTAGTGATTGGAGCGAGGAATGGAGAAAAAGAAAAATTGATACGAGTAGGATTCTTTTTAATATGTAGTAATGAAATAGTAATCGTGTATGACGGAGCTGTATGATAATAAGACTAAAAGAGGTTAATACGGCTACTCTAAAGTTCTAGTGATTAAGGGTCTGTTCACATTTATTGAACTGAGCTGAATTGAAGTGAACTGGTTGGAGTCAAATTGAACTGAACTGAGATGAAATGAATATTTAACGAGAGAAGGAAATTAGGAGCTGAATTGAATTGAACTGAACTCAACTGAATTGAACTGATTGGAGCTGAATTGAAATTAAACTGAAGTGAACAGTCATTAAATTTAATTATGAATAGTAGTATATCTTCTACAAGAATGAGATAATGCATGCTTTTTGTTCCATATCATTGTATCAACTTTCCACCGTGATAAAATTTGAGTCACGGATGACACAATAACCATATTTAAAAAAAAAAAAGAAAAGATTAGTAATTTGGTGAGAAACGTGAAGAGCTTGCTCATCTGCTTGAGGATCCATCCACGGCAAGTTCCACAATATGTGAATATTTATATACGGAGTATAATACAAAGGTGTTAGGTAGTTGCTTTTAATGAAATATCTCTTATCTAACTAATAGAGAAGTTAAACCACAAATATTCAAAACCTCTACTTTCAAAAATTATACACGTAGGTCTGTTCTCATTGACTGAACTCAGCTGAACTGAACTGAACTGGGCTGAACTGAACTGAATTGAATTGAATTTCAACGTAAGAGAGCAGACCCGTACTCACACTAAATTTAAAATTGTCTTTAAAGCTATATACTTCGTATGCGTGAATACGAATATACGATCTAATGCTGTATCAAATAAAATTTATGAAACCTTAAGAAAAAGGAGACTATTACTTCCGTACGTAATATTAGATTTGGCATACTTTTCCCAATTGTATACTAACGCCTTTACTCCATATTATATTAATCAAGCAACGCATGTGGTTCAAGTATAGCATTATATTAATCAAGCAACGAATGTGGTTCAAGTATAGCATGTACATTTCAATGTTAGTATAGTGTACAATACCTCCTCATATAAATGGAACAACAATAAAATACGCGGTTGTATTCTAAGATAACAATTGAATTCATTTATTGTACCAATTTTAATTTTATCCTCACAAATATATGCTAATAAATTTTAGCATGATATGTACTATACTATAGATTGATATGATGAGGACCAAGCAAATCTTTAATCTGGCCGGTGATATGTCTAGGACATACAATATATTGGGAGTACGTATGAAGCATTGACGACGTAATAATTGCAATTGAAGTGTAAGTTGAATAATTTGATGATATTACTTTTGTTCAAGTGGATGAAATCTCATGTAATGTACATTTACATTTATTTATATGCATGCTTGTTAAAGGATTGGAAATAATTGTATTGATTGATGAGTGTGAGGCCATAATTCGTTAACTCCTCAATTTGAAGAAACAATCAACTAACGTACGTAAGAATCTCAACGTGTTAAGAATTGGAAATTTTTGTGTAATTATATTGAAGCTAAGGCTAGGATCTTGACCCCCAACTACATATCCCAAACACTGCACGCACGCTAATCAATATATTTAGTTATTTCTATTAAATAACATCGCTTTTGACTTTCAAATTGTATTGATTTTAATATTTACTTCATAGATTTGGTGGTAACGTTTTTCACATATACTAATGCATAAGTTAAACCATTGATATCATTAAATTATCGATAAGTTTTTTTACAAAATTTATTTTTATATTTTTCAAGACTACTTTGATTATAATCTCTCTCACAATGTATTAGACATTGTGTAAGTACTTGTGTAATAATAGCTTGAACTTCAAGAGTGAAAATCTTTAATGAATAAAAAGGAAGGGAGCATCAATCATGAGGTGATTTGTGTAAAATGAAGAAAAAGAATGATGACAATGAAAATCATTCACCAAAGAATCACTTTTTGCACAAAGGAAAGTTGTATTGGAGAATTAAGGATCATTCAATATTGGAAACTTGATATGATTGAACAAACATTTCACTTTATTTGTTTCAAGGACATCACTAGGACAATGAAAAAGCTTAAACTTCTCAACAATACTCGAGGCTAAAGATTATGAACTTTCATAGCGAATAAGGATATCAAATTAAATAGCGCTTCACATTTCTTGTAGCCTAAACAATACATACTATTGATAAGTTATGTTATTTGAGCTCTTCATTTCACCTAAAGTATCTTTGTCTAACAATTGGACACGTAGATACCAATTATCCTAACAAAACAATTTTATTGATACACGTTTGGCTGAATGGTTTGTGTGGTGCCTCCAGTAATTGTATACTCCAAATGAGTTACAAATTCATAATTAGTTTTAGATTTCAGAAAATATAAATTTCGGAATAATTTTTTTAGCCTTGACATTATTTACTCAGGTTTATTAGAGAAAATAATCTGTTAAACTAATGTCAAGGCTAAACAAGGCTCAGACCATTGCATACTTCTGAGTCCAGCTACGAGCCATGGTTTCGTATGCAGTTCGATCAGTCTTGTACAAGTGAGCAAACTCTGGAACCAATGGATCATCTGGATTTGGATCCGTCAGCAGAGAACATATTGACAGCAGAACCTACACAACAATTGCCAACAATATTTATGGCTAATTCTTATTAAAAAAAAAAAACAGAACAAAAATACAAACTATATTACAAATCAAAGAAATAAGAGGTGTAAGTAAATGAGTTCAGATGAAATAGTAGTCGAGTTAAGTACCTAAATCTAATACAAACAATATCAAATCAATACCCTTTCTTTATGGTCGTCTGTTTATTGAAAACATAGGGTCAAACCAAAGCTTAATCCACACATTTCACTAAACATTATGGTTTGTCTTAATTATAACTACTATGAACTATCGACTGTCAGCTGTGAAATTTTCTTCATGGAGGCGTATGTACCAAGCATGGTTAAAAAGATTGAAGTTGGTTACAAGAACATGCTTATTTGATGAACCTGAAGTAGGTGAAAGATTAAGTCAGCGGTTACAGAATCATGTAAGAAGTTTTACTGGTGTAATGAAATTATTTGTTTGTTGTAAAAGCAGATTTGCATAATTTTTTTCCTATATTAATGGGTCTGTAAGAGTGTAAGGGGTTAGAGAAACTATCATAACATCCAAAGAATGAATGAAAAACAGAGAAGAAAGGAGCATGGTACTGAAATCTTGGAAAGAGCAGCTTTGAAAGCTAGTAGAATAAGTGCATCAGAAATTTTAGAATTGCACAAATATGACAAGGCTTGTTTTGAACCTATGTTACTCGGACTATTTCACTTCAAGTACCCGTGTCAAATTCTCAACGCTAAAGAGTAAATATTAATGGGTATATGTTATATTTCATGCATATGTATTTTGTCAGAAAAAAAATAACAGGGATGATAACCTTGGATATGGTGAGTGCAGGGCTCCATTGCTCCTTTAGTATATCAAGGCAAATACTCCCATTGCTATTAATATTTGGGTGGAATACCTTCGTCTTAAAGGCTACCTGCAGATATATTTTATAACATTAAGCTCGTGGTAACAATAACTATTATTGTACATCAGAAATGAAATTTAATACCCTGTACTTAAATTCGAGAAATATGTAATGAAATAGTAATATACTTTGTATATGAATTATGAAATGAAATAATAAAATACTCGTATATATATGAATTACCTTAGGAGGCTTGAAGGGATAATCGGGTGGAAAATGGATGTTCACGAGGAAAACACCTCCTGCATAAGGACTCTCGTTTGGACCATAAATTGTTGCTTGCCAATGGAACATATCTTGTGCAATTGGACCTATATTTGTCACCAACTAATGAGATTAAAACGACGAAAATAAACCCGAAAAAGATTAATGAATTAGAATTTCATATGTCATATTTTTGATTACCTGCACTGCAAGAACTAGGTGGATCTCTTTCCAGTTCCTTAAGCTCCTTTACAATTCTTCTAGATGCCATTTCGAGTTTTCTAACACAAAAAACTGCAAAATAATAATAATTCAAGACTCTAATAATAATAATAATAATTCAATGCATTTGAAGTTTATAAGAGAAATGTGGTAATGGAGATGATGGAAGGAAAAGTGTCACAGCTTCTGTTTACACTACTGAAAGTGGGCATAGAACAAATTCCAGAAAAAGAAAGGAACAAGGAAAGAATCCAACTAGCAAAACTTTATAGCACACCTTCTAAATTGGCACTAATAAAGTATAAAGAGGTGCGAACAAGCTGTTGATTACTTGATTTACATGTTCGGCAAAACTAGCTTTTGTAGCATTTGTTAGCTGTAACAGTGGTTGTTAATGGTAACAATTGTTGATTATTGTACGTGTTTAGCATAACTAGCTATTGAAATAGAATCATGATTTTATTTAAAAAGAATAAAGGCTATCTTGCTTAAGCTAAATACACTTGTAATTTTTAAACACGGTTCTAAAATAGTTCTCATACCTGAATAATAATATCTAACAAATTGAAATTGAATTTCGAAATGTCATTTAGTTATAAAACAATAACCTTGAGAGGTAAAAAATACAGTTGGAGAATAGAGCATACTTTTAATACAGTGTTCACCACAGCATGAATAAAGAAGTATGGCTGTTCTAAGTTTTTTTAGCCAAGCATTTCTCTAGGAATCTTGGACTAATTACTGGACATGGACTACGGAAGTGAAGCATCCATAACCAATTCAAAAGAGAAAATCCCATCAACTCGATGAATCTTTTCTTTTTATCATTGGTCCTAACAGAGGTTTCATCTGCAACTTTGCCAGTGGAATACGGGCTAGACAGTCCCTATCCAGAATCATCGAGGATAAGAGCAACTTCGCCAGTGAATTACAGAACGAACACCCTCCAGAAGAACACATTAGCCAAGCCAAGTTGCTCGGAATCTTCATTTCACCTCATAAGACTAGTACAGATACACTGACCACATCATTTTAGACCAAAATCATGAATATCCTAGTCTGCAATGCAAAAGGAATTCAACAAGACAAGCAAATATAAGCAATGTTAGTCAGAAATCAATCATGAGAATTTGAATCTTAACACTTGGACAAAAACTCGCATTGGACACATGTACCCGAGTTTTAGTAACATTGCACATAAGCATGCAAGCAACCGAACCAGATGGGCTAAGATTTCTTAAATGTTTCCAAGTTACAATTGAACATATAATACAACCAAATGCAATATTGTATGTATAAGCCTCTTAAAGCTTAGTTTACACACTTCTATTACTACATCCTCATAAAACACACAAATTTTACAGAGAACTCTTCTCTCTCTGGTTTAGAAACATAGAGTGAATAATGATATACATATTACAACAAATTTGATTAACGAATCCACCACCTGATACTGCTAATAAGAGCGAGAGCCCCTCAGTTCTGTCAGTCAAACTATTAGCATCTAAAGAACATCCCACTACTCTAATATGATGATAGATGAGTAGGAAAATGTAACAGAAACTGGTAAGTGGACTTCTTAAGCCAATATCTCCTTGTTATAATATTGAACAGCCTTTCTGAGACTTTCGCTTCTTTCTCTTCTTCTGCTTTGGTGGCTGGAGGACAACTTTGATTGCAGCATCAAACACAGCCTTTATGTTCTGCAATCAAAAACCAGTCGCAAGACATGTCAATAAAAGGTTCAGAACACTTCAATACGCAAGATTATGAAAGCATGAAACAATACCTGCTGTGTTTTTGCACTACACTCAATATAAGCGGCTGCTCCAATCTGCTTTTTCAGATCTTCTCCCTTAAAAAAATTATTGAAACATGGACATCCTTGTTAAAAAAAGATCAGACAACCGGCAACTAAGAGATTTACCTGCAACAGCGTAGACATCATCTATTTACCTGAGCTGTTGTGATCGGCACTGCACCAGGATGGTCTAGAAAAAATTGCTTATCATCTCGAAGATCTGGGAAAATAAAGAAACAGAGAAAAAACCCAAGTTAGGATGCATTAGAAGTGGACCAAATCAAAAAAGGCCCACAGATAGATGAAGTGAATTCTGAAATCTTCCCCCTTCATGTAACCTTACTGGCAAGATGTTTTAGCCTATACGGGGGTACACGCATGTGTCAAGTGTCATTCATGACCATCTCTGGCAGCATATTGAGTTGAAAAATACTAGTATGGCACTATTATGATTTCTAAAACTAAATTTGTTCTCTTTGGAGATTGACTTGTCCTTGCTACAATACACTCTCATGTGTGATTGGTGTGTGCCTGGTATCATTCCTGTAGAGTGGTAGCTTATTATTTGTTCCACCAGGATATTAAGTTAAATTTAAATTGCTATACTGAATTCAAAATTAGCTCTGCCCTTGCCACAATACACTTTCTCAAAAGGTTAGCTTCAATCACATCCAAAAGTGACATCAAATCTCTTTTCCTACCCCACAAAAAAAAAAAAAAAAAAAAAAATCTCAAACCCTAAAACAACAAGTTCCTTACTTTGTTACACTCCAATAATCACTCAGCTTTAGAATTGACATCTCTTGATTCCATGTTAAACAGAGCAGTATATGGTGGGATCATCCCAGCTTCCCCATTATGAATTATGAAGAGGGAAAAGACCACATAATGACATTAGTCAACTATTCAGTGGAATCAAATATTGATCCTCCTGGGCCCTGGCAAAGTTGCGTCACAAAACTCAAGTTTTCCAGGGATGGTACGTAAGACATTAAACCACAAAGCTTATATTTCCTCTTTGCTCCAAATCACTTCAAAATTTGCACAGCTGTACATAGCAAAATATGAAATTGAGCTCCAAGTTCCCCCTTCCTATAAATTTTCCATTAGATAAATTTTCATCATTATACATTTTAAGCTATCGTTACAAGTTTCCAAGGCAATATTCGACCTTTTTGCTTGATGCAATAGCAATGACATTCTCACTATTTCCTTAATTTTTCATTTGCTCTACAAAAAACCACATTTTCACGCATAAAACTTAAGAAGTAATCCAAATTTTCTCATAAAGATCAGTGACCAATTAGCTAGCAAAGCAACTCAGAAAACAGAAAGAAGTATTGTTAACTTTCTATTCACTTTGATCAAAGATGATAAACAATCACCAGTTCATCACAACCGAAGCAATTAGGCTTTGTAGATCATATCATGTTCATAGGAAAGGTGTCTAGGTGAGAAGGACTGCCTCAAAGGTCAAAGCAACTCATAGGTCCATATAGCTTCCAGCTGTTCACATTAATCCTCAGTTTGTTTTCTCTGAGTTGATGCCATCAAAGGTCATCACTCTAATCTCTAAGTATGAGGAATGAAAATACATGCAAACACTAAACAAATCACATGTGCCAACATGATCCGCAATATGGGGAAAGACTAGTGACTTAGCCTAAGGGGAAGGATAGTCTAATTAAGTAAGCTAGCACCTTAGCAGTAGCTTGAGAAACAAGAAGAGGGCAGTGAGTTAGTCTACATATAGAGGAGTTCAGGAAAACAGAAAGCATGTTGAATATTGATGATAATTTTGTGTTGGTTGAATAGTGATGCTTTCCTTCAGAATTTTTACTGCCACTCTGCAAGAAGCCATTGGGGGTTCTCATAGGCAATGTTTACAATCTTCAAAATAGGAGACCACTTGTGAAGAAGACATTCCTAAAGGTGTACAAAACCAATACCCCCCCCCCCCCCCCCCCATAATCTATTTCCTTTTCTGAGATAAATGTCATAAATCAACCTCACACAGGTATCATATACTGCCTCAGTGGCCTTTAGATGATGGGTGGGAGGTTCTACTATAAAGGCCTCAAAGTATAACTACAAGCACGAATTATCTCCATAAGGCATAAGCTATTAAGAGTAGTGTCAAAATAACCAATATGGATACAGAGCAATCCAAGGGGTCTACAGTAGCCCAGGAAAACTCCATCTGGTCCCCCCCCCCCCCCCCCCAGTTTGAGCAGAAACTTAGCATTGAAAATGAAAATGATCCCTCAATTTTTACTCTTATGTTTGGTTGCTAATGCTAGAGGAAAAAAGATGGGAGAAACCTAAATTTTTGGATCAAACCATTGCTTACAACAGTTAAGAGGGTGCTTGGAAATCAAGCGGAATTCATAACTTCTATCAAGACTTTCATATTTCCCTCCTTTCCCTACAATAAACTTATATTGAGGATCACAAATTTTTTTGGAATGTTTACCTATCCCCATACAGTCCACAAAAGACGTTCCTCTTAACTCTTTCAAGTTCAACTACAACTTGTTCTTCCCATTGTTTTATAATTTCATATAGCTTTGTTTAGGAAAAATTCAATACTTTAACAATCATTATTTGAGTTTCCAGACCCCAACCACCTACTTAAATAGAGGATATAGTTGGACATATTAAGCAATCTTCATTGACAGATACAAAACTGTTCTTTTGCGATACTCAACAAAAATAATTGTCAACTCATTTATATAACATTGGTCCAATAGCAAGCTAATCCCCCCCCCCCCCCCCCCCCAAATTCAAATTAAAGTGATACTGGACAAGAAATATGACCATGTGTCATTGTTGTAGAGTAAAAACAAAGAAAAGAAGCACAAGATAGAGAAACAGGCAATACAAGATATATTATAATCTGCGGACAAGTTATAGCATTATACCTAGCTTTGTTCCAACAAGAATAATTGGCACACCGGGAGCATAATGCCTCAATTCAGGAATCCACTGAAATTTATTAGACAAAGGAGACAAACATCAAGAGGATGCACTCTGAACTCTGGAGATTATCTTACAAATACTATTAATAAGATATCTTACTTTCTTCGAAACGTTTTCATAACTGGCTTTGCTGATAAGAGAAAATGCAAGAAGGAATACATCTGCCCCTCTATAGCTCAATGGTCTCAGTCTATTGTAATCTTCCTGACCTGTCATAAAATAAACCAAAGATCAGAACATATTCACCAAACATTCCATCAAAATGGAGAGATAGCACACCGCAGACATACCAGCAGTATCCCACAACCCTAGATTTACTGTGCTCCCATCTACTACCACATTGGCGCTGAAATTGTCAAACACTGTTGGTACATAATCCTGATCAAGTGAGGAAGGAGACAAATATTAAAAACATCTTTTCATAGCATTCATGGAACAAAGAAGACTGTCTACTCGACGCATGGAAACATTATACTGTAAATCCAACAGGAAAAAAAAAAAAAGGTTTTTGAAAATTTGGCAACTGGCTTCATCTGTACAGAACAGAGGATATACAAACACAATCTAAGTGCATATGCTTCCTTGAGAAGAATAAGCAGTATCCCAGATAGACAATTAAGAAGAGCAAGATCAACCTCCAATCCACCCCACCCCACACCCAGGTAAAAAAACCAAAAATTAAAAGAGTTACTGCAACTATTCTGTCTATACTAGTAAGTTGTAACATCCAAACAACAAGACTACGTTGTACCATGCAAGTGTAATATGCGAATTAGATAATTTAACTAGTTCAACTCTTTCAAAATTTCCAGAGACTTGGTGGTTGCAGTTTGGTGCTCAGCTTTTGCTCAAAGGGACGCCACATACATAAAGAGACTCCCTTTAGTTTAATTAAGACAGCGAGTTTCCAAGCAGCTACTTCACAAATGCCCTTCACAAAAGACCACAAGGGCCAAGTTGAAGCCTACTTGACAATTGTTCCACTTCAGAATTCAGATTATCTGGCTCTTAAGTTTTTATGTAACAAATGACATGATACATAAAAGCAATAGATAGCTCGAGTGTACTAATACCAAGCATTGTGCACCTAAATAATTTTTGTCACCTAAACTTTGTCAATTGACTATCTTTAACATCGTGCAAAATATTATCTAGCAATCAACGACCAAACTCCAACGAACCAAATCTCAATTATATCCCTATATCTCCAATGAGAAATCATAACCACAACTATTCTAACATGGTAGGCAAAATATTCGAGCAACTTACGGGTAATAAGGGCTAAACAATAAAGACTTAGGGTTTCGAACAAATTCAGGAACGAAAAAAAGCTACCATTTTCACTACTAAGATTAACCACCTACTGACCTACTACATTGTCATTCCTCATACAACAAGTAACCGATCTTCGAAACTAAGGCCTTTTCCTCAAGAAGATCAATGCACAACCCAGATGACAAAGAATCCCATAACAATCAAACTACCACAAGGGTGATTCAACTAGCTTAACAGCTAAAATTAACACTGTCTTAATCTGATCATAGTTTTAGTGAAAATATATAAATTTAATTGCAATGAACAAGCATCTCAGCAAAATTGCGATGAAAATAAAAATTAATTAATAATAATTGAAAAAAAAATCATAAAAACCCATGAAAGAAAAACACAGAAAATTGAAACCCATGAAACTCAAAATAGAAATTTAAGGAAATTCAAAAAAATAAGTGAAATAAAAAAATAAATTAAATAAAACAATTAAATAAAAGAGAGAAAACTTACAGTGGGGAAAGTGTTGCTGGTGTAAGAAATGAGCATACAAGTTTTTCCGACGGCTCCGTCGCCGACGGTGACACACTTTATGAACCTAGAAGCACTCATCCTATTACCGGCGCCGGAAAACTCAAAAACGGCGTCGTAAAACTCCTTTAGTTGCTGCTGTTAATTTCAAATGCTTTTGAAATTGAAGGGTACTTTGCTTTAGTTTATCATCAAATCTAGACGCATTTTTTTTTTTACAAAAAAAATTAAAGCTTGAAAAATGGTCAAAAGCGACGAAGAAAAAGTGTCAATGAAGTAGAAGCAGCAGTTAACATTTGAAGAGAGAGAAAGAGAAAGATAGAGAGAGAAAGAGTTTACCTTTGGAATTTGGAGTTTTGAGGGATTATGAGAGTATTGAAGAAGAAGACAGATATTCACAACTTAAATTTATTTATTTATTAAATTAATTTTGTACAACAAGAACAAAAAAATTAAATAAAGTTGGCTTCTTTAATTTGCTTTTTGTATGTGAGGTCTTCAAATATTGGACCCAACCCAACTCACCCACCAATAAGCTACCCACTCCAATTATATAACACACTTGAACCAACCCATTTCTAGATTTTGAATTTGAATTTTTGATTTTATATCTATTAAAGTTGAAGGGTTTGATTTTCTTTTCAAATACTTTGGAGGGATGGGGATCTTTAATTCTTGGACATATATGGATAGATGCATATGTGATATGATTTCGATTTTTTTTTTTTTTTTTTTTTACCTAGAATTAAAGTATATTGGTTGACATGTATAGTTTTAATACTTTGCTAATGTAATACTTATAACTAATATAATAAAGTAGTGAGCTTAAAATTTTATGTAAATCGGTAAGAGAGTTATATGTCAATGTCCATGCCTAGTTCATCTCTTAATTATCATTTTTTTTCCTTCGAGAATTTAGATTACCACTTGAGTTTTGAGGAGTGGTATTGAGTGTAAATAGACATTTATGAAGAAAATACAAGTTTGTGAATGAGATTGCATTATCAATGCTATGGACCAAATCATTGCACTTACAACAATAGGTTAGCATTAAATATATTCTTAGAAGAGTATTGAGATAAAAAAAAATTATGACAATAATATGCATTTGTCAATGCTATTAAATGTTACTCTATACTTCATTAAACTTCTTGCTCATACCTAGTGATTTTGTCTAGCATCATCTAATGCTAGAATGCCTAGAAGAGACATTTGAGTGCAAAATTATGAAACTAGTAACTTCATATAAAATAATACCTAATGCTTTAAAGTCAACCTAACACACATTATGTATAACGTAGTTTAAAGACTACAAGTAGACTTTAATGTTAAGGTTAGATGGAAAGTAACAACTAACATGAATAAATAATGAAGCATATTATGGAGTATTAATCAAGAAATATTACATTCATTACTTAACAATTTAACAGAGAGTAAAATACTACCACTGAGATTATAGATATGTGGCGTTAGTTCATCATATTATATGCCTTATTTATGAAGCGAAGATCGAATTTCGATTTGCAAAAGTATGAGGAATCTTGACTTTTAAGAACTCTAACCAAGCTTATTATAGTATTAGACTATTAGTCATATGTACTGTATGAATATAGGTTAAATTTAGGTATCATTTAAATTGCAACACAACAAATTTGCATAATTAAACTAATTAGGTCAGCGACATCATAACTTCATTTGTCATATTAGATTAATATTTTCTAGGTTATGTTGTCACTCCCTAGTAGAGAAGCATGTAAGGGAAATAATAGTAATTCATTTATACATTTAACTTTAATGATTAAAACCTACTCGTATTAATTGATGATGAAATATACAAAAATAATGTTATAACAAATTAACAACAAAACAAATGTAATTTTTAGATAATATTGCTATTCGGTACAATATTTAGAATAGTACTATATCAAAATGACAAAAATTAATAGTCAAAGTTGAAAAATATCACAGTAATAATTTTGACTTACAAAATGAGTAATTCGTACAGAACATAATTTTAAGACATGGATGGATGAATATTATGTAGTGTAAAAATGACAAGTAGTTTGGCACTATTCAAATTTAGAAATATTGATTGGAAAATAATCATTTTTGAGATTATGTAGTAAAAATGACAAAAGGAGATAACAAAGAGAAAGGGGGGGGGGGGGGGGGGGGGGGGGGGGGGGGGGAGAGTTTTGTCATGCAACAAGAAACAATATGGTTAGGGGTTGTCTTCCCTTCTTTCCACCTCTTGCTGTGAAAACATGAAATGAAGCTTACTCTTTTGCTTAACATCTTTTCAAAGTTTCATTCATCTTCAAGACTTCATACACAAAAACACAATGCACACTTCAGAATAATTTACTACTGAAATTAGTACCCCAACTGTGGCACATACAATCATCCTTTTGAAATTTCAAAATTTTTATCTCAAAAAGTTCCTTCAGAAGTTCAGTTTTTTTTACATAGATTACTTCTTTCAGGTGTCAATCTTAGACTATGATGCCAAGAATGAATTCTGCTTCCACTTCATTGACTAATGAGTATATTAGGTCAACCATAACTGGGGTATGTAGTGCTACTCTGTCTTTGCTACTACTTACAGTACAAAACAATCGTCCTCTGAACTGACATATTCTAATTCAATCATCTTATTTGTGGTCTCCTTGAGCTTCTGAGATGAGATCTTCCTTGGCTCCGGTCTCACTCTTTTTGAATCTGGTAGTGAATTTTTTTGCGTGACAGATGAGCCTGAAATTGATGTGGGCAGTGACCTGAAAAGTGAGCAAATCCCTTAGATCCACGTACGAAAAGAGGCAAGAGCTGGCAGAAAACTGTACAAAGCTTAATTAGTTAGATGGTTCCTTCTGTACCTTTTCATTGAGCCAACCTTCACTTGGTTTTTCTGAGCATTTTCACTTTTTGCTGTTTTTGCACTCATACTGACTGCAAGTGCAAGGAAAAGATGAAGCAAATTAGAGAAACTGTAAGCATGTAGACTTCCAAGTACGAGAGAATTGAGGAAGATCACAAAACCTGTAATTTCATTGAGAAATCGTATCCCTTGGGAGTGCGAATTTGTCGTCACGTGACCTGCATTGCTGTTCAATTAAAGAGAAATAAGTTCTTTGCATATTTTGGTGTTACTAAACTGCAATAACCCTTTAAGCAATATAGTTGCTTAAGGATTTTTAATTGTCAAGTTTTTTCCCTCTATGTGCAGCAAGGGAAAAAAATCAAGTGTTTAAAATCCCCCCTATGATTGTCATATGCGATGAGGCAGAGTGAATTGAGTTCAAAAAATGATTATTACAGTGAACATTTATAGTCTTATGATGCAAAAGAATATATAAGAGACAGATGCAATTTGGCCAACTTTTAATACCTCAAGGCTTTCTTTAATCCATCAACAGACAACACCTTTGAAGATTTAGACTTTTTTCTATTCGCTTTGTCTGCCATTGGATCAAACATATAAACTCCTTCTGGTTGACGTGGATTCCTGAAAGCCGTTCTTAGATTCCTAAAAGAAAAAACTTATTAGTGCTGAATATAAGCAAGGAAATAGTGCTCATACCATTAGGCATTCCCAATCCCTTCAGTAGCAAAAAATAAAAGGGTTTCAGAGACGCACAAAGAAGGTAGCTGAGCCAGATTCATCAGTCAAACAATATATGGAGTAATTTAATTTGGGCAAGCAAGTTAGTTTCCTTATATTGAAGATGGATAGCTGCTATCTCTTATACACAGAATTGTGACCATAAGTCAGATGAAAGAAGTAAAGCGCAAATTTGAAAAAGTTACAGGAGATTCATCTTCTCAAATGAAGAGAGAACTCAGCTCTAGTTAGTTTGTTAAACGGGAAAACTCCTCATATGGCAAGGAAAGTTATGCAAGAACTCAGCTTACCCTCCTTTGAGCTCACCACGTTGAACAGTATATTTCTCTGATGTTTTCTGCATGAAGAGTTCCATAAAATCAATTAAGAATTACTCAATTCTGTAGATTAATGTAAAAAAATTCAGTCCATATTTACAGCTCAAACTTACCACTCTATGGAAGCTGCAGTATATTCCAAGGCGTCTGAAATCACAGAAGAAGAAATTGATGTTCACACTTTGTATGCTAATTAACAGTATCAAATTCAATAGCAAATCAAAGTGACTTAACCCACTGTTTGGTAAAGAACATTTAGCAAAACAGGTAAAGAGTGAAGCTCAAAAGGTTTACGAGTTTTATATGCAAAAGAAGGCAACCACATAACATACAATTTAAAAACTGAACTTCTTCCTTATCATGAGTAATGCCATACTGACAATTTTAAAATCTAAGCTCCATAACGGTGATTGGAGATAAGTGCAGGGCCTTGTATACTCATTTAGATAGCATGAAGCAAGAGGCTCCTACAACCCTTATGTTTTAAAAGCCCGATTACATGAGAATTCATTTCATAGACCAATCATCTGTTTACCCTATAGGTTAGTGTATAAATCATGCATATAGTGAAACTAAGGAGCAACATAAGCTAATAAATTCTCTAGGTGGAACCATAAACAGAGAAGACAATATAAATTTAGGCTGAAGCAGGTCATTCATATACGCATAACAAAACAGCTGAGAAACAACATCCTTGGTCATTGCTGTCACGGAGGAGAGGCAACATACTTGTTTACTACAATTGAACAAGGCACACCATCTTTCCTCCGTCCTTTGCAAACTCCATAATCAATAGAAGTACCAATCTTCAAGATTTGATTTGTATTAAAAACACTCAATTGGAAACCCGGACCCTGCAAACACAAAAATTCAAACAAACTCATAAACTAATAAACTTAACAATGATAGAAGCTATCCATTTGCAAATGACAGTTTCATACAGAAGAATCTTTGCGAACACTGGCATTGAAGAAGGCAAAAACTGTTGAAGCTGTCTCTTTGCTGTGCTGCTTGTAAGCATCACCAAACAAGAATACAGTTACAAGCTGCCCATCCAAACACCCAATCTTCCATATGCTATAGCTCTTCCCAGTAGAGCTTGTCTTCGGACTCCCCTTTTCGGTTAAAACACCAACAGTTGCCCAACTACCTGATAGAGTGTCCCCTTTAATCACATTCCTATTAACACCAACACATCAACATCCAAAGTTAGCAGCTTCTTCAGACACAATGATGCCTAATACTCAATCATTCTCTAGTTAAAGGGATTACTTTATGGTAGACAATCGGACAAATCGAATATCAGAAAACTGGTTGCTCAGCTCTGCTGACGAAATCACTTGATTCCTGTATCAACCCTCACAAAAAAAGGGTCAATTTTTTTCCCTAAAATTGTTCATAATTAATCCAAATGACCAGAAATCATCAAAATACTAGTTGGGGGTATCCAAGAATAAGCATACCGGATTCGAAGACCAGAAAATTTTTCAACATCAAGATCAGTTGGCTTCTTTGATTGATTTGATTTGAAAGCCTTCGTAGCAGTTTCAACATCATAATCCATACAATCCTCAACAGCAGTCTTGAAGGCAGACAAGTCCACATTTCCACTTGGCCGTCGCACTTCATCGTCTGATTGATACCCTGCAAAATTACACTCATTTAAGCGATGCTCAGATAAATATGAATTGAATGAAAATTAAAAACCCTAAAATCAGGATGTCTGCCAAGTGTTTGTGTAAATGCGTCGGTAAAAATTGAAGCAGAACATGTGCAAATCTCAAATACCCATAAAATGAAAGAAGAAAAATTATAACTTGGATTGAAGAAAAAAAGTGATAAAATCGAATTTAACAGAAATTGATTCAATGAAAGATTGATTACCAGGGGATCTGGGATGGGAAGAAGACGGAGAAGAAGGAGGGGTTTCAATAACACGATCTTGAAGAGAGAGAAGGAGATCGAGGTCATCTTGATTCTCAGTTGACATCGTTGCTGCTTCTTCTTAAGAGATTCTTAAACGATTTCCCGAAAAAAAATTGGAACTTTAGATAGTTGCTGGTTTTAATGGTGATAATTTTGCAGAAATTGGAGGGAGAATTCATGTTCGGCGGGATTTTTGAAAACGATGAAAAAATTAGGGCATTATTGAATGACTTTACTAATACTAAACTACTAGTAGTGTGCAACACCAACGGTTCCATTTCATTTGGTCCCATAAGTCACAAGCTCATAACAAGCTAAGGCTTAAGTAAAGATGTTAAAAACTGATTCAACCGATCTAAAATTCGATCTATTTGAAAATACCCTATTCAAATTTAAATTCACGTAAACATAATAATTTAGCATGACTTAACTTTTAAATATACTCAACTCGACCTGATCAACCTCACTAAACCCAACCCGAGTACCTGATTTATACAGACTTACAAGGCTACATTGTCAAGCACACTTCCACCAACATTTGAAGTTAGTTATGGAGTGATAGATTACTCTAAATAGCATGGATGAGCCATAATATGGATCACTTCATTAGCCTCTCTTAATACATGAGAAAATATACTTATAATTTTGTTTCATTTTTGTTAAGAATTGTGTAACAAATTAGCTACGGAGTAACTCTGTTAGTTTAAATTACTAGTTTCGTGCTCAATTTTACCTTTTCATGTTTTATTACTTAATCATTCACAGAATTACTCACATAGTCACATTCTCACATTACATAGAACCATGACCCTAAGTAGCCAAATAAAACAACTTATTTAAGATTAAGGGTCTGTTCTCTTCAGTTTAATTCCAGTTCAGTTCAGTTCCTAATTCTCTTCTCTCATAAACAATTCATTTAACCTTTATTCAGTTCAACTTAATTTAGTAAAAAAGAACAGGCCCTAAGAGAATATAATTTTATGCATACTTTTACCTAGTAATTCATCACAAGTTCATAAAGAAGTAGAAGGGCTAAGAAAATAGGTTGACATATTTGTAAATGTTGGACCAACAATGCAACAAGATTTTTATTTATTAACCCGTGAAGTTCGTATGGTATATGTTCTTCTTATAAATTATTCATCCATAGATGCTTCCATTCCAATTCAATGGTCAAAATTACCGTTCATCCTTGTAATACTAATTTTAGGGTGCATTATAATGAATTACATCCTTGTTTAACATTTACCAACCAATAAATTAAGGAAAGTAAAACTATATTTTCAAAATACAGCACTAAACCATCTATTTTCTCCCTTAATTTTCTCGTCAGAAAACACCAATATGAGCTTCGTTACGTTGTACATGATCAAATCTTTTTTCTCCTCTTCCTAGCAAATAAGGGAGAGTAAGATTTCTATAATTCATCTTTCCCTTGTTCGTAGGAAGAACAAATAAAAAAATTAGTGTTTAGGAAAATCATGGCAAAATGTAGTAAATACATGGTTATGTACATGCTAGCCGTTCTCTTCTTGTTTGTCACCGTACGTTGTGATGAAGAGAATGTTGAAGATGATGTACCGAAACCAGGAACGCCTTCTAGCATTACCTTTGATGGGCGATCCTTGTTTATCAATGGAAAACGGGAGCTTATCTTCTCTGGATCAATCCATTACCCTCGTGTTCCTGTTGCGGTATGCATGATATGATACTTTTGTACTCTTTTCATGACTAGGGCAATTTAATTATATAATGTGTACTAATGGTAATGTCACATTCTGGGGTTTAATTTAGTTGTGGGATAGCGTCCTTGACAAAGCTAAAGAGGGTGGCCTAAATGCAATCCAAACTTACGTCTTTTGGAATATTCATGAGCCGATTAAAGGACAGGTAACTCATTAATATCATACGAAGTATATAATGTCTTTTAACATTACAATCATTACATTTATAGCCCGAATTATACATACTTGATATAATTCCCTACACCTTAGCTTTATACAACGGAGGTCATAATGTTAGTTTTCATTTCATTACCATGTACGACGTGTTCATTTTTGGTCCAATGTACCATCAATGTCAATTTGGTAAAATTTATTGTCATATCCTTTTGCAATTTGCAGTACAATTTCACAGGCAATTATGATTTGGTGAAATTCATGAAACTAATACGTGAAAAGGGAATGTGGGCAGTTCTTAGGGTTGGACCGTTCATCCAAGCTGAATGGAATCATGGGTAATAATACTCAAGTATAATTAAATTACCAATATTTTTACATAATTTAGTATTATTACTATATAAATGCTAATTATCTTAATATGAAATTTTGGCCTTGTGACAGTGGACTTCCATATTGGTTAAGAGAGGAGCCTAATATCACATACCGAACCGATAATCCGGCATACAAGGTGATCAATCACAATAACACTGTTACTTATTATATACTAGTACATGATTTTTATCTTAATTAATTGGTATTATATTATGCAAAATAAAAACTAGTGTATGTAATATATGCAGATGAATATGGAGAAATGGGTTACCCAAGTGGTTAACCTGATGAAGGACAACAACTTATTTGCTCCCCAAGGAGGTCCCATTATGATGGCTCAGGTATTAAAATTAGCACAATGGTTAGTTAATATTCCCTTTGTACAATTTGTACGTATGAAATTAATTAGTTGATAACATGACAACTAAATTTAATTTGGTGGATGAGGCTGTTTGTATGAAATTTATTTTCCCATCACCCTTCTCGATCTTTGTGTAGATTGAGAACGAGTACGATCATATAAGAGATGCCTTCGATGAAGCAGCAGAGAGATACATCAAATGGGCAGGACAAATGGCTGTTGGCCTCAAAACTGATGTACCATGGCTTATGTGCAAATCTAAAGATGCACCCGGCGAAGTGGTAACATATAGTAAATTTAGCTCACAAACTATTGAAAAAACAGCAGTTGGTATCTTGTTTAATTTGTGTACTTTGTATGTTTTTTTGGGCGAGGCAGATCAATGCATGTAATGGCAGGCATTGTGGAGATACATTCAAAGGTCCAAATACTCCTGGAAAGCCTTATTTGTGGACCGAGAATTGGACTGCTCAGTAAGAAGTTTTACCCTGTAAATGTATCAAAAATTAAAATAGCCTAGCTAACTTGATCTATACATGATTCACATACTCCGTGTTTGTTTACAGGTATAGAGTTTTCGGAGATGCACCTTCTCAAAGGGCGGCTGAAGATATCGCCTTTTCAGTGGCTCGTTGGTTCTCAAGAAATGGAAGCCATGTCAACTATTACATGGTACACATGTTGATCAATATTCTTATCACTATACTTGCATAGTGATAGGATACAATGTTTCATTTAAACCTTATACGGAATATCAATCTACTGGTTTATGAAATAATTTGCGACTTTATATACTAATTGTTTAGTTGTGGTATATGTAGTATCATGGTGGTACAAATTATGGAAGAACTGCTGCCTCCTTTGTCACCACTCGCTACTACGATGAAGCTCCAATTGATGAATTTGGTAATAAGCCTTTTTAATTTTTCCCCTGTTACGTAAATATATAGTGTATATAGTTCATCACATAATTTGGATTCTTTTTCTCTGAATGATGATTGTTAGGTCTAATAAGAGAGCCCAAATGGGGTCACTTGAAGGATTTGCACCAGGCTCTTGTGCTGGCCAAGAAGCCCATTCTTGAAGGAAAGCTTCGTATAAAAAAGAACGGTTTTGATTTTGAGGTATGTATAACCTAGAATAAAATTAAATGATAGTGTTAATTCCGTATGAATTTAGTTCGTTGTCACATTATCAATTCAAATAACTTTAACGTGTGATAATTTTTGGACTTAGAAGTTAACAAATCAATACGATTTCTAATAATCATGTATGTAATAATGGGCAGGCAAATTTCTATGAGAAGGGTGACCTTTGTGCTGCATTCCTATGGAACAACCACACACATGAAGTAAAAACGATGAAATTCAGAGGCAAAGAGCATGTAGTTCCACCCAAGTCCATTAGCATCCTACCAGATTGCAAGACTCTAGTCTATAATACCGACTATGTGAGTATTAACTTATAAATATTAAAACATACATATGGATGTTTATTTATCAGTTTATCAACCTCAATCTTTAATTTATGCTATATGAAACGAAAATCGTTTTCTCTTAATTCGATAAACAGATGGTAGCTCAACATAGTGCAAGAGAATTTGTCAAGTCTGAGGTAGCGCATAGGAACCTTAGATGGGAGAAAACGACGGAGAGCATACCAAGAGATGGCGTCTTCTCAAGGGAACCTAAAGAACAATACTTTGTTACCAAAGATAAAAGTGACTATTTGTGGTACAGAACCAGGTAAAATATATTAAAAGCTACCGATGTTATATTTCCTCTAATTGATACACATAGAGACATAAGAGTATTGCTATTGTTGTTTGAAATTAGTTGTCACGTTGACTTTGACTCTAATTAAAGGAGCAACGTGACCATTACCTCATTCCACATGTTTAATTGAACTAACACAATGTTTTGTTTTGTGTTTGTGTGTTTTTTTTCCTCGCTCATTTCCACCTTTCAGTATAGATCTAGACAGTTCAGACTTGCCATTTAAAAAGTCCCTTCGACCAGTTTTGCAAGTGCTCAGTCTTGGCCACGCTTTGGTCGCCTATGTCAACGGAGAATTTGTTGGTATGCTTTATGGAAACTGCATGATTTTGTTTCTTAATTTACCACCATATACATGTTTAAAAACTTATTTCAATCAATATTCTCTAATCTTGACACACTAGATGCTACTAATATTACACATTAAAAAAAAAACGCGAATAGAAACACGTTACAAGTCGTCTAATAACCTTGGTACGGTGCAAAAAGTGTAGTCAATAAGTTAACAAGAACAATGTACTTAAATAATTTGACATGCAAATTAATTTGTCCTTTAATAAACCTCACACTTCTATTTTCATTTTTCTAGGAACCGGACATGGAGTAAAGCGAGAATACAACTTCCCATTTTCAGTAGCCATAAGATTGAAGGAAGGATTAAACAATATTTCAATTTTGGGATGCACAGTTGGAATGCCGGTAATTAAGTACAAAACAGACTTGAATTTTCATTCTTATTTCTAATTTAATTTTTGATATAGCATGTATGTCAACTGATCATAATGCATGAATACACTTAAATCTTATGAAGGATAGTGGAAGCTATATGGAACGTAGGTTTACTGGGATCAGATCAGTAGAGCTCTTAGGTCTCGGTACCGGAAACCTTGATATCTCCTTCAATGGCTGGCATCATACGGTAAACTAAAGTCGTACAAAGAAATTAAATTTTATTTTTAATTAAGTATTTAGACTAACAACTTTTATAATGTAATGTATGGTTCAATCTAGGTTGGTTTGGAAGGAGAGAGGCTCCAGTACTTCACTGACGAAGGAGTATCAAGGGCTAAATGGACCCCTGCTTCAGGTGTTGGTGAACCTCTTACTTGGTATAAGGTACGACTCGTACGAGTTATATATAACTACGTACCATGATTACTTCCCGAGTTTATTGTTACATTAGTAGTTCAAAATTGTACGTATATTATTCAATCTTTTTTTATTAAAGGATAACTAACTTGAGCGACTATTTTTAGGCCTACTTTGATGCACCAGAGGGAGATGAACCATTAACTATTAGACTACAAAACATGACCAAAGGTATCGCTTGGATAAATGGCCAAAGTATCGGGCGTTTCTGGTCATCTTACCTTACGGTCATGCAAAGCCCTTCTCAAAACGAGTAAGTGATTAAATTTGTCATACAATAATTTGATAATTATTCTGCCACTTTAACCATCAACTTCATGATTGGTTTTATACTCTGTCAGTAAATCTTTATATTTAATGATTAATTGTATATGTTAGTGTAGTGTCAAAAAAGTTCACTATTAAATAAAACATTATTGAATTAAGATTGAGAAAAACAATGTTGTAGGTACCACATCCCAAGATCGTTCCTAAGGCCTAAGGACAACTTGTTGGTGATCTTCGATGAGGCTGGAGGAAACATTGACACAGTTCAAATCGAAACAGTGAATAGGGATAGTGTTTGCAGCTTCATAGAGGAAGATTGGCCAGCCGATGTGTGGTCTTGGAAGAGAAATGGGAACGAAATTGTGCCTGCAGGCGATACCCCTCAACTTAAGGCCTCCCTCAAGTGCCCTAAGGACAAAGTCATCAATCGCGTTGAGTTTGCTAGTTTTGGCAACCCTAAAGGTGTTTGTGGCTACTTCCTTCTTGGTGATTGCAACTCTCCCAACACCGTTAAAGTCGTTGAACAGGTGAATATAATCATTTATACAAATTATATATAGTCTCATTAGTGATCATATTAATAGTGACTGTGTGGGCGTGTGGTATGTACATATTTACTAATTTAGTCATATAGTCCCTATGTCATTTAATGTCCGACCCTTAAATGCTTAAGAGTCGAGTTACTATGGCCCTAATAGCATAATCGATTGTTCATACATAATACGGAGTAATATATATATAGTGACACATTTTAATTGTTTTTATGAGCAGAATTGTTTGGGAAAAGAGAGTTGCACGATACCAATAAATGAGACAACGTTCGACAAGGAGGCATGCACAAACGTAGCAAAGAAGACATTTGCCGTGCAAGTGAAATGTGGACGTAGAGGATAGAAGCCTTGCATGTTGATTTTTATATATGGGTGTGGAATATGATTGTCATTGTAATTTCTTTTTTTTACCCTCTTTTTGGCTAGATATACAGTAGATATTTGTATTATATAATGTACTGTATTTATTAGATAGGAATTGAAATTTCAGAAGCCATTAGAATTCAACTCAAAAGCAGAGCTTTGCATGTCTTACAATCAATTCCTATCATCATCTAGCCATATGATATATCTACTTATCTAGTGAATTGGTACTCGTATCCATTACGGAGTAAAAAGTAAAGGAAAGAATTGAGTGCAATCCGACTTGATTGGTTGTACCTTATACGTCACTAGAAATGACTTAAACTCATACCATGAGATACATTTAATACTATTTAAAAAAGTCATACGTACAAGCAAGCTAGAAGACGAATAGTGGCATTAGTGGTGTGGTAACGAATTATTTTATTTATTTTTTAGTTAGTTCTAGACTTTTAGATAACGTTATACTAGCTAACTAGTACAAAGACTACAAACCCATACCAAGATATATACTTTTACCAATTATAATTTCAAAATAAAAAATTTAAAAAAAAAAATATTGACATGTTTTTCAACAACAATCATTCAAATTAAACAAGTTGGATATTCACAATCTAATTAGTTTTATGTAATTTAATTTTTAAGAGATGAAAAATGAGAAGATATATTGATGATGTTGTAATAATAATGTAATAATTAATTTCATGATATTCACAATCTATTTTTTTTTTTTTTTTTTTTTTTTTGTGGGGTGGGGGGGGGGGGGGGCAATAGGAGGTTGCTTAATGCTTAACCATTATTGATCAACTATCATTTTCATTTTTACGGTCAAATGAATTTTATAAACTCTGATCGTAATTTGTTAATACGAGTAGTATATAAGAGAAATCATAACTAAGTGAAATTTTGTTAGAAGTGTGTTAAGGTGCATTCAATTCTCTTGAATTTCACTAATCTAAAAATATTTAGCTTAACTCAACCTAATAAATTTAAACTTATTAGAACTTATCTGAATTTATAAGCAAGAACTTTATGGACCTTATTGGCTTATTAGAACTTATTTAGTTGTAATATGTAAAATGACGAATAGCATAACTATTTGGCAACGGATGTAGTATTATTAGCTCCAACCAATGAAGTATATAGCCATCAGTTCATTATTAGATTAGTCATGCACTCATGATGAATCAAAACAAAAGAACCATTATTTTTTACTTCAAATCTCAAAAGAAGATTCTAATAAACAAGTGTCAAATCTCAAATGTGTTTGAGGGCATAACATTGATCAAGATTTGTGAAGAGAACGATATAATACCACTTTTATCTTCTAATAAATAATGAATTGAAGGATGAAAGAGCCCAATGTTCGTTTCGTCGTCTGTCACAAATCTATTTGAAACAAACTTGAATGTTAATATGTAAAAGATAACAACATTAAGATTATTCTTTTAAAAGATGAAAGTGAAAGAAACTAACATAATTAATCAGGAAGTACTTCGTATAAAGATATGATAGATGCTTAAATAATAGGATACACTTTTGCATATTTTTCAAATGATGAGAATCAAGTAGGAGAGTATTACTAATGTAATACAAGGTACATGAGAATAAGAATGTTTCGAAAACAAAAGTTTGTACAAACGTATTTTTGAACAATCTAAAGTATATCTCATCTCACTACTTGATGCCTACTTACTACAAACATAGAAATAACAAAGAAAGAACTAAACATTTTAAACCAAAAATAAAGAAAGGAAATTTTCTTCAGAATAAGACCTATAAGTTTTCATTCCTTGGGGCTGCACCTCACTTGTATGGCCAACACTTTGGTTGTTTCCTTAGGACAATTGTTATCGCCTTTGTCGAATAGGTTTCTATCAACTGGAATCGTGCAACTATCCTTTCCCAAACAATGCTGCTCGTAACAAAATAAACAAGAGTATTAATTATTGTTTATTTATATAATTTGAATGATATAAATTAATGTAACAAAAATAATCCACAAGAATAAGGTCTTAAAATATGCTTGCCTCCTCTACAATCTTTTGGGAGTGTGGAGAGTTGCAAGTGCCAAGGATGAAGAAGCCACAAACACCATAAGGGTTGCCAAAGCTAGCAAACTCGACGTGACTGATGACTTTGTTGTTAGGGCATCTGAGTGATGCTTTCAACTTTGGGTCATCAACCGCGGCTATTATGTCATGGGCATCCCTTTTCCATGATGTTACGCTTGGTGGCATGTTTTCTGATATGTAGCTGCAAATCACATCGCGGTGTACTGTCTCAATTTGGACTGTGTCTATGTTCCCTCCTGCCTCGTCGAAGATCACCAAGAAGTTGTCCTTAGGCTTAAGGTATGATCTTGGAATGCGGTACCTGTAACATTTTTTTTGCATTTTTAATCATTAAATCGCGTTGCATGAACATACTTTATTGGTAGCAATAACTTGTATATAAACTTAATTTTGATGTGTAACTTTGTTGGATTGATGTTATAGTGCATTTTATAATATTAACCTATAAAGATTATCTTATATATTCATGGATAGTCAAAACTAAAAGTATTTAATTGCTAGACTCTTGGAGATCATGAAATAAAATTGAATTAATTGAAAAGGGATAAAGAGTACTATACTAGTATACTTGTTTCTTAAAACTTACTCGCTTTGAGAAGGTGTGTCCCGTATGGTGAGGAAGGTCGACCAGTAACGTCCTATGCTTCTCCCATTGACCCAAATCACTCCTTTAGTCATATTCTCCATTCTGATAGCTACTGGATCATTTCCCTCCGGCGCATCAAAGTGTGTCTACAAACAAGTTT
Source organism: Chenopodium album (assembly GCF_948465745.1). NCBI lineage: Eukaryota > Viridiplantae > Streptophyta > Magnoliopsida > Caryophyllales > Amaranthaceae > Chenopodium > Chenopodium album. The sequence continues at coordinate 70,277,955 of NC_137842.1, read as the reverse complement.
AGCTTGCTCGTTATTATATCCAAAAAAAATCATTTGTGTTGTGATCACATTTATCTAAATCGTCTATCCCACTTTATGTGTAACACTTTATACATGTGACAGTGTGTATGGCACTTTTTGACAAGATTAAAGATTTTGGTACTGAATTTTTAGTCAAGGTAAACAAAAAATATAATTTTACCTTATACCAAGTAAGTAATTCACCAGGTCCCTTTGCCGGTGTCCAATGTGCCTTACTAGCTCCTTCCTCGGTGAAGTACTGAAGCTTCTCTCCATGCAAACCAACCTACATGATGCATTATATAATTAAAATTTCTATTCAACATTTAACAAAATCAGTACAAATTATATACGTAACGAGTCGTTTATACCGTGTGATGCCACCCATTGGAAGAAAGATCAAGTTCTCCAGTACCTAAACCTTGGATTTCAAGGAATTTTAGCCCTGTCCATCTTCTTTCCATATAGCTTCCACTATCCTTCATATCAATAGATTAATAGAGTTTGATTAATATATATTTTGTCTATATTATATTCGAGTTTGTAACACATTTATACAAGAAACGGTTCATTTAGTTAATTACCTTGGTACGTACTTAGGTTATAAATAAGCGAATTGTAGTTAGTTTTGGGTTAGGGGAAGTTAGAAAACTACGGACATTTCACCCACTATTAGTTGCCGTAATTTTAAGCAATTAGCCGGACTCTTTACACAACTACATAATTAGCCACAGTATGCTCTTACCGGCATTCCCATTGTGTTGCTCAAAATTGATATATTGTTGACACCTTCTGTCAAATGTACAGGTGCTTGGAAAGTGAAAGCAGGAGCTCTATGGAATCCGTGGCTTGATCCTTCGAAAGGAAAAACAAAGATTACGAGCAATAAACAATGATCAAATAGCTCTTTTATCAAATTTTTAGTAGGTCTTGTATACAACCGTTGTGTATAACAAAAGTCAATTTTTTATGAAGTTGACTTTTATGTGATTGGGGGTGACTTGTATACAAGTACACTCGACCTATTAATTGTATATAATTTCTGCTCGAGTTTATTTATTTTAATAAAAAAATCAAAGGCTAATACCATACCTATGTATTTTCCATTGACAAAGGCTTGCAAGGAGTGACCAAGATGGTAAAGCTGTAAGACTGGTTGGAAGGACTTTCTAAAAGGCAAGTCAACATTGTCCAATTCTACACTGAAATTCAAAGTTTCATTTATTATTTAACCTTCATTAGTAATGAAGAATTCAAAGTAATACATTTGTTTAAATTAATTAAGCAACATTATTATGTTACCTTGTTCTGTACCACAAATAGTCTGTTTTGTCCTCTGCAGTATGAAACTGTTCCATTGGAGCCCTTGAGTAGACATCAGATTTAGGTGAGATGATTTCATTAGTCTTCTCCCATTTCAAATCCTTGTTAGCTTTCTCGGATCTAACAAACTCCCTAGAACTATGTTGCGCGATCATCTGTTTTTCAGATTAGATGCCAGGAGTGTATGTATGTTAGCATCAAAAGAATTGATGCAGAATAAAGTGTTTAGTAGTAAATGATCAAGATAGCAATCTCGATTTGGACGGGTTATTTATGAAATTAGGAAACACATACAGAGTCTGTATTGAGCACAACAGTCTTGCAATCAGGCAAGATACTGATGGACTTTGGTGGAAGGGTGTGCTCTTTGCCTCTGAATTTCACAGTTTCTGATGTATGAGTACGGTTATTCCACAGGAAAGCTGCGCAAAGGTTGTTCTTCTCGTAGTAACGTGCCTGATCATTGCATAAATTTATAGGTAATTAGCTAACATGTCATGTGTAACATGAATTGTCACATTTATAATTGTTGAAAACATAAATTTGCATCCCACACTTGGTGTTTATGTTCAATCTTTCTCGCATTTGTTATAACATAAACCTATCGCACTCTTATGGTCTATCTTTCATATAGCTTACCTCCAAATTTGGGCCGAATATCTCAATACCATATCTCCCATTGACTACAGCCTTCTTGCTCAACATTAAAGCACGGTGTAGATCCCTCAAGTGTCCCCATTTGGGTTCCCTTATTAAGCCTGACAGTAAGTAAAGCATAGCAATCAGCAATCAGTAGTCATCCTTTATAATTACACTAGGAATACCTCTAAGCTCAACAAGAGTAAAGGGCTCACCAAATTCATCAAGGGGAGCTTCATCATAGTAGCGAGTGGTGGTAAAGGCTGCAGCAGTCCTTCCATAGTTTGTGCCACCATGATACTGCAGCAACAACAAATATATACATAGAGAATTAAGGGAAGAACGAATAGAAGTAAAATCAGGCCTTTTTCTCAAGATTCAAACCATTCAATGCAAGGATTTTTATTTTCTTCTTTAACTATGATTGGTGTTTAATACCATGTAATAGTTAGAATGGCTTCCATTTTTGGAGAACCAGCGCGCAACAGCAAAAGCAGTATCCTCAGCTGACCTTTGAGAAGGTACATCTCCAAAAACTCTGAACCTGTATTTACAGAAGGAAGGAAACTTTGTTTACCATATGATCAAATGATAGACAATAATGATAGAGTAATAGTATCAACTACTTACTGAGCAGTCCAGTTCTCAGTCCACAAAGACGGCTTGTGAGGTGCATTAGGACCTTCAAATGTTTCTCCACAATGTCTACCATTGCAAGCATTGATCTATCCACCAAATAAAGAAATATTGTATTAGATTGTTGCAAGACTTGCAACAAGTTAAGGTGATCTGAGGCAGGGCGCGGCTTTTTCCTTTTGAACATTTTGAGATAAATTAATGTGAAACGACCTCATCTAAGACATACTCTTAGCTTAAACTGCTAAAAAAAATTACAAAAGAGGCACTAAAAGGGAAAAAGAGAACAATCAAAGTACCACTTCGCCAGGGGCATCTTTTTGCTCACACATGATCCATGGTACACCAGTTTTCAGACCAAGAGCCATGGTTCCTGCCCAATTAATATACCTCTCTGCAGCGCCGTCCCTGAATGCTCCTCTAACGTGATCATACTCGTTCTCAATCTGAGCAAATGCGACTAGGAAGGTTAGACTATATCTACATGTAACATCAACGCATTGATATTGTAATTTTGTTAAATACATTATCCTAATTGTGTTACTAGCTACAACATTTCTAGTAGATGGTCACCTGAGATAATATAATAGGACCTCCTTGTGAGGCATATAAATCGTTATCCTTCATCAATGATACAATCTTCGTGACCCATCTCTCTGTATTCATCTGCATAAAAATACATATAAAATGTCGTAAGACACTTGAAAGCATATTCCTACGTTTCTTATAATTGATCGTAAAGTTATGGTTAATTACCTTGAATATTGGATTATCAGTTCGATATGTGATGTTAGGCTCCTTTCTTAACCAAAATGGGTATCCTCTGCCATAGGATCACATCATAGGAGGGGTGTAAGAATAAATTGTGATTAAGTATGAATAAGTATTGCTGTTTTTAGGAACATTTTATGATCCTATGAATTTCGTTGTCAAAATGATACGAGTAATAATTATAAAGTTGAATTTCATATTATAGTAAGATGGTATTCCTATTAATTACCCGTTATTCCATTCACCTTGAATGAATGGCCCGACTCGTAGTGTTGCCCACATGCCTCTCTCAGCAACCAGTTTAATGAACCTTACAATATCATTTTGGCCTGTAAAATTGAACTGCAAAAGCAATGCATATGGTTAATCACTTAAGAATTGATTGATTTTCACATATTCAAATATATAAACTCGGTCTTTTATGAGAGAAACGTTGAAAACCTTGCTCTCTAAAATCAACACTTAAATTTTCGAATGTTAATTACCTCCCCCTTGACAGGCTCATGTACGTTCCAAAAGACGTAAGTTTGGATCACATTTAGGCCCCCTTCTTTGCATTTGTCAAGGACATCTTCCCATTCCTAATTTACCAAAAAGAAAAGAACATTAGCCACTACCATATTGTTTCATAAGAATTGTGTTTATTAACAATGTCTAATATTAGTAAGTATATTGACTTAGGAAAATATACATCATAGTTACTTCTTGACTTTTAGTGTGATAAGTTTTCCTAGGCAAATCAAGATTAGGTCATCAATATGAATATGAATCTAAGATTATTCTTCCAACAAGCAAAAACCTTAACATGGTATCAAAGCCATTCAATAAATATTTCGAATTGAATCTATACACTTGCAAGGTCGAGAGTCACGAACAAGGCCTAAACACATCCAACACAATTTTCACATAAAAGATGTGATTTTCATGCATGATCCGAATTCATTAGAATTTGTTGTAAGAAAACACTAGATCAAGTTTTCATTTGTATGTACCTCAACCGGGACACGAGGATAATGTACTGATCCAGAGAAGAGGAGCTCCCTATTGCCATGAATTATCAAGGATCGTGAATCATACGTAACATTAAATTCATTTTTTTCCTTGTCCTTCTTACAGTGCACCGTGACCAAAAACAAAAGGCCTATGATAAGTACATATTTATAACATTCCGTCATGATTGGCCTTTTCCTCGTACCTTAAAATTAAACGAACAAAGCAATTAGATTGAAAGTAGGAAAAAGAATACATGGATGTCCAAAATATTTCGAGTAGTAACGTTTTTTCTAGATAAGATCTAGAAGATAAAAAATCGAAAATTTCATTCAAACTTACCCTGTGTAGGAAACACCAAAACCATCAAATGATTGATATTGGTTCTTAAATATTTGTTATCTGTCCAAACATCATTTTGATCCTCTTTTTTCTCTCTTCTTTGCAATATATCCTATTTATAGTTAGATCAACAGACAAAATTTTGGTCTAATTAAAGGCTTTTTGACTTGTTCTTTTTATCATGCATTGCATCTAGAAACATTGTAAAACATACTAACTATATATAGTAGTTATATTAACATTGTAACTAATAGTCATGTATGCAGAACTTGAATGGCAAATAAATTGGACTCGTAGTGTCGAATTCAAATGATATGCAGAACATGCTTATCAAGTTATCATACATGATTTAAAACGTTAACTCGACGTAATTCATTCTTAATAAACAGCTAATCATACATGATTTAAAAAGAACAATGAGTACCAGGTAATAATCAATCAAATATCCTAACAACCAGGAACTAATTATTCATTTATTTGCTTAATTGGGATTTCCTAAGTTGTATCATTGGTTTTGTGTATATATACCCTTTGAGTTGTATTAATCAAATCTTTTGCACTGGGCTATTTCTTGGCCATGTCCTCTTCCTGTCCATGGAAGAGTGACTACTTGCAATAATTTCGAAAACCCGGGCCCTGCTTATCCCCTGTTCTTCCCTTTATTTTTGAGATTATATAGATGAAAAGGGAAGTTATGGTGGAATTTTATAAATATGTACTTATATTAGCCCTTGTGTTCTTCATCACCGTGCATGGCGAGGAGAAAAAAACCCATGGTGTTACATATGATTCACGGTCATTGATAATCAATGGCAGTAGAGAGCTCCTCTACTCTGGTTCAGTACATTACCCTCGTGTACCTGTTGAGGTACCGAAAATAATCTGTCAGTTGTACCTATCTATGATTCTATGTGAAACCAGGATTTATTGAAACCGAGTAATTTTATTGAGAAGTTGGCTATGTAACACTAAGACATGAATTGTTTAAAAAATGACTTAACATGGAGTATTTTCTTAATCACGTCCTAATTCATGGCGAATGTGATCATGTTTTTTGGTAAAATAGGAATGGGAGGATATCCTAGACAAGTGCAAAGACGGAGGCCTAAATGTGATACAAACTTATGTGTTTTGGAGCCAGCATGAGCCTGTTAAGGGCCAGGTGAGATAAAAAAAATAAAGGGCATTTCTTTGTTATAAATTCATGTATCAACATAAACTTATAAGAAATAATAATCTTTAATTATATTGTTATTGCAGTATGATTTCAAGGGCCAGAATGATATTGTTAGATTCATCAAACTGATTGCTGAGAGAGGCATGTGGGTGACCCTCAGGGTTGGACCTTTTGTTCAAGCTGAATGGAACAATGGGTAGGGTTCTTATTTTAGTTTTGTTACGAACCACCACATGACAATGTTACCGACCTCTTACATCTTCTTTAAAAGATCGACGAGATGGTTAAAGACTAACACCATATCATCTATGTTACACAGTATATTACATTAATTTTTAGGCAATTTTACAAATCCTCTAGATGTGTTCCAAACAATTTTGTCATATGCAAATGATAAGCCAGTAATAATGGCCTTGTTGCAGAGGATATCCATTTTGGCTAAGAAAGGAGCCCAATATTGCATACAGAACAGATAACCAAGTGTTTAAGGTAACTATGACGATGTCAATCACTAACTTACACAATTTTGTCGAAATCAATAAGAAATTTTCACAAATTTGAACGTAAACAGGCAAATATGGAGAAATGGGTCAACAAGATCATAGGCCTAATGAAGAAACACAATTTATTTGCCTCACAAGGAGGTCCTATTATCCTGTCTCAGGTGAATATATTTAACGAAGTATTAATAAGTTCTAGATCGATGTTGTTAGTTGGAGAGCTAGTTAGCATAGCACTCTTTTAACACTTCATCACATCCTTTTGTCAGGTGGAAAACGAGTATGATACTATCAGAGAAGCTTACAGATTTGGTGCCGCGGAGAGATATATCCGTTGGGCAGCAGACTTAGCTGTTGGACAGAAAACTGGTGTACCATGGATCATGTGCAAGCAAAAAGACGCGCCTGGTGAAGTGGTAAACTTTACTCCCATCTTAATACTTATTGAGGAGAAACTTTAAGATGTTTCATAACTTACCCATTTCTTTACTACAGATCAATGCTTGCAATGGTAGACATTGTGGAGATACATTTACAGGTCCAAACGCACCTAACAAGCCATCTCTGTGGACTGAAAACTGGACTGCACAGTAAGTAGTTCTTACTAACAGTAATAACAATGATTTTCTCAATTATAAAAGTTATGTACATTTTTAATCTCCTAGATTATCTCTTGCTCCTTTACATGATTTAATATTAACCAAAATCTTCGTGTTTTGTTTGTTAATGTAACTACACAGGTACAGAGTTTTCGGAGATGTACCTTCTCAGAGATCAGCTGAGGATACTGCCTTCAGTGTGGCACGCTGGTTCGCCAAGACAGGAAGCCACACTAACTATTACATGGTATTTAACCAGCAAAAACTCAAGTTTGGTGCTCTCTTTGTCCCATATTTTATACTATTACTAGTATTAGTCTTTTTGGAATGTCCAATTTTTCCCTTCTCCGTCTCCTGAAACAATATTTGTGTCAACATTCCTACACTTCAGTTACTTCTATTTCTCTCTATCAACACCTACTACTATTCTTAACGTGTAGTAGTACAATTTTTGTAAAAAGGACATAATATAATATGGGCCGAAAAGAGTACAATCTAGGACAGTTTAAGGATATAATAACTCTATTTACTTTTTACCATCTTTAATAATATGTGGGTTGGCGTAGTACTATGGTGGTACAAACTATGGAAGAACTGCAGCAGCCTTTACTACCACTCGCTATTACGATGAAGCTCCACTTGATGAATATGGTAAATCCCTTCCCCTGGATCTTAACAGAACTCCAATTGAGCAAATGAGCAGTGTAACACCAAAAACAAAAATCATCAATTGAACATGAATTGCTATATATGCATGCTTGATTAGGTCTGAAAAGGGAACCTAAATGGGGACATTTGAGGGACTTGCACCGTGCTATAGCGCTAAGCAAGAAGGCTATTCTTGCAGGGAGATATGGTGTCAAGAAATACGGTCCAGATTTGGAGGTAATTTAGCTTATAACAAAAAAGAAACTAACAGCATGTTTGATGCAACTTTGTAGTAAAAAAATGTGTTTCTTCCATTGCAAACGCATATTTAGTTATCGCATTGATTGGGAAGGGAGATGCATTACCATTGCCTGCTAAACAGCTAGACTGTTAGGATCAAACGTGGTTATTGGCTAATTTGCTTCATTGTTCTTGATATATGCATCGATCAGGCACATTATTTCGAGAAAGGCAACCTTTGTGCAGCTTTTCTGTGGAACAACAAAACACATTTGTCAGAAACCATGAAATTTAAAGGCATAGAGCATACCCTCCCACCCAAATCCATCAGCATCTTGCCAGACTGCAAGAATGTTGTCTTCAACACAGATCAGGTCAGTTTTTTTTTTTAACATTCGACAAATAAACCAAACATAATCATGTACACTTCAATGATACAGTTATGAAATTCTAAGTAACTTGAGAAACAGATGGTAAGTCAACATAGTGCAAGAGAATTTGTAAGGTCTGAAAGAGCCAGCAAAGGTCTGAAATGGGAGAAGACTGCTGAGCACTTGCCGACTAAGCATGATCTCTACGCGAGGGATCCACAGGAACAATTTTATATTGGACAGGACAAAACTGACTACTTTTGGTACACAACCAGGTGATCAAAATAAAAGATCAAATGAGCATCAGTTGATATATGCTAGTAGATAGTTACTTAATCAGCCACTATTACCATCCTAATGATTTATTTAATTTGGTGTGAATCAACTATTGTAATTCCAGGATAGATTTGGACAACGTCGACTTGCCTTTTAAAAAATCTCTCCAGCCAGTCTTATGGGAAAAACATCTTGGGCACGCGATGCATGCCTTTGTCAATGGAGAATTTGTAGGTATGTTAATTTTTTTCAACTTAATTAGATATGTTACCAAGGATAACACTCTTTGGTGACCATTTCTACCCATTTTCTTTCATAGGTACCAAACATGGAATCCACAGAGAACCAAGTTTTTCTTTCCAAGCGCCCATCAGATTGAAGGAAGGCGTCAACAATATAACAATCTTGAGCAGTGTGGTTGGAATGCCGGTAAGAGCAAAGGGAGAAGGGTGAAAACAGAATTTTCTTCATTTTAAGGCCCCGTTTTTTTCAACTGTAACAGTTTCAATCAGTCAAAAACAGTAATTGCATATACCTTTTAACACCAGGGGATCAACAAAAGTTTGTTTTAATCAGTAAAAATAACCCTGTTATTTAGTTGAACTAAATAGTAGTATATAGATATAATATAATGTATCAAACTACTCCCAACGAAGATGACGAAGAGACTGATCAAATTATAATTGCTTCATTTGATGTAAAGGATAGTGGAAGCAATATGGAGAAGAGGTGGACAGGGTTGAAAAATCTGGCTATCTTAGGTTTAGGTACAGGAGATCTTGATCTGTCATTAAATGGATGGCACCACAAGGTACATACTGACTTAATGTTGATTTGTATAACTTCTACTGTGTAATTTAGTCTTTGTACATAAAAATTAAAGACCTGAAAACTGTACTCAAATGCAGATTGGTATGGAAGGAGAGAAACACCAGTACTTCACCGAGGAAGGCGCAAAGAAGGTGAAATGGACCCCGGCAAAAGGACCTGGGAAACTTTTCAGTTGGTACAAGGTAATATAGTTCTCACTGCTGTGACATAAGGTGTATTCATTGATAAAAGATGATATAACTTACTTGAAGTAGTGACATCCTGAAATAATGTGAATAACTGAATATTGATTAAGTGTATAGGTATCAGGAAAGTAGGAGGTAGACTTGATTTAAGTGCATTGTCAATTTAGCAAACTAAGAAGTGTGTTTTAGGCATACTTTGATGCACCAGACGGAGATGAACCCGTGGCTATAAGGATGCAAAACATGACCAAAGGAATGATTTGGGTAAATGGCAAAAGCATAGGACGTTACTGGTCGAGCTTCCTCAGTGTCAAGCAAGAGCCTTCTCAAAAAGAGTAAGTAATCATACAATAGAGCAAGAACAAAAATATGTTCAAAATACTACTATGCTCATAAATCAAAAAAATAAAATTGATATAGGTACCACATTCCAAGAGCATTCCTTAAGCCTAAGGACAACTTGTTGGTGATCTTCGACGAGTCAGGAGGAAACATAGACACAGTTCAGATTGAAACAGTAAACCGCGACACCATCTGCAGCTACATAGGGGAAGACATGCCGCCAAATGTGATGGCATGGAAAAGGGTTGATGGGGACTTCCTTGCAGCAATTGAGGACTTAAGGCCCAAGGCATCACTTGAATGCCCCAAGAACAAAGTCATCAGCCGCGTTGAGTTTGCTAGCTTTGGTAATCCTTACGGTGTTTGTGGTTACTTCCTCCTTGGCAACTGCAACTCCCCTGACACCCAAAAGATTGTTGAACAGGTGAGCCAATTCTCTTACAAAGTCTTCAAATGAAAAAGATCGAAAATCTTGACAAAAACGAATACAATTGCTTAGAACTATATGTCTATATATAAATGCTCTTTCTAGTAATTGGTTAATTACATACAAAAGTCGAGTATTATTTCAAGGTTGAACTTTGACCATTAATATCTTCAAGGACAGATGAATATCACGAAGTACATACTTACTACTGTATCAATGCGACAATGCATGGTGATAAATACTAACTCTGATCCTCTTGTTATATTGAACAGCATTGTTTGGGAAAGGTTAGATGCAAAATTCCAGTAGACAGGAAACTCTTCAACAATGGCAATAACAAGTGTGCAGGAGTAACATCAAAAACATTGGCCGTGCAAGTGAGATGCAGCCTCAAGAACTAAAGCGACTCTCTTTTTGTTTTCATTTTTTGAAAGAAAAACAATGCCAATCAAAGAAATACAATATGTTTTTGGGGAAAATCAATTTATCCATAGGCTGGAGCAAAGAACAATATTCGAAATAAATAAAAATTGGTCTTACTAATCTTTATGTTTTTTTTTCATAATATTAAATGGGCTAAATATTCATTTGAGCTCATATATATCAAGGAAAATTTTGTAATTGAAAATATACATTTAGATAAACACTACATCTTGCACAAGAAGTATGCCTTTAAAAGTGTCAATATGGAACCTCGAAGGTAAAGTCGCCATAAATAATTATGGGTTCAATATTATAAAATAAAAGTTACATTTTTTATTAATAAAATAAAATTCCTCTAAAAAATAAAAACCGCAAAAAATGGCACCAAAATCCAATTAAATGCGTTTATGTAAACATATTACTCTTTACAAGATTAATTTCCAAAATACATACCCTACAACTAGGTGTTTTTTTTTTTTTTTTTGACAAAGAGAACAAGCAAAGAAAAACAAACGGTTATTGAGTGGTAAAACACTAGGTAATCAAATCAAATCAAATCAGGCTTAAGTTTTGAATGGCTTGAAAATACTTTTCAGGAATTCTTTTAAACTACATACGAGTAGTAGATTTGCAGAAACATTTGAATCCGTATTCAGGTTTTTTTGACGAAGTATTACGGAGGTCTTATGATTTAACATAATACGAAGTACTTGCTCTACTTAGTAGGCAAACTAGAATCGCATTAGCCATCAATTTCCCAGTAACAAAGTGCTAAATTTAAGGCTGTGGACTGTGGTAGTCCAATATGTCAAGTGGCGTGACAATAAAAAGATCCAAAGGCAGAAAAAGACACGCATTATAAACCAATCTTATAAAAACTTGATGAACTAATTATAAGAGATGATTAAGAACAAATTATTTCCTATTTTCTTTGTTTGAAGTACATCAACTGTTTTCAGAAAATGTATGAAAATCTCAAGCACAGAAACTAATATATACATGCTCGAAAAGGCAGGGCAGTAACAAAAGAACCCATTCCGTCCAAAAGCCGCCGATCCAAAGAAGTCACCCTAAATCACTTTTCCTTAGCAACTGAAATTGAGTAGATGTTTATTGTTGTTACTAAAATGCAGATGCTGAAACGATGGAAAATAGAAAGAAATTTGGAAGACCACCCGAATCTGTGTGAGGTTGGAGAAGGAATTATATACAAAATGTACGACAGATCTTAAACATGTTTCAAATACCTAAACGAACCCACATCAGAACCCCAAAATTCAACCAGGCCATCTCCAAAAGTAAAAACTTCCTATAAGCCACCACTTTCACAAGGCATTATTTCATCACAATACACAATCTACTTCAAAGATCATATTCAGCCCAAGCAAGAATGTCTTTAGCCACCCAAACCTTATGTTGAATTCACAAACCTCATTTGGATAACTTGACAGACCCATGAATCATGACAAATCAAATGATCCTTGTCCTTCGTTGATAGCATAAAGCAACTTCTTGAACATAATTTCCTGCTCAGCAAATATACAAGCCCAGTATTAATCTCTAGGGATAGAGAACCAACAAAATATATCTGATACAAAGATCCCATAAAACAAAAGTTCAGAAGGAGATTTTTGTAATACCTTTGTCGAGTAAGGAGGAAGCTTAAGGTAATTGGCGCAGGTCATGACACTTGGCAAATCATCATCCGCAGATTCTGAAGGCCCTGTTCCATTTGAAGCGGTGGTGGTGGTTGAAGAATGCTGTAATAAGACAGGCAGCAAGTTTAGAAGTTCTGGATAGAGACCAGATATTGAAATATATCAGAGTTTAGCATGAAAATATTACCTTCCTCACAATTGTCAACTTGGGGCTCAGCACAGCCAAACCACCAGGTGGAAGGCGTGGCGCACCAGTGACAAATTGACAAAAAGCACGTTGCTGTTCTGGTGTGAACTCACCCATAATCTCAAGCAACTGAAATAAGTAGATGATTCAGCTTTAAATTGAAAGTACATGTAACACAAGCTGGTAGGAGTTTATTCAAGAAAAGAAACGTACATAAACAATGGCAGGACTTTTGGCTGTGTATCCATGATCAAATTTAATGTGATCAACAAGCATATCAGGCTGCAAATGATGAAAATTATCAGCCCATATGTAAAAGAACCACATTGAGCACAATGGCAAGAAGTTAACAACCAAAGTTAAATGTTACCTTCCACAACTCTCTACGGCCACAAAGCAAGCAATCTAATTCATCAGGAGAAAATATCTGTAAAGATGTGACGTCGAAAACCTGATCACAAGCACATGAAAATTAGTTACTGCAAGCCACAAGGCCCACAACAAAAGTAATATCCTAAACACAAGGGAGTAGTCCAAGTAAGTAACAACTCAACAAACCATAATAACACATCAACCCCTGCAAACACTAAAATATGGACTTCAGCAACATAGCTGAAACACAATAAGAAACAATTAACAAGCACCAGACAAGTTTTAAAAGAGAGACATTCCAGAGCCATCAAACAAACTGGTTATCAATCTTGAAGCCAATTTTGCAGGAAAAGCCTAACCAGAGATTGATACGAAAGCCAACAAGCTAGCAGTGTGAGTGCAGGCAACAAGCAGGCAGTGCAAGTGCGGCCATAGTAAACCCATCAAACTAATTTTCATGATTAATACTAGGTAGGCTTTAACAAAAATTGTGAACCAAATTCTTAGACGGACTTGATGAATAGTTAAGACAATCAATTAAAAAAAAATGATACGGAGCATTAACTAAGAGAGCATTGGTTAGGTGTAGAACAATACCCGGAAAAACATATTCCCATTTTCCTTTGTTTAAATTGTTAGTTTGTAAAGGAGTGAAAACAACTCACCCAATGGTGAAAAGCATTTCCCAATACTACAAAAAGGGAAGCCACAATCTCCTCCCCACTCCTTACCACCCTTATTCACTCCCATCAATCCTCTTCATTCCACTTCCATATCACTTTTCTCTATAACTTTTCTTGTAAGTAATCAAACAAAGGAGACCTAGTTTGCAATTGTGTTTTCCCTTGAAAGATTGTTTTGCATGGAAAAATATATTTGATTAAAAATGTTTTCCATCAACCCAAATGGAGGCAAGAATACCATTTTTTTCCCCAAAACAGGATGTTGCACAGAAACATAGCAAGATAGATAAATCCTAACCTGGTTGAACCCTGCCCTAAAAGCTTCCATTTGCCTTATAATTCCAGACTTAACAGTGGCATCCACCACCAATGATATGTATTCCTCCAAATTATTGATATCCACCTGCAATAATACCCACAGAAGAACTTAGAATGGCCGGGACACAAGTAACAAAAGTAGACGAAACCTAGAATGAAAATGAGTTTCATTTAGCTTTACATTTTCATCCCCTGGTTTCAAGACGTAATCTGGATATCCAGGAAGCGTAAAATCTAAACATAGATCCTCAATTGGAGTTCCACGAAAGCACAACTCCGCAATCACATCTGGATGATCACCACCTATTGACTCTAAATACTGCTTTCTACAGACTAAGGCTTGTAATTCTCGTAAAGTTTTCCCAACCTCTGGATCAAATGAAAGGATATCATGCAAATCAAGCTCCTACAGTACAAATGAACCAGGTTAACAAGAGCAACAATAGAACTAAAAAAATTGGTTGAAAAAATATCTCTGAAACAGCAAACATCCAATAAAACTGTTACCTGTCCAAGCACAAGTTTGTAAAATGCTGTTGATAATGGAAGATCCAAAAGTCTTCCATCTTGAAGAGCTTTGGCCATGATTCGTCCAAGAAGTCGAAAATGTTCTACAACTTTGCTGAAATGGCTGCTCTCTGAAGCATCAGCACTTGGTGGCCACGGTCGAGGAAACAAACCAAGAGGGGATTGAACAAGATTTGCATTTTCCCCATAATTCAATCCTGAGACGTCTTCAGATTTCCCGTCTTTGCTCTGATTATCACTATCAATTTCCGTAGAAGATTTGTCAAATGAACTTGTTCTCCACATATTCAAATCCACTTTCTGCAGGTCGTGACTCAAAAGGGTGTAAAACTCCAGTGTTGGACCCAATCCTGTCCCAACCTCACCAAAATACTCTACTTCAAGGACAGCCTTCTGGCTGGAATACATTTCCATAACTTTTGCTGCAGAATCTAAAATGCGATTTCGTGAAACACGAACCTTCTGGCGCTGTAGCCTCCCAACTCGAACTTCCCTTTCACTAGACCCTTGACCCTCACCCTGTTGTTGCTGCAAACGATACAAGGCCCTAGACAATCCAAATGCAGTTGAATAGAAAAACTGCCGACGAGTTTCAAAAGGAAACAAAAATGGACATGCTTTTGTCAGCTGGTAGCACCAAGATGGCAGACTACCACTGCATAATGCAAGTGCATCTTGTATCTGCCTAGCCAATTTAGGGGTGAGTTTGCTGTTAACAAATTCTGAAGTAAGAACCCTAGCTCCAGCAACAGTCAACTCATTTAAATCTGAAATCATCCCTTCTGAGAATTTATCAGAAGCTGTTTGAACCCTCAAACGAGGGGCAAGTTGATTCAAACCTTCCAGTACACGAAGCAGTGACAAAATATTATACGTTGGATTATTTTTCTCCATATCACAGGGAAGTTCCCCTTGCAAAATACTGTCCAGAGGTGACCGGTGTGAGGCAGCAACAGCATTTGAAACGGAAGCAGCTCCAGATTTGGTGGACTTTGATGGAGAGGCAGAATTCACAGCCCCATGGGACTTCTCAACCTGGCTATCAGCCCGTTGATAGTTGATTGTATATATATCACTCCATAGCCTGCTACCATCACTAGTCACAAGATCACTACCATTGTACCTCTCATCCTCCTCTTCATCGGTCACAAGCTGTCGCTGGATAGCCTGATAGATTGTCAAGTTCGGATTAAGTTGCTTGCCACCAGCAGAGAAAACTAACTTTGGAGGGTCACTGGAACCACCAAGAGGACGTCCGTGACGATCTCTGCCTCCCCTAATTCCTCTACCGTTAGAAGCAAGCCCAGCCATGGCAGCAGCTGCGAATGACATTGCACCCCTAGAACCAAAAGAGCTCCCACTCCGAAAATCTGTAGAATCTGACCCCCTTACAGTGGCAGCTCTACTACTGGAACCTGAAGCAGGATTATTCTGACTATCACTGGTTGCAGGGGCAGCAGCACCGTCTTCAGCAGAATCACTCAATTTCACATCATGCACTTTATCAGCCATACAAGCAGGAAGAGAATCATCCCTCAGTACCTGCAGAATAAAGATGAAACAAATTAGGAAAGATGAAAAAAACAAAAACGACCTCATAACAGTGAACAACAAATTTTCAATAATTCGTCCTTATACAACACTTCACTTATCAGGTACCCTCTGTTTGTAGATCGAGGGAACAAAGCATAGCCAAATCAGCTTTTGAGCTATCATAATAGTATCAAAATGAACTAGAAGTTCAAGAATGATATCAAATTAGGAGAATCAGAAAACATTTTAAATGTTCACCACACAAATACATTAAAAATTTTATAAAAAAATAAATAAATAAATAAAAAGAAGAGCATGTTCGTAACTTTGCTAAATGCAAAATAATCATAAATAATAAAATTTCCAAGTTTACATACATCATCCTGGTCATCATCTTCATCATCAGAGATATCATCATCTTCAATTACCAATGCATCATCAATGTCAACAGGAGACATCTCTAAATCTTCATCCTGCAAGAACAGATAAAGGAGGGCAAAAAAATATTTAGTATTGGAAAATTTGGAAGAGCTATGCATCCGAAGTTGCTAGTGATACAAAAGTAAAGAAATTACACAGAACAAACTTTTCTAAAGTCTAATCACACAGTAAATCAAAAGTTACAGGCCAGCCTAAAAAGCAAGGGATCATGGGGGAATGCAGGTTGCTGCTGGCACGATAAAAAAACTCATAAGGGATTTCGTTTCAATTGACATGCATTTATAAAAAATAAATTAAAAAAAAAAAAAAAAAAAAAAAAAAAAAAAAAAGGTCGATGCATAATTAAACAAAGAACACACCTCAGAACTTGATTCTCCAGTGGGTGATTTTATTTGGGCATCTTTATCTGAGGCAGCTCTCCTACGAACAGCATTTCTTGTTTGAGGACCTTTACCTTCCTCTGGTGATGGTTTTAATATAGCTTTGCCCTTCCCCTTTGACGAGCTAGTAGTTTTGTCCTGAGAAGTATCTTTTTTAGAAGTGTCCCCTATATTAACACCTGATCTGGATCTGGATGACTGGCGGCGAGTGCTAGCAGCAGGGGTGGAGGCAGCTGGTGATGAAGCACCAGCTCCTGTAGGTGACGGTCCTGACTCAGAATTTCCCACAGAAGTGGACGCCTTCTGCCCAGATTCACTTCGTTGAACTCGGGGCCAAAGGAAATCCTCAACAGCTGCTAAACTTGCTAATGGATCAATGAGTACAACAGTATTAGAGTAATCACGAAGAGACTTCTCTCCTGGAGCTCTACATAGACGCAACTTAAATGGTTGAGAAAGTGCACTTAAACCTGATGAAAGCCGTGCACTCCCACCTGATGACCTAGCTGAATGACTTAATACAACTGGAAACCTTTCCAGTGAGGATAAAGCATTTTGAAGCTTTTGGACTAAAACAGTCATAGGAGTATCATTCCCTCCACTGCCACTAGTAGGAAGGGCAATGGAGATAAACAATTTATATCTTTTGAGTGCCTGCTGTCTAAGCTTAGGAAGATTCACCTCTGAAATTTTCTCTTTATTAAAGTAACCACAGGAAAAATAGTTCAGTAAGGCCGCAACAACCCCACTGCCAATGAATTCAAACGTAGAAACACCATCCCCTTTGCTTAGTTCCGCTAGCATCTCAGAAACAATTCCAACTAAGCTCTCCTCTTTGCCAGTTACAAAATCTGCAACATAAGCACTAGCAGTCTTCGATTTTCCTTTCACTTTAGACTTTTGCTCCTCAACACCAGCACTCAGTTTTGCACATAAATTCTTCAGGTGCAAGAGATCATCCGAAATACCAACATCAACAGTCCCAGGATCAGAAGGAAAGAACTTATCCTTAAAAGACTTTGCACAACCACTGACAGTTGTGCGAAGATTAGAACTGGCAGTTGGAATTTCAACAGAGGTAGGAGGCGAACCAACATTAACTGAAACTGAATTCCTCAACTCTTCCAGAGAGTTGGCATCTTGCTGCTGGTTTCCACTTCGTCTCCTTAAACGTCTAGCACGTGCAGATGTTACCAAAGCTGAATCACTATCTTTTTCAGGGGTAGCAGTTTGAGCTGAAATAGAGTTTGATGGAGAAGCTATGAGCGAATCCACAGCATGAACTACACCTTCCCTCACAAACATCTTGGAGAATGTCTCAGGGAGTTTTTCCATCAATATCTCTGCAATTTGTAGAGCCGGAACTAATACTTGTGGATCCTTCCAAGCCAAAACACCAGAAAGAAAACTGAGAAGAAAAAAAAATAACATGGAGTGAGTGCAACCAGACGACAAACCATGCAGAAGTGCATGTGGTAGGAATACTAACATGAAAACAAAGCAAACTTAAAACAGGCACCTTGATATATTTGTTGTGCTGTTCAGAGATGATATCATTTCTGCAGTGCTGAAAAACATAAGTTTACCAATCACAGAAAGGCATTTGTGACGGACAGGACCATTCACACTTGAACCATGAATCTGCTTAGCAAAAGTACATAATGAATTAATGCTACCGTATTGAACATATTGAGCTAGAAACTAAACAGCGATTAAGCAACTGAAACCTGTATCAACACGGGAAGAAGGTCAATTCCGAATTGCTGTAGAAGCTCAGGCTGATCATTCATGAGTTTTTCTCTTGCTGACACGTCTTGCACATTTCCATTTGTCTCCTCTTGCTTCCCAGAACTGCTCATTGGTGACTTCTTAAAAAGAGGTCCTCTTACAAACAAGTTAGAGCTTGCTGGAAGGGAGATGGTTCCTTGCGGAAGTGGAGGAAGCAGTTCATTTGCAAGGTTGACAATCTCAAATATCTAGTAGGAACAGAACAAAAATCAACAAGTAGTTCCAAAAGTAAAGGCTCCTTATATAGTGTACCACGCAAAACAATAATATGCCATGCTAAGTAACACGGCTATTAGGTCACCGAATCATGCATACAAGTATACAACCACTATTAGGTCACCTAATCAAAAGATAACACATCACAGCTTTTCTTACAGCTCTCCATAAGAAATGGAAACATAACAACTTGAGCAAGAATTGGCAGAACACTCATATGGTCATTACTGAATAGCACAACAGGACAGGACATGAAGTTGGCTTACCAACATCAATAGTTCATAAGTAATAACACATCACAAATCACTGTGAATTCAAGTCTGCAATAGCATACACTTTTAATCAGCAGACAATCCCCGACAGCTTGAGACAAAATCACATAAAAGATACATGAGATTCAACTAACAGGCTGACAATAAAATTAAATTCCAACACAATAACAAATAATCACATACGAAGTATTTTTTAGTATGGTTATAAACTTCCACTAGATCCAGCCAACTACCCTCAAGCCAAGGAAACAACTCAGCTAGAAGCAGGCATAGAAGCTTTCCAGCTCCGTAAATGGGAAATTTTATTTTTATCCACAAGGACCAATAAACATACCTGCTCTGGAGGCCTGCTAAGAGCAGGGGATACAGACATATTTCCTACAAGTCCAGATCCGGCCAAAATATCTTTGAGTATTCCACTTATACCTAGCAACAGCAATGTCTTGGCTCCCACAGTAGACCCACTTGCACATGTAGCAAGAAGTCGGATCAAACCCTACAGAAAAACCAAAATCACATAAAAACCATATTCAAGAACACAGTTTATACAATTGAAGAATCACAGCACTTACTGTGTAAGTAGACGTGGTCAAGGAGGCCTGGCCCCCACCAGAATTACTGGTTGAAATAAGTGAAGCAGCCTGGGTGACCAGACCATGATTGCAAAGCTCATCAAGCTTATCAGAAGATGAAGCAAAGGCTTCAACAATTCGAGTAAGGCAAACAGAAGCATGCTCTAGAACCTGCAAAATCATAAAAGCGAAGATGGGTAAAAAAAATATTAGACAAAAACCAGAATAGCTTTAATTCCTTTGCATAAAATGCTCAACAGGTCCAAATTTTATGATACTTCAATCCAACCTTTGCATCATGATACTGAAGGAGATTAGTTAGGTGAGGAACAGCTTCCATTACAAAATCAGCAGCATCCGAAGGGAGCTTCTTGCACATATTTGCAGCAGTAGATAATGCCACTCGCTGAAATCAGATTAAACATACATTATGATAATGAAAATGAACGATCATAGCCACATCTACATCGCATAACAACCAAAAAACATGAAATGAAGGTAAATAAGCTTACCTGAACTCCAGTTGAAAAGAAATCAAGATAGGAAAGCACTGCCATTAGTGCACCAGCTCGCAAACACGCAGTTGGGTGCTCGTGAGATATCTTCTTTAGTGCTTGCAGAGACTATCCCATTCCAAAAAAAAATAAAAAATAAAAATAAAATAAATAAATAAATAAATTATTCAAAAATCACCCCATAATCACTTATTTATTCATCCAATCATTTATTTTAACACATCACATACATATTCATTGGCATATCCAGTAAGGAACATCTAGATGCTAAGCTTCAAACAAAACAAAGTAAAACTAAAATTAAATTTTAAAAATCTAGAAAAAAAAAATGAAAGAGTTGGGAGAGGAAGCGAAATATGCTCCACTGGCCCCTTGCCTTTACACAGAGGTGCTTTCAGTTCCTTCCTCCATATACTATCTCTCCGAAAAGGTAAAATCTAAATTCTAAATGCATTGCTTCCTACTTCCATTCAGATCAGATAAAACATGAGCTTTCATTATTGCCAAAATAACTTGATAGACATTTTCTCCAAAACCTAAAATCAATATGCACTAAGTTGAATAGATTGGTCATTATTATTGTCTAATATCTCACTCATGTGGCATTTGTTGCAATGCTGCTGGCAGGTGAGATTGTTGACAGCAGTATGATTGGACTAATGTCATCTAAAAAGTAGTCTCTATAATCCAAATCAATGTGTGTTTTTAAGAAAACCTGAATTGGATTATTGGGTAAACATGAAGCACTACTGAGTACAACCATCCAAGATACTAATTTTACTCATAATAATGCTGCCAGAAAGACTGGTTGCAATTTAATATTAAAAGTGTTGCAGTTGGTCCCCAATTCAGAATTCCTGGATCAACCTAGGTTAAAGTTTCCATGTTACGAAATTCATACGAGCTGTAATAAAAACAAGAGTGTAATACCTGCTCAGCCAAGTCCATATATTCAATCGTCAACAGCCTAGCACAGAAACAATTGACCGCGCCATAATGAACAACAGCAGCACAAGAAGAAGGCAATACATCAACCAAGTGAGTAATCGCCCTCGCAGCAAGAAGCATTATATCAGGATTACTCTCGTGATTAAGCAACCCCACGAGCACAGGAACAAACGAATCCACAGAGAATGTACTGAGTGAATCCTCAGTCCCAATTGACAGCAACTCACACAACTGAGTCAATGCTTCAACCTGTTTCCCATCCTCACCATCAGCCCTCAATCCAGAAAGTATCTTCTTGAGCCTTCCACTCTGGTGGGACGAAGAGGAGGCCGAACCCATAGCAGAAGACGGGAGCAAATCATCTAGCCCAGCACCGAGTTTTCGTAACAAACCCTGAAGGGCACTGCTAGCAGAGGTAAGGTTCTGGTGCAAAAGCCCCACACCACCTCCTCCTTCACTATCATCATTGTCATTATCATCATCATCGTCGTCGAAAACATTCATCCCTAACTCATTCTCCCTCTCTTTCTCAACCTCATGTTCCTTCTCCTTACCCTTATCATTGTCCTTATCAGAACCATGGTTTCTACCTCTTCGGCCGCCACGAGACGACGACTCATCCATGGTTACAGGGGTCACAGTTACGTTAGAGCGAGTTCGAGAGCGAGTTGCCGGAGTAGTGGTGGTAGACGAGGAGGAAGAAGAAAGACGAGTGCGTTTCGCGGCGCGAGTTGTGGGACCTACAGACGACGAAGAAGGGGCTGATGAGGACGCCTCCGCCCGCTTCCGGCTGCGAGTTTCCATACAAATCAAAACCCACCCTCTCTAAAGGTTTCAATCAATCGTTCGGCGATCCGACGATGATTTCCACCATTTCCAAACGAATTCTTTCTGATTAAAAATCGAAATGAAAAAACCCTAATCGAATCCGAATCGCTTAATCACCCAACTTTATAAACCCTAGATTCCCTTTTACCTTTCCTCGAAAACAAAGAACGATTCTATGCTTGATTAATCAAATTAGGAATTTGAATCAATCTTAATCCGATCAACCTCGTTCGCCGCGAATTCTGTTCAGAGTGGCGTTTAGAGTGTGCAACAAATTCGATAATTAAAAACAAAAACCTAATCAAAAAAAAAAACAAAATTGAATTAAGAAAAGAGAATAGGAATTGGGGAAATGAAAGTAGGGTTTGGGAATTGAAGTATGAAATGAGAATATAAAAAGAAGAGAAAGAGGAAGAAGGTTACTTTAATGGCGGTGAATAAAACGTGAAGGGGTGCGGAAGGATGCGTAAATATCGGGGAGTTTTAAGGGAAGGACTGAGGAGGAGGGGCTGCCAAGTACTCTCTAATAATGCTGCAATTTTTTGGTTTTAATAATCAATGAATGAATACAGCCCTAATTATGTAACTTACACCTAAATGACCTAACAACAATGTGTGTGTTGTTTTCGAATTAAGTTTTTATTCATGATTATACTTGTACAGCTGATTTCGATGTTGATTTGGAATATAATGTTGAATTGAATCGATAAATTTAGGTGCAAATTTTTTACATATAATTAACATTAGGTGATTTGTACATTTCTAATGGTTGTTAGGCTAGTACACTTGTAATTTGACCTTGCACGTCATATATTTATTGTTGCATTTTTCTTTAACATGGTATTCTCACACGGTGGGTTACATCACTTATAGAGGGGACAAATATTAGGTTGTGTGACTTGTGTCAGGCCACTGGATCGTACATAGAATAGGCTAAGATAAACTTATGTTGTGTCAAGTTCGTGTTAATTTTTCGTATATGTACAGGGGTCATGCTTGAACGAATCTCCTTTTTATTATAGTTTACATATTTTTTTATTAAATAATGATTAGTTAGTCAATCCAAGTGAGAGCTTGTTCACATTTACTTATTTCAGTTTAGTTCAGCTCCAATATCAGCTCAGCTCCTAATTTTCCTCTCTCATAAAATATTCATTTCAGCTCAGTTCAGCACCAATCAGTTTAGTTCAATTCAGTTCAGCTCCAATCAGTTCAATTCAGTAAATGTGAACAGGCTCTGAGTTTGTGCTAATTTTGAACGTCTATATACAATTGTACCAAAATGAGAGTTGTTATTTATTTTTCCAATAGAATGGGTAAAAGATTATGTGAAAATGTCAAAACAATTCCTTTCGTTTGTATCAATAACTTTTGCGGTGACATATATACTAATAGTTGGGTCACTAATTATCAATCGTGTGAGATGTTCAATGTTATATTTGATGTAGATGTAGATTTTCATCAATTTAAGAATTTTGATGAGTTTCGATAGTTTATGTAACGTAGGCAACTGATAAATTAACTCATTGCTTACTAAAGTTATTTTTGCTTGTCTCTCGTGTAGATGTATTGCCTCAAAAGTCAAACCTTAGATATGACACTTTTCCAACACCTTGGTTAAAAATCATACGAGGTAAAACATAAATGAAAAATACATTTTCTAAAAGGTTTGTTGTTGCTTATGCACAATACATCTTATTTTACTAATGTATAAGTTGGTAATATGCGTCTACATGATGATAAGTTGGTTGCCATGATTTTCACATGTGAGCAATTACAAACTTGCGAAATAATATTTTGGTGTCTTTTTATTAAGAAAAGTCATCAATTTGTGGAGGCCCTCACTTATCTCCTAACCAAGGGCCATCAAAATACATTAATATGTCATAACCTCTTAACCTTTTTGACCGTTTGGGTTGGATTATTATGAATAAGGGTATGTTCACATTTACTGAACTGAGCTGAGCTGAACTGAACTGAACTGAACTGAACTGATAGGAGCTAAACTGAACTGAACTGATTGGAGCTTAATTGAACTAATCTGAACTGAACTGAACTGAGGTGAAATGAATATTATATGAAAGAGGAAGATTAGGTGCTGAATTGAACTGATTAGAGCCGAAATGAACTAAATTGAAATTAAGTAAATGTGAACAGGCCCTAAATCTTACACCTACTCTATTATTAGTTATACGTAAGCACGAATGCACGATTGCGTAGCTTCAAAACTCAAAACAATTTTATTTGCATGTGTGTAGTAGACTATTAGGATGAGGGATTCAGGTGAGTATGTAGTTATTGAATTTCATACATTACCTTTACAAAAACTAACTGTTGTTCCCAGTGTCAATGTCGATAAAAGTTTTCTATGGCTTTCTATTTAAGTAGGAGCGAACTAGATGGACATATATAATAATAATAATAATAATAATAATAATAATAATAATAATAATAATAATAATAATAATAATAATAATAATAATAATAATAATAATAATAATAATACAAGTATACGCCTTGTTTAGATTGAACACCTTTTTTAAAAAAAATAGAGGTTTAACCATTCTAAAAAGCTAATATGGGTGTTGAAAAACATCTTATTGAAAGAGCTTTCTAAGCTCGAGGTTATCTTTTTAAGAAAATCTCATATTAGGAGCCTTTTGAAATTAGTTTATTGAGAAATACATTTAGCTTGTTTTTGGTTATTACATACACTTATCACAACGAATTAATACTTAATAATCTATACTAGTCTATACTCTATACTAGTATTTAAAAACAAAAATCATCAACCCTATAATGCCACATGTACATTTCATTTTTTTTTTCTCCAATGCCACATGTCACCTTATTTAATCTTTTTTTTTTTTAATATCTTTTCTCATATGAAAAAAAAAACTTTAATTCAATACATATATGAATGATTGAATGTTGTTTGGTTCACTTTCCTCCAGTTTAATTTCTACTACAATTACATTCAATTTTCACCTCTTCTTCTCCTCTATAAACTATTCATTTGCCAATATAAATATATTAAAAAATAATTATTTATATATTATACCTATAAATAAACCGTGCGTTGCACGGGCCAGAAGGCTAGTTATATACTAAACACTCTTATATAAACCAGCTAGTCAAACAAGTTGATACAACTAGCTATATTAATCAATTACCATTGTAAGCACTTGAAATTTATATAAGTGCCACATCGAATATACACGGGTTAAAAGTAAAATTATTTACTTAATGGTTTGACTATTAATTTAAATTATTTAATTTGGGTGAAATATATTAATATAGCACATTTTATTTAATTAAATTATAAAACCCAACGTATAGGCTAGACCATCATAAATTGGTTATATTGTCAAGCCCAATTTATAATGTACACCAAACCCTAACCCTAAGAGTGTTGCCTCGATCTATAAATAGGACTCTTTCTAACTCATTTGGGGAGAAGAAAGGAAACAAGGAGACTACAATAGAAAACATAAAAAACCTTAGCTCTCATAATTCCAAACCTCTCCAAAGAAAACCTCTAAAAACCTACCGGAAGAGCAACAAGCATTCGACGTGTGTTCTACTCGAGAAGATCATTCGTGGAAGAGATTAAGCCTCGACGACCCTGAACACGAAGGAAATAAGAACTTTGAAACATCAAGTAGCGCATTGCAAGTCACCAGTTTAACCTCTACATTAAATAGTCATGATCGAGATCAAGCCTCGTTGTCCCTCAATCAAGAATTCAAGTCAAAGGTCTGCATCAACAACTAGTCAAAGGTATACATCAACATAAGTCAAAGTTTTGCATCAAATCTTCGATCGAGATCAAGCTTCGACAACCCTCGTTCGAAAATCAAGTCAATCCGAGAATTACGTCAAAGTCAAAGTGGAGATTGAATTAGAGGAGCAAATTAGAGACTGTACCCAAAATTATCAAATTAATAAAATTAAAATTTTGTTGCATTTGTTTTGAATCTATATTTTGCAGATTTTAAATTTGTGCAGCGTTTACAACCATATATTCACCAAATAGGGCTATATTTTCTCCTTTTAAGCACGTTATCTTCAACATTAGTCCACCATGTGTCACCTTCAAACATTATGTGAAATGTTGCCTCATTGAACATAACGATTACATGTCGTCATGTTGATGCCATATTACAAAACATATATGACTTGGAATTACCCGATTTATATACTGATTTTTGTATCACTTGAAGAGTTTAAACTACAAGTTAGTAGCTAGTTGATTAAGTATATCTTGTACATTGATTGTGTAGCAAAATTAATATATTTTTTTTGTAATGAAAGAAAAAAGAGCACAATTACATTATTGGC
Source organism: Chenopodium album (assembly GCF_948465745.1). NCBI lineage: Eukaryota > Viridiplantae > Streptophyta > Magnoliopsida > Caryophyllales > Amaranthaceae > Chenopodium > Chenopodium album. Next base: position 70,251,655 of record NC_137842.1, on the reverse strand, counting down.
TACACTAGCCATTACAATTATTTTGATCCTAAATTTCTAGTGGGCCTAGCAGACTTTTCGGGTCAGGTAAAAAAAGTGAGATATATTTGTCCAAGGCCTGTTCATAAAAAATATTTGGATCGAGCCAAACCCAACCTGTCACTAACTCAAAATCAGCCCAGATCAGACCGACGGACAAGTTCTTGTTAATCATGTTTGTTTTGTAGTGTATATTTTTTTGCTCGAACTTACGTTGATTAGTCGAGGAAAACACAACCCTTCACCAAAAATAGACAACCAAAGAAACATCAATATGGTAGATTTACCTGGCCTACAAAATCATGATCTTATTTTAGGTTTGTAATTTGTCCTAATCAAATCGATTAAAAACTTTCTAATTAGAGATGGGCCCTTTTTTTTTTTTTTTTTTTTTTTGAGGGGGGAAGAGATGGTGGGCCCTTAGCCCCCAGCAAAAAAACCATGAAATGAACAAGCACGTTTCAGCATATGCCTTTCTCAATTTCATGAACCGCTCCATTTTCCGACCTCCTAAACTGCCGTATTAATGCCGTTTTTTTACATCTCCATTAATTACTTTCTATCTCTTTCTCTCTCCTCTGTTAAACGTTGATCATCTTCCTTAGAAAAAGCAAGCGTTTCACCAAAAAAAGTTGGTAATATTGCCAATTTAGAAAGTAATCAAATTTCATTAAAGAATCATTATACTTGTGCTTGGTAATTACATTTCACGTTGTTAAGAGAGAGAAAGAGGAAACAACTTTTTGGGTGTCATCTATTCTTCTAATCTTGCCTATTGAGTAACGGATTTGATTCGAAAGTTTTTCTTCTGATTTGGGTTTCTGCTGATTTTTTCTGGGTTTTGTTTGTTTTTCACAAATACGGAGAAAATTCATAGAGACTAGGGAAGAAGAAGATGGGTTTGTGGAGTCCGATACTTCGGATTTTTAGTGTGATTTTTGGGTTTGTCGGATTTGGTTTAGGGATTACGATTGGTCTTACTGTTGGGTATTATCTCTTCATTTACTTTCAGCCTACCGATGTCAAGGTAATTTCCTTTGATTTTTTGTTTTTTGAATTTCTGGGTTTAATATATGATGAAATTGTTACTGTAATGTTTATTTGATGCAACAGTAGATTGTAATGTGTTATGGAACATGTGGGGTTTTTCGATTTTGTCTTATTTATTGTTTTGAGGTATCATGCAGAGTTCTGATATTGATTATGGACCATAATATTAGGTTGTCATTATCAAAGGAATCCATATTTTAAGGTCTATGTATGTCCATTTTTTCTTAATTTTGGGTGTCAATGCCAACTAGTGATTGATGTTGATGTTTTTTTTGAAGAATATTGCACATTTGTATGAGGTCCTTGTGATTATAATTTTGGATTGAGAATTGACAAATGGGTGGCAGGAGGAGGGTTTATTGTTTGAGTCCTTTGAGAGGACTAGCTGAGTTGCTGGACACAATTACGGTTATTCGGACCTCAATTTGTGCTGGTTCTTACAAGGCACCTTCTGTTGGATTGGGTGGGTTAATATAAGGCTTTTCGGGTTGGTGAAGGACAATGCCCCTTGATCACTTATGATGAGACTTTGTGATGTTGTGCTTTGTATATTGAGGAGTGGGCATTTTAAACCAATTATCCTTTTGGTTTCCATGGGTTAGGATTTAGGAGTAGGTTTATGTCCACTTGGAACCCAAATTGGCTTAATGTTGTGGCTCTTGCTACTCTCATGAATGTAGTAAAATGTGTTCTATCTTAAATTTCTAAGTATAGATTTCCATTTGCTGAGGAAAGATTCACTTTGTTGGCTATATGTTCCCTTTACTTGAGGTTAATTAGTTGCTGATAGGGTGAGAAGTATTTCTATGGGGCATGAGCTTCTTGCTGTTACTTTGCTGGGTACTTGGTATGGTAGAAATGGATGGAGGGTTCTTTGCTGACCACCAAAGTTAAATTCTTTGGTTCATGCAATCAACCTCATACTAGTTTATTAAGGTTTTGATGTTGTTGTCACTGTTGGGTATGATTTTTTAACACAAGGATATCTTGTTGCACGGGAAGGTACGGTAATACGGACACGTAGTCACTAAGATTAATTTTTCTACCACTATTGGAAATGGAGTGTTTGGGATTTTGAAATTTAATTTTCAATTTACGAGATTATTATGGTAATATATTTTTGGCCTTGATAATTCCATGACCCATAATGTTTACTTTGAACTGGGATAATTTTTTTGGGTCTACAACCTTACACTTACAGTTCTATAATGTCAAGTGATAACCCACCAATCACAGCGACTAGATATCCAGAGGATGTGGGGAGGGTAAGTAAATTTTACCCCAAAGTGTGTCTTGTGGAATTAACTTAGACCAAGTTATAGATTTTGAATTAGGATATATATTTGTTTGTAATTTAATACTTGTAAGCTTCTATACATGCATTTCATCGAAGATTTGTAGGAGTGCCTTTTGCTGTAGATTGGTGATGTTAAATACATCTGGATTTAAGTAGTTGGTGCTTTGATGTTTTGCCAAAAAATTCTCTTGATAGGCTACTGGAAAAATAGCTATTAATGTTTGATAGAAATAAGGAGGGAGACAAATTTTTCAATTTGCTTCTCTCATACACTACTAAAACAATTTCTGGAGACAGCAGAGTGACATCAAAGATGACTTAGCTTGGATATTAGTATTTTTGCAATTTGTCTGGATCTGACTCCGCACTATTTACTGAATGATCAACAGTTGGATGGGAGCCTCTTTAGGTAGCAGTCAAACTACTGATATAATCTTGTACATCTCATGAGTTGGTACTGACCTGATATGCGCTACTGGTCTGTTTATTAGTATTTTCTTTCTGATGATTAGTTATGCACTTTAATGTGACTCCATACATGACTTGGAGTGTTCTATACTGTTAAAGATTGCAAGTGAATGATTTGTTGGTGGGCTAAAAGTTAATGTTTGGTATCTTCTTTTGTATTTTATTTCCATTTGCAATTGGCATTTGTAATTATCCACGTACTTTTTTATGATGCTGATGTCTTCTCGGAAGGAAGAAGTAGGCAGTGTTGATGGATGGACAGCTGAGTAGCTGACTATTCTTGTGCTGTGAAATGTTGATACTTGTGTCTTAGTTATATGTTGGCATCCTCTCCTCCTGTAGACCTGTAATGATATTTTGATTTTGATAGGATCCCGATATCCGTCCACTGGCTGAGCAAGAATCTGATAAACTTCAGCAATTACTTCCTGAAATACCTCATTGGGTGAAAAACCCTGATTATGAGCGTGTATGTATTTTGTATTTTTGGCCCTCTTTGTTGTCATTGATTGTTACTGAATAGTTTATGGTTCTGACTTTTGCTTGTGTTTTTCCTTTTCTTTTATGAAAGATGGACTGGCTGAACAAGTTTATTGCCCAGATGTGGCCCTATCTGGACAAGGTATATGCCTATTTATTTCAATATATTTACTCCCTTTATTTCGTTGTTGCTCTTTATGTTGGCTAATAGAGGGTTACTACTGTACACAGGCAATATGCAAAACTGCAAAGGATATTGCAACACCTATCATAGCTGAGCAAATTCCAAAATACAAAATTGATAATGTCGAATTCGAGAAGCTGACTTTAGGGTCCCTTCCACCAACCTTCCAAGGTCAGTTTTACTCTTTACTTTGAATGAGTTGATGCAAGAGAATAGATCTTAGAAGCTTAAAAATTGTCTTAAAAGCTGAGTAAAGAAGTTTATGGTTATTAACGCTAAGATATCAGAAATACCACTACTAAGGGTTTGGTTGAGCTTAATAAAATGTCTCAAAAGCTGAGTATAAAAATTTATGGTTATAATGCTATGTGAGTTTTAACTTTTATCTTTTTTTGTTCATCCCTTGTTTTAGATTTTTGCACTTTAATATTAGAAAATTTTGGTTTGCTTGTGGCTGTTGAGGGTTATGGGAGGTCACAAATAAGGTTGTTTATTTATTTATTTTATTTTTTATTTTTATGTAATGGATGATGGGTAAAAGTGAGTGCTAATTGATTTGTAATTACCCACAAATTAACAATAATGAAGCCAATTAAGCAAGCAACTGAGTGATTTTACTCGGGGAAACCCAAGAACTTGGAGAAATCAGAGGATAACCCACCAATCCACTATGGAGTATGGAGTAAGAATTTGATGATGAATGATGAAGAATACAAACTTTCCGGACATCATGGAAGCTTCCACCTCAATACCCACTCTCTTCCACTTAATCTCTAAGTTTTTTTTTGTAGTTGGATAAAGGTCTTCCTTTCTACTGGATAAGGTTTAATAAAATGTTTTTTAAGCTCCACTTTTGGGTTCTCCTATGATGTCTTATCTGTGTATAGTTTGTCATATCCTATATATTTTACATAGTTTTATCATTTGTTTAAGGTGAGTGAAAGTTCTTTGTTGGTATTGTGATATTTGACAAAATGATTAAATAAGATGAACTTGAATGGATGTGGTTTATTTGTTAGCGTTACCAGGGGCCAGGGCTATGCTTGTGACTTGTGATAACATATATTAGCCAGGGGTTTTATGCTTATGAGCTATGCCTCTTCACTTGACTATTATAGTAATGGTGTAGCTTAATGGTTATGTGAAGTACATGGGTTATTAGTGTCACTTATTTTTTTTTCTTTCTACGTGACAAGTTATGAGCTCTTCTATGTTTACTTGCTCTTATGATGTTAATCTGCCTTGTAATAATATGCGAGATATGCTGAGGGACTAAATTTCATGATTATTTAGTGCCGTCCTTATATTATAAGTGTACAAAGCTGAAAGTTTTTAGCACAGCTTTATTTCCCCCCCCCCCCCCCCCCCCCCCCCCCCCTTTTTTTCATTTTAGATAGTAGTGGGGGTGGAAAAGTGGTCTTGACTTAGAAAATATGCATAAAGAATTTTTGTGTCAAGTTTGTCATTGTAGTGTATTCTTTTATTACTATGGTTTCTGTGATTGATTATGTCAGTTAGACGATATTCTAAGATAATTATGGACTTTTGTGCCAGCCTGATATTCAGGTTTCTGTTATCTTCACTCACTTATCCAATAATGATATTCATTGATTTACTTGATTAGAAATGAGTAAAATTTGTGTACTTGTTATCTTGGTGGGTCCCTAGTAGCCTGTAATAAAGTTGCAGCTGTATTTTAAAATCTCCCTCTAACTGAAACTCAAACAATAAATAAAGATTTTTTTTAATAATTGCATATGCTGTTTGATGATAAGTTGGCACCAGAAGCTTTATGTATGTATATAGTCTGTTTTAACTCTGTAGTTTGGTATTCATCCTTCCTCTACTGTAGGTATGAAAGTCTATGTGACAGATGAGAAGGAGTTGATTATGGAACCATCGCTGAAGTGGGCAGGAAATCCTAACATCATTGTTGGTATAAAAGCATTTGGCTTGAAGGCAACAGCTCAGGTACTTGGTTTATTGTGAAACTGGCAAAGGTGCATTTTAGTATAGTGTATGAGATGATCAGAGCAGAGATTTATTGAATTTCATTGCTACTTTGTTAGTGAGTTAATTTATTTGGATTTATTTCAGGTGTTAGATCTTCAAGTATTTGCTTCTCCTCGTATTACTTTCAAGCCCCTGGTACCAAGTTTCCCATGTTTTGCCAACATATATGTTTCTCTTATGGAGAAGGTATGCGATATTTTGAGATTTGTTAGTTTTATTTATCTTGTTTTCTTTTTACTCATTTTTTTTTCTAATGTATATAATTAGTTGGGGGTGGGGGCGTAATACAATTTCAACGTTGGAATTAGCTGTTTTTGTTGGAAAAAGTGATTAAACAATAATACGATTTCAACGTTGGAAAAAATGATTATTGGTGGAAGTGATTAATACAATTTCAATGTTGGAAAAAGTGATTATTGTTGTTTTTGTTGGTTTTTTCCCCTCTAATATCAGAAGTCCTGCTTCTGAAGAAGTTGTTTTCATCTTAAACAATAATGGAGTATATTAAGATTGGAAAACACAAATTTTCTAAAGTAATATCAATAATAGTTACTTAGCTATGGATTCTCTTCATCTTATCGTATTAGAACTCCCTTCTTATTGTCATTATGAGGGTGTGTGCAGTTTGGGTTGCATCTTGTTGAAGGGGTGCCGATTAAAATTTCCTTAGTTGCTCTTTGGTCATTGTTATCTTATACATTTTTTTTTTTGTAATTGCTAATTTTAAGCTTTCTTATTATTTGTTTTAAATATTTGTGCAAGTGTGGAAAACATAGAAATGACTCATGTATTATCTTGCAGCCGCATGTTGACTTTGGACTGAAGGTTCTGGGAGCTGATCTTATGTCAATTCCAGGTCTGTACAGGTTTGTTCAGGTACGTTGTCCTTCATTTTTCACCCTTTTGTTTATTTTGTGCATTCTATGAGCATGTTTGGGTCTTTAAATAAAATTGAGCAAGCTGTCTCAATTAAATCCTATATAACCATAGGAAAGTTCCTGTCATGCAGCCCTTCAGCTGATCTATCATATTAGCGGTATGATATTTGAATATGTCTGGACTGATCTTTTTAAAGTCCCCTTCTTTGCACTTTGATCCTGTCATGGAATTATAGGAGGGAAATGTAAGATAATGTTGGTGTATACGATTGCTACTGTAGGCTTTATAGCCATGAATAGCTTTAATTTTTTAAGACACTGCAGTGTATATTTCTTCATATACTTTTTTTATTATTGCATTCTTTGTAAGGACATACTTTAATCTTTGTAAGGATATACGTTTTTTGTGATGCTTCCCTAGCTGTATATCTTTGTGTTGCCATATGACCATCTTTGAGGGAGTAGGCTGATGGCAGATGGTATTTTTGTAATTTAGAGTACTGTCATCCTCTTCCATCTCCGTCTTTTATGTTTCCTTGTAGAAGTCCTTCATAATTCTTTCCATTTCTTGTTTAAGCAGGCTTAAAAAATATTAATTTAGAGCGTGTAAAGCACATGGATTATGTTTCCTTGTAGAAGTCCTTCATAATTCTTTCCATTTCTTGTTTAAGCAGGCTTAAAAAATATTAATTTAGAGCGTGTAAAGCACATGGATTTTGTCTGCCGACAAAATGAGTTTGCCATGATGATATATAGACACAGCATTGCGTTTTGTGCACAAAATTACTTGTTTAATTTTTAAAAGTGCTTAGTGCTACAGATTTTTTCTTCTAAAGATTTAGAGCTACAATGTAGAATAGCTAAATCTTTTGGTGCTCCATCAATTTATTTTCAATTCTTGTGTTGAACTTTGGATATCAATTTAGTCCTTTGCTGATTTTAGATATAGTACTTTGGGTCCTACTTTTTCATTGTTATTCTCATAAACACCATTATAAATGCAATATTTCTGGCTGTAAGAAAGTTTTAGTGCATTTTAGTTTCGATCGTTTTTGTATTCCAGATCAACATATGAACCTGTTTCAGTTTTGTTTCTCTTGCTTCAGGAGCAAATTAAAGATCAAGTGGCTAATATGTATCTTTGGCCTCATACACTTGAAGTACCTATTCTGGATCTTGCAAAGTATGCTCTTATACGTGACACCTATTATTCTATTGTATTTTGACATGTCTATGCCATTGTTGCCATTGACCTCTGTTATGTATGTGCTGCAAACTTTTCAGAGCTCTGAGGAAGCCTGTAGGAATTTTACATGTAAAGGTTGTAAGAGCAATGAAGCTGAAAAAGAAAGATCTCCTGGGTGCATCAGATCCATATGTAAAACTGAAGCTCACCGATGATAAAACACCATCAAAAAAAACCACAGTGAAGCACAAGAACTTGAACCCTGAATGGAATGAAGAGTTTAATTTGACAGTCAGAGATCCACAGACCCAGACTTTAGAAATTAATGTGTATGATTGGGAGCAGGTATTCCTGGGCTGTTTGGTATACTTATATGGTTGTATGTCTATCTCTGTGCTGATAATTTCTGAAGTTATTTCCTGTTCATATTAGGTTGGCAAACATGAGAAAATGGGTATCAATGCTGTTCCTTTGAAAGACCTTACTCCTGATGAGCCAAAGGAGTTCACTCTTGATCTCCTTAAAAAGATTGACCCAAATGATCCTCAAAACGAGAAGTCACGGGGACAGATTGTGTTAGAATTGACATTTAAAGCTTTTAAAGAGGAGGATCTTGGAAAAGATTTTGAAGATTCAGTGCAACAAGCACCTGCAGGAACACCCGCTGGTGGTGGTGTACTTGTTGTGAATCTACAGGAGGCTCAAGATTTGGAAGGAAAGCACCATACAAACCCGTATGCACGTGTCATTTTCAGAGGAGAGGAGAGAAAGACCAAGGTAGTATATTGTAGTTAGATTTTTATTTTTATTTTAAGGTGATGAGTTATTTAATACTTTGTATTCGTATGGACTTTATTCTACAAAAATATCACTGACTCTTTTAATCAATTTAAGTTTGAAATTTTGTCTGGGGTGGGGTGGGGGGAAGGGTTGCATCCATGTTGACTGCTCCGTTGCTCTCATTATGTGATTTTTTATAGAGGCACTGCGACAATGGTGTGGTATGTTATGGATTCATTTGACGGGTAGTTTACTAGTTTGTCATGATATATGACAAACTGTCAATTTTCCTTGTATTTCTGGCCTCATGATCATGTTTGTCTCAAATATGTGTAGAATGGCCAAGGTCGTATATGCACTTTTACTGATGAGTATTTTAGGTCCTCATGGAATAGGTACAATCTTCTTTGAAGACGTATAATAACCTGACTGACTATGCTATTGCAGACTATCAAGAAGAATAGAGATCCAAGATGGGATGAGCAGTTTCAGTTTGTTCTAGAAGAACCTCCAACAAATGATAAGCTGCATATTGAAGTTTATAGTACCTCGGCAAGAAGTTTACTGCATCAAAAGGTAATTATTTTTTAGTCCTATTTCTTTAACTATTAGGCTCTTATCTTAATTTACTCCATCCATCTAAAATTAATATTTACACACAAATGCAAACTATATTTAGGATGCTTGGGAAAATTGATCACCTTTTTTTAAAAATAGTAATGACTTAATGAATTGGATTTACTAATATGCCATTATGGTCTCAAAGAGACAGTAAATGATATGGAGAGACTCAAGATAGCGCAACTAAGTGTTTGTTCAGGCAGTTTTGATTTGTTTGCATTGCCTGGTTATGAATTATGATATGAACAAAATTCCATTGTTTTTCAGGAATCTTTGGGATACATTGATATCAATCTCAGTGACGTCGTCAGCAACAAGCGGATAAACGAAAAGTATAACCTGATAGACTCGAAGAATGGCCTCATCTTGGTCGAGCTCATTTGGAGAGCTGCCCCTCCAAAGTCGTAAACTCCTTTTCTTTTTTATATACAGAGTAGAAAAGATGCTGCTGATTTTTTTTACATTACTACTGAAAGGTGATTTGTTTCTGTAAATGTTGAACATAATGGTAGTTCTGTTACTATGAATAGCAGAATAGTTTCTTTATTTGGTAAATGATTGTTTTTATTTGCAAGACTAGTTTACACTTCGTTACTTGTGAACTGTGATGTCTGTATCATATGGACTAATGTGGGTTGGACTTGGGTCCAACAAGCCGATGTCAAGTGTCTTTTTTACCCACTTAATACAACTCTTATTAAACTACTACATAAATAAAAAAAAATTCTAAGCTTTAGGATAACATATAAAGAAGGGGAAATATAAAATCAAATCCAATAAATCTTACTGTATTAATCTGTCATTTAAAAAAAAAAAAAAAAACAGTTTATTTCTGTCATTTAAAAAATAAAAACAGTTTATTTAATTCTATTTAGCCAATTTCTAATGCAAACATACTCGCATAATTTTCAAAGCATTAACAACCTTGGAGTTTTGCTCACTCAAGGTGGTTCATGCATAAACGATAAACATTGACATTCTATAGGATCTATAGACTATCTTCGGTCCAAATTACTCGTAATTTTGGGTATTATTTGTGATAATTTGGATCGGAGGTAGGATTTTAAGCATGGGTTCCCTATGTACAAACACTTAATCAAAGCTAATATACTATCAATTACTTTAATAAAACAAATACAACGCTTGTAAATAACATTTATAACATTTTGTAACCTCTAAAAGTTGAACTATTTATGATATCCTTATCTTTTAATTCTCATAAAACTAACTATTTTCAACCTCATTATCTAATTAGAGAGTTAAAGATCCATATTATCATCCGAGTTTTTTGAAATTTCATACACGCATCACCCGCAAATTTATTAATTAAAATAAATAAAGTTTGATTATTTTAAGCATTATCCAAAGTGTAATAAGAGAGCCAACAGTGAGAACTATTTCTCTCGCTCTGGAGTTAGGGTTCCCTAGTTCGGAGGTCAGAGTTGCTCTCTTGCGCGTTCAAGCGGTCTCTCCTTCTCCGGTAGGGGGGTCTCCGTGGTGCTCTAGTCAGGATGGCAGGAGAACTTCTTGAGAATTGGTCAAAATTGAGTATTACAGATGAAGAGAATGAAATTGCAGAATTAGGTGACTCGAATGTTGATGAACTTAGCAATAAACTAGCCCTATCCTTGGTGGGGAAATTACTGACTATTAGATCGTATAATTTCGAAGCATTACAAAGAACCCTAAAGCAGACCTGGTCCTTGTCTTGAGGTGTTTTATTCCGTCAAATTGAGAACAATTTGTTTGTGATACAATTTTTCCATTGGTGTGATAAGGAGAAAGTTCTCGATGGTGCTCCATGGAATTTTGACAATCAATTGCTATTACTTAAAGAAATTGAGGGGGATGAACAACCGGAGAACATTGACCTTAAATTTTGTCCGTTTTGGATCAGACTGTACAATCTCCCTTTCGATAGCAGGTCCGATGATGATGTGAGAAAGATTGTCGAAAAGATTGGGGTTGTATTGGAGGTGGAGAATGATGAATTGGGGTGGGACAAATCAAGAAGGGCTCGTGTGTTGATTGATACAACGAAACCTATTCGCAGAATCCAGAAAATTCGCAATAAAAAAGGTGTTGTAACTTCGGTGCAATTTAAGTATGAGAGGTTGTCTACCTTCTGTTTTCTGTGTGGTATTCTGGGCCACACAGAAAAGGACTGTCCTAATGCTGATGAAGACACTGATGTTGAGGAGAAGCAATGGGGGCTATGGTTAAGGGCGTCGCCTCGAAAGGGGCATGAGAAGTTAAAGGAGGAGGTTGATAAATTGCGACAGAAATCACAATCTCTTGTGTTTACTCATAAGCCTGAAACACGGAAAGTGGAGGGGAATGTAACAACCGCTTGCAGACCTCTCTTCTCACCTCATATGGATAAATCTCCGAAAGAAAGAGCTGCTACATTGCAATGTGTTACTGACTCCTTAAGTAACAAATCTGTGCTGCGCACTAGAAGTGTGAGAGAGGGTATGTTAGGGGTTGAGAATGTGGTTGTTCCGACGGTTGTGAAGGGGGTGGGAGATACTATAGAGTTAGATATTGGGGCTAGTAATAATATAAGAGAGGAGTATGAGAAGGAGGATAATGATACGGATACAGGGGTGTTGCAGGGGATGGGGGCAGAGGAGTTGGGAATGAGGGAAAATGCTACTGGGACGATTACAAAAAGCACAAAAAAATGGAAAAAATTAGTGAGAATGGATGAGGGGTATGGAGAAGGGAATAGGGGGGCGGTCTTATGTAATGTGGGCAATGAGGGAGCAAAAAATAAGAAGAGGGGAATGGCAGAGGGGAGTTATGTAGGGGACATGGTAAAAAGACGAAAGGTGGTGCCTTTGAATTACACTGGGGACAGTAATATCCAAGTAGAGGGTGATGGTAAAGACCATACCCTCGAAGGCCAATGAAAATTTTAAGCTGGAACGTTCAAGGGGTTGGCAACCCTTGGACGGAAAGAACTCTCCGTGACCTATGTTGGAGAGAGAGGCCGAATGTGGTTTTTTTTAATGGAAACGATGATTGATAGTGTCGTGTTGGAAAGGATACAGAGAAGGTGTGGGTATGAGAATGGGATATGTGTTAGTAGCAATGGGAACTCAGGAGGTATGGGGTTTTGGTGGCATGAGGTGAATGTTAATGTTATTTCATATTCGATGCATCATTTTGCGGCGGATATTTGTGATAGTTTGGGTGTACCGAAATGGAGAGCGATTGGATTTTATGGGTGGCCTGAGACGGAAAATAAGTACAAGACATGGGACCTAATGAGAAATCTGAAGAGCGAGTGCAATCCTCCTTGTGTTATGTTTGGAGATTTCAACGAGATTGTGAGTATGACAGAGAAGAGTGGTGGGGCTGTGAGGCGTGAGTACTTGATGGATGCATTTCGGGAAGCCATAGATGATTGTGGCTTACGTGACTTGGGTTTTACTGGGAGTATGTTTACGTGGCAAAGAGGGAGAACGGAGGATACTGTCATAAGGGAAAGGCTGGATAGGTTTCTTGGTGATGTCCCTTGGTGTGAGTTATGGCCGAATGTTAAAGTCCAACATATTGCTCGAATGGACTCTGATCATGCTCCGATCCTTCTTAGTACAATTAATTATTATGAGCGTGGCAGGAGAAAGAAGTTGTATCGGTTTGAAGCTATGTGGCTATCAAAGCCGGATTGCAATGAGGTTATTAAGAAGGCATGGGGGGAGGGGGCTGGAAACGCTCCACACAACAGAATTTCTTTGTGCTCAAATGCTCTGACAAAGTGGGCTGCCAAATCTTTTGGTGATATGAAGAAAAAAATCAGAGCTCTTGAAATTGAACTCCAAGAAGCGCAGAGGGGGTCATATGGATGCTGCAACTTTGCAAAGGTGTGAGAAAATTTCAGGGGCGATTAATGAGCTTCGTTGTCATGAGGAGACTTATTGGTATGCACGGGCTCGTGCAAATGAATTGAAAGATGGGGATAAAAATACGGCATATTTTCATAGGAAGGCAAGTCAGAGAAGGAAAAAAAACCGAATTAATGGTTTGTTCAATTCGGCAGGGGAGTAGGTTGATGAGGAAAATCAATTGCAAAATGTGGTGGCCGAATATTTTTCGAAACTATTCCAGTCCGATAATCCTGTTGATATTGAAGCAGCATTGGAAGGGATAGATACCATGGTGACGAGTGAAATGAATCAACAGCTAATAGAAGAACCGAGCTCTGAGGAGATTAAATTGGCTCTTTTTCAGATGCCGAATAAGGCTCCTGGTATAGACGGTATGCATGCTTTATTTTTTCAGAAATTTTGGCATATTGTTGGCCCTGATATTATTGCAATGGTGAAAAATTGGTGGAGGGGTTTGATTGATATTACTGAAATTAATAGGACATGTATTGTTTTAATTCCCAAATGTGATGAACCTAAGTACATGTCGGAGTTCCGCCCAATTAGCTGTTGCAATGTAATATACAAAATAATATCAAAGACTTTGGCGAATAAACTGAAGCCGTTCCTCAATGATATTATTTCTGTAAATCAGAGTGCTTTTATTCCGGGTCGTTTGATTACTGATAATGCTCTTATTGCTTTTGAGATTTTTCACTCGATGAAAAGAAGGGGTGAAGGGAGAGATGGTACGGTGGCTCTTAAACTTGATATGAGCAAGGCCTATGATCGTGTTGAATGGTGTTTTTTGGAGAGAGTTATGCATAAGATGGGTTTCTGTAATGATTGGATTCGCAGGGTGATGGCCTGTCTTTCAAGTGTCTCCTTTTCGTTCAAGGTTAATGGGGAAATCTCGGGTTCCGTTGTCCCTTCGCGAGGACTTCGGCAAGGGGATCCAATCTCTCCATATTTATTTCTTCTGTGTGCTGATGCTTTTTCTGGCCTTATTTCAAAAGCAGCTCGGGAGAAGAAAATTAGTGGGGCAAGAGTTTGTCATTCTGCTCCTAGAGTGTCTCACCTATTTTTTGCCGATGATAGTATTCTTTTTGCAAAAGCTACTCTGCAGGAATGTTCGAAAATAGCTGAAATTATCAGTTCATACGAAAGAGCATCTGGTCAGAAAGTTAATTTGAGTAAGACGGAGGTCGCTTTTAGCAAGTACGTCAATGGTGAAAGGAGGAAAGATATCATAGAAACCTTGGGGGTTCGTGAAGTTGAGAGACATGAGAAATATTTGGGTTTGCCGACAATGATTGGTAAATAAAAAAAAAGCCATCTTTGCTTGTTTGAAGGAGAGAATATGGAAGAAAGTGAACGGGTGGAAGGAACGATTACTTTCTAAGCCGGGTAAGGAAGTTTTAATCAAAGCCGTCGCTCAAGCCATTCCAACATATATGATGAGTGTTTTTAGGATTCCGGATGGGTTGATCGATGAAGTTCACACCTTATTGTGCCGATTTTGGTGGGGCTCAAGGGAGAATGAAAGGAAATTGCATTGGCAAAGCTGGGAGAAGTTATGCATTCCAAAGGCAAAAGGGGGAATGGGGTTTCGACATCTAAAATGCTTCAACCAAGCGCTTCTTGCTAAGCAAAACTGGCGGCTGCTCACAAATGATACTTCTTTGCTTTACAAAATTCTTAAAGCTCGCTACTTTAAGAATTCAAATGTAATGGAGGCGTTGAGGGGTTATGACCCAAGTTATACGTGGAGAAGTATGTGGGGTGCTAAGGGCTTATTACGCGATGGGTTAGCCTGGAGAGTTGGAGTGGGGAATAGCATTCGTGTGTGGAAAGATCCTTGGGTTGTGCATGATGGGAAACCTATAGTGCTGCAAATGCCTGAAGGAGCTGATGAAAATATGCTAGTGCGTGAGCTTATGGTCGAGGGTGGAAGGGAGTGGGATGATGCCAAGGTTCGTTTATTGATGGGGGAAAGCACAGGGGCAAAAATACTTGCAATACCTTTGCTTTTCTCTAGTACACCTGATGGTGCTTATTGGTGGCTAGCTAAAACGGGGTTATACTCAGTGCGCTCTGGATATTGGCTGGCAAATGGTGGAGAAGGGAGTGAAATAGCTAATAGCCCAGAGGATGAGGTCTGGAGGATGGTTTGGAATACTAGAGGTCCACCGAAACTCCTACACTTTCTATGGAGTGCTGTGAAAGGGAACCTGGCTGTGAAGAGTAGGCTCGTCCATCGACACATAACTAATGATGCATCCTGTCAGATTTGTGGTTGCAATGACGAAACAATTTGGCATACCCTTGTGGAATGTAATGCGGCTGCGGCAATTTGGGAGCATAGTGACTTAAAGTCGAACCTTATTGATGCTCCTAATCACTCCTTTGCTGCTCTATGGGCGTGGTTATACAGGAAGTGTAGTGGGGAAGCTCTCAGTACTATGGCTGCGTTAATGTGGGCAGCTTGGCGTTGTAGAAACCTCACCATTTTTGAGAATGAAAGGCCGAATGCTATACTTCTTGCAGCGGGTTATTGTAGACTTGTGCATGACTATCAGTCCTATGCAAAAAATGTGTTTCACAGAGTAGAAAGTGTTGTTGCGCCTCAGAGTATTGCTAGATGGTGCTGCCCTGCAATAGGTACGATTAAAATCAATGTTGATGCTCATGTACCTAGTAGTGGGATGGCTGGTCTCGGGGTTGTATGCAGGGATGCTGATGGTAGGATTGTTGCCGCTGCAAAGAGAAAGGCAGCCATTGCTGAGCCTGAGATTGTGGAAGCGCTTGCTGTGCGTTTTGCCCTCCATCTTGCGTACAGATTGGGGTATAGCCGGATCATGGTGGAATCGGATGCGATTAATGTAATCAAGGCTGTGAGCTCGAAGGAGAAAGGTTGTTCACCCATTTATTCTATTTATGATGATATTCGTTCTGATAGAGCTAAGTTTGTGTTATGTACTTTTTCACACATTAAGCGTTCATGTAATACCGTGGCTCATCTCATAGCTAGATGGGAAACGGGTGAGAATGTGGAACTTGTACGGTTGTGTTCCTTCCCTCAAGGTATTTTGACCTTGGCGGAAATGGACTTGATTTAATTTATAAATAAAGCTCTATCCTTTCTTTCAAAAAAAAAAAGGGAAATTCTCACTGGTAGCCTTGTGTTTTTGCTTTTTCTCAATGGTAGCCAATTTTTTTTCCAGTTCTCAATGGTAGCCTCAAACTCTTAAAAAGTTACAAACGTAACCTTATTGTTACAAAAACGTTAGTTGGCCGTTAACTTTTAAAAGTTACGGTTACATAAATGATTTTGTGGTTACATTTAAATTTAGTCAGTAATTAAAACTCCCACCAACCCTCATTTAACTCGAAAATCTTTTCTTTCTCTTTCACTCATCTCATTCATCTTCTACCTTGGTTCTGCGTGAGGATTGCTATTTCTGGGAAGTTCTTTGGGGAAGGATTTCGGCAATTAAGAAGCGATTTTCTTATCCTTTGTTTGGAAAACGCAAGGTATGTACAATTATTCTTTCTTATTTTGTATAATTTTGGTGTTTGATGTTGCATGAGTTGTGAAATGGTTAAATCAAGTGAAATCGAAAAAATTAGGGTTTTTTGCTGAATTACGTAGTTGTATGTTGTTATATGTATAAATTGTATGTTTTTTTTGTTTGGGTTTTGCTGTTTGGGTTAATTTTGGGTCAAATTGCATGAAATGCGCAAGGTTGTATGTGTTTATTACATGCGTTATGAGATGAGAAAGCTTGTATCTTGTTTTTGTAGATCATCTGTATTCTTTTTTTTTTAAAAAAATTTCATACTTAATTGTTGCAGAATGGATTATCCAGTGGTGCTTAAGTTTCAATATAAGCATACTGATGTTGAAGTTATTATAGATGACATTGATAAGGCTTCTCTGATTGATGTGATCGTAGACTATTTGGAAATATGTAGGATAGAGAAATTGGAAACACCTAGATACCCTAGGTTTGAGTATTGTTGGAAGATGAGACAATATGAGATTAGGAATGATTTTGAATTCATGGAAATGTTTGAGAGGCTACCTGGTAAAACTCTGATTTATATTTGGGTTGATAATGGTGAGTGTGAAACAGATATTGCACAAGCTGCATTTAATTTAAGAACTAGTAGGTTAACAAAACAACTACATGAACAACGGGTAGAGGAAGGAAGAAAAGCTGTCAATGAACCTAATCAACATAGGAAAGTAGTAGAATCTGGACTAAAGGAACCACCAGTTAGGTATGTGCTTGGAGGAGGTGGAGATAAGGACAAAGCAATGGAATTAGTACCTTTGAACATTACAATGCAGGCTAGGGAAAATCAAATTTTGCATCAGCAATTAAGTGATATGCAGATTGACCCTGACATGACAATGGCTGACATAGAATTAGAAAAAGAGATGTATAGGGACTCTTGTAGAGGAAAAGGTAGAGGAAGTAGAGGGAGAGGAAGAGGGGGGGGGGGGAGAGGTAGAGGTAGCAGAGGGGGCAGAGGGAGAGGAGGCAGAGGGAGGGGTAAAAGTACTGGGTACACTTTTCAGCAGTGGTTGGGTATGGACAATCCTGGGGTTCAAACTCAAACCCAAATGCCTCCTGCAGATCACATCCCCAACACTGAATTACACACACCCCCAGTTCATGTGGTGAGGAGGAGCCCAAGAAAACAAGGAAAGAAAGCCCCAACCCCTGTTCCAGAAAATGCTGACCAATCACCAGTAGCTGAAATTCAACCCAATGATACTGCACACCTAACCTGACTAAGCCATCATTTGCAGGGAATTGATGTGGCATTGACTGAGTGTTGGTCAGAAGTTGATAGGAGGTACTGCTGCAAGCACCTTTGTGCAAATTGGAAGAAATCTTTCCCAGGGCCATTGTTATTCTCTTTGTTTTGGTTGACTGTTGGTGCAAATTCAGAATTCACTTTTAGGAAAGCAATGGAAAAAATGCAGAAGGTTAACCCAGCTGGAAGAATTTGGTTTTCAAAGTTAGGTGAACAAAAGAGGTGGACCAAACACAAATTCAACCCTGAATTGAAGTGTGATGTCAATAAATCTAATTTTGTAGAGAGCTTTAATGCCACTCTAGGGATAGACAGATGCAGGCCTGTCCTTACATTACTTGAAGGTATTGCATTATACATCAAATTACATCACTTGCCTTATTATTATGTATGTTTAACAATGATTGTCATGATTGTAGGCATAAGAAGAAACACAATGGTTAGGATAGCCACAAGGAGACAAGTATGTGAGACTTGGGAGAGGCAGGACATTTGCCCTAACATTGTCAGAAGGATTCAACAGCTCTGTCAAGAGAGTAGGACTTGCATACCATACATGTGTGGTGAAGGAGAGTATGAGGTAATGGATGGTAAGTCTACCCTTCCAGTGAGCCTAAACAAACACACTTGTTTGTGCAATGTCTGGCAGCTAACTGGAATACCATGTAAGCATGGTATTAGGGCCATAATTCATGCAAGGTTAGACCCCCACTCATTTGTAAGTGAGTGGTATTCTGTGAGCAAGTATAGAGAATCATATAGCTCTGGTATTAGATCTATACCAGATGTAGAACAGTGGCCAGACATCAACATGCCAATAATTAAGCCACCAACCATGAAAAGGGCCATAGGGAGACCAAGTAGGGAGAGAAAAAAGGCTGATGATGAAGATAGGAAGGGCAAAAGGGCTAAGACAATCAGATGCAGTAAGTGCAATGCATTTGGCCACAATCAGTTGACTTGCAAAGGAGGGTTGACAGCAAAGCAAAAGAATAAGCAAAAAAAGCAACAGCACAAAGAGCAGCCTGCAACAACTTCTCAACCACTAACAAGAGGAAGGTCAAGATCTGTTGGGCCATTAGCTGCTTCCCAGCCTTTTTGATTCCCACTCAAGTTCACATATATGTGATGTTTCTGTTTTAAAGTGAAAACAATTAGCTTTGAAGTCCTAGTTATGTGTATGACATTATTACTGTGTTTTTACTTTGTATGCAAATTTGGTCAGACTTTTGATGAACAAATATATTTGCTAATTTGGTAAGAATTGATTTGCAAATTCAAGTAAACTAGCAAACAACATTTTTATTCAATTATCAACTGGGATGCTTACAACCTTAACTACCCTTAACCACCCATACATATAATCAGTACCCTTCACCAACCATACATATATTCAGTACATCATATTCATGAAAAGAAAAAGGAAAATCAACACAACAACACTCTTCACACAAATCTTCAAGCCATCTTTCATGGCAGCAAGAACATCTGACCCAACTCCTTTGCTCCAAAATACAAGTTCATCCACTTCATTCACCCACGAAAAATATCCACAAAAGTTGCACTTGTAATATGCTCTCCCAGGATTGGTTCTTGTATCAGATATCCTAATGTCTGCGTACTTTAGTGGATAGCAGTTGCACCTTTGCATCTTCGTCCATTGTTCAGCCATTGACACCAAACTGAAGTTTGCAGGAGAGAGAAAGTGTTTGGTGAGAGAGAGAGAGATACAGAGAAATAGAGAAACAGGGGATAGGAAAGGGGTTTTATAAAAGAGGGAAATATTTGTTTTGGAGGGAAACTTTGGAGCCAAAAATATGGGCAATTTAACCTCAATACATATATGTAACCGTAACTTTTAAAAGTTAACGGCCAACTAACGTTTTTGTAACAATAAGGTTACGTTTGTAACTTTTTAAGAGTTTGAGGCTACCATTGAGAACTGGAAAAAAAATTGGCTACCATTGAGAAAAAGCAAAAACACAAGGCTACCAGTGAGAATTTAAAAAAAAAAAGAGAGCCAACAGTGAACAGGCCATGCCTAAAGCGTCAGTGATTTATGACATGTTATCTAAAAACTAAACAAATCACCAAAAACCAATAGTTTTCAATTTTAGCAATTTTGTCAAAATCTCCTCTCTCTAAGAAACTGTGACCACTAAAGCTCCAACAATGGCGATGCCTGTCGTCAACACAGAATACCTCAAGGAAGTCGACAAAGCTCGTCGCGATCTTCGCGCTCTCATCTCTGCTCGCAACTGCGCTCCTATCATGCTTCGTCTCGCGTAATTCTCTCTCCTTTGACTTCGTCAACCTCCTTCGAAATTGGCCTTGATTTTGACTTCGAATTCTCTCTGTAGGTGGCATGATGCTGGCACGTATTGCGCGAAGACGAAGACCGGTGGTCCGAATGGTTCGATTAGGAATGAGGAAGAGTGCGCTCATGCTGCCAACAGTGGTTTGAAGAAAGCTGTTGATTGGTGTGGTATGGATTTTCTTGTTTTTGTCGATTAATTTCTGTATATCATGCCAAAAACTTTACAAATTAGGTAGAAAACTAGAAATTGAGCTTAGATTAAGAATTACCTCCATTATCTGCTGTTTATTATAAGATATATGTTCTACACATTTTGATATACACAAATGAATTCAACCTGAAGGTGCACTAGGTTTTGTCTAATCGGACTGTTTGATGCTAAGTTGCTAACGTAGTTTGGCCAATTTTACTTCTGTTTAGTAGTATAATTTTTTTTTTTTTTTTTTTGAATTGCCTGAAAACCTAATTTCGTATCAAAGTGTCGGATGTTGTATGAAATGTCTGTTTGTTGTCTAATTTTGCAAGAATGAGATGATTTTTTTTTTTCTTCTTCATCTCATTTGATCATCTTTTTGAAGTGTAAAGGTAATTTGGGAATTGGTTGAGTGATAGAAATTGTCTTGTAATAATCCTGTTCCAAAATCGTGTTAGTATGTTGGCATTTGGCAGGTTAAGTGTAGGATATTGTTGAATTATTGATATGTATATAACCATACTAGACATTGGCTGTGAGGCCTGCTGATTCTTTGGAGATTTAAAACTTTCACATGCCTGAGAAACAAAAGAAACATCTAATCGAGCATGTCATATCTGTGAACCGTGCATTTTGCTGGTCACGAGATTCACATGCATGGAACTATGGCATTGATTGACACAGATGTTGTGATAAAATTCTTTTTCTTGCGTAGCTAATACTTTCCTTGCTGTGGTGTTGCCGAAAGTTTTTTTCCTAGCTGAAGATCTTACTTCCGGAGAAACCAAATTAGATAGTGGACATAGATTATTATTGATGTAGATGACTAAGACATTGTTTAAAAAAGATGTATCATATGTATTGCAACCAGTTTTCTGGTTTTTAGCAGTTAGAGGTAGGCTTGCTTGAATATATATTAGACAGCATAGAATGACTCGTTATAGGTGTTATAACTGAAAGACTTATTTGAACTTGAATTAATACTCTTATATGCTCTTCTTTTCCTCTTTCCTCTCTTGTTTTTCTGTCCTCAGTAGTTGAATTTGAATTTGAGCCCTTGAAGCATCTGAGGATTTTGAAGAAGGTTTGGGCACAGTGAAATTTGTGGTTGTTATAGAGTCTACTAGTAGATTTAAATTTGAATTGTGTTAATTGCTTGCTTGCATGAAGAAGTTTTTCAACGGTTCATACCTTAATGCTGACGGACCAAAGTTACTTGGTATGCTTTATGATATAATGTGTAGTACAGGAACGTGAAATGCTACCTGTGGTGGATTGGTTATGAATAATAAACAAAAACCCCTCCTATTATGCGGTCATCGCCCATCGGCTTATTGAATATGGTCACAGGGCTCTCTGAATTAGGACCTGTTTTGGAACATATGAATATGGTTTGAGTAACAGGGGTCTGTACCACATTTACAACATTTTTTTTCTCTTTGCATTTAGTAGCAAGCATTTTTTGAATAAGGCCAGATTGCCTGGTTGTTCATAATGTCATAAAGACCTTCTGTTACATTAAATAAATGCTGATCTCTAAGAAAAAAAATCTTCTTTAACTACACAAAATGGTGCTATATTTAAGCTGCTGAAGGCATGAGTATATTCTTGCATTTGCCTAGTGAAGTATAAGTTTCAGAAATTACTTTATTTGAACAGCCAGGAGGGTGGAGATGACCAAGCATCCTCATAAATTGAAGAGCCCTGAATTCCATATAAAGAAAAAATGATACAAGCAAGTTGGCGCTACATTTATAATTGATATTAAATTCTTGATCCTGCTTGGTTCCTCTCTTGTATACTCTCCTTGGCCCTTCAGAAATTACCACTTTTATAGTCTTTGACTAAGAGGGGCCTTAGGGGTAAAGCTGCATACATTTAAATTTCCTAAGATCCTGCTTCAGCTAGATTACGATCAATTTTAGATGTTTTATTGTTGTTCTGGAGTACATACCTACCACGCATATGCTTGTTTTACTTGTTGTCATTCTATCTTTATCTTCTCATTACTTTTATGGCTCAATACATCTCATTGATTTTGTCTCCTTTCTCTTTTGCTTAATTTCAGAGGAGGTGAAGGCTAAACACCCAAAGATTACATATGCAGACCTCTATCAGGTGATTACTCATCTATAGATGTTGAGACTTGAAAAGTTAAAAGAATGTTTTATGCTTACTGCCTGACCACCCAACCCCTCAATGAAATGGAATTCTGAGATTTAGGAGATGTTTAATGCAGTAAAAGTTGGTATCACAATCACATTAGTTTTATATACCCTTTGTCTATAAATAATATTCAGATTGTACCTCGTATTTAAACATATAACACAATTTTACCCTTTGCACTCCAATATTCTTTTCCTTACTCAATATCTACAACACTATATTAGTAAGACTAATGGCAAATCACTGCCAATTTAAGACATGCGATAAGTCACCACATCCAAATTTTAGTGTGCTTGACAATGAATTCTTGATGGAGTATATTCATATATGCTTTTTTAGTTTACTATGAAATAGTGTTCTTGGTAATTGTAGTGAGTGATGATTAACTGTTCTCCCCTTCCCAATCAATTCCCTCTTAAGTCCAGCCTAGTTTAATTGTCGCACTTATGGTATTGACCCCTAGTACTTTATTACCTCCAAGAGTTGGGAAAATTATGACTTATACATACTCCATCCATATATAATTGTAACAACCACCTTTTCAGAGTGTTTCATGCAATAAGCTATTGTTGGATTATCATAATTCTGATGTAAAATGGATGTAATGGGAGATAGTGAATGAGAGAGTGTGGGATCCTAACTCTTGGAGGTAATAAAACACTTCGAAAAGGTGGTTGTGACATTATATTGGGACAGAGACAAGTCATTATAGCCAAATTATAATGTTGGAACTATATGCTCTCTATATGTCATGTAATCTTACACGTCTAATTAATTTTTTACATCTAATTTAATCATCCTCTAAGTATCCGTGTACTGGTCAAAAAATAAAATGCCTTGTGTTCAAAATGGAGTATTTGTTAGTGACTACTAAATCAAACAAGGGGGTTCTAGGTCTAATGGTTTATTTGACGTAGTAAGAAACAAAGATATAGCTTTCAAGCCATACAAACGCCTTCCCTGTAGTTTTGGTACATTTGGTTTTGTGCCTTTGTGGGGTTTGGTTTATGGGCATCATTGGTGCAGAAGCTGGAAGAATGTCGTGGTGTTGACTGGTAGATTGGGCTTTGTGCTACTTTGCTTGCTGACTGATTTTTAGCATGTCTGGCTCTCAGCTATTACTGAACTGTGCCCTTTATCCCTTTTTTATATCTAGAATATAGAATATTTTTAGGTATAAATTTCAGAAATGTGTAACTGAAATTTTCTTTTTTCCTTTGCAGCTTGCTGGTGTTGTTGCAGTTGAGGTCACTGGAGGACCTACAATTGACTTTGTTCCTGGTAGAAAGGTGTGTAATTTTGGAATTTAAAACAGAACTAGTTATAGGATCTCTTCAGTTTGCTAAGATTTCCGTTAATGCATTCCAGGACTCAAATGTGTGTCCCAAGGAAGGGCGACTTCCAGATGCCAAACAAGGTTTTGAAAAAATTTCTTTCAGCATTTTAATCTGTCGGGTTTCTAGTGTTAAGAATGCATATAGAGTGATGTTATGTCTATGGTCTATTGATCTGTGTGAATTACATGAAATCTAACATTAGTGATAATTGGGATTTGGGGAACACAGATTTTCTTTGAGGTACTCACTATTCAGTATTGTCATGCAACATGCACTCCTCTTCAGCCAGTGTAGAGTACGCCAATATTGCATTCTTCTCTTTGGCTTTAAAAGGAGTATCAGGAATGGATAAATTTTGCTGCTGTCTTAAGGATACTGTTTTCACTTCTGTAGCTTATTCTGTTTTCTGTTTCTGTGTAGTAATGGGTGTTTTTTTTTTTTAATTGTTTCTTACATTGTCTCGAAGAAGTGTGTCCAGACTACAGGATCTTAAGCAACTTGTTATTCACCTTTTACTTGCTTCACATTTTAAGTAAAAGATGATATACAGTCTATATTAACAAATAATATAAAATGGAATATTTTCAATCAATTTGGATTGTTGAAAGTGGTAGAAATTGTGTAAATGACATTGTACAGTCGTTTATGCTTCATTGGGGCTGTAGAAAATTGTAGCAGCACTGTACTTGATTACTAGCTTGGAAATTTTTTATTAAAACAAATACTCCGTATGATATGTACGGTGTGTTTTGAAAATGTCACATTCTCGTTGCTACTTAATTTTTTTACTGAATCAGCTTTCCTCACTGGTTGATGATTCATTTTGTTGATGACGCATTCATTATAGGTGCACCACATCTGAGGGACATATTTTACAGGATGGGTCTCTCTGACAAAGACATTGTGGCCCTATCAGGGGCTCATACCCTGGTAATACTCTTGCTAGCTTTATCTCAATTTGTGCCATAGGGATATGCACTTACACTTTGGCTTTGCTATTGGTGACTTAGGGAAGGGCGCATCCAGATAGATCAGGCTTTGATGGCCCGTGGACCCAGGAGCCACTCAAGTTTGATAACTCCTATTTTGTGTAAGAGATGATTTTGTAAATATTTTTGTGTAGACCTTTCCATTAGTGAAGTGGGCAGTTTATCGAGTATCTGCTGTACTTTGTACATAGTGCAATGCCATTTAACATCTCTTCTCAACAGGGAGCTTTTGAAAGGAGAATCAGAGGAACTGTTGAAACTTCCTACTGATAAAACTTTGGTGGAGGATCCTGCATTTCGCCCTTTTGTGGAATTGTATGCTAAGGTATATATTTTTACTTTATGAGCTTTATATTTAAGTTGTTTGTATATGGTTTATTAAAGAGATCACATGGAATTCAAAGAATATTGTTCAATGCTTGTTTGCATAAAGTGTTTGTTGAGCTTAAGTATTACTAGCTGGTTGAAAAAAAAAAAAAAGGTTTTGTTTGACAGTCATGTTTATCAATCAAGTCATTTTTGCGCTCTAATGTTTTTGATATAAAAACTGTTCTCTTTCTTAATTTGGTGATGAAATATCTTGAATTAGGATGCTGCAAACACCCCCCAAGAAGTAATTAATATTTGTCTTTAAAGCTCAAAGTGCTTTTACTAGTTACTACTTATTTGGGACATGAGTTGCAATTGCATTCTGTCGCACTGATAGAGTGATAGATATCTTCCATTGTTTTTTATCCATGAATTCCCTAGAAAAGCCTTATATTATTTTTAGCTACCATGCTATTGTTTTTAATAAGGTGATTGGTTGATCTTCTGCAGTTTAACTGATTTGACCTTGTCCCAATCTATTCATAGACTAGGATTTTTATATAGTTGCTAATACTGGATTATATAATACTTACTATGACAACAAATATTTTTATTTTCAGCCTCTTTTATTATCTGCATTAAATTCTAGGTTGTTCTATACTTCTATGCTTTGATTGGAGCGCCCTTCCAAAGAAGTTATTATCCTGATTCCTGAGCTGATATGTCTGGACTTGCTATATCTGAAAGTTTATATGTAAATTTGCCCGATTTCTTGGTAATCATACTAATTGTTTTTGGACTTTCAGGATGAGGATGCCTTCTTCCGCGACTACGCAGCGTCGCACAAGAAACTTTCAGAACTAGGATTCACTCCAAGCGGGGCCAAATCATGCTGCCCCGACTCCACTGTACTGGCTCAGAGTGCTGTTGGAATTGCAGTTGCTGCGGCAGTGGTCATCTGTAGCTACATCTATGAAATTCGCAAACGTGCAAAGTAAAGAGACTACACAAGTAAACATTATTCATATCCTATTGCATACCTACCAATCTGTATGAACTAGTATTCATCATACATGTGAGATTTATTACTCATATCATGTTCATCTAGGAATATCCATCATATCAGTACAACAGTACTCGCTAACCTTCTATCTATAATTTAAGTGGCTGTATGAACTGGCTAGAAACTATAAGTGAAACGATATAAAGAGTAAAATAAGTTTGCTTTGGGGGGTTCCCATACTACTATATATGTTGTTGTTCTGTTATTTCCAGGAAACCGGGTAATATCGACACACCCTGTGATCCTACTGCGAACGTCTCATTTGTTCATGTATGATCTAGCTCAAGTATGATTTGTTCTCCCCCCTACCCTCTTAAGAATATAAAAATAAGTAATCGTACTCGTTGGCGAATGATTTGGAGAAGCTTAAGAGATGATTAAAGGGGAGTATAATTGGTAAAAGCAGAGTTGGAAGGTGAATGAATGATAAGTGAGGTGGACTAAAGAAGAGTGAGATTGAAATGTGATGTTGTGGATGGATGTCGTTATCAGTTTCAGTTATTAAAAGAGTCGTTAATAATCAATACTAACAAATTGGGTGTTTAGTATTAACAAGTCACGTAGAAGCTTGATAAATATTGCCTCTTTTTAATTTTTAATTTATTATTTAATAAAAGAGGAAATGATAATAGAAGAAGTGGGTCAGAAAAACCTGATTATTCCAACAAGTTTTCTGGTGTCTCACATGGGGTAAAGGACAACCTAAAATTATGTTAGGTAGATGTTTAGTAGAAACGATATCTTTCTTTTTTCTTACTCTTTATTTTTATTTTTTTTTTAGAAAAAAAGAAAAGAAAATACAATTAATCTCTCTGATATGAGTCATCATCTGAGCCTAAGCACATGACACCCACGTGTAGATGAGTTGGGTGTCACTTGGGTAAGTTGGTAGGCTAACCCACCCTTCACATTCTTTGATTCACGAACACCGCTCTCTCTCTCTCCTTAAAAAATTGAATTCAAGTGTATCCAACTTCCACTAAACTCCCATTTTCATGGAATTTGTAGGATCTACTCTTCATTTTTGGCGTTTATTGAAAACTATTTTAATTTTTTACTACTACGTTGTTTTTGTCCGCTAGTATACTTTATCATTCCTCTACCTCGTCCAATCTTCGTGAATGAGCTCTGGACTAATCCACTTCTAGGTGCCAAAAAATCCAAATATATTATACACTTCAAATGTAATCCCTCGGTCTCTTATTTACATATCCGTTTATATTTTTTCATGAAAATTAAGGAAATTAAAGATTCATTTAAATCCCATCATTTTTTTTAATTAAATGTAAATCTCATAATTAAAAATACAATTGTATATGTGGGATTCGGCTTGAGAGCTTGCTAGTTGAAGATGGAAAACTTTTTATCTTCTTATAATTTTAACAACAAAAATCACTTATAAAAAAATTGTTAGAAACTCGTATGGGTCATATTCAAGCGCTTTTGTCAACTTAATTTATATTCCATGATAGATTTAGCTATCTAAGCTGTTTCTTTTTACCAGTTTTTTTTTTATTGTTCTCAACTTATTTGCATTTATTTTCTTTTAAGACTTTAATTTTTTTTTTTTTTTTAAATTGTGAATTGAACTTATGTAGTCTTCATTCCATTTTTTTAGTCAAGTACAATTGTAAAACTAAGATGAGAGGAGCATATACGAAGTACTCCGTATATTTTTTGACTGCAAGTACATACAGATAAACTAGAAGGATCTATCATGACTATCTATTACACATTTCTGGCTGATATTCAGTTCATGGGCTAGTGTGACGTATAACCTTATGATTAATTTACTACAATGCAATAGTAGAATTTTGGCACCTAGCAGCATGCAACTAGAGCTGTTAAATCGGGTGTAAGATGTTACGACATAAATAACTCAACTCGATCACTCCGACTCCAGGAATGATTTTCTTCCATGGATGCCTGTTGAATTCTTTTTTTTTTTTACCACAGCCTGTTGAATTCTGACGGAGATGAATATAAGCTACACCTTTTGTATTTGAACCAACACAAAACTATAGCCTAAGTTATCTACCTAAAAAAATGTGATTCTATTCAAAAGTTTTACTTTAAAACATAAAACTTACATCTCCAATTAAAAAAGGAAAAAGGTCCAATATTTACAAAATTCCTCACGTCAATTCTCCAAGATAATCTTTCTGTTTTAGGTTGTTTCCTGTGATTAAAAAAATGTGGAGGAAAATAAATGAGTGTAAAGGTCGGCTAAGGATAGAGACTAGGATGAGGTAGCCATGACAATTAGTTTGGAGTTGAAATACCTAACTGATAGTGACTTTAATTGGTCATCTCCCCTACAAATTAATTAAAGCTTCATAATTTTTTATAAAAAAAGGCAAGATTAATACGTGAAGCTACTAATCATCTTTTTGAACAGTCAATTCTTTCTTAATTTAGTGTAATTTAGGGAAGTTTGTATAAGAAAACAAATTTAGTATTTTTTTCAATTATAATCCCCCTATAATTTTTTAATTAATTTATGTGAAACAACAAGATCTGGATAAGTTCAAAATAATAGAGATAACGATAATTAGGTGAAAGGAATAATAATTTTGATAGTAAAAGAAGAAGGTACACATTTCAGCATCTTATGATAAATCCCAAGATAGACTAGTGGACAGTAAGATGTGGGTGAAGGAAGTAGGTGTAATCAAAACAAATTCAATTACACCATCTTCTTCATGTCTTCCTCCTTCTCTCTCTCCTACCTAGCTACCTCTTCCTTCATTTGCCTCTTCAAGAATTTTTTCAAATTTATTAAATCAAGGGCAACAGAAATACTCACGAGTGAATTCGCTCACCTGAATGTGTAAATACTCGATTCAATATAATTGTCACATTGTCTCATCTCTCGCTACACCTTAATAAAATACATTAACTTTTTATATACATACAAAATTATGGAAATTTATTAGATAACATAGCAACTAATAAAAAACAGAGGAATAAGTCGCAGGAGTAACATATTCGAAGGACGCAGTATTTAGTTTAACATCATTAACCTTAAGAATTGTTCACATTGACCAGTTGACCCTAGTGGGCCACTTGTTGGTTTTGGGGTTCAATGAAAAAATAATCCACTAGAAAAGAGAAAAATCAAGTTGAGGGTAAGATAGTTGGGGGGGAATGAGAGAGAATAGTAGGTACCAATATTTAGGGTAGAGGGTTGGGGAACACAGGAACAAGTAGTTTTCAAATAAAGGAGGTGGAGGAAAAGATGGAAAAAGGTCTTATGCATCACTAGTGGTGGGTAACTAATTATTCTACAAGATGCAATTAGTAGGGACTAGAATAAGAGTAGTGTGATTAATTGTTTTGCGTACAATTTGTGACTTTTACTAATTGTCACTCTAAATTACCTTAAAATCACTTCATTCTTCATATACAAAGTACTAGAAGTTAGTTTGATCTTATCGTATACCGATTTCAAATAAGAAAAGAAAATTTTAAAGAGTGGATAAAAGATATCATTTTATAAACATGTACTCGGTAGATTATTGCTCTGGTGATTTGATTTTATGTATTGGATGACTTTACCGCAATAACTCTTAAAAGTGGAGCAATTTGTCTACATCGATAAGTTGGTTACTACTTCCTTTGGAAAGAGAGAGAGAGAAAGAGAGTGTGACAAAAAGGGTGAATCAACCTCTTTTCTCTCTGCCTTAGAATCCCCTAACCCTACCTACATTACCAACTTGCACCACAAGGATGAGAAGGGAAGAAAAGAAAAGAAAAACGAAGAATTATTGATGGAAAGTGGAAGGTGAAGCAAATTCCCACACACAAAAACAATCACAATGCAAGCAAAGAGTAATCTTAATCTTAACACCCTTCATAATAATAATAATAATAATAATAATTTGCCTTTTTTTTTCTTTTTTTTTTTTTATATATTTTTTTTTATGTTTGCTTTTGTCATCAAACTAAGCCTTGCTACTTTGTTCTATTGCCCTTTTAACCCAACTCCTCCAACCCCTCTTCTAGAAACTTAATCTCCCTTTTTTTCTCTTTCTAACTTCCCACACTATGCATGATACATCACCAATAAAATAAAAGAACCACAACAACTACCATTTTTCTATTTTCTCCAATATTACTATACACTAGATTGCACATGTCCCTTTCTCTTGGGCCTATTTTGGTTCCTATACATACACCTAACTCATAATTTCAATTGACATTTTTTCCCAAATTATAATTTTCAACCAAAAAAAAATAAAATTGAAACCATTTAAAAGCTTACTCCGTATAATATATATACGAGTATATGCTAGATTGAAATGCATGTAATGCGTGATTCATATTTTCAAAAACATGTACGACAACTCATAGTATTAAATCATAAAACACCTTAAGGTTAGAGTTGATGTCGTTCCAAAAAAATTTGATCACGAAGTGTATACTCCATAATAAAGATCGTAGAGATTTTTTTTTTTTTTGAGTTATATAATTAATAGAGAATTAGACACTTTTTGAAATTTCTTCTTTAATTTAATTATTTTTTCTCCTGCGATGTTGTCAACTCTTCTTGTAGCCTCATCTTATAAGTTGTTGCTGACATATACATATGGGGAGGATGGCGAGTTCAAATAAAATTGTCTTAGTTCTTTACTCAAAGTAGTGGTATTTAATACAGTCAATTTTGTTTCTTAGTTTATTGTTCTAGACCTCAACCATTTTCTTTTTCTTTTTCTATTTTTCTTTCTCCAAAAAGAAAATAAATTTTAATTTGATTAAGTCAAAGAGAAGTTATTGATTGCTCTTAGCTAGCTACTCAGCAAGACAATAATGAGATAGAAAATACAGTTAGAAGAAAAAAAAAAATTGCTACTTTCCATTTATTATAAGTACTACTACTTTGTAGTATTACATCTTGTCAAAAATAGATTAATTAATA
The DNA here is from genome assembly GCF_948465745.1 of Chenopodium album. NCBI lineage: Eukaryota > Viridiplantae > Streptophyta > Magnoliopsida > Caryophyllales > Amaranthaceae > Chenopodium > Chenopodium album. The sequence continues at coordinate 70,220,689 of NC_137842.1, read as the reverse complement.
AAGTCGTTTATAGAAAGAACTTCAAGTAACATTGGCATTTTAACAACATCCGAAAATGTATATATGGAATACAGAGTAATTATTTAGGTTATAATATCGCTAAAATCTCTTTGGATATGCAACACTTGTGACTTGTGTTTGTTACGATGACTTTGGAGGCTTGACTAATCTATATATATACACGGAGTGTTTAACAAAATATTTCCCAAATTAATTTATGGTTGAACATATTTTTGATCTTTAACTCGAGTTCAATTAAATTGAATGATGTTGAACATGAATGTAGTAATACTATTCAAATTCAATCAAAGAAGTTTCAAATGATAATGGATATAAAAATTAAAATACAGAATTGTTTTCTCTTCTTCAATGGAAACAATCAATACACATTTGTGTTTTCATGATCTCAACAGTATGAAACCAAAAATAGGGAGAAATTTTAATTAATTTCTCTAAATAATGTAGGGGTTTTTTTTTTTTTTATTTATTATTATTATTATTATGGATTGAAATGTTAAATTATGAAGATAACACATGTCCCATTTGATTTCTACAAGTATTTTGTAATACTATGATTGATGAGAGTACATCTTAGCCACATTACTTTGTTGTTATTCAAATAATGTATTATTTGAACAGCAATAATAAGAGAAGAAGTAATACTATGATTTAGAAACTTAATTTATCCAAATAGAAAAAAAACAACAATCTTGATTGGAGTATCAAGTGGATCTACCTATAATTTCTTAAACTCTTAATACAATGAATAAAATAAAGATGATAGGGAACATACCCACTAGCCTAAAATGGAGTTAGTTCCAACTACAAATAATATTATACTAGTAACATGTTTTCTGGTACTCTTCTTGCTTAGCTTGTTCCTCACTTGGTCTTAGTGAGCTTAATTAGAGATTTTGAGGGCCTAACCAAATCATTATTCTTAATCCCAAAAGTGGTTCAAAGCTTTTAGACTTGCAAATAAATGCCTAAACTAGATCTCATACATTGTCTCCACTCTCTTTTTCTTTTTATACCTAGTACCTTTTCTTTTTATTACTTTAAAATAGATATACATACATTATAATAATTTTAGTATTTTCCATCTCTATTAAATAAAATAAAAATTTAAATTATATTTTCATACAATAACAACATATGTATATACTAGACATAAATGTGTAATCTTTAATTACTTTACACCTAACTTGTGTTTACCTCTAATTAATGAATCTTTTTCACTCTAATTTCTGACCTAAATAAATATATTTATATTTATGTAATCTATTTACATTATTATTATGAAATGATATTAAAATATCATCAAAAGAGTAACCCCATCAGCCACTCTCCCTCTAACCTATCTCACCAACTCACATCTAGAAGCTCTTTCTCTCTCTATACTTTCTCTCTCTATACTTTCTCTCTCAATCCAAATCAATACCCTATAAAAACCCCTTCAATTCCTCAAAAGGGGTCAGCTTTGTTGCTTCACCCAACTCCCCCCTAAATTAGCTTTTGCTCATCATCATAAAGTATTTTACACCAACAAAAAAAAAAACAACTAAAATTGACAAAAAATAAAATTTCTCCAACTTCAATTTTTCCCTCCAACAATCTTAAGATTATTTCATAATTTCCCAAAAAAAATAATAAAAATTTGGAAAATTTAAAAAATGGGGAGGTCCCCTTGTTGTGAGAAAGCTCATACAAACAAAGGAGCATGGACAAAAGAAGAAGATGATAGATTAATTGCTTACATTAAAGCTCATGGTGAAGGTTGTTGGCGTTCTCTTCCTAAAGCCGCCGGTCTTCTCCGGTGCGGTAAAAGTTGCCGGCTCCGTTGGATTAATTACCTTCGTCCTGATTTGAAAAGGGGTAATTTTACTGAAGAAGAAGATGAACTCATCATCAAATTACATAGTCTTCTTGGTAACAAGTAAGTCAAGATTTCAACTTTTTTTTACCCAAAACAAAACAGAGTTTTTTTTTTTTTTTTTTTCTCTTTTTTTTCACTATTTCCCTCCATTTTTTCAAGTAATTTAATGGGAATTTTTTTTACTACTAATTTGGTGGATTGAAAAAAGGGGTTTGTCTCAATATTGTTTCTTGAATTTGGGAAAAAAATAAATGGGTTTTATTTAGTGAAACAAGAAAAGACAAATATAGAGTATGAAAAATGTCAACTTTTTCCTTAAAGATTGAATTTTTTATTAAAATTTCTTGATACTCATTTGGAGAAACTAATGAATTTTTTGTTGTTTTAGGTGGTCATTGATAGCAGGAAGATTACCAGGAAGAACAGACAATGAGATAAAGAATTATTGGAATACCCACATCAAAAGAAAGCTATTAAACAGGGGAATTGACCCTGTTACACATAGATCACTAAATGAAGTTGTATCAAATCCAGAATCTTCACCAACAACAACACCAAATTCAACAACAACAACAATCTCATTTTCTGCACCAATCTCAATTGCGAAGAAAGAAGAAGTTTTGGGGTTAAAAGACGAGATTTTGGGGTTAAAAGACGAAATTTTTACTAATAATCACATGTTAATTGAAGATGAACAACAACAATCTAGAAGAAAATTTACAGAGAGATGCCCTGATTTGAACCTTGATCTTAGAATTAGTCCTCCTTGTCAACAGCAACAGCAAAATACAGAGTTAAAAACAGGGACAAGAATTTGCTTCACTTGCAGTTTGGGGTTGGAAAATAGTCAACAAGACTGTAATTGCAGTCAAAATATTAATATGGTTGGTTGTAGTACTAGTAGTAATAATGGTACCAATATTTGTTATGATTTCTTGGGGTTGAGAACTAATGCTGTTTTCGACTATAGAAGTTTGGAGATGATGAAGTAAATTTTTAATTTTTTATAATTTTTGAGGATTTGTTTGTTGATCGATCTTAGATGAAAGAGAATATGCTACAAGTACTAAGAAAAAGAGATTTGTGGTAGTTCTCAACAAATCCGTTTAGATATATACAACTTCTGTAATTAGTTGTAGGATGTATTAACATAAATTTGGGTGATTATTTACTAGTACTATAACAATAATACAGATTATAATTAGGTTGTTCATTAGGATTTTATGTGTTTTCTTGTTAGTTTATCTTAACAATGCGTATAAAAAAGATTCAATTTCACGTACAACACTGTAAGAGAATGAGTATATGAATATCATTGACTAGAAATACTTCGTATAATTTTTAGATTTAGACATTTGGTACAAGTGCTTAGTAATGTGTTTCTAAAAAATCAATTTTAAGGCGATTCTGTCTCTCTTTTTTTTTTTTATTACTAAGGACATAACATAGGAGTGCTTGAATATTCTCAATTATACTACGTATTTCATTTGGGTCTAGTTACTCGTATTAGCAATGTGTGAAGTAGATTGCAATAAGGACATAAGGAAGTGTCAATTTACCACCAACCTCTAGTCTATTTCTACTTCACTTAGGTTACTTGAACAGTAGAAATCTTTAGAGAATTGATTATTGTGGTGAAGTGAAAGTAGATTAGCATATCATAGATTCATAGAAACAGTTCAGAATTTTAAGGTTCTTTGTAAAGATGTTGTTGGGTTAGAAAGGGGTCTTGAAGATTTGGGTCTATTATTGTGGGTTCATGACTTTAATTAATGTTGGGTGTAATAGGCTCTTTAATTTTTATGGTGTTTTTGTGAGTGATTACACAACACTAGCAACACTACCTACTTCAATAATCTTTCTTTTATCTTTCCTCGTTGAAATGTAAAACAATGCAGTATACTTCATATATATATATGATCTATATTTGAAATTTCAAAATATTTCATTTACAGTACATGCATTGATGCATGTTTAGGGGTATCTCTGATCTTTCACAACAAGGTGTGATTATTGGACATGTATGTATACTTTGTAATTTTAATTAATTTTAATGGTAGGAAAATGAAGTATTTAATATTAAGCTAAGTCACGTAACATACTTAAGGCAGGGTTGATTTCAAGGCCATATAGAATTTATCATTTTAAGATGAGGTGGTGGTTGTTGAGAAGAATAATAATAATAATTATTATTATTATTATATATAATTGCAATAATACAATTTATGTTGTATATAAATTTATTTTGTTGCATTTTGGCTTTTTTAATCTTAGAATCTTAAGAGCTGTTTAGGACAATTTTTTTTTTTCAATGATATGACTATATAATTAATTGATTAACATAAAAAAAAAATTAATTGATTAAAATTATTATTGTATAAATGGTTAGTTATGGCGGTGTATGTATGCTTATACAATTTTTTATTATTATTTTTTTTTTTTGAATAAGTATGCTTATATAGTTATATGTAGGAATATTTTTCCAAGTAGCAAGTAAAAGATATATAATTTGATAATTAAGCTCCATAGTCAAAATACATTCATTAAAGTTTTTCCGATCCACATATACCACAAATTAAATTTTGGCTCAATAATTTTGTCAATAGAGATCTAGTCGTACATATGTATATATTAGCATGGAATCATGGATAATTATATTATTCAGAAGATTATTAGCAATAATAATTAAGGCACTTGCAAAGAAAATAGATCTAAACTTTTTAAAAAAGGATAAATTATTTGAAATTTGAATGATTAACCAAGTGAACGAACCGCAATAGATTAAAAAATTTGTACATGCATGATATGTACTCCGAATTTTGATATCTACCAAAGTTGCTATTACGTATATTGGAGTATTATTTATTAAGTTTTGTTTATTATTTTTTATTTTTTTATTTTTTTATTTTTTTTTTGGGGGTGATGAATTTGTCTTTATTAGGAAAAGGGTTTGATAGTTGATGTCATATGATGGATAAGCTCTGAGAGGATGAGAATAGGTGTTGGATACACACACTCCTTCTTACATTACTTATTGCATTAACAATAAATTAATGGAATTTTATTAAATAAAAGGGTTAATCTGCCTGATTTAGTACCCTAATATCTTACCTAATCATCATATTAACATCCAATCAAACCTGTCTTTTTAGTAAAACTGAAAGAAGTGACGAATCCTTGTTGGCTTCATCTCTTGCGTGCGTTTTCTTTGAGCTCCTTTTCATCTTTATTATTTTTATTATTAATTACTTCCTACAAATAATTGAAGGAGTATTATATTTCACAATATTCTTACATAAGACGGTTTGATTAGTTCTATTTTGGAAGTCCAAGCCAAGTACTGCATACTAGCTAAATATATACTTGGTATAATAATTATAATTAATTCGTAGTAAATTTTGTTAATGGTTACACAAAATCAAATTAAAAGTTGTACAGAATCCTTAAACTAAATTTAAAGAATTATCCAAAGCACTCTAGTCTTTATGTGCGGTATTATTATCATGATATACCAATCAATAATAATTTAACATAATTATCCTCTCTTTTTGATGCATACAACTTTTTAAATCAAATTTTCACCATTATTGACATTTTACCGTTGTAGTTTGCTTCACTCATTAGGTTAAGTACGTATTATTACTCAAATTATACGTATTTTTAATGTTGATGATGACTTGATTAGAATATTGGCTCAGTGTTAAAAAATAGAAAGATGAATAGTTCAAAATCATACATATGTACTTTGTATATATAAACCTCAAATACCTCACATATACCTTTTCAATGTAGATTAAACATACAAGATACAACCTAGATTTTTATTATTGAATAAGACTCAAATTTTCCTTGTTAATCAATTCATTAGTTTCCACATCATATTGAATGGATCATTCAAGAGACATAATGTGTACAATGTAATTATTTGACCAATTATATACTACTATATAATCCTGAAAGTTAACAAAAAGTATAAACTAACCTTTTTTTTTTTAAAGGAAATTTGATGTAGATGTGGACACGTGGGTATGTGAATTGAAGGATTAAGTGATTGGCCTCACCTATATACATACCTAATTAGAAGTCAATAAGTTGACCATCAAAATTAAGTGATTGGCTACCTTCTATAATGGTTTCCTCGTGATCAGGATTCAATTTCTAAGATTGGAATTGCTATTAATCAAAACATGCAACTATTTTATACGTGCTACGTAGAAAATTACACTCTATTTTTTTTAATTTTTATTTATTTATTTATTTATATGTTTTTTTTTTCTTTTTGAAAGATAGAAAATTACACTCTATAGTCAATATTTATTTTATCTCTTAGGTGAATAATTTTCCTTTATTTTTTTCAATGTAGTGACATTTTGGGTAGGCGATTATGATTGATCATTATATTGAACAATATGCAATCCGAGTGTACCTCACAATCTTCACTTGAGATTTGTTGTTTCAAATTCAACATATTATTAAATGGTCAAAGACATCAAAAACATATTTTTTGGTCTGATTGAGATTTGTTGTTTCAAATTCAACATATTTGTAGATAATTTTTCGTTACCACTTAAACCGATAATAATGGATAGTAATAATAGAAATTTATGAAAAAAAAAAAAGAAAAAAGAAATATGTGGCGAAAATATGATTGGAATCTCCTAAATTTCAACAAGATATTTTTTCTTACAAAATCAAATTACTTCATAAATTCAAATTTGTTTATGTTACTATCAATTTATAATTAGGAAATTGATTAACATTACTCCATATATTTAAACCTGTTTACAAAATTAAATTACTCCATATATTTAAACTCGTTTACATCATTATTTTTTCTTTTCATTTACATACCAAACATGAATACATTATGCAAAAGTCAACCATAAAAATGGCAAAATTCATGTGTATTTAAGCTAGTTTATATATTACCTGCCCAAAAAAAAAGTTTATAAATTATCTGTACAGAAAAACTTTAATGGAACTTGATACAAACATACACAAATAGACGACTGACGATATATACATGCATACAAACGTACGAACTACGAAGTATGTAACAAATCAGCCTTAGCTTGGCGAGTTGGCGTGGGTGGAGTCCACTACGTATTCCACTTATCAAATTTTAGGATTCAATCACAAATCTCAAACAAGATTCTTCATTCTTGACCAACTAATGATGATCGATCAAATCTGAAATTGCAATTTGATTGTGGATTTGAGGAAGTCTATCGTTATTAATTTTGCGTCCTAGTTCTCAATTTTTGTATGTACAACCAGTAACCACGTAACATATATTATATTATAGTATAGCCTAATTATTTCTTAGGAAGAATATGTTTGTACCTTAAGACTATTATGACTTATGAGTACATGAGTGAGCCTAAAGACACCATTGGTTGCAATCATTGCATGGACAAAATTCTCACTCCTCACTAGCTTCGAGTCGTACTTCTAGTAGTAGTTGGACACTCAACGCCGGGAAAAAACAATAAGCTAGCTATTCAAAATTAATGTCTCACACATATTGATTAAGGGTCTGTTCTCTTCAGTTTAATTTCAGTTCTTAGTTTCCTTTTCTCATAAACAATTCAATTCAACTCAGTTTAGTTTTTAATTTCCTTGTCTCATAAACACTTCAGTTCAGCACAATTAAGTCCAATTCAGTTCAGTAAATCAAAATATGCCCTAACTAAGTATCGGAGTATGACTATTCAACATGAAAATCAAATCATCAATTACTAAAATTTCTTCATTCTTATCGCATCTAATTTTCTTAAAATGAAAATTCAAGTGACAAAGAATTGAAGGACAAATATTCAGCCAAAATGATAAAAAAGTATTCAAAGACAAAGATGAATCCATGACCACAAGGGAAAAAGGACACATGATGACATGAAATTAAACCAAAAAAATCAAGAATATCCAAAAACAGTGGCCTTTCCTACACAGAAAAGAGCAAACTCACTTTTCAACTTCTCATTTTTTTCATTTTCCTTTTTCAAAATGGGTTAGGTAGACAATAGAACCTTCCATGGGATATTTTTCCCTCTAATGTGCAAGGCTAATTTAATTTTTGTAATTTAATTTAATTTATTTGTTATTGTTATAATGTTATTGCATCTTTCTCTATCAATGGCTTATTATTATTGTGTCATTTTATTGTATGTAAGTTAATGCTACCTTCAACTCTCACCAACAATCCAACATCACATGCATGACTTTGGTGTTGGGCCCTTGTAGCAAGAAACCCCATTTTCTAGCTTAAATTAGTTTGTATTTCAACATTGCATTATATATGTAGTATCTCTATTTAGAGTTAATAATAATCAAAAATCAAAAGTTAAATTATAGTACATATACATTTCATCATAAAAGTTGATACAAAATCGAATATGGACACATGCATAATTTGGATTACTAGCTAATACATCCTTACGTATGCATATTTTAAGACCCGAAATAACTAATTTAATTCAACTCTGGCCTAATCAATCAGATTAGGCAAAAAGTTAGGTCGGACTCAAACCCTTTGCACGTAACGAGCCACCTTTTGTGGCACAATCAAAGGCAATTTTGGCCAAAGAATATAAGATCTCTCTATTTATATTATTAGTTCATGACTAGGGAAAAAGAGAGACTAGATAATATAGTCGTAAGAAAATAGTGGAGGAAATGAGATAAGCTAAGTGAGGCAACATGTAGGAAGAAAAGGAAAGAAAGGGATAGGAGGTTAGAATTGTACGTGACACCCACCTCTAAAATTTGCACCAACTCTCTTTTTTAGTTTTTATTGATGATCATCTCATCTGAGGCTGAGGGTGGTTGTTGGCGGCTGTCTATTTCTATGCTTAGACTCATGTGCGTTGTTTGCGGCTTCGGGACCCTCTTTTTATTTCCCTCTCTTCCGGGATGCTTCTAATTCCATACATCATTCATTCATTAACTAGACCTCATGCTCAGGAACTCATTGTACGTATGTAATTGCATACACGTACTCCGTATAATAATTACAATCATTTATTATACGGAGTATGACATGTATATGTCTAATACAAGTAGTTCTGTATAATTTAGAGGTAGATAGAACATGTTCGGATCAGACTTAAACAAGACATAAAGAATTGTAATTAAAAATTCTACATCTGTAGCTCTATTGCACTAGTCTACATAATTTCCAAATTTGGAAAAAGTTATGCCTCTAAAGCTCGCCCCACCTGATTAGTCACATCTATATAAAACGTGTAGCTAGACTCATCAAATTCTAATTTAATACGTACAACTCCTATAGCCGGTTAAGGATATTGTTTGGATTTAACATGACACATTATAATATTCTTATTTTGAGGCAATTATTATTATTATTATTATTATTATTATTATTATTATTATTATTATTATTATTATTATTATTATTATTATTATTATTATTATTATTATTATCAATCAAATACTTCATAACTTATATAAGCTATATTAGGGTTATTACAAGGATAAATAATCTCCTTCATTATCTTCCTTTTTCTTGCTTAAGTAAGAAAATATCAGTACCACTTATGTCCTTGTCGCCACATAATGTTTTGGAAGGAAAGGGGGTCCTAAATGGGGTCAATCATCAACCACTAATTGATTAAAATTAGATATCCTGTCAAGCAAAACAATACTTTTATAGTAACCCTAACTAACATTATATTATATTATTAAAACTAAGTTACTTTATTCTAGAAGCTCATTATTGTTAATATAAGTGGGTGAGTAGTAGGGCAGATATTAGCTCCTTTGCTTTTGCATGTATTAACATATATTTTGTTGAAAATGTGTGTAATGGGTCACCCCTCATATCTACGATACGTACATCTATATCATACAAGTATGGGTGCTTAATTAATTAGCTTCTTCGTTTTAAAATTTCATGCATGATAAACTTTGTCGGTGTTCTTTCTAATATCATATTCTTGATCGATTTTCATTATATTGAAATGTAACATAAGACATCATATACTACATCTGAATCATATTATATGCAACTTTAGAATTTTTTATATCTCACAAATATATAATACCCTAAAGTTGCATATAATATGATTCGGAGGTAGTATATTAGTTCACTATTTATTAATTTTAGGATTTCCTACCAATGTTCTTTGAATTTTATATGTTTGCAATCTATATTCAAGCTGGTTTTTGAATTCGTACTATAAAAAGTCGTCACATTTTTTTCATATTTTCTCCAATGCCCATGTTAGTTATATAAATATGTCATATTATTATGGTCCATATCCTTATCATAGGGCAAAAAACTCAACCAAATTTCAAAAAGATACGCTTGAATAGGAATATACTAAGCCGTCCATAACATGCAACTGTACCTAACACTACCAATCATAGTATATATCCTATGGTAGTATGGTACCATGTACATATTATTGGACCTAGCTAATTACGTAATCCTAACAGTAGGCTAGTAGACTGTGATTTCAAAACTTTTAATATAACCAAATGGATGAAAAATTTCCTAAAATAACCGTTACTTGTTTCTTAAGTTTTACGATTATTATTATTATATGAAACATGCACATAAATTGCTTTTGTTGCACGAAACTTTCATCATGTGTAAACCAATTTGTAGGGGTTTAGTCATAGATCTTATAGGTTTTAATTTACTTAATTGTTGACTAATCAAACACACTTGTACTTCATTAATGTTTTCCCGAGTCAATTATATTCTGGAAGTTTTGTTTATAGAAAGGTACTTGTTTCTTTATTACTAGCTTTATTAATTATGTTGGTTTTAAGGAACGGTCTTGTAGCTTCTTTTTGAATATTATAAGCACATTTCCATCAACATATAGATATACAACATATAGATATACAACATAATCTAACCTTTGTGATAAATATGACTATTTCATTTGGTCATCATCACTTGGGTATTGCTTGATAGATTCGATGTTGTGACTAGGTCTAAAACAATATAGTTTTATTCCAAGGGTTAAAAAATCAATACGAGACGAGACAAGACAAGGTATCTTAAGACATGATCATAAAAGGTGGCCATGGTAGGAATGAGATGGTTTCAAAAATCAAGTAAGCTTCTTGAGGCTCTTTGCAAACCCCAAAAAGCACCTCAATAGAGTCGTCCAAAAGTATTCTTTGAAGGCCAAATTTGAAGGAATACACAAAATCGGACCAATTTTAGATATTTCGAGACCTAGTGTTGTAAAATAGAGGTATAATAGGGAATGCATCCCAGAGTCATATAATGTTATTTGGGACCATCAACGACAACTAGACTGTCATGTAAAGGCTCGTGGTGGTTTTGAGTTGATGGAGTGAGGTGTTTACGTAAATAGCTAAAGTGACCATTTAAAGGAAAATTAGACTTCTTCAACCACTTAGATAGCCGCTCGAGTTGTTGTGGGATCCATGGGAAGCACTCCAACCTTATTCGTTTATAGGTCGAAAAATTAACTTAGATGGTTCCAACCATTAACTTAGGGCCTGTTCTGATTGACTGAACTTATTAGAGCTGAACTGAATATTTTATAAGAGAAGAAAATTAGAAGCTGAACTTAACCGAACTGAACTGAATTGAAAATAATCGGATCAGAACAGGCCCTTAGCATCCCGAGATTCTATTAAGGCACCAAAAATCCTTCATTGAGGTTAACAAATAAATGAAGCATACAAAGTTAGTTAGCATAAATACAGACCTCAAGCGCAAGATAGCAAAAGTAAGGATGGTAGGAGACTAGAAGTAGAAGGAAGTTAAAACCAAAAAAAAAGGTTTGGTAGGAATAAAGAAAAGAAGATAAGAGGCATGAGGTATCCACAGGAGAAAAAAGATATGATGGGATCCACTTTGTTTGTTGGGTAAATGGATTCTAATTGGTTGCCTCACTTGATCATTGTGATTTATGATTTTCCTTATTTTCTCTCTCCTCCTCCACACCAAAAAGGTCAAAAGTCAACATTTATGATTGAACTTGCCCATTCTGGCTTTTATTACATAATATGGGCTTGTCTCATTCTCACTCTCTCCTTTTCTTTTTTAGGTCAGGCCCACTTCACATCAATTCTAGTGGCCCGATCTCATTTATTTCACCTACCTGCTTCTTCGATTACCTCATTACTTAGTACGCTTTTTTAACTTTATTTATCTTCCTACCAATATTGAGTGTAATTAAGTACAAGTACATTGGAAGGGCATGCATGCCCTAGTTAGGGTCTATTGTGAAAACTATCCTCCGCTAGTCGGAATTTAACTTTATTCGCCTAACAAAACCTAAACACTGAATTCCCTTGAAAAAAAAAACACACCTAAACACTAAATTTAAAAAATACTATAAAATTATATATATATTCTTTTTTATTTACGCGTATTTTTCAAAGTCATAGAGAAAGTTACAATTAAGGCCTTAAGGGTTTGTTCACATTTACTGAACTGATTGGAGCTGAATTGAACTGAACTGAATTGAATAGAGGTGAAATGAATATTTTATGAGAGAAGGAAATTAGAAGCCGAACTAAATTGAGCTAAATTGAAATTAAGGTGAAGTGAACATACCCTAAAGCTATTTATAAGTACTCTTAGTACGAGAAAAACTTGATCAACTTAATCATAATATTGCAAATGTAAAAGCCTTCTATATAGTTTGTACATGAAATATTTGGGCGTCATCCCATTATTACCACATATATCAAAATGATGTCAAAGTGCTTTAATCTTGATGAAGAGATATTCAATTATGTCAGTTTTACTTTTTATTTTATTTTATTATATGGTAATACCCCAGATATTATATAAAACCATAAACCAAAATATACAGGGACAATAATGTTACCAAAATTTAGGTGAGTTGTGTATACAATTGAAACTCTAAATATGCGCATGATTTAATGAAAGGTATTTCCACCAAAAACCATGTGGTTTCTACCAAACTAGAGACATTGGTAGGAGTTGTACAAACGTACACCCTCTGCTTGCTTTTTCAATTTGTTTTGTGTTATCGCAGCAAATTAAATGTGCTTTCAACTAACTTGACGACTTCAAGCACTCAACTTCTATAACAGAATTTAGACTTTCAAAACATTTTTATGAATATGAATTGTGATGTTAATATGTTATACATAAGAAACGTGCACATTTTATGTCGGAAAAAAAAGAAAAAATGCACATTAAACAGTGAGATTAAGAAAAAGGGAGCGGGGGTGAAGGTGACCGGGTGATATTATATACGCAAGTAAAATTTTACAACAATGATTGACCAATAAAAAGTAATACGATAATTCTACGTACAAGATGATTTCATTTATATTTGTACACAGTATTTCCTAATGTTATATCAGCCGATAAACGAGGGAATTATAGGAAATCACTACGGTATCAATGAATTTTAATCACAATTGCTTATTTTTAAGAGGTAACTTTCAGTGTCTTATACAGTTATAGGGAGTATATTGTATGTGTGGATTCATCATTCATATATGCAAAAGCAATTAGGAACATCATTTGTACAGTTTGATAATTGTAATATAATTAACTAGATAGATGAACACGTGAAGCTGTATCATAGGCTCATTGAGGCGTTTGAGTTAATAATAATCATAGATTGGAAGTCTATTAAAAAAAAGACGCAAGCAGGCCAAACACTAGTAGCATGAAAATATGGCCTTTTCTTATAAATTGGACCCACTAGCCCAATGACAACTATTAACTTGTACCAGGGAGAAACTAATAGTATAACGTTGTCTGCCAAAGAAGGGATGAGTCCCAAAGCCACAATAGGCCCACAGCCATAATATTAGGGTCAGACATGGACTATTTATTAGACGTTCCTATATTCAAGAGCTGTCAAAAACCAATCCGACCAAAGACAATAAAACTAAATTAAAGCGTGACTCGAATCAATAATCAAGAAAAGAATAAGCCAAAATAATCATAACAGAATAAAAACTTGACTATTTACACTGAAAAGAAGTCATATAATGCAAAATTCTTGTCAAGGTAATGAGAATTAAGCGTCTAACAAAATAAGCTAAGAAATAAAAGAATTCAGTTTATTAACCTTAACCATTATTAATCTATCAGTAGTTATGAAACTTTGGCACATGCATAAGTGCATTACTACCCCTAAAAAACCTTAGAAATGAAATTACATTCAATGGAGTATTCTATAAAGATTTCTTGACCTTGCCAGCAGCAGCTTTAGCAAGAGTACTGGGTTTAAGAGCACCCTTTGGATTCAAAGCCTTCCTCAATTTAAACACTGTCCAAGCTGTTCCTAAAGCATGTCCTGCTGCATCTAACCCTTCGTGTGTCGCATTCGCTGCTTCCTCTCCGTACCTACAACATTAGTTATGAAAGATTTCATCAATACAACATAATTCTTATGTAAAGAGTCTAGACTCTAGAACAAGCAACCTTCGCATTTTTACTAGTTCGAATTATACAATCATAGCATAAAACAAGTGTTATACCTTTCCGTAACAAGGTCTGTTGTAACTTGTGAAGAGGTTGACATAACGTTCTTTCCAGCAACTTCAACAGCATCACAAATTTTCTCTGTTAAAAACACCCCCCAAAAAAAAAATGTTAGAAATGCAGTCATGGTTTTCTAAAGGATCATAGCTCTCAAAACTCGGTTGCTGAGTAAGGGATCGAGATGAAGACATACGGAAACCGTCGAGTGAGGCTAAGATAATTTCTCCTGGAATCATGTTAAAGAATGTCTTTCCTACTCTCGAGTTCACAACTGAGCCTGTAATAGTCTCAGACACCTTTATAACCCCTGAAAGAATTGCGGTTGCAACATCCTCTGACCTCTTCGTCATGCTCTTCACCCTAACCACATCAAATTCTCATGTTACTGAGAAAGTTAACATGGATTTACTGTTTACAGCAAAAACCACAGATTTCACCCTAGCTAGTTCATTTTGTTGAGTTACATACGAAATTACGAAGTAATCCTCGAAGACTAGTTGACTTTACAGCTCAGTTGACCAGCAAAAAATTGAGGAAAAGTAAAGACACAAAATGTAGAATTATATTCAAAATTAAATACAATAAACTTTACTTATGTTTTAAAATATTTCATAAATTTTACTAACTCCATCCACACATGATTTACACGCTGTATTTATAACAGAGTATCATATTACACTTATAATTACATATGACAACTTATGAAGTATGACTTATAAAGTTTAGGCCTTTATCAATGATTGTATCCAATTACCAATTTACCATTAATGTTGTAAACTTATAATATAAAGAAATAGAGTATTATCATTTATATCGAAGGAAAATATGGGGCAAAGAAATAGGGATCAGGAAAGTAAAACAATTAAACAGCCATTGACAGATACAACTCAATCTATAAACTAACACAAATAACAGTTAAAAAAAATATATGGGACAAATTTGTAGGGACGTAACAAAACGAACAAGTAAAACTAAGAAAGCAAACCTTCGAATCCTGGTTAAACACTGAGGACTAACACGAGAAGCATTCTCTTTCTTCCCCAACCTTTTCTTCAAAAATTCATTCCCCCATTTCAACCTCTCCACTGTTACATCCCCACACCATAATATCCCCTTCACCAACATCCCCGACCCCGCCGCTATCATCCTCGCTACACACCCACTATACTCCTCCACATTCGGCGCCAACGTCGTCCAATACGCCGCTGCACTCTCCTCTATTTTCTCTCTCTTCGCCGCATCCATTTTCACTTCCTCTGGTGTCACCTCCCTCGCCGCCACCCACCAATCACCCGCTTCACGCTCCACCTCTACATCCACTCTCTCTTCTTTAAACCCACTGTACTTCTCCAAAATTGAGTCCAATTTTTTCAGCAGAGTTTCCTGCCCTTTTGAAGGGATGGTTAACCCGTAGTTCAAAACGTCGTCGTTGGAGGAGAGTGTGAAGAAGTAGTGAGAGTCGTCTAGTTTGAGGGTAGCTTCGTCTTTTGTTAATGGCCATTGGAGTTGATCTCCGATTCTTGCTAAAACGGCAACATCAGCGTCGTTTTGACGGAGGAGGATGATTTCGAGATCGCCGAATGCTAGCTCGACGCTTTGCTGGTTGTCGATGAGGTGGACTATGGTGGCTGGGATTTTGATCAGGAGCTTCTCTGTTGCGTCAACGGTGGACGAAGGGTTTTCATTTTTGCCCATGTTTCAGTAGTCAATGATTGGTCAAAGGAGAGAGAATTTGGTTGGAAATTGTTTGAAAGAATGAAGGAGAAGAAATGGATTGAAGACGGTGAAATGGGTGTAGGGTTTAGTGAGGGTTTTATGAGGGGGATAAAGAGGTGGGATTAGTGGCAAAGGAAATGGAGGGAGGTCACGTGGTGTTGTGGAGGAGTGGCACGTGTTTTGTTGATAGGAGATAGGACAAGTAAAGGTGTTTTCTTAAAGGATAGAGTTTGGTTCCCGCGCTTTTTACGTGACACGTTGGATAGTTTGTTGATTGGGTTAAGTAATCTAAGAGGTTGGTGTTTTTATTGTGTACAAGTACAAAGGTGTGAAAAGCCCATTCTAGTGGTCCATTAACTATGAGTTAAGTTAAGGCCACTTTTGCAAGTTCTTCCTAGATCAAATTAAGGTTGGAAATGGAACCAATCAAATACATTAATGAGCCTACAAAAAATAAGATTTAAATTTTTTTATTATTATTATTATTATTGTTTTATTGTAATTTTAGTTGAAAATATTTCATATCGCGTTACTGATTTGTGGTTTGGAGATGTTTTCTGAAGGTTTGTTCTCTTCAGCTTAATTTCAGTTCAGTTTATAATTTCCTTCTCTCATAAAATATTCAGTTCAATCAGTTCAGCTCTAATCAAATCAGTTTAGCTCAATTTAGTAAATCAGAACAAGTTCTAAATAAGAGTGTGAATTGGAAAATTTGTTGCAAGTGATAAAATTTGATAGATATCGAATTGATTGTGCAAGTATTACATGGGGTCATTAATGGTACAATGTACAAATACTTGTGGATTTGTGATAATTATAAAAACCAAGTTTTCTTAAAATTGTTATCAAAAGCTCAAACCCTTAGAAATTGAGCTTTTTAAGTTGATAGCTTTTCATATTGATAGTATAACATGTTGCTTCCTTAAAAATAATGTCAGTATTACTTATCGAGATTTTTGCAAACTACTCATACATGTCTTTATCATCATATAAAATAGACCAACATGGTATTATGATTCAACACATATTTTGTCAAATTTTCACAAACCATTGAGTGACCATTCTATGAAAATCAATTACCCTTCTAGTTTTCCTCAATCCAAGTTATATTTCCATACCCCTAGTATATTTTCCTCAATCCAAGTTATATTTCCATACCCCTAATATAGGACATAAGTATTGCTTACTAAATTTACTCCTAACAAATTTGATGCTATAAAGTATCAATGGGTGAATGGTCCATTCAAGTGGGATTAATTTTGGCAAAATGAAGCCTAAAATGCACAACAAAATGAGTCTCACACCCTCACATATCTACAAATACTTGACTTGGTTAACAGAAAGAGGACACTAACAACATTCATGTGAAATGTTAAATACTTAAATGTACCAAAATTGTTACAAGAAGACAGCAGTATCAATGTCATGTAAAAGATGACTTCAATTTTGCAACATCTGTTTATACTACGGACAGTACTACAATACGACTCATCACTCCTTTATACTTTCTCTTTTTCCTGTCTTTATACAAACAACATTGCCTTTTTATAATTACAACATCATCATCATCAAGACAGAACCCATAACCCCCCATTCCCAAAAGCAAAAGCAAACCAACTCATTTAATAAATTTTTTTTTTAAAAAAAAAAAAAATCGATCAAAAGTTACTCATGATCAAATGGCTCTAATCCTACACCCATCTTTTGATCATTGGCATCAAAGTGATCCAACCAAACATAGTAACATACCATTCATTCTTTCCCTATTATACATCAATTCTCTCCTTTACTAGATTACAATGGGTTTACTTGGGTCACTACAATGGGGCTCCGAACCACATGCTTTCCATCCGCCCAAGATATCGAACCGAAACCCGCACCCGTATCTCCCAAATTCAAATTCTTACTATCCACCGTAACCTTGACAGTAAATGTAATCCTCTTCACCTTCTCATTAAACACCAATGTATCTGGCTTCACCGAAACTGCCACCCCCTTCGCCGGAACCTCCACTTTCATCTTATAAACCGCATTCACATCATCCCCTACATTAGTCACCGTCCTTACAAACGTCTTGCTCGTAACCCCAGAACCCGGAAACAACACCGCGATCGACGGATAATTCAAATTCTCCGGGGACGCTTTCCTCTTCATGTTACAATTAGCAGGATTCCTAGTAATCACTTGAATCGTCTTCGGCCCGTAACCAATCGCACACAAGAAGTTAACATAATCATCATTAGTAATATCATAAACAAGACCCGGATCAAGAGCTTGCTCCAAATTCAAATGCCCGGACCCGTAATCATAAGCATTAGAAGCTTTCCCAGGGATTGCCTCATCCGTCATCAGCTTCAGCTGATTGTTAGTAAGACTAGCTGTTGTCATAATTGCAGATTTTATCATCGCCGGCGACCAATCAGGGTGCGCCGATTTCAACAATGCCGCAGCTCCACTTACATGGGGGCACGCCATTGAAGTGCCGGACAAAATGTTAAACTCCGTTCTCCGGGTATCCACGTCTAACCCGGTGGGACCCACGGCTTCGGTCCAACCCGCAAGAATGTTAACTCCGGGTGCAATCAAATCGGGTTTTAATATCTCCGGGTTTAACCCGTTTGGTCCTCTGCCGGAAAATGACGCCACCACCGGCGCCGGTTTGATTCCGACGACGGTTCCTTTAAAGTTGATAGTTGCTTTCGGTGATCGTGTTGCAGCGTAGGCTTTGATTAAATCTCCTTCGTCGGATCCAACACCAACGGCTGGGATTAAATGCGCGTCACCTACTAATCCCTCACCGTTAGATGCTCCGTTAGCGAGAATCATCCCAACACCACCAGCTTTCTGAACAACCACCCCCTTCGCAACCCTGGGGTTACTCCCTCTATCACAAATTACAATTTTACCCTTTACCTCTTTCGGGTTTAGAGAATTCTCCATACACAAAGAAACCGAAAGAGTACCCGTTTTACCCGGGTAAACAATCGGGTATAACCCTTTCTTTAAGGGTAAACCCGAATAAAGCGATACGCCGGAGATTCTTTTCCCGTTTCCTAAAACAATCTCAGCCGGAAAATTCCGATCAATTGTCCCCGCACCAACGGTGGTTATCCAAGGTGCTAAATTCGTCACCGACATAGTATTCGGCCCGTCATTCCCAGCAGAGGAAGACACAAACACCCCTCTTGAAACGGCACCGTATGACCCGATTGCAATCGGATCAAGATAATAAGGAGATGAAATACCATCTCCTCCGCCGATAGAAATAGAGATAACATCAACACCATCATTAACAGCAGCATCAAAAGCAGCTAATATATCAGAATCAAAACAACCAGAATTTTTCCAACAAACCTTGTAAACAGCTAACCTTGCTTTAGGAGCCACACCTTTAGCAACCCCAGAAGCGTAACCGTTCATACTGGCGTTAAACGAGTACCTCCCTGCTGCTGTTGATGCTGTGTGGGTCCCATGACCGTCGGCGTCTCTCGCGGACTTGAACTCCAACGCCGACGTCGTGTTTCCGACGGTAATCCCGGGGAAGGCGGACTCGTGTCCTTTGGAGAAGTATCGTGCACCGATGATCTTACGGTTACAGTTATTTTTGCCGAATTTCTCACCAACTTCGCAGGTTCCTTTCCATCGTTTGGGAATAGGGCCGAGGTTTTGGTCGGAGAAGGAGCGTCTCTCCGGCCATATCCCAGTATCGAGGACTCCGATGATGACGTCAGACCCGTAATCGGATTCCGACCAGAGTCCACGTTGGATTCTTAGTCCGAGGAATTGTGGGGACCGTGTCGTATGGAGTTCCCGGCGGCGGTCTTCGAGGACCGCCAGAATAGAAGGGTGGTTGTTGAGATTTTCAGCTTGTGAAGCGGTTAACACGGCGGAGAAGCCGTGGAAAACGGTGTCGTATGTATGGAGAATTTCAGATTCCGAGGAAGTGAATTCGGAGGTGTACCAGTGGTAATGGGTGGTGAAGACGGTGGGTTTAGCGGTTCTATCGACCCGAATAATGTAAGTTTTTCGGGTTTCCGGGTCGGGTTGAGCAGAGGTGAGAGTAAGGAGGAAAAGAAGGAATGGTGGGAGGAGGTTATTCAGTTTCGCCATTGGAGGGGGAGAGAGAGAGTGAGTGGGGGGAAGTGAAGTGAAGTGGAGTGTGAAATGGAGTGTGAAGTGGAGATTATATTGTCAGAGATAATTGTCTTATATTGAGTTAATTAATTAGCAATTAAGTAAAGGTGGGCTAAATTTTTGGAGATTAATTAGTTTAATGTGTTTCGGGAATGATATTGTCGATTTCAGGGGGAAATTTTATGAGTTAAAGTCGTTAAAGCATCATAATTTAACATTTTTTGTAATTCCACTTTTTCAATAGAGATAGTCAAGACTCAAGAGTCTTGGTTAGGTGATATTTTTGGATTTTTGGTTAAAGATGTTCAAATTGTTGTCGATATGGTCAATATCTTGACACAACAAATAGATTAAACCGTTAGCTCTTATTAAAAAAAATAAAATTAATCCGTTCGATGTAATTTTAGAGCTCAGGATTAAGCATTTGATGTAACTACTTTAGTAATTGTTTTACTTTCTATATATACATGAAGGTTTAACAAGATATTTGTTACAAATTGAACTATTCATGATATATTGATGTGAATTAGAAACATACAAATGTAACGATCATAATGAATTGCAAATAAAAGAAATATACATAAGGAGTATGATTTTTCCATCAATATTATAATATCACTTAATTAATGGTAGTATTATTTTGACAAGTATAAAGTATAAAATAAAAAAACAAAATTAGAAATTCGCTGTGTCATTCTCATCACAGTTATCCGTTAATTAATATGCTAGCACCAATGCTTGACAAAAATAATGACAAATTTCATGGGTGATTAAAAGTCGTCATTAACATATGCCCCACTAATTTGGGTTGGGGCAAATATGAAATGGTTCACCTACATACAAATAAATCAAACAGATAATTTTTGTAGTACTAGCATTTTGTTAATGGGAAAGGGGCTCATGCTTTATTACGTGTCATGAGTTTTAAACACAAAAATGTTAATCCTAACCGTTGGTTTTGCATGGGTTTGCAACACTTTTCTCATGGTACAATAGATCAATTTATTTTTAAAATACGGGTCTAAGAGCATGTTCACATTTTCTTAATTTCAATTCAGTTCATTTCAGCTCGCTCCTAATTTCCCTCTCTCATAAAATATTCATTTCAGCTCCAATCAATTCAGTTCAATTTAGCTCAGTTCAGTAAATGTGAACAGGCCCTAAATAGGATTATTTAGCTAGGCAATTTTTCTAATGGTAAAATTATTTAGCTTCCTAATCACATCATGGTTAAGATTTAATAACATATCATTTCCGTTACATCATCTGTCCCATTTGTTATTTGCACAATCCTACATTTAAAGCATATTAATTTAAGTTTTAAGTTTGAACCTAATCGATGTTGGATTTTACTTTAAAATATTAGTATTTGATGAATTTACATTGTTAAGGTTCATACAACAATTGATTGATTGTACAAATAAATAATTACTAAGATTTTGATAACGGAAAGCATCATATAAGAAATGAAATGAGCATCTTCTTTTCATCTTAAGATTCCTAAACATTCACAATCCATTCATTTCTCGTATCACCTTTTTATAATTCAAACATCTATAATCTTATATTGAGCATCTACTTTTTATCCTACATAAACACCCACTAACTAGCATCATTGCATTGACACTAATTATTAAACCTTATTATAAACTTTTTAGTAAGTCAACATATTACAATGTAAGTAGCAATTCAATACCATTGACGACATACATAATCATACAGTTTAGCCTTTGAACAAGCTGATTAAATAAATACGGAATACTAATTTTATTTCATAGTACGGCCATATAGAAATGATGAGCATGTTCATCTGATATACCTTAATATTCTAATAGGAAATTGTGACAGAAACTAAATTAACTAAAACATTGAGTTGGTGGTTGAATTTTTAAATGTTGTTATTAACTTATTAGCATATGAATGGATAACAAAGATAAGAACAAAACTTTACATTCCTTAAAAATAGAATATTTCAAATGTTTAACTATTAAATGAAAAAAAAAAGAAGATATAGAATTATTGCAGGCCAACGTGTTAGGGGCATACATTTCATTAAAAAAAAATGAAAATATTATAGAAATGTAATGAAATATAGTTACAATGAAAAAAATATACTATTAAAATGTAATGAAAATATACCTAGAGTGAAATAAACATACTGTTAAATAATGTTCTTTATCTTCATGTTTTTTTATTGTCAGTATAATGTACTTTTATTTGTGACATACTGTAATATTCATTGTTTATTTTGAAATGTTTTTTGAATTTTGTTTTTAGAGTTTAGATTGTGGTGGTTGAATAAAAATAATGTTCATTACATTATATTATCATGTTCTTTATTAATATTATAGATGTTTATTAGATAAATAAGAAGAACATAAAGCTGATTGTTATGCTCATTACAAAACAACAAAATATGTTCATTCTGCCTTTAAAAAAAATAAAATTAAAAAACGCCTGAAGAAAATTTCAAATATATATTAGTGATGAAAACAGACTTAGATACGAGTGATTGTTATATACACTCGGGTGTACAATACACTTAAGGGTATTTGTTCGTTCATTTGATGATAAAATGAGCAATAATCATCGAAATGAGTAAAAAGTATTCTTTGGTGCACCATGCATCCGGGTGTATAAAAAAATTTCTACTTAGATACATGCGACTTTTATGGTATATTCAGGGTAATTAATGAAATTTTAGAGGCCTAAAAAAATGAAATAAATTATTTGTGCTCATATGAGATCATATTTGACATGATTTAACCATTCAAAGAATACGGTTAGAATTCCACACAAAATAGTGTTGTATTGTAAATATGTAATTAATTGAATATTGATATACTAGTATGATCGAGCATTCGAGCTACCTATTTTTGAGCTGACTTTATGGTTAAAATTGCATGTTCTTATTAATCACAAATTAAGTTTATCTTTACTGGCGATGATGAACTCCTCCAGCTTGCAGTGCATGAGTAACGTGACGCACAACTTAATGTTCATACTTAAATTACGGCCTTTAAGCACTGGGAGTTGCTTCATACTTCATCCATGCGTCACAACATGAATTTCTTACTTCCTAGCTAACTGCCCCCTACTACTACACCCAGCGTGTTTTTGCTAACACATTACATACAAACTCATAATCATTAGTTGATTACGGCGCTATTTTATTAATATCAACTTAACAACAAACTATATGAGTACAAGATTAAATTCGAAAGTTATTTCAAAAAAAAATTCATTTAAGCCTTTTGGGGTTACCAAATAAAAGCAACAAATTTTTAAAGGAAAATTGCTCCCATTAATCCCAACTTTACCCCGTCCGCCCAAATTAATCCCTACTTTGGATTATTCCCCATCACTCCCAACTTTAGGGGGCATGGATTTCTATTGCACCCAAATGTCTTGAAACCGGTTGAAGTGGTCAATTTTGTTGACTTGTGATTAGTTACACACATGTCACATAATGATTGGTTAAAATTAAAAAAAAAAATAAATAAATAAAAATTAAAGATTAAAAAAAATCAAAACCTTCCCACGACAACAACAGCACCCACCCACGGCCAGCGAATACCTTCCCCCGGAGCATCGACCACCGCCCAGACCCCCTTTCTAGCCCTTTTTCTCAGGTCAATCACTTCCTTCTCCTCGAAAGTGAAAGTATCAGTGGTTGCCTTCAGGCATAGGCAGCACCCGATCTGCGCGTTTAAATCTTGTTCAATTGATATCGACCCGAGAGTTGCGTCGAGTAAAGGCGGGTAGTTTAACGGGGAGAGCACGGTGACGCGGAGACATAGGCATTGCGAACAGAGGAGTCGGAATCCCTTAAACGACGGAGTAAAAAGGGGTTGATCTTGGGTAAATGAGGAGAGAGAAAGTTTTTGTGGGTTTGATTAAGGAGAGATAGAGTGGCCGTAGCGATGGTGGTCTAGTTGGTGGCTTTGGGGGTCGGGGATGAGTGGTAGAGGTCGGACGGCTGTATTCGGTGGTTTAGGGGGGTTGGTCGGCCGAATTTCGACAAGTTTGAAGGCGGAGTTAGGGTTCCGGCAGGTTAAAGGGTGGCTAAAACCTCCAAAATTTCTCAAAAAAGCGTGGATATTAGACTTCAATTTTGGAATTTTTTGACTTTTTTTCGCCCGGAAATAAAAATTGCCTAAATGTATACCATGGTCCCTAATACCCTCCGAGAGTCCAATTGGGTGGGTCTAAATGTTTACCATGGTCCCTAATACCCTCCGAGAGTCCAATTGGGTGGGTGGAACCATCCAATTTGCCTTTAAACGGCTAATTTACCGGTTTACAACTTGCACCGATTTCATTAACTCAAACCTACCACGAGCATTTATGACAACAAATAATGATCATTCATGGTTCCAAACGGCATTATATGACCCCGAGATGTATCCCCTAAAATCTCATTTCTTTTCGACATCAGGCGCCGAAACCTTCAAAATTCTAAAAAAGCATGGATATTAGCCTTCAATTTTGGAATTTTTTGACTTTTTTTTGCACGGAAATAAAAATTGCCAAAATAATTACCATGGTTCTCAATACCCTTCGTGAGTCTAATTGAGTGGGTGGAGCCACCCAATTTGCCTTTAAACGACCAATTTACTGGTTACATATTGCACCGATTTCATTAACTCAAGCCTATCACGAACATTTATGACATCATATAATGATCATTTATAATTCCAAACGACATTATATGACCCCGAGATGTATCCCCTAAAATCTCATTTCTTTTTGACACCGGACCCCGAAACCTTCGAAATTTCTAAAAAAACATGGATATTAGCCTTTCATTTTTGAATTTTTTGACTTTTTTTCGCACGGAAATAAAAATTGTCAAAATGTTTACCATGGTCCCTAATGCCCCCTGGGAGTCCAATTGGGTGGGTGGAACTATCCAATTTGTCTTTAAACGACCAATTTACCAGTTTGTAACTTGCAACGATTTTATCAACTCAAACCTCCCACGAACATTTATGACAACAAAAAATGATCATATATGGTTCCAAACGACATTGTATGACCCCAAGATTTATTCCCTAGAATTTCAAGACTTTTCGACACCGTGCCCCGAAAATTCCAAATTTCTCAAAAAGCGTGGATATTCACCTTCAATTTTTGAATTTTTTTACTTTTTTCCCCCGTAAATAAAAATTGCAGAAATGTTTACCATGGTACCAAATACCCTTCGGGGGTCCAATGGGTGGGTGGAACCATCCAATTTGCCTTTAAACGATCAATATACCGATTTACAACTTACACCGATTTCATTAATTTAAGCCTACCACGAACATTTATGACAACATATAATGATCATTTATGGTTCCAAACGACAATAAATGACCCCGAGATTTATCCCATAAAATCTCATTTCTTTTCGACATCGGACCCCGAAACCTTCGAAATTTCTAAAAAAAGCATGGATATTAGCCTTTAATTTTGGAATTTTTTGACTTTTTTCGCATGCAAATAAAAATTGCCAAAATGTTAACCATGGTCCCTAATACCCCCCGGGAGTCCAATTGGGTGGGTGGAACCATCCAATGTGCCTTTAAACGACCAATTTACCGGTTTACAACTTGCACCAATTTCATTAACTCAAACCTACCAGTCTACCACGAACATTTATGACAACAAATAATGATCATATATGGTTCCAAACGACATTATATGACCCCGAGATGTATTCCCTATAAATTCAAGACTTTTAGACACCGAGCCCCAAAGACTTCAAATTTCTCAAAAAGCGTGGATATTCGCCTTTAATTTTTGATTTTTTTTTTACTTTTTTTTCGCCGTTAAATAAAAATTGCCGAAATGTTTACTATGGTACCAAATACCCTCCAGGAGTCCAATTGGGTGGGTGGAACCATCCAATTTGCCTTTAAACGACCAATTTTCCGGTTTACAACTTGCGCCGATTTCATTAACTCAAGCCTACCACAAACATTTATGACCACATATAATGATCATATATGGTTACAAACGGCATTATATGACCCCCAGATGTATTCCCTAAATTCTCAAGACTTTATGACAGTGGGCAACGAAACCTACAAAATTTCTCAAAAAGCGTGGACATTAGCCTTAAATTTTGGAAAATTTTGACTTTTTTTCGCCAGAAAATAAAAATTGACGTAATTTTTACTATGGTCCCTAACACCCTCTTGTAGTCCAATTGGATGGGTGGAACCATCCAATTTGCCTTTAAACGGCTTATTTACCGGTTTATAACTTGTACCGATTTCATTAACTCCAGCCTACTACGAACATTTATAACAACAAATAATGACCATATATGGTTCCAAACGACATTAAATGACCTTGAGATGTATCACCTAAAATTTCAAGATTTTTCGACACCGGGCCCCGAATCCTCCAAAATTTCTCAAAAAACGTGGATATTAGACTTCAATTCTGATATTTTTGACATTTTTTTCTCCCGGAAATAAAAATTGCCGAAATGTTTACCATGATCCCCAATACCGTCCGGGAGTCCCATTGGGTGGGTGGAACCATTCAATTTGCCTTTAAACGACCAATTTACCGGCTTACAACTTGCATCGATTTCATTAACTCAATCCGACCACGAACAATTATGACAACTAATAAAGATCATATATGGTTCCAAACAGCATTATATAACCCCGAGAAGTATCCCCTAAAATTTCAAGACTTTTCGACACCGGGCCATGAAACCTCCAAAATTTCTCAAAAAAGTGGATATTAGTTTTCAATTTTGGAATTTTTTTAACTTTTTTCGCCCGTAAATAAAAATTGCTGAAATGTTTACCATGATCCCTAATACCCTCCGGGAGTCTATCCGGGAGGGTTGGTGGAACCATCCAATTTTCCTTTAAACGCCAATTTAATTACCGATTTACAACTTGCACGGATTTCATTAACTCATGCCTACTACGAACATTTATGACAACATATAATGATCATATATGGTTCCAAATGGCCTTATATGACCCTGAGATGTATCCCCTAAAATATTAATATTTTTCTTCACCGGGCCCCGAAACCTCTAACATTTCTCAAAAAGCGTGGATAGCCTTCAATTTTGAAAATTTTTGATTTTTTTTTCGCCCGAAAATAAAAATTGCCGAAATGTTTACCATGATCCCTAATACCGTCCGGGAGTCTAATTGGATGGGTGGAACCATCTAATTTGCCTTTAAATGACCAATTTACCGGTTTACAACTTGCACCTATTTCATTAATTCAAGCCTACCACGAACATTTATGACAACAAATAATGATAATATATGGTTCCAAACGGCATTATATGAACCCGAGACGTATCCCATATTATTTCAAGACTTTTCGGCACTGGGCCCCGAAACCTCAAAAATTTCTCAAAAAGGGTGTATATTAGCCTTCAATTTTTGAATTTTTTGACTTTTTTATCGCTCGGAAATAAAAATTGCCGAAATGTTTACCATGATCCCTAATACCCTCCAGGAGTCCGATTGGGTGTGTGGAACCATTCAATTTGCCTTTAAATGGCCAATTTACTAGTTTACAACTTGCACCGTTTTACCGGTTTACAACGACCAATTTAATTAACTTGCACCGAACCCGACTTGAACCGAAATTGATCCAAACCCGTTTTAATCCATCAAAACCTGAATTTAACCCGACTTTTTACTAACCTGACCTGAATTCAACCCTATCCGTTCCTAACCCGACCCGAATTTAACCTAACCTGTTACAAACCCGACCATAAATCAACCCGACTTGTTATTGACCTGACCCAAATTCAACCAGACTTGTTATTGACCCGACCCGGATTTTACCTTACATATTACTTACCCAACCCAAAAATTCAACCCAATCAATTACTAACTCGACCCGAAATTAACACGACTTGTTATTGTTCCGACCTAAATTCAACCCAAATTGTTCCTGACCCGATTTTCAAATCACCTTAAATGCAATTTATACCACCTTATTATTGTTGATCAAAGCATTTTGTCTTGGGAGACCAAGTCGGTCCAGGCCAGCAAAAGAAAGGATCATCATCTTCAAATTTATGAGTTAAATATAATACTAGTATAGTAGTATATATATTTGTTGTATGATTAAAGGAGATAGGTATCTTCCTAAATTATAGATTATGGTTCCCTAATATATTGTCATATATATTACAGTCAAAGGAAATAATTAGCTTGATAAAAATGATAATTATCTACTTATAGTTAAATTAGTTGAACCCGAATATGACATGACTTGAAAATAACCCGACCTGATTATAACCTGCAAATTATTGACTTGAACATAACCCGTCTTGAATCCGAGAATGACCCAACTTGGAAATGACCCAACTTGATTATAATCCGCAAATTATTGACTTGAACTGAACCCGACTTGAACCCGAGAATGACCCGGCCTGATTATAATCTGCAAATTATTTCAACCAAACCTGACTCAAACCCGAGAATGACCCGACTTGATTCTAACTCGCAAATTATTGACTTGAACCGAACCCGACTCGAACCCGAGAATTAACCTAACCCATTTTAACCCGTGAAAACCCGAATTAAACCCGACCCGAATGTAACCCGACCTGTTATTAACCCGACCCAAACCCGATAAGAAGTATGACCCGACGTGACCCGACTCAAGCATGACTTAACCCAAACCCGACCCGCATTGGTTATGGAATTAATCCAAATTGACCCAACCCCAGTTGACCCGACCCACTCTTACCCGACCCAAACCTGACCCATTTACCTGAATTGACAACTTTAGGGGATAGGGACAGGATGGCTGGGTTTTGGTTTCAGGTTATTTTTTTGTAAATTTTTTTTTTTTTTAAATTTTGTTTGGACCCATCACGTGTGGACACGTGTCTAAGTAATTTGCAATATCAGGTTAGATTACCTGTTGGCTGCAATTGAAATTGATCCCCCCCCCCTAAAGTTGTGAGTGATGGGGAATAATTCAAAATAGGGATTAATTTGGACAGACAAGATAAAGTTCAGATTAATGGGAGCAATTTTTCCATTTTTAAATATATCTAACTATTTTTATCTCAAATTTATCGGTAGTAATAAATCTGGAAATTTGAGGGGTGCTAAGGCTCCTGGCGGTCCCCTTATGTTCCACCTATGTATAAGTACTCTATATTATTTTATCATGTACTTCCTCCGTTCTTTATTACTTGACCCGCTTTGACTTTTACACTATTCACCACCCCTCCTTTGACCGTCTTTTGTGAATATTTTGTAAGGAAAAATATATTCATGTATGATCTTTTTGGATTCGTCTCAATAAGTACTATCATAATATGTAACTTTTATAATTTTTGCTTAAGGAGAATTTAAGTTATTGATCGTTAAAGTTTTGCATTGGCAAGCGTGATAAAAGAAACAGGTAAAGTAAAAAAGAACCGAGGAAGTACATACATTCAGCAACTTTTGTTGTGATCTTAACCGTTTAACTTTTAATTTATGTTTTTACTCTGTTAAGAGGTCTACACTGATCTATTAATCTTACTCGTGCTAATTAACTTGTTCCAACGAACTTATTATGCTACAAAGGCTAAAGCAAAAAGATTGTAACAATATGGAGTAATGAAAAAGCAAAAAAGAGAATAAAAACAAGAGTTAAATTAGCTTGATAAACGGCTGCAATCAAGGCTAGATAGTGTTAAAATCAATGGAAAGTTAAAACATGAAAAATCCTGGGCATATAAGGAGAGCAGATTATCGGACGGTAGTTAGAGTAGAGAGGTGAGCAAGTAGTGGCAGACAAGTGTTCATTTGTAGTACTATGCTATTGCTGCTTACTTTGGATAAATCATTAACGCATTCTATTTTTCCGGCGGCCCCACCCACCTTCCACAACTTTGATTAATTGAATGGAGTACAAAGTTGCATTAATAGAAAATAAATATCTATGTTAAATTCTTAGTAGGTTTAGAATTAATTAAAGATAATTTAGATATAATAGTTTCCATAATAGTTATTTCATATCTTACAAATAGTTTTAAGCTCGTGAGTTATCTACTGTACTTAAATTCTTGTCATTCTCCAAACACCTTAGGATTAAATTCCAACTTTAATTGATTTTCTTTGACAATGTTTTTTAATCCATTGTTATTTGTTAGTAATGGGATATATTTCTTTTATAGGTGGTGAGTAGTGGGATAAGTATTACTTTTAATAGATATAATGGGTAAAAGGTAAGGTGAGAGAAATAAATAAAAGTATAAAATTGAGTGTGTTCATGCTATTCATTTGAAGAAAGAGTGGCTTATCGATTTAAAAAGAGCAAGTTATATTATAAGAAAAATGTGTCAACTTGACAAATTAGAGAGAAATATAAAATAGAATGGCTTTTGTATTGCTTAATTATTATTCATCAATAGGTTGAGTATTTATACAAAACCTATGCTCATAAGATAGAAAACAATCTTCCCAAAAGATATACCATATATCCTAATGATATATTCACTAAATAATATCTTAACATATAATAAACCTAAATATATTATTCCCTGAATGATATCTACGGAAAATATATCATACATATATTTTCCGATATCTCATATCTCTAACACAACTAAATAAGAATGATTTTATTTATAATTGAATTATTGGGCAGTCATAAAAGATGCATGCTTAATAATGAGTAAGGGCCTCTTCAGATTATTTTTAGTTCAGTTCTTAATTTTCTTGTCTCATAAAATATTCAGTTCAGTTAAGCTCTAATAAGTTTAGTTCAGTTCAGTCAATCAGAATAGGCCCTAACACTATTTTTTTTTCCCATTTTTTTTTAATAATAATTGTAACTGTTTCTCAAATTATTTCTGTATGTTCTACAATACTCTCTCCAATTTTGGTAAAAATAGTCTACATATTTTCACCATCCACGGATAATAATCATCAACATTAAAAGTACCTTCGCTCCCTATAAGAACTCAATCTTTGTAGTGCAGTCTTCATATATATTAAAATAGTTACTATAATGATCATAAATATATTAATTGTGTTTATTAGTTGATTAAGCCATTCGTTTATATCATCTGAATTATTACTCTATAAAATCTTTATTAAATAATGTATAGGAAGATAAGTAGGTTTTGGGATGACTCAGCTAGCTTTTTTTTTTTTTTTTTTTTCCTCTTTTCTTCTTCTTCTTAATGATCAAGGTGTGTGTGAGAGTGCGAGTGCGACGTACCCCTCCAAGGGTCCAACCCCACGAAGAAATTAAAGAAGCTCATCACACACCAAAGCAATCAATGATCATAGCACTAGGTGGATATGGAATTTAGCGTCATAATAGTAACATTCCTTAATTACAGGGATAAAGAAGTACCCTATTGTCTTTTTCAATGATTTTAACACATTTAAGTCTATATCAACTAATTATTCGATTATATAACCTAATAATTCAATGGCATTGCCCTCCATGGTTATCAAATTATTGTACACCTTGTTGATAAAATTGATTTAAAATATATCACGTTAATTGTAATAAATGAGTATTATTTGTGAGACATAAATTTATTTTGTTACATACTACACTTATTTTAAAAAAAAGCTTTAAATAAGATAATAATAAATTAATACGGAGTAATACTTAATTTGGAATCAAAAGAGGAAAAGCAAACATAAGCATAGTTGCATAAAGTGTTTTTACACTTATTACAATATTTATCTTATACATCTATACAGGGTGTAATGTACTACGATCCCTAATAAGTCAACATGAACGTTTCATTTCATTTAAGGTTACATCTGAAAGTAGAAAATACAATCTAAGGGCTTAATTGGCTTTCTATTAGTCAATGAAAATATGTCAAAGTAGCCGTTAGTTTATTGCAGTAACGTGGGCATGTTCATGTGCAATTGTGCAAATATGGGCGATACCATAAAAGACATAGGTAGTAGGGTTCTTTGCTAATTAATCCCCTAGTTTGTTGTCAGAGTGCGCGCATTTAGCCGTTAATTTAACTAATGTCTTGATAAAGATAACTAATCACTCTATAACTTTAATTACAGTTTAATTTGGCATTTCCATAATCTAATTCAGTTCAGATGCTTGAAAACGACTTTTTCTGAACGCCATTGCTGGACCTGCAGTGTTGTACTGATAATAGCACACTATTGCCCGGAACTATATAGCACAGACGTAAGTGTAAATGCTTATTAAGAGCTTTATCAGCTTCTCAAGAATGAATGTTACACGAAATAAATGATAGGAGGGCAAAGCTCTTTCAGTTTCTTCAAGCAATCGATTCAATTTCCCTCCATGCGTGCCGGGAGCCTATCAGTTCCTGTCTATTTACAGTATTTCTTGAACCAAACTCCAATATTTAGGAAGCTTTCAAAGTCGGATTGCGGTCTGCAATGAAGACAAGGAGGGTCAGGAGTTACTATTGACAAAAAGCATGCACCTTTAGAAGTTCATAAACTTAACACAAACTTGTTTCGGGCTCAGTCAGACAGTCACCCAACATTTCATAAATGTCACCCCTATTTTGTCATCCCAAATCACATACGAAGTACTGCACAAAGGGTGGACTTACATGTGATTAGGGAAGACATTTATTAATTTACACCCTTTGTATACAAGATATATGACAGGTTGCTTACTTGTCAATTGCGTGAATATCTTCCGGAAACACAATTATCTTGACTTCAACTCCTCTTTCCTTCAATGCCTGTGCATACTGTACTTGTACAAAAAGCAACATGTCATTCTTTTAATGTTTTAACATTAGAATTGAGCGAGGGCATGATTGAAGAGCATCCCAGAGCAAAAACAGAAAACAAATCAAGCACAGTTTAAATGTCTTAAAAATATAGCTTGGAGCAGATTGCCGGAACTCAGAAGTTTGTACAATTACAGGAGCAGATTCTCTGCTTGGACTAATCTTATGCCAAAAGTTATTGCCAAGTTATGTTGCAACTGATGTTTGATCATATTGACAAACAATTCCTTCAATAAACACCCATAGTACAACCATGAGAATTCTGATTCTAACATAGCCACAGCTCATACGAATAATTGCATAAAAATAGGTGCTAAAGAACAATTAAGGCAATGAACAAAGCATGTTACCTCTAATCCATTGCTGGATGGAACTCGGAGGTCCTTAGCACCTATAAGGAATATAATGGGCGTTTTGACCTGCAAGATAGTTCGTATAGACATCAATTCAGATTTTTTTCTTATGAGGGGCAAAAATGTACAGAATTGATATGTAAAAGCAGTTATTCATAGGGAGTAATTTGCAATGTTTACTCCCAAAGCTACAGATTGATCATTATACCATTGAAATGTAATTGATATATCATACATAGTACATGCAAGGCACTTGATGAAAGGACTTGTGGATTGTCATTTTTCAAAATTTCAGTCACCATGTTAGCAATGCTTTTTTGAAGATCATTTACCTTGTTGACATGCGCAATGGGAGACTTGTCATAAAGGACACTTAAATGTTCCTTTGAGGGTGCACTAGTAAAGTGCGCTATTCCCTCTTTCCCAAATGACTCCACAAAACACCAGTCGGGGATATCACTAGTACTGACCATCGAAACGAGGTTACATACAGGATTCCTGGCTGCTGCAGCAGCAAACTTTTCAGGAGCCTGCAACAAGTAAACACCACACACAAGGCAGCACAATGTCACAAATCTGTATTTCAGTCACAAGGAAAGCCAGGGGACAAAAAATTCAAATGCCTATAAATTTCATAGAGAAACAAATCAGGGCATCATCCCAGTGCCTCTCAGAACATCCTGCCTACACAGGTCATGAGAATTAAGAAGTGGGTTCTTAAGCTTAGCCCTTGCAAAAAGAGAGGCTCTTCAAAAAAAATATATATATAAGTATAAATGGGTTCGAGATTATTGTTGGGAATATTAAGCCTTGGAAAGAAGGGAAATAGAGGGGAAGGGGGGGGGGGGGGCAACACCTGTCCAATGAGATGGGTGGTCAGAAAGCCACCATGAGAACCACCCAGAACAGTGATTTTAGAGGGGTCCACTAATTTTAAATCAATAGCGTAGTCTATTGCTGTGAGCACATCACCAACATCCTGCATCAAATACGGAATAATAAGGCCAAACACAATACAGTAGGCCAAACTCAAATATGATAAACATAAACTGGACAGTTGCCAGCACCTGAAATCCTATTTTCCCGGGAAGAGACTGTAGCGCTTCTTCTCCAAACCCTAACGAGCCTCTGTTATACAACACCAAGAAAGTATAAAAACAAATATCCCTGGAACTACTTAATAAGTATAAATTAAAATTTTGCAAAATCTAATGTCTACCTAGAGTTTATCAAAGTGCAGTAGTGATGTATTGCAATACAAACACTACTTTCCCAGCTCATATTATTTGGTATTCAGGTTTCTCATACAAAGCCAAGATGAGCATTCTATAACTTTTTACCTCTACCACAAAACTCGATGATAGCGTCGCACTATCATCTATTGCATAAAATATCTTATGGTAACTGCTGTAGCTCAATTTTATAAATACTTAGATGATTGTACTCATGCCTTACCTATAATTAACAATTAGTAAGTTATAACCAATTGAAGAGAGGAATGCCAATGACTTAGAGAAGCCCGTTGTTGAGACAGTGTGTGGCCCCCCATGAAGAACTACAATCAATGGGTTACAGGAGTCACTTTTCTCTCTTTTGGCAGACACAAATATGGCTTCAATAGGTTTGGAAGCACCTGAAAAAACAGAACCAGCATTTAAATTATTGGGATAAATAACAAGAGCCATGACCAAATCAAAATGTTAAAAAAAAAAAGCACAAAACGAGAAAAAAACTAAGCAAAAGATGAGTTACAATCCCAACAAAGCATAGCAGTATCACTTTACTTGTCTGCTTCACTTTAATAAGCGAACTAGGGGCAACTACAGAACTTGGCACTTCCTAAGTTTAATTTGATCAAAAACTGAAATTTCATCCTAAACAAATCACTCCTATAGTTCTATCATAGTATCAAGGAATAACCACTAGATTATCAACTATCAAGTTTAATGATAAGCACCATAAACCTCGCAGGTTTCTGATTGGGATGTTTGAGAGTAGTAGCTTGGTCAAACAACAAAGGAAAATTGACTACTGAATAAATGAGTCCAAAAAATTTGGAGAATAAGTACAATTAACATTTAATCAATAAAAAGTTAGCAACAAAGTCTCTCATAAGGAACAGAGCAAACTTAACAGCTAAGCACTACTATGCAGCTTCAGCTTTAATTAGTCATTTCATAAGGTATTTGATAGCTCGTGTAATTTTTTAAAACTTTGGGGGGGGGGAGGTTATTTCGGCTAAAGATAAAAGGAGGTCTGTACTTGAATTTTGAAGCTACATATTCAAGAAGCAAGGGCATGTTTTCATTTTAACAAGACATTCAAAAGCTACCTTCGGAAGAGTTCCCTGATCCGTCCCTCACAGGAACCTTCATAATGCTGAACTGAAGGGAAGACAACAAGGATTCGACCTGCAATCACAATTAATTACTCATTAATAGTGCTGTACACACTTCCTAGTCATGCAAGTGCAGAAATGAATGCATCAAAATAAACAGTGAACCTCCTTAGAGCATCTGAAAGCAAGGCCAGATACATCTTGCCAACTCCATGAAGCACTTGTTGAAGATTCTTTAAGAAGCGAACCATATTTGATTTCTGGAACCTCTACTGGGCTGCTACAAACTGAAATTACTCTCAAAGCTAAGAACTGAGGAAAAAAAGTGCATTCACACAACGAAAAAAAAGATGAAGAAAGAGTAATGGACATACTAGCAATGATATTATCTTCTTCAAGGGAGAGAAGATTCCATGAAGATGTAGAATCATGGGGTGTTAAGCGCAATACATTACCACTGTAAAATGAAAGTTATATATGAGGTAATCAATCAGTAGAAAAGAATTAGCAGTGAGACTTGACACATGAAACCTTTTGCTACCTCAGTATATCCACGGAAAGTATAACTTGGGTACTTCCCCATATGGAAGATAAAATGACAGTACGCCCATCAGAGAGCCATGGGTTCGTCAGGAAGCTGGAGCAATATAGCCCAGGGAAGCAACCATCCCCAGGACACATCACAACAGGAACCTACATTGTGAGAAGAAGCACGAAAACACACTCAGATAAGAGGAACAAAGCTCACCGATTTCTTTTCTAATTTTGAAAGCAATTTTATATTGCAATTTGTTGACTTTATATACCATTCCATTGTAAATAGATGAATATCATAAATACAATGTGGTTTTAGAATTGTATATGATATTTTTATGCTCTAATGGAAAATTATATCAGCTGTCCATAACATGCCATTGTAACTAACACTACCAATCTACCATATAAGTACGAAGTATATGGTTGTATACCCTATGATAGTATGGTACCATGTACATATAATTGGACCTGGCTAATAACTTAATCCTAATAGTGGGCTAGTAGACTGTGATTTCAAGATTTTTACTGTAAATTAATTGAATGAATTTTTTCCTGAAATAACCATTATTTATTTCTTAAGTTTCAAAATTATTATTATTATATGAAGCATTTACATACATTGCTTTTGTTGCACGATAAATTAATCATACGTAGGATTTTGAAGCATAGATTTTACAAGTTTTACTTATTTGTTGACTATTCACACACTACGACTGATACTTTATTAATGTTGTCCCGAATCAATTACATTCTAGAAGTTTTGTTTATTAAAATGTATTTGTTTCTTAATTAGTTTTATTATGGTGGTTTAAAAAAGGGATATTCCTAGTAGAATAAACAACATTTAGTTATATTCGTAGTAGAATAATCTAAGATTTGGGATATATTGACTAATCCATTTAATTTGGTCACCATGACTTCGATAATTTTAATACATGTGATTCGGTCTTAAACTATATTAAGTTTCTTGGTTCATGTGAAATTGAAGGACCTCTATAGTTCTATACCCCCCCTAAGAAAGGTAACAAGGTCTAGGTAAGACAAAGCATCTTAAGAAATGATAACAAAAGGTGGCTTAAGGCATATATGAGATGGTTCTGAGAACCAAGTAGGCCTCTTGGGGCTCGTTGGGAACCAAGGAAGCATCTCGAAACATAATCTTGGAAGGTAAATAAAATGTTCTCTAGAGGCCAAATTTGAAGACACACGAAATCTGACCATTTAATTCAGGAGCTTTTGGGACCTAGTGTCGAAAACTCAAGAGATAGTAGAAGATGCATCTTGGGTTCATGGAAAATTGGAACCATATACAACCAATAGTTGGTCCCATAAAAGCCGTGGTGGTCTTGGGTTAATGAAGAGAGGCGTTTATGTAAACAGCTAAATTGACAATTAAAAAGCAAAATGAATGATTCTAACCACCCAAATGACTTCTCAGAGTGTTGTGGGATCCATGGATAGCACCCTGACCGATTTCCTTTCCGGGCCAAAAAAAGTAAACAATCGCCCAAATCGGAAGGCTATAATCCACGCTTTAAGACCAATTTCGGGAAATTTTCCCAAAATTGAATTGAACATGTGGAGTGTCCCCCGAGATCATATAAGTTGTTTTGAACCATAACATGACAAATAACGAGTCTATAAAGTCCCGAGAATGAGTTTGGTTCAATTATGTGGTTATTTCGAACTTATGTTGCAATGGTAATAAAGAGTTCAAGGAGATGGTTCATTGGTTCTAATTATCAACTTAGCACCCCACGTTCCTATTAAAGAGTCATGAACCCTTCATTGGGTTATCATTTATACCCACACCATTCATTACTAACTATACCATTATGTTGTTGGTGCACTGGGTTGTTTATATATACTATTATATTGGTATTTATTACTTTACAATAATAATGTTGACTTTGGTTAATTGCTTACTATTATTCATAATAAAATGAAATATTATTTAGATGTCAAAGTATCCGCAACGTACGGAACATTATCTCACGGTGGCAACAAAAATCTCACAGGGATGGCATAGCCTAATAATTTGTATTTCGGAAGTTGAGACTTGGAAGAATGGAGGATGATTAAAAAAAAAAAAAAATCATTACTAAAATTTGAAATTCAAATTATAATTTTTCTAATAGTAAAGCTCTAAAATATGTTTTAAAAAAAATTCTCTACAGTTTATAAAAATTGAGGCATTAAGGTCTATATGCATATCAGTGTTAATGATCAGATACAAGTATTTGACATGTAATAAATCAACTTAAATAAATAAGTATACAAAGTACTTAGCATACATTGCATATATTACACCTCACACGCAAGATAGCAAAAATAAGGATGGTAAGAGACTAGAAGGAAGTTAAAATTTCAATGCACACCATTACCTTTTCTAATTTTAAAAAATCAATTATATACTGTAATTTGTTGACTTTGTATACCCTTCAGTTGTAAATAGATGACGTTATCATATATACATTGCGGTCTTCTATGTTACTCGGACTCTTTCATTTACCTCACGTGTCCGTGTCGACACGACACGTGTCGGACACCGACACCGACACTTGGACACTTCATTTTTAACTAAAAACACAACTTTTTCCAAGAAAATGGACGAGTCCCATAATATTTTTTATGCTCTAATGGAAAGTAATTAATACCATGACACTCACCCTGAGATTCTTTCACAACACTTGGAAAAAACACAAAAGAGAAAATGGAAAGCGGTTCATATGAAACAATTCTAAGAATAAATTTATATGAAAGACCATCTCATAAAAAAGGAAAAATTAATAGGAAAGGTCCCAGCTATTAGCATTCTTCTTTAAAAGGGTCAAACTATTGATTGACTCATGACAATCCCAACTATGGGGTGCTCCTTCCAAAACGGTCCTTGACCTGTTTATGACCGATTAAGCAGGTTATTGACACCACATGTCACGAATCAATTGGCTACTGTTTTAATGTATTATTATTATTATTATTTAAAATGTTCTCCCCCCATTCTACCTACTTGACCCGTTACACGGCCACCAAGCCATCAATCTCTGCACCGACAACCGCACACGAACGGATGGACCCGTAACCACCTGTTGCTGCAACTTCACTCCTCTCCCACTAGAACCCAAGCCATACTCTAAAAGCAACCTCACTTCCTAAACCCAGCCACCATCATAGATCATCCTATACACTAGCCACCTTTCTACTTTTGCGATCTCTTCCTCTCAAGTTGAACTGTGTAGGAACGTGGGTGGTGGTGAGCAAGGATAGGTGGGCGATATTGTGGGAAGTGGTGAGCAGGAGACAGGTGGGCTTGGGTCTAGTTGGATGGGCTGATGGGCGGTGTCTAGTGGTTGGAGATGGCGTGGGCTAGGTGGAGAAAGAAGGGGTTAATTAATTAGATTTTTTAAAAATGAATGATTGCAACACGTGGCAATATTTACCGGTTACCCAGTCATAACAGGTCAAGGACCATTTTTGGAAGAACCCCTGATAGTTAGGACTGTTGTGGATTAATCAATAGTTTGACCCTTTTAAAGAAGAATGCTAATAGTTGGGACCTTTCTTGTTATTTTTTTCCCATAAAAAATTTAACATTGCAAAATAGTACACCTCACCACATCAACAATTTTGGAGGATAAATTTAGATTTCCATCGGTGGGCCAATCTATACGATGTAGTGAATTTGTAGCTAAATGTGCTCCTGAGTCAATAGAAGCTTCGGCAGACAAGAAGATAAGGAATTTGCCATCAGGACTGAAAAGATAAGGGAAAAAAAATAAATCACATAAATCTCAAGATTATAGGTAGTCAGTAAATTTTTGGTTCTGCAAGAGGCTAGCTTGACATTCAAATCAAAACCACCCTTGCCCTAACGCTTATAATTAACAAAAACCAGAGAGCAAACTGAAAATGTGTATACAATTTCATATACATATTTTCACAGAAATCACATTTTGATTATAAAAAGAGATACAATCAAGAGTTGATAAAGCATTCTAACAACTGCATATGTCAAAGTCTAGCTCATTAAATTCTTGAATTTTCTCACACAAAGCATTCCATTGAACGCTTGAATGCTTGATAGTTGATACACAAATCATACCTGAACATAGGGGAGAATGCACTATTAATTCCCTGAGTCAATATCACCACCCCCGAGTCTTTGTTGCATCTGTGATACATGAACAAACTACGTCAAATCAAGTGCAGATACATGTACCAGCTCAACTTATGTAATGATTAAGAAAGGAAGTCAGGTGTAAAAAATAGGGGGCAGATTACTGAACAGATAGATAGAAGGCAACTCACCTATGATCAGCATCATCACCTGCTAACTCATTGAATGGACTGCAGGCAGCATACATAGCACATGGCCTATTATAGCAGTACTTCATGCCAAGTTTTCTTGAATCTGATGACCACCCAACAAAGATCAATATTTGTTGTGAGACTTTTGATGATGGAGCCCATACAGCTTGACCAACGCTCAATGAATTTTTAATCCCTTCAACGGCACGTACCTCACCGCTGCATAACATTATAAATAACCAACATTTTAGATAAACCACATTATGATAAAGAATGCACACATTTTTCCCTCATCTAACTCAGAAGGTGATGCAGAACCTGTCAACATTGATGACAAAGAGTGTAGGCCTCCTTTTATTCGCATACGTTTCCCCCCATCCCTCTTCCCAATCCCCGAGGGCTTTCCAGCTGTTACAATCCTTATCATTGGAACTTTCACTATTGTAACCATATGTATTGAAGATTGGTTTAGGAGGGGAAGGCTCTTCAGCAACATATGCAATAAGTGTTTCATCAGAATTCCAGGAAACACGTTCAAACCTGGTAGACAGAAACAATAGGGAGAAAAAAAAAAAGGATTACTGCTTCAGCATCAGGAAAATTACGAGAAAATAAAAGCTAAAAGTAATAGGAAAAATATATATCAAGACCGAAAATGTAGTAAATGCCATAATCTATGTGAAATGAACTTAGAGGTAAAAATGTGAGGATCAACCATTACCATCCATCAGAGTAGACTGAACCATGAGTAGATTGGGGGATATGAAACTCCTTCTCCAAGGCTGAAGGGCCCCATATTTCAAATTTGGTGGGAGAATCATTCTCAGGGTTTCGAACCATAAGAAGCTTTGAACCCGATGGTGAAGGCACCATTAATGATACCCCTGACAGCTCCAAGGGGAAGGGGGACCATTCGAAATTGATGGGCTTGTTTCCATCCTTTCTTATATAAGCAGATATCAAAGACTTTCTCGACTTATTTGCCAATAGATTTGACTGGTTAATAGAAAACATTGCTTTGGAATCCTTGCCTGCACAAGTTTATGGGATCAAAGGACAACTTTACTACAGATATTAGTATGTTCTGAAACGATTAATAAATCAGCCATTGTCCTGTCAAGACCAAATAATGAAAATTGAAGTTGCTTGTACCTGTATTTGATTTGAACACCCAGGCTTTGTTAATGCTAGGAATGCTAGTAAATTGTAAAAGCAATTTCGACAGAGAATCATATTCTTCAACCATGGTTGAGTCCAAGCCCAATGGCAACTCCTTTGAAGGTTCAGCTCCAGAAACATCCATTGCTGAGACGATTGACAACTTTTTGCTACAATTGATTATAAACGATAAAACCATAAGATAGGCAACAAAATGCACCTTAAACGTTTTTCAAATACTGTAAATTTGAAGGTACAAAATGTCAAAAATGCACGAATGAGGGAGGGTATCTTTACAAAGTTCACATCTTGTACAAGAAAACAATCAACCACATCAGTCCAGGCCTTTATCTACACCATGAATGAGGCTGAATACCAACTACCAAGGGCTGTTTGCTTGTTACCCCGGTATCCTCTAATCGTCTTGTTCTTTCTACCCAAATTAGATACTTCTATACTAAAGCAATCTTGGCGAGGGAAACTCCCAGTAAGATAATCTTCATTGCTACAATTTATTTTGCACACTTTTTAATTTACTAGTATAACTTTAGTCCGGGAAAATCCTAACAATATGACAGAAAGTACTTATCCATTGAAAAAACTGATTAAGACAAACTTGGGTCAATGTTATCAAGCAAAACAGACCAATTAAAACTAACCCTCTTATACCCTAACTGGGTGTATCAATGCCTACTATGTTCTCAACCTTTGAACAAACCCAAAACAAACTCTGAGTCGAACCAATCAAGCTAAACAGACCAGTTATGCTAATATTTAATGTGTAATCACCCAGTGTCAATTCCAATTTTCAGTTGGAAATAATCTGACGTTTCCACCCAAGATCACCTT
This sequence comes from Chenopodium album, assembly GCF_948465745.1. Lineage (NCBI taxonomy): Eukaryota > Viridiplantae > Streptophyta > Magnoliopsida > Caryophyllales > Amaranthaceae > Chenopodium > Chenopodium album. Next base: position 70,178,197 of record NC_137842.1, on the reverse strand, counting down.
GTTAATCAGAAACATCCACTCATTCTTATCATTCAAAATCAATTGAAAGAATTGCTAAGAAAAATAAAACAATTATGCAAATTAACCAACACAAGAATTAAAAGATGCAGAATTTATGGGCATATATAATCCAATACAAATTAATCAAAATCAGAAAGTTGGACCCTTTGATTGTCAAAACAGTTAGCAAAGCACAGATAATATTCATATCAAGGAACACAATCGAACTAAAACAAAAAAAAAAGTCAAAACAGTAATCAGTAGTTAAATAGTTAAGTGAAGTGGGGTCAACACTGTGCAGTGAACAAAGAAAAAAGAAAGTAAAAGAAGAACTTACAATGAAGAACGAGGAAGAGTGATTGAAGACTGAGAGTAAGAAAAGGAAAAGGGTGGAAATAGGGAACCCAATTTCAATGGATACAAATTCAAGTACCCACTTTTGATTGAGGATGCGGAAGCGATATATCTTGTCATTCGATGCTTCCCATATCAGAAGATTCTATTGTGCTGCACCTATCTACTTGTATGTTACAACTTACAAGTTACAAGTAAATTTCCGAGGGCAAAGAGAATAGAGAGACATGAGGGGTAGACGAAATTTAATCTTAGTTTTTTTTGGGTAATATTAACTTTTCTTTGAACAAGACCTTTTATGGGTCGATATCAAGGTGGAAAAAAAAAAGCCAACAAGGCCTGCAAAGGTGGTAATGGGCTAATGGCTACGACCCGACTTTGTAGTCCAATATTGGGTTGGACTTAATTGAGAGTCAAGTATCTTATATAGAGCTGTCAAAAGTTGATCCGATTCGAAATACCGACTCAAACCCGCTTATTAACCAACCTATTTGAACCCGAAAAAATGGTGACCCAAACCCGACCCGACCCGACCTAAAACAAACCCTAAACCCGAATTGACCCGAGCTCGAACATGAACTGACCTGGAGATGACCCGACCCGAATGTAACCCGTAAATTATTGACCTGAACCAAACCCGACTTGAACCGAATGACCCAAACTCGTTTTAACCCGTCAAAACCCAAATTTAACCCGACTTGTTACTAACCTGACCTGAATTCAACCCGACCCGTACCTAACCCGACCCGAATTTAACCCAACCTGTTACAAACCCGACCCGAAATCAACCCGACTTGTTATTGACCTGACCCAAATTCAACCCGACTTGTTATTGACCCGACTCAAATTTTACCAGACCTATTACTAACCCGACCCAAAAATTCAACCCGATTTGTTACTAACCCAACTCGAAATCAACACGACTTGTTATTGACCCGACCTAAATTCAACCCAAATTGTTCCTGATCCGATTTCAAATTACCTTAAATGCAATTTAGACCACCTTATTATTGTTGATCAAAACATTTTGTCTAGAGAGACTAAATCGGTCCAGGACAGCAAAAGAAAGGAGCATCATCCTCAAGCTTACCACGAACATTTATAACAACAAATAATGATCATATATGATTCCCAACGGCGTTATATGACCCTGAGATATATCTCCTAGAATTTCAAGACTTTCGACACTGGGCTTGAAACCTCAAAAATTTCTCAAAAAGCGTGGATATTAGCCTTCAATTTTGGAATTTTTTGACATTTTTTCGTCCGGATATAAAAATTGCCAAAATGTTTACCATGGTCCCAAATACCCTCCGAGAGTCCAATTGGGTGGATGGAACCATCCAATTTGCCTTTAAACGACCAATTTACCGATTTACAACTTACACCGATTTGATTAATTCAACCCTACCACGAACATTTATGACAACAAATAATGATCATACATGGTTCCAAACGACATTATATGACCCCGAGATGTATTCCCTAGAATTTCAAGACTTTTCGACACCGGGACCCGAAGACTCCAAAAATTCTCAAGAAGCGTGGATATAGTCTTCAATTTTTGAATTTTTTAGCTTTTTTCGCCCGTAAATAAAAATTGCCGAAATGTTTACCATGGTCTCTAATGCCCTCCGGGAGTCCAATTGGGTGGGTGAAACCATCCAATTTGCCTTTAAACGACTAATTTACCAGTTTACAACTTACGCCAATTTCATTAACTCAAGCCTACCACAAACATTTATGACAACTTATAATGATAATACGTAGTATATGGTTCCAAACGACATTATATGACCCCGAGATGTATCCCCTAAAATCTAAAGGCTTTTCGACACCGGGCCCCGAAACCTCCAAAATTACTCGAAAACCGTGTATATTAGCCTTCAATTTTGGAATTTTTTGACATTTTTTCGCCCAAAAATAAAAATTGCCAAAATGTTTACCATGGTCCCTAATACCCTCCGGGAATCCAATTGGGTGGGTGAAACCATCCTATTTGCCTTTAAATGGTCAGTTTACCGGTTTACAACTTTTACTAATTAAATTAACCCAAGTCCACTACGAACATTTATGATAACATATAATGATCATATATGGTTCCAAACGACATTATATGCCCCTGAGATGTATCCCCTTAAATCTCATTTCTTTTCGACACCAGCCCCGAAACCTTAAAAATTTCTCAAAAAGCGTGGATATTAGCCTTCAATTTTGGAATTTTTTGAATTTTTTTCACCCATATATAAAAATTTCCGAAATGTTTACTATGGTCCCTAATACCCTCCGGGAGTCCAATTGGGTGGTTGGAATAACCAATTTGCCTTTAAACGACCAATTTACTGATTTACAACTTGCACTGATTTCATTAATTCAAGCTTACCACGAACATTTATGACAACATATAATGATCATATATGGTTCTAAACTGCATTATAGGACCCCAAGATGTATCTTCTAAAATCTCAATCCTTTTCGACACTAGGCCCCAAAACCTCCAAAATTTTCTCAAAAACGTGGATAGCATTCAACTTTGGAATTTTTTGACTTTTTTCGCCAGGAAATAAAAATTGTCGAAATGTTTATCATGGTCCCTAATACCCTACGAGAGTCCAATTGGGTGGGTGGAACCATCCAATTTGCCTTTAAACTACCAATTTACCAGTTTACAACTTGCATTGATTTCATTAACTCAAGCCTACCACGAACATTTAAGACAATATATAATGATCATTTATGGTTCCAAACGCCATTATATGACCCCGAGATGTATCCCCTAAAATCTCATTTCTTTTCGACACTAGGCCCAATACCTTCGAAATTTCTAAAAAAGTGTGGATATTAGTCTTCAATTTTGGAATTTTTTGACATTTTTTTCCACGGAAATAAAAATTCCCAAAATGTTTACCATGATCCTTAATACCCTTTAAGAGTCCAATTGAATGGGTTGAACCATCCAATTTGCCTTTAAACGACCAATTTACCAGTTTACAACTTACACCGATTTCATTAGCTCAAGCCCACCACGAAACTTAATAACAACAAATAATGATCATATTTGGTTCTAAACGACATTATATAATCCCGAAATATATCCCTTAAAATTTCAATACTTTTCGACACCGGGCCTCGAAACCTCCAAAATTTCTCAAAAAGCGTGGAAATTAGCCTTCAATTTTGGAATTTTTTTACTTTTTTGCCCGGATATAAAAAAAGCCAAAATGTTTACCATGGTCTCTAATACCCTTTGGGTGTCCAATTAGGTGGGTGGAACCATCCAACTTGTCTTTAGACGACCAATTTACCGATTTACAACTTGTACCGATTTCATTAATTCAAGCCTACCACGAACATTTTTAACAACATATAATGATCATATATATGTGATTCCAAATGACATTATATGACCTCGAGATGTATCTCCTAAAATCTCAAGCCTTTTCGACACCTGGCCCCAAAACCACCAAAATTTCTCAAAAAACGTGAATATTAGCCTTTAATTTTGGAATTTTTATATTTTTTTTCCGCCTGGAAATAATAATTGCCGAAATGTTTACCATGATCCCTAGCTAATACCTTTCGGGAGTCCAATTGGGTGGGTGGAACCATCTAATTTGCCTTTGTTTACCGGTTTATAGCTTGCACTGATTTCATTAACTCAAGCCTACCACGAACATTTATGACAACAAATAATGATCATATATCGTTCCAAATGGAATTAAATGACCCCGAGATGTATTCCCTAAAAGGATAAAATTTCAAAACTTTTCGATACCAGGCCTTGAATACTCCAAAATTTCTCAAAAAGCGTGGATATTAGCCTTCAATTTTGAAATTTTTTACTTTTTTTCGCCAAAAAATAAATATTTTCGAAATGTTTACCATGGTCCCTAATACCGTCCAGGAGTTCCATTGGGTGGGTGGAACCATACAATTTGCCTTTAAACGATCAATTTACCGGTTTACAACTTGCACCGATTTCATTAACTCAAGCCTACCACAAACATTTATGACAACAAATATTGATCATAAATGGTCCCAAACAACATTATATGACCTCGAGATGTATCCCCTAAAATTTTAAGACTTTTCGACACTAGGCTCCGAAACCTCCAAAATTTCTCAAAAAGCATGGATATTAGTCTTCAATTTTGGAATTTTTTGATTTTTTTTTTTGCACGAAAATAAAAATTGCCGAAATGTTTACCATGGTCCCCAATACCCTCCGGTAGTCCAATTAGGTGGGTGGAACCATCCAATTTGCCTTTAAACGTCCAATTTACCGGTTTACAACTTGCACCGATTTCATTAATTCAAGCCTACCACGAACATTATGACAACAAATAATGGTCATATATGTGGTTCTAAACGACATTATATGACCCCGAGATGTATTCCATAGAATTTCAAGACTTTTCGACAACGGTCCCCGAAACCTCCAAAATTTCTTAAAAAACGTAGATATTAGCCTTCAATTTTGGAATTTTTTGAATTTTTTTCGCCCGGAAATAAAAATTGCCGAAATGTTTACTATGGTCTCTAATATCCTCCGAGAGTCCAGTTGGGTGTGTGGAACCATTGTATTTGCTTTTAAACGACCAATTTACCGTTTTACAACTTGCACCAATTTACCGGTTTTCAACGGCCAATTTAATTAACTTGCACCGAACCCGACTTGAACCGAAATTGACTAACCTGTTTTAACCCGTCAAAATCCGAATTTAACCCGACTTGTTACTAACTTGATTCGAATTCAACTCGACCCGAATTTAACCCAATATGTTACAAACCTGACCCGAAATCAACCCGACTTGTTATTGACCTGACCCAAATTTAACCCAATTTGTTATTGACTCGACCCGAATTTTACTAGACCTATTACTAACTCGACCCAAAAATTCAACTCGATCTATTACTAACCCGACCTAAAATCAACACGACTTATTATTGTCCTGACCTTAATTCAACCCAAATTGTTCTTGACTCGATTTCGAATCACCTTAAATGCAATTTAGACTACCATATTATTGTTGATCAAAGCATTTTGTCTAGGGAGACCAAGTCGGTCCAGGCTAGTAAAAGAAAGCAGCATCATCCTCAAATATAAGAGTTAAATATAGTATATATTTGTTGTATGGTCAAAGGAGATAATTATCTTCATAAATGATAAACTATAGTTGCCTAGTATATTGCCATATATATTATAGTCAAAGGAAATAATTAACTTGATAAAAATGATAATTATCTATTTATGGTTAGTTGAACCCGAATATGACCTGACTTAGAAATGACCCGACCTGATTGTAGCCTGCAAATTATTGACTTGAACATAACCCGACTTGGAAATGACCCAACCTGATTATAACCCGTAAATTATTGACTTGAACCGAACTCGACTTGAACCCGAGAATGACCCGACTTGAAAATGGCCCGATCTGATTATAACCCGCAAATTATTGACTTGAACCGAACTCGACTCAAACCCGAGAATGACCTGACCTGATTCTAACCTGCAAATTTTTGACTTGAATCGAACCTGACTCGAACCAGAGAATTACCCTAAATCGTTTTAACCCGTAAAAACCCGAATTAAACTGACCTGTTATTAACCCGACCTAAACCTGACCCAAACCCGATAAGAAGTATGACTCGACTCAAGCATGACCCAATCCAAACCTGACCCGTATAGGTTATGGAATTAATCTGAAATGACCCGACCCGAGTTGACCTGACCCATTCTTATCTGACCTAAACCCGACCAGTTTATCCGAATTGACAGCTCTAATCGTATATGTCACATTTAATCGGTATGAGTATGTATGATTTTAAGTGGCTAAGCTATATTCGCCGGATACATCACTATTTAGAATTTGAATGAGGCCACTTTGGACCCATTTTATCGGTCATAGCTTAATTTATTGGAAATCTTCATAAAAGCTTTCTACTACTTTGTATTAGTCATTAGACCACCAAAATGTAGTGACTTTAAGTTTTTAGGTCATATTTACTAATGTTTTCCGTATATAGTAAATAGGTAAGAAATTAAACATAATAATGAATGAGAGCCAATTTTTTCTATACCAAATCTAGTACAATACGAAGTACTCCGTAATAGTTTTAGCTCATTAATTAGGAAAGAGTGCTAGAAATTATCTTGTAGAAATGCGAAAACCGAGCGAGGATTTAGCTATTTATCAAGTTCACATGGTCCCTTGATTAATACTCTGTATCACTGATTGTAGTCTAATAATTATTGGCTAATCTCCATTATTGCTACCCATTTTCTAACTAGACAAACGTATTAGGCTAATCAATACTATTTTGTTGGTGTCACTGTCTTCAGATCTAGACATATGCTAGCCATTTTGATGGCCTTTTGCCAAAATAATAAAATCTAGGAATCATATTATCAGCAAGCAACACATCTTAAAGTTTGAAGAATTATTAATTAGGTGAATATGTTATTTGATGGCTCAACTAATTAAATTAGATTTATAATTTTTGTACAAACAAAGTCAATACGTACTTTTCTATACTACACAATTAATACTCAATGAGATATCTACACTCAATAAGATGCCAAAATAAAATTCAATAAGAAGGGAAATTAAGGAGGAAAGAAAAAAAAAAAAAAAAAATCTAAATCATACTTGCTAGAACAGTATTTGAAGATAAGGAATTGAAGTGTACAAAATTTTAAATTATTCTCTTAGAGCGCAAGACAACTCAACAATTGAAACTTAAAAGGGATAGAGATTTTTGCTAGGTTAAACCATTCACAATTGCTAATTAAACGTTGAAGTTATCCCAATAAGATTAGGCTAGCCGACTACTAGTGTATTAGCATGCACGTCGTGCTAATGTTATTTGATGCATATGCGATTTAATTAGAAGTTTATATTAATAACCTTGCAAATTAAACCCCGGGTGCATTCTCCAAGTCTGTCTCGGTAAGTGTCGTCAAAGGAACATTGAAATATGGTAATGGACCAACGTGCATCCAAATAGAAGGTTCATTACAGATGACCAAATCTGTGGGGTGAAGAACACCATTCGTACAACCTCGACAATTTCCCACTGCGACAGAAATTGTCAGTTTTATGCTAGATATAAATATACATATATATCAACCTCGTCATCTCTCTCTCTTCTCTTAGCCTTAAAGTTGTAATGAAAGCGTTTCCGGGGCGAAATGGGGAAATCCATCTCCTCCCTACTACCAAACATTGTAGATACATAGTAGGGATAAAGCCAACAAGGCCCTGACTATAACAAATATCAAAACCCTAGCTCTTTAAAGAGAGGAATCAAGACATCTACGAGAGTTGTAATCCACAAAATATCAATGGAATAATTGTTCCCGTATATTTTTCTACCTCTTTATTTGTATGTTGCAGGTTTGAATTTTTATGGTTTACACTAGCATTAGACCATCATTAAATCTACTAATAGCACAATTGATATCACAGGTTCATCATAATCTATATAGGTCCTATCATTTAATTACAATTATAACACATAATGACCCTACCTCATCCATTTAGACTTGGTGGGTGATAATCGAATGAAGTGTGCCTCCACTTGGGTAGAATAAGGTCAAATTTCTTATACGGCTTCATGTTTTCTCTTTTGATCAATTAATTTTATTTTGATGTTGCTCTACCAATTGGGGTGAAACATCACTATCGTTTTGATCATAAAAAAGTTATAAAGAGAAAAGAATCATTTGTGTTACAATAAAGCAAATTTGGTGGATAAAATCCAAGGTGGGGTGGTGCATCAACAAATAAAGATGGCTAAAACTACTATTTTATTACTTGATTAATTAGTACAAGTGCCCACCTCAATTATTTTAATTTACCAAATTAGAAGATTAACATACAAGATACAACAAGATTAGCATGATTTCAAGTACCACCAAAAACAAAAAAGAGAGACAACAAGAAAAGATCAAAGGAGGGGAGCAACAAAAACTAGCTTAGCAAACACATTGATTAAAGCTCCTCCAATTTAATTATACTACCTTTGATCTAAATCTAAGGTCATCAAATGAAAGACACATAAATTAGAACATCTGTTCTCGAGGGGCTGTTAATTTAAGATTAACATTAGAGTTAATGAGCGCGATCCTTGATGATGTCGAACCCCATCTCACTAGGCTCGGTTGCTTGGACTTCGTAATGAATTCCATCTAATGCTCTCCTTATCCCTTCCTTTGATGTTGCATACAACATTTTTGCCCTAATTCTTGATGCTGATGGTGCCCTGAAATCGTAATTATTTACAATATTAGGTCCATTGTTGTCATTTTGTATACAAACAAACATCATTTTGAGGAAGTAAAAAGTGCAATGTAATTTTCACAAAGTGCTTGATCGCGATAGTGTAAGCTTTTGAGCTAACTTTCGGTACTGTCGGTAATGAATTTATTATAATTTTTATTTAATACTAAATAGAATTGATCTATACTGATATTGGTTTGAAAATAATATGATGATCGAATAAGTTTATCTGTATCAATTATTTTTATTACTCCAATTTTTAAAAATATATTCTTTTAACCTCAACCCAACAATAACAATGATCAATGAATCTATACTATATCTCAACACGGGTTCATGAACACACATTCTTGTCATTCTTTAAAGCATCTAAGCATATGCTTATAGAGTTATTGATACATGTTGATCAAACCGTTCTTTAAAATAAAACGTACACCGTCAGAGTTGTTTAATCAACATGTCTAATTGTTCATGAACAAAATAAATGCATACAAAATAATAAAACAATCAAAACTATTTCCTCTTGATTATTTGAATTCACTTGAATCAAATCACATAAAATCCATCCTACTTGACCCATCAGCTACCCTACACTTATGTACGACTTTTTATTAATGAATTAATTTATCAGTAAATTTATAATTATGATTTTAAATTAAGAAATAAGAAGAAATAAAAAAGAAAAAGAAAAGAGAGGGAGTGGCGTAAATACCAAGCGATGAAGAAGATCTTGCTCTTGCGGCAATTATCGACGGTGACAAAATCAAAATCGAAGACGGCGTAACGGCAATCGTCGTCGGGAAGAGAGGCGGCGAGGTCATCGTAGCCTTCACCGGCGGCGCCGACCTTATCGACGGTGAAACCGCCGGACTTTTCATCGATCTTGAATACGATGTAGCGATGCACCTTCTTCCACTTCATCTCCATAAACGAGTTCTTACATTCCTCTGTTACTCTCATCCCCATTGTCGCCTGTTAATTATGATTTTAGCATATTCAATTTAATGTTAAAAATTTGTAAAAATAGATTATGTAATTAGAATTAACAAAATAATTAAGATAAGAAAATTGTATTACCATCTTAAATGCCATAGCCATGTTGTTTTGATGGGTTGCTTTGTTCTGCTGCTCTGTCGAGTTTGAGTTTGAGTCTGAAATGAACAAGTGTTTTGGTTGTGAGTTGGATGGTAGTGATGTGGCAATGGGTTGGACTTTATATAGAAGTCTAAGGTTTTCTGATTTGCCACTCAACTTGGTGATTATTACAATTCTCACTCTATAGTCTCTATTTATAGAGAGATTAGAGTTGGTCATGGACAAGGCCGGTCAGAAACACGTGTTCTTACGAGTTATGTCTAAAATAGCTTTAGAAAAATTGTGATGTATTGAGTTTGTGTCAATTAAACAGAAACAAGGTCTAAATGCAGCTTGACTGTTATAAGTCACGTGCTAGATATAAAAATGACCTATTTATCCAAAAACCACTCAATTAAATAAAGTGATACAACACATGTATTAAAAAACAAGGTAGTAAACTAACACGAAGTCGAAGTACTTGTTTTGTATAACTAGAGATGGATGTGAACTTATTGATTCGATAATATTAGCCATAATTTACTATGTTTATCTGATTGGACTTGATCACCCCTAATTAGACCTGAAACCTATTGTCTTAAGGTGAACATAACACACTTAAAACACTATTGTAATAAAAGAAAAAGTATAATTGAATGATGTGCTAAGCTAACCAATTAACCATATCACATATTTTATATACGTTTAGTGCTTGTATGTAACACTGGTATAGTAGTAATAAATCAAAGGTGTATTGGGCGTGAGAAATGTGAATTGTCAACCGTGATTGCATCAAATTCAGGCAACGGGGGTGCATGATTCGTGAACAACCTACACAACTATCACATTGGCTGAGCACTCACCCATACAGAGTATATTTTAATTTTTATTATGTAGTCCACATTTGGCCTTGACAAAGGCTAATTTGATTTGAATAATAATCTTAAAGAGAAAACTCGTAAGCAAAAACAAATGTACATACTTTCAATAACAGTCAATGATAATCTTTCACATTCAAATTTAGATTGTATACTTTTATAATCAATTTTCAACTCACTGTATATACGTCATAATAACTCCCTTTATATACACACTACGTAAAGTCATTCAATTTCAAAATAATATTCATTCAAAAATTCTCGTGTGATAAAATTATACAAGTATATTTCTAAATTACAGATGTCAATGAAATCGGATATTTTCTACCTATTTCTAGGTCATTCTTCCTATTAATTTGGCCGTCATTCCTATTATAGAAGTGTTAATTAAAAGAAGGATGCGTGTAGACAAGAATATATATACAATGGATAAAAAAAATCTTGGATCGCACAACAACGAACATTCTTCTTCTATTTCTTGGAGTTGCTAATAAGAATGTATCCGCCGAGCCGCTTTACGTAAAAGTGAAGGAAATTTGGTAACAGTGTATATTGCACATTATTTTTTTGTCTAACAACTTGGCCAGTTACTCCCCTAATGTTTTTACCGATATGTTGTGCAGCCCCATAAGAAAATAATATGGACATATTGTTGCAGTAATGGAAGCCAAATCTCCATGTTTACTGGGATATTCTTGATAATTCTTTTATGTTTAGTATGAATTTAATTATGCTTAACTAGAGGTTACATCGATCTCTTACATAGTTTTCAACAATTATACACGTTGTATTAGTCTAACTGCCTTCTTTTTTTCTTCTAATTTATGTAAAAATACATTTATTCAAGTAAATAAGTTCAATCAAGGAAGATAAGTTGTTAAAAAATTGTTATTAACCTACATGACGCCTATAATTAGTTCGAATAAATTCATACTCCGTTTTATACCCTGCGAGCAACATACTCTTTGTGCTCTTCGATCACATGTATAATGCAAATTGTGAGTTGTAGATTGTACGAACCACGAAGTATATTGGCTAGAGTATAAAACCAATCTTTGAGCTTTAGTCAGAGTTGACTCTATGATATAGTTTCAAGAATCAACGTAACAAGAAGGTTATATGTTTAATAATGAGTCCTAACCATACATTAGTTTAAGATTGATTTAGTCCTTTGATAGTTTCACTAAACTACTCCCAAATTATACTTTGAACTTCGTATTACTAGTGTTTAAATTATTATATTAATGGTATTATAAATTTGTCAATTAGGATGGCCCAATAGAAATGAAGATGGTGCTATCTAACCATTTATGGAGATTTTTTGGAAAAAGGTATATAGATCAATTTGGCTGTTAGTAGGTGGACTAGATCACTTGCACAGTTGCACAAGATATACTATTTTGGCAAACAGTACATATTTTGGGGGCAGAGAGGTTTCTTTGCATGCAATTACAATTTTGTTAGATTCAATAAGATATCACATCCCCAAATTGCTCGATTATTATTTCAATGAGAATGTCAAGAAATTAATATAATAAATTAAAAAATAAATAAAATTGTTTTGGGGCAAGTGGCTGTATGGCCTGTATTAGCCCTGGATGGCAACTTTATCCAAAACATTGCATATATTTCTAATAACAATAATGGAATGAAGACGACTTTACTTCTACTGCTAACCGCTAGTGTAGTATAATTGATAAACGTGGAAGAGGAAACGAGAAAACATAGAATGATGGAGAATCATGTATGAATGGAAATTTTGCAAAATCACAAGCACTAAATTCTAAGTATATGCTAAGCTTTGCATATAGTTTTATGGAAGGAAGTGGGTGTATGCTTATGTTTATGTGTATGTTGTGATGGGACGAAAAGGCCCTCATGCATATCGGATGTCACCTCTTTGCCCATCAGACCATAAACTCGATCTAGCTACAATGCTAATTAATAATATTATATCGTATTATTTAGAGAATCCTATTTTAATTATTGGCCAAGCTAACCTACTAATCCTTTTCCATTATCAAAATCATTGACTAAAACTACTTACTAATGAATTATTAGCAGTAGGTATATATAGAGAGAATCCGAGCTACATATCTGTGTATAATCGTGTGCATGTGCACTTAACATGTGTGTGTCAAGATAAATTATCAATGATACACTCAGTGTTTTCTTATGAATAAAGTTATAAAACGACGTAATATTACCCTAGTAAAAAGGATAAGTTCTGAGCTTGAGGGTGTGAATGGTGAAGATGGATGGATGGATACACGGAATAAAGCTAAGCTGGCCCCATGAATTTCGCCAGTAGTTTGCAGCATGTTACTAATGGATGTAGCGAAAGAAATCGTGTTTAGTAGGCTTATTATCTCTCATTTTTCCAAGGTACATACCAAACATATGCAAATGTTTGTGAGTAGATCATGATTTGTAACCAGTTTATGGCATTATGCATTTGGAGGCATGGTGATAGACGAAACATCAAACATCTTGAGCTTCTTCGAATCTTATGGGTGTAACTCAATAGTTGGAGTATTATTCGCCCTTTTTCTTCCTCATTTGACCGATTGTGAATTTGATAGGATTATATACCAATAATATTGATCATTGAGTTATGACTCTCTTTTGTTTTAGTGGTGTAGTCTATTCTTGCACATATGGTTATAATGTCTTCTTCGAAATGAAAATTTACCTTATACCTGGTAGTCTAGTACAGATATATATTATTACAAATCAAAGTGTTTCATTTTTTTCCCCCAATAGCGTTGCAATTTTCACAAAACGGATGAACTATAATCATTTCACAGATCTACTGCTAACATATTTAGGGTCTGTTCTATTCAACTTATTTCACTTATCTAAACTTATCTGAATTTATTAAAACTTATTTTAGTTGTAATTTGTACTTGAATAATCTTATTAGAACTTATTTTTCCTAAACTTAACTTATCTGAAGTTAACTAAACTTATAACAGAACATGCCCATATATTAGTGTAGAGGACTAATACGGATAAAATGATTAATCAACCATATTCAATTAAGAGACAACCATCAATAGGTGTAGTGTCAGAATATGGTTTAGATATCATTAACTCTCACAACTGAAATGGAAAACATTAGGAGAGCCAATAAAATGTAGCAAAGTTGTACAACTAATTAACTCTTCTCATATATCTTTGAAGATTACCTCTTCAATTATTCAATTTATTGTTAGAAAACTCAATTCTACAAATGAACAGAGGATATACACAACCCACCAAGTATTACAGAGTGGGATAACAAATTAGAATTACAGAATACAGAGATGAAATCAAACCACACCAGAACAAAAAAAACAAAAAGAAATTGGAGTATGATAATTTACACGTTGAGTGGAGGTGTTCGGATACTCCGGCTTATAGGAAGCTGCACATAAACATTATGGACTTCAGGCTTATTAACCTCTGCTCTGTCTCGGTCAATGGCATAGCATACATATATTGTGTCAATCACATCATCGAGCAGGTGCACAAAGAAACCGAGCATCACTATGAGCAGCAACCAAGCCAGGAGGGAAATGTAGTATGAATACACTCCAAGACTTGTTACACCATTTAGAATAGCACAGACCTAAAAGAAAAAGAAAAAAAAAAATTCACATTCAGCTTAACTTGAACACAAACAAGTAAATGAGGAACCAAAAGAAGATAGCAAAGCTTCATTTTCCATGATTATTACACATAACTAACAAGAGAAGCTTCTTCCTTACCTTATTTTTGGGGGAAGGAGGGGGTGGGTGATAAAAAGAAAGAAAGAAAAAGCTAATCATATGGGGGATTTCTCATACACAGCTAATTCTGAATTTGACACCTGAAAATTACTTCAAAATGGAGTTTGGCGCTACTAAACGCCTTTTTAAATTGGATTTAGGCCTAAAAACATTATTATACAGGTTAAAATAATTGTTACTGCCCAGCTTTTCATTTTGTGATTACTATGCCTGAAACTAATATAAAGTTACTGAAAATAACATAGATCGTAATAGCTTTCTTTAAGCAAGGAAAAGAAAAGCTACACGCTCTTAGTGTTCATATCACTTTAAAAAGCAACAGAGCGGACTAAATGAAGTAAACTACTTACCACAACAGCATATACTGCAGAAAGGACGAAGATTATCCCACCCAGTAAACGTGTAGAAATTGTCTCCACAAAAACAGCTGATAGAAGATTACGTTTCAAAAGTTCATATGTCATCCTTGCAGATGTACAATAAGCTTCACCCGTAATAGCAGCAAAGTTTATGGTGAATTTGTTAAGAAAATCTACAGCTGCCATGAAAACTTTGACGCAGCACCGAAGGACAACATTCACAATTCCAGTAGCCTCTTCTTGTCTTGCACTATCAACAGCAGCACGCACCAAGCGGACAATAAACATTATTAAGCCGGAGAAGCATATAGTTCCAGCGGAAGGGCCAAATGCATTTCTGTAAATGTAAATAGTGGTCAGATAAAAAAAACATTGTATAATATCTGCTACACTGCACTAACACATTAATCAGATGCAATGATGTAATTGCATTTGCCTTGAAGATTAATGCTGGGTTCAATGGCAGGCTGCAACAGAACCTTTATATTTTTATTATCTTCCTATATGAACTCTATAGCTAGTATTAACTAGATCAGCTTATGTATTCCATATTTGTTCACTCTGTAGAAGACGAGAAGTTGGAAGTTCACGGGAAGTCACCCAAAAAATTAAAGGACTACGTATAAATTTATTAGGTTCATAAACAACTTACGCGAGTAAAACAAAGAGACACATATCCTACTAATATAAAAATAAAATCCACCCACTTTAGCAAGTAAAAAGGTTCTGTAAATGAGATACACATGAGAAACCATATATTTTGACCCTTTTTTTTTTCTTTTTATTACAAGGCCAAGAAATAGTTGCTAAAGTGTTCCAAAATACTTCCTCTTTTTATTTTAATCAAAACTCTGTTACCCAATAAGCATATTTTACAGATGTTTCAGGAAGCAGTTTCATTTATGAAACACATACCAACTCCAGGAACATTTCCATGAGTCAAAGCTCAAATCCTTCCATGTTGATCAACTAAATCATAGATGACACTGAACCAAGAAGGCTCAGCCTAATAATAAGCTTATGGACCACGTTTGAAGAATACACCCATGATACCCTTATAAGGTCCCAGAAAAATTAGGATAATTCCTCCTATGGCTCTTTGTCATAGCCTCATAGGGAAGGCAGGTAAAACTAAACCAATACAAAGTATTATTTTTAAAAACAAACCTATAAGACAGGAGCAGACAAAATTGCTGTGAAAATTTAAGAATTTCAACTAATTTTAGAGGAAAGTCTTCTAGAATACCGCAAAAGTCAGTCTGGGTCCACAAGCCGAGCAAGCCGAAAAAAGAGTAAAAGCTAAATTCCATTTTAAGGCTAGATTGACAGCGACCTGCAATTTCATTGCCTGACGGCCAAAGGCCATATATGCAACGAAATTTACTCCAAAGAATAATATAAAGTTTGGGGAACACAAGGTGGAAAACCGTCTAATATCACACGCATTCTCCATAAAGACCCAGGTTGCTTGTATAGCCCATTTCTCAGATCAACACACACAAGTGTGACTGCAAGGCTTAAGGGAATATACTATATGGACCAAAATTCAAGAGCAGCCTCCAATTGTCCATTTGTAGGTCAATGCCCACTAAGTATATCAATAAACATATAATTGATAGCACTACCAACATCAACAATGACCATCACTGTTGCCCGCATAAAATCTTAATTGGATTCCTAGGATCCTCCCCACAACTTTAAGTCCCAAGCATCACAAAGGAATCCCTATAATTCCAACAAGCTTGATCATCGCAAGTCAAAAGCAAACCCACTTGGTAGAACGGAGAAGCCACAACAATAACTACTTAATTAAAGTTTATATTCGGCAGCACCAAGCTCCGGTGTGATAGGGTCAGCTAATTTGGCAGTTGGCACTATCCGCATATTGTAGTCAGGTAGCTAAATCTAAAATTATTAACAAATTAATTATAAGATAGAAGCGGTCAATTATTCAAATTGTATGCTAACTTTTACACCAATTCCAAGCTAGCTCTTGCAAATCAAAGTAAATATCCTGAACACAAAGACAAAAATAAGTAATAAAGTGCCCTAATAAATGATATTACAAGTAACAGAGCTAAATTGGGGAGACCAACTGATGTTCTCTTGGACTAAGAATGGTTAATAAGCAAATAACTTATTGCGTGACCGTATAGGAAAGAAACAGTCAGCTGGACTGATAAGACAGGGTTTTTAAATTTCTTTTTTACTCCATTACAGGAGTATACAAGTGCCCTTTTCTTCACATAATACAAGAGAAAAGAAAATCAAGCATTTCTTAGCAACATAATCCCCTTACATTAGAGGTGCAAATAGTCCAAGTTAATTTAAATAATCACATTTGATAAGTAATAAAAACGTAAAAAAGAGATCACAAGTGCATAAACAATATAGAGGTCTAAGAATTTTATTTTTAATTAAAAAATATATATCATGCCTTCAAGCTATCACACCCTCATGCTACACATGACTAAACACATTATTCCAGCTATACAGTTGCCTGAAAAAAAGGAGCTTGAATTGATGAGTTTCTTGATGACACAAGCAAGAACCACCCAACAAAATCTGTTTGTACCAGTTTTTCCTAGAGATAAAAGCAGCACCAAATGTCTACAGAACTATCCTCCATACTTCAGTTTTTCAGCCTTCATTCATCACTTTTTCCAAGCCAAATGAAGATATTTGGCAGAATGAGTTACAAGCTTACAACCAACTTATCAGAAATAAGGCTAAGAACAAGTTCTTCAAAGAAAGAACCCAAGGTTACAAGAGAAAGAGGTTATAAATATACTGATCCTCCTGACAAAAATATTTTGGTATCCAAATAGAATAAAGTTCCCTCTCTGAAGAACACCTCTGATATTCTCTTTGAAGCTGCCCATGGTTACCAAAAAAAAAAAAAAAAAAAAAAAAAAAAAGTTTTTTTCACCATATACCCGTGAATTTTTTCAAATTCACCATATATCCTTGAGTTTTTATAATAATTCACCACATACCCCTAATGACAAATTGACAACAAGATGAGTGAAATTTTGTTAATTATGCTTTGAAACCACCTTAGATATCTCCCCTCATCCCCGAAACAATTCATCTTCATTCTCTAACCTCAGAAACCATTCAAAATCTCCAATCTCCATAACCATATCCGTATGATTGATTTCGAGGATGAGAAAAAGAAATTAGAGGTGGATTTGGGAGTAGGGAAAAGGATTGTGGGTGATTTCAGAGATAGGGGAATATATTTAGGGTGATTTCGGGTCATAACTAACCTTAATGACGGAGGAAGTTAACAATCATTACTCATCAAAGGCATATGGTGTATTTTTGTGAAAACTTGTAGGTATATGATGAATTCAAAAAAGTTCAGGGGTATATGGTGAATAAACAAAAAAACTCAAGGGTATATTGTGAAAAATCCGGGGGGAAAAAAAAAGAAAAAAAGAAAAAGCTTTTTCCTTTAAGAAAAGCTTTCATCTTCCATAAATCATATGCAGAGAGGCTCCATAATTTCTCTCAGGAAAGTTACAAAATTCTTAACAGGAAATAAATCTGTAATGAACTCGGTACAAGGAGCAACAATAAAAGACAAACAAAACTAATCAAAGAAACACTAGGGAGTGTGGTAACATAGGATTGAATTCTGATCTCTTGAGCAGTAGAGGACGAGAGCCTATTCTGTACACACCCGTACACCGGGGTAATTTGCTCTCATTTATCAAATGAGCAAATAACCGGGTGTATAAAATAAATTCTAGTAGAGGACAAACAGTATTAATATTAGGTAATTTTTATAGTTTTGCTTGATTATAAAAGGGAAGTAGCATAGCAGTAGAAAGGCATGAGATTTGGAATGTGGAATGAGAGCGAATGGTAACTAAGAGGGAGTGATAATCTAAAGTTATCAAGGAGAGTAATAGCCTAAAGCTATTAACCTATCATTTTGTAACCTTTTTTTTTTTTTTTGAAGCCATATCATTTTGTACCACTTTTGCAATTATCAATCAAACTTCAAGCTTCTATTCTCATTTATTTTCCTTCTTAAATCAGAAATACTAAGCTAGAAATTCAGTCTATTACAAAATCGCTCTTATCATGCCACCAAAATATATCGTCATTTTGCCAAAGAAAAACTTTTTTAAAAAATTCTTCAAAAGCTTAAGACTAGTTATCTACTTATCTATCCAAAAATTCTAACCATTAGGAATTTAGGATGTCTAGGAATAGAAAAAAATGAATGCTTGTTTTTAATGTCCAACACTAACACCACTTCACCTGCAGCCTCCTTATGGGAATTTGTAATAAATCTAAGCTGAACCTCACACTAGGGTAATGCTACACCAAAAACCTTGAACCATTATTACCAACTGAGGACTTGAAAGCACCCTACCTTCACTACAACAATGGAAATTAATATGCCTAGACCATGAGAGGAAGAGAGGCTCCATTAGACCACTATCCAAGACCTCCTTACATTATATTGAACTCGATGACATCCTAGCAGAATAGCTTACATCCATTTTCCAATTGAATATTTGAACACACCCAGCCTTCATAACATACAATGGAAATTAATATGCCTACACCATGAGAGGAAGAGAGGCTCCATCAGAACACTACCCAAGACCTCATTACATTATATATGAACTTGATGACATCCTAGCAGAAGAGCTCACATTCATTTGCAAACCTCCAAATCACTTTTGCCTCAATAGTAGTAAGACCTCAAACAGAGCTGACACTTTCCCACTTAAAATTCATGAAAGATTGGTAAGATTAGTTATTTACTAACCCATAGTACATATAGTTCAATTTGATTTAGCTATGAAATCACAATCAATCAATCAATCAATCAATCAAAGCCTTAATCCCAAAAGTGGGGTCGGCTAACATGAACCAAATTTGATTATTCCGTGTAGTCATCAACATAAATCTTTCTCCTCCATCCCTTACGATCCAAAACTTCATCCTCACGTAAATCCATGCACTTCATATCCTTCCTCACTCCTTCCAACCAAGTCATCTTTGGTCTCCCTCTTCCTCGTTTAATCCCTCCATGGTCCCACTCTTCCACTCTTCGCACCGGTGCACCCTCGGGTCTCCGTCTTACATGTCCAAACCAACGCAGACGATTTTCCCTTAATTTATCTACAATGCCCGCCACACCTACTTTCTTGCGAATAACCTCATTTCTGATTCTATCTCTTAAAGTGTTTCCACACATCCACCTTAACATGCGCATTTCCGTAACCTCCATCTTTTTAATATGCTCTTTCTTAGAAGCCCAACATTCTGTACCATAGAGCAACACTGGTCTTATGGCAGTCCTGTAGAATTTTCCCTTCAACTTTAAGGGAATGCTGCGGTCGCATAGCACTCCCGTGGCCGCTCTCCATTTAAGCCACCCTGACTTAATCCTGTGGGTCACGTCTTGATCAATGTCACCATTCTTCTGGATGATCGACCCTAGGTACTTAAAACATTCACTCATGGTCAAATCCTTTCCATCCAAACTCACCACTTCATTGCTTGTCCCCCTCTGAGTGCCAAAACGACATACCAAATATTCAGTCTTACTCCGACTTAGCTTAAACCCTCTAGATTCCAACCTTTGCCTCCATTGCTCCAACTTGACATTAACCCCATCCTTAGTCTCATCCACCAAAACGATATCATCTGCGAACAGCATACACCATGGAACCTCATCTTGAATTGGTCTAGTTAATTCGTCTAGAACCGTTGCAAAAAGAAAAGGGCTTAATGCAGACCCTTGATGCAATCCGATTGTAATAGGGAAATCTTTTGTCAACCCTCCGCATGTCCTCACATTTGTTGACACATCCCGATACATATCCTTAACTAGGTCTACATACCTTCGTGGGATACCTTTCTTCAACATTGCCCACCAAAGTATCTCTCTTGGCACCTTGTCATATGCCTTCTCTAAATCAATAAAGACCATATGAAGATCTTTCTTCTTTACCCTATAAAACTCCATCATTTGTCTTATCAAATGGATTGCCTCCATAGTAGATCTCCCAGGCATAAAACCAAATTGGTTATCTGAAATGCTTGTGCATGCCCTCAACCTTTGTTCAATCACCCTTTCCCACAACTTCATAGTATGGCTCATAAGCTTAATTCCTCGATAGTTAGAACAATCTTGAGCGTCTCCTTTGTTTTTATAAACCGGGACCAAGGTGCTCTTCCTCCAATCTTGTGGGATCCTTGTAGCCGTCCATATCTTGTTGAAAAGGTTTGTTAACCAATCAATACCAATCTTACCCAAACACCTCCACACCTCTATCGGTACCCCATCAGGGCCAACCGCCTTCTTAGGTTTCATCTTCCTCAGTGCAATCTCCACCTCTACTCTCCTAATCCTTCGCACATACTCCATGTTGATTTCTTCATCACTCATAGAGGTATCTCCTATGAAATCACAGTTGCCAAAATAAACCAGAAGTGTTTGTGGACACAAAGAAAAGGCTCTTCTAGCAGACTCCTTGAGAACGACAAGATTTTTTAGCTAGTAAATGCCAGAGCTTCCTTTTCAGACTAAGGAATCAAGACAGCGTACACTGAGACCCTAAGGGAGTATTTGGTACAAACATTGGAAGCGGAATGGAAAGGAAACACTGGGGGGGGGGGGTGGTTTCATTATACTAAGGGGGCGTTTGGTTGGGGGTAATAAACAAAGGGAATGGGAATGAGAGGGTTTCATTCCCTTTGTTATTGTTTGTTTGCCACATTTTCCCATTCCCTTTACCCCTTTTTATTTTTGGGTTCACCCATTTTCCCTCTACACTCATTCCCCACCCCCCCTCCCCTTTTGCATTCCCCCATCACCACCACCAACCTCACACCAACCACCACCTTGCTGCCCTACCCCACCGTCCAGCCACCTTTGCCTCTCCCAGTCATCGCTGCTCGCCGTCGTCGCCGCCTCCCCTCCTCATCAGCCGCCGCCCAAGGACCGATCTCCCTTGACCACCTTGCTCCCTCCTCATCCGTCGCCGGAGATCGTCACTCCTCCCCCCATCGTCGCCGGAGATCACCGGTCCTTCTCCACCCCCCTCCCTTCTCCCTTGCCTTGACGCGAAAACCCTCCCTCTCCCCTCAAAACCGTCGGGGGTAACGGCGGCCGACGGTTTTGAGGGGAGAGGGAGGATTATTTAGGGTTTTTGCGTGATGGGAGACTGGGAGGGGTGGTTTTCGAGCACGGGAGTGGCGGCGACGGCGGGAGGGGCGGCGGCTAAGATGTGGGTACCTATAACTGTTGAAATTGGAGGTGTTGCGGTTGTGTCGTGGTGGTGCTATGGTGGTGTGATTCTTGGGTGTTTATTTTTAAAACAAACAACATGTTAAAAAGAATGGGTTTCATTCCATTCTCTTTGATTACCTTTTTTCATTCCATTCCGATTCCTTTGGGTGAACCAAACGGCCCCTAAAACCTTTTCAATTGTTTGGTTTAACCATGGAAAGCAATCACTTAAACTTAACTACTTTTCTTCTAGTTTGAGGAGGGTAATGGTAATTACTACTCAAACCTCTTTAACCAAACACACGGTCAACGATAATGTTTTATTGAATCTGTTTCCAACCAAAACAATACCCTTACCAAACATGCTCTAAAAGGATGTCTAATTCCAGTAAAACCAACAGGCAAGTGCTTCTTGGGTCACAAGAACCATGGAAAATCCACAAAGAAAAGGATATCAAACTACAAGTCTAAAACCTTGAACTAGAAGTATGCACAACAACTATCAAACTCCATCACTACTTAGTCTCCATTGCTTTCTTGTTGTCCGCCTGAAGATATGAATATTTCGTTTTTTTTGTTGGGTTTCAATCGATATATATATATATATATATATATATATATATATATATATATATATATATATATTTTGAACAATGGTTTTAATAGATAATTTGATCACAGGATAGTGGCCTCTTATCTCAGTTCCCTTAACCAAAAGACAAAGATACAAATCAAGCCATGTTCAAACTTACATACCAATCGCTAAGACCTCTAACCTTTAATCCATGATTCTCGACTATATTATCTAGATGTAGCATGTAGGAAGTCTAGAAACTGCAATACACTTCATTAAATTAAAGACGACTTCCTGTGCACCACTTAAAGATGATTTATTTGAATGATGCAATCTTATTCCCAACTAGCAACACTTTATCTCCACCAAAATAAGTGATCATTGACAAAGCCAAAACATACTATAACCTACAGTTGAGTTTTGAATGTACATTTTGATAAATGATCATAAACACAATTTTATAAGGATTGAAGACTTCCAATGTTTGGAGTTCACTAAGTATCATACATAAAGACCTACATAAATTATGAGTTTATATCAAAAAAATATAAGGAGTGCAGGGAAAGTACCTCAACGAACTTCTGATCTTTCGTTTTGGGGTTGAATCATCCTTGGAGAAATACCACTGAGCAACAGTTCCACTAACCACATAAGCCTTAGTTTCCAACATCACAGTCGCCGACCACAACATAGTCAATATAGCCAATGCATAATAAGCTCCCACCCAACTATCCTGCTTCCAAGCACAATGATAGTCTCCCTTGGATCCGCGAGGCACAATCTTCCCATTATACCTCGCGAACACCAAGAATACGACAATTGGCACATAATAAGCTAGCAACCCAAGTTTCAAACATGGAACAACACCAAACAATCCCAAATTCCTCGAAAGTGCATCAGATGCAATACCAATTATGTTAATAGTCAACTCGATTCGATGCCAATTGATCACGAAAATCCACACAATAACCCCAATCACCAAAAAGACAAACAACAACACCAGTATCCTATATGCAAGAGGCAATGCATCACTACACGAGGAGCTAATAGTGCAAGCAACAAACCAGTACACATTTACACCAATAGGAATTACAATAAAGAAAGGAAGTGAAACATAAACAAGCTGCTTAGTGTAATGCTTAAGCAACAACAACACACCCCATACAATTGGCAAACTCAATACAAAGGTAATCACAAGTACCCAAATCAACCCTCTTACAAAACTACTACTATTAGAATATCTTAAATTAGAAAGCCCATCAAAATTAGAAAACCCATAAAAATTGGGGAAAGACCCATGATTAGAAATGGGGGTTTTGACACAAGAAGATGAAGTGGGGTCATAAGAGAAGGAAGAGAGTGAAGAAAAATTAGAATTATGATGGACAATTGAGAAAATACCAAACCCAAAAGTGCAAAGTGCGAAGAGAAGAAAGAGGATGAGGAAAGGTAAGTCTTTGAAAGTTCTAGGACCATAATTGTAGGCGATTTGAAGGAATTGGGTGCGATCGGAATCAGATTGAGGTGAAGCTTGTTGTTGTTGAGGGTGATATTCTTCAATTGGAGATGAAAGGTAGGGTTTTGAGAGAAGGGGTTGAGTTGGGGAAGATGGGGTGTCATAAAGATTGGAGCTTTTGCTGGGTTCTTCACTGGAAGCCATTGTTGGAGACTGGAAAAGGGGGAAATTAGGTTGAAGAAGAAGAAGAAAAGTTGGTGGAAAATGATGAGAGATGAGAAGGGGAGAACATTTCGGGGGGTTTGACTAGATTGATGAAGCTGAGACAAGAAAGAAAGAAGAGTGTATATCGTGATTGTTTGAGGATGACAACGATGATCGATTACTGCTAAGATTACTCAGATGTGAAAATGTGGAAGACGACAACTAAACGACCCCGTTACGACTGACTGTGTTCTCGAATGATTGGATACTCACGGCCGTTTAGTAGGTGATTTTTTTTTTTTTTTAGAGAGTCACAAGAGCGCGCATAATACATCACCCGAAATCCATTCATCCATCCATCATCGCGGGTGAAACGGATGGGTAGGGTGGTAAACGGGTGGGTGAATAAAAATTAATTTTAGATAAAAAAAACTTGAGAAAACTATTTTGACCATTTAATATTAAAATAATTATTGTAAAATAATTGTGATATGTCAAATATTAACATAAAAAAATAAAATATAATCGTACCATACAACTTCTAATATGCAAATATTATATATGTATAAGATATTTATATTTATTTTTAAAAAATAAGAATATTTAAAATACTAAAGGGATGAGATTAACCACCACCTGAATCCACCCGATCCATCACCTGATTCACCCGTCACCCGCCTCTCATCCATATAAACCGGGTTTTTCATCCGTTTAATAAAGCGGATGGACCGGGTGGTCGTATCATCCGTTGGGTATTTCCATCCTTAGATGATAATCGATCCCAAGGTCTCTAGGAATCGGGAGAGAAGCTCTATCCACTTGAGTTATCCCTTAGGTAATTTTCAATGAAATTTCCTCGCATTGTAACATTATTCATATATTCCACTTTGTATAGTTTTAATGATTTGTATTGATTTATACCGACTTACACAATTTTACTTTTTGCAATAGGTTTGACTTGAACGGAACTTAACTATCCCTATCTTCCATTTTTAAATTAAGTTATGGCACTAATAAATATATCTCATTCACATGGACATACAGTAAAATTTGGGGACAAGGAGTAATTAAAAATACGGAGTAAGTATTTAATATTAGGGCAATACATAAAACATTATACAAGCACAATAAGTCTTCCATTATACTACGTAGTTCACTTCATATTTGTGACTTTTAGCCAACACTTTTGGGAGACCTAGGAAGAAATACAAACACTTTATTATGGGATGGATTCATTATAAGGTGAAGGAGTTGCAGGAGAAGCATAGAGAGCTTAATATAATGTGGATCTTACAATTTGCTTCCACCCAAATCTCCTTCCATTCGGCAATTGAAATAGACAGCAGCAACTGGCGTAAGATCGTAGACTTCAGCAAAGTCTCTTGCATTGAAATTCTGACGCCACCCAGGAGGATAAACAGTTTGCTGTCCCCTTTGTTGAAGCAACACAAATACCATTCGATGTATCCCTATGGATGGTTGTGGGCTCTCATACGGAACAACCTCTTGGCCTAAACAAAGAGTTTAAAAAATTAAAAGCCGAGTGACTATTGATCATTCAATGCAATAAGTAATTGTAGGGGGACTCATGGAACCATGTGATGAACCCCTACTGCGTTGTGTGCACCACATCTTGTTGGTTGCATGCAGTGTATGAGTAGGTTCTTCACTTGTGGAGTGTCCGATTTCTTGAACTATGTAATATTGAATGTCACACACTTTTGGTGCAGTCTCAAAGGGGAACTTGCTTAGGTTGATTGTTTACTTCAACAAGCTAAATAAACAACTATATATTTCCTTTTTCCACCATATTTTCATAATTGTGGTCTCAAACATATAATGTAAGCATCTTGGCCTAATAAGATGATTTAAGCAACAAAACAGAAATTATTTCATGCACCAGAAAGGGCAGAAACCATGGAGCTGAGCCATGTTCACGCTGGCCTGCAGCAACTCTGCAAGGCCCATGCGGCGCCATGAAGTTAGTGCAAGTGGTAACCAGTTTTTGGAGTACCATCAGCAGTATTCTTATGTGGACCATATCTAATGCTTGCAACGAAATAAAGACAGCACGACGAAGTGAAAAACATGAATTAAATGTGCATGCACCATTCTTATGTGCATGCAATACAGCATCTGAAATTGTTCCAGAATTTCATCCAATAGTAGTATAAAAAAATCTAGATGGGGCATGGGGGAGGGCCGGAGGGGGCAAACTAGAGACTAGAGAATTGAACTAATTGTTAAGGAAACTCACCTAAGGATGCTTCAGAATTCCCTGGAATATCAGTCACAAGCCTTTTATTCAAATAAAATTCAAACTGTTAGCAAGCAGCTAATAAATAATTGGTGATCTGCAAATGAAGCCAATAATATATAGTATGTGCAAAAGCAGGAGTTTTTAAAGATCATGAATTGGTTTTTTTTTTTATAAATTTTTAGATTATGCATTCACAAGGTTAGGTTATCAATAAATTCATGATTGAATACAAAACTATAAGAGGAAAATTCAAAAGCATGAATATTTTGAGTCCTGGACTTATTTACCAGTGAAGCAGAAAAGGAGGGAACTAATATTGGCATAGGACTACTTACCAGTGCATGTACTCCTTAAGCGACGGGTTTCTTGGGCTCGGAGCATCAGGATTTACAATTACCTATACAGAGAAAATCAAATTCAGATTCCGGTGGGAAAGAGATATACAGATCAATAAAAGATATTAGGAAACATGCTACTAGTCTACAAGCTTATTTCATGCATAAAAAGGCCGACTTACCAAGGTGTAGAAAGTGCCAAGGTGACCTCCAACCTCAACCCTAGGTTGGCTAACAACTTGAGAGGGCAAGAACTCACCTCCAGCAGTAACAATTTCATTGTTATAGATTATGTTGAGAGTCACAGGACTATCAATGGCATCCACAACATCTCCAATAACTCTACCAATTTCCAATTCCAAATAGCAGCACGCAAGTTAGAATACATAGTTAATCACTTCATTGAAAGGCATTCTAAATATAAAGGTATGTTGAAATACTTGTCAGCCAGCAAAAAGGTACATATTTATACTATCAGTTGTCTCTATCTTAACATACTGTATAGAGGGTGGTGAGGTACTCTTAAGAGAGCAAATCCCAATGAGGCATTGTACTAATGTACTGGGCAAAAGACTAATTAACTATCTTCAAACAACTAAAAAGAAGATAAAAGAAGAGGTAGACAATTTAAGGTGAAAAAGAGCTTGACCAATCCTAGACCACATGCAGTCCAAGATGACACATATCGAGTGTTGATACAATTTGTTTAACAAGATTTACAGCTGAGTCAATCAAAGTGATATCCACAGTCATGAATGCAGAAGGCTGCAAATTAACAAATATAATAGAGCATAAGGCAAGGTATTCTACAGAAACTTAGATTTAGAGTGAAATTCGGGTTGTAAAACAGAAGCTTAAGCATACTGATGGTAGATAACATATCAGCATCCTCTTCATTAGCATCTATATTCTACTCCAACAACAAACTTCAAAGTTAGCCAACATCGAAGCTAGAGGCAGGCATTTTATCTAAAAGGATGTCTAAATAAAGTCTAATGCATTTAAATCCAACAGGCAAGTCTATGTGCTTCTTGGATCATTTAGGACCCATGTCAATCAAAATCCACAAAGTAATAAAAATTTCAAAATATAATCATCACAAAAAAATTACTTAGTTACCATTAAACTACATCATTACTTCTTAGTCTGCAATTTTTTTATCCTGCCCACAGATTTGCAATTTCCTGTTCTTATCTTTGGGGTTCTTATGGTCAAAACCTTAAAATCAATCACCGGGTTATAGCCTCCGGCCCGTTTATCCAGAAGACAATAATGCAAATCAAACAACATCCACACTAAGAAAATGAACTGGAGTAATAAAATTTAATCTCCAAACATGTCAATATTCCCTCTATTTTTTTATTTTTATTTTTATTTTTTTTTTATTTTTATATATTAAGAGTTACAGTTTGATAAAATATTCCTTCTAACTTTCCAAGACACAAATTTGACCATTATTCTAATAATCCAACAACATATTTTACAACATATCTGTTATTTTTACAAGTAGTTATCGTTTGTCAACATACAATTTTAACTATAAATATCTCTAATTATTACTGTACTTGTAATAAATAAAAATTAGGTTAAGAATATTATGAAAATTTATCAAGACATTTCTAATGAGATCTCACATGATAATGTTTTATCATAGTGATAAATCATAAAAGTCAATCAAGGTGGAATTAGTGAATATGGTCAAAAATACCAGAAAAAAAAAAAAAAAAAAAAAAAAAAGTTTGATAAACCACTTTAAGGAAGCGCTATCAATTTGAATCAACAGTTCAAATCTATGGAAATACTGTAGATAATTACTGTATTTGTTACCAAAAGCAACATCTTTCTACACTAAATCGCCTAAATTAGCATATAACATACACATGATAAAAGACTATACTACGTATAAAAATAAAATAATTTTTTTTTTAAAAAAAAATCATCAACATTAAAGATTTTCTATGTTTGGAGTTCAATAAGCATCATACATAAGAGAACAACATAAAGTATGAGATCAGATTAAAAAAAAAAAAAATTAAAGAAGTAGAGAAAATAACCTCAACGAAGTTGTGATATTTTGATCTGGGGTTGAATCATCTGTTAGCGAGAGGTTTGAGAGAAGGGATTGAGTTGGGGAAGATGGGGTATCCAAAAGATCGGAGCTTTGGCTGAGTTCTTCTCTGGAATCCATTATTGGAGACTGGAAAACAGAAGAATTAGACTGAAGAAGAAGAAAGTGATTGGAAAATGGTAAACGGGGGTTTAGTACCTTGATTGGAGTGATATTACACTTGTCGCCAAATTATAAGCTATTCGCGGATTCCCTTCATCTCGAGAAATATTGACTCTTTATGACCTTCTTATAATAGCTTTCACAATTTTGAATTAGTAATTAAGTAGAGTGAATTTGTTGCTTGATTAATCACAAAAATTAACAATGTATCTTTAAATACATCTAAAATTAAACGGTATATGTACTTGTATGGTTAAAATGATGTAACTATTATGAAATAGAGTGAGTACATTAGCTGGAAAGGTTTGCATTGAAATATGTGCAAATAGTATATGTCAACAACAATGAGGAAACCAGTTAGTATATTGATGATATGATGTGCACAAGAAGAAAAACCTTAAATTAGATGGATCTTTTCCTTAGACTTGTAAGAACTTAAGAAGTATTATTTTCTATCTTAGAGAAATAATAAGTTCAAATAAGAGCTAAAAGTTCAGAATAATATTAATAGTACCTTTGTTTGATTTAAAGTTACAATAAGTTCAAATAAGTTCATATTTGCTTCAATAAGCATCACGAGTATTATATAGATTCAAATCAAATAACAAGTTTTGGAGAAGATTGTCAAATTACTATATCGACTTATATTTTCCAATAACATTTGTAAATAGTGGCTTTAATTTGTTTATGCTTACCTTCCATATCATATCGAGGCACAATCTTGACTCAAATTTATCAACGATGTCAAATCATATTTCTCATTGGAGACCAATAATACAGTTGGTTAAGCAATAGGATAGAGGGGGGAAAAAGTATATTTCCAAATCTTCGACTAAATCCATGTAAGTTGTGCAAAAAAGACTCTTACAAAAGGAGAGGACTTATTGAAACCTAAAAAACAATAATACATCAACACTAAAAATACTAAGAAAAATTATTGGGGTCTATCACCGATAAAATTCAGGAAATCCGGCCCCTACATAAATATTTGAGAGGACAAAAATATAGGAGTTATGTATTGAGTACGTAGAATAAATCTATTAAGGAAAATCATATGATTGGGGAAGTAGTAACTTACCATTATTGAGGTGATGACTCAAACCACTAAATGAGTGCAGTGAAATTTTATGTTCGATTAGCATATCACTTTGCAACTTTGTTCTTATTATGTCAAGTATTTTAATTACCTTAAATTACCAACATCTTTTTCTTCCTAGTATTTAGTTATAAGTGTTAAGTTCTTAGCTTTAAAAAGTTATTGATCGGTCAAAGTTTAAATGTTAACATACAATTAAGTATTCGATCATTCCCGTCAAAAAAAAAAAAAAAAAAAAAAAAAGTATTTGATCATGTACAATTAATTGCTAAGGAAATACTACGTGAACTAAATTGAATGATACTCGTATTTGTGATAGCGTTTACAAATACCAATCCATAATATATAATACTCCCTCTATTTCATAATGTTAGTCCCATATAATATTTTGGGCGTTTCAAAATGATCTACCCATATTGAATTTATTCCTTTTTTTATTTTATTTATTTTTCTAATTTGGTCTTATAATTTCTAATCCCATTAGTAGATTGATGACATGACAGTAATTAAATATTTTGATTGGCCATCAATCCCATTAGTGGATTGATGACATGGCATTTGATTGATATTCCTCACGTTAAACAAGCATTGTAATTTATGCTTTCCAAAGAAAAAAATCGGAACATTTAATAAGATTGAACTAATTAAGCCATTTTTGTACTAAAATGTAAGATTCCAAATATTATTCATTCTCTTATTTTTTGTGATTGATTATATATGGGACTAACAAAGCGAAACGGAGGGAGTAGTATATTAGTATGTATTATTGTCAAACATACCCATTGACGGATCTTGGGCAAAAATATTAGAGGGGCCGAGATTTGAATCTCTTTGACCTCTTTTTAAAACT
The DNA here is from genome assembly GCF_948465745.1 of Chenopodium album. NCBI lineage: Eukaryota > Viridiplantae > Streptophyta > Magnoliopsida > Caryophyllales > Amaranthaceae > Chenopodium > Chenopodium album. The sequence goes on along the minus strand of NC_137842.1, from coordinate 70,147,214 downwards.
AATCATCATGTCCTAATATTTTAAAAGTGAAATTAGTTCTTTAAGTTGATAAACTAATTAATCTACCGGGGGCCAAGCCCCAAATGACCCCGTTAGAAGGTCCCCTTTGAACACATGCACCTAGAAGTAAACAAATGAAAGTAGTATGAAACAAATAAAAGTACTAATATATAAAATAGAATCACTACTTTTGTTTAAGCTCATGAAAGAGTATTGTATCATTTAAAAAAAAAAGATAGAACAAGATATATAGATAATAACTATTGCATACGATTAATATTACTTTGTAAGACTGTAACGATTACACTTTTCCATAGAATAATTTTGCCTGTTTTGTAATTGTGATTTACTACAATTCACAAAATTAAAATTAGGCAAAAATGTGATTAAATCGGAGGTACATGACATTATAGACCGACCATTGTATTATTTTTATATATATAAGTGTAGATTAGATGATCATTAAAATTAAAGGTGTGCTAAAAAACTTCAAATGTCTTCATCAGTGCAAAATAAACTAGTAAGTTGCAGGAGAAGCATTAGAGAGGTCAATATAATGTGGTTTTACAACCTTCTTCCACCACAACCTCCTTCCCTTTGACAGTTGAAATAGACAGCAGCAACTGGTAAGCCAAGGTTGTAGAGCTCAGCAAAGTCTCTAGTGATGAAATTCGGGCGCCACCCGGGAGCATAAACAGTTTGCCTTCCTAGCTGTTGAAACAACACAAACACGAATCGATGTATTCCCTGGGATGGCCGTGGGCTCTCATAACAAACCACCTCTTGACCTAAACAAAGAATGGTAGAAATAAACTTAGTGAGTATAAATAAATAATTGAGAGTCTATGATGAATGCACTTGTGGAATTATGTGATGAACCCTAGTGGCCTAGCTAGCCGACCACGTGCACCACACATCTTGTTGGTTACATATATTTATATGAGTAGCAAGACTTATCAATCACTTGTGTAGACAAGTACACACTTTTGTCTAGCATGAAGGTCAGATCACCACCTACTAGTATACCAAAAAAAAATTTCCTCATATTCAGAATACAGGGTTCATTTCAATAGGTTATCGGTAAAACTGCTACAACAAGTTTTTGGTGTAGATCTTATTTTTTTTTTTCAAATTAATTCTCTCTTTTTGTCGCTTGGTACTATTAATCGTACGCAATTCGAGATTTATAATCATATACCCCTACTCTATAATATGACAAGAGGAGTAGAGGAGTGCACGAGTGATCAATAATAGCTAGGAACATTATTTATGAATACCCCCATATGATCAACTCATTATTGGTACAAAATAAACAAAAGAGAGGGATTGGAACTACTCCTACCTTTTGTTCTAATAGTCAACCTGTATCATTGATTTTGTGCAAAAATAACAATGTATACAAACTCCCTTATTGTTACACAATCAGAAGAAATATCCTAATAAGGCAAAAACACAACAACTTGTAATAAGATAATCTTTCATATATGGTTATGGTCTTATATATTGACTTAATAAACATGTAGTAGTAGACAATTAGAAGGGCATAAACAGTACAGCTAACATTGTATTCTCCTTCTATTTCTTAATATCTCAACCTATATGGCCTTCAAGCCTTGAGTAGTTTGATCATATTAAATCAATGCATACTATACGGTGGCGTATGTATAATAAGATAATAATAAGCATCTTGGCCTACATACATGTGTGGGTTTACTAGATAGGGTGCAAAAAAGTCGTAGATTATTTCATGCACTAGCACCAGGGTCATGGCACACATACATACGATGGTACTCTTAGGTGCACCATATGTATATAATGTTTGTAATGAAAGATAGTATAAGAAATAATCCACATTAGTAAATGTGCATGCAATACTATGCTATGCATCTGAACTAATTGTTGATGATTAAGGATTGGATCGGAATTTAAACTCACCAAAGGTTGCACCAGTGGTCCCAGGAATATCAGTCACCAACCTTATATAGAAACAAAATTCAACCAGTTAGCAACCATTTTCTACTAATTATTAGTGACCTGCAATTCAATTTGTAAGATTTTGCTCCAATGAATTGACTTTTAAACTGAATTTTGAGACCATATATATATAACATGAATCCATAATGTAGTTCATTTTGAAATCATATCATTAATTTGAAGGAAAATGATCTAATTAAGCTCATATACTCGTCTATTTTAAAACTATACTAAGATTATCCTAAAATTATGTATGATGATTACCATTATCATTTATAATTGGACTAGGTGCATGTGGGATTTAGTGGATGGTGTGCATATATATCCCATGCTCGTCCCACAACACCTCCATGAAGGCTCGAACTCGTGATCAATTGGCTCCATCCACCTTGGGACTTGACATGACTATTACCATATTCATTGTCACAACGCAGTAGACTCGAATAATTTATATGCTCCTATGCATGGTTGTAATTTGCAACATATATTTCCCCTTAATTATGTCATGAGTGAGCATGCATGACTAGGGTTTTAACTTATAAGAGCTTAATCAAAGAGATTTCACAAGTTTAATTACCTCACATCACAATAAATAAAACTAGTATTGTATTCTAAAACAAAGAATTATTGTACAAAATGAAAGAAAATGATAGTAAAATATGAAATAGAATATGTTAAAGTTGGCATATATAGGTCGGTCTAACTACTTACCAGTGCAAGTACTCCCTAAGATGTGGGTTGCTTGGGCTAGGAGCATCAGGATCCACCATTACCTATATATAGAAATGACCAAATTCAGAAATGAAGATTGATCAAAGAAAGAACGAAAATTAATTCAATTTAATGCACCGGATGTTTATACATATTAAAGGGTCACATCGACTTACCAAGGTGTAGAAAGTCCTAAGGTCATCACCTCCAACCTCGACCCTAGGCTGACTATCAACTTGAGAGGGCCTAAACTCACCTCCAGTAGTAACAATACGATTGTTATAGCTGACTCGGAGATTTACAGACCTATTAAAAGGATCCAAGACATCTCCAATAACGCGACCTATTTCTAATGGATCTCTTGGTGCACTTGTTGAAGCTGTTCTAGGCATTATTATTTATGTACTTGGATTATTTCTATATATCCTCACTTTAACTTATATAATAAGCTAGATATCCAGCTAAGTATGTATGTAGAGAAAATGTGAAATTGCACAAAATAAGTCATCCAAGTGAACACTTATATACTGTTTTTTTTATCTTACCTTGCTTTCATGTTGGGATGTTCCATCATCAATTAGTAGACTTTGTCTTGTTAGTTTTCAGCATAACTTACCGTCTATCAAAATACTAAGGTCCACTTATTTTCCATAAATTGTAAAGTGATGGACCAGCTGTATTGTGTTAGATTCTTCTTAGAAGAATTTAAGTCGGTTCAGAAACCTAAGTAAACTTACATAGGTTCTAATACAAAAGCTTAACTTTAGTACTTTACTATGGTTTGCTTTTTATCTCCTCAATTAAAAATGTTAATGTAACTATGATCTTCTCGAACTTTTATCTTTTACTTAAAAGATTTCCCATAGAACAGTTGTGTCGTATTTGGTTGTCAATCATAAGAGAAAACTAAAATACCATTATTGGTGGTACTAAAATAACATATCCCCCTCTAATCAAAATTAAATTTTATTTTAATCTATTTATTCTAGATAAATGTTGTTTCACAATGATTTATGCAATCTTATCCTTATAGTCAAATTATAAAGTTTTTAAAGATAAATCCTCATGCCAAATCTTACTGCTTTTTCAACTTAAATTGTTTATTCGAATATGGGCAGATGTGTCATTTTATATGATTTTTACACCCGTACAACATTTATAGTGTTTGACAACTGGCATAAGAGGACTTATTTGATAAGTTAAAAAATGTGTTTTTTTTTACATGAACAGTCACAGTAATTGTAACAATAACAATAAAAATAACAACAAAAACTAAAAAATTTAGTCAAACAACTTATGCCAAAACAAAAAGTTGGTCAAACCCAAGTAAAACAACCAATAACCAACATCGATTCCCAAATACCGACTTAATCTATCTAATCTGAGGATGTAAAGTACTCCGTAGTTGATTAATGCATCACGTTGCACTATGTCAACGATAAGATGATTGCATATAAAGGATGTATTATGTGTGGCTTACAAGCCGTGGCTAAATAACCTCTAACTTGAGAGAGTTTTTAATTTTGAGAAATTCGAGGAAGTAAAAGAGAGTTTCTAAATTTTGAGAATTCTCATATTTCAATTTGGGTAATGGAAAGTGATTTGTTAAATCTAATCACGAGTTTGAAAAATTGACAACAATGTTGGGCATTAATTTAGAACTCCTAGCAAACTTACTTTCATTCTAATTTATCAATTAATTAATGGCGGGTAAAAACATGTGTACTATAAAGTTGAAATTAAAATCATTCTGCTCGAACAATAATAGTTAATGACTAGCATAGATGAGTACATGTTTTCCAAAAAAAAAATTGCATAAATGAGTACAACATAGATTCATAGCCCAAAAAAAAAAAAGTCTACACCTGATGAGTATTACGTATTAGCTTTGTTATATCCTTTGTTGGAGCAAGCTAAGAGCGAAGCCGGTGCCCCGACCGAGTGGGCTTAGCTTAGGCGGGCACGGGCAGCTTGTTCCAGTGGGCGGATCTTGAAGCGAAGCAGATGCATGTTTGTGAGGCTTGTTGCTAAGGCGGGCACAGCGCATGTTTGTTTAGTTCATTCTAGTTTCTGGGCATGATTGTTTAGAAAAGTAAATGATGGTTTTGTGAATTTACTAGGAAATTAAGTTGAACAAAATCCCTCAACTAACTTTTCTAGTATACTAGGTGTCGTGTCATGCTATGGGAGGTTAATGATGTGTGTGGATTTCCTAAAGTGGATTTGTAGGCCAATCTATAATGGCCGTTAGAACTTCGTGTTATTATGTTGAAAAGTAGTGATAATTGCTTTGAGAGTTAAGTGTGTAGCAAATTGTTGATTTATGTGTAAACCAAATTTAAGGATTGTATTTCTCAGCCCAAGTTGGTGGATCGTCGTCAACTTTGGTTGATGTCCTTGAATCAGATAAACTAATTAGTTTTGGCGTTTTTGGAGAAACTAGTTATATTTTATGTTTCTTTTATTTTTCTTGCATATGTTTTACTCTTATGGTCTTCCCTGAGCTAGGGGGACCATTTAATTTACATCAATTTGTACAAATTACTATTGTTTATTTCTCCTCTAGAATCTTTTACATCTTCACTACAAAATACAAGTTACTTTGACTAATGAAAATTATAGGTAATTTTCGCAAGTATTTCAACAAAATTTGTATTGACTCGTCTAAAACATAATATTATTTTACCTGAACTTCTTTTTAATTAAAGAAAACATAGGTAGATTAACGTGCACTTAAAATGTAGGTAGCGGAATCTTTTATTTCACTTATGCTAGCATTCAAGCAATGGGATCAATTAAGCAACACCTTCTAGGCAAATCCATCATAAGAAGAGGTCAATTTTACATGTCCAAACAATGTATGTGTAAGTATAGTACATTTCCAAATTAATTATCTTCATCATATGATGCCTCAAGACGTATCAAAAACACAAATTAAGCATAAATTTCATCAGCATGAACACCAAGAAATTAAAAGGAAAAGGTAAAAGAAAAAAAAGTTGATGGTACAAAGATCTAGCACTAGAACCAATCAAAAAGAATTAGTGACAAACTTTATTCCTTTTCCCTAATCTATCAGAATAATTGCAACTATTGGTGAATTTCTGGTTCTATACAGCTAGTGGAACAAATTAAATTAAACATATTTATGTGTGCGATGTCTTATCCATGTCATTTACTCATTTATACTAATTTGGGAGATACAACAAGAATTTTAACCTAATTTTATACGTAATTTTCTTTCATATTTCACTAAACACTTAGGTCAAAAGTATGATATTATATTCGAAGTACATTGAATAATAAAAAAGGTAATGCCTCTTATTAGGCACGAATCTATCAATGGAATATGGCCAATGGTTTGGGAAATTATTAGTATATTTGCAGACGAGGTAACTTACTCTTTGAGTTAACATACTTTAATTTATACTTCACCAAGCTAGCTTGGTTTAGTGGGAAAGATTGCACCTTTCAACTTTGAAATTGGGAGTTCAATCCCACTAGAAACACTTTGAGGATGGGGATCCTTTACCCTCCCCCCTCCCCCTCCCCCCCCCCCCCCCAACTCTCTTAAAGTGTCTGACCCGTAAATATCGGATAAAAAAAAAAACTTAAAGAGTTAAAGTATGGTTAGAGTCCTTCTCCTTACCTATTATTAAAAAAAATAATAATAATAAAATAAAATTGCGTATATAAAAGTTCAAGCTTTATGCTTTTTTTTTTTTAATTGTAGATTTTAATAAAAGACTATATTCGCAAACTCTGAATTAGATTATGTGTTCATGTACAGTATTTGAATTGTATGAGCTTTATGTTAATTATTTATGAATTATCCCCTCAAAAAAAAAAAAAAAATTATTTATGAATTAAATTTCATTATTCTAAACATGTTCATATCATCATATGACACCAATTAAGATGAGCATGCGAGCATCCTGATTTAGAGTACGAGTGCAAGTTACTTTGTACAATTTTCAGTTGGGGTGAGCAAAATTGTATATATATATATTATTAAGTCCTTCATCAAATTGAAATTGTGTTGTGCAATCCATTGCCCTAAGTTGAAATGAATCAAGCCCCAAAATGGTTAGATTCTATTTAATCTTCGAACGTGGATATCGGATATATCAATTTGAACATTAAAATAATTAAATTTTAATGACTTAGGTACTTTAAAGCTTGGGTCAATGACTCAATATAGGTATAAGTCATGCAACGTTTACTCGGAAAACTTTGTAGCTATTAGTATGGCAATAACAATGATTGTAGAATGGATTAAAATTCAATTCTTGAAACTCAAAACTTAAAACTATACATATCTAATAATCGGTCAGATTTAGGTCAAAACCTTAGGGAAATTGAAACAAAGCCAATGTCAATTGATTCCATCAATCTATTGAATAACTTCTAATCAATTCCTTATATTTTATTTGCGGTTTAATTGAAAAGACCAGCGAGTTGGTCTAAACTAGCTTAATTTGGGTTCAAAACCAGATTTCTGTCATAATTATCATCTATCTATACTACGAAATATATACTAAAGTAATCACCGAATGGGACACTTGGCATAAGAATTTAAAGGATAGACATTAATAAATTAAAAAAAATTTAAAAAAATGTTACATAAGTTATTTAAGTTAATTATCTATATATCGATTGACTATTATTATTATTAAATTATACTATATAAATTCGTGTATTGCATGGGACCAAAACTAGTTTTACCATCACATATACTCCGTACAAATAATTATAAGATTTTAGGAATTTAGATTAAACAGAAAAAATCATGTAATATCTCAGTCACATTGAATCCTTAACATGGAATTTTAAAGAAAAAAATACCGTACATAACCTTTTACTATTTGCATTAGCATATGACCAAATTTTCATCTATGTGGAATATATGGTCAAGTTTTAGATGTGTTATGCACTTTACACCATTATGTATACACATAAATGTCAATTATTAACTAATTTAATATAATTTTAAGATTTTTTTCGAATGATTTACCATCTCCAAAATAAACATTAAAATAAAATCTTTACCTTTCACTAAAATTGTCTTCATCATCAAATATGACATTTAATTTTATACCTTTATATCATAAACTACAAATATTTTTTGTTCTTATTTTTAAGGTTTTTTTTATGAGTAGGTGCTAAAGGAGCTAGCGCACGAGATCGGATTAAAATAAAAAACTTTAAGTCGGCAAATGATATCTCTAATCATTAAAGGTTCTTTATTCTTTAAGGTTAATAGTTATTGTTTGTCGTTTCAGTGCGTATTTTTTCTATACTTTTTTCACAGAATTTCCTAGATATAAGAAAGGGTAAAGGAATATATGTATAAAGAATATATGGTAGCAATAATATAATAGCATCTTATCCTTTAAATTGTGTTCTTAAACCATAAAATATCATGCTATCCATTTATTCTTCATTTTTTTTTTTCATTTCTATCAAGATTAATCAACCTTTCAATTTGTAATTTGCTTTGTTTTTTCAAATTTTTTCACCTTCAAGATTAATTTGAGAATTTGTAAGAACAAAGTCTAAGTTAAAAGTTATATAATTTCAATAACTTCGAAGTTATTTTATTGTACTAGTATAATTGTCACTAATAAAAAACGACAAAATTGTTACTCGTACGTAAGACTTCGTAATAGTAAACGTGAAGGAGAACAAAGATTTTGGATTTTGTTCTCAAATGGCCTCACATTACTGGTTGAGTAGGAAAATGACAAGTGGAGCAATTTAAGCCAAGAAGAAGAATGAAAACTTGAGGCTCCAATTTCTCGTTCTCCTCTTTACTTTTCTTCTTCTAATTTTTGGGTGATTTTCTTCTCTGTGGCCAAAATTTAACCAAACTTTTTAAAAAATTGGGTGTATAATAATTATATAACAAATTTTTTTTTTTTTTTTTTTTTTTCTTTTCCAGAGAACAAAGATAAATTAGTGGCTATCAACGAATCGTATAGCAAAAAGGGACAAAAGGTATTAAAGAAAAGAGGATATCATTTTACATTTAATTTTTTTTTTTCTTTTTTCTTTCCTTTTTATTTTTTTTTTTGGAAATTTGGCATGGAAAATATCTTCAAACCTTTTTTTAATTTTGAGGTGAAATATCTACTTGGTTCATCCTTCTATGCCAACTAGATTTCGTAGGTAACTTCAAGTTTTCACTTTCTAAGATTCAATTTTACCGACATTTATCTAAAATGACACCAGGCCAACACCGATGCTAATGTAAGATTCACTCTCAATCTCGCTACACCACCAATTTTTTATATTGAGTATTCATATTTTTGTAGTACGCCTTTTGTATTATTTTTACAACCATTCATAAATTTTCAATAATCATAAGATATAATTTTGTATTATGAAGTATAACTATATGGTGTAATATCCTTTCAGATTTTGTAATAGATATGGGGATTTCATAAAATGTCATCAAGTCCAACCTTATACTTCCAACTAAACTTAAGGAATAGTGTGATCCTAGTATTTGCAAAAAATCCTTCTAGGAATGCTTTATTTGTTTTAAGGAGTGCCATAAATAAACTCATCAAAAGTTAGGTTAACCTGGCCTAGATAGCAAGAAGCAACAAAACGACTTGAATTACGTGTTTATAACAAATATATCCACATGCAAGGTGGAGATCAAGGAAACCAAGAATAATATAAGAATGATGGTGCTAATATGAGAATTTTCTTTTGACTATAAAATTTTAAGATAAGGTGAATGTATCACAAGTTAATGTTTTCATGATTGAAGTTAAACTCACAATTCAGTTAAAATATACTTCGATTTGTATAATAATTCTTTTCTCCATAAGGTCGGCATGCATTCTATTTGTAACACTCAAGTTAGTATCTTGTAATATTTTCCTATATTGCATGGAGATCAGAGAAAGTATAATCATGATAAAAGAGCACTTGTATTAAAGAGGGCTATATATTAATTAAAAGAATAAGGTAACTTTTAATTAAGGCAAAAAAGAAGGATTAAGGTCACTTTATATATTCTAATTCCTCTTGTCATCCTCTAATTTAAAACGACAATCAAAACAAGGGGTTTGCATAGCCCTCCAATTTACCAAACTTATTAGAAAAGTACACAAATTGCTAATTTCAATCAAAAATACTCGACAAGAAGCCAAGCTAGGGAAATTATTGATAGAGTATTAAATATATTTTTGGCCTCAACCATCAGCTTATTAAAGTATAAAACATATTCCTGAGCCTCAACCATCAGCTTAAACTTTTGGTTGAGTTGGTCCTCTAATATGGTATCGGGGCCAGCGTGACACAAAGGTTACTGGTTCGAATCTCATCCGCCCCTCCTTCGAAATGGAATTAATTGTTACATTTGAAGCCTGAATGGTCTTTCATGTGAGGAGAGGCTCTATTTTGAGTAAGTTGTAAAAACAAGGGATTCAAACATTCAACATGTTTTTGGTCAAGTTGGGTCATGCATGCCTCATTGGTTCAATTTACTTGTAAAAATTTGAGTTTTATATTTGTGGACAATCAATATAGGAAGTACTATATATTTAGATAATTTATTAATTAAAGTTATATATAAAAAAAATATTTTGAAAAAATGAATTGAAAATTATGTACCTTTTTATTTTATTTTATATTTCATAAGAATGATCAAACTAAACATATAAATTGTGCAAAAATTGTGCATATAATAAATGATCACAACAATTATTCAATTCATTACACACTTGCCAAATGTAGGACATGCAACAATTCGTATCATCTCCAAACCTACCAATTATTCATCACTAGTATTTATCGTAAACAATATGTCAATTTTGATATTGGTTTTGGCCATTCCCTCCGTACCTTGGTATGTATGAAGGGATACTTAGCTTCTTATTAATTGAGTTTCGAAACTTCATGTATTATCGAGTAATTAGCCAATACCCATGTGATTAAAAAAAACGTTTCATGCTTAAAATCAGTCAATAGCATTAGACAGTGATATAAACATACTTCTAGTTTATTCAATATTAGTCGGCAAAATAATAGCTAATAGATATTAGTTTGTAATTTTAATGTCCAATTAAATCATCATGTTGACTATGAACAAGCTCTAGAACTAAAGTAATTAAGCACTATAGTTTTAATTTAGATACGTTTCTTTAAAGTTTCTTCATTAAATTTTTCCTCTGACATGTTCCTTGAAGTTTCTTTTGCTAAAGCTAAATTTGGAGCAAATAAACTCGGATGCATGTTATATCACTGTCTAAATCTTTTTTAATCTAATTTATTATTCTATATTTAACATATAATATAATTTCATTATTCTTCTCTCTCTAAACTCTATGTATGTATATATAAAAAGCTACTTAGGAACCTCAATTTACTCAAAATCAAACAATTGTTAAGAAATTTAAGTTAGAATACCTCTTGATCAATGGATACTTCCAAAGGGTGAGGTTTTTTTTGTTCTAATTTATTTGTTTTTATTTTGGTATTGTTTGCACCCTTAGGTTGAGACTTCAATTCATTTTGCATATTGCAGGCCTTCAGAAGAAGCTAAGAGTGTTGATGTTTACACAGCCAAAGGTCTCCTTAGTACCGGATATCGGTATCTAGATGTAAGGTATGGTAACAAATTAGGAGTTTTAATCTTGAATTTTCGCGGTTTTAGGATAACAAAAGGCTTGCATCATGATCTGTAGGACAAAGGAGGAATTTGAAAAAGGACATGTTGAAGGTGCTCTTAACATCCCTTACATGTTCATAACTGAAGAAGGTATGTACATATATAAACCTGAAATTAAAACGTGAACACAACTTGCTCAAAATGGTAATGTACTAATGTAGGCACGACAAATTACGAATAGAATGAATATTTGAAACTGTACAACTGATGTGTGCATCGTGATGTATTTTGTACGACAGGGCGAGTGAAGAATCCTAATTTCATTTCACAAGTTCTAGAAGTTTGCAACAAGGATGATCACTTGGTTGCGGTAAGACATTCTATTTGCAACTAGGCCTACAATAGACTGAAAGATACGTTAAGTATACTCCATAACATTGGGAATTTTGTGACAAAAAGTACTCAAGTCAATTTTGGACCATACATTAATTTTATCTCAGTGATTTAGAATATGCCATAGTTTTACAGCTTCGTATTTTAGATCAAAATTAAAGTTTTTTTCTTGAATTATTGTTTAAGTTATAAAATAGTGTGTTAATGATGATCACGGTTTTGGCTCAGGCTTGCAACAGTGGTGGTAGAGGCAAGAAAGCAACAATTGATCTGCAGCATGAAGTACGTAAATTATTCTGGGCATAAAAAGTTTGCACAAGTAATTAATAAGTAGTAGTCTATTAGTTTGTTAATCAGAAAATACTAATTTACTTAAATGATGATTATGTGTAATAGGGATTTGAGCATGTTGCCAATATCGAAGGGGGATACTCAGCCTGGGTAGACGCCGGATTTGCTGGTGATAATGCAGCAAAATTAGCTTGCAAGTACCGTCCTTGAAATTTATTTATTGCTTTATTTTGTATCAAGCCAAGTTTAACTATTGATTCTGCTGTGTACCGCGATTCAATTTATAAATCATTTGTGTATGTATTAACTTAATCTTGATGTAAGTTCCCCTGAACACACTTACCATGTAAGTTTTAACAATTGCTTTTGTATGAGCAAGCATTTTGTGTTCTGCTGTTTACATCCATAGTCAATTGTGGTTTAATTTTACATCATACTCCCACTGTAAGCTGTGTATTTTCCACAGTCACAATCGTAGATGCTCAAGCTATCGATTGTGGAGATGGATAGATAAGACTACTACTTGTTTGATAACGATGCTGTTTCCAGACATCATCCTGTTATAAAAGTCATAAAACCAAATAGAAAGTAATTGTAGCTACAAAAATATATAGGTAACCTTCAATCAATTTAAAACTTACATGGTAGACAGCAAAATATAGAGGCACGAGTGTTGACTTAGTGAGATTTTTATATCATGACTCATCCACTCATTTATGCCAATTTCGATAAATGAATTCAACATGTATCATTTACAAGCCTATATTACAGGGTTCTACAAGCTAACAACATAAATAGAACTAGAATTTGCCTAATGATCAAGAAACTCTTCCGGGATCAGAAGCAGACATGTAAAGCCAACCTAGGTTTCAGCTTGCTTTCCTCTCACCGTGACATGTATGAACAACATACAACATAAGATCTTATGCTTAGCCAACTAATAACTGAACCTTCTACACTAAGGAAATAAGCAAATTCTTAATTAAAGTTTAGACATTTCCTCATCCCATTTGCTCTTGGGTATCTCTCCAGAGTCAGCTATGACCACCTTCTTCCTAGGTTTTCCACTATAAGTTCCAGCTCCTCCTTCAATGGCATATACAGTATCCATGCCTTGTAAAACCTTCCCAAAGACAACATGCTCGCCATCCAACCTGAGCATTTTGAAATAGGCATAAATAACAAAATATTTCAGAAAGTATGGAAGATTCTATTCAGAATCACAATATAGCTCTGTATCCCAAGACTCTTCATGCAAAATCTTAGAGAAATTTGAAAGAGATAACGAAGGCTTTTGGTGTTTCATTTCCAAGTTCCCTATTTGAACCAGCTTTCCTTAAAAAAGGAGCAAAATCTCCATATTCCCCCAGAACGTAAATTGGAAAGAGGGAAGTCCTTTTACAAATTTTGTTCTAGCAGACTGTTGATTGAGAAGTTCACTTGCCACAAATTTGTATATATTTTTTTTAGCAAGGGGAATAAATTAGAAGATCCTCCTCCTAAGTCTATTACCTAAAATGATAGATCTCTAAAACGAATTTCCTTATTTCCTTCACAGCCCTCTAGCAAGATAGTTTGCTACCTTGTTGCAATTACACAAAAAACAGACAGAAATAGAAAAAAAGCAACTACAAACAACTCACACATTCCTAATATAAACAAGATGATACAAGCAAAAATCATTTAAAACTCTATAAAATCATCTCAGTTTAAATTTAATGATAGTATGGTTATGTGTCCTCGATTTTACTAGATAATATGATCTGAAAAATTTGATACTCCTTTTCAGTAATCATAGCTTATGTTTTTTGTTGGGGCCGGGGGTATATTTTTCAGCAAGTAGGGGAGTAGATGTGACATACCAGCTTGCCTTCACTGTGGTAATAAAGAATTGTGAGCCATTGGAATTAGGTCCAGAATTCACCATAGACACAATACCTATTAAAAAAAAGGTAAAAACAGAGGAAAAGATCAGTTGGTAACAAGTATCAGGACAAAAGTTTGAAAATAAGAGTGCAAAGTAATTTAATAATACAACTACAATGAATCAATTAGATCAAGTACCTGCATGCCAATGTTTAAGTTTGAAATTCTCATCAGGGAAGGTACTGCCATAAATTGATTCTCCACCCTTCCCATCACCATGAACAATATCACCACCTTGAATCATAAACCCAGGAATAATACGATGGAATGGTGTTTTCTTATAATGTAGAGGTTTACCACTTGTGCCCATCCCCTTCTCTCCTGCAATCAGAAGCAGAATATTAGACCCCAAAAGGACAAATTAACAATTATTCAAAACCAATAGTTTTAAGGAGAAATCAGTTCAAATTCTCAGAGGTGAGAGAGAAAATTTGTACCAGTGCAAAGAGCTCTGAAATTTTCTGGAATAAAACAACCCAAAAAAATAGAGTAAGATTTGATGCATAGAGTGGTGAAAGGATTCATTTTCAATGAAAAAAGCAATATGGTGAAAACTGGAAATGAATGCAGTAAGTGTAGTCATATGGTGATAGAAGTGAGTTGAGTCATAATAAGACCATAATATTCACTAAAGCAAAAGCAACTGCCTGCCTGAACTTGTGTAGAAAACCAATACAAAAAAAGAGTAGAAAACCATGAAGAAGAAATTACCAACCAGATGTTTTTGGAACAACAGTACCAAATAATCCAATCACGATTCTACCTGTCAAAATTGTGAGTTAATAAGCTTGAGAGACCAAAATAACAAACCCTACGTACTTATTATTTTAAAATATTAGAAATAAATAGACATCTTCCAGTATCAGATATACAAGAAAAGCTTTGAGTTCACCAGGAGTCACGAGATAGCAGTTGACTTGGAAAGAATACATGTAACTGTTAGGAGTGCACTATAAACAAATTTTCAGAGATTAAACCAAGTAATTACACTAACACGAAGCAAGAGACATCAAAGTTGGTGTGGCAAGGGTAAAAAGAAAGTGAAGCACATTTTAAGATATTACTGAAAAGGAGAAGAACATGGGATGCATAAGAATGGCACTAGATAGGAGCAAGAGATTGCTTTGACATGTGGTCAATCCGGGTCATGTTATGTACCAAAATCAAATATGTTACTGCAAAAACTCATAACTCACTCAAAAACCTCAACTAAAGGGCCAGTTGATAAAGGACAGCAATGGGCCTATTTAAGAAGCAAGCTGGAGAAAAAATAGAAATGAAGCAGAAACCCTAAATCATCCATAGAATCTTTGGTACAGTTTATTTGAGTAGCAAAACAGTGAAACACTGTTTTTTGAACATAATAACTACTCTTCGGCAAAGAGGGATAACATACCAGTATAGAAGTGAATTCTCTTCACTTTATGCCAAGTAAACCTAGTGAAGAAGCACCAGAGACATCAAAAGTTCCCCGAATTTTATGAACAATTCCTTAAATGATCAAACACTGGTGCATTCCCTAGCTCATTGCTTCATTTTAAGGATTATGTCGCACATTTGAAATAAAGAAAGTACTGTCTTACCACTTGACAACTACCCACTAACCAATAACCATGACCTACAGCCAAAGAAACCTACATTATGATCCCTCTAGAAGAAGCAATTCAAACCATATTCTTAGCAAGTTCTGACTTCTTTTCTCAAATCTCCACCTTATTTTATTTTACTTTTATTGCAGAATTGCCTTGAATTCATAAAGCCCTCACGAAGCCTTAGATGCACTCAGAAAACAAAGCAATATCCTCTCAAATAAATATCTCCTTCTCTAAAAAGAAATAAGCATTTTTAATGAAACTGACGAATATCGGTCTAGGTACACATTCCACACCCCACCCCACCCCACCCGGCACCCTCCCTCTCTCCAAAACTAAGCAACCCTAAAAAGGAAGTAAAGGAAGAAAACAAAGAAGGGAAATAACAAACTAAATCATCTAGCCATGACCATGGTCAAATTCACAATGATAGTGGTAGTAGTAGTAGTAGTAGTATAGATATGCATTACGGAGTACATACCTAATCGTTGATCATCCATGTCAACATCCAAAAACACTCTGTGAGTAATTTCAAGATCCTCCTCAACTATGCCCTGCACATTAAAAGGACAGGATGATCTTTCTCAATGCAAACAACAAAGTACATCCAGCCTCTAAGATAATAACCCACATTCCTGGACACATTATTTAACGAAGGAAAAAAACGTCTTAACTACTCCATATAAACTTATTGCAACTCAAATTGCGAGAAGACACTAAGCCTCTCTAATTCTCTTTTTTTCTAGCACAGCACAACAGCATATAACAAAGATCTAATTCTGCGTCATTCAGACCACAAATATCATACAGTTAATCAGAGAAAGGTTACAATGTTCAGCACTATCAGGTATCAACAGCAATATGCCAATATTAAGGTAACATCGCCTTCATTAAGGCCGAGAAACAGCGACTTCTTTTCCAAAAGGTTCAACTGACTCAAATCGCCAAACATTTACTTTGCCCCGCCATCCATCACACGAATTAAACCCTTCGTTCCGCATTTTTCAAACTCAATTCTCCCACATCAACACAATTACATTTCATAGACTCCTCA
The DNA here is from genome assembly GCF_948465745.1 of Chenopodium album. Lineage (NCBI taxonomy): Eukaryota > Viridiplantae > Streptophyta > Magnoliopsida > Caryophyllales > Amaranthaceae > Chenopodium > Chenopodium album. The sequence continues at coordinate 70,130,650 of NC_137842.1, read as the reverse complement.
TCTGATCACGACTTACAGTCAAGATCCTAAATCACTATCACTAATTTGATTTTTGTGAGCATGAATTTAGGATCGCCCAAATGTTAATCATATTTGCAATTGTAGCCTCAATTTCGCCCAACAATAAACAGTTCCTCAATCGTACCAATCAAACATTCAATCGAAAATTAAAAATAAAAACCCTAACAGATTTACATTACGAAACGCCAATGAAACAAATAACACAGATTCTACATTAAAACACGAAATCAGCAGTCAGTAGCAAATTCATACAAAACAAACTGAAAATCTAAAAACTGCAGATAATATGAACCAATACAAATCGGAAATGAATGCTGAAATAGCACATATAGCAGCAAAAGGAGAGAGAAAAAAACCTGGAAACTGAAGGAAATGGTGAAGACGAGGAGAAAAGCAGCAACGATGCAAATGTAAAGCCATCGATGTTGAGCAAATGCAAAGATCTCTCTTCGCATCATCACTGTATTAATTTCTCTCTAAATAAATCTTGTTGTTAATTTTTGGGGAATTAATGATCAATAATTCATCACAAATTCAGGATATAAAATTCAATCCCTCACTCTCTTTCTCTCTCCTGACGAAAGAATTGATAGAGTGTCAGAGACTGAGAAGTAGTGATTCATCAAATTTCTCTCTGTACTGTTTTTTTCTGGGAAATAACTTACGAAACTTTTTTTTTTTTTTTTTCTTGACAAGTGGGTCTTGGACACATTGGGCCGGCCCAAATGAAAGTTGGCCAAAAATTTGCATTTGTACACTCTCTATTTCTTTTCCTTGTGCAACCTCTTGTCTTGTCCCTCAGCTCGTTAAGTTTATTTTTAACTGTTGGAGTTTTCCTCACTAGTAATGCAAATCGGAGTTTCATCAAGTGAGTGTGCAAACAGTTAGAGAGGGAATGATGGAGAATGCAAGTCTAGGGGATTGATCAAGGCCGAGTTAGCAAGAGAGCTAGAGCTCGGATGCTGGGAATGCCTACGGCATGGTCGAGCTAGAGCTCGTTGCCATCAGTAGTGTCCAGCAGATCCGAGCTATAGCTCTCCTACGCGTGAGCTACTAGCTCTCTTCTTCTTTGGCTAGCTGGAGACCCGAGCTATAGCTCTCCTACGGGAGAGCTACTAGCTCGCCCCCTGTTTTCACTTGCGGCAGTCCGAGCGAGAGCTCCTTGCGAGTGAGCTATAGCTCTCTACTCGCAAGCCCAACCGAGTATATGGGCCTTGCGTGAGGCTCAAGCTGCTTGTCTCTTTTCCTTATTACTCCTATAAATACAACTCATTGGCCTTTATTAAAAAACCAAGTTAATTTCATTATTGAAATAACCTAAACACAAAAAAAAAACCTACCCTATGAGATCTGAACAGTTCTTGAGCAATTCCACTCTTCGAGTTCGGGTGCACGGATTACGGAGAGAGTTGCGTTAAACTTGGGGGGCGTGCGTCACTAGGAAACTTGTACCGGTGGTGGCGTATTTCGTTTCTAAGGCAGTGGATTTTGTTCCACGGCGCGACTGTGAGTTTGAGATCTTTAATCAAGTATTTTCCCTTTCATCTTCTCTATTTTGTTATTGGAATCAACAGGTATTTTACCAACAATAACTCCCTCCGGCTTCCATTGGTTTAATTGGCAAATGAATATACGAGTATGATTCTTGAAAGGTGAGTTGAATGAGGTAAAATATTGTGTAAGGGTTAGTTTATTCCCCGAAGTTCAAATTGTGCTATATTAGATTTTCACTAACATATTTTTGGACTAATATTAAAAAAAATAGATAAAAATTAATCAATAAAAGCTGGACACTTGGCAGGGGTGAGTCTTGAGTTTTTATCTCAATCAAGTGCCAAATAAGAAAGTGATGTACTCCTGTACATAATATTTAAGATAAAATGGCCAATTTAGAAAATTAATGCATTTGGGAGTTGCTTGTTTCATGAGTGATTTTTTTGCTCCTTATAATCTTTTCAAATGAGCAAAATTGTATGTTGACTGATCAATTATTATCATAGAATTATCGTGTCATAGATATTTCCATTTAGTTCAATTGTTCAACCAATATAGTATATCTATTAAAAAAAAACCAATATAGTATATTATTAGTATATATATGCTCATATTTACTACCGAATAGTAGGTAAGATTAGTATAGAACTATAGATGGAAAATTGGGAGGTAGCATGCAAGTAGGTAAGAGTTAAGATGCAAGAGAGGTAGGCACGTACAACCATAAAAAGACAAGAATTCTACATACTTACAAATGAATCAAGTTATAAAAAGCTACATTACATGTTTAATTCACCTTATATTTGCTTTCTAATATGGTTTTTTTTTTTTTTTTTTTTAATTAGAACTTTTTTTTGTCTGAACAAATTTATTTGTCTAATCAATTGACTAAACTTTATTCTATATATATACACTTATCAGTAAAGAAAAGAATATATCAAAAAGGGTTTTATAAGATTTGTATGAATTCAATTTGTAGTTTCCAAATACAAAGTATGTATTTTTCACGGGAGTAATTTTTTTCATTGCCAAATTAAATTATTTAGCAATATATAATAACTCATAGGAAGTACATAAAAAGATAAAATATGATCTAAACTGATCAGTGTATAATGATTTGATTTGAAATAAATAATAAAAAGGTATGGAATACTATATTGAAATGGATAATCTTATCCAAATGAAGGGTTAATACATACTCCAAACTCAAGAGTAAAGAGTAATTAAGAAGATAAAGCATTAGTGTACTTATCAACCTCCGTACGTTATCACTAAGATGATAGCAACATGTTTGAGTATCTTATCAGTTATCACATCTTTCACAAAAGCTTATCAGACTCCGCGTCGGCTTCCTTCAATTCAATTCTTTCACTTCTTTAGTGGTTTAACTACTATTGCACATTACATACATTACTTGAATTGATCATAGATATGGTCCGTCTATTTTGATAACAAGTACTGTATAAGTCTATCAACTTGTTTATTTGTATTATTAAAATGTAACGCAAAAAGGAAGTCAAAAATTGCCAACTTCAGCCAAGAAAATGTAGGTGTATTTGTCTGAATGCATAGAAAATAAAGGGAATGATTCATGATTGATTGAGAAGGATAGTTTGATCAATCTCTTTTACCTTATGGGTGCACCCATGACCCATCACTCATGACCCATGACCCATCCAGTTGTAGTCAGCTTGGTTGTGCGCTTCATAATGATATCATAGACGTAAACTTGTACTGCCCATCTCGTTTAAGCCGTCAATATCTTATCGTCTTTAATTACTCCAATGTGGCCTGGATTAAATTTGGCTACATTGACACTCACTGGAAATTTACTACATGTATATGTACGGAATATAAAGGAAAATGAGTAACCATTCCTTTAATTTGTTATTTTCATATATGCAGGGGCGGAGCCAAGGGGGGCTGGCGGGGGCCTTGGCCTCCCCCTTGGCTCAAGATATTAATTAAATTTGCTCTTAATTGCCATTAATTTTGGTGTAGATGAGTTGGTTTTTCCGGTGTGATAGTATGCAAGTTGTCAAGAGATCAAACCTTGTAGCTAACCATTTTTTTTATATATATTTTATTTTATTATTATTATTATGAAGTACATGTAATACGTAGGTATAATCTTGGCCCCTCACTTAGAAATTCTGGCTCCGCCACTGCATATATATGAATATAAATTTGCTCAATGTTCATCTAGCGTTACTAGATGTAGACGACGTTTCAATCATTCTATATTTTGGATGTTACTTGAAACTTTATTTGAATATATATTACTTGAAACTTATATAAGCTCATTGAGTTAATATTGCTCTCACATAGTCACACTTATATTAATTAAAAGAAAAATTATTATTATTACTTCAGTATGTACTTTGTATAACAAATAAAAATGATGGAGGAAATATGTTGAAAGTTGATCTGAATTGTTTGATTTGAATCATTCATTTGATTTTGGCTCCCCTTTTTTTTTTTTGAACGGGTTGTTTAATTTGATATTGACATATCTTTGCGCGATAAGAGCATCGAAAAAGTGTGATATCAAATGAGTGTACTTTGTATAACAAATAAAAATGATGGAGGAAATACGTGGAAAGTTGAATTGTTTGATTTGAATCATTCATTTGATTTTGGCTCCCCTTTGTTTAATTTGATATTGACATACCTTTGTGTGATAAGAGCATCGAAAAAGTGTGATATCAAATGAGTGTGCTAAAATCATTTTTCTCATAATTATCACAATTATAAACTATGTGTAAATCATAAATCAATGCCATATAGCTATAACTACACTATGTAGATAACAATAATGAAGGGGTAAAATGACAAGGGAAGGGATAAGGTGACCCTCCATTTTCCTGCTTTCAATTAAATGTTGGAGAGATTTGGTTTATTATAAGGGGAATTGAAGGAAATTTATTTGATCGATCATTCCATTCCCTCTAATGATCTTTAATTATAGGGTAATGTTATACATAGTCCTTAGGGCTATCTTAGCATTAAAAACACTCTTGAAAATTTTATAAAATTAGAAATTTACGACAAAAACATGCGTAGATCAGTGTAATTAGTGTGAATTTGTTTGATTTTCCAAATTTAAACCGTTTTCAAGATTATTTTTAATGCTTATATATAGCCCTTAAGGGCTTTGTATAGTATTTTCCTTAATTATATTGTATATTCAAATAAATAAATAAAAAATGCATCCCTTCTTTTCTCTTATCTCCCTTTTCCTTCATTTCTCTCTGTTCAAATTAAACACATAGTGTTGTGTAAACACATGAGTAATATTTCTTTTTTACTTGATCAATAGAGTCAATAGGATTTTAAAAGCATCCAAGAAATCAGCAATACACATGCACCAAATTGTGGGGCAAGTTATTAAATAATTTTACTGATTTGATAATTGATTGTAAGTGAAAGTATTTGATATATAGTTGATAAGTTCTCAAATGACTAGCTATTACAAGTTGCACCACTAGCACCACATAAACTATATGGCTTATCAAATATATATATCAATGATATTTTTAGTACTTTTTGGAGAGATATTTTTTTTTTTGTTGGGATCCAAATTTAAAACCCTGTTTATCCAAGCTTTGTTAGTTGTTGGCTCTATAATAGAAGTTTAGATCTAAGTAATAAACTGAATAAGATATATGATAGGTGGAGAAAATATGATTTGAATCAAAAGAACAAATTAAATGATACATGAAAGTTGCAATATTTATTTTTGAGATTTTTACTAGCTCACTCTTTGCATTCATTCAATTTTTATATAATTATATTCTCATTTACTTCATATCTACGAGTATATGACACCATATTTATCGTTTGTTATCATCTTAAACATAATCTTGCATTAGTTGCATGTGTGATTACAATTTTTTGTTTGGAAGAATATCCTCTTCAACAAGTATCTTAATTTCTCCCTATACTTTGTATATAAAAACAAAGTACTCTGCGTGCAGTCCCTTTATTGAGTTCTCATTTTCCTTTTCAACTAATATTGAGAAGAGAAAATTGTGAAAAAAGACTTTTTAAGTGGTTAACTTTTTGAAAAATGACCTTTTAAGCGAAAAATTATGAAAAAAGACCTGTTAAGTTGCATTTTGTTTGTATGGGGCACTTGGGTGAGCTTGCGTGGTGGTCAACACCGAGCCCCGACGTTGACTATCACATGACTTTTTTTTTTTTTAAAAAAAAAACCCAAATTTCCCTCCAGCTCACTCAAGTATTTCATACAAACAAAAGGCAGCTTAAAAGGTCTTTTTTCACAAGTTTTTCACTTAAATTAAAAGGTCTTTTTAAAAAAAGTCAACTATTTAAAAGGCCCGTTTTTACAATTTTCTCTATTAAGAATGCTCAAATTTTTTCAACTAATTAACCAACCAATTAATTAAAAAAAGCATCGCGACAATAACTTAGGGCTTGTTCTCATCGACTGAACTGAACTGAGCTAAACTGAACTGAATATTTTATAAGAGAAGGAAATTAGGAGTTGAACTGAACTGAACTGAATTTCAACATAAAAGAACAAACCCTTAAAAATAATACTTGTATAAAATATAATTTGTACTCCGTATATTGTTTCTACTTGTACTTTAGTAAATCTTATTAGACTTATACCACGTATGTAGTCAAAAGTCAATGAAAAAACAAGTAGTTGTACACATTCACACACTATATCTCTATATTAACACAGTTACATTACCCCCTATTAAAATAATAGTCTAAAAAATTACTGCGTATCATCTCAAACAAATTATTCCGTAACATAAATTGGAAAATGAATTTGGTTTCGTTTTTGTTTATGGACAAAATTGATGACGCTTGATTGTGTAAGTACCACGGCCTACGTACACCATACGAGTAATAATTATAAACAAAAAAACAAAAAATATAAAGTTTGATAATGATATACCTTTTTATCATTATTATTATTGTTGTTCTTAATAAAGGATCAACAAAAACACCATGAAATGAAACGAAGCGAAAACGAATATGGAAACAATATATATGATTAAAATATGGAGACTTAAAGTAAAGTCACACAAAACAGCTAAGCCAGCTAATAGTGGCGTCTAATTAAAGTATCTTAACCCTATGTTTTTATCTTCCTTAACAGGGTTAACAATATCAAGTTGCAAAATTAGAAAGCTACAACGTGGGAAGCTGCCTCGGCTTGGCTTTGATCGACCGCGTTGGCTCCTTGCTCATTCAATCTACAAGAAAGCTACAATGTGGGAAGCTAGGAAGCTGCCTCGGCTTGGCTTTGATCGATCGATCGCGTTGGCTCCTAGCTTATTTAATCCGTGGCTCGCAGCCGATGCCCTTCAACTTGCTAAAAGTGTTCAATTAAGTATCATGCATCACGCCACCCTACTATATAAAACGTGTGCTAGTTAATTAATTAAATAAATAAAAGAGTGCTCATTGCTTTAAAGTTTTTTGTATTTCTTGCTTGTTGATTTTGTGATGTAACAATAATAAGTCCAAATCTATGTCCCCATCAAAAAATATAAAAATAATAATAATAAAATATAAATCTATGTCCCCATGGTTGATTCAGTACTTTGCAGGCAACATGACAACATCCCTGTGGTGCAAAATTTATTTGTAATCGAGTAATACGGAGTAATTCATATGGAGTAGTTACTATCAATATTTACCAAACAAATTTTAAAATCATTTCAATTTGGTTGATAATTGATCAGAATTCGTATATCACAATATAACAATATGAACGTGTTTGTTCCGTGTCATATTGTTTCTCCAATTAGCACAACTCAATGCAATGTCATATTGTTTTGCCAGAGTTATATACTCCTATTGTTCTTGTTTGAATTATTTGAAAAAGACATGATCTTATTAGTAGAGAGACAATGTAAATTGTTATAGTGACATGCATAAAGTATGTATGTAGTTTATGTGCGAGTAAAAGAGGTTGAATTGATGTCAAAAAATAAACATTGGTTAAAACTTTAACTGTGAGTAGATCGACTAATAAAACACTTAAAAAATCTTAAATCTTATCACTAACATAATGCATTGCATTTGCATATTTCTATCATCACATTAAAACTATAAAATCAGACCTTGACAAAAAAAATTCTTATATTATACAAAATATAGTCATGTAGATAATTTTTGTGTTACAAAAAATACAAGAAAACAAATAAAATTAAAAATACACGCACAAAATTTACAAGGTTTACCAACACTATGTTAACTACATTCACACGGAGCCACCCGCCTTTCTTAATGCAAAGCAATAGCTTATTGATACTGAAGAAAACAAATTACAAAGTACAGAATAAATTAAGAATAATCAACGGAAACATAATTATAATCTTATATCTCTGATCTTAGATTTGTCAAGCAAATGTTCTCTATTTAAGAACTCAAATAGTCTAATAACCTTACACATCTGATATCTCTCTTTTTATGGCGTCTTGGAATAATCCTATAGGATTATACTTCATATATAAACACTCCCAAAAACTAAAACAAAATAATGGAAATCGAAAAGCGACTTATTAGAGACATGTGCTTTTGTTCGCTTAGGTAGATCGGTTGAACTCACCATAATTGGTACTGTAGTGTTTTGGCTACGTACTACGCAATTCAGGATGCTCAGTGCACTTAAGCCATGTTTAAGGGTGTTGCGGCCAATTTTGCCTTTTTATGATTATTGCATAAATGCATTTGAAGGAATATGTATTCATGTGTTTTTGAACCTAAATTAAATAGTCATAAATTGCGGAAGTACATCTTACTATTTCATACACTATATTTTTTTTTTTTTTGAAGGGATTTCATACACTACTTACAATAGTTCTTAATATGTCAAAATTAAAAACTTTCAGATACATTGTACCTATCTACATTGACATTTAACAACAACAAAAGATTGAATACCAATTATACCATTACATAGCTTCATTACTCCATAATCCGTATCCATATTGAATTCATATTGAATTTGACTCTTATATCAACACAATAATACTTCATCCGATTCTTTTCAGTTGATACGTTTTTTTAATCACGTTTGTCAATGCATAATTTCAACTATTTATATCTTTAATTACCGATAAGCAAAAATTATGAAAACTTAATATTTTGAAAATATATATTATGACGAATCTAATAAGATCCCACATGATTATATTTTTCATTATGTATAAAACACAAAATACGGTCGAATAAGTGTGTATAAATAGTGCTAAATTAAAAAGTGTCAATTATAGTATTATAAAATACTCCCTATAAAAAAAAACCCTAGCCTCCTCTCTCTCTTCTCTCTCCTAAACTTTAGTCTCCATTGTCAATTTTGAAGGGGCTTCCATCGGATTTCACCGGTGGAAAGCCCCAAATTTTATTTCCTTTCAAGTTTTTAAATTTGTTCTAGGTTACAATAATGTCTCCCTCGAAAGAAAGGGTTTATCTCCTTCGAAAGACAAGGTTTTTTCGATCTCCTTCGAAAGACAAGGTTTTTCAGACTCCTTCGAAAAACAAGGTTTTAATTGTGTTTAATTTGGTCTCTGGTTGTGCGGGGCTACTATTGATTATGGCTCGGATTCGGGTTACGGATTCAACACAAGAATTTTTTTTCTCACAAAATTGCGAAGCGGCGACGGATCCACTCAAAAAGTTGTATGAGACAACGAAGCGAGAATGTGCCGAATTGTTATATTTATGTATTTGGATTCTTAGCCCTTCCCCGATTAATTCTTATTTGATTTTGCTAAATTCGTTTTCATTATCGTTAATTGTCAATTGTAGATGTCGTATGACTATTATTAATGAAATTTAATGTCCTTTAGGACTTCTTTCAAAAAAAAAAAAAAAAAAAAAAAAAAATTATCAATTATATAAAACAGAGGTAGTATTCAAGTTTTTAATTTTCTCCGTAAAAATTAGAAAGTACAGTACAATTCAAAATTTATAAATCTCTTGTCCTTCAATGTCAAAATCAATTGGACACACTTTTCAAAAAAAAAAAAAAAAAAACTTTTATAAAAAAAAGTTGGGGCCCAACAAATCTCTCTACAATACTTGGTGAGTATTATAAAATGAGACACCAATTGCAAATTTTGCAATAACAAAGCGTCAACCTTACCACTACCGCTTGAGTAAATCACCTCAATCTCTCTCTTCAAATCAAAGTTATAATTTATTATTTTTTATAAATAAAAACTGTGACTTTTATCCTTATTCAACTCCATTAACAATGGGGTTACCTTCTGAACGTCCATCAATGGCGACCGCCTTAAAATGGTTAGGTTTTGTAACGGCCGTTTGGGTGCAAGCCATTTCTGGCAACAATTACACCTTTTCTAACTACTCTGACGCCGTTAAAACTTTGATGAATTTGACCCAACTTCAATTAAACAATTTATCTGTTGCTAAAGATGTTGGTAAAGCTTTTGGGCTTGTTGCTGGGCTTGCCTCTGATACTTTCCCTACTTGGCTTCTTCTTCTCATTGGTTCTCTTGAGGGTGTTCTTGGTTATGGCGCTCAATGGCTTGTTGTTAGCAAGACCATTTCACCCCTTCCTTATTGGGCTGTATGTTCTTCTTCTTGTTTTATTTGAGATTAGTTTTGGATCATGTTGATTTTGGTAATTTTTGTGTCTTTTCTTGTAATGTTATGTAATTTGTCATTGTTTCTTAATTTGTTTGTTTAGTTTTGTAATACTAGTACTTGTTTGTTATTTTTTGGTGATGCATGAGAGTTTAAATACATTGGAGTGTATTGATTTGATGTTGATAGTGTATATAAACCGATCTTGTGCTTAAACCATCAACTTAAGTTTTTGATTGGACGGGTCCTTTTGATAGACGTATTTAACTTATTGTGGAGAGAGTTGTAAAGGGTATAAGGTACTGGTGTAGATGAGATTTGATAGTTATATGTTGTAGTTTTTACTTTTGTAACTTTTTATATACATTGAGATATAATTAGTATCTTTTTACTACCTTGGCTCTTTTTTGGATTGTAGGGAAGGGTTTTGACTCAAATTAACAGAGAAAAAAGATATTTGTGGGATGTGAATTGATTTTGGATTTGGAAATGTATTAATTTTGGTATTATAAAGTTTTTACTAGTGGGATACTTGCAAATTTAGTTGATATTGATGTAGAATTAGTTTTGTGTGGTGTGATGGCTAATGAGATCTAAGTTGATTGATTTTTGAAATGCTGCAGATGTGTATATTTATGTGTATGGGAGGAAACAGCACAACATGGATGAACACAGCCATATTAGTTACATGTATCCGAAATTTCAGGAAAAATAGGGGACCTGTTTCTGGGATCCTAAAGGGTTATGTGGGTTTAAGCACTGCTATATTCACTGATGTCTGTAGTGCACTCTTTGCTGATAGTCCTGCTAAGTTCCTCATGATGCTTACGGTTATTCCTCTTGTGGTTTGTTTAACCGCGATGGTCTTCCTCCGGGAGGTTCCTCCATCGACCACTGAGTCGGACATATCAGAAGAATCTAAGTATTTCAATATGTTCAATATTGTGGCTGTTACTGTTGCAGTTTACCTCTTAGCTCATGATTTTGTTGGTTCACAAGGGCATATTTTCGATGTAACCTTTTCTGTCGTTCTAGTAGCATTGCTTGCTTTTCCGTTGGTAATACCAGCTTATATTGCACTTAAAATCTGGCTGGATTCAAAAGCTAAGGATGATGTTGAGGACCCGAGTACAGAGCCCTTACTAGCCCCGGATGCTGTGCCTGTATCACAGCCAATTCAAGGAGGGGATGTTGTGGCCGAGGAAGTAAATGGGGAGGCTAAGCAATTACAGCCTGTCCTAGGTGAAGAGCACACTATTGTTGAGGCACTGAAGACGGTTGATTTTTGGGTTTTGTTTGTATCCTTCTTGTGTGGAGTTGGACCTGGTATGGCTGTGATGAACAATATGGGCCAAATGGGTTCTTCTCTTGGCTACTCGGATGTGTCAATCTTTGTGTCTCTACTTAGCATTATGGGATTTTTTGGTAGGATCATCTCCGGAACAGTTTCCGAATACTGTATCAAGTAAGTATTCTCCTGTTTTTTTTAACTGTCATTAACTTTTGTTCATAATTACTGTCATTAACATTTGTTCATAATCATAATTATGACTGTGGGTAGGTTAGGTTAGTGGGGAAAGTCGAATAGATCCGCGTTTTTCATGCTTGATTATTATATATAATTAAATATTGATTCTGTTGTCCTGTAAAATCTTTGCTGAATATGCTGTCCTGTTCTTTTAGAAATGTGTAATTTTTTCAAAGAGTTGTATAGCTAGCAATTTGGTTTGAACAGAGTTTTTTAAGTATTGGTGATACAAAGTGCATGATAGTTCTTATTAGAAATGAAAATTTTCTGTAGGTGCAATGAAACTTTTTTTTTTTTAATGAAGTAGACTTGACCTAGAAGAATATCCTTGTAAGTTGCAACTATATTCAATTTGTTTACGGACATGTTGCCTACTAGTCTGCCAAGTTCATCTTGGTTTGTTCAACTAAAAAAGAAAATCTTTTAAAATGCCTGTAGTCGGGGAGGATCAAGTAGCATGGAGTATATAAGTAATAAAACTATAAAATTCAAAGCTCTGTTTGCTGAAAGTACTTTTTATATCGAAATTTACCATGCGAGAACCCGCGTTGTTTTTTATATTAATCTGTCTAGTAGAGGTAGCATTTCTAAGTTCGGTTGCATACTTTTCCCCCGGGTTAGAGTGTTAGACACAGCTGTAAGGGGATATTTATTTATGTCATCGTCAAAGTGGTCTAATTCGACATTATGGACCACATTTAAATACGAATAGTAATTTGCAGTTCCGTAGTCACCGTAGCTGATTTATGACAATGGAGTTTCAGATTTGGTCATGTAGGGTTTTCTTTGGACCATGGCATTAATCTTCAATTAGAAACTTTCGATGGGACAGAATACAGAAATTTCTCACTGTACTCGTTTTTTGTTTTTCTTTTTTATTGGCATGTCTCAATGAAAGTCAAGTTCAAACCATTTTTGATAAGCTCTAATAAGGATGCAAATTTAGTTTTCAATGAAACCAGTATAGTATATAAGTTCCTAGAAGTCCAAATAATGGTTTTTAGCCTAAGAGGTGACATACATTAACTAAGCGAGCTGTACAACTTCAAGAATAAAATTGATCTTATGTATGCAATCATGGCTTTGCAGGAAAGCCGCTACTCCTAGACCGCTTTTCAATGCAGCCTCTCAAATCTTGCTAGCCGTTGGATATGTGATTATGGCAATGGCAGTCCCCGGGAGCCTATACTTTGGAGCAGTCATAGTAGGTTTGTGTTATGGTGTCCGTCTTGCAATCACCGTCCCAACTGCCTCAGAACTATTCGGCCTCAAATACTATGGTCTCATATACAACATTCTTATATTGAACTTGCCACTTGGCTCATTCCTTTTCTCGGGACTTCTTGCTGGTTTGCTCTATGATGCGGAGGCTACCATCACTCCTAGTGGAGGGAACGAGTGCTACGGGGCCCACTGTTATAGACTTTGCTACTTGGTCATGGGTGTTGCTTGCCTTATTGGTTGTGCCTTGGATGTGTTGATGGCTTCTAGAACCAAGGTCCTTTACAAAACGATTGCTGCTAGCAAAAGATCGAAATCTGTGGTGAAAGGAAAATGAGCTGAGCTCTTAATTGTTGGAAGGGCAATGGAACAACATGTGGTTCTGATTCTGGGGTTGTCATCTGTGAAGCGGATGTTCAGTGTTACTTGTCGAAAAATAAATCAGTACATTCTACGTCCCAAAACACAGTTTTGACAACTTCATATTGCGTTAGCAAAGAGGGAATTAAGAGGGTTGGGAACTTGGGATCTGTAACAATTATCTTTTCTCCCATCACCCTCAGAGGAAAAACAAAGGTAGGAGTATTTTAATCTGGTGTATGCTTAGAAGCAGCAGTTTTTCATTCTTGGCTAGTTTGAACCTTAGTTAAGATTATTTTACGTCACGTGTTATATGTTGTAAGTTGGGTGCTTCCTCTACTTGTACAAACCTTATTTATTCTTGTAACACTGAACTCAATTATAATAGCATATAAGAGTTCTTTTGATAATTAAATTCTATGATAGTCTTACTCCATTTGTTCGGAACAGGTCGCCACACTGTAATTCAGATTATGCTACCAAGAGTATGAACGCGAGTACGTGACTATTAACTTCGGATCAAGGGAGTAAGTTTTCGAATTCGAACTCACTTGTTTAGCTGTAAAACTTTACAATTATATGAGGGCCTGAGGGGGTGATCGTTGTGTCTGACTGACCATCAAATGGACTAATGACAAATACACGTATAACTGGTTTTTTCTAATGTGAATTAACAAATAGCGTGGTATGCTTTTGCAGCATGCAAAAACATGCTTGCCGTTGCAGGAAAGATTTGGAAAAAGAGGGCCTGTGGCCTGTCACTGATGGTCTGATAACCGTAGTTTAAAATTTTGTTTTCTAATGGGCCGTTCCTATTGCTATAAGCATATACTGAGTATCTGAACGTGCCCATAAACCTTTCCCAGTCCTATACTAATGAATGATTTAACAAATAATATCAGTGTCACTTTTATGATAATATTTTACTACAGTATTTTTTTTGGTTTTTAGAGAGGCGAGGTTGAGAATCGATTCAGAATCTTCTGAAACCGGGTGAGAAGCTCTAATTACTTTAATTATTCCTCAGTGTCAAGTATACAAATAAACCATGACATCTAATATTGTATTGATAGTATTGGATGATTTTTATATTTATCAGTTAACTTGAAGTGTATAACAATGCAGTCAGCCAGTCAGTAATACTTAAGAATTTTTATGTGATTGCATTGGTGTTTAAAAATTGTCAGAAACCTATATGGCTTTGAAGTTGATTTTTAGAGATGAAACAAACTACGCTAGGCAGTAGGTTCTAAAGGATATAGTGTATGAGTACTCCCGCCCCTCCTTTTTGTTCTTCTCATTTAGAATCTTTGTAGTGTGACAAAAAAAGTGAAAGTAAGAAGAACAATAAAATTGAGGAGATTAGTTTCTATAAATTAAATCATAAAATCAAGTGATTAGATAATACTTCGTATGAATCAGAATGAGTAATACGTATTACTCCGTACGAAGTATATAGGATCAATACAACATTATACTCACGACTCATCATATTGTAATATCTTAATTACGGAGTAATAACTTTTTTTTTTAGTAGCATCTTAATTAATCACTTGAATTGGCACTTGTTTTTGTTTTTATGGGTGCTCTGAGCCTCTGACTGCTCTCTGATTGTCAGTCTCTAAGGCAGTGGCTAGAATTAAGGTTAATATGCACTAAGATCTCTAAGATACTTAACACAATTATTAATTACCAGTATAAATACGTGATAATAATAATAATAACAATAGGTTGACAGGCAGAATCCGCAGAAAGGGTAAAGTTCTTAATTTTTAGAGACAAGTAGTAATTTGTGAGGAGTTATGGGCAAAATATCAATAAATTCTTAATAAGTTAACAATAGACAAAACCAAGATAATGGAATGCATTTGTATTAAATTAGAATTGGCCGTTATTGGTTCATTGGTTTGTAGTAGTTTGTACCAAGTTTCATCAAAGCTGGTTGATGAAGGAAAATAGAAAATACAACAATTTGCATTGGTACTTTAAAGGATCCAACAACTTTCAAACTCTTTCTAGAGACAAACAAATCCATGGGAAAGGAAAAGATAGAAAGGTTTGGGTAATAAGTTCCACTTTCAAGTGTTCACGAACCCCCTCTAAGGCCTCTATTCAACTCCATAATCATATATGTGTCACAAGAATCCAACTCGACCAATTGATCATTTCCTCTAATAAAGATAATCTAGGTCCTGTTTATATTAATACACCATACAAATCATAGAAAACCTCAAAATATGTACCGTGTTAGATTTGTTTTGATACAGAGTATTGTACGAGTACGAGTATATATTTTTGGAAACAGTAAAAGTCAAACGTGACCGTTATTTTGGGACAACAGAAGAAAAAAAGCTAATAAAATTCACTAGCAATTTTTTAAAAAGCCAATGTTGTGAAATGGTCTTGCACTCTTACCTTAATTAAACTAAGTTGTACTCCATCCATACGCTCTAGACATGGGGGGTACTTTACTCACTATATTCACATGTGAATAAGCACACGGGCTTGGTTTACATTATAAAGGACATTGCCTCTCTTTTAACCAATCTCCACTATTCTCTTGTGAACTCCCCCACTCCCTAAACTTTGGCTCCATTATTTTTACTTACAAATAAAGTTTTTTTGAATCAAACATGAAAGAAAGGATGCTGAAGATGCATTTCACCTTGATTTTCCCATGTACTCTAGCCTTATTTTTCTTGGCTAATAGTTATGGTAATCATATTCTATTTACTTGTTGTATAGTTTTTTTAAATTTACATTTTCTTACCATTGAGCTTCTTTTAACATTGTTGATATTTTGTGGCAGATGGGCCTCTTTATGATTCTTCTGCTTATACTGAGGTACATTGCAAATTTCTAGTAGAACTTATGAATCTAAATCACTCATTTATACAACTTCGATCTATACTATGGTAATTGCCACGTATATAGTGTATAATTTGAACTAGCAATATAACTACTAATTCCGGATGAAGGTAGTTTGTGCTTGATATAGTTTTCATATGTTTTTTTCCTTACATGAAGTGCAAAGAACATCCTGAGGACCCACTATACAATGGAGGAAACCTACAAGACTATAGAAATTGCTGCATCAGTGATCCATCAATACCTTCATTCATGATCAACAATCTCTCCACTGCTTTCTACACTTTATCTGGTAAATTTCTCTCCTTCCAATTTGTCATTTTCTAGTTTGTATTTATGAACTATGAACAAGTCCTCATTTTATGAGCATTGAACGTTTTGGGTCATATGACTCATAAATGACATCTTAAGTTTGTATGTCACGTGACGTACTATACTATATTATTTCGTTCTAGTGCCTTTTTCAATATTCGTGAAAAGTCAATTAGGACAAGCACTAAAAAATGAAGATAGTAAATTTGTAGTCGTAATAATTTATGGATCTATGACGGTTTTCTGTCCAACATTCTGAATTTGTTACTATCATAATATTATGACAGCTTGGGTAATGATAGAGGGAGTTGATTCATCTCTAATAAGAGCAAGCTTAAAAACAGAACATGCAACAATTAGTTGTATTGGAACTGTAATAGCTAAGCAAGGATGCTGGTCTTTTCTTAAAGGAGGATTTGTACTGGATTCACCTTCAAAATCTTCAATTCTATATTTTAAGGTATTTGGATGTTACTTAATTCAAATTTAATCATGTAATTGTAAAAAAAATCTTCCTTTAACTTGTGCCTTCTAATTTATGTATTACAGGACAATGGAAAATCCACCAATGTATCAGTTGCTAGTGCATCCTTGCAGCCATTTAGTGAAGAACAGTGGAGATTGAATCAACAAGCCATAATTAACAGAGTAATTTTATTCTGTGCTTATTAATTACCTACTCAAGTTTGATAAAAGTTTTTTTAACATTTTTTTAAACAAGCTGACTAACATGGATCAACAATATTTGCCTTAATAATTGAAGGAACGCAAGCGTTTTGTGACAGTTCATGTGTCGAATTTGCATGGAGAAAGGCTAGTAGGAGCTTCAATAACCATTCAGCAAATCTATAAAGACTTCCCTATTGGATCTGCCATTGCTGCTACCATTATAGGAAATCTTCCCTACCAGGTTATACTCGTACCTTAATTAGGCCCTATTCTCTTCGACTTTTAAAGATTAATTCAAGCTAGTGAAAATTGGTTTCAATCAATCAATAACTATCTGTTCTGTTTCTTGAAATTCAGTTAAAGACGGTAAAGATTATCCCTTGATACTTGATTTATCATATACATTTACTCTAGCAGAGTTGGTTCTTGAAGAGGTTTAATGCAGCAGTGTTCGAAAATGAGCTAAAGTGGTATGCAACAGAACCAGAACCAGGAAAAATCAACTACACCTTAGCTGATCAAATGCTGGAATTTGTCAGAGCAAACCAGATTACTACAAGAGGCCACAACATATTCTGGGAAGATATGGACTACACTCCAGCATGGGTGAAAAAACTCGAGGGGCCGGACCTTCAACAGGCTGTTAATTCTCGAATAACAAGCCTGATGAACAGATTTAGAGAAGAGTTCATTCACTGGGATGTCAGCAATGAGATGCTCCACTTCAATTTCTATGAGCAGCGGCTTGGACCTAATGCCACCTTAGATTTCTTCAAGACGGCTCATCAGGCTGATCCGTTGGCTACCTTGTTCATGAATGAGTTCAATGTGGTTGAGACTTGTAATGATGGTAATTCAACTGTTGATGATTATGTTAGAAGGTTAAGGGAGCTTAAAGCAGGAGGAGTTACAATGGATGGAATTGGCCTAGAAGGGCACTTTAGTGTTCCTAATCCTCCCTTAATTAGAGCTATCCTAGATAAGTTGGGCACCCTTGGACTTCCCATTTGGCTCACTGAAGTTGATATATCTCATACTATTGACAAACAAACACAGGTAAAACCAAGCATTGTTGTTGCATTAAGAAGTGTTCTTAAGGAAGTTAACTGAATGATGCATTTTAAAGTCAATCTTATTCATTTTGCAGGGTGTATACTTGGAGCAAGTATTGCGAGAAGGATACTCACACCAATCCGTAAAAGGTTTAATGCTTTGGACAGCCCTGCATCCTGAGGGAAAATGTTACCAAATGTGCCTCACAGACAACAATTTTCAGAATCTCCCAGCAGGAGAAATCGTCGATAAGCTGTTAAAAGAATGGCAGACCGGAATAGTAGAGGGAGTTACTGATCAACTTGGCTCATTTAACTTTCATGGATTTTTAGGGGAGTATACAATAATAGCTACATATGAAAATAGAACTACAAAATCGTCATTCTCATTAACAGGAGGACACGAAACTAGGTATATAAACGTTCAACTCTAACCATATACTAGCATACATGTAATATTATCATTCTACTTGCTATACCTGCTACATCAGATCAAATCTCATTGTTTTCAAATTGTTAGTTCTAATAAGAATTTATTTTTTCTCCCCTGTAGACAACTATCTGTAAAGTCACGCTACCTTTTAAACCACATAACCGCTCATAAATAGATGCACTTGAACCTTACAAGGCACTGTTAAAATATAACCTCATATAATGGCTGAATAAGTGAGAAACTCTCGCGTAATCATTAGCCACTCACGGTGTTAAAATGTACCTTACAGTAAACCCAAGTGCCATCAACATAGTCAATTATTTTCTGTAGTACATCACTCTGAGTTCATGATGGAAGTAAACTTAAGACATAAGGTAAAATATGCTGCATGCCATAATATTTATTTTCAATCAGAAGCTTTTATTATACGACACTCTTACTCAACATGGTCCAATGGCCTTGTAACATTGCACCTCTTGAGATATAAAGAGGCAACTTTAAAGAGTAGTGATAGACCACTACCAGGTATGGGCTCGTTGGGCCCATACCAGGGGCAAAAATGTAATATTGCGTAAAACTTACCCATGTTGTAAAAATGTAGTCTCTCTCCGCTCAATAACAGTATACAAATTAAGAATAACAGTATACAACCCAAGAATAACAGTACACAAACTAATAATAACAGTACAGAAATCAGTAATAACTGAGCATCGACAAACAGGTACCATCGTCAAATTCGACCGAACTCAACGATTTCCAGCATAGAGCTCATTGATTTTAATGGCTACCATCGTCAATTGCGACAGAACTCAACGATTTTCGGCATAAAACTCACCGATTTTAATGGCTAGAGCTATAAGTTTGTGTCTCTCGTTTTTTGTTTATGTTTTTTTGGGTGATTTCCGTTGATTTTTAACGGAGGTAGTTGCGAGGTAGTAGCTGTTGGAGTGGGTTTCTTGCTGTAGGAGGTGAAGGTGTGATGGGCGGAGGTTTGACCGGTAATGGGAACTATCCATGGAGGTGGGTAAAGGATTTAAGGGAGGAAGAAGATGAAGAAGAAATGGAAAAAAAGAAAAAAAAATAAAATTATATTGTGGTATTGGGTAGTATTACCCATACCTGGTAGTGGGTAATACTTCCTCAACTTTAAAAGTATCACTTTCTGGCTCATGTCACATACTCCCACATGTAAAATTAAGGCATTTCAACAATCGACCTTAATAACTCTGATTGACACGTGATTTTGTTATGCTTTTCAATAAAAAAATACGAGTGCCATTTTAGAAAAAGGAATTTAATACTTATATGTGTCTCTTAGGAAGTATGAAGTATATATCATAACCGATAATAGTATATTTGCACAACTGTACTCACTTTCATATAAACAATGCATGTTCCCTAAGTAACGGCATTTCACCTGAATAATAGTCTAGTACTGCATTGTTTATGGCCAACCTACTAGAGAAATCAAAATCGAGGAACTAAACAAAATCCTTCTGCTATTTTCTCTGACTATTATTTGGCACAAACTTCCCATATTCAAATTCAAATTACAGTGTTACAGCATAATGCAGCTATAAACAACTATATGCCAAAAAAATGGCAAATAAATTATTAGTCGTAAACTCATAATACATGGTTGGGCGTTGTGCATGGCCGGTTGATTAACTGAACATGGTAAAATATTATAGGACTAAAAATCCCAGTTGTTTAAAGAGGACAAAATCTCCATTCACAGAATGCAAGGAGAAAAGGATGATTTCAAGATGTCTTTAAATGATTCAAAATTTATAAGGCAACATAACTTATCTCTTATCTTCATTTCCCTTACCAACTCTCATTTGTTAGTCTCGGGTTGAGACATTGCAAATCATATACTGATATTAGCAGATTTTGGCCTAGGAAAATAGCATGAAAGAATGTCGCTGTATAATTTTGATGCTGTTCTGTTTCCTCCTAGGAGCTGCTGTAATACCAACTTATGGTTTGCTCTCACTAATGTCACAAATTCACTCTTTATTATTCTTGCTTAATTAATTACTTGTGCATTTTGTTGCTGATCATGTTTTTTTTTTTTTTTTCTTTGTTTTCTTGTAATGAATACTTTGTCATAAGGTGGTCTTTGGTATGATCACACGGCTTATTCTGAGGTAATTATCCAGATTTTGATCATGCTCATAACTTGTGTGAGAATATGACTCAAATGTATGTGGCTGAATGATTACGACGTTTTCCCCCTGTAGTGCATAAATATTTCCTGCATCATGTAGACTAATGAATGAATGATTTCAATTTGTGGCTTATTGCAGTGCAAGGAAAACCCTGAGAAAGCTCTGTACAAAGGAGGAATCCTTAAAGATAATGTTCTGCAAGAGGTCCCAAGAGGATCATTTGAGCATTCCCCTGCTTTTCTCCTACATAATCTTCCTGGTGCCACAATCTACTCCTTTTCCAGTTGAGTTTTCATATCTCTACCCTAAAAATATGTAAATTATAATATGATTAATATGATCACCTATGTAAAGTAAATGTACAATCATATCCAAGTGAAAAATGTCATTGTTCAAAGCAATTTAAGGAATGAATTATTTGATGATTTGTATAGTAGATGCTAAACAACAATTTTCAGATGTACGGAGTAACATTTAACATTCGAAGCATTATCTACCTTACATAGTTACATGACATGTTTTGTGATAAAAAACAGTTTGGGTTAAGATAAAGGGAGCAGATTCTACACTTATAAGGGCAAGCTTAACATCGGAAAATGAAAATTACAGCTGCATAGGCAGTGTCATTGCTAGCAGTGGATGCTGGTCATTTTTGAAGGGTGGTTTTACACTACTTTCACCTTCTAAACTGTCAACACTTTATTTTCAGGTATACTTTGTTTCCTTCTCATCCTTCTATTCAATTCTACAACAAACTTTTATATTATACGTGTACAAGTTTTTAATAACTTCGTACGTACACTTTACTATGTTTTCTGCTATAGAATTCAAGAGGAAATGTTGATATTGAACTCTCAAGTGCTTCGCTACAACCATTTACAAATGATGAATGGAAAACAGATCAGCAAAGTAAGATAAAATCTGTAAGGACTTCCTCTGCCATTCCATTCTGCTTTGCTATCCAAAGAGTATGGAGCATCACAAACTTGAAAAGTCTTAGATTACTTAGCAACAAATTACTTAATTCCTAGTCTTCTATTATATGGAGCTACTGTTAGATTATATGAGTATTATTTATCATCTCATGTATTCAGCTTAGAAAACGTGCTGCAACAATCCATGTGTCCGATGAATATGGAAATCGGCTGCAAGGAGCAGAAATTACCTTGCAACAAGTTTCTAAGGACTTTCCCTTGGGTTCAGCTATATCAAAAAACATCCTAGGAAATTTGCCTTACCAGGTACATATCTTATACTGCATACCAAATTTGTGATTGTTGTACTGCACAATTTCTTGTATGTCATTGAGTTGAGGTTAATGAGGAAAATACAATGCAGGAATGGTTTGTAAAGAGATTCAATGCAGCTGTATTTGAGAATGAGCTAAAGTGGAGTGCAACAGAACCTAAACCAGGGCAACTAAACTACACTATCCCAGACAAACTGCTAGATTTTGTTAGGTCCAACAAGCTAATTGCAAGAGGCCACAACATTTTTTGGGAAGCTCCAAGCTACACCCCATCATGGGTACTAAATCTAACAGGCTCAGACCTCGAGCAGGCCGTAAACTCCCGAATAGCAAGCCTGATGGACAAGTACAAGGGAGAGTTCATACACTGGGATGTCAGCAATGAGATGCTCCACTATGGGTTCTATGAAAACAAGCTCGGGCCTAATGCAACATTGAGCTTTTTCGAGACAGCCCATCAGGCTGACCCGTTAGCAACCCTTTTCATGAATGAGTTCAATGTGGTGGAGACTTGTAATGATGTGAATTCAAGTGTTGATTCTTACATTGCAAAGTTGAGAGGGCTCCAACTAGGTGGAATTGTAATGGATGGTATTGGGTTGGAGGGTCATTTCACAGTTCCAAATCCGTCGCTTATCAGGGCTACCTTAGATAAGTTGGCCACACTCGGGCTTCCCATTTGGCTTACTGAGATTGATATTAGCAATACCCTAGACAAACAAACACAGGTATATATACAACTTAACAAAATGCCGATTTTATCTAGCTTAGTTGGTCAAAGTCTTGAGAGAATAATGTAAATTAAACTTGACGTGTTGTTTTTTTTTGCAGGCTACATATTTAGAAGTGGTATTGAGAGAAGGTTTCTCCCATCCATCAGTAAAAGGAATAATTTTGTGGACAGCCTTAAACCCTTATGGATGCTATAGAATGTGCTTGACAGACGACAATTTCCAAAATCTCCCTGCTGGAGATGTCGTGGACCGCCTTCTTAAGGAATGGCAAACAGAGGAAATTCAAGGAGATACTGATAAATATGGCTCCTATAGCTTCTCTGGTTTCTTAGGAGAATACAATGTTCATGTTGTATTTAAAAACAAAACCACAAATTCCACATTCTCACTCAGCCAAAGTGATGAAACCAAGCATATTAACATCAAATTGTGACTTCACCACTAGTTTACTAAGCTAAGTTTTAGCTTTTAAACATACAACAAATTAAAGTTGCAATAAAGTATGCTTCACATTATGTTTGAGTTTACATTAAACATATCATTTTCAATTTTGTACTACTTGTACAAATTTTGCATCTTGTAAATGACAAATTCTAGTATGAGACAGTTTCATGCCGACAAGAGGTCTAGTATTAAACATTGAGTCAATCAAGAATCAAATTACGAAACCACCACACATATATAACGTTCTCAAATTAGAGTATCTTACGATATAATAATATAGTACATACACAAGCTTAAAACAGACAACAACTTTAGAGTATCTCAATTGAACAACAATAATACTAAGAATTAGACATTGTTGTCAATAAGGTCACCATTGAGCAACTCTCTGTAAGCAGCAACAGGCCAACTGAAACCCCTAAAAAGAAGTCTTGAAGCCAAAGGAACATCAATAATAATCTCCTTCTGAGTAGGCTTCTTCTCATCACGAATTGCAATCAAATAACTCCGTCCGACCCACCCGATCCACCCGGCAATATACAAGAACAATATACCGGGAGTAATAAACTCACCCCAATGTCTCTGATCACCACTCACTATCAAATGAGGAAGGCCGTCTGATCCACACAATAATCCGTACTTTCCGTAGTTATCGAACCTTCTCTTGGTCTTCTCCATCGTAGCCTGGATCGCCAAAGCGGGTGCACTATCAGGGGCGTAAAGCTTTAGGGATGATTGAAGCTTCTTTAAGGCTTGCTTCTCACGTTTTGCGAATTGTTTTGATTCTTTGCATGGTGTTAGTCCAGCAATGTCGGCCATTGCGGCATCGGGTGCTACTGTCCATGAGGAGAGTAGCACCGAGGATAGAGCCAACGCTGCGGCTGCGTTGGCTCCAACCTTGGTTAGCTCAAGTTTGTTTGGTTGATGATGATCATTTTCTTGTTGCTGGCATACTATCTTTGATGAGCGAGGTGTGAAAGATGTGGAGAAGTTTCTAGGTTTAGCGGTTGCGAGTGGTTTGTAGAGGTTAGTGGGGATTGTCAAAGACATGGTGGGAGAGTGAGGAGAGAGAAAATGGGGGTGGGAGGAGTTGAGTGATATGGAGGAGGATTGGAAGAATTGAAGAAGAAGAAGAAAGGAGAGGTGGGATTTAGATTTTGTGAGGATAAGATAGGAAATGACAAAGGGAGGTGACTTGTATGGTTTCTATTGGTTTCTTCATATTTTGGGTGTTGGTTTTTTAGATTTGTTTAGCTGTTGTATGTTTGAGGGTGTGATTTGGGTAGATTTGAATGTAGAGGTGGAGTGTGTGGATAACACAAGCTTGTGACTTGGACAAGCTTACCTTGCAGATTGGTGCCATGGTGGCATGATTATTGATGAGTAATGACTTGTTCTATTTTGGATCTTTGGTACCAATATGTGGGTTGGGTTGGTTTGTACTCTGTTTAAATTATTTGAGAGAACAATCCCTATATAAGATTACAAGTAATTCGTGTAATTCTCTACAATATACAGTATTTATTGTATGGAGTACACGATATATTAGGAGTGCGCTCTATTAATTTGATTATCACTCATCTGAACTAATTAGCATTCAAATTTGGAATTTTTAGCCTTTTTTTCACCCGAAAAATAAAATTTGTCGAAATGTTTACCATGTTCCCTAATACCCTCTTGGAGTCCAATTGGGTGGGTGGAACCATCCAATTTACCTTTAAACGACCAATTTACCGGTTTACAACTTGCACCGATTTCATTAATTCAAGTCTACCACGAACATTTATGCCAACAAATAATGATCATATATGGTTCCAAACGACATTATATGACACCGAAATGTATTCCCTAGAATTTCAACACTTTTCGACACCGGGCCCCGAGTACTCCAAAAATTCTTAAAAATCATGGATATTAGCCTTCAATTTTGGAATTTTTTTACTTTTTTTGCCCGAAAATAAAAATTGCCGAAATGTTTACTATGGTCCCTAATACCCTTTATGAGTCCAATTGGGTGGGTGAAACCATTCTGTTTGCCTTTAAACGGCCAATTTATCGGTTTACAACTTGAAGCGATTTAATTAACTCAAGCCTACTACGAACATTTACGACAACATATAAAGATCATATATGGTTCTAAACGGCATTATATGACCCCGAGATACATCCCCTAAAATCTCAAGGATTTTCGACAACGTGCCCCGAAACCTCCAAAATTTATTAAAAAGCATGGATATTAGCCTTCAATTTTGGAATTTTTTGACTTTTTTTTTACCGGAAAATAAAAATTGACAAAATATTTACCATGGTTCCAAAAACCCTCCGTAAGTCCAATTGGATGAGTAGAACCATCCAATTTGCCTTTAAACAACCAATTTACAAGTTTACAACTTGCACGATTTCATTAAATAAAGCCTACCACGAACATTTATGAGAACAAATAATGATAATATATGGTTCCAAACAGCATTATATGACCTCGAGATATATCCCCTATAATTTAAATACTTTTCGATACCGGGCCCCGAAACCTCCAAAATTACTCAAAAAGTGTGGATATTAGCCTTCAATTTTGGAATTTTTTTTACTATTTTCCCCCGAAAATAAAAATTGTCAAAATGTTTACCATGGTTCCTAATACCCTTTGTAAGTCCAATTGGGTGGGTGAAACCATGCAATTTGCCTTTAAACAGCCAATTTAACGATTTACAACTTACATCGGTTTCATTAATTCAAGCCTATCACGAACATTTATGACAACATATAATGATCATTTATGGTTCAAAAAGACATTATATGACCCTGAGATGTGTCCCCTAAAATCTCAAACTTTTTCGACACCGGGCCCCGAAACCTCAAAAATTTCTCAAAATCGTGGATATTAACCTTTAATTTTGAAATTTTTTGACTTTTTTTTTCGCCCGGAAATAAAAATTTCCAAAATATTTAACATGGTCCCTAATACCCTCCGGGAGTCCAATTGGGTGGGTGGAACCATCGAATTTGCCTTTAAACGGCCAATTTATCGGTTTACAACTTGCACCGATTTCATTAACTCAAGTCTACCACAAACAATTATGACATCATATAATGATCATAAATGGTTCTAAACGGAATTATATGCCCCCGAGATGTATCTTCTAAACTTTCAAGGCTTTTCGACACCGGGCCATGAAGACTCCAAAATTTCTCAAAAAGCGTGGATATTAGCTTTCAATTTTTGAATTTTTCGACTTTTTTTCGCCTGGAAATAAAAATTTCCGAAATGTTTACAATGGTTCCTAATGCCCTCCGGGAGTCCAATTGGGTGGGTGGAACTATCCAATTTGCCTTTAAACGGTCAAGTTACCGGTTTACAACTTGCACTGATTTCATTAAATCAAGCCTACCACGAACATATATGACAACATATAATGATCATAAATGGTTATACATGGTATTATATGACCTCGAGTTGTATCCTCTATAATTTCAATACTTTTTGACATCGAGCCCCGAAACCTCCAAAAATTCGCAAAATGTATGGATATTAAACTTTAATTTTGCAATTTTTTGACTTTTTTCGCCCGTAAAAAAAATTGTCGTATTGTTTGCAATGATCTCTAATACCCTCCGGGAGTCCACCTAGATGGGTGCAACCATCTAATTTGCCTTTAAACAACCGATTTACCGGTTTACAACTTGCACCGATTTCATTAACTCAAGCCTACCACGAACATTTATAACACCAAATAATGATCATATTTGGTTCTAAACGACATTATATGACTCTGAAATCTATTCCATAAAAATACAAGACTTTTCGACACCGGGCCCCCGAAACCTCCAAAATTTCTCAAAAAACGTGGATATTATACTTCAATTTTGGAATTTTTTTAAACTTTTTTTCCCCCAGAAATAAAAATTGCCGAAATGTTTACCATGGTCACTAATACCCTCCAGGAGTTCAATTGGGTGGTTGGAAACATCCAATATGCCTTTAAACGACCAATTTACTGATCACAACTTTCACTGATTTCATTAACTCAAGCCTACCATGAACATTTATGACAACATATAATGATCAATTATGGTTCCAAACGGCATTATATGATCCCGAGATATATTACCTAAAATCTCAAGGCTTTTCGACACCGTGACCCAAAACCTCCAAAATCTTTCAAAAAGCGTGGATATAAGCCTTCAATTTTGGATTTTTTTCACTTTTTTCGCCCGAAAATAAAATTGCCGAAATTTTTACCATGGTCACTAACACCCTCCGAGAGTTCAATTAAGTGGGTGGAACCATCCAATTTGCCTTTAAACGACCAATTTACCGATTTACAACTTGCACCGATTTCATTAAATCAAGCCTACCACGAACATTTATGACATCATACAATGATCATAAATGGTTCCAAACGGCATTATATGACCCCGAGATGTATCCCCTAAAATTTCAAGGCTTTTCGACACCAGGCCTCGAAACCTCCAAAATTTCTCAAAAAGCGTGGAACTTAGCCTTTAATTTTGGTATTTTTTGACTTTTTATTGCCCGAAAATAAAAATTGCCGAAATATTTACCATGGTTCCAAAAACCCTCCGGGAGTCCAATTGGGTGGGTGGAACCATCCAATTTTCTTTTAAACGGCCAATTTACCGGTTTACAACTTGCACCGATTTACCGGTTTACAACGGCCAATTTAAGTAACTTGCACCAAACCTGACTTAAACCGAAATTGACCCAAACCCGTTTTAACTCTTCAAAACTCGTATTTAATCCGACTTGTTACTAATCTGACCTGAATTCAACTCGACCCGTTCCCAAGCCGACTCGATTTTAACCCAACCTGTTACAAATCCGACCCGAAATCAACCGGCTTGTTATTGACCTAACCCAAATTAAACTTGACTTTTTATTGACCCGACCTGAATTTTACCAGACCTATTACTTACCCGACCCAAAAATTCAACCTGATATGTTACTAACTCGACTCGCAATTAACACGACTTATTATTGACCTAACCTAAATTCAACCCAAATTATTCCTGACCCGATTTCAAATCACCTTAAATGCAATTTAGACCACCTCATTATTGTTGATCAAAGCATTTTGTCTAGGGAGACCAATTCGGTCCAGGCCAACAAAAGAAAGGAGTATCATCCTCAAATTTAAGAGTTAAATATAGTATATATTTGTTGTATGGTCAAAGGAGATAATTATCTTCCTAAATTATAGACTATACTTCCTTAGTATATTGCCATATATATTATAGTCAAAGGAAATGATTAGCTTGATAAAAATGATAATTATCTATTTATAGTTAGTTGAATCCGAATATGACCCGACTTGGAAATGACCCGACCTGATTGTAACTTGCAAACTATTGACTTGAACATAACTTGACTTGAATCCGAGAAGGATCTGACTTGAAAATGACCCAACCTGATTATAACCCGCAAATTATTGACTTGAATCAAATCCGATTTGAACCCGAGAATGACCCGACTTGAAAATGACCCGACCTGATTATAATCCGCAAATTAATGACTTGAACCGAACCCGACTCAAATCCAAGAATGACCCGACCTGATTCTAACCCGCAAATTATTGACTTGAACTGAACCCGACTCGAACCCGAGAATAACCCTAACCTGTTTTAACGCGTGAAAACGCGAATTAAACACGACCTATTGTTCACCTGATCCGAATGTTACCGACCTGTTATTAACCCGACCCAAACCCGATAAGAAGTATAACTCGACGTGACCCGACTCAAGCATGACCCAACTCAAACCCGACCCGCATAGGTTATGGAATTGATCCGACCCAAACCCGACCCATTTACCGAATTGACAACTCTAGGCCCAAGTGTGACAAAGCTCGTTAATTATAGCCAACCCATTGCTACTAAATTTAAATGAGTATACTATGCGCTATAAACCATGTTATGGTCGCCGGAAACATACACATTAGATAGTTGGTGTGTCCGTGCTTTATAGAAGAATACTACTCCGTGTTAAAATCATGGACCACCATTATAAGCTTATAGCTTATTGGACTATTTACTACGAAGTTCAAAGTATTCAATATTGTTCACATTAAATCATTGCTAACTAGTAACCCTACTGAATAAGGATTAAAAATGATGCCAATCCACTCACAACGATCAAATCTCTTTAATTTTCTTTGTAACCACAAAATATAGGGAAAGTGTACACCTTTATGGAGCACTAGGAGTCGTCTAGGACGAAGCAACTAGCCAGCTATGTGGATGCGGTCCAGTAAATATGCTCATTGTTTGCTCAAGAAAGGCCTAATAATCAGGCAGTTATTGGAAGTTCTATCATTACTGATGAACTAATACTAGTACTATTTAAAATTATCCCAAATGAATGATTACAGTTATTGGTCTTTTTGTTTCTTTTGTAATCTTTGCATATAATCTATAATTTCTTTTTTGACAAACAAGATCCTTTCCTTTCAATTTGGTGTTCATACGTACGACTACTTGTATATTATAATATGAACCTGAATTAAAATGTGATTTATTGGATCCACCAGTAGAGGAACTGCGGTAGGTAGCTACGTAGGAGAAGAATTTGGCGGTCTAAAGTTGCTGTTTTGTTGGCCATTGGCTTAAACGTAAACGCTGTTGGCAAGATCACTGGCTATTATTATGGATATATTGGATAAAATAATGTAGAGATCAGTATATTGATCAAGGATTGAGTGGTTAGGGAGGCTGAGGGTAGTACTTTTTACTACTAAGAGCAAGTTTAGCCCCAAGTCTTAAGACTTGGATGTGACATCATTTTTGGTGGTCACCATTGAAAATGATGTCATCAAATTCTTGTTAAGACTCACTAAGACTTACACAAATTTATCATTTTAGCCCTAAGACTTAAATATTTGACATATTATATGTAGAAAAGTGTAATAAAAAAAAAAGGATAATAAAAATAAAAATGAAGTGGGTGAAGTGGGTCCCAATCTTGAAGAAAAATGGGTGAAGTGCTTGAGATTTTTGAAGAAAAATGGGAAAAGTCTTAAGTATAAATCTTAAGACTCAAAATGATGATGTCACCCCAAGTCTTAAGACTTGAGGCTAAACTTGCTCTAAATAGACTTATTCTCTTAACCTACAATAAAGCGTTTTGATATAATTTGATATGGTTTGAATTTTACTGGTCCGATCTAATATGATTTGATGCAATGATTTGATTGAACTTTTATCTTATAAATTAATGAAAATCTTGTAAGATCGATCCATCAATGAAATAAGTTAAGGTTGTGTTTGGGAAGATAGATTTCATTTCAAATACATCATTTGAATTATTGAATTTGAGTATTTCAAATGACATGGTTTACCTTGTCATTTGAACATGTCATTTGAAATCCTTACCTTCATGGGTTATTACTTGGTAGTTGTATAATTTGGGCAAATTCCTCATTTGAAATTCTTGGACATCCAAACACTATAATTGTCCCAATTCCGGAATTTCAAATGAAATTCTAGAATCCAAACACACCATAAAGGTAATACGTCCTAGCTTAAATCATTCAAATGTTATTGAATATCTATAATGATTAAGTTGTTTCATATTGTAAATAAAATCAAACGCTTAAAATATTACTCTATACTCCGTATGAAAAGTGGATTCATAATTAATCATCGAGGTGTTTTTGATTGTGACAATGTTAGGGCTAGGGTTTAGGATTAAGTAAGGGGTTAACCATACATGTATAATTTAACAAGGAAATTATTTTCACACTTGTAAATATTGTAAGTATTTATATGCGTCGATATGTGCGACAGTATAGTTGTATTGCACTACTGCTTGTACATAAAGTTTGATGCATATGAAGTAAATAAAAATATGTCAAACTGCGTTACCCAAGTCAAAAACAACATAGAGATTCTGCAATTTTTGTTAGTATAGAGAAAACAATGTTACCCCCACACCATGTCGGCAGCAATGTAAAAACTGTATTGGAGGCTTTGGAGCACAATTTTTTTTTTAAAATTAATAATTATTTACTCCATATTTCACACTATAGAGTTTGAGGGCAAAACACAAAAATCGTTTGATACAATGCTAATCACATTTTCAAGACAATAAAGACATCTCATCCACCTAAACGGCTTAATCCGGATTAAAATCAATGCCTAAATGGCGACACAAAATAATTTATGTCAATACTTTGATTGAATACAAAACACAATTCATTAGTTAGACAGCCTCAAATCAAGCCACCAATAAAGACTAATGACACCGAATTAACCCAATACGGAGTAATTATCTTTACAATGATGATTAATATCAACTTTACAAGACCATAAGTCAAAAGAAGTATGACGCACAACTTTTTCCTCTCAAATTCTAAGACAAGATTTATTCAAAAGATCTTTAATAAGATATTCATTCATTATTCAATTCCATGTTCATTTATTTAAAATTACCACACCTTTATTTTTAAGATGACTTCATCATTAGAAATGGTACCAAAATCCATAGATATGAATCATGACATTACTACTAAAACAGATCCATTTGCAGTACTGCTGACACAAAATAACTGCAATCTTGCTACACCCGCAATCCCCTTCTTTTTCTGTACAAGTTCACACTAATACGGAGTAACTCATATTAAAACCCTAATCCCAAATAAATACCAATATTTAAGTATACATCTTTCATAGTTGATTGGGTTGATCTGATGATATATTTGGGCGATCTTCAGCCTTTTTCTTGATGAATTCTGGACAACAAGAACACCCCTTTTTGGCTTTGCCTGTTCGATGAAATGCTAGATTGAATAATACTAATAACATTACACATGAATATATCCCCTATTTTCACTGCAAAGAGAGACATGTGAGGATAAGAGAAAAAAGTGCACAAACAAGGGGTAATAATAATGTGGGTTTTAATAAAGTTGAGTGTCCCATGGCTAAGCCAGCTAACCATGACCCATCTGCTAGCATAGCTGAGGTTGTAGTACCGGTTCCAGTTCCGGGTCCAGTTACCATTCCAGGTACACCACCGGAAGCTGATCCATATGCCATATCTCCTCCTGCGGGTTCAGTTGGTGTTGAGACCATTGGATCCGACCCTGACCCGGTAAAAACTGGAGGTGTCGTCATCATTGGAGTTGGGTTCATTGGAGTAGGAGTAACTGGCGTAGGAGCAGTTTCTCCTGCTGATTTTTGACTGTTGACAAATACAAACATCAATTCAATTACACTTTACACATTACACATTGCATTGATTGAATGTTGTCAGAAATTAAACAAAATTTGTAGTGAAGAGTTTTCTTCATGTCCGTTAGCCTGTTACAAAAAATAGCTAATACGGGTAGAGTATAAATTAATGACCCACATCCGACCCAAACCCAGTACAAATCACTGGAAAGAAACCTGAATCCAGCAAGACCATAATTATTGTTTTGATACGACAACACGACTCAAACCCGAAACACTTAGACTGTATTTAAACACGGATTCAACCCATTTGTCCTATTGTTAATAATTCTACTTCCAACAATTATTGGTGAATGCATCATTTTGTGCCAACTTTAGACTTACAAGCACATATAGTGTAGTCATCTTATAATAGGGAGTAACACTCGACTTTGCAACAACTTGACTACGGAGTATTACACTTTCTATATTAAAAATAAATTTTCATACTCTATACTTCATACTTGTACTTCTTATGAAATATTGTATGATTCGCAATACTCTTATCAATTTTTTTTCACTTCATATTAATACTTCTACTACATACGTGAATAATTGCTTATATTTATAATCAAACTCGTGAATTGGTATACTAATCAAACTATTGCAATTATATTGAAACGTAATGAACATAATAACCAACATAATTGTAACAAAACAGCATTCACATTTTGCACAAAGATAGGTAGTGAGTATCATATCATACCTTGGAGTAGAGGGGCAAAATGTAATGGTATAATCAGCTCCGCTACAAGTGAAAGTACTAGTAGGATCATCATAAGCATAACTATAAGACCTCGGACACGCCAACTTAAACATCTTCGAGTAAACCGTAGGCTTACACGTGGAAGGTGAACCATACGCGCCACTACAACAATACTCGGGACTCTTAAACGCCTCACACGCGCTCTTACACGCGCCGCCATTCCCTGCCTTAAGCTCAGTTGGACAAAATTGGTTCAAATCAACCACGCACCCAGTGTCGGCGCATTGACCCGACCCGCCACTAACCTCAACCAATATGGGTAAATTATACCCGTCAACCAAGCTGACGTCATAGAAATCTTGACTACCTGTTCCTAAGGTGAACTCAGCTAGGGTTGCCGGAGGTTCGGCGCCGGCGCCGTCGCACTCGACGCCACCGGAGCCGCAGTCTCCGGTTTCGCAGTAGCCTAGACCGGAGCCGGCGAAATTACAGCCTGTTCGACCCCAGAACCGACCGGACCAACCGGTTGGAGCTTGGAATGACCGGGAAGTGCCGGTTGGGAGTTCGAAACCGGTTGATTCAAGCTTAGGGGTACCTGCATTGGCTAGGATTCCGGGCCATACTGTGTTTTCACAACTGTTGACGAATGTGAATGTTGCTCCTGAAACTCCTGTCAAATCCAAAGTTTGCAAATCGTTAAAAAGCTGGTAGAATGAGACACTGCAAAATCCGTTATACACCCGGGTGTACCATACTCAATTGAGCTTCGAAAGATAAGTTATAGTATTATAGGTACACTCGAGTGTATAATGGACACTATCGCAATATGTTGAATGGGAAAAAGTTAGCATTTTTAGTTCATTTGAAGATAAACAACTCGAAGTAATAAATCTAAGTGTAGTTAGAACTCTTAGAAGATGAAATAGGGTTAAAGTTGGTGTTTTTAGGAAGTAAATGGAAGAAATTAAAGATGACATTTTTGGTTCACTTAAACTGAGAAAATGAAAATGTACCTGTAAGATAAAGTGGTGAGATAGCAACATTGAGAATGAAGAATAACTTGAAGTATTTTAGTGGATCCATGTGTAAATCTTTGAAATGGCTCTGTTTTCCCCTGTTTTTCCTCTGTTTTTTTCTCTGTTCAAGAAAGAGAAATGGAGGAAGAAATAGAGTGGGAAAGGGGGGAGTGAGGAAGTGGCTAATTGGGCAGAAAAATGGGGTGTTGAACACCCATAAAACAAACAAATTTACACCTCGAGTAGAGAGAGAGAGAGAAAGAGGGAGTGTCAGAGAAGAGAGTAGGGCACACTTGAGAAAATCTTATAAAATTTCATCTGCCTCTCACTCTCTCACTTTATTCCTTTTAATCAGATTTCTAATTTCATATTAATGTTTGTTTATACGAACTCATAATCATGCTACTTTAGTAGTAGAGTATAATTAATTAATAGTTAATACTTGATTTAGTTGCATCTGCCAAGAAGGTAGGGTTATATAGTGGCTTTTTTGCTCTGTCACTGTTCAGATGGGTTGGGTCATTTGTTTATTGGTTTAACCTTAACGCATTATCCCAACCCATATGGGCACCTTGTTTAACTGACTACAAGTCATACTACATAAAGAGTCCATTTGTATTGTGACTTGTAATTTTGTTGTTGGTGACCTAAAATATTTACATGACTCCAAAACATACATCCATACTTTGGGTCTTTGGGATGCATCTTTTTAGGGGGGCAAATTTACTCAAACTTCACAATTTGACCAATGCCTAGATCTAAGCTTGTTTCTTCATGTTTTATAAGCTAATACTCCATAGACCGTAGCAACTTAGAGTTAACTCTTGCTCCTTTTTTGTAACACTTTTTTTGGTGTGCTTGCCTTATATCTTAAGTGAATGAGTGTCACATGTTCAAGGATGTTAATTCCTACATCATTGAGGTGGAAGCCAAAATTTTGTGGATTTTGTAGTTGGTTGTTGTGAGTACATGTACGCGTACAAGGTAAATTCATATGCAGGGTATTTGTAAAACTTTTACGCCACAACGGCACAACTTCATTAATTACAAGCCTGTTTTAACTACTTTATACTCTGTATTAATTGTATCTAATTATCTTCTACTACAATTTCATATAACATGCTCCAACAACTTTAGTAATTTCATAGCTAATTTGGTGTAAGACGCTAGAGGGAGTGGTCCTTGTCGACGAATAAATAAAACAAGAGAAGAGAGAGTCGTATAAATGACCAGATTATTGCACTACTGCAGGCTTTCAGCCTACAACTTGCGAAGAAAAGAGCTAGGGTGAATAAAGGGAGTGGCAATTTGGATCTTAAATCTCTCTATCTCAACAGGAAAAAGGTTGAGCTGTGCAAATTACTTTGATTTCAAATCCAACCAAAAATATACACCATTATTCTAAATCTCAAAGTAATTAATCATACTCAGTAGTATTTAAGGAATCAATAATGTGCTAATCAATGTCTATGACATGTAGTTCTAGATAGTGAGCTAATAATACTGTTAGTTTATGGATTACTCGGGAGTAGGTCACCGTTATAAGTTTTATCTAGTAATATAATGTACTACAAATTGGTGTTTAGTGTATAAAGTTTGATAATTATGAAACTTCCACCCTTCATGATATTGGGAAGTCGTTGCGTTTCATGCAATTATATACATCCACAAGTTATTATTATTAGATCATATGAGATTAAATTAATACAATATAGTTTAATTAAGTGGTGCCAAGATATACATGCATGTGACCTCAACTTCGCATGTATAATACTGTCAATTTCTTATTATTGTTTGTCCTCTCACCTCATTTCACGTGAACGAACAAGCACAGCTAGAACAATTTTTATTTGGAATTGGGGCAACTCCATCACTTCTTCTACGTAGGCTAATTTATGGGTAGATGTAACAATATCCAATTCAACTTAGCAAATGTGCACTGAGTTGAACATTGTTTGAATACTAAAGCCATCATGTTGGCATGATCTCAAATACTCGTAGTACACTACAAGTCTTCAAAATTCCAATCTTTTGTATAAACGTTATTATATTTTATGTCTGAATTCTTATAACAACTCGCATTATAACTCATATGTAATACAATTACATTATTATTTGACTAGCTATCAATTATTAGTTCATTAATTAGTGAGTGTGACATGAGATATAAAATTATGGTTTAAGAAATTGTAGAAAATGAATCCAAGAACTGTTAGGTTTTGTTTAACTAGGTGATCAGGAATACTATGTGCTTAAAAAAGTGAAGAAGAGTAACTTGATTGGATCCGACCGTTGCTATGAGCCCTTTGCTAATAATGTTGTGAATATTTGACCGTTGTCTGACTTTTTTTCACATTTTTGGGGCTTATTATATCAACTCATCAATATAGTGTCAACTCTGTCAAGTATTCGATCAAGTGTCAATTGTTATTCTAGAAAAACGGAATTCTAGCAGTGACAAGATGTATACGAGCACTTCATACATAATTAATGCATAATTGCAAGTATAAACAATTAGTGACTTAGGAAGTATAAATACTTGTATATTTGTTCGAAAGCAATAGGCCAATAGCACATCATCCTTTGTGATGTAAATATTCTTAGGGCCTGTTTTGAATTACAAAACTGAATTGATTGGAGCTGAACTGAACTGAATTAAACTGCATTGAATATTTTATGAGAAAAGAAAATTAAAAACTTAACTGAATTGATTGGGTTGAAATGAAGAGAACAGACCTTTAATAAATACTCATGTATGTAGCTCTATGCGCCATGCAAAGTGGAGTGGTAGTTTTATTAGGCTTGTTCAATGTGATGAAAAGTGGAGTGGTAGTTTTATTAGGCTTGTTCAATGTGATGTGATACCATAATAAGTTTTATCAGGCATTGGATTCTCTGTCTGCTGTATTCCCTTCATTTCCCAAATTTGAAGTGATCTATTTGAGAGATATTGAGCTAGTAAATTAGAAATTCTCAATTAAAAAAAAAATAAATAAATAAAAAAATAATAATAATAATAATAATAAAATAGACTTTGACCTTCTCACTAGTTCATATCTCTGGTCTACAGCTCCTACTGAAACAATTGAAGGCAGGAAAAAAGCTTATTACGGGGTATAATGTGTTATAGAGGAGTAATTTTAAAAAGTTAACCCTAAAAGAAAACGGATTGTTAAGTACTATATAGTGAAGCATCTTAGTCTCAAAATGTTTTCATTTAATGAAGTAAGTTAATTATTGTGACCTTTTCAATCAAAAATCTCCTCAATTTAATCCAAAATTTACACAGGTAGTTCAAATTACAACTTGTATTTTAAAATGCAGGTTGCCTAATATAGTACATACTTCGTATACTACTCCGTATATGATTAATTAGCTACATATGCATGGGAAATGACATGATCATATATTGTAAAAAAAAGCTTTTGCATGTGATAGAATTCCTCAAAATCTATATCTAGAAGAGGAGAAAAAGATCATTAATAATCAACTATAATTTCAAGAATATTTTGATAAACTCATTAGATTAGAATAATTTAATCATATCATAGATTTAATTAGTAAAGTATATATGTAGCTAAATATCTTTCTACACCACTTTAGAAGGAGGACCAAACAAAATTTAATACCAAAACTTTGTTCAACAAAGAAGTTCAGCTTTTCCAGTGATAAAGGAAAGAGATAAAGATGTTAGTACAACACATTGATCGACAGATTCCCTCCCGCATTAAAGCAATGCTAATTTTTGCAATACAAGATGAATGTCAAACATCAATTTAGGAAAAGTATGTTAAATTATTTTGCAACCAACACTTTCGCTAATCTGAGCTAGATAATATTATATGCTTTCCTTCGTAAATTTCATACAACCAATGTAAGATTTTTCTTAATCGATAAAAACGTAATTTCAGCCCGTACAAATTCGACATAACATGTTAGTATCACATTCATTTATTAAGGAGTACATATATGCAAACGTTTAAATGGACTGTTAAAGTTTTTTTTTTTTTTTCCTTTATGCAAAGTTTGTATAAAGTAAAGCTAATAATTAGTTTTTACTGTGTAATTGTATATAGTGTAACATGCATAATGGTAAATTTAAAAGTATAGATTGAGCAATAATAATGGTGAAGCTAGGGTGTCCCATGCAGAATTCCAAATGTGTGGAATGCAGAATGCTTGACGATCAACTCAAGCACACAACCTGTAACGTATTGGACCCATTCACATTATAATGTTACTACGGTGGCTTAACTTTATTTTCATGGATTAAACTCTCATAAACCACATAACAAAAAAAGGAGGAAAGAAAAATTAACTTTAGAAGATCCTTATTCCTTCCCACGTGAACATGCATACATGTTGGATTTAGTTTATGTTTACAGAACACACCACTAGAACCAATAATGATGCAAATAGTTAAGGAATAACTTTCATTTTGATGTCATAAACCAAGTATAGATTTTAGTTTATTTAACTTTCTTGTAATGTGTTCTCAAAAAAAAAAAAAAAAAAAAAAAAAAAAAACTTTCTTGTAATGTCTATGTTAACCTTTTTCTCACTTGCTTTGAAATTATTTGAATTTAGAACAAATAAATTAAGACGGACGAAGTAGTTATACAAAGTGCTCCATAGGTAATAGGTTTAAAATTAGGGATCTCAATTTCATTTTCCTCCATTTGTTTTCAATTTCAAATACTCTATTAACCATTAAAAAAAAATTAGGAAAAATAAAGAGAAGGAAAAAAATTGTCTTGGAGGAAGCGCTCCACTTTGTTGAATTTGCAGTATTGCTTTTGCTACATCTTAAAACCAGCCTTTTACGCAATAAATCATGTTATTTTATGGGCATCTTTTCCTCTAAGGTAGGGTCACATTATCTTTCTTTTCTACATTTGGGTCCAGTTTATTCTTGCTTCTTTTACAAATTGGGGCCATATGTTCTTAAGTTTGTCATCAACTATGTTAAACTACCCCTAAAATGGCTTTGGTTACAACTCTTACAGGTAGCATTTGGGCCATTGGCATCACGCACACTCAATTTGGGCCACGCCGGTTATAAACCGAGAAAAACAGATTATATTTTCATTTTTACAGTTAAGATGCTACCATGAGTATATATATTTTTTTTCCTTAAGTAGGAAGAAGTTGTTTTGGTTGCTTATCAGAAAATTGTCCATAGAAATGGAATTCGCGGTCACAGGCTCATAGCAAATCAACCAAATGGAATCATGTTTTAAGCGTACAACCAACGACAAATCACAGCTCAAGTGTTCGATTTTGAGTCATAACCGAAGCTCCATTGCTAGTTTATCTGGAAGTAAAGCATCAAGTTATCTGGCCAAAATTCAACTTGTAATAAGATTTTAGTACAATCACAAGCTTTGACAGCATTTAAGATCAGCTGGGGAAGAACCCCAACAGTAAAAGTTCTTCGAGGAATGGATATCTTTGCTGACATTGTTGAGCACAACATGGAATTACATTCTGTCAAAAACTAAAATATGCTCCTTAAATGAGCCGCCTATGGCAAGGGGGAAAAATGATATATACAGTTTCATTTGAGCAGTATTTCAGATTATACATGACATTGAATTGTTCATCTTTTCCAAGCATGTTTGAGCCAGGAACTCGGAGAGGAGGGCATTGAAGAGGGATGGTAAAAGGTGAAAGGAAATGGGTAAAACAATGGGGTCGAAAGACGACACCCACTTCTCTTCACTACCGGCCTGGAAAAATCCCATCAGTGTTAGTAAACAAGAATGAGATTCCAGAAAACAAAACGTACAACTACTATCAAGGTGCCAGCAATAAGTAGAGGAATAGTCGGACCTGAGGATACTTTGCTGCCTCTTGAATGCAAGTACATCATTGTTTTGTTCACCAATGGTAGTTCACCTACCATTACTCTTCGTTTACCCAGCAATTTTAAGCTACAAAAATTTGTCACAGTTTTATTGTGAGAAGCAGCCATTACCAAATGCATCAGATCTTCACAGATATATTGTGTTGGGGGGAAAGCACAGTTAGCATGCAATCACAAAATATAGGTGTATTAGTTAAAAAAATTCCGAAGCTGTGCGTAGTTTAACTAATGAACTACCCTAACTGCAGTGTAACAATCTAGATCAATTGGTATGCGCATCATACAATAAATATATTGGAAAGGCAGAAGTAAATTAGTAAAATATTAGGGGAAACAATAATATGTAACATATCAGAGTTGACAAAGATGATCTGTTTCCCAAACAAACAAAGATAATTTAAGAGTGACAATAGGATGCAGATCAAAGTGGTCGTATGCTGCAAGTACTTTAATTTAGACTTCAACAGATTCATTAAGTTGTATAAAGTATAAACAAGTGAAATTCCTAAGGTCTCAAAGGTGGACCAATTAATTAAAAGACTAATCAAGCACTTCACCCAGTAAACTTCAGCATTCTCTGAGCTGTTTAATGCCAAATCAAATCCAAAATTTAACTGATGCAATCTAACATCCAAATTAGATGACACATACTGTTGGCTAAAGCCTTTTCACAAGTCATAATTCGAACACAAAATTTACAGATATCAGCCTATCATATCTTTGAATATTACTCCTCCATCCCATGATATATTTCACAGTTGGAATTAGAATGGAGACTCAGAAAGATTGTCAAGTGTTAAAGCTCCATGGTAAAGTGGCCAAGCTGTCAATGTAACACATTAAATCCTCTGATCAAGAGAGAAAATTTCCACTGATTGCTTGACCATTGGCATATAATGTGTATACCTATCCTAAGAAAAGCTGGTGGCCTAAGAATTAGATTGGATTGTAGCAGAGGTATCTACGCGTATGAGGAGCCCTCTTTCTACTTGAAGAAATGACCTATTACTTCCCATCCTGTTTCTGCTCATATCAGCAACTTAGAATTAGATTAATTTAGTAGCGAAGCAGCAGTTTCATGGCTGATGACTCAGGAAGATATTGCCATCACTCAGATGAATGGGAATATGTGATACAGTTTCTAAGGGTCATAGAATTCTAAAAGATGAGCAATCAAAGGAAATTTTCATATGTTTGCAATTGAAATCAGCTTCTTTTGCTCTAGTGCATGAAGGATTGATATCATATTAATTTCAACTTCACCTTCTCTTCGTGAGTTGCAACAGGAGATGCATATTGCAGGGGTTGGAAAAACACTATCCTAATCAGTTTGTAAGTGTCAAGATAAAGAAAGGGGTTTGAGTGTTTTATTATAATTTCAGACTTTCAGTAAAAGCAAAAAATGTATAGATTCCCCCCCCCCCCCCCCCCTTTTTGGTCGCCTAGGTGAGATCTCGATTTTGTTCTTTCTGCTGCAAGATCAAATATGTTCATCTGCATCCTTTTCAGAAGCTGTTAGTTTTAGCATCCAGATTTTACCTAGGCCCTAAAGTAAGTTGGAGAGACTACTTTAGAGCTTTTTAAGAGCAATAATACTCTATTGAATCCCTCTCACCTGATAAAAAAGAAAAAGACCATATTTGTGGAGATTTTGAATAACATGTGAAGCATAACAGTGATACTATCACTTAAGGAATTTCATGAAGACTATCAAAAGTGGTGAAAATATCTCAGGTTAAACCAATAGGAATAATTACAGAGCACTAAGAATTCAGCCTCAATGACAAGTTTGGCCTTAAAGAAGGCAGTGACAAATACTGAAATACTTGCATATGCTATCTAACGAGATAATTTTAGTGATATGGGGAAGGCTTATACGCTTAGTGCCTAAAAGTGATGATCAAAATAATATTTCAGCAAGGTTTTTTCATTAGTACAGGACTACAGGCTCTATCTGATATCAGCAATCATGCAGCTCTCTGTCGTAACA
Source organism: Chenopodium album (assembly GCF_948465745.1). Taxonomy (NCBI): domain Eukaryota; kingdom Viridiplantae; phylum Streptophyta; class Magnoliopsida; order Caryophyllales; family Amaranthaceae; genus Chenopodium; species Chenopodium album. The sequence continues at coordinate 70,088,696 of NC_137842.1, read as the reverse complement.
AAATAACACTGCTAGTGTAAGCAAGCATCCACCGGCCACCCACTATCTGTCTATCTTTACTACCTTTCCTCCTTTAGTTTACCAACCCATTATTCTTATTTCTATCTTCTTTATGAGTCAAAAGCTCATTCATCATTAGACTACAAATACTAATAGCAAATGGAGGCTTCACAAAAAACAACTAAATATTCTAAACTTGATTAGAAAGCAAATGTAATCTAGAAAATTAACATTCATTTTAAGGCAAGAGGACCACTACGGTGATGTAACTGATGATCAGTGGAGTCTTCTTCCTCTACTACTGAGACTGACCGACCTGGTAAGTTTGAACATTCTCTCCTCTTAACGTGTTAATGTTATTACCTTGCCGCCATTACATCATTTTACTTCTTCGTAATATAAGTTACACGGCCTAACTCCGGTTAACATCAAGGATCTACTTGAATTCACCCAGGAGAAGTCTATATTGTTGTCCAAGCGACAGGGGGGTTCGATTCTCATTGGGAAGGTTATGTACTTACAGACAGATTGCATTCTAGGGCGCTGTAGGAAGTCGCTATACACTACACACACATATAAGCCACTTCATACTTGGTACCAACGTCCACATTGATATGCCAACTCACAAATATGGTTCAGCAAACCCAAGTGGACTGCCACCACACTTACTAACTATCCTAAACTGACCCCAACAAGCAACCACATGAATTATTAGCACATTTTCAATCACTAATATCTTTCCCTTCACAAATCATAATTGTCATCATTTTAAATCAATTACAAGCAGCTCACATCAACTTAATAATACACATCAAACCAACTCAACCAACCAATCACAATTATCAACTACGGATTAACTTATTTAGTTGGTTAAAGTTTTGCGACGACTTAACATCAAATAAAGTAAAAAAAACTTAACACCTAAGCAAACCAATAATACATGAACAACAAGAATTTGAAAAGCAAAAGCAAGAAAAGAAAACCTAATTACCTTGTATAAGGAGGCGGGCAAAAGACGATAATATAATCAGCATTTCCGCAAGTGAAAGTACTCGTCTTATCATCATACGCGTAGCTATACGCGCGTGGGCAAGCCTCCTTGAAAAACACCGAGTACACCGACGGCGGACACGTGTCAGGCGTATTATACCCTTCACTACAACAATACCGTGGGTCCCCAAACGCTTCACACGCGCTTTTACACGCGACTGCAGTTTTCGACCTCACTTTCACACTCCCATTTCCACGCGCCGCCGCAACACTGAGCTCTCTAGGACACGCGCGGTTAATATCGACGAGACATCCGGTGGGGCTGCAATCACCTCCGCGGCCGCCACGTGGCACTACGAGTACAGGAAGGTTGTAACCGTCAACGAGGCTGACGTCATAGAAGTCAAGACCACCGGCGCCGTTGAGAGTAAACTCAGCTAAGGTTGCCGGAGGAATAGCGCCGGCGCCGGAGCATTCCAGTTTACCGGAGGCGCAATCTCCGGTTAAACAAACCATTTTTCCGGCGGAGGGATCGCCGGAGCAGAGGGTTCGGGCCCAAAGTCGACCCGACCAGGATCTTGGGAAATGGAAGGTGCGGGATTTTCCGGCAGAGAGAGAGAATCCGGTGGTCGGAAGAGGAGGGGAGTTAGCGCCGGAGAGTAAGCCCGGCCAAACTGTGTGTCTACACTTGTTTACTAGTCGGAATTTGGCAGCAGAAATTGTTTGGGAGGAGAGAGAAAGGAAGAAGATGAAGAAGAAGACGAAGATGTTAGCCATTGAAAGAGGGGGATGAAGTAGTTTGCCGGGAAAAAAAAAGGGGGATTTTGATTTTGTAAAAAAGAATGATGAAGGAATTAAAGCTAGTTTTCCACTTGACTAATGTATATTTCTGGTTTGTTCTTTTGATTAATTGCTTTTGGGTTCTTGAATCTTTTACCTGTTTCTTCTTTCTTTAGCTTTAATTTCCTTTTTTTTTTTTATCATCTTTTCTTTAACCAGGTTTATTTGAGAACTTATTGGTTTGATCTTGATTTAGAAGTCGCTTTAGCGCACGTAAATTCTTTTATTAGACGGTTAAGAATGAAGTTTTAAGATGAATTTTTTTATTGAATGTTGTAGCTTTCACTTGATTCTTTAATTTTGTAGGATTTGGTAATTACACTCGCTTCACTACACTAGTCAACAGAAGTCCAAGCCCTTCCTAAAGCAAGATTCACGCTATGTTATTTATAAATCATATGAATATAATAATATATGATTGATTTTTTACGGTTGAAAAGTCATTTAAGTGGTCCACAATACTAAAGCAAAATTAAGTTTATCTAACTTGATTAGCTTATTATTCTTCTTTTGGATATTCGCTTCAAACATTTTAAATTTTTTAGAAAGGTTGTATTGAGGATTTGAGGGAGATTATAAATTCATACTTGAATACATGCTCACATACGAGTAATTGAGTACTCAATAAATAGAGTGATGGACAATTTAAATATCCAACATTGAGTATAAAATTGTACAATAGGAAAATCATCAAACAACTACACAATAATATAACCAAAATTAATGATTGAAGGTTGGATGTCCATAACATTGAAAGGATTAGTAAGGCAGCTACGAGCCTGTGTCTGATTTTATTGGAGGATATATTTTGGGAAATTATTAGGATATATTTAGTTTCCATATTTTATGCTTAGTATATATTTTATGCCTAGCATAATATCTTTTTGATATCTTTGACTATTTCCTAATTCTATCGGGTTTGGGAACGATGTATTATTTATTGGTCATGGCCATCATGATTGTAATTCAAGTGATTGAGTTTATTCAATTTATCATATTCTCTCTATAATTTAGCATGGTATCAAGAGCAGGTTAAAATTTCTTTTTTTTTTTTTTTTTTTTTTCCAAACTCATAATATGGTCGGGGATGATGAATTATCTCCTATGTCACCCCCTCTCACACGTGTGGTTTCTGGAGTCCAGGGGGGGAAATATTCAGTCCATGGTGTTTCAAATGCAATTACGGAATTGCTTGGTAATGTTAATGTTCCCGATAATCGTTTGAATGGAAAATTTGATGCTACCTCTTGGATTATTGACACAGGGGCAACTCATCATGTAATCGGAGACAAATCTTGGTTGTTTGATACACAGTGTCTAGAGTGTCCTGTTGGTCTTCCCAATGGTGACACCGTATTGGCTTCTTTAATTGGTTATGTTCGTTTGTCGGACAAGTTTATTCTAACCGGGGTTCTTTATGTTCCTAATTTGAGTTGCAATTTGCTTTCTGTGTCACAAATTATCGATGAGCTTAATTGTACTGTCCAATTTAACCCTTATATGTGTGTTGTACAGGATCAAACGAAGGAGCTGATTGGAACGGGAGTTAGGAGTGACGGATTATTCTATTTTAGCAATTCAGATTCGGTGAATCACGTTGATGTGGGTGAAGCAAGGACGACCTTGGAGTTGTGGCATCGTCGAATGGGTCATCCCTCAGAAAAAGTGGTTAAGTTACTTCCTCATGTTAGTGGCAATACATAATCTTTCTAAAGGGTGTGAGGTATGTAAGCGTGCTAAACATCCTAGAGATAAATTTCCTTTGAGTGATAGTAGAGCTTCTAGGGTTTTTGAGAAAATACATTGTGATTTGTGGGGTCCGTATCGACATGTTTCTTCGTGTGGAGCTCGTTATTTTTTAACTATTGTTGATGATTATTCCCGAGCTGTTTGGATTTACTTGTTGGTTGATAAAACTGAGGTTTTTCGAATGTTTTTAGCATTTGTTGCTATGGTTGATAGACAATTTTCTCAAACCATTAAGGTTGTGCCCGCGGCAGCAGGGGCCATCCCGCAGGCAGGCCGCGGAGTCTGCTGCCCAACAGTCTGTCTCCCCGCAGAAAGATGCCGCGGGCGTGGGCTGTGAAGCCGCGGGCGCGGGAGGTGAGGCCGCGGGCGCGGGGTCGGCTTCCCAGCAGCAGCCCGTTAGTTCTGCCTTCCCCGATGGATTTCCATCGGGCGATGGGTCGAGTGATCACCGATCGAGTGTAGAACCCTTAGGTAGGGGGTTCCGTGAAAAAATTCCCAATGTTCGTCATCGTGACTATGTGACTCACTCAGTTTTTGCTAAAAATCCGTCTCCGTCCACTCCGTCTCCAATCCCTCCTTCAGGTACGCCTTACCCTCTAGCACACTATATAAATTGTGACATGTTTTCTGTGAATTATCGCAAATTTCTTGCAGTCGTTGTTTTGGGAAAGGATCCAAAATCCTTTAAAGAAGCAATGAAATCCGAAGGTTGGCGACGTTCTATGAAAGAAGAAATAAGGGCATTGGAAGATAATGGAACTTGGACATTGGAGCATCTTCCTCCCGGCAAGAAAGCACTAGGTTGTCAATGGGTGTATAAGACGAAATTTTTGTCTAATGGTGATATTGAACGTCTCAAGTCACGTTTGGTTGTTTTTGGTAATCATCAAAGAGAAGGTATTGATTATGGTGAGACCTTTGCTCCGGTTGCAAAAGTGACTACTGTTCGCGCTTTTCTTGCTATAGCAGTTTCAAAAAACTAGGAGATTCAACAGATGGATGTTCATAATGCTTTCTTACATGGTGATCTTGAAGAAAAGGTGTACATGAAATTACCTCCAGGTTTTGAGAGCTCGGATTCGAGTTTGGTGTGTCGTTTGAGAAAGTCTTTGTATGGGTTGAAACAAGCTCCGAGATGTTGGTTTGCAAAGCTCACTACAGCTTTGAAAGGGTACGGTTTTATTCAATCTTACTCTGATTATTCTCTTTTCACATACACTAAAGGCAATGTTCAGATTAATGTCTTAGTTTATGTTGATGATCTTATTTTTCTGGGAATGATTCCGCTGCATTAACTGTGTTCAAAGCTTATCTTGGTGACTATTTCAAGATGAAGGACCTTGGTCCTTTGAAATATTTTTTGGGCATTGAAGTTGCTCGTAGTAAATCAGGTTTGTTTTTGTGTCAACGAAAGTACACCTTGGATATTGTTTCTGAAGCAGGGCTCTTGGGTGCGAAACCAAGTGGTTTTCCGATTGAGCAGAACCACAAGCTTAGTCTTGCTAGTGGTGAGTTACTTGCGGATCCTGAGTCTTATCGTAGACTAGTAGGGCGGTTGATTTATCTCTCGGTGACTAGACCAGATTTGGCATATTCGGTTCATATTCTTTCTCAGTTTATGCACGAACCTCGGATTGAGCATTGGGAAGCAGCTCTCAGGGTGGTTCGTTATTTAAAGGGTACTCCAGGACAGGGTATTTTGTTAAGTGCAGATAGTGACCTGACTTTGCAGGGTTGGTGTGATTCAGATTGGGCGGCGTGTCCTCTTACCCGTCGTTCGTTGACTGGTTGGCTAGTTTTTCTCGGTAAATCTCCTATTTCGTGGAAAACCAAGAAGCAACCCACGGTATCTTTCTCTTCTTCTGAGGCTGAGTATCGGTGCATGGCTTCAACCACACATGAGTTGAAATGGTTGAAGGCATTGCTTTTGAGTTTGGGTGTCCAACACCCTAAGGCGATCAAGTTGTTTTGTGATAATCAATCTGCTTTACATATAGCTCGAAATCCAGTTTTTCATGAACGTACAAAACACATTGAGATTGATTGTCACATTGTTCGTGATGCTATTACAGAGGGCTTAATTGCTCCTTCCTATGTCTCCACTAAGGAGCAACTTGCAGATATTTTCACTAAGGCGCTTGGGAAGTCTCAGTTTGATCATCTTCTTTCCAAGTTGGGCATTTACAATCCCCATGCTCCAACTTGAGGGGGGGGGGGGTATTGGAGGATATATTTTGGAGGATATATTTTGGGAAATTATTAGGATATATTTAGTTTCCATATTTTATGCTTAGTATATATTTTATGCCTAGCATAATATCTTTTTGATATCTTTGACTATTTCCTAATTCTATCGGGTTTGGGAACGATGTATTATTTATTGGCCATGGCCATCATGATTGTAATTCAAGTGATTGAGTTTATTCAATTTATCATATTCTCTCTATAATTTAGCAGATTTACTGAATTGAGCTGAACCGAACTGAATTGTTTATGAGATAAGGAAATTAGGAACTAAACTGAACTAAACAGAAATTAAGCTAAAGAGAACGGGTCCTACAAGTCAAATTCATTATTCATTTATCCGATTTGTGCCCCTCTATACAAGATTGGTTTTTATTTTAGTAAGACTCATCATTCTAGAGAACAAAGCCAATATTCCTTAGAACTGTGCTTCATGCATCAAATGCATGTCACTTAGCCCTCCTTATTATAAAACAAAAGAATTTATGTAATCAACTTTGATTACTTCTGCTTATACAAGCTGTTGGGCTAGAAGCTTAGAGGTATGCAAATTGTAAGCAGTAACAGAACAAAAGAATATGCAAATTTGCCACTAACTTTGATCACAAGCTGTTAGGCTAGAAGCCTATAACTCTATAAGTATGCAGTAAGTTTTGATTGGTTGAAAATAAATAGGCCAGTATTTGGATCATAGAACTGGGCCACTGAAGTCCTGTGCTGTCTGAATGTGCAAAATAAGTCAGGCCCATATCAGATCCACCTCCAAAGTCCAAATGGGAGGAGCCAAAATATTAAAGTAGAACTAAAAAAAAGGGGCATTCCGAGAATCGAACTCGGGACCTCTTGCACCCAAAGCAAGAATCATACCACTACACCAAACGCCCATTGATAAATATATTGTAGAAAACAAAATAATTATCAATCATTTCTTTTTTGTTTGATGAAAAATTACATTTCCTTTTCTTTTCTTGGATTCTGCCTATTTTGATGCTACCTTCGTTTCACTTTGTTATTATTTTGGGGGTGAATAATTTTCATAATATGTGAATACTTAATGTAATTGGGTATCTGGGTGTTTAAAGAGTCAAATGATTCTAATTTCTGATTGATTAATATATGTGCTAGTGGATTGCTGACATGGCTAATTTTTCCAATCAATATTTATTATAACTGATTTAATTACAACCAATTCCCGTAAATAGAACAGGAAAAGACAAAACATTACTTACAAAGATGCAATCAAATTCCAAATTACTAGGATTCCTCTTTTTTTTTTTTTAGGTGATAGATTTTAAAGGGGACTGACAATGTGAAACGGATGGAGTATTTATTTTAGTGGAATTTCAATATAATCTTGACTAATACTTTATTTTCCTAATTAAAAAAAAAAAAAAAAAAAAAGGTGCATGTACTAAATTTTTTGCAAATTGTTAAGCTCACATGTAATTATAAGACAGAGGACAAGCATTTGATTGAAATTAAGAGCACAAACATGAAATATGGAAGCCCTTAGAAAAAGGGCAAAGCATGATGGTGTGTTCATAGCCTTAAAATTGACTTTTTATTATCCATACTCAATACATAATAATGCTGCTACCATCAATTGTAAACACAGATAGGTTAATGGAGCTGACCACCAATCAATGCATAAGTAACGAGTGAACGAACAAGCAAAAAGTGTTAACGAATAGATTACAACAATAAAGATTTGGAAAATTGACGACCCACATTTTCAGTAACTTCATCATCATCTTTAAGTCAAATGTTTCCAAAGTCCAAATGTTTCTTCATGTTGTTTGCTCTAAAGCAAAAGTTTATCTTTGATCTCAATCATTATTAGAACAATTATGTTTCACACTATATCTAGAACCAAAACTTTTGATCCTAAAAGGTTGTTTGAACAAGGTGTACTGTGCCAAACAAATCGATGTATATTTGATTTTAAGTCTTATTTGAGTGATGAGTCATTATGTTTAAGACTCAAGACACATTTGGAATGAGAAATTGTCAATCACCTACTTATGATTAGCAAAATGGTCACGTTAATATATTATTGGCATAAGGCATATGATTCAGGTACGTACAACGATAAGCTTTGTTTTTCTTAGCTTAGATGTCATATTCCTGTTAAAATGAAAAAGATATACTTCATATATATAGCATCAAATTCAACCTAGATTAGTAAAAAGATTCCGACCACACCAAACTTAAAATTAAGATAATCCTAGAACACCTTAAATAAGGTAAAGAGAACATAGATATAATAGGTAATGGAGCTTTATTTGGATAGTTTGTGAGGCATAATTGTAACATTTTATCAATACTCAATTAAGTAAATATATATATCGGAGTGGACTATTATTCATCAGTTCATCACACATTCACACCTTCAATCCATCATCATAGCCCATTGATCAAATTATATATCAAAGGCTTATAATTGTTATAGTTGTTACCCTTTATTTATAATGTCCTTGCATGTATGTATGATAGATGTGTTGGTTGCTCATCATGATCAACTTTAGCGTGATACACAACAACATGCTTTTTTTTTTCAAAGATTTGCGAGCAATTTAACTATGGTGTGGGAGCGGCTCCATGGCATGCTTATTTTTCAGAGCAGCAAAACATAATAAACATTGCTTGTCGATTTATTTCATCATATCATATGAACTTTTGTGCATCCAAGGAAATTCAGTGGGTCAGAGTTAAATACCCTCATCATAAATTTACTCCAAATACGTATCAAATAAAGTAACTTAGGCAATCAAGTTATACTGTTAGTGTATAAAATTCAATCATAGATTTTCAACGCACTATCTATAAGATTAACCTTTTAATTGACTTGGTTATCAATTTACAGATATATAATACAAAAAAGAAAACCATGACTGTTAATTCAAAATTATACACTCTGTATGATTAGAGCTCTTAAAAGTTGACCCGACCTGAAATTCCGACTCAAACCCGATTACTAAACGACCCAACTAAACCCTAAAAAATAGTGGCCCAAACCCGACCTGAAACCAACCCATGACCCGAGTATGTAAGACCCGAACCCGAACATGAACTGACCTAGAAATGACCCGACCCGAATGTAACCCGTAAATTATTGAACTGAACCGAACCCGAGTTGAACCGAAATTGACCCAAACCCGTTTTAACTCGACAAAACCCGAATTTTACCCGGCTTGTTGCTAACTTGACCTATATTCAACCCGACCTGTTCCTTACCCGACCCGAATTTAACCCAACCTGTTACAAATCCGACCCGAAATCAACCCGACTTGTTATTGACCTGACCTAAATTCAACCAGACTTGTTTACCATGGTCCCTAACACCCCCCCGGGAGTTCGATTGGGTGGGTGGAACCATCCAATTTGCCTTTAAACGACCAATTTACCGGTTTACAACTTGCACCGATTTCATTAACTCAAGCCTCCTACGAACATTTATGACAACAAATAATGATCGTATATGGTTCCAAACAACATTATATGACCCCGAGATGTATTCCCTAGAATTTCAAGACTTTTATACCCCGGGCCCCGAAGACTCCAAATTTCTCAAAAAGTGTGGATATTCGCCTTCAATTTTTTGAATTTTTTTGACTTTTTTCGCCCATAAATAAAAATTGCCGAAATGTTTACCATGGTCCATAATACCCTCCCTGAGTCCAATTGGGTAGGTGGAAAAATCCAATTTGCCTTTAAATGACCAATTTACCGGTTTACAATTTGCACCAATTTCATTAACTCAAGCCTATCACGAACATTTATAACAACAAATAATGATCATATATGGTTCCAAACGACATTATATGACCCCCGAGATATATCCAATATAATTTCAAGACATTTCGACACCAGGTCCCGAAACCTCCAAAATTTCTCAAAAAGTGTGGATATTAGCCTTCAATTTTGGAATTTTTTTACTTTTTTTTGTCCGAAAATAAAAATTGCTGAAATGTTTACTATGGTCCCTAATATCCTTTGGGATTCTAATTGGATGGGTGGAACCATCCAATTTGCCTTTAAACGACCTATTTACCGGTTTATAATTTGCACCGATTTCATTAACTCAAGTCTACCACGAACATTTATAACAACATATCATGATCATATACGGTACCAAACGGCATTATATGACCCCCGAGATATATCCCTTAGAATTTTAAGACTTTTCAAAACCATCGGGTCCCAAAACCTCTAAAATTTCTCAAAAAGTGTGAATATTAGACATCAATTTTGGAATTTTTTTGACTTTTTTTTTGCCTGGAAATAAAAATTACCGAAATGTTTACCATGGTCCCTAATACCCTCTGGAATTCGAATTAGTTGGGTGGAACAATCCAATTTGCCTTTAAACAACCAATTTACCGATTTACCACATGCATCGATTTCATTAATTCAAGCCTACCACGAACATTTATGACAACATATAATGATCATATATGGTTCCAAACAGCATTATATGATTATGAAATGTATCACCTAAAATCTTAAGCCTTTTCGACACCGGGCCCCGAAACCTCTAAAATTTCTCAAAAACCGTGGATATTAGTCTTTAATTTTGGAAATTTTTTACTTTATTTCGCCCGGAAATAAAAATTGCCGAAATGTTTACCATGGTCCCTAATACCCCCCGAGAGTCCAATTGGGTGGGTGGAACTATCCAATTTGCCTTTAAACAACCAATTTACCGGTTTACAACTTGCACCGATTTCATTAATTCAAGCCTACCACGAACATTTATGACAACATACAATGATCATTTAAGGTTCCAAACGACATTATATGATCCCGAGATGTATCCCCTAAAATCTCATTTCATTTCGACATCGGGCACCAAAACCTACAAAATTTCTAAAAAACCATGGATATTAGACTTCAATTTTTGAATTTTTTTTAACTTTTTTTCGCGCGGAAATAAAAATTTTCGAAATGTTTATTGTGGTCTCTAATACCCCCGGGGGGTCCAATAAGGTGGGTGGAACCATCCAATTTGCCTTAAAACAACCAATTTACCGGTTTACAACTTGCATGGATTTCATTAACTTAAGTCTACCACGAACATTTATGACAACAAATAATGATCATATATGGTTCCAAACAACATTATATGACACTGAGATGTATTCCCTAGAATTTCAAGACCTTTAGACACCGGGCCCAGAAAACTCCAAATTTCTCAAAAAGCATGGATATTCGCCTTCAATTTTTGAATTTTTGACTTTTTTTCGCCTGAAAATAAAAATTGCCGAAATGTTTACTATGGTCCATAATACCCTTCCGGAGTTCAATTGGTTAGGGGGAACCATCAAATTTGCCTTTAAACGACCAATTTACCGATTTACAATTTGCACCGATTTCATTAATTCAAGCCTACCGAGAACATTTACGACAACATATGATGATCATATATGGTTCCAAAAGGCATTATATGACCCCTAGATATTTTCCCTAAAATCTTAAGGCTTTTCGACAACGAGCCCCGAAACCTCCCACGTTTCTCAAAAAGCGTGGATATTAGCCTTTAATTTTGGGATTATTAAACTTTTTTTCGCCTGGAAATAAAAAAATTGCAGAAATGTTTACCATGGTCCATAATACCCCCCCGGAGTTCAATTAGGTTAATGGAACCATCCAATTTTCCTTTAAACGACCAATTTACCGATGTACTACTTGCACCGATTTCATTAATTCAATCCTACCACGAACATTTACGACAACATATAATGATCATGTATGGTTCCAAACGGAACTATATGACCCTGCGATGTATCCCCTAAAATCTTAAAGCTTTTTGACAACAAGCCCCGAAACCTCCATAATTTCTTAAAAAGCGTGAATATTAGCCTTCAATTTTGAAATTTTTTTACTTTTTTCGCCTGGATATAAAATTTGAAGAAATATTTACCATGGTTCCCTAATACCCTCCGGGAGTCTCATTGGGTGGGTGGAACCATCCAATTTGCCTTTAAACGACAAATTTACCGATTTACAACTTTCAACGATTTCCTTAACTAAAGCCTACCACGAACATTTATGACAACATATAATAATCATATATGGTTCCAAACGGCATTATATGGCACCAAGATGTATTCCCTAGAATTTCAATACTTTTCGACACCGAGTCTCGAAACCTTCAAAATTTTGCAAAATGCGTAGATATTAGTCTTCAATTTTGGAATTTTTTGATTTTTTTCGTTCGGAAATAAAAATTGTCAAAATATTTACCATAGTACCCTCCGGGAGTATTGGATGGGTGGAACCATCCAATTTATCTTTAAATGGCCAATTTACCGGTTTACAACTTGCACCGATTTCATTAACTCAAGCTTACCACGAACATTTATGACAACATATAATGATCATATATGGTTCCAAACGACATTATAACATCCCAAGATGTATCCCCTAAAATCTCAAGGATTTTCGATACCGAGCCTCGAAACCTCCAAAATTTCTCAAAAAGCGTGGATATTAGCCTTTAATTTCGAAAGTATTTGACTTTTTCGTTCTGAAATAAAATTGCCGAAATGTTTACCATGGTCTATAATACCCTCCCAGAGTTCAATTGGGTAGGTGGAACCATCCAATTTGCTTTTAAACGACCAATTTAACGGTTTACAACTTGCACCAATTTATCCCCTAAAATCTCAAAGTTTTTCGACACCGGGCCCTGGAACCTAAAAAATTTTTCAAAACGCGTGGATATTAGTCTTCAATTTTTGAATTTTTTAACTTTATTTCGCCCGAAAATAAAAATTGCCAAAATTTTTACGATGATCCCTAATACCTTCCGGTAGTCCAATTGAGTGGGTGGAACATCCAATTTGCTTTAAACAACCAATTTACCGGTTTACAACTCGCACCGATTTCATTAACTCAAGCCTACCACGAACATTTATGACAACATATAATGATTATATATGGTTTCAAACAGCATTATATGACACCGAGATGTATAATCTCAAGGATTTTCGACACTGGGCCTCGAAACCTCCTAAATTTCTCAAAAAGCGTGGATATTAGCCTTAAATTTTGGAATTTTTTTGACTTTTTTTGCCTGTAAATTAAAAATTGCCGAAATTTTTACCATGGTCCCTAATGCCCTCCGAAAGTCCAATTAAGTGGGTGGAATCATCCAATTCGCCTTTAAATGTTGAATTTACCGGTTTACAACTTGCACCGATTTCATTAACTCAAGCCTACCAAGAACATTTATGATAACATATAATGATCATTTATGGTTTAAAACAGTATTATATGACCCCGAGATGAATCCCCTAAAATCTCAAATCTTTTCGACATCGGGCCCTGAAACCTCAAAAATTTCTCAAAAAGCGTGGATATTAGCCTTTAATTTTGGAATTTTTCGACTTTTTTTCGCCCGAAAATAAAAATTGCCGAAATGTTTAACATGGTTCCTAATTTAATACCCTCCGGTAGTCCAATTAGGTAGGTCGAACCATCCAATTTGAATTTAAACGGCCAATTTACCGGTTTACAACTTGCACCGATTTCATTATTTCAAGCCTACCACGAACATTTATGATAACATAAAATGATCATATATGGTTCCAAACGGCATTCTATGACCCCCATATGTATTTCCTAATTCTCAAGACTTTTCGACATCGGCCCGAAACCTTCATAATTTCTCAAAAAAGTGGATATTAGCTTTCAATTTTTGAAATTTTTGACTTTTTTCGCTTGAAAATAAAAATTGCCAAAATGTTTATCATGGTCCCTAACCCTACGGTAGTCCAATTAGGTGGGTGGAATCATCCAATTTGCCTTTAAATGGTCAATTTACCGGTTTACAACTTGCACAGATTTCATTAACTCAAGCCTACCACGAAAATTTATGACAACAAATAGTGATCATATATGGTTCCAAATGACATTATATGACCCCAAGATGTATTCCCTAGAATCTCAAAGCCTTTTGTTACCGGGCCCCGAAACCTCCAAAATTTCTCAAAAAACGTGGATAATTAGCCTTTAATTTTGGAATTTTTAGACTTTTTTTCGACCGAAAATAATAATTGCAGAAATGTTTACCATGGTCTGATGGTCACCTATACCCTTCGTTAGTCCAATTGGGTGGGTGGAACTATCCTATTTGCCTTTAAACGACCTATTTATCGGTTTATAACTTGCACCGATTTCATTAACTTAAGCCTACCACGAACATTTATGACAACAAATTATGATCATATATGGTTCCAAACGGCATTGTATGACCTGAGATGTATCCCATAGAATTTCAAGACTTTTTGACACCGGGCTCCGAAACCTCCAAAATTTCTCAAAAAGAGTGGATATTAGCCTTTAATTTTGGAATTATTTTATTTTTTTTCGCCCGAAAATAAAAATTGACGAAATGTTTACCATGATCCTTAATACCCTCCGGGTGTCCAATTGGGTGTGTGGAACCATTCAATTTGCTTTTAAACGGCCAATTTACCAGCTTACAACTTGTACCGATTTTATTAACTCAAGGCTACCACGAACATTTATGACCACAAATAATGATCATATATGGTTCCAAACAACATTATATGACCCCGAGATGTATCCCATAGAATTTCAAGACTTTTCGACACCGAGCCCCGAAACCTCCAAAATTTCTCAAAAAGCGTGGATATTAGCCTTTAATTTTGGAATTTTTTTACTTTTTCGCTCGAAAATAAAAATTGACGAAATGTTTACCATGGTCCCTAATACCCTTCAGGTGTCCAATTGGGTGTGTGGAACCATTCAATTTGCTTTTAAATGACCAATTTACTGGTTTACAACTTGCACCGATTTACCGGTTTACAACGGCCAATTTAATTAACTTGCACCGAACCCAACTTTACCGAAATTGATCCAAACCCGTTTTAACCCGTCAAAACCCGACTTGTTACTAACCTGACCTGAGTTCAACCCGACTTGTTCTTAACCTGACCCGAATTTAACCCAACCTGTTACAAACCCGACCCGAAATCAACCCGACTTGTTATTGACCTGACCCAAATTCAATCCGACTTGTTATTGATCCGACCCGATTTTTACCATTTACTTACCCAACCCAAAAATTCAACCCGATCTATTACTAACCCGACTCAAAATTAGCACGACTTGTTTTTGACCGGACCTAAATTCAACCCAAATTGTTCCTGACCCGATTTCAAATCACCTTAAATGTAATTTAGACCACCTTATTATTGTTGATCAAAGCATTTTGTCTTGGGAGACTAAGTCGGTCTAGGCCAGCAAAAGAAAGGAGCATCATCCTCAAATTTAAGAGTTAAATATAGCATCATCTAATATGGTCAAAGGAGATAATTATCTTCCTAACTTATAGACTAAAGTTCCCTATTATATTGCCATATATATTATAGTCAAAGGAAATAATTAGCTTGATAAAAATTATAATTATCTATTTATATTTAGTTGACCCCGAATATGACCTGACTTGGAAATGACCCGACCTGATTGTAACCTGCAAATTATTGACTGAAACATAACCCGACTTGAATCCGAGAATGACTCGACTTGGAAATGACCCAACCTTATTATAACCCTCAAATTATTGACTTGAATCGAGCCGACTTGAACCCGAGAATGACCCGACTTGAAAATGACCCGACCTGATTATAATCCGCAAATTATTGACTTGAACCGAACCCGACTCAAACCCGAGAATAACCCATCCTGATTCTAACCTCCAAATTATTGACTTGAACCGAACTCAACTCGAACCCAAGTATTACCCTAACCCGTTTTAACCCGTAAAAACCCAAATTAAACCCGACCTATTGTTCAACTTACCCATATGTAACCCAACCTGTTATTAACCCGACCCAAACCCGATAAGAAGTATGACCCGACTCAAGCCTGACCCAACCCAAACCCGACCCGCATAGATTATGGAATTAATCTGAATTGAGCCGACCCGAGTTGACCTGACCCACTCTTACCTGACCCGTTTACCCGAATTGACAGCTCTAACTATAATTTAAATGTGTGTGCACTTTTACTTCATATAATCTCGACCATTCATATGAGAAAATTAGAAAACTAAACCACTGTTTAATATCATTACCTTGGAAAGCATGTTCAAATAATTTGAATCACTTCTTGTAACATACTCCTTAAGTCCCTAGTCCCTACTCGATTGAGAATTGAGGGCATCACACAATTCGAAGTGTGTGGAAGCCCATATAATCTGATGATATAATCAGCTAGTGTAGCAGGACTGAGCATGCAGTGGGCACTGCTAAGCAAGACATTATAGTCTGAAATATCAGAGAATGTTAAGCTAAAAGTAATGCGTTAAAATCATACAGTATGTGACTAATTTATAACATTGTAACAGAATATAAATGTACAGACCTGTCATACATGCGCATACAATATATATGCACAAATTAACTAGCATTTCATTAGGGTTAGCCCGATATTTCATGAAATGGCAGGTTAAATGATTAATTTTTCTAGTGGGTAATTTCAATCAAGGGTATTTTCTTGAAAATCTGTATCCAGTGGGAATTACTTTTTAAAGTTTCACCGCAATTCAATGAGTCGACTCTTTTAATTATATTAGGCATTTATGTTGCAAACTTGCTAATTATTGTATATGTATAATTGTCATCAGTCAATGTTCATTTACATTAATTGATTTCTTGTCACATAATTCACATTCTATATGTTGCATTGTGAACAAAGAAAAAAATCAACTCTTAACACCATCTTTTGTTGGAACGACGTAGAAGCTACAACCATATATAGAAACTCAATACGTATAACTATATAAGTATATAAGTCCATCTTTTGACATCAAAATAAAAGTTATACCTAAAGCATGTTAAAAACACCTAATATGGTATCCACAAGACCCCAATACAAAAACCAATATTATATGTTGAACTGTTGAAGCATATAACCAAAATACAGTATATAGAATATTAGAATGAATGAAAAGAAACACTAGAACGCCAAATCTTTAGAAAGTAACAACAAAAGCTTAATGAGTGATGCTCTCTTTTACTAATTTTGAAAAGGAAAGAAATAGTGAATGAAACCAGTTAATAATTGATGGAATATCTTATAATAGCAATGAACGAAATTCATTAGAGTTAAATTAGTGATTACATCGTATAGTGCAACCAGTTACATATAGGTTCATAGGGCATTCAATAGGCAAGCCACTAGGCACTTGGAAGGGCATGCATGCCAAGGTTAAACTAATGTGTGTTCATAATGGACCTGTTTCATATGTTAATAGTATGTAGCATAGTTACAACATCAATGCAAAGTAATATCTCGTTCCCTCTCTCATATCACAAGTTTAATGCTCAATAAATAATTATGAATCCGACGACTTCTCTATTTCACAGTTTGTGTGTCACTTCTTTATCTTCCAATTAACTTCTGATTCTTCTAAAACTAATCACTGTGCATTTATATATATATTTGTTGTACTTAACTTTCACAAATGTTATTGTTTGAAAGTATTCTAAGAACATTAAGGATAGATCATTAGATTGTTTTCAAAGGCATTAGACATGTGTAACAGTGTAAGCATATGTGATATGTGAGTGACATAACCTAGCTAGTTCAAAATTGCGGTCAAAGAAATGTCAAGATTCTTATTTGTTTGGATATGAGAAATTGTATTCATGGTCAAATGTAATATGCAAATATGCTTTTAAAGTCTT
The DNA here is from genome assembly GCF_948465745.1 of Chenopodium album. Classification (NCBI taxonomy): domain Eukaryota; kingdom Viridiplantae; phylum Streptophyta; class Magnoliopsida; order Caryophyllales; family Amaranthaceae; genus Chenopodium; species Chenopodium album. Next base: position 70,071,156 of record NC_137842.1, on the reverse strand, counting down.
TATCAAATGAAATCCAGTAGTTGAAGTTGAAGTAATAACCAAACAAAGCTTTGAACAACAATATAAAATGTGAGTAATGTATACACTTTTTTGGACAATTTTTCTCCTTCAAATTCACTACTGTTTTTCTTCCATTACTTTTTTGGGCATTTCTAGTACACACAAAATACATAGTGTTAATTTCTTTTTGTAATTTTGCTGACTGTATTTATTCCTAAATGCACTTTTCTAAAACCATATTTCCAGCTTTTTTTTTTTTTTGTTCATATAAATATTTTTGAAAAAAATAAAATAAATGGTGAAATGAGCTTGTTTTCCTTTGCTGAAAAGCATTCAGAGTTGGGCTCTCTCACCAGTCACCACTCTGAAAGAATGGAATTCTGAATCGAGAGTTGGGACCATGATTTCATCCACTCTGAAAATGCTTTTTGTTTCATTTTTTATTTTTGTTAGGGAATTGTTTCCTCATTTTCCTACAAAGTTTTCAGCTCGCATAAACTAGTTTATCTCCAACCCAATACTAGAGAATCTTCTTGGTCAAAGAAATGAGAAAAATAAAGCTTCTATTTTTAAAAATTGTTTCAATGCACTATATTTACCCATTATGAATTCTAAATACATGTACAATATATCAATATACATATTCAATATTGATACAATAACTAATACAGAGTAACTCCTTACTTATGTGGAAAACCTTATATTAGCTACGATGTATTATAGAGAATTTAGCAACAACAGCCAAAAGGTGAATTGTTTGTTTGATGGACAACATGCAATAGCAAAATCACATCTCATAGTTCAAAGTACTTCACTTCTCAACCTCTAAACCTCGCGTGTTTTTTTATGCACATAAATTTTCAATACTATTCAATACCAACTTTACATTGGCAATGAAAATTGCATAGAGAGCATTGTGATAAGGTTCTTGACAACATATAATCACATCATAAATGATGTTGATAAATTTTCACAGAATCACCTAACAGGTGCATTACAGTTACTATTAGAGGAATTATCACCATTATTTATTAACCTATCAAAGAATTATCAAAATTAAGCATATCCAACCCCACATCATACACCAATCCAAAAATGAAAAAAAAAAAAGGCATGCTTGATTCTTGAAAATTAATAGTAATAATTTGTTATAGTACTCTTTAAAAATAATAGTAATTGAAAAAAGATAATTCCCTTTTGAAGGTAGAAAATGAAGATGATTATGTTATAGGATATTGGGCCGTGATGGGGAAGGCCAAAGTGGGGTTTACAAACCGAGTCCAGAAAGGATGGGGTGAAGGCCAATAGAAAGGGGCATGTGATTAAAGCAACTTTGTTATTCTTATAAAGCGACCACGCTCGTTTTGTTGCAATCATTTGGTCTACTTAACTTAAGAATATGTATTATTTGATCTCTTCCTTATAATCCCTTACCTTTTCTTTTCCCATTTTACCCTTTCTTTATTTTGTCTTCCTTAGTTTTATTTTAATTTAATTACCTTGTTCTTCTAATCCCCTTTTTATTTGTTCCCTTATTGTAATCTTTATAATGGACTTCATGATTATCCTAATTAAGTTTTAGTAATATATATATATATATGGAGTACTCCATTTTGTGTTTTTATGTTTAGCTAATGATGTCATTATTACGTATCATATATATTTGTCTTATGTGGACGTTGGGAAGACAACTTAATCAATTTGGGAATACTTTAATATGATCAACATCACTTAATACTATAAGACACTTTAGTTAGATTTGTTTCAAAGAATATCAAAGTTTAAGGCTTCTTAAATCTTTATCATAGAAATCAAACATATTGATTGATTGTGAACAATGTGTTAAAATTCAAATACAATAACTTCTAGTTCAAATGTACTCACAAGTTCATATAATAGAGTACATAAATCAAAATAAGTTAAAAGACAACGCCTATAATTTATTTTATTGTTTTGTTCATTATTGTGAATTTATAATTATAATGTGTTTAAAACTAAAGATTGATGTTCTCATGGCTTTATCATGGCCATTGGATTTCTACCGTTTATGATTTTGACCTAATTAATTCATAGAAAATTATAGGGTATGTTCTCATTTACTAAACCAAGTTGAGCTGAACTGAACTGAATCGAAGTGAACTAGACTGAGCTGAACTGAATTGTTTATGATAGAAGGAAATTAAGAACTGAAATGAAATGAAATTAAGCTGAAGAGAACAGACCCTATGTGTGATTGTTAAACCTCTTGAATAATGTATATTTTAGCTCGAAGAAGCACAAACATATTAAGTAGTAGCTAAATGCCAAACTTGTTAGAATTTGGTGATTTTTTAGAGTGAAAGTTAATTTTCTTCGTTACATACAAATTATAATTATGAAGTGTAATTTTTTTGTTGAATCCTATTAACTTGAATTGTACGTCATATAACTAAATGATATAATTATCAATTACTGAATTTATTTTTCTATAAGCATAGTTTATTACTTCAATGTACGAAGTATTTTATTTTCTTATACACTTCTTCAACATTGCAGATTATACAAGTATTTATTTTTGGTTAATCAAAGATAATAAGAGATGAGGGTACAATAATAACAGTAATATGCATGTTTAATTTAAGCAAATAAAATGAGAAACATAATGATAGGGCTCGGGAAGCGGGAGACCCGCTCGTGCGGAGAAACCACTCACGCTCACTTAATTATCATCCGAAATTTGGTATTACTCCCTATGATTATGTTTTTAAATTTTATGCAATGAGACAAAATTAATTCTTAAAAATCTCAATTTTATTTTATTTTTATTCCCTAAGTAAACAATCTTCGAACTAAGCTCGAAGACCACAGTATTAGTCAAAACCAACGAAACCTTTACAGGTTTAATACATACAATAATAATTAATAATATCACATCATATAATATATTGAATTTCTTTTATCTTTTTCTTTTAATGAAGATGCCCAAAAATGTTTTAGCAAAGACAAAAACTTTACACCTTTTTAGAAGGGGGATGTCTTGTATAAATACCTTGTATCCTAAGCATAAATTCCTCAACTCCATGCTATTTTCACCTTCCTAAATCCTAACCAAAACCCAACAAATATCTTTTATATTTTCTACAACACCACAAGTTACAAGAACAAAAAGGGGGATTTACAATAAGTTAGAGTAAAAAGAGAGAACAATACACATTTTGAAGGGACACTTTGTTATTAATATCAACATGGCTAATGGTGTAGACAAGGAGAAAGAAGTTGAGACTGTGATTATAGCCAACTACATTGAAATGGAGAAGGATGAAGCTAAGCCTTCGAGCTTCAAAACCGCCCTTTCTAACCTCCTTTGGCACGGTGGCTCCACTTATGACGCTTGGTTTAGTTGTGCCTCTAATCAGGTAAAGTCCCTTTTCAATTCCCAGCATGGATAAGGTTGCGTACATCTGAACCTCTATGATGAAACTTCGATATGTGTTGTTGTTGCAGGTGGCACAAGTGTTGTTGACACTACCATACTCATTTTCACAACTAGGGATGTTATCAGGAATATTATTTCAAGTATTTTATGGTATTTTAGGCAGTTGGACTGCTTATCTTATTAGCATCCTCTATGTTGAGTATAGAACTAGGAAGGAAAGAGAAAAGGTTGATTTTAGAAATCATGTCATTCAGGTATGTATTTAATTAATGTCCATATATTATTCATTTTTAACAAAATTAAATGGTAGATTATATATATTAATAGTAATTAATTTAAATTTAATGAGATTAAATAATTTTGTTAATGCAGTGGTTTGAGGTGCTAGATGGATTACTAGGGAAACATTGGAGGAACGTTGGATTGGCATTTAATTGCACATTTCTTTTGTTTGGATCTGTCATTCAACTTATTGCCTGTGCAAGGTATCTTATTGCTTTAAACTTAGCTTGTATTTTACCTCCCTTTGGTATCTACCTACATAATATAGTACTCTCTTAATTATATACTAATTGATGAGTATAAATTTGTCTGAGCCATGATTTATGGCAATAATTAAGTAGGGTTTGTAATTGATTATTACTAATCTCTTTTGATTTGAATAATATTTGCAGCAACATATACTATATAAATGATAATCTGGACAAGAGAACTTGGACCTACATTTTTGGGGCGTGCTGTGCTACTACCGTCTTTATTCCTTCTTTTCATAACTACAGAATTTGGTCCTTCCTTGGATTAATCATGACCACCTACACTGCTTGGTATCTTACCATTGCATCCATTCTTCATGGCCAGGTACTCCCGTTAAAATTATTTGTCACATTATCAACTTGTTATATACGAAGTATGAACTTATAATTACCAATAAACTATGTATATATACACAAAAATCTCCTTTCCTCGTAGTTAAAGTGTACTTTGAATTCAATTATGTAGTATAAATTATTGTTGTCTAAGGATATGCACCAATAACTTTCAAAATATTGTAAAATACGTACATCTATTACTTTTAGACACTAAAATTATGTTTATAACGCTTTTGTATAGAGTATATAATAAAATTTCCACTTATTGTTTAATAATCCTATATAATACGAGTATATCATTATGCTTTCCCATCCTTGTCTACGATATGGAATCTAGCTAATTGCAACTCATAATCTATGTTACAAGTAAAGTTAATCAATAGTTTACTATGCATTATTTCTTATTATGTGACAAAAGCAACACCTATCCTTGGCCGCCTTAGAAAAAGCTTAAGACAACGTTTCCATGTGATATTTCCATTACTAATCAACATGTTACCCGACCAATCATGTGCTTTGTCTAAAAGCAATCCCATTAATTAGGAGCCTAATTTCTAATTAGTAATTTTATTTTTCTTTTTTACAATGGAACTTATGCATGCTTTTACTTTCCATATGTCCTATTAACTTGTATTTTTCTAATCTAATGGTTAGTTAAACACTTAAACTTCTAATAATAATCTAATCTCCAACAAATGAATAAAGGTTCAACCAAACAATAGTACTTCATATGTTTAATTCTAGAGTTTGTATAAACAATACAATGTTGATTGGTTACATACTTGCATGGGATACCATGCACTAGCCAAAACCCATGTGATCAAATCACGTGCCGCAACCTGCAATCGTTTTTGGATTAATTAGTTTTAACCCCCATGTATATGTCGCGATTAGTCTCTAATCTTGCGTAAAATCCAACCCAATGTAGGCAGTGAACATATATTTTACTACTAAACTATGCAAAATAACCTTGGTAATATAACTCTAATCGTATATTATATGGTGATTAATATGTGATTAAAAATATGATTAGGTGGAAGGTGTGAAGCACTCAGGGCCGACCAAGTTGGTGTTGTATTTTACAGGGGCCACAAACATTCTCTACACGTTTGGAGGACATGCTGTTACTGTGTAAGACAAACTCTCATTCTACCCTATTTTCTTGTCTTTCAAAAATTATAAAAATCCCAATTGTTTGACCCAAGGGCAAATCTGTCTTTTTAGTAGTTTTATATAAGGGGCAAATCTGTCTTGTACATTAAAAAAAATAATGAAAATGACTTTTCACCGTTTTGTATAGACATTTTCTGACTATGTTATCATGTAATGACCAATCCTTATCTTCATTAAAAAAAAAAATACTGGTAATAAAATGTCCATTGCAAAAACATAAGGTAAAAAGTAGGGGTAAAATACGAGGGAAAAAATTTACATGAATATAGTATGGCGTGCTAAGGAAAAAGGGTAGTGCTTTTGTTAAGTTTTTAACCTTTTGCTGAGGACAATTATTTATTTTCTGCAGATTCAATCTTAAATGTACTGTAGAAAGTAAAGGCTCTTTTCCATTCAGGTTTAAAGCTTATTTAGCGGATTAGCTGTTACTTTTATCATGGTTTCAATTTACAGTACCAGTAACTTATAAATATGGGGTCCAACTAAGATTCACCCTTGTTTTCATCCTTTGTTCACTTTTATTTTTACCTTCTGTTTGATAGGGAGTATAGAATATGCTATTGCTGAATCCTGATGACACTCAGATATCATATTATTGAATTCTCTGCTTTTTTTTCAGATACAGCTAGCCAATTTCATATGTTTATGGGCTATTGTTATTTGGTTTTATTTATTGTTAAACTAACATTTTAATACGGGGTTCTATTAGATTCAAGAGAAATACGAAGTGACATTATATTGTGAATATCAAAATAGTATACGTACATAAGTATATGTCTTGATGATGCTGATTTAGTATAAAATGGAATTCTAATAAGTACTCCGTAATATGTAAGGATCGGCGAACTAGTTTGATTGATTAAATTTTGGTTGGTGTAATGTAGGGAGGTAATGCACGCAATGTGGAAGCCACAAAAGTTCAAGGCCATATATTTACTAGCAACTCTATATGTGATGACATTGACTCTGCCCTCAGCATCAGCAGTGTATTGGGCATTTGGAGACATGCTTCTTGATCACTCTAACGCCTTTTCTCTCCTTCCTCGGTCTCCATTCCGTGACATGGCTGTCATCCTCATGCTCATCCATCAGGCATGAACATTTTCCTTGATATACTATCATTGCTTCAAATAATTTAATTGATCTATATATGCCTTAATTAACCGTAAATTGATTTATATTGACAATTCTTAAAACATGTAACAATGCAGTTTATAACCTTTGGGTTTGCATGCACACCCTTGTATTTCGTATGGGAGAAGGCAATAGGATTGCATGATTGTAAGAGCATGTGTAAACGGGCAGCGGCGAGGTTGCCCGTGGTCATCCCAATATGGTTCTTGGCCATCATTTTCCCCTTCTTCGGTCCCATCAATTCCGCCGTTGGATCACTCCTTGTTAGCTTCACCGTCTACATCATCCCTGCCCTTGCTCACATGTTCACCTTCCGTTCTGCTGCTGCCCGAGAGGTATATTTCCATATGTTTTTTAATACCTATATCGAAAGTATATAACTAATACAATGTATAAGTATAGAGAGCGTCAATAATATAATACAGTATCACTTTTAACTATAAAGCATTAGTGACAGAGTAAATCGATATAAAATTATGTAAAACATTACAAGTGTATAGAGAGAGTCAATAATATAATACAGTAACACTTTTAACTATAAAGGACTAGTGATAGAGTGGATCGGTATAAAATAAAGTGAATTGTTACAAGTTTATAATGTTTTATGTTAGCTATGTAAGTATTTATATTATTGTACTAACGGAATGGCAAACAACGATTTATACAGAATGCAGTGGAGCAACCGCCCAAATTTTTAGGAAGATGGACAGGAGCATTTGCCTTTAATATTTTTGTGGTAGGATGGGTGCTTGTGGTAGGGTTTGGGTTTGGTGGATGGGCTAGTATGATCAATTTTGTTCACCAAATTGACACCTTCGGATTGTTTACTAAATGCTACCAATGCCCTTCACCAAAGGTTGCCAATGTCACCGGTCTTCCCCCTTCACCGGCTAACCACACCCACCACCTTGCTCATCGTCTTTGATCGATTTTGCTACGACATGATCAAGTCAATTACGTGCGTGCCTTACGAGTTAGTTCAAGGCCACCCAAAGTGGTATAGTGATTAGAGGCAATATACATGATGTGGAGTCTTTGGTTTGCCATTAGCCTCGAGTCTTCGCCTTATACTCAAAAATGTGCCCAACAATGAGCTACTTGAGTTCTTAGGGTTAAAGGTGTATGGCTTGAGATGTTTGAGAAATGAGTTAGAAAGAGGAAATTTGTAGTTTAGAAATGTTTGTTATGATTTTGATAATCGCTTGTATGAAATTAAATATGAGTATTTAATTTTGCAATGAGTATTGTACTCTAGCTTCTCCATAAATGGATATGCTATCTGATCTTTGCTCTACCTACAATCTTAATTGCTCGAATAAACTACTCCATCTAGCCTCCACTTTTACTCTTATTAAATCATATTTAAATAGTTGATGAGCTAAAGTACTTCATTTAACTTGTATGATACGGGGTATAAGAAGAATTTCGAATGTTGAGTATTAAGACTATTAACGTAAATCCACCAATTTATCATCTTTTATTTCAATAGGATTTTTTTAGTTCTAGTAAAAAAAAAAAAAAAAAAGTTTTTTTTGTAGTTTCCTGTTATTATTTTGCGAATTCATGCCCATACACATGGTTTGAATTCTCGTGAGGGCAACATCATACATCATAAAATTGTGGCTTAATAAAGTAAAGAACATGCATGACCTTTTAGTTACAACGAAAAGTGTTTTCTAGCCATACTGTTATTATTACTGGGTCGAACTAGCTAGCCCATAAAGTTTCATTATTTGCGTTGGTCTCTATTAATGGGCTTCAACTCAACGAAGTAAAAAAAATGGGCTTTCAGTAGAACGCCCAAGGGCTTGATTAATTTTGCAGAAAGGTTTGGTGTATACTGCATACCTTTTTTTTTTTTTTTTTTTTTTTTTTTTTTTTTGAGGGAATGTATACTGTATATTTTAATATAGCTTATTCTCACTTCAAAAAAAATTAACAAAGTATAACTATTTATTTATTCAAATACTCGTTAGATAATAGATACTACTAGGCATGAGGTTAAGGTCGAAACATTCCAAACTCAATGTATAAAGGATTTCCCTAATCCCTAATTCTCCTCTCTTATGAAAAGTCTGGTCCTTACAAAAAAAAAAAAGGACGGAGTAGTAAGTTACCAGTAATAAAAACTGTTACTTGTATGTTGATAGTCAATTAGTTAGTAAAATTGTGAAGCTAACCCTTTCTTGATCTGTTCAACTCTGAACTCTCCAAGAGTCACATACGTTCATGTGTTACATTACAGGGTCCTGCACTCAAGGTTAACCTTGAGAGTTTGATGCTTAGAGCTATTCCACTCAAGGTTAGGCAAGTATCACATTGATCACCAATATATTGGGTATTCACTATTCGATTTACAAGAGTGGTTTAACCTTTAGTGAATGGCTCAGATTGTCATATTTAGCTTAAGTTCAAACAATTTTGATATGTAAAAATATTTTATATTAGTAATAATCAATTTTAATACAAGTAGGATCATTATAAATTACAGTACTACTTATGTAAAACATTAAGCTAGCCCTTGCATCAGCATTTTAAACCCCTTTTATTGTTACAGTACTTATTGTTACATATAATATGAATTGATTAACATGGCAACAGCAAATGATGCTTGGATCAAGACTACTATATCATTGAAAATTTGAAATCCAATCCAACTTGAATCCGAACTAAATTATCTTACTCTTGAAAACATGACAAAAGAGGTTAGAAAACCTAGGTCATTTATTTTTACTTAAAAGGGGAGTTATATCAGGTAGTAACACTTTGGAACTCTTGAATACACGACAGAGAAGATGTGACAAATCAGCTATAAATTGGAAATCCAATTTCATTCCAGAACAGGGTGCTCAATCACACAGTAAGTAAGAAGAGCATCTTATCTGTTTTTGATGCGTGCCACTATTAATGGACTAGACCCATCTATACTTTTATTTGATCCCACAACCATTATATTCACTTAATACTTTTAAAAAATAAAAAAAAATAAAAAAATAGCATCAATTGTAGGAAGAATCAGCATCATTTTTCTAAGCTTGTTTTTTCATTTAAAAAAAAAAAAAAAAACAATATATCGATAAAGAATTGTTACGAAACAATAATTAATCATTAAAACTTCTTATGAATTGGGTATGGTTAGATGTTAGAGTTAGGGCGTTACATTGTTCATTCATTCACTTTACTAAGGAGTGAGGATGATTTAGTAAAAACTTTAATTATTTTACTTTGTATATTTTTTAATCAATTTCTTATTAAATTTGTTTTAATGAATTTTTTTTAATCTTAAAGGTTTGTTCTCATTTATTGAGTTGAACTACTAAAATGAGATTCAGCTAGAGAGGACAAGCCCTAACAAACAAACATCTTATGATTTCTACTCCGTATCAACTATTAATAGTTATATATGTACATTAAAAATCAAAATAAAAATTAAAAGATACTTGGTAATAAAAGAGAGGAGGAAGTATAAAAATTGAAAAGTTGGAACCAATTAGGAGCTGCTACAAATTGAGTGGGCATCCCACAGTTGGTCAGCGGCCCAGTGCCACATACTAAACTATGGGCAAAAGGATTCGAACACTACACTACTACACTACAAACTACAAAATGAGTGGGCATTCTAGCTAAGTTGTTCGGGAGTATTCATCTTTAATGATACCTTGGCCTTTTATAGGAGTAGTGACCTAGCTGATTCTTTTCCCTTATCCATAAACTAATTAAAATAAACAAAAGAAAAATACTGTAAATAAACTTAAAACTTCAATGTTATTTGAGATGTGACACTTGTCAATTGTCATGAGCTCTTCTTGATGACCAATCATCTCATTAGTCATGACATGTTTGACAACCAATTATCCAATAACATCATTTTTTGTCATCATCAAACAAACCCTATGTAATTAACGTCAACCATCATTGATTAAGAGTAGCAATAGCTTTAATACAGTACATGTATAGTTGTATACCTTGTATTTTATCCGTTTTATAAATACTACCTCCGTTATAGATTATGTGCAACGATTTGACATAAAGTAGAGAAGGAAAATGTTTAATTATTGTACATAACCTGTAACGGAGGAGTATATTTTTTCTCATTTTGAATCATTTTTTAAATGTTATATACGCTTTGCTTTATTACAATTTATTATTATGAAGGGTTTGTTCACTTCAACTTAATTTCAGCTTAATTCAGCTCCAGTCAGTTTAGTTTAGCTCCTAATTTTCTTCTCTTATAAAATATTCAATTTAGTTTAGCTCCAATCTGTTCAACTTATCTCAGTTCAATAAATGTGAACAAACCCTAAAAAGTTTTTTAGCCTAATTTACATATGGAGGAAGTGAGTAACTAATTTCTTATCATGCATATACACTCCACGGCTCCACCTCTCGCTCCTTAGATTATTTATCACAATTACGGATTACATGTCAAAATACTCATTTTATACATTTTGCTAAATTAACATATTTCTTTATGTAGGTGATGTGAAAATTTCATCAATGACTTGTGCTTGCAAGTTGCAACAAATGCTAGCATGCTTTCTATTAGGGGATAATGATACAATGCATCAAGAGTAAATTAAAGGTTTCAAGGCTACTTCCATCTATATTCAGGAAAATTTTTAATTATCTCATGCAAGTGAGTTGTAAACTTTTTCTTTTTATAGTTGACTGATGTCTTAGTTACAAAGAATGTTGACCAATGTGATCTATATACCTTGGTGAGTAGTATTAGTAACACAAGAATAGTTAGTGGTTGAAACTAATGAAAAGTATATAGATTCATTAGTATGGAAGACTTTGTAGTAACACAAAAATAGTTAGTGGTTGAAACTATTATTGAAAAGTATATTGAATAATTAATTTAATACATTACATTAGTTTTTTAATTGCTTTTAGTGAATAATATAAAATTTCAGTGATTGATAATATAGTAACAAGGATAACTTTATTTTTATCTATAGTGTTAAGGGGATTTATTTTTTTATTCTTTTAAATCTTTTATATGTTATAGCTAAGCTAGTCAATAACTACTCTATCGAATACTTGTACAACCATGAAACTCATGGATTAATTATCTATCTTTATAACTATATATTTTTTTTTATTGAATAATCCTTTAATCTCAAAAGAAAAAAAGAATAGCTATAGACCTATAGCTAGTATGTTCCTTTAAGCAGCTATGGCTAATGCCATTTTTTTTTTTTCATAACACCGTATAGTAGTAATTAAAAAGTACGTTTAGGTGGAGTATTATAACACCGTATAAATAAATACTTTAGTTTTGATCAATATTAATATAATAAAAATAAAATAGACAAACTATTATGATGGGGTGTTAAATAACACAGAGATTATACACTACTCTGTAATAATTGTTTAGTGGTGTCAAATAATTTGGGTTGATATTATTAACATTGACTATAGTCTATAGTAATTGTCGTAAGTAAAAAGATGGACGAAGACACAGTTTTTGTGTCACACACAAAAATAGGATATGGTCGCACTTTGTTCGCAGCGGTAAAGGCTACACATACAATGGTTGTATGTGATCCCTACATACAATCTTAATTTTTCATGTTTTTATTGGCTAGAATTATGGGTCCAAGTTCCATTTGAATTCAATTTATATTTGACTCCTAGTTTTCTCCCTTTTTTAGTAATGTGTCAAATTTATAATGGTGTTGTATATAGGACCACATACAATGATTGTATGTGTATCAGTTGAGGGGTGGTGGCATACTGACATGCATTCATAGTGCGCATTCATAGCTCCCCCAAATTGATAGGGTATATTTGTCTTCTTCCCTTTGACCAGTCTTTCATATCCATTTTTCCTTGTCCTTTCAAGATTTTCTCCAATCTTCCGTATTTTCTTCTTCCTTTATTACGGAGTACTAGTAGTTTATTTAGTGCATATGCTATCTGTTTTTCAAATAGTGGTTACATTACTTGCATAAGTAAATTTCAGCACAGTTTATTTATCCTTTTCGTTTTCTTACTTTTACGTTTTGACCAGTCACATATTTGTCTTCAAGATACATGATATATACACGACATAAACATGTACCAAGAATTTTTTTCTAATTTTAAACAACCTGTGGCACAATACAGTTAACATCCGAAACACTATGGAAATAGTTTTAATGAAGTTTTTGATGCTTGTAATCAAATATTACTACCTCTGTTACATATTATTTGCAACGATTAGATATTTTTCCTTATCGTTGCAAATAATATGTAACGGAGGTAGTATTACAATGGTAAAACGTGATACAATCCTTATCTCTAGTCTCTCTCATTCCATATTTCCATGATTCTTTACAACACTCCTATGGGACTCATGATTTAGAATGAATGTTTCTTGTTCTCATTTCAATGGTCCTACGAACAAATGGCATGATACTAGTAGTGATAAGATGCCCATTATTTGGAAATTCCCTCTAAATTAGATATTTTTTTCTCTCACTATAAATAATATAAAACGGAGGTAGTATTTGCTGTTATACTCCCTCAGTTTTTAAATACTTACTCCATCTTGGACACGTCAAATGCTAATTTTTGATCAATAATATCTTTAGTTATTAATAAGTATAGATTCTAACAATTGAAAATTAATAATCTATTTATTGATATGATTTTAACAAGTCCCACAAGACTATTTTTTCTTTCTTATAAATCACAAATTTTAGTCAAAGTAACATAAATGAATAGTATAAAAAATAGAAATGGAGCAAGTATTTAAAAACGGAGGTAATAGTAATTATCAAACGCAAATGCTTCCACAGTAGCTCCATGCTTTGCTCGAATGTAACAAACCTTTTCATAGATTGCTAGGACTCGCCTAGGAGGCTAAGAGTCAAAGTGTGTCACTCTTGGAAAAAAGTTTCAACAACAACAACAAACCAATTTCTTCAAAAAAAAAAAAAAAAAAAAAAAAAAAACCAATTTCAAAATCAAAACTAACATCTTTGAAGCAGAAAATTAATTAGAGAAGAATAGAATACTTCCCTAGAAAATGGACTATCTAGTCTTTCCGTTACATCAAGCATTCAAGTTTATTAATACGAAGTATACTCTTCAACATAGGAACCTCAAGGGAAGAGCTATATGCCTATATTGTATGCGGTACAAATTCCAACCTAGACAACACTATTTCAAAATCCAAATTATTTGCTTCTTTCAAGATGAACAATTATTTGATTATGTCAAATTGCCAATTACATAATACAATGTCTTTATTGGCTTACCACTAATTAAGCAAGGTATTTTAGGCAATAAAGTAATTGGAGCTTACAAATAGGAGAGACTAAAGTAAATCAATCAACAATTAACCCTAATTGGCCAAATTAAATTCATACAAATTACAAGTTTTGAGCCATCTGCATATTTTTCTTTGGGTCAAAATTAGTAAAACAAAACCCGTCCCAACTTACGTGGATACTCCATTTCCAACATCAACATTTTTTTAAAGAAACAGTAAAAAGATATTGAGCAAAAAAATGCATTCCATACTATGAATATGGTTCATTAACAAAATCAGAACAAAATCAAGCAATTAATCCAAAACAAAGGAAACAAATAAAATAAACGAGGAATAAAATATTTAAAAAAAAAAAAGGGAAGGAAGTATATTTCATTAATATTGACATTTTTCAACAGAGATTATAACAATCAAAAGGATGACAAAGCACAATCTCATCTAAAATATCTTGTTAAAACACATCTCCATTCTTGATTTTTTTTTCTTCAAAAGTAGATAAAATTAAAAAGACTCCTACTACCCTTCTTATCATACCCTAATTCACCATAGCCGACAAACTAGTTGTAATAATAAAAATTAGAGAGAAAATACATCTTTAACCCCCACAAAATATTTTCTCCCAAACCCCAACTCAACCCACAGACATTTCTCATTAAACCCTATAACAAAAACCAACATACTTAATTAACAACCATAACAATAATAATAATAACCTTAAAACATTTAAATTCATCATCATTCATCAACGAGCAGCAGTACAGTCCCTAGCAAAGTGTCCATCACCTCCACAAGAGTAGCAGTTCCCACCACCACCTCCTCCTCCTCGGCCACCGCCGCCTCCGCCGTACCTTCCTCCACCTCCGCCGCCACCACTAGGACATTCCCTCGCCATGTGTCCTGCCTCACCACAGCTGTAGCAGTTTCCACCACCGCCTCCTCCTCCGCCATACCCACCGCCACCTCCTCCATACCCACCACCGCCATACCCACCGCCTCCTCCGCCGTACCCACCACCTCCATATCCACCACCGCCAGATCTCCTTCCTTCACCACCACCGCCATACCCTCCACCGCCACCACCGCCGCCTCCGCCGCGACGAGTGGATCCTTGGATGGGGCCTTCATTAGGACCAGTGACATCAACAGCCTTAGTACGACCGTCGTCACCAGTTGAGATGATGAACTCAACCTCTTCACCATCTCCGAGGGAACGGAACCCCTCAGATCGGATTGATGACTGGTGAACGAAGAGATCTTCGCCGCCTTCAGAAGGGGTGATGAAGCCGAACCCCTTGGTGTCATTGAACCACTTGACAGTCCCCTTGAGCCTCTCTCCGCCTTGGTCCTCCATTTTTGAGTAGACTGGTTTTCTTTCTTACTTTCTCTCACTAGAATTAAAAAAAAAAAAAGATGAAGAAGATATTTTAGGTGTGAGAAAGAAGGAGGAAGGGGTGTGGGGGAGGTGAGGGCTACTTATATTGGCAAATGTTTGGCGACTGGCTCTATCCTAATGCCACGTATTTTTTAATTTTAATTTTAAAAAATGAGAAGGGGGATGGTCATTTTCCTGGGTGAGTGTTTCTATGTTGTGGGGATCCAACGGTTGGGGATAAGAGGTGGTGATTGAATGTGGGCCGTTGGATTGTGGGTATAGGAGGAGGAGAGAGAAAAGGGGGAAACGGGCAGGAGGGGAAAGGGCAGGGGCAGGTTGGGTAGTTGAAGTGAGTAAATGAGAAATGGGGGGTCACGGTAGTTTTAGTGTGCAGGAGTTATTAGGTGAATAAATTTTGGACTACTTTACGAGGAAAATGTTTTCAAGATAAATTATGTACCAAATTCAAAAGGGAATAGGGGATTGTATAAATAAATGTGATGCGTTAATAATGTGCCTTCTTTATGAGCTTTGTACTTCTAACAAACCAAAGAGGAGAGTACATTTTTTCATTTAATTTGAATTGAATTTTTAAATACCAGTAGAAAAACAATTTAAAAATCAGTGGAGTATACAAAAAAGTATAATCTTATGGTTGTTTAATGATTAATTACATAAAGTTAAACGAGTGGAAGGATCGTCAGTTCTTCGGTCTCCCCTAGAGTAATAAGGGTTCAAAGTTTAATCTTAGGGAATATTCTGATTGGCTAAGCTGAACTGAACTAAACTGAGAGAAGGAAATTAAGAAATGAGTTGAACTGAACTTATTGGAGCTGAAATGAATTGAACTGAAAATAAGATGAAGAGAACAAACCCTTAATCCGCCTTCTCGGGTTCAATAAGGTCTCGTTCGGTTAACATGAAAAATAAGTTCTCGTATGAAGTTATATTTTTTTTTTTTTTTTTGAAGGGGGGAGATTAAAATTCATTAATAATAAGTCATACGGCACTTACATAAAAATTCGTAATCGAACAATACAAAGACAAAAGAACCAATTACAAGTTCGAAATAGAGGAAACTACAATTGCACGCGCAAAATGACTTTATGAAATACCCTTGGCTCATATAACGCTGTCCTATGCAGCCTCTTGCAAGGGGGTCTGGCAATATGTTGTACTTTCTGACGTGAACCTTCATTGACTCATAATCCCGTACTCCTCGACCAGAAATCAAACTTGGTGCCATACACTTCACCATTGACAATACAATCTCTGATTCAAACACGGACCCCAGAATGGAAGCATAACCCTTCAGCCCAAACCAACAGAAGATCAAACCAAAACCCCATAGCCAAAAAACCAGATTCAAAACATGCACCAGAAGATCGGCACACCCCATAGCACACAAACGCACCACACAAGAAGAAAAAATAACAAACCCTAAAGAACAACACACACAACGACTAAAATAAGAAACAGACAGAAAATTAAAAACGAGAACTACAAACGAAACCCTAGCAAACGACCCAGCAACCAATCCGAGAACCACCATCCAAGCACCGAGGTTCACCAACCCAACCCACAAACCACCGTACAGGAAAGCCCGACCCGCAGGAACCCGCCCGAGAAGCCCAAACCCCACACAACCCTGAACCGCGGCAACGACGGCTGGAAACACCAGACTGAGAACGGCCCTACGCAAGGGACTTAGAGGGAGATAACTCTCCCTCCCCATTCTCCTGCAAAACGTCGCGACGAAGTTATATTTCATAGGAAATGAAAAGTAATTTCCCTAATGAAGTTCTTATACTCTGTAAATTATTTGGATATAACAATGAAAAGTTAAAATTCCCATGAATTTTAATTGAAAAAGGGCCCAAGGCAACTCTTGCTAATTTATTTCCTACTCCCTATGTTTTGACGAAGTTGAAATTAATGCCCCCCCTCCCTTTTTTGTGTCAAACAAATAACTATTCAACTTAGCAATTTCTATGATTCTTCACTTCCCCTATTTTATTTTGTTAGCCAAAGCATTAAGATTTTCATTTTGTAGAATACATTACAATAAAAAAAAAAAGGAAATGCACAAGTCACATAAAATACACTTTTGGTCGCTTTAATATTTCTCCTTTTGAATATTATCATCCTTATGTTAAATCAAAATAAAAAATTAATATTAAAAATAAGTAAGATTTATTCAAGTTAACTCGTAAATTTAGTGGCAGGCAGCCAGGCAGCAACCAGCAACAGTGGGCCTGTTGCCAGATAGAGGACCACGTCTAAAAGTGGGCCGGTCCATAATCTCATAATCGATCATGTTCGAAACCAGATCTTGCATGCAATACTGTCTAGTGTCTAGACTGTCTACCATAATATTGTCAACTTTTCCTTTGTTGAATAATGGAGCCACAAAAGTTAACAGGGTTATTTGACCCCAATCCTCATTATCCATGTTTTGAGTATAAGTTATCTTCGTCTAAACTAAGATATTATCATCTTTATTTTATAAATTGTGATTTGGTTAGGCTTAAGTTATTGTAGTTTGGTATGATGTGATACGATCTCATGTATTGAGTTTTGAGTAAACTTTGATATGATATAGATTAACTCGTGTTTTTTAAGAAACGGATCCTGCTAATTTTGAAAGGATAACAAATTTAACCATAAATATATTTAACCATCAGTAATTAAAATTATGTATATTATATAAAAAAATACGATAATTACCAACGTACAAGTATATTGAGATGGATCTAAAATGGTCAAGAACCAAGATAGGCTATGTAAATAGTGACATACTGTTGTTCCAAAAAGAGTGTGTGCACCAAATCACCTAGACGTACACCAAGTAGACAAGTAGCATCTTTTTTTTTTTTTTTTTTGACAGACAAGTAGCATCTTATAAATAGCCAAAATAATCTAAAATCTTGATTAGTCCTACAAACAAAAGCCTAGCTTAGAGAGTTAGAGCACAAAAGTGGGCTTAATAGTATATTGACTAGCCCAAAAGGCCCAAAAACACTTTAGTATTGGTCCAATTCCAACGACATCATAGAGTTATAGACTCATACTGGCATGATGTGAATTGCTTGAATTCCTTCTTCATTTATGTTGTCCAACATAATCATTTAGCCCTGTTCTTAAACATAACATCTTTTTTCCTCAAGTCATCTCAATTTCAAAGTATCCTTACTATGTCTATACATATATTCTGATGAAAGCGTTTTAAAAGTCGCATTTCCAAACTACTAGTTTTGGTTACACGTTGCTTAATTGCATAAACAGCCAGAATAGGAAGAAGGTTTACGTGATTGCATTAGTGCATAGAAAACATTACGTTTATATTCCTAAAAATCAAAGAAAAAGCAAAAAGGTAAAGTTAAAATAAAATGACACATGATAAATTTATTAATCAAATGACAATTATACTCTGTGCTATACATCCCAAAATTCCCAATTTTAATTTTTTTTCTAAAGTTTACTTTTTCAACTTATATATTTACTAGAAGCCACTTAAGAATTCAAGAGGAGATTACTCTAGTTTAAGGTTAAGAATACAAGTAAAACATTGAATGATGAATTAAGGGGTTAATTCATTTAGTAATGCAACTACAAAAATGATTACAAAAGCCAAAATTTAAAGCTAGCCAACCTTTTGTGTATATACACCCCTGCTCTTGCACCATGAAGGTTAAAAAAAAAAATAAAAAAAGACGAAATCTGAAAACCTTGTTAGGAAACAACAAGTTTATCAAAATTGTAAACTAATCACTGCACACAATGTAACCAACAAAAGGTAGATGTTTCTTCGAAAGTCAGTAAAATTAAGCCTCTAGAATCTAGACCCTCTTGATTGGTAAAGTTCAAGCCTACTCTTAGCCTCTGGTAGAAGATCATCAACTTGAGGATCTTGCATAATATGGCCTTGTTTGGTTGCCCATTCTAGTACTATGAGCACCTCCTCTTGTGCTAGCACCTCGCTATCAGGTACATGAAGAGCAATGTAACATAACAATATCAATGCCGGTATTTGAACCACTTGTTCACCAAAATACACCAGCTGTATCAAATGCTTAACACCACTACCTTCTATGATGGACTTACAATGCACAACACGGAGGTAGTTTTCTGAACAAGCGAATTTGAGTAGTGCTATTACCGCCTCTAGCATTATCTCTGTCTCCCTTTCGTCGATGAGCTTGACTAGGGGATCAATGATCCTAGTCTCCGTGGCTCGATATGTCCTTGCTAAATTCCCTATAGACCTGATGCAGGGAACCAAGAGTTCAGAGCTAGCTTCTGTGACAACCTTAAGGAGTTGATCTACTACTGCTTTTGCTGCAGGGGATGTAGGCTTAAAGGCGGTCCTCCTTAAATCTGTATTTTCCTCTGCTACACTTGTGATTTCCATCAATGCCATTGCTGAATTATACTTAACCTCTTCCTGGCCTTTCTCTAGCAATACCGCGAAACACAGCAAGGCCCTTGACTCTGTAATGCTACGGCAGATAGACACGTTCCCTTTGGCCAAATGCCAAAGGGCTCGCGCTGCCATAGCTTTCATCTCGGCCTTAATCTCAGGGTCCTCAAACTCTCTACCCTTAATACTCCCCCCTGCCAATACATGCTGCACATGATTCTGATTCTGATTTTTAGCATTCTTATTACAACCACTACCACTTCCTGCATCCCCCTTAGAAGTCCGCCTCACCATTGTATCATTCACCACATTCGCCATCTGAGTCTCCCCCTGCATCCCCCCTACCGGCTTCATCTGATTCGTCATCTGCTTCTCATCCTCATGATCAGTCTGCAGGCCACCACAACTGCCATTTCTTGGCGAAGTTTCTGACCCCTCTTTACTATCCATAACAACAGAATGAATCGACATTTTCTTACGCTTAGCAATAGCATACTTGCTATGCTCCTCAATAGTCTCAAAAGCCAAATGACTAACAAGCAGCCTAATCACATTATTCTGAGCAAAATGATCCTGACATTTCGGATAATGAGCAGCCAACTCCGATACCGCCCACGCCACCAACGCTTGAACCTTCATCTGTCCATCCTTAAGCATCTTAGCAAAAACCGAACATACACCCGCATTAACAATTTGTTCCACACTTTCTTGATCCCTCCCTAAGAGTCCAATACATCGAGCCGCGTTCTCTTGACCTTCCGGTTTACCCTCCTTAGCCAACTTCAAAAGCGGTCCAACCCCTCCTTCCTCAATAATCAGCTTCCCATATCGTTCATTATCCCTAGCCAATGACACCAATGACGCAGCCGCATCGGACCGGTCATCCAACGACCCCGTCGAAAGATTAGCCACTTGTTCCCAAATCAAACAAAGGATTGGCTCATTCGCCGCAATGGGTGGCAACCCAAGATACCCAATATCATCATCATCATCATTTTTAGGGGCGGATACACGTAGGAGCCATGAAACATCACCTATAGAATTGTCAAGTTGAGCTATCATCTTACGAAATGCTGCATTAGGGATGATAGTAAACACACGCTTAAGAAGCGACCGTGTTCGACATTTGTCCACGAGAGCAAGTGCTTTCTCGAGCACTTGCTCCGTGTCGTCGATGATGCGGCGCGTTGGTCTTTCATAGAGATCATTGGCAGCACGAGCCGCTTGACGGATTAAGTCCGCTAGCTTCTTTGTCTTGCCTTGTAATTCAAGACATTCTGGTCTGAATTGTATTGCTTCATCTGCTCCTTTTGTTATTTGGTCTGCTAATTGCACCGGCCTTGTTAATATTTGCTTCACTATCTCCCCCATTATTATTCCATACAAATATCAAACGTAACAATTTCTTTATTTTCTAATATATGATAAAAATAACAACAAATGCAACTATGGTTCTAATTGATCTCGTGTGTCGTGTGATAGAGAATATACGTAGAATATTAACCCGATTGCACAAAACTAACGAACTAAATGAAATTAAAGCCCCTCCTCCTTCAAATGCTAGGAAGGGCTGATTTTTCTACACCCTTGTTTTGGATGTTAATTTGTTAGAAGGAAGAGAGGAAAATGTCTTGGTTTGTTTTGATTTCAATGCATTTTTGTGGGGTCATGGTAAAATCTAATTACACTTTCTAACATTTTATTTGTTCATCATTTTTTTTTTTTAATGAAAGAAACAAAATTTAATTAAATTAAAATTACCTCAATAATTCAAGAATTGGGTGATAGATTGAAATGGTGGTGGTGGTGAAAGTGGTGGCTATGGTGGACAATCAAGATGGAGGAGAGAGAGAAGAGGTTGAAGGTGAGTTTGTTTGTGAAAAAAATTTGTGGGCCTTTTTATTTTTAAACGGCTAAACGTGATTCTCTCTATCTCTCTCAAACAAATTTGTTACCTAGTATGATTTTTGACTATTTATGCTAAAAACAAAATTGTTTTCTGTATCTTTATTTACATCTAATTATTTGGATTTTTTGAGCTCTATAGTCTTTGATGAATAAAAACGGCTATGTATAGGAAGTTGGAAAGCGAAGAGCTTGGCACATAATCTTGTTTGCATTTAGTGCACATAGAGTGTTATATTTTATTAGTGCTAATTACTGTATTTTTTTTGTTCTAATTATTATACTCGTATAATTTAATCTTAACTACTTTTTTGGTGTTTCACCTGGTCAACCCTTTGGGCTAATCCGGATTCGGGGATCAGTTGTGGGTGTTTACTGTTTAGGTTACAATCCCCTCCCAATTATTGTTGCGAGGGATCGAACACGGGTTCTTCCTACCAAGTCTAGTCCCAAATTCCCAATCAGCACTACACCAACATCCAATTAGTAGCTTTAACTATACATGTTTGCATAAGTATATTATATATTTTTTTGAATAGTAAGTATATTATATATTAGTACTAATAAAAAGTCAAATTGTTACAAGTATTATCTAGAATACAAGAAAAACTAATAAAAAAATTCAAAAGATTCGACTTAATATTTGTCAAATGTGTATTGAAAAAACTGAATATGGTCAGAAATTTCTTATCTTCATCAAAAGATCCAAACTAAACTTAACCGAAACATGGGTGCACAATACAAGACGGATTCAGCAATTGGTTAGTTGCAACCATTCAAAAGGCTGAGGTATTCTTATTCAACTATTCATCAACATAACAATTGAGTCTACTCCTACACGTGTAAACAACGGCCCAACAAATGGTGTTGTATTTTGGGAGTGATATCATCATTGAATGTGCGATGCACGTGAATGATCAACGGTCGTCCGGCGTTACTACAATCTTTCCGGATTCTGGTTCTTTCAGGTTGATTAATGGTGTCACAATTAATGATTTACGGTTGATATTCTTTCGCCAATTACTCATCACAAATAATACTTCGTATATAATAGACACATCAAGAATGTTGCCATCTCCTAGTATTCTATCTAAACCATTTTGGTATTACAACAAAAATATGTAACTCAAGTTCAATAGTAGTAAGCCTATACTATTAGTAGGTGTTTTTTATTAGTTACAGTTCTTATTAGGCTATTAGCAGACAAGTGAGAAGCTAATTTATGGAATTAAAATGGACTGTTGTGCATTATGTGCGAACTTAGCTTATAGAATAATTGTAGGGGTTTAAATCTAAGGCTAGAATTGCAACAAAAAAAAAAAAAAAAATTGTCTCATGGACTAATTGTAACCAATATTAGAGGGTGTGGTAATTAACAACAAAAAGGCACATCACTAGATTAAGACTGGGGTCGTGACTAAGATTAGTCCAAACCAAAATTATTAATGTTAGCTAGATGTTAATTATTTAACAAGCTCTTCTAATTAGTTTGTACAAAGCTTAGGTTACTAATAAATCGTGTGGATACTATATTAAAGAGGATACTAGTATATTATCTTGTGGATACACATTATATCTAAGATTTGATGGGCTTGTTTCTAAGAATCCAAGCTAGGGAAGATAATATAAGATGTTAAATCAAATTTAAACCCACATTGTCCATACTTTTTGAAACGATTAACACAAGACAAATAAAAGAGTATAGAAAAGATGACACGAGAACAAAAGTTATAAAGCACATATGAAGTATAACATACTCGTATAGCTTTCTAACATGTAATTACATTGAGGTGAAACCAAACTTTCCATTCGCTAATTTGCTTCCTTTGGGTGACATTGCATCCAATAATTCAAGCAGAAGAATACACGGGATATAAATGTAGGCGTTGTACACTTATGCTTCCTAAAGGTTACAACGACCAATTTAAGCAAGTTACAATAACATCATTTGATCAAAAAAGGAGGGCATACAGAAGGAATAAATAAATAAATAAACATAAGGCTGTTAAGTACCAAGTGAAAATTACGCATCATACATACTTGTTACTTTGTTAGTTGTTAGTGTACTTAACATTCATCACTGTGTAAGACTGTGAGCACTCTACACTCTTCAGAAATAAATTACAGAAATAATTGTACTAAAGGTTGTAGCTTAAGACAAAAGGGTTTAATTAATTGCAGGGTTGGTTATGATATTTCTTTGGTAACTCATTAATTTTGTGTACTTTTACATCTCTGCTGGTCCCAAGTTGATCTTTTTTCAACTCCAACATGTGTCTCATATTTTTGACTTGGTATTTTTGTTGCCAGCGTATAAGTTTAGGGTATTGATTCAATTCTTATCATCATATATGCATTATTATCGACTAATCAAGTAATCCTATAAAAATAGCACTTATGGCGTGTTTAACAATAGCTTTTAATGTAAGCGTCAATGTTTGACATTATAGTGGTGAATATTCCGCACTCACTAGCTGTTAACTTTTGGTCGGGGTAGTGTTTTACAAATACTAGAGAACCATATAAATGATGTAGACAAGATTTGATCTCAAGTCTCTTGGATACCACCTCTCAAAACTTTAACCAACTAAACTACTTGATTATCCACGGCTTTTTACAAAGTTCAATGTGAATCTTAATGTGCTAGTTTTATTTTATCAACCATTAAAGATACAAATCACTCTCAATGATGAAGGAAACAAACAGTCAACTCATCATTTACGATAGACACCTAGCAAAACAAGAGATAGATAAACGCCTCAAACACAATAAATAAGCAAAGGGAAAGTATTAAGTCCATCATTATTTCCTACTCCAATATTAGTATAGTCCAAGTCTGAAGGCCCCATGAAAAGCCTCTATGCCTGCAATTCCTTTCAAATTCAACTGTTTCAGAGCACTAAAATGACCTTGATGAAAAAAAGCTCACTATGCTTGTAATAATGTAACAGCTAGTACGAGTTTCTCTCATTTATTTACAAGGACGATTGCAAAAGATGTAATAAGTATTGTCTCACGTAGTCACGTTTCTAATGTTTTTGGGGGGAGGGGTTTTACGCTGGTACTTACATCAACCTATCGACTTCCTTAATGTTGCACAAATTAAATTTACGAAGAAATGCTTTGCATTAAGCGTAGTTTTAAATGAACTCGTTAATGCTCTCGAACAATTAGTATATGCATAATGTGTAGTACTTAATCAAGTCATACCAGTCTAGTAAAAATAAGCTTTCTAATCAGGCCAAATAGCAGTTTACTAATATGATATTTGAACTAACTATGTTGTCAGAGTTATTAGTGTTCCACTAAACTATAGAATTTGTTTAGAAAACAAAGTGCTGTCGTAATAAAAAAGCCTCAAATTATGGTGCAGCAAATAAAAAACAGATCCAAACTTCAAAACAGCAGGTTTTACATCTAGCAATTTTAGCTTCAGATTAGTGAAAAAACACATGGAAAGGAATATGATCTTTCAATAGGCATATAAAAAAAACCCACAATAAGTGATGTTGCCTTGCAACTACTCTAACGCAAATGGTCCCAAAACAGTAAAACCTTAATCACAAGGCACTATTTTATCTATCAAATTTAAGTCGAAATGATAAAAATCCAATCGGGGGTCGTTGGCTAGTAATTTAGCCAATTGCCCTACACAAATGGCTCAAAAATGTTAACCACAAAATAATTTCTTCTTTTGCCTAAAAAGACGAAATTATAAAAACCTAATTGGCTAGCAATTATCCACTACAAATACCCTAAAGTTGTATTTGTAACAAGACACTTTTACATTTAATCAAAACAAAGACGAAATGATAAAAGCCCAAAAAATGGCACTGTGTAATAGTCAACCAAGATATCAAATTGGACCTAAAATCTTAGTTACAAAACTTCACATTCCCTATAGGTCAAAAGTCTCACAACAAAGGCGAAATGATAAAAGTCCAAATGGTATCAATGTATCATTGGCTAGTAATTAGCCCATTACCCAACAATGACCCAAAACTTGTAACAAGATAATTTTATCATTTCAACAAGATAACGCGAATTGAATGGTGCTTACATAGACACATAGTTGCACCAAATACCCCATACACGTTATGCATTGCACCTATGAGATAGTTGAACAAAAGCGATGCAAAAATGCTGTAAGATTACCCACATCTCAATCAGATTATATCAACATATTTTTCTGTCAAAGGTAATTCACAAAGAACTAGGGCACAGAGAATTAAAGAAAGTAAGAGAATATAACACTTACAAAGACTTGAACACCTTCAACTTCTGCCTCCTGCATTATTTACTTACTACTGCATCGTCTGAATTAGGGTTTACAAAACTGACAAGAATTCCAAGCAGCACAATTTAAATACATCCAACATATATATAGCTTTATCCTTCTCTCCATGACTTACAGTATACATAAATCTGCTTTCATATACTCCATAGCTCGCGCTTTATTGCAAATTTGCAATACACTTCATAAATTTTCACTTTGTACAGGAGGGCTGCATTCAAATTAATAAGAACATAAGCCCCAAGTAAGTGATGAAAACGTACACAAGAGAGCCTTATGAAACGGATGAAAACAGAAAGTATGAAGATTTTTAAGAAACAGAGGGAATAGATTAGCATATGAAGTAGAGAACACCAGTAACACACTCACCCCAATGTAAGAAAAGTATTTGAAATTGAGTTATTATCTTTTTTTGGCAGCCATTGAATTGGAGCTGATGAGGGTACGCTGGTATCTGATTCCGCAGCCAAATGCAGCAGAGAAAAATGTTCTTTTGACACATCTTTCATCTGTAGTATTGACCAAGACAACTATTTTACTTTGTAATCGAGAAACTTTCTTTGGAACAGAAGACGTAAAATAAATTTCGAGGTCACTTCCACCTGTTCTTTCAACATTTGATTTTCCTTTGCCGTTTCAATCTCCTACTTGTCCCAGTTGTGCCATCACATTTCAATGTACCAGCAACATCAAAGAAAATAAGTGCAAATAAGTGAAAATCTATGTTGCTTGAACTCATTTACGAGTAAGTGACTATAAAAACATAGTTATGTGACACGAGTACTTGAAGTGAGGTGAGGTGAGATGAAGTGTCCAAATTACGTAACAGATAATGCAATATGAGTAAGAAAGAGTACCTTTCCCTTGAGGGTGACAATCTCTTTCCGAAGTTTTTCACCCTGAACACGATCACCAAGTTCAAGCAATTAAAATTTTAGGACTTAATGTAATAATAAATACATGATTTATGTAATTTTGTTTCAAGTAAAGAACACAACCTTGGCTCGGCGAATTTTGGTTTGACCCCTTTCAACTTGTCTTTCTAGTTTCATTAGCTCATCGAGGCTCAATGCATCAAGGTCTTCTCCATTTATACGACTATCACAGGATCATAACTTAGATGTAAACACGGATCCTAAAGCATAGCACACAAAGCTTACTGGAGAGCGGTTACTATGAAGTTTACCTTATGTCTCGAGTCTTGTCCTCAAGTTCTTTGCTTAGCATAGCACACAAACTATCCTCAGCCTACAAACACAAGAAAAGTAGCATCAAATCAATGTATCACCTAATGGATTTAAGTACTGAAAAGTGATTTTACTACAAATTTTGAAAGATGTAGAGTTTCATTGTCTGAGCTGGGTTTCTTGTTTAGTAGAAGTAATAATAATCAAGTTATGCATATGATCCTTTACCTTGATTCTGTTTTATCTTAATGAATCATTAAAGGGGACTTAATTCTCCCGACTTTATATCAATTTGAACATATGAAAGTCTGCATAACCTACTTTTTGCTAGGAAAATGTTTGCAACTATACGCGATAGAAAAGTAAAATCTTCACATAAAGGACTAAATCAACAAAACACACTAATATATGATTTTGAAGAAGTGGAGAATTTGATAACTCCAGGATAGTTGAAACAAGAGACGGTTAGAAGACAGCTCTACCAATTATCCTAGGCCACTTGCATTTGGGACAAAGGAAATCAGACACTGTTAGTCTATTAGCTAGGGTAGGAATTGAATTGAATATATATTATGTAAATTACACTAGTAATTTACATAAAGGCTATATAAATGCCTCCAATTTACCTAGAATTCACTCCATCTTCACGACTTAGCAAATGACAGTGATTCCAACAGCAAAGCCCATATGATTAAATGAGAACAGTAGAAGTGTAGAACCCTAACTTCATTCTGTCTCCTTGAAGAATCTAATGTAGCATTGACATCCATTTTATGTCCTATTTCCAAACCATGACTTACAAAAAAGAAAGCACAAATTTGTTCTTTCTAGTAAAAATCTTATGAACAAGGTGTTTGTGCCTGCTTTTAGCAAATTTTCTAACAAAAATACCTCAAAATGTAGTTAACACAGTTGCTTTAGATATAGCTTACCTCTAGCTGTAGTGATGATTCCTCTAGCCTGTTGATGTTGTCTGCATGTAGCATATGCCGTTGAAGCACTTGTGTCATCCTTGATAGACCAATTAAAAACAAATTCAAGTTATGATACATTTACAATATTATAGAATAGTATGGCAAGAGCCAGTTTACAAATACCTTGGGGAAACCTTTGGCAATCATCATAGAGCCAATGAATTGAAACACACAATTCCAAGGCAAAAGTTTTGATGATCTTAGGTACATAAAAGATTGTTGTGAGCATTTGTCCATCAGGAACATTGACCATAAAAAAAAAGTCATTCTTCTTCAATATCACTTTTACTTAGAAAGGTGAAGCAATTTAAAAGTTGAAAATATGATCCTACTATCATAACTTCGCAAGTATCTTGTTGTCAGTCATGTGTATGTGGTCAAATAGTATAAGGTCAGACTTATAAGAGAGCAGAAAACAAGTGTAAGCAACATGAAAATGGTTAACAGCTTAACACTTAAGGAGGCGAGATATGGGTTAAGCAAAGCTCTTAGAGATTGATATAATGAAATTAGTAAATTTGGATAAGTTAATAAGTTACGAAGATAAGTTAATCCCACAATTCTATTTCTAAGAAAGTAAAACTTCAAGTAATCCACAAGAAACTGCCTCTACCACATCATGCAAACTTTAATCTTTACATCATTTCACATTAAAAAAAAAAAAAAAAAAAAAAAAAAAAAAAAAAAAGTAGTAAGAAACAACACCCTTCAAACTTTAATATTCACAGCATTTCACATGGAAAAATAAAACGGTAATAAGCAACAACACTCACCTAATATAAAAAGAAAACAAACAGAAAAGAACTCACAGAATTCATCTAGTTGGTGCATTGTACAAGGGGTTAGCTTGTGTGGTATAAGAAATTTTCTGAGGACTGTTCATTGTGAGAAGATTATGTTATTGAAATCATCCATGAGTTGAACCCTAAACAGAACAATCTGTTCCTAGTTCTTCTAAGTCAGCAAACCATGATCCCACAATTGGGATAGCAAAATGGTAGCCTATTAGGCCTAGGGCAAAACTCACTCCGCCCACTGATTATTTAACTAGGATAATTGAAACAATACTCTCTCCTTTTATTAGTCCACAAAATTAGGGTTTAAAGGTCAAGATTGGCCAAATTTCTGGAAAATAATGTCATTATTTTCAAAAAAAATTATTTTTAAAGATTTTTGTGGAATAAAAAAAAGATAACTCTTTAATTACATCATACTTCCTCCGTTTTCTTTTACTTGCAACACTTCCCTAAAAAAGAAATGTCACAATACTTGCAACACACTATAAAAGGAAAGTTACTGTAGGGAAAAACTATACTATATCCCTTATTTAAAGCACATGGCCCACTAAATTACACTCCTAACAACCACTCATCCTATTTTAAAGTTTATTATATCATATGTAAACCCCACCTTTCTTAACTACCGCGCTAAATGATGTGTTGCATTTAAAAGAAAACAGAGGAAGTATAAATTAGAATGAAATCATCTTCAAGTAGCAAAAAATTGATAGATCCGTTGATGAAGAATATGTAATTTACAGAGACATGAAAACTCTCTTATAGATGTCATATCAAAACCATCTTGTTATACTACAACAACAAAGCCTTAGTCTAATAGTCTCAAAATGAATGCTCAACAACGATCAAAACTCTCTTATAGATGTCATATCAAAAACATCTTGTTATACTACAACAAAGCCTTAGTCTCAAAATGATTTAGAATCGGCTAACATAAATCGTCATAAGAAATTGTACGACAAAAAAAAATAAATTAAAAAAAAAATCATTTAAAAGAATTTGAAAAAATGTGAGTAAATGAAAGAGCATTTAAAAAAAAAACAAGAGAGTTTTAAAGGGTACCCAAATTCCCAATGAAATTCAAGAAAGTTTAAAAAGATAAATTAAAACGTCAGAAGTAGAAAAAGGTTTAAGAAATTAAAACGTCGAAGTAGAAAATATAAAGGTTTAAGAAAACTATAGTTTTGAGAATTAAACATTAGTAATGAAGAATTCTAGGTAAAAGTGTATATTCATAGGGAATTTTAAGTTTTGTTAAAGTTTGGTGAATTATACATTAACGAGGAATTCTAGATAAAGTGTATAGTCA
The DNA here is from genome assembly GCF_948465745.1 of Chenopodium album. NCBI lineage: Eukaryota > Viridiplantae > Streptophyta > Magnoliopsida > Caryophyllales > Amaranthaceae > Chenopodium > Chenopodium album. The sequence goes on along the minus strand of NC_137842.1, from coordinate 70,041,046 downwards.
TGGGGAATTTAAATTTTTGTAATTTTGGTGGTTAAGTAAAATGGATAGAAGAAGGGAATATTCCTAGTTGTATTTTTTTTCAGTAAAATTTTCCTGACGAGGTATATAATTTCTCTAGTTTTGGCCTCGTACAATGCATGAATTCATAATAATAAAATTTATTATTAATAATAATAGTCAATTGAAATGGAGTTAATTGAAATTAAATGACTTATGTACCACCATTTTAATTTTTTTATTTTGAAGTATGAATTTATTTAATATATGCCCTTAAAATTTTTATATGTTGCATATATATAAAAAAAATTATTAAAAGAATTTAATTTTTTTAAAAAAATAATAAGTAGCACTTTGGAGGAATCTGGAGATCACTTTAGTATATGTATAGATTTTAACTAGCTTTTTGGCCCGTTCAATGCACGGGTTATTACTTGGGGTTAATTATACGAAATAATTGCTTTATTTCTAAAACTTAAAGGAAAAAAAGACCGAGGATGGTAAAACTGTGAAAGAAGATGAAGAAATTTATTTAGATATATGTACATGAAGATTGTGAAATATGAAAAGATATATTAGTTTAAATTATATTTAAAGTCTAGGAGATGAAAAGATTATATTTATTATAATTCATATGTTTATGTAATAAGTACTAATTAATTGAACTTTATTTTATTATGGTGGAAATGGAACACTTCATTTTCATACTTGAATATAAATATTAAGGGAGGTGACATGTGTTATATGGGGTATTGAGTGACTTATGATGCCATGTGTCATATAAAAAAATTGTGGTTTATGTTTTTAAATACTAAGTATAGATTTTAGTATATGTATAGATTTTAATATGACATAAGGCAAGGGAAGGGAAAGATAATGGAGGAGAGGGATCCATATTCCTTCTCATTAAATTGTTGGAGAGATTTAAAGGGAAAATGGAAGGTCAACTCTCTCCCTTACCTTACTTCCGTTTCTCTTCCCTCTTTATCATTCCCTTCCCATTTCCGTAACTATTGTTATCCAAACAAATTGTAGAAGTTGTAAAACAATTGTGGAAAGCAAAAGAAATTAATATTTTATACCAACAATATTAGTGTGTTTGGATGCTAAAAAGGAAGAAAAAGGAGGGGGGGGGGGGGAGGGGGAGGGGGAGGGGAAGGGATGAAATAATGATGAATTTCGAATCTCCCTTTCAATTGCCTTCTTTCCTCATTTGTTATCCAAATGAAAAATACCTCATCCCATCATTTCCCTTCCCTTCCCTTCGAAGGGCACAACAACCCAAATGAAAAGCGGAAATTAAGGTTCATTTGGCATCGCCGTGGTTTTCTATTTTTTTGGTTTTTGATTTTTCAAAATCATATGATATATATCATATAATGAATAAAAAATTAGTCAAATTTGTTAAAATCATGATAATTTTGAAAAATAACAATAGAATAGTGAAAACACTTTTTTTTATTTCCTGTTTTGTTTTTTGTTTTCAAAAACACAGAAAACCGAAAATCAAAAACCAAATACCAAAAACAGTGTCAAACAAGTCCTTAAAGAATTAGTTTGTATTGTCTCTCGTTGAAAAAATATTGTTTGTGAATTCTTTAATTGCATTTATTTTCTCTTTTTTTTTTTTTAATTTTGTAAATGGTAGTAGCTTGCCATTGTAAATGTTGTGGCTTAAATTATGTTATTTGACATGCTAAACCAAAGCTATAAAGGATGCAGCTATCCATTATGGATAGTCTTAGGATAGAAAACTTAAATGAATCATTAAAAATAAAACATGAACTTCTCATGGAAAAAAAAAATGGGTCTGTTCACATTTATTGAATTAAGTGAGCTGAACTAAACTGATTGGAGTTTAGCTGAAGTGAGCTAAAATGAATATTTTATGAGAGAAGGAAATTAAGAGCTGAATTAAAGTGAACTGAACTGAAATTAAGCTGAAGTGAACAGGCCCAAAATCAAAGCCCGCAACATTTCACCACAATCATCGACGTTGCTATTAGAAATTGTGCCTTGTTCCCACCCAATTTGAAAACTTTTCAAGTGATTTTGGATGTTAACATATTCTCAAATTTAGGAATATAACCTAATATTGAGATTTATTTTGCATCAAATTAAACTTCTCTAACAATTTATCATAAAAATAAAAATCGGGCAAAATAAGGGGGTTTATATTTTTTGTAAAATCTTTGAATTCCCTAAGAAAGCCAACAATTAACTTCTTCTTGTTTCAATTTAAACAATGAGCAAGCGATCTTCAATTAAAACTAGGCATAAAATAAAATTATTCATTGCTTGTGAATCAGGGAAAATAATTAAGGGTTTAATACAGTTTTAGTAAAACTATAAATGATGACGACATTATCTTCAAACAAAAATCGCCGAGAAAAAAGATAAAGGCAATAAAAGTCTGTAATCATATTGTGGTTTAAAAAGTAGCAATTTCAAGATAATTTTAATAAGAAAACGGAAATAAGAAGAATTGGTTTGGAGTATTGCATATTTACTAGCTCATATACAGATGCCATTAAGACTTGGTACTCATAATAAGTTTTTAAAATAAGATGAAGACAACATAACCTACCTGCATACATCAACAATTTTAAGCCTAAGGGAAAACTCAAGTGAGGGAAAATCCATTAAAACTTAATACTCATAAAAAGTTGGAAAATTTCACAAGAATACTCCAACCTTTGCCCCGTTCTCCTAGAATAATCCAACCTTTCAATTAACCTTGAATAATCCTAAATTTACTATATATTTTCTTCTGCCAATCCTATTTGACTAGTTACTTGAACTTCGGGTATTTTTTTTTCCCCTTAATTTTTTCCCTCCCTTCTTCCTTCTCCTCTCTTCACCCCCATTTCAAGCTTTTAGCCTTTAAAAATGGCTCCCTCACCTTACTGCACCTTCCCGCCACCACACCTCACATCACACCCCGTCAAGGCATCTCCATCAAACAACCCAACACGTGCTACCCTCTTTGCAGCCACCATAACCCCATTAAATCCAGACCCGAAACCTTTCCTCCACTCCTACCAATATACTCGAACCACCAACCTCACCTAGCTGAAACCATTAAACCCTGTCCCACCCAAAACCCGAAACCCCAACCCCACCTACCTAGAAACCGAAACCCCAACCCGCACCATTGTCCTTCTCTTCTCTCTCTTTCTCAATTTAATTTGGGGTTGAATTGGTTGTGGTCGTACATTGTTGATGTTGTGGGTGGTCGTTGATGTTATGGGTGTTGTTTGTAGTTGAATTGTGGGTTGGTAGTGGATGGATGTTGTGTTGAGTGGTGATATTGGTGGTGTTGAGGCGGTTGTAGTTAGTGGTACAGTAGATGGTGGTGAGTGGTTAAGGTGGTGATAATGGACGAAGGGAGAGGAGATAGAAATGGGTAAGAAGGGGAAAGGAGAAACATTTTTTGTTTGTTTTTTTTAATTATTATTTTTATTTTCAACTCCGCCAGTGGGTTTCCCGCTGCCAGTCCCAAGCCTGGATAAAGGAGGAGGGTTACGGTAGGCCAGTGACAGCCAGTATAAAACTTCGTCACATCCCATGACATGAGCCAAACAGATATTTTCGTGGGGGCGTTCCCTACTCAGCGACGCGCTGCACTTCCTAGACCCGGGTGTAGTGATAAGTATGCAAGGGTTGCTAGGTCGTCGCCCAGAAGCGACGCGCCACATTGCCCGAGTGTGGTGTCAAATGAGCAAGGGCGTGCCATTGGGGCGTTCCCTACTGAGCGACGCGCTGCACTTCCGAGACCCGGGTGCAGTGATAAGTATGTAAGGGTTGCTAGGTCGTCGCCCAGAAGCGACGCGCCATATTGCCCAATTGTGGTGTCAAATAATCAAGGACTTGGAGTTGGGATCAGGAGGGAGCGTGGGAGAAAAGAATTTAGTTTGCGGATTGGTTCTTGGAATGTGGGGTCTCTTACGGGAAAATCAGCAGAATTGGTAGAAGTAATGAAAAGACGACGCGTGAACATCATGTGCCTCCAAGAGACAAGATGGACAGGAGAAGGAGCTCGAGGCTTGGTTTTGGGGTATAAGGTATGGTATGTTGGGCAAGAAACGAGCCACAGAACAAGGAATGGTGGAGCTAGGAACGGAGTTGGTGTGGTTCTCGATGAGAGGTTGGCAAAAGAGGTGATCGAGGTCTATCGGAAGAACGATAGGTTGATAAGGCTGAAGTTGCTATGTGGCAAGGAGATTGTGAATGTTATCAGTGCTTATGCTCCCCAAGTGGGTTTAGATGCAGAAGAGAAACGACAATTTTGGGAGGACCTAGACGAGGTGGTGCAGGGTGTCCACCACTCAGAGAAGTTATATATTGGAGGGGATCTAAATGGGCACGTTGGGGCGAGCCGAGATGGCTATGAGAGTGTCCATGGAGGCTTTGGGTATGGGCAGAGGGACGCCGGTGGTGAAGCTATTATGGATTTTGCCCAATCATATGATTTAATTTTGGCTAATACTTGGTTTAAGAAGAGGGATTCACACTTGATAACTTTTCGGAATGGAGCAAATGCAACTCAAATAGACTTCCTGCTCACAAGGAGCATAGATAGACAAAGTTGCATAAACTGTAAGGTTATCCCAGGGGAGAGTGTGGTCACCCAACACCGGCTATTGGTAATGACTATTCGTCTGAAAGAGAAGGCGAAGAAAAAAGTTAGACAAGAAGAACCAAGGATAAGATGGTGGACCCTAAGGGATGCAAAAGCTAAGGTTTTTACAGAAAAGGTAATTGAAGAAGCGGATTGGGATGGAGAGGTGGATCCGGACATGACCTGGTTACGAATGAAGAACTGTTTCCTAAGAGTGGCCAAAGAGGTCTTAGGGGAAGTAAGGGGAAGAACTTCGGTACAGAGAGATACTTCGTGGTGGAATGAAGAGGTGAAAGCAGTAATTAAGCAAAAAAGGGAATGCTATCAAGCCTTAGGAAAATGTAGGAGTGATGAAACCTTTGCAGCGTATAAGGAGGCTAAGAGTAAGGCAAAGGCAGCTGTTCGCCAAGCAAAAGAAAAGGCATATCAGGAGGTTTATGAAAAGCTTGATTCCAAGGAGGGAGAAAGGATCATTTATAAGATGGCAAAGAGAAGACAAGAGGCAAGGAAGGATATTGGCATGGTGAAGTGTGTCAAAGATAAGAACCAAATGGTCCTAGTGCAAGAGGAGGGCATCAAGGACAGGTGGAAGGGGTACTTCGATGAATTATTTAATGGAAGTAATGGAGTTGTGATAGGAGATACCTCTATGAGTGATGAAGAAATCAACATGGAGTATGTGCGAAGGATTAGGAGAGTAGAGGTGGAGATTGCACTGAGGAAGATGAAACCTAAGAAGGCGGTTGGCCCTGATGGGGTACCGATAGAGGTGTGGAGGTGTTTGGGTAAGATTGGTATTGATTGGTTAACAAACCTTTTCAACAAGATATGGACGGCTACAAGGATCCCACAAGATTGGAGGAAGAGCACCTTGGTCCCGGTTTATAAAAACAAAGGAGACGCTCAAGATTGTTCTAACTATCGAGGAATTAAGCTTATGAGCCATACTATGAAGTTGTGGGAAAGGGTGATTGAACAAAGGTTGAGGGCATGCACAAGCATTTCAGATAACCAATTTGGTTTTATGCCTGGGAGATCTACTATGGAGGCAATCCATTTGATAAGACAAATGATGGAGTTTTATAGGGTAAAGAAGAAAGATCTTCATATGGTCTTTATTGATTTAGAGAAGGCATATGACAAGGTGCCAAGAGAGATACTTTGGTGGGCAATGTTGAAGAAAGGTATCCCACGAAGGTATGTAGACCTAGTTAAGGATATGTATCGGGATGTGTCAACAAATGTGAGGACATGCGGAGGGTTGACAAAAGATTTCCCTATTACAATCGGATTGCATCAAGGGTCTGCATTAAGCCCTTTTCTTTTTGCAACGGTTCTAGACGAATTAACTAGACCAATTCAAGATGAGGTTCCATGGTGTATGCTGTTCGCAGATGATATCGTTTTGGTGGATGAGACTAAGGATGGGGTTAATGTCAAGTTGGAGCAATGGAGGCAAAGGTTGGAATCTAGAGGGTTTAAGCTAAGTCGGAGTAAGACTGAATATTTGGTATGTCGTTTTGGCACTCAGAGGGGGACAAGCAATGAAGTGGTGAGTTTGGATGGAAAGGATTTGACCATGAGTGAATGTTTTAAGTACCTAGGGTCGATCATCCAGAAGAATGGTGACATTGATCAAGACGTGACCCACAGGATTAAGTCAGGGTGGCTTAAATGGAGAGCGGCCACGGGAGTGCTATGCGACCGCAGCATTCCCTTAAAGTTGAAGGGAAAATTCTACAGGACTGCCATAAGACCAGTGTTGCTCTATGGTACAGAATGTTGGGCTTCTAAGAAAGAGCATATTAAAAAGATGGAGGTTACGGAAATGCGCATGTTAAGGTGGATGTGTGGAAACACTTTAAGAGATAGAATCAGAAATGAGGTTATTCGCAAGAAAGTAGGTGTGGCGGGCATTGTAGATAAATTAAGGGAAAATCGTCTGCGTTGGTTTGGACATGTAAGACGGAGACCCGAGGGTGCACCGGTGCGAAGAGTGGAAGAGTGGGACCATGGAGGGATTAAACGAGGAAGAGGGAGACCAAAGATGACTTGGTTGGAAGGAGTGAGGAAGGATATGAAGTGCATGGATTTACGTGAGGATGAAGTTTTGGATCGTAAGGGATGGAGGAGAAAGATTTATGTTGATGACTACACGGAATAATCAAATTTGGTTCATGTTAGCCGACCCCACTTTTGGGATTAAGGCTTTGATTGATTGATTGATTGATTGATTATTTTTATTTTCAATTAAAAATATTTTTTTAAATTAAAAAAAAATAACCAATTAAGAAGTGCCACGTGGATGGTAACCGGCTATAAAGGGTAAGGTGACTTGCTAGGGTTGCTGGAAGAAAATAATTGTAAACTTAGGATTATTCAAGGTTAATCAAAAAGTTGGATTATTTTGGGAGAATGAGTGAAAGGTTGGATTATTGGTGTAAAATTTTCCTAAAAAGTTTTTAAAATAAGTAGTGTTTTTATCAATTAAACTTTTCAAACTTTGACCATAATTTTACTAATAGTTATAATTATTACTCCTTTAGTTTCATGATCAATAACAATCATTTGACTTTTACATTTGCTAATACTAAGTTAACCATTATATATGTAATGCTTAGTAATTAATTTGTACAAATTATTAAAAAAAAAAAACCCACTTATATAAATATACTTTAAAGATTACATAATCACCTTTTTGTACATGTGGGAGTGAGAGAAAACCCTAGTGGTTTGAGCCCCAATCCCAATTTCAAGTGATTTGGGATTAATTCTCATCGCTTGACGCTCGCCCTTATGGCTCTATAAATACTAAAAATCCTTTGTGTATATATGAAAAGGTAATTATGGTTATAGTTACTGTATAGATAGTGTAAAAGTCAAAAATATTGCAAGTATTTTAAAATGAATTATATTATTTTTTTTTTTACCATTTGAAATCTAGTTATATTTGTTTTAAAGTTTATTTATTTTGGCAACGTAGTATTAGCATTTCTTAATTTAACCACCAATGCCCCCACTCGGGACGAATTCAACCACCAACATATAAATGTTGAAATATGTGTTCTGAAAACCATGAACAACAAATATTTCTTAGTTATTTTTAACCGCAACGTTAGGGACTTCATGCCTGCCGATGCATATTTCATCATAATTTAAATATCATAAGTTGTGTTATAGTAAACATATAAAAAAAATTGACATTATAAAAGTGTATTGATGAAGATCTTACATGGCTATCTTTTTTTCTAACTTATAAATCACATAAAACACTCAAAGAACAATGTGTAGATAGCCTGAAATTTCAATGTTAAAAATACGAAGGAAGTACCAATGTTATGGCATTATTTGAAAACAAACGAAATATATAATAGTTAAATCAAATCATATAAAAGTCAAATGTACAAATTATATACTTTGATGAATTTGAGACAACTTTTCACACGATTGCAATAACTATTTTTGACATTTTACCCATTGTGTACCCGATATACTAAACTTGCATAATGGTGCCTAATGGCAACAACTTGAATAATTTTTCTTAACCTTTAGAGTGATTGGATTGAAAGAAATTGAAGGAAAGGAAGGGAAAGAAAATTGAGAAATAGAGTATTTTTCATTTGGATACCAAATGAATAATGAAGGGAATTAAAAGGAGAAAAATAAAAGGATTGCATTATAAAAAATTGATCTCTCTAACAATGGAGAGATTTGAAAAGAAAACTCATTATTATTCCCTCCCCTCCCTTCCCCTCCTTTTTCTGTTTCTTCTCTTCCCCTTCCTCCCCTTCTTTACATTCCTTCTTTATGCCCAAAAAAGTGTCATTGTCTACTACCCTCTATGAAACTTAAACCAAACCCCTTTCAAGCTTTCAAGATAGTTAAACTTGAGATTATATCCCCAAAGCGCACGGATGCTTGAAAACCTCTAAAGCAAAATTTCTCATCTGAAGTAGAAGCCCTTATAAAAAATTTGGTGATCATAGTTCTAGAGGTAACACTATAGATTGAAAATGAAAAGGTGGCTCATCTGATCCCTATGTGTTATAAAAAATCCAATCACTATGTGTTATCCTTTGCCTTAGTGGCTCTTTCTAATCGCAAAATTTTGGATTTGTCAAGGAGAGTCTTGTTTTTTTCAACAAATACAAACTTCAAGAAGACCAAACCCCCCCTTCCAATGGCCAATACCATATTCTCCTTATGACTCATAAATCATTATTCAATTCAATGCTTAGAGGTTCTGTTAGAGATATCGGAAAATATATGTGTGATATATTTTCCGTATATATCATTTAAGAGAATAATATATTTAGGATATTTATGTTAAGATATTATTTATGAGCGTAGCTTTGTATAGATACTCAACCTATTGATGAATAATAATCAAGCAATACAAAAGCTATTCTATTCTATTTCTCTCTAATTTGTCATGATAAATTATTTATGAGAAAGAATAGCTTGAATTGTATTGATGATCTTGGCTAATATTTATAACCTACATGAGATAACCTACACAATATAACCTCTATCATATAAACTTCCATAAATCTATCTTAGAATATCACTAAGATATATTATTATCCTAAATATAATATCATAAGATATATATGGAAAATATATCACAATAATATATTTTCCTGTATTCCTAACACCCTCCCGCAATCGTAACGGCAGTAACACGAACGTTATGATTGGAAATTCGCACTTTGTTGAAGTCGATCAAGTTGCACCTCTCTATTGATGTCACCTTCAATTTTTTTTTTTATTTAAAAAAAAAACGAACTTTTGCTACCACGGCCCTTTGCTGGTGTCCATGGTCTTTTGTCACGGCCCTTTGCTGTGTCCGTGGTCTTTTGTCACGGCCCTTTGCTGGTGTCCGTGGTCTTCTTTGCCACGGCCCTTTGCTGGTGTCCGTAAGAATAGAATAGTTTTTGTATTGCTTGATTATTATTCATCAATAGGTTGAGTATCTATACAAAGCTACGCTCATAAATAATATCTTAACATAAATATCCTAAATATATTATTCTCTTAAATGATATATACGGAAAATATATCACACATATATTTTCCGATATCTCTAACATAGCTGCTGCCTAGTGCCTACTGGAGCCTTTCATTGGGGACTTTTAAAGCATTGATTTCAATCTAGTAATCATCATTTCTGGTCAAGGTGACAATCCCGACCCCTGGGATAACATGTAACCTAATCATACTCCGTTGAAAATAATTCAGAAACCAAATAGGACTCGCATCTAATCATCACAAGAGATATAAACTAACAGAACTTACATCAATCAAATAGTTAGAAAATAAAAAGGCAGCCAATGTAAACTTACAAAAAAGCAAGGTAGGACAAAATTCACTAAGCACTTTGTTTTGCTTAGCAAAAGGAAGAGTATTGATTCATAGTGTCTAAGTAAAGTATTAGAGACATTGCATTACACTGCTACACTCACCACCCTCCAAGACCGTCTCTGACTCTAGTTGCTATTACCTTTTTCAAGCTCTTGCATGCTCATACCGTCATACGTGACTGGACAGAATGAACAAGCATAGCTCATACTGATCAGAATAAATTAATCACACATAGCCTGTACTGATCATGTGTGTGAAATACTGAATTTTTCATGCAAGGAGATCCCAACCAAGATATTGGGAAATATGATGCGATTTCAGTAAATAGGGTATGTTATCCCAAAGATTGAAGACAATGAATAACTTGTTTCACAAAGGTTCAAGTAAGGACTAAAATGGAAAAGGACATTCTCATCCATTTTTGCACTATAAAATGTTCAAAAGAAGATAGGTGTGAGCATCAAAGAAGAATTCACATCAGTATAACAACTTATGAGACAACTCTTTGGTCTAGTAATTTTAAACCAAGGCACTGTTCAGTGTTCACTTTACCATATTTAAAGAACATTCATTAAAATGATTTTAGTTTAGTAAAAATCATTTCATTTCAGCAAAAATAAGTTTAAGTTAATAAAAATAAGTCAAAGAGCATACATAATAAAGAACTAGTCCTCTATTTTTCTAAATGTCAAGTATCCACATTAGAAATTTGAAGAATATAGTCCTCACTTCTATATTCTCCCAATTGTTTAGGGAGGCACAATTTTCTTCCTAGGGCAAAATTTCTTGTCTCCATTTTGTTCTTTTTTTAAAAAAATATATATATATTCTTCCTCCATAGGTTGAGCATGGATTCACCTTTTAAGAACACCAGCTGGAATTTTAGTTTACACATGACAACCTGGGGTCTTCGACCCCCCACTTCTTAGTCTTCCTTCAAAGGGTATCCCAAGTAGCTATCAAAGAACATGAGGGTTGTCTTTAGACAAGCAAGGCAGTGGACCAACAACGTGTGCTAGGAAGGTCCGTTTTACCACTTCGATTGAGATAGAGGCATACTCATTAGATTCACTATCTAGTGGCTGGTGGTATGACATGCTATTATGCCATGGTCAGCAGATTAAAGCACCAATTAAAAATCTGCTTGTTTTAGAAAGATTCTTAATCTATTATCTTATAGTCCTTTTGATCTGACTTCTAGTACAGTTTTGTGGAAAAGAAACAAGCTCTATCCTACTTTGTGGACAAAAAGGACGATTTAGATGTTATGTGGGCTTGTAAGACGAAAAATTATATGCCAAGGGATTCCCTTTCAGTACATTCTTCAATGCACCTTGTGAACTTTGTTCATCAGAATCTACTCTTCCTCACTTATCACTTCCAAGAAATATCCTTTTACATTTCTCACCTAGGAACACTGTAAAAAAAAGGAATTTATTTATCCTTTAACAAATAAATTCAGGATAGTACCTTTAGAGCATGGAAATTCATAATCCCCTAGAGATCAGCAGCTAATCTTTCATATCTACCTCGCTAACACCACCACAAACATATATATCTCATTTCTTCTTATAACTCTAAGTACATCCTAAAAACAATAGTCTTTTATACTACAATAGTACCATAAACACGGTCATTTGCTAGGCTGATGCTAACATAAAGGTAGCAATAGTAGCAAGTCTAGCAACTAGCAACTAACAACAGGTTAAACACAATAACCAAATGATATGAGATGTTTTCTTCACCTAATGTTGCAACAATGTAATTTGGAGTAGTCTGTCTACTTGTGAGTTGTGATAATGTGGATGTAATATTATCACCTTGTAAGAATTTTTGTATGTAATGGGAGTAAACACTTACTACAGTGAAAATTCCACTGCAAATATTGCTGTCATGCTATATCTTATGTATGTAAAACTTTTTAACAATGAAATTTGTTCAAACTAGTAAACTTTTGATTCATAGGGTAAATAAGTGTTGCATAGACTTTTTGAACTTGAGAAAAAAAATGATAAATCACTTCATTTGCAATTTTGCTCTCTTTTTAACCTTATGTTGCAATCAGAAACATAAATTTTTCGAAAATCCACACTTAAATAATACTTTGCAATATCAAAGAACTTTAGTAGGGGCTGTTTTGTAGGAAATAAAAAAAAAAATCAAATGGACTAGTTCTCTTAGATTTTGAGTAGAAGGCATTCCGAATAGAAAGAAAGATGGGATTTAAGAGCTATGGTATCATTCAAATAATACTTGAAGGGTCGGAGCTTCTTAGAATGTACTTCGTATATTGTATGATATATATGGCGTACATGTTATTAGAAACATTTGCCGGTGCCTATAAATTTGCTTCAGTTTTGTGATCATTTTGGTTTAATAAATTTAAATATTGTTGCATAAACTACTCCCAAGTCTCAGAAAAATGACAACTGTGTTTTATGGAAATTGATTGTGAACAAAAATTCCAAATTACTAATTTAAGCAAAAACAAGCTAATCAAATTAGTAAATTGATTAACAAAAAAAGAAGAAAGAGACCGGAAAATAAAAATAAAAAATAAAAAAGGACCAACCCTAGAAGGAAAGAAAGAGGGAATATCAAAATTAGTGAGAAAAATAAAAATTAAGAGAGAGAAAAAAAAAAAGAGGTTTACCGATTGGAGACTGAGACTGAATGAGTAGGATCCCCACTATCCTAACTCCTAAGTGGGCGCCATAAGAGAAAAGCTTGGTTTTTTTTTTTTTTTTTTTTTGAGGAGGAGGAAAATAGAGGAAAATAATGTGGAATAATGTGATGGTATTAGAAATCACAAACACCATAGACAAAGCCTCCAATGGTAGGAAGAGAGAGAAGCAATGAAATTTAACAATAAGGAAAAAGGGTGGGTGCCCACTTTGAGATAAATGAGATTCCAAATATAGCCCAATCCAACCCAACTTGCTCTAACTCTGGTTGTTTTTCGAGTTATTGTATTAACCAAAGTGGAAACTAATTTTTTTCTAGTAACTTTATTATTTTGGTATTTTAGGTGTCTACTTGTACTTTATTTTGTATCATTTGATTTAATACGGATTACTATTTTTAAATGTACTTTATGTCGTACGAGTATAATTTTAAATGTACTTGTTTAATAAAAATACTGTATTTTAATGTATCATTCCCCCCCCCCCCCCCACTCTAAACTCTAAAGTGCTTAATTCATTAACCTGATCAGGAGGGCCTGTGAAAGGTTACGGTCTGATAGGACTCTTTTCCTTACCAACAAAAAACAAATACCTAACAAGCTAAAATGTTGTGAAATATTACAAGGAGAAGGTCTAACCAAATCAGAATCTTAAACAAATTAACTTGGTCCAAGTAATTTCAATAGAGCATAGTAGCATACATGACCATAATCCCTCTGTTTCAAAATAAGTACCTCGCTTTTACTTTTATATATACTCCGTAATATTCAAATGCACCACTTTAATCTTTGTTGATTAAACATAAACTTAGAAAAATAGAGAGAATTTGTACAAAATAATACTCCTTGCATTTCATATTATAGTTTTTATTTATGTTTTTTCACGGTATTTAAAAAATTGAAGGAAAAAGTGGACAATTGTAGACAAAAGTTACAGAAAGTGGAAAAAAGACAAAAGTTAGATAAAGAAAGTGGAAAGAAAAAAAATAAGTACATAACTTGTGGAAAATTTATGGATGATTTAGAAAATACAATGAATAAAGTCCTAAAAATAAGGATATAATGATATTTACTAGGGGTGAGCAAAAAATCAGGGTACCCTGAATCGGAACCGGAACCTGTTAGGAACCGTAGGTTCCGGAACCAGAACCTGTACAAGAGGTTCCGGTTCCGGGTAGCAAACTGGAGAACCTGTTGTAATAGGTTCCGGTTCAGGTTCTCAATTTTTTGGAACCGGAACCTGTAGGGTACCCTGTACCCAATAAAAGTATCACTTAATTTCAAATTATACACTAATTCTTACTCAATTTTTAAATAATAAATATCAAAATTACAATTATAAAAATATATAAATTAAATTTGTTAGACAACTACTATTAGTTTGTCTTATTTGCAAGTTGAAAACATTATAAATTAATGACCAACCAGTTATTTATTAAAAATTCCGCGAAAAAGTTAGTGAGTATATTATAATACAGGGTACCCTGAATCGGAACCGGAACCTGTAGGTTCCGGTTCCGGTTCCCAATTTCCAGGAACCTGTTCAACAGGTTCTGGTTCTGGTTCTCATTTTGAGGAACCTCTTGCAACAGGTTCCGATTCCGGTTCCTGGAATTTTTACAGGGTACCCTGTTATGCTCACCCCTAATATTTACTACGTACATACTATTCTAAAATAGAAATAGGAACAATATTTTTAAAAAGCACGAAATATCTCATGGGCCGGACAGAGTATATGAGAGTAAACAAGATACATACGCAGAACCCAAAATTGATCACCCAAATTTTGGCGCACGATAGGGTGCAAGGGTGCAACCTCCCTAGATTTCAAGAAATATATAAATACAGTAAATACACAGTTAAGAGTTTAAGACTAAAGAGTGTCCACTTCCCTAAAAACGAGTAATGGTATTATAAAAGTAAAAAAAATGGTACAAAATTGAGCAGACAAGTTATGGCGTGAGGGGTCCTTGTAGTAATGTAAAAGTGTACCCTCGTACCCGTCAATCGTCATGTCATTTCTTTCTCTGCCACTTTACTACGCCTTTTTCTTTCCATTTTTATACTGTAATTAGTCTGTTACTAATACAGTCTTAACCAGAAACTTAGGTGTATCATCATCTCCTTCTCTTGACTCGTCTCTCTCTATTGTACTATATTCATTTTATCCACATTTCTTGTTCCTTTTTGGTACCTTGTTATTAAAGATATTTCAAATAAAGAAGATTTGAATTCAGAATAATATTTTGCTAGTACATGAAATCTAAGCAATAGTAATTTTAAATATGTATAGTTTTTTAAATAGTCATTTACATAGGCTAAGGTTACCGTGTATTGTAAGGGTTTGGCTCTCTAGATAAGGATAACGTGGCATTTTTTCGCCCGTTAGTGCTTTGTTAGAATAAAACAAAGATGAATTATTGTATGTGGTCTTCTTTCTACATATGAGTTTTTTTCTAATATTTTTCATTGTGTTGTCCTTTCAGAGAGGTCGCATTTTATAAAAAAATCAAATGGGTATATATTCTTGAATGATGTCAATGTACGAATTATATAATTTGGGTTATTCAAAGCCAATTATGTCATCATCTTAATAATAAAAATTATGAAAATTATAATCAATTTTGTCCTCGACTTAATAATAAAAATTAAGAAGACAATTTTAGAGTATATCTAGTGGTGACCTCTATACAAGTTTTATTTTCAAAATCTTTAAATGCTCATGTTTTACATAAGTCGAAAGTACTCTCTTTTTTGTACATATTACTTGTATTTCTTAACAAAGTTTGAGCTTACCATTAAAAGACAACTAAAAGGTGGGCATAAGGGCATTAATTCCTAATATTACCAACATGAACAAATGTAAACCACAAGTATAATCTGCACGAGGAGAAAAAAGGATTGGTGCAATAAAGTTGACATACTGATATAATTTCTATATTTATTATGCACCTGGTATTTTGAGGATTATTTACATTTGTGCATTTATAATACCCCATTAAGAGATGAGTGGATCCAAAAATGTTGTTTGCAAGTCAGACAAATCCCTTCTACCAGACAATATGTTAAGCTTCTCCAATTTCACACTGACCGTTTAAGGATCTATGACATTAAACTATGGGATGTGGAAAAGAGGAACATATTGACGATTAATAAGGTATTTTTTTTATAAAAAAAAAAAGTTAAAGACTTTGGTCCACTACTTTGTAGTCAGAAGAATCTCAAATTTGAATACTAGCCATATCAATTTGAAGGTGTGCTTGTTTTAACTTATTTTAAATTACTAGTCTCTCTGTACCTTAATTGAGTTCTTATTTTTAGTATTTAGGGTCTGTTCTGTTCCGTTGAAATTCAGTTCACTTCAGTTCAGTTTAATTCAGTTCAGCTCAGCTCTTAATTTATGTCTAATGATATTGCTATTGATATAAAGCCAAATTTCATTCTTTTAAGCTCTTATTACAACGACAACAACAACAAAAATAATAATAATAATAATAATAATAATTAATAATAATAATAATATTAACAATAATAATAACAATAATAATAATAATAATAATAACAATAATAATTGAAATAATAATAATAAGAGTGGGTTAGGGTGTTGGGCCGTAGCAAATTTTAGCTTTTCTTGTTGGTTTATATATATATATATATATATATATATATATATATATATATATATATATATATATATATATATATATATATTATTTTACTTAAAATTTGTTTAAATGGGTTAGATACATAAGTGTTTTGTGTTCTTTTGTCCTAATACTATTTTATTTTTAAATTAAATAGTATATGTGTTTAAAATGTTTAGAGGTTTTAAGTTTTTAATATATTTTCCATACATTTTATAATTATAATTATATAGTATATTTTTCGTAAATATTTTAATATGTACATTTGTATATACACATATGTATAGTAATAAATAATCAATAAATAATCAAAGATCACTAATCCGTAGTTAACAATCACTAATTAATAAGTTCAGTTCAGTTCAGTTCAGTTCAGTTCAGCTCGGTTCAGTTCAGTTCAGTTCAGCTGAGTTCAGTCAATCGAAACAGGCCCTTATTCCTCACGTGATAAAAAAAAAATAGGAATCTAATTAGGGGTGGAAGGAGTAGTATTTTGCTCCATACTGTATCTCATTATTATTCTAGCAAATATAAACACGAAATCACAAGTAATGTTAAGTGTTTATAACTTGTACCGTTCAATTAAATGGGTCAATATAGTATGAAATATAAATAAAACATGTTGGATTAGTATTGAAAATATTATAAATTATAATCAATACATATTTCAAAATACAGGAGTAGTTCTTAAGTATAGTATTTGAACTATGTGGCTACTTGGTTATATCCTAGGATATATGAACGCTTCATCCAACTGTTGTGTCCGTATCGGATACCGACATTTATGGGACACACAACGATATGTCTCGGACTGTATCCTACTATGACATGGAATGTTCAACTCTTTTTTAATGAGGAAATTTAAGTAAAGTAAGATAAATAAGGTAATCGTTAAATAATATGGGTGTCTTAATTCATTGTTAATATGATACAATATGATCTAATAAGAGGACCTAATGACCAATATATGGTCAAATTCTATATTTTTAAATATATTATAAAAATTTTAACATTCCTTATCCGTGTCCTTTTTGAGATAGACTTTTTTCTCGTATCCGTATTTGTGTCAGTATCCGTTCTTGCAACATAGGTTATATCTTGTCAATGGCACCACAACATTAAGGACTAGGACCCATTCTAAGCAGGCCAGCACAAGTTGCTAGCTCATGGAGTCATGGGCCCTTATATTCCCCCCCCCCCCCCCCTAGAAAACATTACTATGACCCATTACTTGCTTAGCACATGTTTTTTTTTTTTTTTAATATAAACTCTATTTATAATTTCGCATAATCATCCTGTGAGTATATTTTCACAACTCAAGTGCAACCAAAAAGAAAAAAATCTTAATAATGTACTAATTCTTAAAAATATGAATTAAAGGATATGGCCGTTATGAGGCAATAATGTAATATGATACTTAGGAGTTAGGAAGTACTTGCCTTTCATATTAAAACAATAGGACAAATAAAAATTAGAGTCCTATCGAATACTACTCCACCTAATCATATTTCTAGCTATTTATGATCGACGGAGAAATGAATGCAAGTTTTATTCTCTGTATAACCTAAAAAAACAAACATCTGTTATATACATTCTCTCATAGTACAAGGATGGTAAGCTAGTAACAATATTGTGAAAAAGGAAGTATAAGTGACATTAGAGGATAAAATTATTTGAGGATAAATTAGGGATACAAATATAGCAAAAGTGACAAATTTTAAGTCGGATCATCGCTCTTTAAAAAAACCTTTTAAGAAAATTAAGAACATCAATTTGAACACAATAACAATACTTGTATTACTTGGTACATGCTTATGTCGTTGGTGCCCTTGGGCCTTGGTGGATTAGAATTGGATCAAAATGATCTTTCTATCATTGGAAAACACAAGGAATTACTAATTAGGATGCTTTTAAACCAAACAAGGTTGACATTGACGAATTTTCGTTAATTATACAATTCTCAATTTTTGTTAACCATAATCACATCAAATCCTCAAATCTCAATATCACTCACTAATCCTCTCCGTTTATGTTACATGAAATTCACTAGTACAAAACTATAAACTTTTGAATTCCTTGTGTTTGGGTACTAAAATGGTCATACCCATTTTAGTCTAGGGTAATTCTATCCTTATAAGCTCAAAGGGCGTAAAAAGGCCTTAGAGGCTCTAATTCAGCCAAATGCACTAATATGGCCCATAACTACATATACCCCTCAAGTGGCCAAAGGTAAAGAGGTCACTCTTATCATCTAAGATGACCATACTCCTCCACTCTCTCTCCTAAACTCCTCTCAAGCATTGTTTGGCTACTAACTTGGGTGTCAGAGGCTCCGCCTCGGGGCTCGGGGTTTATATTGCAGGTCCATTCAAGGCCCAAATCCGAGGTTCTCAGGCACCCCTTCTAGGCCCAATTAGCTCATATTTTACCGAAACACCTTGTAAGCTGTAAAATTAAAATTTTCTTGTCACATGAAACTCACGATAAATATGTGGGTGAATTACAAGTTAAATCAAAATACACTCTCATGTTTCAAGCTTCACACTAGTTAAGTAGTTATGTTCCATACTCTATATATTCCTTATTTGTTGAAGCTACCATAAAAGTGTTTTTTTTTTTATTGATTTATTTTTAACGATAACAAAAAAATACAAATTCTTATATGTGACTGGCCACACTGTGTAGCTGAACTGTTGAAGTTACTTTGTTACTAGTGTTTTAGGGCCTGTTCACATTTACTTAATTTCAGTTTATTTCAGCTTCAATTAGTTCAGTTCAGCTCTAATCAGTTCAGTTCAGCTCCTAATTTTCCTCTCTTATAAAATATTCATTTCAGCTCAGTTCAGTTCAGTTCAGCTCCAATTAGTTCAGTTTGGTTCATCCCCAATTAGTTCAATTTAGTTCAGCCCCAATCAGTTCAGCTCAATTCAATAAATGTGAACAGACCCTTAGGGCTACCCAATCAGTATTTAGGGGTCACTTTTTTTTTTTTAATTTTTTAACAAACACTTTGTTAATAGTAGTAGTATATTATAGTATTACTTTATTGATAGTATAGGAGCTATTTAATAATAAATGTTATACGTGATTTAAGGATTAATTTGTTGTTGTACGTGTAATCGGTCGCATTGTTGCACACAAGACGCACCACCGTAACAAACATATCATTAGAACAGAGAATGAGAGAATAAGGGAAAATAAAAAGGAGGGGAAGAGTGCAGGCAGCAGAAAGAAATGGGGAGCAAGAAGAGGAAACGCGGCGGCGGCAGCAGCGGCAGCGGCGGCGGTGGTGGTGGCGAGAGGCGAAGCATTCATCCTCGTAACAGATACGCTGATAATCCTCCTGATTTCTCTCTCCTCGCTTCTCTTTATCCCTCGTTTTCTTCCTTCGTTTTCTACTCTCGTGACGGTCGACCCAGAATTGATTGGACTGATTTCAATGCAACTCGTGAACTCACCCGCGTCCTCCTTCTCCATGACCACTCTCTCAATTGGTACTTTCTTTATTTCATCTCCTTATTCTTCATTATGTAGACTTTCATATATGTAATTTGTTTCTGGGTTTTTCTTCAAGTGCTTGAATTTTATTACCTTGCCTTGTGAATTTCGTTTCTGGGTTGTTGTGATTATCTTACAAATTGCTTAAATTTGTCATGTTTGATTGAATTACTGTGTGCCTTGATTTGATTTGGGATAAATGATGGTATTTTAGGTGGATTCCTGATGGGCAGTTGTGCCCAACTGTTCCCAATAGGTCAAATTACATACATTGGATTGAGGATCTTTTAGCATCTGATGTTATTGAGAAAAACAATGTTGATGGAGCTAAAGTAAGAGGCTTTGATATTGGAACTGGGGCAAATTGTATTTACCCTCTTCTTGGTGCATCTCTTTTAGGTTGGAGTTTCGTTGGCTCAGGTAGTCTTTTTAGTATCCAGCAATCAACCTGTTTAAGTCTTTTCTTGTTGAAATATTAGTATGCATTTGTCTAATTTGAACTTTACTGTATTCGAGTGTAGATGTAACTGATGTAGCCTTAGAGTGGGCGGAGAAAAATGTTAAAAGTAATCCACATATATCGGAACTGATTGAAATTAGAAGGGTTGAGGTTGCTGGACGTGCCAATGATTGTGAAACCTTACATTTAGATGGTAATAAGACAAGTGGTGATTGCCAAGAGAAGGAAGATGTTGATGATTTGACCAAACATGAAACGAGAGATCTTGATGAACCTGCTGTTACTGATCCTGAGGGAGAATTGGATATCGTGCACTCAGTAAATGGCGAAGAAGTGGAAGGTTTGGATGAAAGGAGGGATGATGAAGCTCAGGCTCAGTCCTTGAGTCCTCCTGATGAACCCAAAATAGACAAAGGTTATCATGGGCCACCTATCCTTCTTGGTGTAGTTAAAGAAGGAGAAAAAATTGATTTCTGTATGTGCAATCCTCCATTCTTTGAAAGCATGGAGGAAGCAGGACTGAATCCAAAAACTTCGTGTGGTGGGACGCCAAAAGAGATGGTCTGCCCTGGCGGAGAGGGGGCTTTTATCAGTCGCATTATTGAAGATAGTGTCGCGCTAAAGCAGTCATTTCGGTACAGAAATTTTTCCATGGGTCATGATTAATGTTTTCAGGTGGTGATTTTGTGAATGTTGTCTGATCCACATTTGCTTGCAGGTGGTACACTTCAATGCTTGGGAAAAAGTCAAACCTTAAGTTTCTGATGTCAAAGCTCCGGGAAGTAGGAGTCACCATTGTGAAAACTACTGAATTTGTCCAGGGTCAGACTTCTCGATGGGGACTTGCTTGGTCTTTCATGCCTCCAGCCAAAATTTTGGTTTCCTCTCATGTGAGGGGTAATAGTAGTCCATCCTTCATGCTCGAGGTATGCCTCATGACTCTGTTGTTTGGTCTTTGAAAGTTTTTGAGTAATAAGTATAGGAGTTGTACATTTTTACCCATTAAAATCATTCTATTTTTTATTAAATTGCTAGCAGATATTGGAAGGTCATTTTCTACATGACCTTACTTAAGGAAGCAAACAAATACTCCCTTTCATTATTCAATGATTCTTATTAGCTTCGGTATCAAGATGTCTGGTTGGTTTGGGTGATTAGAATATCTAAGCTACTTATGAAACCCAAGATTTATGGATTGTTTACATCTTTCTAAGGGATCATTGTTTATTTATTTATTTACCTAACCTACTCTGTTTAAATAGGAATATTGTTAATGCTGTTCTTCCTATTCAATGGTTATGGTTTGCACATGTCTATTATCATCTTCGGAAGTTCAGATGTACTCTTTCACCATGTCTGAATCTTCTCTTCTTTACTTCCAATTTTCCAAACACTATTTATTTTGGTTAAGTACTATGGTAAATGAATTCTTTCTTACTGGAACTCAAATGAGTGTTAAACTTCAGATAAAAGGATTTTTAATCAGGAATGCATCTCAGTAGCTTACAATTTACATTATATCTGCTTATGTTTTATGGTTGCCATATGGAAATACACTATAATCTCAGATTATTTATTTATTTTTGGGTGGTGTGATGTTAGGCTATTCTATTATCTAATTTATTTTAAGCAGTGTATTCTATATTCTTTGGACATTGGTAGGAAATTAGGAAGTAACTTTTTTTTGGTGTCACACCCATTTTCCCCCCAGGAAGCTGGTTGTTCCCTTTTTATAAGGTGTTTTGGTACTGCCAGTCTACACATCTGATTTAGAGTTTTCTGGAATTTTCAGGGTCTCCAGCATCAAACCAGTGCCTTTGATGTTTTGCAGTCTGTGGAATCCTTTTTCAGCTACTTTGGTGTATCCTGCAAATGCAATGATTCATCATTTACTGTTGAAGTGAGTTTATGCATTACCTTTGTGTCTATTTACTTTGTTCCATTGTGTCAATGTCAAACTGCACTTTAATGTTGACACTTCTCTATGCTTAGGTAAGTGCAACAAATGATCATTGTGACACTATATTGAAGACTGATGTCAAAAATCTTGACGAGGCTTCTACTTGCTTGCGTGTGGCTGAAATATCGAGGAGTGCAAATTGTTCAAATAGTCCAGTAAACTTATCTTTTCGCGTCTTGGTATGACTTGAACTTCAGAAATGCTTATGGATTTCTCAGAACTGACACTTATAATATACAAGTAATTTATTTTATTGTCACAAGGTCTTCCAGCAGATCCCTGGTACACTCCTGGTGAAAGCATCATTAAAGCCGGGAGATAATACACTCGCAGGTAGTAGCTTCCTTGTTCATCTTTTTTAGATCATTCCCTATTAAAATTCTTCCTTGAGAACTTGCTTTTCAGTTTTTTTGTAAATTTTTTGTTTTTCTATGTTTTGCTTATTAAGCAACTTTCCTCATTTTAGGTCTTTCATTTTCAAAGATTTCTATCTTAATTTTGAAACTGTACATATGAGTTTTGTGATGTGATCAATCGTTGATAATGGCTCTCTCACCACTTGTACTGTTGTACATATGTTGTGAGTCTTGTGACCCTTAACACTTTTCTTCTCATTCTACCTTGAGAGTAAAATTTTCAAAATTCCATTTATTTATAAAGAATGGTGCATATTTTATCATTTTGTACAGAAACTGGTGTTCCCTCTGAATTCCTCTAACGTGTATTGTCAAGTAATGAAGAGTTCAGAGACTGGATGATGTTACACGTGTGACTCATTTCATACAAAGTCATAAATTGAGGGAATACCAATGATTTATGTATACCTTTATATGAATGTACAATTGTACATTAACATGTTCATGGCATAGCATCCCCGATCACCACTAGCAACAAGAAAGCTTGAGCCTTTTGTGTGTAACCTATTCCTGTGTCGGTAACAAGTTTTGAGGATTCGTGAAGAAATTACATACATGCTTGTGAATATAAATTTGTGGGAAGTAATGAAGTATAGATATTCACTTGGGACATTCTTTGTGAGATTGCACTTAGATATGCCTACTCATGCTTTTGCTTCATATTGTTTTTGTTGCAGGAATATTTACATCTGTGTTTCAACAATTGGAAGAATTTTTGAAACACAAATTTTGCAGGAAGAAGGCTCGTGTCTAACCCTTTGCATTGAGGATGATGTCAGTTATGGCCTATGGTTAGTGTTAAAACATACATGGAAGTGCAAAGCCATGCTCTTTTATTTTGTTGCCTATTAGGTAATGTATTATTCTACGTAAATGATTGGCCATTGTGTAGTTATATTTTTTTCTCCCTTTTCTAGTATGTTGCAGTTGACTGGTTATAAATAAACCTTTACAGAGCATCAGGGAGGTATATTATGTCCATGTTCGAACATATGCTCAAACCTCGAGCCGGTGGCGACCTTCGGAAATTGGAACAGCTTATGAAGCTATGACCCTAATTACGTTACTTGGGCTATGAAGAGTTTCCTTTGCTCTGTGGTAATTGTTGTTTTCTGCTTGATGGAATATGGTTGTTATTTTTAGATTCATAGGAGAGGTGAAAAAAGAGATTAGAAAGTTCTATTCTACGTACATGATTCCTGTTTTATTTTCAATTTGGGTAAATTATTTCCCCTTTGTTGTAAGCTTGTAACCTTGTATGTTACTGGAATTTAGTGGATTTTGGTCCATACCTTGGAATTTAGGGACTCTATCTCTACCCTTTTAAAAACCAAAAGTTGTGTTACTATTTGAAATCTATAGTGTTCTTCTGTTTATACCCTCAAGCTATTTTTTATTTTCGAAATTGCCCTCCATGCTTGATTTCAGCACTTTGTCTTCTTGGTTTCATTTAGTCCTGCTTTTTCCCCTTTTCATGCTCCACCATTAAATTCTTTCATCTACTTTCTCTCTCCTTTGAACCAGTCTTTCTCACTATCACTCCATCTCTCCTTTCTCACTTTATTTTCTCTCTCTTCACTCGCCATTCTGCACCCATCTCTCCTCCCTCCATTTTTTTCAGAATCTGTAGAGACTCTAAATTTCTAATATTATGAAATCTTTCATCATATTAGGGTAGTTTCTTCCTAAATTCCTACTTGCATTACTTCCTAAATTCCTAAATTAAGTTTAACAATGTAAGAATTGAAAGAGTGTGATGAAGAGGCTATTGGAATTTGGGAAGAAAGCAATGTTCTATGTTAGGATTCTTTCTGGTTACGAAGAGCGTCGGATTTGATCTTACATATTGCAGCTTGAGCAGCGTCTTCGATCTGTACTTTCTCTCCTCCCCTTTTTATTTTTCTTCGTCAATTTCAATTGTTGATTCTAATTTAGGGTTTTTGTTGACATTTGGTATGATTTCTATATTAGAGTATTTTGGTTTCGCAATTTTTATGAAAGAGTTTAATTGGGTGTTGTAATGTGAAATTCAGGAGCTATATATCTAAATTAGACAATTAATGATGATGTTTGTTACCCTATTTTGGGTTCTTTGTGAATCATTTGGGAAATTCTTTGTTGTGCCCGAATGAATGTATTGTGTTAGAAGGTTTTGTTGGGGGGATTAGGATTGTGGGATACTAATATGCCAAATTCAATGGTGTTCCTGTAGGAATGACAACCATTATGCTGTAATAATTTGTCAATCGTCCGAATGTTGAGAGCACTAGATATACTCTACCTCAGGTCCTCAGCTGTAATGTGTTGGAATTAGTCGAATTGTCTTTATGATAAGTTCTTTTGGAGTTGTGAATTTAAACATCATGTGACCTGTGTATAGCTTTTGCTGTTATGATAATTTATGGAATCACTCTGCTTCGAAATGTATACATTTGGTGTAGTTTGGTGAATGTTTTCCATCTGCCCTGAAGTTAGTTGCCTAATGCTTACACGCTTTTAGCGTTCATGTACTATTTTTGCATGCTTGATGTGAGGCTGAGTGAAAGGGTACCTTGAATTCGTTTATCAAGGGAGCATAAGATAAGATTTTGATGTTATCATTTTTTTGATTTATGAGTTTGGAAATTGAATTATCCTAAGGAAAAGTTTTATACGTCATAGAATAATCAAGTGATGAGGGTGAAGAAAACAAGTGTTGAGATGTGAGGATGTGTCACATTGGCTGTGTGTGAGAGTAAAAGAAGCCATCCATGGCATATGATATAGATGACTGTTTAAGACCCTAGATACACATAGAAGAACATGTGGGGAATGGAGCCACGGGGTTGGGCTGTTGGGGTCTAGGGAAGGAGTGTTCACATTCTTTCACAGTGAGAGCTCTTCAGTTTAGCTTTACGTAGAATAGATGATGGGGCAGATACTTAGAGAATATTGTAATGTCACAATTCCCATGTTTGAATGAAGAACACAAACTCTTAGCCCATTTTCCTACCCAGCCTTTCTGTTGTACTGCTGCATTTGCGAATTAATATTGCTTTAAGTTAGAACCCAAGGCTGTTTTTCTCACCGATCAAATGTTATATTATTTGTTTCTTTTCATTTGGAGACGACTGATTACATCAGTAAGGATGATATGGATGTTATACCAAATTGATTGATTTTAAGGAATATGTCAGGAGAAATGAGTTGGGGCCTACATTTAATCTTTCTGATCTTTATATTGATTAGTGAAATTGACATTTTCTTCCATGTGTGTTCTCTATTCAGGCACAAGAAAAAAAAAAAGAGGCCTCAAGAAAGATCCCTGAACAAATTATGCTGTCTGAAATTCGAAAAATGGTGGAAGAAATGCAAAATGTAAATAAGAGGTTGGAAGAGATGGTGAGTTTGTTTACTGGTTAATTATGCAAGTAACTCTTATGATTGGACTGCAAGGGATCTTTTACTTGTTGCACGTAATTATGTTGATGTCTTGTTGACAGTAGAAAGTTATGTTTTGACTCTCTCTTTAAGTACTGAAATTTGCATCTTGCAAGTTGTACAGTGTTGAGACGAAAATTCTACAGGGTACCTTTGTCTGAATTCTAAATTTCTTTGAAATTGACGCTCACATTTATCTTCTTGAGATTTTCAGAAAAATTGTCTCATTTATACAAAGTACTCTATATGTGCTTATGCTTAAGCATTTACCCAATTTGAAGAAAGGCTATCTTATTAAAATCATTGTGAATCCCTAACTATAGTGGGGTTTGCACAATGTGACTATTAATCTTGGTTCAGTTATTTATAAATTTATATAACATTTATGTTGCTGGCATGACATCATAAATTTGCAGGTTATGCTTAATTTGACTACAAGGGAATCATATCTGTATACCTTGTACTATTGTTGTTAATTTTGCACTTTGCATTCGGGTTTGACCTTTAGTGAATTCAGGGCTTTTGACAACTTCATTAGTTTTTATGTGCAGAAAGGTGATATTAACGAGTATTTCAAGCCAGTTGACAAGGAAGTGGGAGTTCTTATGGATATGCAGATGGAGAAAGACAAAGAAAAGATGGAAATGATGGGTTCCATGTATAAACAAGCTCTGATTGAGAAAGCTGAAACACAGGCAGCTGGAGATGTAAACAGTGCTAACCAAGCGAATATGGAAACAATGAGTGCCATGTTCAAACAGGCTCTGCTTGAGAAAGCTGAAGCAGAGGTGGCCGCTGAAATGAAGAAGTCACAAAAAGAACAAAATCTTCCTCTCTCTAAACAAGGTTAGACTAGATAATTATAAGAATTTTAGACAAAACATTCTATGCGATGAATAATTATGAAATGCTATGCTTGTCATCTGTATTACTAGGGACAGGTATAAATGTACTTTCGTATCTTTCAAATTATGTAATAGCCTGTTAATTTTCAACCTTATATCTCAATAAAGTCGATTAGAGTGACTGATATTCATCCCTTATAATTTGGTTTCTCCATTGTAGACATTGCTTTGTGGACTGATTGGACTCCCTCCATCAAACGGCGTCCTTCCACAATCGCCAATGCATACCAAGAGCCTTGCTACTCTCAAGAAGCATGTAAGTGTGTTCCTGTGGAAATGAATTTGTTAATTAGTTAATTCGTTGACCAGTTAATTCGCTGACCTTAAATAATATCCACTGTTTACAGTTGATTGGGAAGAAGATGGTAGAGTCTGCAAAACAAAATATAAAGAATAATGCTAGCAGTACTGAAATATATGGCCAGATGCAAGATATTTTCATTGAAATGGATCAAAGTGCTGATGTAAGTTTTCAAGATAGATACTAGAGATAATTTATCTTTAAAATATTGGATAATGTTGGATGATAATTTTTTTATTTATTTTTCAGCCTCATCAAGTTGCCAAAGAGCTTAGTGAGCTGAAACAGGCAGTCATGAAGGGAGACAAAAAAGAAGGCAAGGACAACAGTACAGCCAGTACTTTTAGACTTGATCAAATCGATGCTTATTTGCCAGTTAGAGTCAACGAGCAGAGAGTTAGTAACCTCTTACAGTCGGTCCTTGTAGCAGGATCTGTATTTGCTATGCCCGTGATCAAGTTGATACCTACCTCGGTTCTTTGATATTCAAAACCTGAAATACATTCAAGTGGTCTAATTCAATTGATGGTTTTATATTGTATTTACAGTATAAATATGTTTATTAGGCTTTTAGATTTTGTTTTTTGGGTGTTTGAATTCTGTGCTTGGTAAGGGAATAATATAGTGATAGGACTGCACATATTTAATTAATCATATTTTTAGTATTTCAGCTCTATAAGAGCATTACCCCCTTAGTCTCTAGCTGAAAAAGTATTTTTATAATTATCTTAGTTTAATTTGTCCCAATTAAAGTAAGCTTTATTAATTGACATCTTGTTGGGTTTAGCTTAATGGTTGTGCATAAGCTGTCGGAATCAAGAAGGGAGTTATGGACAAATTAGTTAATTAGTTGAGTGTAATATGCATTAGTAGTTGTTTTAGGCATTGTCATGATAGCTATGGCCAATTAAAAGGGTCTTGCCACACTAATTGACTACTTAGTAAATTTTTTGAAAAAATGGAAATCTAAACATAAAACAGACGATTTCTATGGTGCTCTCTCTTCTATGCATATCTAATCCAATTAGAGCTAATGTCATGGAAACCTTGACCTGTCCTCTTATTTTTCTTATTACTTGGCTTAGTGTTTCCTTTGGGAGGCTTGTCAAGATTTGACTTTAATTATATTGATGGTAGCTGCTGTGGAATCTTCGACACTCGGTATTACATCAGAGGTGAGCCTGAGGCCTTTACATTTTGTCAGTTTATTGTTAATCAATTAGAGTTTAGGAAAAGGAGTATTAATCTATATGGTATTATATTTTTCCACACCTTGACTACAAATGCTTTAAGGTAATATTGGGGTTATGAACCCCAAAAGCTATATTTTTTAAATTAGCGTGCCTATTTTTTTTAAAATTTATTTTCCATTTAGGCTTCCTGCAGTGTTTCTTTTAAGTGATCAGGCTAAACTTTGTAATCGACAATTTTTTTAAAATTTTTTTTTTGACAATTTTAAAATTTTTTTTTTTACATGATATCAAAGAAGCCCTAAATCGGCTTCGTGGTGAGATTGTTGACGCTTAGCGTCTTTTGCCTGCTATGGACCTTTTTATGAAGCACGAGTACCTTCCTGAAGATCTTCAGGTTCTCTTTATCTTGCTTGTTTAATAATCTGGTTTGTATTAATTTTCTTCTTTTTTTTTTCTCTCATTTCCTGATAATTTATCTGGGTTTTCTTAATTTTTCCATCAATTTTCGAGGTTTTCTTAATTTTCTTAATTTACCAAGGTTTCCTTAATTTTCCATCAAATTTCTGTTGGTGTTGGTATGATAGGTATGAATGTTTTGGGTTTTGTCAATTTCTCATTACTATATTTGTGGTTTAATTCATCGTCTTCCCTTTAAATTGGTTGATTTTTGTGTTTTCTTTTTGCTTGAAATGCAGTTTTTTTCCCCTTAAAATATGGTGGATAATGCATGTACTGAGCACCCATTATTTGGTGGGGCAATATCAATGACCTTTCCTGATAGATTCCAGGTTTTACATGCCAAATTTCCCAATTTCTTGCTTTTTATTTGTGGGAAATTAACATTATTTTGGATTTTTGTTTTATGTGCAATTTTGAATTATATTTATAGGATCTGAGCAATGTACGGGAAGTGCAGCTTAATTTTAATATTCTTTACTGAGACTTTGTGATTTACATTTGCAGGCAGAGCAAATGGATGTTCTCATATCCGACTTGGCTAGAGTACATAGTGGAGAAGTCACACTTGTTCAAGAGTGTGGTGATTTATTGTCTAGGACACATTTGTCACAGGTAATTTTACAGTACTGCTATTTCAATTACCAAATACTTAATCTGTCCTGAATCTCCTGATATATCTGTGGTTTGTTTACTCAGTTCTGTGAAAATATAACCTCTTTACAAATGTGGCCTATCGTTTTAAGGTCATAGGTTATTGTCTGTCCTATTTTTCGTTAGTTTATAGATTAACTAAGATAGATGGTGCTACAACTTAGACCTGACGATATGCTCCTGTTATTCACATAACTTTCAGATAGAAGAGTGCAGTTTAAGAGGACAACTTATTCAATTCCAGAAATGCAATCTAACAGGATCCAAAGAAAATCAAATTCTAACAGGATCGTGTTAGTTCACACACCATACTTAATTGTCAATTTGAACAGTTGATCGTCTGATGGTGATAAGCACGTAACTCAAGTTCAAGAGGTCAACAGTTCAGACTCACCCACCTTCTGTATGTAATCATTCATCCTCATTCTTTTGCTACGTCCAGCCAACAGAGAATTTTTTGGAAGGTCTGTTGATATAGAGAGAAATCGAGTAACTTGGTACACATAATTTGGCAAATTTTAAGGTTGTTTTAGCTGTATTAGATTGATTTGTGGACAACATAAAGCTAAATTCAGCATAGAGATAAAACTAATAGTTGCTCATTTTTTGTCTAAGCACCTGAAATCATATTTCTTCTCAGAGTTTATATGTTTTGTAGCTTTTTTTATGTTTTGAAGCTATACAATTAGTTGCTCATTTTTTGTCTAAGCATAAATTCTATAGATCATTGTTGCTGTCCTGGTTATATAAAAGGCTGAAGTAGTTGGCTTGCCACACTCCTCATTTAACAATCATAACTTTCAGCTCTAGGGAATTAGTGCATGGATTGTTCATATATGACCAGAACTTTAATTAGGTTCTTCATGCAGTGAACCTAAAGCATAATTGTTAGACCACTATTATAGGTGCTCTCTGTGTGGATCATTCTTTTTTCCTAAATAGTATCTCCTTTAGTGCTATTCCTTAGCTCAGCACCTTTAACTCAACATATCTCCTTTAGTGCTATTCCTAAAATAGGTGTAAGACGAAAATATCGGCAACAACTCCGCCGTTAAACCAGACCTGAATCCAGGTATATTTTCTTCTTTTTTCGAACTTTTTAAATGTGGGTTTGGAGTTTGATTTGGTGAATTCTGGTTACAATCAGTTCGATCTGAGGCAAGGGAGGGAGAGAGAGAGAGATGGGGGACAGGGAGAGAGGGAGGGAGGGAGAAAACAAGATAGGGAGGGAGGGAGGGAGGAAGGCAGGGAGAGAACGAGCGAGAGGGAGGGAGGAAGGGATTGAGAGTTCAAACCCTTTTTAATCAGAAAATGTATGTTCAGTTTCAGTAAACCCCACTCCTCATTGTTAATGAGATCAATAACCATCACAGGCATATAATCAGTTTGTTGAACGGATGATTTGATGTGATACCCTGGTAGCATTGAATACCACGGGTCTTTTGCTCACATCAATGTAATGACCCTTACCCACTTAATTATGGCTTTGTTAATTGTGTCAGAGCACTAAAATTAATAATTGTGGTTTAATTTTTTAACTGCCATTTTTTTAGTGAAGAACTGAAGGTTACCATCTTTTTTTTTTTCCCCTTTTTGTTACAATATATAACTAAGATATGTCAAGAAAAATTAAGGTGAAAAGATCGAATCTTTAATCTTTCCTTTATGATTTGGTGCAAACAATATTTTATTACTTTCACACCTGTCAATGTTTGGAAATATGCTAATTCTATTTATTCACAACAATTGACCATGCAGCACAGCCAGCTCTAGACCGGGGTATCAGAAAACGAATTGCAGTAGGGGCAGTTATGGGACTATTGTACCTTTATGAGTAATGTGATTCTGAGATGATACACAGGGATGTTAAGGCAGCTAAAATCCTGCTACACGATTGTTGTGAGGCCATTGTTAGATATTTTGGTTTGGCAAAGCTATTGGATCACCAGGTTTCACACGTCACTACAGCTGTTCAGGGCACCATGGGTCATATAGCTCCAGAATACCTCTCTATTGGAAATTTTTCAGGAAAAAAAAATGTCTTTAGATTCGGAATTCTGGTCCTAGAGTTTATAGCTGGTTAGAGGGCACTATATTTTGGAAAAGCAGCAAACCAGAAAAGAGTTATGTTAGAATGAAAGAAAATTTAACACGAAAAATAGTATAGTATGTTTTTTCAAAATTGATTTTCCTCTAAATTTTGGTTGTATTTGTAGGTGAAGCAGATTCACCAAGAAAAGAAGCTAGAGATTATGGCAGACAAGGACTTGATGAATGAGTATGACATGATTGAGCTTGACGAAATAGTCCAAGTAGCTCTTCTATGTACTCAATTCCTCCATAATCAGAGACCAAAGATGTCAAAAGTGGTAAGGATACTTGTGGGAGACGGTCTTGCAGAGAAATGGGAAGATTCTTAAAGAGTTGATTCCACAAGGAGCAGAGGCAATGAGTTCTCATCAGAACAATACTCTGACCTAGATGATAGTCCTTTTCCAATCAGAGAACTACTATATACAGAGTATTTCACGTAGTGTTAGATATCGGGTTAGTTTAACATAATCATGGAATCAATCAATCTGGTTTTCTTGAGCATCATTGTAATGCATATTAGAATAAATAGAATAAGAAGAAATTAGTTGCATATAATTGATAATTGTAGGATGTGGATTAGAAACCTTTTTTGATACTTTTTAGTGCGTGTTTGGAGTTAATCTTACGAATTCATAGATCATACCTTTCAATGAACTTGAATTTCATACTTGTTCTTGCTGAAGGCATATGCTAACTCTATTACTTTTGTGATTTTAGGCTCTGCCAGAAGTGACATCGGGTCAGACATTGGTCTGATGTCTCTTCCTAACAAAGAATCATTCAGATATGGAACAAGAAAGTGTACTAGAGGTGGCTAAACCAAAGAACTGTACTGCATATTTGTGAAAGAAAGGTGATGGAAATTTTTGAGGTATGAATTTAGAGGAAATGTGAAGATATTTAATTTTGGTTTGTGAGATGAATTATACTCAGATGTTTTTTTTTTTTTTTTTTTTTTGACAAGAACTCGGATGTTAAACTATAATTTATGGATTTTACATGATCTAAATAGAAAAAAGATAGTTTCTAAGCATTTTACACCTTGGGAATTGTAAACACATTTTACTTTATTAATGGAGAACAAAGTGCTTTTAATTGCTTTACTTAATAAATAAGTTTCTGTCCCATTGCTTGACATGAGCCACAATGATTGAGAGTAGTACTAGGATGGTTGACTTTCTAGGAAGTCTTCAGGTTGGTTCATGTAGTTGACCTTACTTATGGGATTAAGGCGTTAAAGTATAAGAAGAAGAATGGAGAGCAAATTGCTTAATTGTGTTGATTAGTTATTGTTTCTCGAACAGTGACCACTCCTGCAGCTTGCTATATATGTAGTTTAAAGACTGGTACGGTCTTATGAGTCAAAAACTTAAATTATAAGTGATGGGGAAGAAATTATTAAAGACAAAGGAACTGTTCCTCGAGCATAAAAGAAAGGTTAGAAATCTATGTAAAAGAAAAGGTATGAAATTAATTAGCCAAGAATACTATTCCTTCGTTTCAATTTTCTTCTTGTTTTGATATGTTTACAAAAGTACAATATCACTGTGTCTGACAAAGGTTATATATGCAGAAAAAATGGGTAGATAACAAGGATGGAAGCTGTGGTTTCATGTTATACGCACGATTGGGTAGATAACAAGGATGGAAGCTGTGGTTTCATGTTATACGCACGATTCCTGTTTATAACTTGGGGACAATCTTGTTATTGGTCTTGGAATAGCTTCAAAGATACTGAGTAAGTTATCTTTGATCTCTCTTGCATACTTTTGTGTTTAAGGCTCAAATTATAACTGTATTATTTAGAGAAGCTATACTATGTTAAATTACTTAGACTCGGGCTACTTTGTGAAAAAATTTCATGATTTTTAACCAAAAGTGAAGTGTCCAAGTGTCAAAACCATGTATAAGGCTCTGACACTGGATAATGTATAGGCTAGCATTATGAGATTTAAGACTATTTACATTTGTGATTTTGTTGGCTAATCGACAGTGATGATAATATTGAAGTCGCGAAGCTGAACGCTGTGTGCTGGCTAGATGTGTGAGGTAAATTGGCTATGTCGGAGCTCTCACCAGGAGTAACTTATGAGGTTGTATACGCTGTTAAGCTGACAAAATCAGCATCTGGGTGGGAGCTTCTACTTATGCTGAGATTAATTGCACCAGGTAATGAAGTTAAGTTAAGGCAAGTCAGCTTGTTGATGAAACCAAAAGGAGAATGGTTTGAGCTGAATTTGGGCAGTTTTCAAGCAAAAGCTGATGAAACTGAAGAGGTGTGTTTTGATATCTTTGAACGTGGCGCGGTCACTGGAAGACCGGGCTCATCATCAAAGCTGCCATCATTCGATCCAAACGCTAGCTTGTTTGCTTTTGTGTGTGTGTTGTTTGGTTGTTTAGCTCCGCTACTCTCTTTATGGTGTATATTATGTTTCTATAAGGAAATTCTCATCTACATCATGTCTGGCCAATTCCAGTTTAATGTTGTTTTCAATATCAAAAGTTATAAAAGCTTTAAGTGTTAAAAGCCAAATTTTTATAAATTCTACGGCCTACCATTGAATGCCTAACTACATCTAAATCCGTTTTTAACACATAACTATATTAGATTTATACAGTACATATATTTAATGGTACCATTAACTTCACTCATTCCGTGTTTATTGGGCTATCGCGCGCGATGGCTCAACTGGTGGTTTACAAAAATAGATGAGTATACACTTAAAAGATGTGGACACAGTTAGCTCGTAGTGAACGGTGCTCGGCCATGGGCAGCTCTGGGCATCCAACGATGCATGCTCAACATATCGACTTTTAAAGTCGAAAGTTAATTAAAAAAAGTTGCTAAACTGTTATGTAATAATTGAGAGAGAAACATAAGCGCTTGATTTGGAAGCTAATTGTGAGTTTAAGTATACAGTGCTTTTTGATCGTGCTCAATTAACAATTTTTTTTTACTGGAAATTAACAAATATCTTAAATAAGGGGAATGAATGATTCCTTGAGCATAATTTTGTTGGAGTGGTTGCTCAATCAACATCTACCATGTTCGATCGATGGTCCTACTACACTTACAATTTAAAGTTCCTTAACTCCTTAGATTTGGAAGAAAAAAAAGTTGATGATGTCAAAATTACAAATGCAGATTTTTAGAAGTTGTACATAACTTTAATCTAAAATTTAAAGGAAATTTTGTTAAGAATAAGCTAACCTTTAGGTGATTAGCTAAAAAAAGCCAACTTTTCAATTAATTCAAAATAAGTTAGATCTTTTAAAGGTATTTTGTTTTAAGGGATTTCTAAATGGTGCCCTAATTTTATCTGGTAACGTCCGCATTTAAATATGAATAGACAAACATATGCTCGCGTGTATTACATGTTTTTCTTCTTTGGCCTCTAATTCAATCTAACATTCTCTCCTCCCAACAAACCACCACCGGCCGAGAGCAACGTCATCGGACACATTATCGGAATAATTTTTTTTTCTTTTTTTTTTGGGATGGGGAAAACGCCTAATTTTTCAAAACTCTAGGGGAGAAACGCCTAGAATTTTCAAAGTCCCCGGGAATTAAAATTTTCGAATCTCCTGGGGACTTTTGAAAATTCTAGGCATTTCCACCCGTAGAATTTTCCAGTTTTTTTGCGTTTTTTTTTATCATAACTTTTGATCTACGCGTCAAAAAAAAAAACTTTTGATCCAAAAATCGGATTAAGACAAATAATATATCGTTGGAAAGCTCTACAAGTCTACTTTTTAACCCAATTGAAAGCAGATCAATGTCATTTTGTGGGTTTTAAACATCAATGCATAATTTATCACGGAGTAATTACTAGTTATAACCTTTATAGGATTGTTACAAATTACAATCAACTGTTTTATTTTATGAAATGTTAGAAAAGAAAAAGTCTAAGGCTTCAAAAAGAGCCACATATGAACAAGTGGAGCTATGAGGCTAGCTGGAAATTCTAACTTCCAATAAATCAGAAATACCAGAAAATAAAAGCACCTGTACTACCACAATTAAGTTACATTGATGAAGAAAAGAACAACATTTCAGGGAATATATACTCCAAAAAACTCTCCCAAATAACTATTCCCACATAAAATAACAAATTCTATATCCAAATAATCATATCACCCCACAATTTACAGATAAAGGACAGACAATAATATCTGACAGAAAGCAATGGTATAAAATTGAATGTCTTTAAAATCTATGCCGTGCCTTCAATCCTTGCATGAGTAAGTGCAACACAAGCATCCACAAAATCAGCATCAATAAAATCAGTTGAGAAAAACTGCAACCGATCAGCTATATTTCTTTCAAAGCATTGCTTTATGAACAGCCTTGCATACCCATGAATCCTATCAGTTACAGGTTTCACACACAAAATCGGGTTATCGGCCTGAGGTGTTACAGTATTCTCCCTCCTGTAGAAATACTTCCTAGATGACACTGGATGTTGATCAGCCAAATGCTTTAAATTGCTCTCGAATTTCGTGGATGGTAAGTCTGTATCAATCCAATTATCCTTCAGATATCCTGAACTCCAAAGCGGATCGCCTTTCTTTGGAGCAGGGGATTTCCTTGGTTTCCACACACAGATGACTCGTTTAGGCAGCACTTCAGAAACAGTCTTACCAAAGTTTATCTAATCCTGGTGGATTAGATAATCTCCAAGTTTCTCCACGAGAAACTTGTCGAATTCAGGGGGATCATCATGTCCGAATTCTGTCCTGATCTCAAGGATGATAATCTCAGATTGAGTCTCTGATAAGAACTTGTTGACCTCATCTAAGAAAACATCAACACTGTATGTCTTGAGGATGCCATGACAAACTCTACGATCTTCCTGAACTCGGATGTCAAGGAGACGAGTGCCTTTCACGAGCTGCTCGTAGATAGACAAGGATTGGAATTGAGCAAAGGGGCGAGAGATGAAGGGTATACCTATCTTGTTGGTGGCAGAGTCATGATTACCAGGCCATACGATCTTGTTGATCGTAAGCTTTTCGAGATCGAGGCCTGCCATCCAGTTTTTCCTATCAGAAGGAAGGTAGTCACATCCTGGATAATCACAACCACAACTTTCATTCAATTCAACTAATGTTTTCTTCTTTGTTGATAATGATTTCCGCTTCTCAATCTTCCTTGAGATATGACCACCCATTTGTTAATGATCAAAGAGTAGATCGGCGAACCTGTGAAGGATGATTTCTGACCTTCTTCCTCACCCTCTGTCTCTCCCCTTTTTATGAATCTTAGAAAGTTCTTGTCCCTCTTCTTCTGTCTGTGTTTGTCGTAATATATATATGTAAGTTTGTTAGTTCGGAATTAGTTTTTCCCAGTACTGCAAGGATTAAAAAAGGAGTCTGAAAGCTGAGTTAATTTGGGAATGAGTCTTGTTCATTATTTTGATCAACTGATTGGAACGTGTTATTTAATACTATTAAATGCTTGAAAAAGAGGACTTATAAGCTGTAATTATGTATTATTGGTGGAGTAATATGATCCAAGGATATTTCCTAGTGTTGATCCACCAGTCTTTTTGTTGTGTTAGTTGGGTTTCTTCTTTGTTGTTTGACGCTTTTATGGATTAGCCCTTCCTAAATAATCAGTAAACCAAATCAAATCAAAAGATCTTATTTATTACTCCGTAGTTTTTTCAAGAATTTTTGACATTTACTCATCAAATAATTCTGAACAGATTCAAAATATACATTAAATCAGTGTTAAGCTAACAATCCATATATAATCCATATTAGTTTTCGACCTTTTCGTTACAATATGACCAAACCACCTAAATTTCAATCTAACCATACTCCCTCTCCTTCCCAGGATAAAATTTGATCCTATAATCGGGGATTTGGAAGGCCCGTGCAGTGTTACTACCAACTGAGTTGAGGCCACAGATAAAGATTCATAAGAACCCTTGTCTAAATGTGACACTAGGATATTTGGATACGTGAATAGCATTATGTATTTATGTCTATCATACCACGAATACTAGTATGCTACGTAGTCATCAATCATAGTCTTGATTGTTGAACAACCCCTTGAATGAAATAAAGCTAGTAAGATGGCATCAATCACGGTATTATATATATATGTGGCTACGGTGTCTCCTACCGACTTAACTCTTGTCTAACTAATCTGAATCCAATCAATCTCTGTTTCTACTGTATTAATTTGTATTTCAGAATATCCATTATTCTTTGATGATACAGCAAAGTATCATGAGCTTATCTAATCACTTGGACATATTAAATGTGAATTACTAAAATTGAGTAATTATAGGCTTCTAGTTATTAATTTGATTTGATTCAAATATAGGCATAAGTTTCTTTATCATACTTTCATACCATTATTTATGACTATCTTTGTCTTTCCCTGCTCTAGTTGGTGCACCAACTGTGATTAGATCCAAAAGTTTTGACTAGCAGTTGGATGTGGTCGGACATTAGGACTTAAATCATGTTCAATTAAATATCACAGATGATATCAGTCAGCTCAAGAATTCAATGAAGAACAAATTTATCCATTAGAATTGTAACAAATCGGGTTAATCTGGATCATATGCAACCCTGATTAGTGATTACAGTGAAACACAAGTATTTAAGATATACGCAAGCTGTATTCGTCGTTGTCAAAAATAAATAAAAAATATAAAAACGCAAGCTGTATTCTAAAATACAAGTATAGTTCCACTATACCTTATCTTGCAACAGATGAAAATTATAGCTGAAGCCAAAATTGGTTCTATTATGGAACTATAAACTATCGTGCACTAAGAGGATGAACCTTGTTGTTAGTTTCAACCCAACTACTAGCTTGCTCTTTTTTGGCACATCTTTGATCCATGAGCTGCCTCGTCCATTCCACCCTCTCCCACTCCCCAGATGCAGCATGTATGCTTGAAAGAAATAAATATGGGGCATAAGAATGTGGGTCTTGTTTGATAAGGTGTTCTGCTGCTCGCTTTCCTAGCTCAACATTCTCCTGAATTTGACAGACACCAATCAGGGAATTCCATATCCTATCATCATCTTTACATGGCATCTTTTCCAATTGTTTCACCAGCTCATCAAAGCGTCCAGCTCTACCCAAAAGGTCAACTAGGCATGCATAATGCTCTGCGTCAGGAGAAATTTCATGATCATCAGTCATGGACTCGAAGATAGCAAGCCCCTGATCTACAAGACCCGAATGACTACATGCAGTGAGAATGACTACAATAGTTACTCTATTTGGTCTTACGCCATAAAGAATCATCTCATCAAACGCTTTGATTTCCTCCTCGCCATAACCATGTTGTGCCAGAGCACCTATCATGGGGTTCCATGACATAACATCTTCCTTAATACCCATCAGGCGAAAAACCTGCTGGCTAAGCTTTAGACTTCCACATTTAGAATACATATCAATGATAGAGCTGACAACCACGGTATTAGGTCTAAAACAAGTTCGTATCATATAAGCATGGATTTGCTTACCGTGCTTCAATGAAGCAAGGATAGCACAAGCATTAAGCGCGCTACTGAAAGTGAACTGATCAGGTCTAATGCGAGAGATCATCATTTTGTGAAACAACATCAGAGCAGCATGTCCAAAGTTATTCCGAGCATAGCCAGAAACCATAGCAGTCCACGAAACAGGATTCTTTGCAGGTATCGCATTAAACAATTTTCGGGCTGATTTCATATCACCCCACTTACAATACCCTGAAATCAATACAGTCCAAGCTGGAATATCCCTAACCTTCATCTCATCAAACAATCTCCCTGCATCACTCATCAATCCACATTTAGTATAAGCATCTACAATCGAGCTCGAAAGAACTAAATTAGGAAGAAACCCAACAACCAAAACTTGACAATGTGCTTGCCTGGTTAACACCACATCCTTCAACTTGATCCCAATGGTCAAAACACCAGCAAAACTAAACTCATTATACCCAATACACTCCCTTCTAAACTCCTTATAAAACCTCATAGCCTCACCATATTTCCCTTGTTGCGCATACCCAACCACCATCGTATTCCACGACACGACATCCCTTTCAGTCATCTTATTAAAAATCCTCCTAGCAGCATCTAACATACGTAACTTAGCATACCCAGAAAGGGCATTATTCCAACTGTAAACATTTCTCACAAGCATTTTATCAAACACCTTGCGTCCTTCAATGTGATCACCACATTTAAAGTACATGCGCATCAGATAATTCGATACTATAGTACTAGGACGTTTCATACCAGTAGCCATCATATGGACATGCACCCATCTTCCTTCTTTGCGCGACCTAGTTTTTACGCACTGTCCTAAAATCAATATTAAAGTTTCTGAGTCTAATCGTATGCCTTTTCTGGATAAAATGCTGAGTGAATTAACGGCTTCTTTGAGTTTCCCTTGGTAACAGAAATCAATCAATGGCTGAACAATACATGGAATATTTTTGGGTTTCTGTTGAAATTGAGAAAAATGGAGCATTGCAGATTCAACACCATTTCAAATTGGTGCTTCTTTCGAAATAATGGTGATTTCAGATAGATTAAAGATTCAACAATATACCGGAAAATTATCTCCGGCGAAGATGGTGGCGGCTGGCTAAAATTTCCGTCGCCGGCGAAGAGATTCCGAAATCTAGGTCAAAGTGATACTTTTGGAGGGACTTTTAATTTTGTGTCCATGTTCTAGAGCTTGGACTGTTTTGACTCAAAGGTATGGGCTAATGTTTCATTATTTTGGATTCATATCTTAAGGCCCAAAATATGAATTTTAGTAATATTTTACAAGTAAATAAGGCTGGCCCAACCCACATGTAGATGGTTTAATTTAGAAACCACAACCATTGGCCAATTGGGTTAGACTTTTTCATTGTTAATTTTTTTTTTAATAAACCTTTTCGTCGTTAATTTAAAAAAGGGTTTTACTAATGAACGGCTCCGAGTGTCAAATAAGAAATTAATTTATTTTTTCTCAAAAAAAAAAAAAAAAAAAAAAAACTACAGTGACATTTAACATAGGGATGCATGTCAAAATCAGGCGTTGATTTGTGTAACTAATGTTTATTTTGATTTAATATTTTTGGTTTTTGTTATTTTATTATCCAACACCCTCACAACCTTTTACCATAAAATTATAATGGTGTTGAAGTAGGGATCACTTGAACCGGAAGGAAAGCTTTAATCACTTGAGCTAATCCTCGCTCTCTAATACTCTGCGTATGTCTTTGTATGATAATTGGCTACCTTACAATATACCTAGACCTTAGGAATACTTGGTGAATGATAAGTCTATTTTATATATATTTTTATTCCCCGTCCCATGGTCATAATTGTGCTTATTTGAGTTCTACGAAGCTATTTTTACTACTAATATACGTTTTCTAGTGTTTTTGTAGAGTTGGTATTATTTTGTAGGAATTTGCATATTTATGTCAATTCCCGAGATTATTGAGCCACTATGAAAATATTAGAGATGATCGTACGTAATGAAGAGTATTTTAAGCCCAAAGCCGAGTTAGGAAAATTTAATTTGGTGATTAAGCGCTCAGTTTGGTGAAGGATTAATTTACAAGCTAAAGATCAATTGCATAAAAGACAAGATTAAAGATCCGAAGACAAAGAGTCCAATCGGACGAAGCACATCAGTGTAGGGGCGTGATGTTTAAGCGGTCCAGTTTCTTATGGGTTTGGCTTGATTGTTTAAGTCGGTCTACAATTCTACAAATGTTGGCAGAATGATGAGATAATAGGAGCAAAAATTATCTTCTTGTATTAGCTTTTAAGATAGGTTTTGTCAGCTTACGATTGTTTGGATAATACTTTTAGTTTGAGTGGGATTAGGAGGCTTTGACTTTTCTTATTTATAAGGAGGTAGTACGTAAGTTTGGAGGAGGTAGATTATGTAGTTTTTATTTTCTTTTAGTTTTAGTTTTTAGTTTTAATTTTTCTTTTCTTTTTTTCTCTCTCTAACTTTTCTCTCTCTCCCTTACTTAAATTCTTAGTATTATTTTCTCTCTTGTTTCTATCTCTACAACTCTTGGTTTAATCTCAGTTAGTTATTTATTTTCTTTCTTTCATCATGTCTCCTTCAATTGCTTTGTTTATTTTATATTCAATTATGTCTGAGTAGTTTAATTCTAGGGTTTATGGGGATCCATAATTAATATGAAGGGATAATTTGTTATTATTGATTATTGATATTGCATGATAATTTCTTATTGAATTGTTTTAATTCTTTGCAATTAGATTATGAATCGAGCAGATGTAATTTGATTGTGAATGTTTAGCAATATTGAATTGATGAATCGAGCAGATGTTAATTTAATATTAAAGGCTGTTTTTAATAGGAACTTAGATCTAGTAAATTGCGAGAGCCTGTTAGATCTATGTTGATTAATAAATTGCGAGAGCCTGTTAATCATGTTATTTGTGCAATGTTAATTATTAATTATTATGTTTTATCCCGGAATATTAATTATTGGTGAACCTGTGACCCTAGGCTTCCTTATTATTGTTTCTTTTCTCCCTAAACTTATTCTTCGTAGTATAGAATTCATACCTAAAATTATTGGTTACTTAGATAATTTAGATTATAATAATTAATTAGAATTAAAAAGACTTGTTTCCCTGTGGAGTTCGACCCTACTTCCCTATCTACTTTAGTTAGAGATTTAGGTAATTATTTTTTATTAGGGGATACGACTTTACCCTGTCAGTGAATAGCCTTATTAAATTTTTTTTTTAATGGATTTCTTT
Source organism: Chenopodium album (assembly GCF_948465745.1). NCBI lineage: Eukaryota > Viridiplantae > Streptophyta > Magnoliopsida > Caryophyllales > Amaranthaceae > Chenopodium > Chenopodium album. Next base: position 69,998,619 of record NC_137842.1, on the reverse strand, counting down.
ATTAATCTCAAATTATCATATCAATATACATTCATTCATTTTTTTTTTACGGTAATATATACATTCATTCTTGTAACCAATGTACTTCCTCTGTTTTTAGTTGCATCACTTTGCAAATTGTGGACTCTTAAACAATTTTAAGAGACAAGATAGATAGACTTTAAAGGAGAGAAATATATAAACTTAAAAGGATAACGATGCAACTACTTTAAAACTTCCGTTTTAAAAAGTGATGCAAAAAAAAAAAAAAAAAAAATAAAAAAAATGGAGGAAGTATATCTTCACCACACACCACTACACCAGTTCACCACCCCCACAAGATTTAGATAGAAGAATGGAATATACTTCTAATAAAGTATATAAATCTCATGCTTCCAAGTTAATCATGAAAAAAAGATGTTTACTAATAAAGGCTCATTAATCATTCATTCTTCAATTTCTAGGTCACATGGCATGTACAAAGCTTCCCAAGTGGGTTAGGGAGGTCCATAGGAGAAACCAATATCAAATTAATTAGTTGCCAAGCGCAAGAAACAAGCAAAAGCTAGCCAACGCAAGGAAATAATTTCTCTTCAAGACTTTGTTTGAATTATTTCTAGCTAGTGACCTCTAAATTGTGGTCCATGTAACTTTGTTTCTTACCCTACATAACTCACATATATTGATATTACTATCACAAATGTGCACGTGAGAGACCATATAAAACAGCTATGTTACCTCATTATGATGTATATCAAGAAAATATAATCTTTTCTTATGTCTCCAAAAGCATCTATTTTCACTTATATCAACATTAAGTCATCAACAAGCATCAATCAATCAATCAATCAATCAAAGCCTTAATCCCAAAAGTGGGGTCGGCTAACATGAACCAAATTTGATTATTCCGTGTAGTCATCAACATAAATCTTTCTCCTCCATCCCTTACGATCCAAAACTTCATCCTCACGTAAATCCATGCACTTCATATCCTTCCTCACTCCTTCCAACCAAGTCATCTTTGGTCTCCCTCTTCCTCGTTTAATCCCTCCATGGTCCCACTCTTCCACTCTTCGCACCGGTGCACCCTCGGGTCTCCGTCTTACATGTCCAAACCAACGCAGACGATTTTCCCTTAATTTATCTACAATGCCCGCCACACCTACTTTCTTGCGAATAACCTCATTTCTGATTCTATCTCTTAAAGTGTTTCCACACATCCACCTTAACATGCGCATTTCCGTAACCTCCATCTTTTTAATATGCTCTTTCTTAGAAGCCCAACATTCTGTACCATAGAGCAACACTGGTCTTATGGCAGTCCTGTAGAATTTTCCCTTCAACTTTAAGGGAATGCTGCGGTCGCATAACACTCCCGTGGCCGCTCTCCATTTAAGCCACCCTGACTTAATCCTGTGGGTCACGTCTTGATCAATGTCACCATTCTTCTGGATGATCGACCCTAGGTACTTAAAACATTCACTCATGGTCAAATCCTTTCCATCCAAACTCACCACTTCATTGCTTGTCCCCCTCTGAGTGCCAAAACGACATACCAAATATTCAGTCTTACTCCGACTTAGCTTAAACCCTCTAGATTCCAACCTTTGCCTCCATTGCTCCAACTTGACATTAACCCCATCCTTAGTCTCATCCACCAAAACGATATCATCTGCGAACAGCATACACCATGGAACCTCATCTTGAATTGGTCTAGTTAATTCATCTAGAACCGTTGCAAAAAGAAAAGGGCTTAATGCAGACCCTTGATGCAATCCGATTGTAATAGGGAAATCTTTTGTCAACCCTCCGCATGTCCTCACATTTGTTGACACATCCCGATACATATCCTTAACTAGGTCTACATACCTTCGTGGGATACCTTTCTTCAACATTGCCCACCAAAGTATCTCTCTTGGCACCTTGTCATATGCCTTCTCTAAATCAATAAAGACCATATGAAGATCTTTCTTCTTTACCCTATAAAACTCCATCATTTGTCTTATCAAATGGATTGCCTCCATAGTAGATCTCCCAGGCATAAAACCAAATTGGTTATCTGAAATGCTTAATTAGCCGACTTGTTTTGTTAGAAAGATAAGATAGAATTGAATGTTTACAAGTACAACTTTACTAATTTTGATGAAGTATTAAGTCAATATAGAATTACAACAATCACAACTAGTGCATTACCACCCCATACAAATAATATGATAATAATGATAAAAAATCATTGTATGAGACGATAAATATAAAGGAAAATCTATAGTAGCTATCTAGTTGATTGGGTTTCTGATTTCTCCTTATTACCTTGATGTAAAAATTGAATGATGAGTCTAAACGTAAATCGAGATTTTAAGTCTTACTTTTTTTGCTATCAATTTCATATAGTGGGTTTCAAATTTTAGGCAATGTGTTGCAAATCATGAATCCATCACAAAATAACACATGGTGACCTCTAATTCTAATCATCTTACCTAATAATTGTTTCACTTACAAACAATCAACATGTGTTTAATTGGTGTAGGGAATAATTTCAAGCCTTTAAAATTCCACTAGCTTGAACCCCACTGTGATCATACACTAAAGTACGGTGGCGTCCAAAAGGGAAGAAGATAGAGCAAAAGAGTCGCCAACAAGTTTTTAAGGAACTTGTAAACCGTTCACGAGGTGAAGGTTACGCCCACTAACGATCCAAGAGATCGTCAACTCCATAAGGTCATGAACCAAAATAGGATTCGGGGATGATGGTACAAATCCAACCTAAAAGAGATTGAACCTGCCCTAATAATAGGCCTCTACTTTATTCTGCTCGTATTCATGTGCGCTTTCTGACTAACATACAATCAATAGGATTAACCCTAAACCTGTTTAATCTATGTTGGTTGAACTTAATGCACAAATAAATCTATTATTGGCGATCACTTGAATTATAATCACAATTAACCTAACAAGATTATTAATTATCTTATTAAGCGTGATTGCAAATACGAATTCCCTTTAACATACAATAAAGGTGATCAAGCAATAACAATATATAATATATATCAAGCAACATAATAAATAATAAACATCATTAATAATAATAATCATATCATAATCATCATCATGATCATAATCATGTTAAAGCATAGCAAGATCCTAGGCATGATACTAACAAGATTAATAACAAACCCTAGCATGTCACTAAGCAATAAAAATCAAATCTTTAGCCCTAACATGATACTAACATGAATTAATATTAGGAAGAGAATAAAAGGCATCATAACAATCATATTTAATATTAAAATTAACCTAGACATGATACTAGGAACATCATAACAACAATATAAACATGATTTCTACATCATAAATAAATTAATCAATTAAAGTACTTACTTGGATGCCTCGTACCTCTTTTTGAATAACAAAATACACACATTAGTAACTTCAAGGAAAAATAATAATCAAAGCAATTAAATTAAATAATTGAAAGAGAGATTTGGGACCAAACCCTCAGAAATTAAAACCTTTCACGTCTAGGGCGAAGGCAACTTCGAATATGGCTAGGTGTTTCTAGATCTAATGAATGCGGAATTTTGTATGAAAACCAAAGTTTAGAAAAGAAAGAATGAATGAAGAGATGAATGAATTCAAAGAATTTGATGAATGATTGAGAGTTGATGAAAACTTAAGAATAGAGAGAAGTGGTGAATGATAGATGTAGATGATGAAGATATTTGATGAAGACTTAAGAATAAGGAGAATTCGTGAATCAAAACGGAGTTTTTGATACGATATTTATAGAGAAAATCATCCAAAAAAGATAATTTATCAAAACAGAGTATGAAGACCACAAATCCACCTTGGCGCCAGACCTGGCTCATTGGCGCCAGGAACTGTGGCTAGCGCCAGGCGCCAATTCTGGCGTCTGGCGCTAATCTTGATTCCAGGCGCCAAGGCCTGGGGTTGGACGCCAAACCGGATTTTAACGCGTTTTCGAAAATCTGATAATTTTACCGTACTAGAAGATAAAATAATATAATTTCGGTCGAAAATGCTATTTGATCTAATTAAAACTCTGAAGAATCCTAATTGAATTAAAAATAATAAAACCTTCTAGAATGTTCTAGAAGACCAAAACCATTCCTAATTACATTAGGAATGATAAATCATATTAGGCCCTCCCCTAGATCATTGGGCCGTACTTAAAACTCAAACCGGGCCCTGTTTAGTAAATTGGCCATAAATTCCTCAATATTCATCGGAATTGGGCTTATAATATATCGTTGGAAAGGTCTTTGCAAGCCCCATCCAACTACACCACTATTGGACCCATATTATGGACCAACCAAACTGTATTGGCTATTTTCTTAAAAATAAAGTTTTCAAAAACAGGGAGAAGAGAAAAGAAAAGAAATAAAACTTTCCGCAACACTAGACCTTTCCACACTTTCGTTTCATTCGATTATGATTCAACGTGAAAGGTACTCATCACTGGGTTTGGTTTTTGGGGAGACACAAATGGGTGTCTACAATTGGGTCAAAGTATTTTTTTTTTTTTTTTTTCCTTTTCAATCCTTCTACAATTATATATATATATATATATATATATATATATATATATATATATATATATATATATATATATATATATATATATATATATATATATATATATAAACCAAGGCTATAATAAGAACTAGGAACTAATCTAGGCCCTTAAATCATATTAATTGGATGGCTCACATGCTTCCCGTGTCATTAATGGCATTTTCGTAATATTTCAACTTTGCAAAGTATTTTCCAGTTTTATTTCTAAAAAGTAAATAAAAAGTTAATAAATGAAATCAGTCATAATGTAAATGAAATTGCCTTAAAAGTTAAAGAAACTGGAAAAAAGTTACAAAAACCGCAAGATTACAAAAATGTCATTAATGAATGCGGGTGAAACGTGAGCCATCAGATTGAGTGTGATCAATGACTGAGATTGGTTCTTAGTTCCTATTATTCACCTTAGTTCTCACATGATATATATATATATATATATATATATAAAAGAAATTCATGATCAATTAATTTAAGCTTACATAGGTCTATCATATGTTAACTAGTTAACTACTACTCTTAATAATATGATACAACTTTTTTAAATAGAATGTATGACAAAAGCATGTGTCATTCACTATAATTAGATGAAGGATAAAATGAGTAGGTAGGTAGGTAGGTCCGTAGGTTATAGAGAGAAAAATGTAGCATTTTTAATTAATACTACCTCCAGTTTTATTTAGTTGACACGTTTTGACTTTAATACTATTCACACACCTTCTTTTGACCGTGTTTTGTGCTTTATACGTGATGAAAGATATAGTCATGTGAGATCTTGTTAGTTTCGTCACGTTATATACTTTTAAAATATCAACTTTTCATAATTTTTGTTTTATCGCTAATTTAAGATATTAATGATTAAATAAGTGCATTGACAAACGTGACTAAAGAAATGTGTCAACTAAAAAGAAACGAAGGAAGTAGTACATTAAAAACAAAACAAAGAACCTACCATCCTAACCTAAATTTTTATTTACTTCCTCCGTTAACTATTATTTGTAACAAAGGGGGTGTTTGCGGACTCCTAGGCAAAAGTTGTTTGTGAGTGTAAAATGGAGAGAGAAAAAGTTGGGTGCATGTGATAAGGAGAGAGATAGAGAGAAATGATAACCTAAAAAAGAAAGAAAACATTTGTTGTACATAATAGTTAGCATCCATTTATATATACTATACTAGTTTTGTGCCCCGGCGATGCCCGGGTAGTTTATGGACTTTTAAGATAAAATTATACTATTATAATTCAATTTGATTGAAAATAAAATTCTAAATTAACTTTTTTTTGCTACAAAGTCAATCTATATTTATCCAACGTGGTACGATACTTGGCGAAAAATTAAAGCGCTAAATGATGTTGTCTTGTGGCCTAATTATAAATTTATTATTTGGTATTTAATCGAAGAAATAACTGTAAACTAATAATCTTATTCTAAAATTCTATCCTATTTTTTTTATCTTTGAAATTTATCCAAGGTGGCGCGACACTTGACGATTTTTTATCATATAAAGTTTATTTAAATCTACCAAAGGTGGCGCGACACTTGGCGAATAGTTGAAATGACATGTGTCACTATTTCGTGACCTGGCTAAAAGTTTAGCTTTATGTATTAGTTGCTAGTTTTGTGCCTCGTGCGATGCCCGGGTGGTTTATGAAGTCTATTTCAATCTATCCAACGTGGCGAGACACTCAAATTTTATTTTATCAAAAATAAAACTCTAAACTAACAATTTTATCCTAAAATTCTATCAAAATTTGATTCAAAATAGAATTATAAACTAACTTTTTTATCTTATGAAGTCTATTTGAACCTATCCAACGTTAGAATGCCAAGTGTCGCTGTGGTACCTGGTTTTTAGTGGACAAAAATTAGTCTATAAAAGGTTCCACTTAAGTGTCTGATAAGACTTATAAACAACATTTAGAGTCGCCACCTTATTTTTATCCGAATAAGGACGGATTTTAGAACAGTCAATTTTAAGAAATTAAAACTTAATAAAAATCAACTGCTAACTCCATAATAGGAAATAAGGCACAGGGTTCGGGGTTTAGGTTAAGAGAATCGAACGTCTGGAACTCGTCTTCCCTTCCGTTCTATGGAACGGACTCTTACCATTGCGTTGTCAAAAATCAAGTTTTAAGACATATTAACCACATAAAAAAAATTAATTAATACAAGGTAGGTTTGAGCACCAACGTTGCACTACGTACCGATCATAGTGAGATTTTGAATTCACTCACGGATCAAAACCTTCGTAGTTCGGACAGATGCCATGTTTTAAATAACCAATTCCATTGGGTTTTTAATTTGGGTTGTTGACATAAATATCATTTTTGTAAGTGGGATTTTAGTGATCTTTGATGGATTCACTCATAAAAGTAAAATGAACCACCTTGGTTGAGGAAAATCACCCCGATTAGTGATCACCAAAATTGTCTTTTGAATAAGACAATTCAACAAATGCGTCCCAATTGACGACTTTTTAGTGGGTCAAGGTATTTTTTGGAGCAAAACTGTAAGGGTTCACTATATAATCTCACTTTGGGTTTAAATTCTCTCAAGGATAATTTTTGTAAAGTTTTAAGGGTTATGTGTTTAGGTGATATGTCCATTTTATATAGTGTTTTACCCCCGTCCCATGGTCGTTATTAGTAGTGTTTTTGGCTCTTTCGGGCCACTTTTATTACTAATTTTGTGTGTTATAGTGTTTTCGTAGTTTTAGTTGTATTTTACAGGAAATTGCACTCTTGGAGCATTTTCCCGGGCTTTATTGGATCGACTACGGAAGCTAGAAGGACACGACCACTTTTGAAGCCCAAGACCGGTGAGAGCCGGTGATTAAGGGCTCAGTAATCGGGATACCGAGGTATATGGACCGAGTGATCAAGACCCTAAGTGGATATCCGGATTGGGCCGAAGAAATAAGCCCAATCGAAGCTCCGAACCTCGAGGTGAAGCAAGGGCCTGATCGGGCAGATTAGCTCGATCGGGCAAGGCGCGCAAGATGTGTGCTGGTGCGTGGCCAAAGGCGCGCCCGATCGGGTGAGCTGCTAGCTCGATCGGGCGCGGCTGTGAGAAGAGCAGTGCGAGAAAAAAGGCGCGCCCGATCGGGCGGCCTCTAGCCCGATCGGACGCGTGTTTCTGGAAAGGCTCTTTTGTCGAGCAATTAGTTTCTAATTAGGAGTTGTTTTAGTTTTGTTTAAGTACGTTTTTAGGACGATTAATTTCACTGACCTTCTTTCTTAGACTTTCTCTCTCTACTTAGTTTTCTCTCTCTTAATCTCTCTCTAAACCTTTGTTCTTAATTCTTTCATTAATTCCAGATTTATTTTGGTAACGATTTCTTTTCCCTTAATCTTAGTTATTTATTTTATTCCTTTCATTATGATTTATTTTATTACCTTGATTAGTTTAGTTTTTAATATGTGTGAGTAGTTTAATTTCTAGGGTTTATGGGGATCTAATAATTAATATGAAGGGGTAAATTATTGTTGTTGATTATCAATGCTAGATTAATTTCCTATTGGTTGATTTAATGCTCTGTGACTAGATTAGGCCTATCTTTTATGCATGAGTTTGACAATATTGATTCAAGAATCGAGAGATGAGAATTAATGTTTAGGTCTAGTTTCAATAGGCAAGTTAATTTATAAATGGTTAAGTCAAGATTCGAGAGATGAGATTTAATACCGGTAAATTAATTGTGTGATTGTAATACGTAGCGAGAGTCCTTTACAATATGGTTAATTGATGATTGACTATTATTGATTATTGGTATTGCATGATAATTTCTTATTGGATTGTTTTAATGTTTTACAATTGCGGCTTGTAAAAGTATAGCAATATTAAATTGATGAATCGAGCAGATGTTAATTTGATATTAAAGGCTATTTTCAATAAGAACTTAGATCTAGTAAATTGCGAGAGCCTGTTAGATCTATGTTGATTAATAAATTGCGAGAGCCTGTTAATCATGTTATTTATGCAATGTCAATGATTGGTTACTATGTTTTACCCTGGAGTATTATTTATTGGTGAACCTATGCCCTAGATCCTTTCATATATTGTTTTCTTCCTATTCTCAACCTTAGTAGTTTAGTTTCTTACTTAATTATAAATATTGGTTACTTAAATAATTTAGATTATAATAATTAATTAGAATTAAAAAGACATGTTTCCCTGTGGAGATCGACCCTAGCTACTTCCCTATCTACTGTAGTTAGTGATTTAGGTAATTATTTTTTATTAGGGGATACGACTTTACCCTGTCATTAGGCTTAATGGAATTGGCCAAGTAAAACACGACACCTGTCAAGGCCTTACTTCCAAATAAAAGGGAACAATAAACTATTTAATCATACCTGATTGTCAATTAATCCATCGGGTAATTATAATGGGATGTAAGCTTACTTTCATGGAGATGGATAATTGTTACAACCTTATATGACTAAATAATTAATCTTAACCTCATGTTTGGAAATGAGGCCATAACCTCATATTAACTATTATTACCTAAAAAACAAACAATCAAAGTTATGATTCATTCTTGTTCACAAAAGGGTTTGAATTAAGAAGGTTCACAAAATTATAAAAGCAAATAATGCTTGTTAAAACTTTTATTTCTAAAGTCTTAAAAGAAAATTAAAGTCCTTAAGACATCATTTATTTCAAAAGGTATCTTAAAAATTAAGATTAAAGATTTTAAAAACAACAACATTTAGAATTAAAGACTCTTATTTCTGAAGTCATCTTTAAAATAAGATTAAAGTTTCTTAAAATAACACTTAGAATTAAGGCTTGTTAAAACTCTTATTTCTAAAATCGTTTTTAAAATAAGATTAAAAATATTTTCATTAAAACTTCATAAGTTAAGAAGTATATATATATATAATATAGTGTAATATAGGTTTCATACCATCATTAGGTTCTTAAGAAAAAATAATAAAAATTTTAAAAAAAGCAATTAAGAGAAAAACGTGCATATTTCATCTTTTTGATAGCTTGAACTAAAAAAATCATTAAAAATCATAGAAAAATCAAAAAAATTATTGTGAGATATGGTTGGAAAGCTCTTGAAAACTTCTATCACTTGAGCTAAAGAAATGGAACTGATTCTGGTCGTAAAGGTTCTTTAATAGGCCATATTTGGGACGTGGTAAGTAATTCCTTACTCTTGAACATCCTCTACATAAACTCTTAATTCATTAGGTCCTTAAGCTCACTTTAAGAAATAAATAATTCTAAAAAATATGCTTTAGGCAGACACATGAATGTATTGACCTTTCATATTTAAAATGCATTAGAAAGAGGTGCAATGCAAAATGCAATTACCCCTCTCTTTTGTAACCTATCACCTCACCAATAGGCTCGGCTTTCTAATGTGGAGTAATGAAAGATTTAGGGCTAATAAAGCACCTAATATCGTCATTACCCCTATTGGTAACACCACATGAAAACAAACACATTAGTTAGCATAATAATAATAATAATTAAGGAAATTAAGGAAGGAATAAAGATAATACCTTGAACTAGATGTAGCAATTTTTTGGATAACCCTTCTTACTTATCAAGAATGAAAAGATGATTACTCCTTAGTTAAAGTGTAATAAAGAGACTAAGTGATTTTTTTTTTTTTGGAATTTTGAGATATTAAAAGAAATTAATGCAAAATAAAGCTAAAGAACTTTTTATTTTTATTTTTTAATTATAGAAAATAATCTTTAAAAATAAAACTAAATCTTAAGAAAGAAATTTTTTTAAATTTTTTTTATATAGACTAGGATACTTGAGCAATTAAACTAATATTTTTAACAAAGATAATAATAACAATAATACTTAAACTTGAGATATTTTTGTGTTTTTTTTTTATAGGAATTAAAGATAATAACACTATAAAAATAAAAATAACAACTTAATTATAAGATTTTTTTTTAATAAGCTAATAACTTAAAAATTAAAGCTAAATTAGAGAGATTTTAACTAAAACAAAGATTAGAGGAGAATTTTTAGATAGAGAAGTTGTAAGAATTTTTTGATGTGTTTAAAACTTGAGAATTAGGGGGGTATTTATAGGAAAATAAAGGGGTTAATTTGTAAATAAAAGAAAGTAAATAAGTTAAAATTCAAGGATTACTTTGGTAAATATCAAGATTTTGGTAATAATGAGAATCTTGATATTAAATTCTCTTGTTTTATATGTAACAAACTTGCTAATCTGTTTTGCAACGCTTAAACTGATAAAATAAAGAAAACCGTAATAAAATCAACTCTAATATTCACATAATAAAAAAAGGTTCTAAAATGCCATGGTGTATATATATATATATATATATATATATATATATATATATATATATATATATATATATATATATATATATATATATATATATATATATATATATATATATATATATATATATATATATATATATATATATATATATATATATATATATATATATATATATATATATATATATATATATATATATATATATATATATATATATGACCAAGTCGTGTCATAACTCAAAAAAAATAAAAAATAAATAAATAATACTCACATGGTATACAATAAAAGAGTGCCTAAATTTAATTAGTCAATATTATACTCACCAAGGTGTTAAAAAAAAACATTTATAATAAAAAGTCAGCTCTGAGATGTCAGCTCTAAAAGATACACAAAGACATTAGGTTACAATACTAATAGGGTTGGACAAAATATCTCAGAGTTAGTAAAAAAAGTAAAAAGAGAAATAACCCCGGCCCTTATTAGATAGTACATATAAATTTACCCCAGAACATCTGAACATACGACAAAACCTTATACATACGAGCATTTCAAATAATAACCCTTACTAAAAAAAGTAGATCATATAAAATCATAAGATTGACATGGTCAACGTGAAAATACATCATACAATATTAAGCCATACAACATAAATTTAAGGTGGTCAAGAGTAAAATATATTCCCTTGACCGGATGACCTTTAAAAAAAAAAAAAAAAAAAAAAGAACTCTTATCTTACTTTACTCTTCTAAAACACAAATTTATATTTATCATAGTCGTAAAAAAAAAGACAAAAGATACAAAACTAGATCAAAACAACAGAACAACAAATAAAACGGAAGCCATACTCACGTCGGCAAAGTAAATTATCATAACAGAAATTACTATTTGGAATAGTGTCAAATAGTGTTTGAATAGTGAAATGCAATACATGACACGTCTGAAATCTAGCTGTCCCAACTAACGTCAGATAAATATTGATGCAATTGGTCCAAATTGAAATTTATTGGATACAATATTAACCGCGGGGAGTAAAAAAAAGGTAATGTTAATTCACTATTGACAATTGCTTATCAAAACTGAAGAAAGAATACACAAACTAGATCAGAGAAGGAAAAAAAAAAAAGAAAAAAAAATAAATAAAGAACAAAACAAAAAGAAAAAAAAAACAAAAAAAGAAAAGTAAAAAAAAAAAAACGGAAAGCATCTACATGAATGTCAGATTGTGGATGAAATATCATAAAGGCAAAAAAAAAAAACACGATCCTATTTATCGCCGAAAAAAACTATTCATCTAAATAACGAATATACACAATTATATATATGTATCCCTCGTTTACTCTCGTCCATACAACACCTAGATAAATATGGACAGGTTAGGTCCGAACTTGTATTTATCGGATCAAGTATTAACTGCGGAACAAAAAGATTAGAACAAGCGTACATAAAAGGAGGTCCCTTTAGCACTACAACATATAGTACCCATTTAGGTGTGGGAATGTTTTTCATTTCCCTATATTGGTTGGACATGAGTCTTCAGAGTAATAGACTTTATGGCTTAGGTAAATTGGTTATATAATAGGGTAGTACACAAATCACAAAAAAAAAAAAAAAAAAAAAAAAAAAAAAAAAAAAAATCACTAGATAAAATGAAAAAAACACTATAACAGTCTAAGTGAACAAATTAATATACTTACTATACTCTAAAGGGTTAAACGATTCTTGTTTATAAGGAAAATGACACATTCCCCTGGCGAGACAAAGAAAAAAAAATATTTAATTTATACTATACGATTATTATACATACACGTATAAAAAACTATACGATTATTATACATACACGTATAAAAAAAAATACGGTCTAAAATGCGTACTTTTTGCTATAAAAAGAAATTACCCATATCCAAAATCTCCACTCACCACTTAATTCTTATCTTCTTCCATCTTCCTTCTTACCCGAAAAAATCAAACAAAAACCACCATTAAACTCAAACACCATGTTTCAAGAAAACCAAGAACATCAGCCTGTCTTCACCTTTGAGGAAGACATGAGGATGATAAGGGTGTACTTCATGTACATGTGTGGGGCTAGTGGTCCTCCTAATGGTTGTATTAATTTACTTGTTAATCCATAAGTAAAAACCCGAAAATTACTTCGGTGGAGTAGGGTAGAAATGCATGTAGTGTTAGTTGTACTTCAATATTTTGTAATTTAGTAATTTAGAAGTACAAATTGTAACATGTATTTTGGAAATTATGAATAAAAATCATTATTATTACTCGTTTCCTTCGTTTTATGTAATAAAACAAACGTCATTAAGTTTATAAAAATAATTAGCAAAATAATAATTATTATTTGCAAAAAAACAATAATTATAGTAATAAAAAATAATTAATAGTGATAATTGAAAAGGTAGGATTTAAATTTGGTGTCTACAGTCGCTGCCTCGTGACCTGGCTAAAAGTTTAGCTTTATATATTAGTTACTAGTACGTACCCCTGGCGATGCCCCGATTTCCCTCCGCAATATATATCTTTATGTTTTAAAAATCCTTACATTAATTCGCAACTTATAAAGACGGGTTAAAGTTGTGTTAAAAGTATTTAAAAGTTATAATTATTTATCTTATGCGTGTCACACTAATTCATATTTGTTGTTTACATGACGTGACACTTGGCGAAAAATCAAAATGCCAAGTTTTGTTTTGGTTGATTAAAGTGTATCATAAATAGTTTTGTACAACTTTGTAAATTTTATGATATATATTTAATTTAACATATTTATAAGATATATTTTTAAAGTTACAATCTACTTATTCATATGGAAAATTATAAGTCCTATTAGAAATAAAACTATAAATAACTTTTTTATCAGAAATAAAACTCTTAATAACTTTTTTATCTTAAAAAAATCTATCTTAAATTCTCTTATCTAGCGTTAGAGGTATCATACTAAATCTTATATGTCGCCTATGTGGCATGACACTTGGCGAAAAGTTAAAGAGCCAAGTGTCGCTGTCTTGTGACTTAGCTTTATATATTAGTTATATGATATGATATGATGTCGTAAATAATAGTTAACAGAGGAAGTATATTATTTTTTTGACTAATATATATATATATATATATATATATATATATATATATATATATATATATATATATATATATATATATATATATATATAGGGGGAGGCTCTCGTGAGAATTTATCTTATGTGAGAATTTTTCTTATGTGAGAACACTCTTTATGTTCTAAATTATAACTCTTATGTTCTAAATTTTAAATCTGATGTACTAAACTTTTCCTTAGGTGTTCTAAATTAAATCAAATGTTCTAATTTAGTACTCACATGTTCTAAACCATAAATTAGTTAAGTTTGATATTATAAATTTTAAAAAACTTGTTCCAAAATTTTAACTTGTATGTTCTAAATTTTAAAACGTGTGTTCTAAGATTTTTAATTATATGTTCCAGATTTTAAAGCGTATGTTCTATTTTTTACTCGTATATTCTAAATTTTTTACTCACATATTCTATATTCCATATCAATTTATTCTAAATTTTTATTCACATGTTCATAATCTTAAATCAGATGATCTAAATTTTACTCATGTTTAAAATTTCATAAAGCAAATTTGCTAAATATTTAGTCACTTGTTCTAATTCTTAAATAAGATGTTCTAAACATATTACTCACACTGATGTTCTAAATTATTACTCATATGTTCAAAATTTTAATTTGAGTCACATGTTCTAAATTTTTACTCTTATGTTCTAAATTTGTACTCACATGTTCTAAATTTAAGATCAGTTCTCATATAAATACAAATTCTCACATATGGGCCTATTCTCACCGGATCCCTCCCCTATATATATATATATATATATATATTATAAATTTTGCACTAACAAAATATTTTTTGCACCAAAATTAAAAGATAATAGGTTTATATTGAGTGTAAACTACAAAAATATTTTTATTTATCGTATCTTTTTCTCTGTGATAATTTTTATTTTTTTACTGTGATAAAATTTAAGAAGGTGAATCACAAAAGTATAAGCCAATGAGGTGAAAGTGTACGTCATAAAAATTGGCATTTTTCACGAGTGCTACCAATTCCCAATTTCACATCCGTTGGATCTTTCTACGAAATCTCAAACCGACAAACCGTAGATTAGCTTTGTTTATCCTTGAATTTCAATCTCATCAACTGCCCTGCCTTTTCCTTTTTATTTTTCATTTCACTAACAAAGACGCGAGTTTGCTTCAGCTTATCCCTCTTTCTTGCTCCTTCCTTCCTTCTTATACTGGGGTGGTGAGCCACATCCAACTCTTTTTTCCCCCTTTTTCTCTCTCCTCCTCTCTCTAAACCCGTCTCTTTCTTCATCCTACGTTTATTCCCAGGTTAGCCTTTTATCCTATCTCCTTAATTTCTGTTTATTTTTTGTTTATTGTTTCGTTTTTTTGTATTATCCCTGATTATATTCAAAATCATATCTTTATAATGTGATTAGTTTGTTTTAAGATCTGTTTTTTATGGTTTGTAATTGAATGATCTGGGTTTTTGTTGAATTCTTGTATGTTTATATGCCCATTCGTTTTTAAGGGTTTGTTGAATTTCTGGGATTTTCTTTTGGTGGGTGGGTATTAGATATTTTTATTATTTGAGCAAAAATTGATTGATTTTGTATGATATACAGCTGATTTGATGTCTGGGTTTTTCTGGGTTTTTGTTAAATTTTAGGATTTCGTGCAAAAAGTAATTTTGGGGATGGAAAATGGGGTGGGAGCTGTTCATGGGCCTAACGATTCTGGAGGGTCAGAGATATTTGAGGAGGCAGTTGAGTCGGCTTTAGATAATGAGAATGTTGGATTGACACCGGATTCAGATGATGTTGATGTTCGTAGTATTGCTATTGGGGAGAGTGATGCAGATTTTGCCGCTGCTGAGGGGAGTCCGAGACCGTTAGATAAAGTGGAGAAGACTGAAATTGCAGTAGAGGGGTCCAGTGAAGGGAGAGATGACAATGGCGCGGGTGTGGAGAAGACTGAAATTCCAGTAGAGGGGTCTAGTGAAGGTAGAGATGACAATGACGTGAGTAGTGTGGAGAAGACTGAAATTGCAGTAGAGGGGTCCAGTGAAAAGAGAGATGGCAATGGCGAGAGTAGTGTGGACAAGACTGAAATTGCATTGGAGGGGTCTAGTGAGGGGAGAGATGACAATGGTGAGAGTGTGGAGACGAGGGATGAATCGTTGGTGGGAAATAGTGGTGAGGGCTCTGTGACTATTGAGAATAACGATGATGGTGTAACGAATGAGGAGTTATCAAATGTTGATGAGAGGGTTCTTAGCCAAGATGTCGCTGTAACGAAAGAGTCTCAAAGCGAAGAATCTGAAGCTTCACCATTGAATGTTAAGGAGATTGAAGCTATAGAAGGTGATGAGGACACTGTTGAGAAATCTGTTGTCTTGGAGATATCAGAGAGCAAAGATGTTGGGACAATTGATCAAGATGGTGCTCATGCTAATCTAGCTGAGGATGTGAAAGATGTAATAACCAATGGGGATGTCGAACATGTGAATGAAGAAATGGTGAGGGAACTTAAGGATGCTTCGGCTGACAAATCTTCCGAGAGTCAAAAGGAGAAGCCTGAAGAAATCAAAGAAACTTTGAGCGAGAATTTAGTACATGAAGACAGCGAAGCTGTTTTGTCAAGAGATAGCCCTGACATTAAGGAGAGTGTTGAAGTTGTGCCTGATAAGGTTTTGGTTGAGACCGATTCACAGATTCATGATCGTAATAAGGATTCTGAAACTAGGGTTTTGCCCCCTGAACATCATGATGAAGGTCCAAAGGCCGAAGGTAGGTCCTCAGATGATAGTTTGATAGCATCTTTATTGCAGGATGCCAAAACTGAGAGTGTTGCTTCTGATTTGGGAGCACCGACTAATGGCACTATTCAGATGCAGTCTCCTGATACTGTTGCTCGTGATAGCCAGGCCTTGGCTGCGGGGGCTGCTACTGAAAAAACAAAGACTGAGGAGAGACAAAACAGTCAAGCAAAGGAGACAACAGTTAAGCCTGTAGAAACATCTGCTGCTGCATCCGTAAAGTCAGCAAATTCTGTTCCTCCTGCTCATCCTGCTGGACTTGGACGTGCTGCACCACTATTGGAGCCTGCACCTAGAGCAGTCCATCAACCACGGGCCAATGGGCAAGTTTCTCAGGCACAGACCAATATTGTTGATGACACCACAAATGGGGAGGTTGAGGAAGGCGATGAGATCCGGGAGAAACTCCAGATGATAAGAGTGAAGTTCTTGCGTCTCGCTCATAGGCTTGGGCAAACTCCACATAATGTTGTTGTTGCTCAAGTATTATACAGATTAGGGCTAGCAGAACAGCTTAGAGCAAGAACTGGGGGACGTGTTGGTGCCTTCAGCTTTGATCGTGCCAGTGCCATGGCAGAGCAACTGGAGGCTGCTGGGCAAGAGCCCCTTGATTTTACTTGTACAATTATGGTTCTTGGGAAGGCAGGAGTTGGCAAAAGTGCTACCATCAATTCCATATTTGACGAGGTGAAGTTTGGCACTGATGCTTTTCAAATGGGTACAACAAAGGTTCAGGACGTTGTGGGTACTGTGCAAGGGATCAAGGTCCGGGTCATCGATACACCTGGACTCCTATCATCCTGTTCTGATCAACATAAGAATGAGAAGATCCTTCACTCTGTGAAGCGTTTCATTAAAAAATCTCCTCCTGATATTGTCTTGTACCTTGATAGACTGGATATGCCAAGCAGGGACTTTGGTGACATGCCACTGTTGAGGACAATTACTGACATATTTGGACCCTCAATCTGGTTTAATGCAATAGTTGTCTTGACTCATGCAGCATCAGCTCCTCCTGAAGGTCCCAATGGCACTCCAACAACATATGATATGTTTGTCACTCAACGTTCACATGCTGTACAACAAGTTATTCGCCAAGCTGCTGGGGATATGCGGCTTATGAACCCTGTTGCATTGGTTGAGAACCATTCTGCTTGTAGAACAAATAGGGCTGGCCAGAGAGTTTTGCCAAATGGACAGGTTTGGAAGCCTCATTTGTTGTTGCTGTCATTTGCCTCCAAGATATTGGCGGAAGCAAACATCCTTTTGAAGTTGCAAGATACCCCACCAGGGAAACCATTCACTACTCGTTCACGAGCACCACCTTTGCCTTACCTTCTCTCTACACTTCTGCAATCTAGGCCTCAGTTGAAACTTCCTGAGGAGCAGTTTGGTGATGATGATGCTATGGATGATGATTTGTGTGAATCGTCTGAGTCTGATGAAGAGTCAGAATATGATGAGTTGCCTCCATTTAAGCCTTTAACTAAGGCCCAGCTGGATAAGCTGCCTAAAGCCCAGAAGAAAGCTTACTATGATGAGCTAGAATATAGAGAGAAGCTTTTTATGAAGAAGCAGTTGAAGGAAGATAGAAGGCGACGGAAGATGATGAAGAAAATGGCAGCCGCAGCCAAGGACATGCCTAGTGATTACAGTGAAAATGTTGAAGAAGAATCTGGTGCTGCTGCATCACTACCTGTACCAATGCCTGATCTTGCATTACCTGCTTCCTTTGACTCAGATAATCCAACTCATAGATACCGTTATCTGGACACTTCTAATCAATGGCTTGTGAGGCCGGTTCTTGATAATCATGGTTGGGATCACGATGTAGGCTATGAAGGTATAAACCTAGAACGTATGTTTGTAGTCAAAGACAAGGTTCCCTTGTCCTTCTCTGGTCAGGTCTCAAAAGATAAGAAAGAAGCTAATCTTCAGATGGAAGTAGCCAGCTCCATAAAGCACGGGGAAGGAAAAGCCACAACTTTGGGTTTTGACATGCAGAGTGCTGGTAAAGACTTGGTCTACACATTACGCAGTGAAACAAGATTCTGCAACTATGTGCGGAATAAAGCAACAGCAGGTCTCTCTGCTACTCTGATGGGTGATGTAGTATCAGCTGGAGTGAAGCTGGAAGACAAGTTAATCATTAACAAGCAACTGAGGATGGTATTGAGTGGTGGTGCTATGGCAGGTCGTGGAGACGTTGCTTATGGAGGAAGTTTGGAGGCCACTTTTAGGGACAAAGACTATCCTGTGGGCCGTTTCCTTTCAACTCTTGGGCTGTCGGTGATGGATTGGCATGGGGAACTCGCTCTTGGTTGTAACATAAATACTCAGATCCCGCTGGGCCGGTCTACTAATTTAATTGCCCGGGCAAATTTGAACAACCGTGGATCTGGGCAAGTTAGTCTTCGCTTGAACAGCGCAGAACAGCTGCAGTTGGCTCTTATTGGTTTCCTTCCTCTCCTTAGAAAGCTTATGGGCCAGGGTCAAGACCTTGGATATTGATGAAAAAGTACATGATACATTCAGCAGGATATTTATTAGGAAGTTCGTTCTATATAGTCTTGTCACCAGAATTTAGCAGAGTGAGTAACTTTTCCCGATCTTTTTCTTTTTGCTTTTCATAGCCTTTGTAATTTTCTTGTTAGATATTTGCATCACCTTTTGGCGTACCACATTAAAAACTCAAGTTCTTGATCCAAGAATTGCTTGTTAAATTTTGGTTCAGTTTGAAAATACGAGTAGTACTTACTTTTCTCGAGCATGAAATATATGTGCATTGGGCAGTTTGCTTGCGCGTGAAATATGAGGTCTTTTCCTCTTCCCTCGACCTGTGATTTGCTTCTGTTTTTTATTCTGGTTTATTTCAAATTTAGGGCATGAGCATAACCTTCTAGCTGTTTCAGACGATGCTTTAGATGCTTGTCAGCAGATCATCGTATGTTAGTTTAAAGTCTGTGGAAACATTAGCCCTGAAAAGTGAAAACATAAGGCAGACAAATTTGCTCAAACTTATCAAACTGAGAAGGTGGTTGAAACCCATCAATTACAATGCATGTGGTTTTTGGTACTGTAATTAGTTTTGGATATGTAAGTGGCATGTGATTTGGGTATAGGCGTGTATTTCAGTGTTCTCTGTTTTACTCAAGACTCGTGTATAGGTGTTCTATTTTTATAAAAATTTCCCTTATTTGGTCTAAATTGAAGTGTCAAGTATCCATACCCATCCAGTAAAAAAAACATTGTAAAAATCACTGATATATACTTGAGGTGAAGTGGAATGTCTGAGTGACGCATGTATTTCAATCTGTTGAAGTGGTGAACTGGTTATATAATCTCTTTTTCGTCCAATCAAATTTGATGTACATACAGTAGGGAGATTTGTGCTGATGCGGTAGCATGCTACTGTGCCAGTGCGTCTGGTGTCCAAAACATATGTACTGTATGGAAAAAAAATACCTTTAGTCGTCAAACAACAATGTCCTAAGAACCTATTACCTGTATAGCTGTATGTGATTTGGCTAAACAGCGTAGCCTTTAGTCATATTTGACAGTGTGTAGATACACTACAAACATATGTGCATTGTTGACCTGCACTGAAGCTTTGGAGTCGTAGTTATTTAACAGTCATTTCTCTACTAGATGTATCCCGTTTGATTTCATGCAAAATTTATTGGCTGCATTTTTAGATTATTTTTAGCTGTTAGTATTCTATGTTTCGTGTTCCTTTCCAATGGTTCCCTTTCTTGATGAGATTTGATCTTTGGGACTCGACTGTATGATGAGACAATGGAGGCACAAGTAAAAGAAAGTGTTTTTATTATTTTTATTATTGAGGTTGGCCTCAGACCAATAAAAGTTCAGTACAAAGAGAGCTATGAAAGTATGAATAAGGGAAATAAGAGCAGACACACACAGCAAAAGGAAACAAATTAATCCTCACCCTTTAGAGCATTTTCTTGATCAGTTTCTGATGTTGAGTCCATTTCATAAACATCACACCATCGCAGGCCGCCGGAGGTGCTTAGAACATTAGTTCAGCTAGTACTGTACCATAGTATTGTTTTGGTACAAAGCAAAACCGACAGTAACTAATACAATTAGTTAGTAATTTAGTGAAAAACTGTAACATTATACCCAACAATGGCATTCCCAGATTTGCTATCATAAATGAGCCTGGGCGTACCCACGAGCCATCCGAAAAAACCCGGTTCCTCCCACAACTGGCATCTCTCTCACTGGACTCTTAGCCGAGTTCCGGCCCAATATACTTAAGGTACTCCCATTGTACTTTCCATCATTGAAGCTGTAGCTCAGGGCCATAAGTAGGTTCAATTCATCCCAGCCAGCTGATCCATAAAGACCTTGGGCCCTGCCAACAAGCTTTGACTTTGGGCCAGGCCCTGCCGTTAGTGGGTCGTCGATCATTGTGACGACCCCAAAGCCTGTGGTTGTCTTATATTTGGGCTTTAGGGGTTGAGCAACCAGGATGGCACTTGGATTCCTCCCACTAACGGTGTCATGGAAGTAAAATTGAAGAGTGGTTGTGCGCTCTTTGCCTAATACAACCGTCTTTGCCCATTCTTGGGCACGGGTATGGGACGTCCTATGAGCCCAGACCATACTTTGGTCAGCCATGAAGGCTGCGAAAATTACAAACTTCACCACCTGATGAATTGAGAGAACAAAAATTGCCATTTTTAAGAGGTAGACACAACAAAAATTGTGTAATTTTGTTGTGAATTGAGAGAAAATAGAAGGAAGATGTACGTATAAGAAGAGATTGTAAAGTTAATAGAAACTATGTGGGGGCTAATGTAATTATCAGGTCAATTTGCTATTTTAATTGGTTGCTTTATTAGGTGAGGTTGTCAAATATCAGAGATTTTGTTATTAGCCATTGGCCATTGCAACTAGTACCTTTCTTGTTTCCTTTTTTATATAGAATAGCTTAAATAATTTCTCATTTGCAAGTTAACCAAACAAATATTAATATGGTCCTATGCCTTGTATAAAAAATGGTTAAAGTAGTCAAGTTATCATACCTTGTTCTGGGGATCAAACTTAGCACATTATGTCAGGATATTTCCTTTTTATTTTTTTATGTATCATAAAGAATGTGGAGTATGAATTCATAATTTTTTATGCTGATATAAGTTATGATTGTTGTTGTAAATTTTAATTATCAACTAAAATTGTATATTACTCCCTATTTATAATAAAATAATGACGTTTAACATGATTAAAAGATATAATAATATTTATATTAATAGAAGACTTGAAGTAAAGGTCAAGTGATCAACCCTACAATGTCCCTACTGGCTCACCGCCCATAAGGTAGCTTATACGGTTTTCCGGGATTCATAATCCATCAAAGCTGTGCCCAAGCTTATGGAGATTTAATACTACTCCGTACTATGGCAAGATGGGCCCTTTTGGCTTTTGCGTAGTACATTACTACTAATTCTTTGAACAATGGTCTAAATTTTTAGTCAGATGACCTTGTACATACGTAGCAGTTACGTAACGACGTTTGATGTATTCCTTAGTCATTGCAATGTACTATCTCCGTGCATAAATCATTTTAAGACACGATAATGAAGGGTGGCCTGGGCTACATTATGTTTGAGATAGTTCCAAGAATGAAGTAATTCGATGCATAATTTTGTCATGTCTAAAAAAAGTTATCCAAGTGTCAAGTTCGATGGCTACAACCAATTTTTCATATATTGTGATACGATACCGAAAACTTAATGGGCGATGGTGCCCATGGCGGGATGCATCCTAGAGGCATACTATGCTGTTTGTAAGTATACATTGTCACTAGTTGATGACATAATGTCTTGAAGTAGCCTTGAGTTAACGAAGGGGGTCGTGTATGTGACCGTCCTAACCGAGTAGATTGATTGACTGTTTAAAGTAAAATGGACGATATAGGCACCCAAATGGCCTCCAAGAGTCTGAAGTACGTGTGTAGAATTGTAGAAAGTGCCTTGACCTTTTTTTTTTTTTTTTTTTTTATATCCCGAAAAAGTTGAAGATTGTCTAAAACTGAAAGCTATATCCATGCTTTTGGGTCAATTATGAGAAATTTTTGAAAATTTTCTTGAAATTGAAGTGGATTCTTGGGGTGTCCTTCAGGGTCATAAGTGTTGATTGGATCAATAACAATCCCACCAATATGTTTTTCAAGTTCCAAAAATGAATTTGGTTTGATATTGTGGCTATTTCGGAATTGTTGCAATGATAGTCAAGTTGCAAGAGATAGTTCCAATCACAATCTCATTGGTATCCTGAGATCCAATTTAGATGTCAAGAATCTCAACCTTATTGGTATCAAACTCAAACTCAAACTCATTCATTCATTACTTACCAAGTTACCATATCGTTGTGGTGTTGATGCACGCATTACATGCATGCATGCACGACAATGCATCACGGATTTGTTTATATTACACCATATTGGTGTGAATGGTGTCTGTTACTCAACACCAATTCCTAATTTCCTATTGATGATTTTGACGAGCCTAACACTTGTTAATTTTGTTTGGGCAACGAGATTCCATGATTGTGCCCATCTTATACTATAACTTAATAAAGTAATTCATGTTCTGCAAGAAACTAACAACTAAGGTACATATTTTTTGATTAAATGGGTTACAAAACTTATGGAATACTACTTCTATGCTCAAAAGTATTACGAGTTGAAGTTAGGGGTGAACTGAGCATGTGCAGGGCGGTCGACCGCACAGGGCCTCTAAGTGAAACTACTATAAAAGGGCCCCGACTTTTTAATTTCGTAACGTACTTTTCCTTAAAAAATTGATTTTAGATCCCAATTCAATAAAATTGCACCAGACCACTATAAGTGTTAGTATTTGTAGTCCCGCCTCTGAATATTACTTTCAAGAAGAATATTTGTATGACAGAATAGTTTACTCGAACTTGAATCACTCAATTTTTTCAAATGGAATAGTGGTCATTGAATTACATTCGTTTTCTTGTCAATTGTCGTGCTAATTTGTTTTTGTGGCCAAAAAATGAAGTTATTGTAGCCGTCCTTTTACCTAAAAGATCCGATGCGATAACCAATGAAATTTATTTGCATGCTTACGCGCGGATCTCTCTTTCTATATACTTGTATTAAAAGTATCCTCAGCTTTATTCGATCACGAGAATCACAACTTTAACTCTCATTTGTTAAATTGGAAAGCCGAAGAGAATAGTAATATGATTAATGATTGACGTATGGTATACAAATAGTTTACAAAGGTGTTACTTACGTCATATGGAGTAAAATAAAATGTTCTTGCCTAAATTTTTACTCGGTATTTTATTTTTTTCAAAAATCAAATATACTTCCTCTTTTTTTCTTTTATTGCACCATAAACGCTTTTATATTAAACATATAATATTCTTTGACCATCATTTGTGATTTATCCATAAGGAAAAACATAGTCACGTGGAATCTTGTTAGATTCGTCTTAAATCTACATACATTTCAAATATCAAATTTTTATAAAAGAGTAAATAAAGATATTAATAGGCGAAATAATGCATTGACAAGAGTGAAATTACTCGTGGTGCAATAAAAAAAAATGACGGAGGAAATATTAATGATTAAAGTTGTGTGCTAAACAACAACATAAATAATTACGGACTACAACTTTTTAAAAACTGCAAATATGTATATTGAATATCCAGGATTATGTAATGCTTTCATACATTTCACTAAATACAAACTTTGTTTCAAACAAGTTTAAAAGTACACCAATGATGGAACAACTAGAGCAAAAGAACAAGATCACGAACATAAAGAAGATTAAGGAGAGGAACTAATTAAGCTTATTAAACATGAGTTTAGTGCATAATGTCAAATATACCATACTATTGTTTTGGTACAAAGAAAAATCGACTATAACTAATTAATGCAATTAATTAGTGATTTAGTGAACAAGTGTAACATTATACCCAACAATGGCATCCCCGGTTTTAAAATCAACCCAGTATGTATGAGCCATGGCATACCCACGGGCCATCCGGAAAAACCCGGTTCCTCCGACAACCGGCATCTCTCTCACCGGCTCCATGGCCGAGTTCCGGCCCATTATACTAATGGAACTCCCATTGTACTTACCATCATTGAAGGTGTAACTCAGTGCCATCACTAGGCCCAATTCATCCTGGCAAGCTGATCCATAAAGACCTTGGGCCCGGCCCACAAGCTTCGACTTTGGGTCAGGTCCTACCGTTAGTGGGTCGTCAGCCATCATGACGACTCCAAAACCCGTGAGGGTCTGATTCTCTTGCTGTATGGGTTGAGCCACCTTAACCGCACTCGGAGACTTGCCACTAAGGGTATCATGAAAATAAAATTGAAGAGTAGTTGTACGCTCCTTGCCTTCTTCAACCGTTTTAGCCCATTCGTCGGCCTGGGATGCCATGCTGGCCCAGGCCGTACTTGGGCTAACCACAAAGATTGTAAAGAGTACAAACTTCATCACTTGTAACATTAGCCTTGCCATTTCTTTAACCTTTGTGGTGACTAAAGAGGCAGCGAGACTAATCGCAATCGAAAATATGTGTACGTAAGTGTTAAGACACAAGTATAAATAGAAGGAAGATTTGCGTACGTTTATATAAGAAGAGATTGTGAGATCTCTAGAATATAATATGGCTAGAAAGTAAACTGAGGTGGGGGGGCTAAGTGATTAGTTTTCTAACTTGTTTGCTTGCTAATTAGGTGAGGTAGCAAATGAAGTAGCAATGTTTGTCAAATATTGGAGGATTTTCTTGTTGGTAACACGACTAATACCTTTCTTGTTTCCTTTATATTAGTATGTAGAATAATAGAAGTAATAAAATTTAATGTCTAAGATGTAAAAACAAATATGGACCATTCCTTTCAAAAAGTTATAAAAGTGTTGAAGTCATACTTACTGTTCTTAGAAAATAAGAACACATTATGTCACCTCTTTTTAAGTTTGTCTATCATGCTAAACGTGGAGTATTGCTCATAATTTTTGATGCTGACATAATTAGTTGATAAAAATATAAAATGATATTGATACTCAATTTTTGGAGTTAAGCACACAATTAGGTACTCAATTGTTAAAAATTTCACCTTTTAGGTACTCAATTATTTTTACTTTACTTTTGGATACTGAGTTAAGAATTCAGTCCAAAAAAATTAAATCAGCCAAAGAATTCAGTACCTTGGGTTAAAGAATTTAGTACCCTTGGTTAAGTATGTGGGCCCCACCCGATTAAAAAATTAATATTTATAAAAAAAAAATTGTATTCAATTTGACTAAGAAACTAGCCGTTGGTTTCTCTATTTAAAGAGGCATGAACCTGGCAGAAAATTCATCAAAAACGGCAAGAAAATTCATCAAAATTCATCAATAATAATTCATCAAAATTCATTTATCAAAAACAGCAAGAAAATTCATCAAAAACAGCAGCTTAACCAGCAACAAAACAGGTTCATTGAGCATGTTATAATTTAGGCATAAATTCTGCAAGGTTTTGCCAGATTTTGTAGAAAAAAAAATAAAAATAAAAAAACCAGAAACAGAAGGGTTGCTGCTTCCCCCTGCTGCTGGTACTTCAACTTTGCCACAAAATCAGCCATTGTTGCTTCTTCTGTCCAGCCACAAAATCAGTCATTGTTGCTTAACAAATTCATCCAAAACCATTTGTCAAAAAAAAAAAAAAAAAAAAAAAAAAAAAAAAAAAAAAAACAAAATTCGAAAACTCGGTACCCAAAAGCAAAGTAAAAATAATTGAGTACCTAAAAGGTGAAATTTTTAACAATTGAGTACCTAATTGTGTGCTTAACTCCAATTTTTGAGGTGAACTAATTGCCTTACAATTTATATACTCTTTTGTGATCATGTATAGACATTATAATTAAAAAATAATAATAAAAAAAAAATTGGGTATTTACGTAGAAGCTTCTATTCCATGAACGCAATATGCGCCAAAAGATATGGACGAGATCCAAAAAAAAATTGGTTCTTACTTCTTAGCTAACTGGTGAACTGGTGGGGTTACCGTATATTTCTGTCTGTTCGTTTTATTGCTTTTTTTCTTGTTTAATTTCTATTTTTCACTTCTTTTTATGATAGTGCTAATTTTTTTTTGCTGTTGATAATTTTGTTTACTCCTTTCAACTTTCTGGAAAATTGAATATATCTACTTACCAAATAGCTAGTCTTTAAAGAGTGATTTTCAACATTTTAAACTGATAAGGGCTTGTTCTCATTGACTGAACTGAGCTGAGCTGAACTGAATATTTTATAAGAGAAGAAAATTAGGAGATGAACTGAACTTAATTGAAAATAAACGTATGAGAGCAAAAGTCGTCTTATATCTGTCATTTGATACTAAAAAAAATTAATACGGAGTACAGCTTGATTAAGGAATTTTGATTCTAATGAATATTGTTATATACAAAGGTATAAATTTTAAAATAATTAATATACACTATTTTTTACAAATCGAAAATGTACTCCGTAAAATACTTGAACAAAAGCTGGATTATAAATTGATCAATTGCGACTCTGATAACTCATGAGCATTGATGAAGGTGTAAATTTTTTATAAGAATTTAAGTAGTTATAGTAAAATTAATTAAGATCTAAAATTGAAACAAATTATTTATATATTTTTAAATATATACATACATGTGAGCTTATCAATCAAATATATATTTGATAGCGATAAAGTTGATCAGATTTGTATGTATGAATGTACAATCAAGTTATAGAAAATTTAAAATTAAACTTAATTCATGTCAAAAATAAAATAAAATAAATAAACGTGATATCGGTTATATTACGTTTAAGAAATGTTGGCAAATGGTAATTGCATACATAGTCATCAATTCATCATTTAATTTGTTGTTATTCTTGCCCAAGCAAAGGGGGCAAAGAATTTCATGAGGAAAACCATAGTAAAAGTCTTCCTAACTTCCTTTAATTTGACTAATACACTTTTTCCATTTCATTATCATCAAAGTTTTCCACTGAATAGTAGATAGGTTGATATTAAAAATTTGAGCACATACTTTGTAATATAGCAACACGAATATATTTTGTCTTAGCATAAACGGTCAAAGTAATACTTAAAAGTCATAATGTATGAACTATTAGGATATTGCAGAAGAAGAAACTTATTATGTGATGAATTTAATTAGTTTGGTTTCCTTGTTGAAAAGTGAAGCCTTTCCTATTCCCTTTCTGACCGTTAATGTTGAGTTGTAAATGGCTGTGAATTTTCTCCAAACAACTTTGACTGATATGCCATATCATATGCCTTTCCGACCGTCTAGTTTGGGCTGTTATTTGATTCATGTGAATTTTCTTCATACATTGCCAGATATTAGGTTTTCCGTCTTTTAAAATTTCGTACTTTTTTTTTTTGTGTGTGTGTGGTGAAATTGTATTAATTTCTATAACACTATTCATTGTGTAACAATCTTTAACGTCCTTAATTAATAATTTTGGTTGCAACATTTTAAATTTATATGAGTAGTCAATTATTTTGAGTAATTAATAATCTTATTTTAGTCGTATATAAGAATGTTTCGTACGATTTCCTATGACGATTCATTTTAGCCAATCTCAAGTCATTTTGGCACTAAAGTTTTGTTGTTGTTGTATAAGAATGTTGATAAAACAAAGGAAAAATTGTCAAGAACTACCTACTTAATAGGTCATTTTGTCAATAGCTACTCCCATAAAATTTTTATCAAAAAAACTACCCACTAAATTTAAAAAGTTTGAGTAACACTACCCATTTTGGTCCTCAGACAACAAAATCCGGCAAGTGTGGCCTAATTTTTTTTTTCCTTCCAAAACTTAAGCCTAAACCTCGTATTAACAACTAGAGCTGTTAATTCAGGTAAACGGGTCAGGTAAGAGTGGGTTGGGTCAACTCGAGTTGGGTCAATTAAGATTAATTCCATAACCTATGCGGGTCGGGTTTGGGTTAGGTCATGCTTGAGTCGGGACACATCGAGTCATACTTCTTATCGGGTTTGGGTCGGATTTAGGTCGGGTTAATAACAAGTTGGGTTACATTCGGGTCGGGTAAACAATAGGTCGGGTTTAATTCGGGTTAAAACGGGTTAAAACGGGTTAGGATAATTCTCGGGTTTGGTTCAAGTCAATAATTTGCGGGTTAGAATCAAGTCGAGTCATTCTCGGGTTTGGGTCGGGTTCGGTTCAAGTCAATAATTTGCAGATTATAATCAGGTCGGTACATTTTCAAGTTGGCTCATTCTCTAATTAGGTTGGGTCATTCTCGGATTCAAGTCGGGTTATATTCAAGTCAATAATTTGCTAGTTACAATAAGGTCTGGTCATTTCCAAGTCAGGACATATTCGGGTTTAACTAACTATAAATAGATAATTATCATTTTTATCAACCTAATTTTTCCTTTGAATATAATATATATGGAAATATATTGGGGAACTATAGTCTATAATTTAGGAAGATAATTATCTCCTTTGACCATACAACAAATACTACCTCCGGTCCATATTACTCGCAACTTTAGAATATTTTATATCTCACAAATAATACCCCAAAGGTGTGAGTAATTTGGAGTGGAGGTAGTATATACTATATTTAACTCTTAAATTTGAGGATGATGCTCCTTTATTTTGCTGGCCTAGACCGACTTGATCTCCCAAGACAAAATGCTTTGATCAACAATAATAAGGTGGTCTAAATTGCATTTAAGGTGATTTTAAATCGGGTCAGGAACAATTTAGGTTGAATTTAGGTCGGGTAAATAACAAGTCGTGTTAATTTCGAGTGGAGTTAGTAACATATCGGGTTGAATTTTTGGGTTGGGTAAGTAATAAGTAATGTAAAATTCGAGTCGGGTCAATAACAAGTCGGGTTGAATTTGGGTCAGGTCAATAACACGTCGGGTTAATTTCGGGTCGGGTTTGTAACTGGTTGGGAAAACTTCGGATCGGGTTGAATTCAGGTCAGATTAGTAAAAAGTCGGGTTAAATTCGGGTTTTGACAGGTTAAAACGGGTTAAGGTCGATTTCGGTTCAAGTCGGGTATGGTGCAAGTTAATTAAATTGACCATTGTAAGCCGATAAATCGGTGCAAGTTGTAAACCAGTAAATTGGCCGATTAAAAGCAAATTGAATGGTTCCACACACCCAATTGGAATCCCAGAGGGTATTAGCCATTAGGGAGCATGGTAAACATTTTGACAATTTTTATTTCTAGGCAAAAAAAATCAATAAATTCCAAAATTGAAGGCTAATATTCACGTTTTTTGAGAAATTTTTAAGATTTTGGGGCGCGTTGTCGAAAAGTCTTGAAATTCTATGGGATACATCTCGGGGTCATATAATGCTGTTTGGAACCATATATGATCATTATTTGTTGTCATAAATGTTCGTGGTAGGCTTGAATTAATGAAATCGGTGCAAGTTGTAAATCGGTAAATTGGTCGTTTAAAGGCAAATTGGATGGTTCCACCCACCCAATTAGACTACCGGAGGGTATTAGGGATCATGGTAAACATTTCAGCAATTTTTATTTCCGAGCAAAAAAAAATCAAAAAATTTCAAAATTGAAAGCTAATATCCATGCTTTTTGAGAAATTTTGTAGGTTTCGGGGCCCGATGTAGAAAAGTATTAATATTTTAGGGGATACACCTCATGGTCATATAATTCCGTTTGGGACCATATATGATCATAATATGTTGTCATAAATATTCGTAGTAAGCTTGAAGTAATGAAATCGATGCAATTTGTAAAACTGTAAATCGTTTGTTTAAAGGAAAATTGGATGGTTCCACCCACCCAATTGGACTCCCGGAGGTTATTAGGGGCCATGGGATACATTTCGGTAATTTTTATTTTCGGGCGAAAAAAAGTCAAAAATTTCCAAAATTGAAGACTAATATCCACGTTTTTTGAGAAATTTTGGAGGTTTCGGGGCCCGGTGTCGAAAAGTTTATAAATTTTAGGGGATACATCTCGGGGTCATATAATGTTGTTTGGAACTATATATGATCATTATTTGTTATCATAAATATTCTTGGTCAGATTGAGTTAATGAAATCAGTGTAAGGTATAAACCGGTAAATTGGTCGTTTAAAGGCAAAATAGATGGTTTCACCCACCCAATGGGACTCCCGGGCGGTATTAGGGACAATGGTAAATATTTCGGCAATTTTTATTTTCTGGCGAAAAAAATCAAAAATTTCAAAATTGTAGGCTAATATCCACGCTTTTTGAGAAATTTTTTAGGATTCAGGACCCGGTGTCGAAAAGTCTTGAAATTTTAGGTGATAAATCTCGGGGTCATTTAATGCCGTTTGGAACCATATATGATCATTATTTGTTGTCTTAAATGTTCGTGGTAGACTTGAGTTAATGAAATCGGTGCAAGTTATAAACCAGTAAATAGGTCGTTTAAAGGCAAATTGGATGGTTACACTCAACCATTTGGACTCCCGAAGAGTATTAGGGACCATAGTAAACATTTTGGCAATTTTTATTTCCGAGCTAAAAAAGTCCAAAAATTCCAGAATTGAAGATTAATATCCACGTTTTTTGAGAAATTTTAGAGGTTTCTGGGCCCATTGTCGAAAAGACTTAAGATTTCAGGGGATACATCTCGGGGTCATATAATGTCGTTTGGAACCGTATATGATCATTATATGCTTTAATAAATATTCGTGGTAGCTAGGCTTGACTTAATGAAATCGGTGCAAGTTGTAAATCAGTAAATTGGTCGTTTAAAGGTAAATTGGATGGTTCCACCTACCCAATTGGACTCCGGGAGGGCATTATGGATCATGGTAAACATTTGGGCAATTTTAATTTATGGGCGAAAAAAAGTCAAAAACTTCAAAAATAGAAGACTAATATCCACGTTTTTTTTAGAAATTTAGAGTTTTCGGGGCCCAGTGTCTAAAAGTCTTGGAAGTTTAGGGAATACATCTCGGGGTCATTTATTGTCGTTTGGAAGCATATATGATCATTATTTGTTGTCATAAATGTTCGTGGTAGGCTTGAGTTAATGAAATCGGTGCAAATTTTAAATCGGTAAATTAGTCGCTTAAAGGAAAATTGGATGGTTCCACCCACCCAATTGGACTCCCGAGGGTATTAGGGACCATGGTAAACATTTCGGCAATTTTTATTTCCGTGCGAAAAAAGTCAAAAAATTCCAAAATTAAAGACTAATATCCATGCTTTTTTAGAAATTTCGAAGGTTTTGGGGCCCGGTGTCGAAAAGAAATGATATTTAAGGGGATACATCTCGGGGTCATATAATACCGTTTGGAACCATAAATGATCATTTTATGTTGTCATAAATGCTCGTGGTAGGCTTGAGTTAATGAAATCGGTGCAAGTTGAAAACCTGTAAATTGACCGTTTAAAGGCAAATTAGATGGTTCCACCCAACCAATTTGACACTCGGAGGGTATTAGGGACCATGGTAAACATTTCGGCATTTTTTTTCCGGGCGAAAAAAAGTCGAAAAATTCTAAAATTGAAGGCTAATATCCACGCTTTTTGAGAAATTTTGGTGGTTTCGGCGCTAGGTGTCAAAAAGGCTTGAGATTGTAGGAGATACATCTCGGTATCATATAATGCCGTTTGGAACCATACATGACCATTATATGTTCCCATAGATGTTCGTGGTAGTCTTGAATTAATGAAATCGGTGCAGCGCAAGTTGTAAATTGGTAAATTAGTCGTTTAAAGGCAATTTGGATGGTTCCACACTTCCTTCCACCCAACCAATTGGACTCTCAGAGGATATTAAGGACCATGGTAGACATTTCGGCAATTTTTATTCCGAACAAAAAAAAAGTCAAAAAAAATTCCAAAATTGAGGCTAATATCCACTCCTTTTGAGAAATTTTGGATGTTTCGGGACTCGATGTCGAAAAGCCTTTAGATTTTAGGGGATAAATCTCGGGGTCATATAATGCTGTTTGGAACCATATATGATCATTATATGTTGTCATAAATGTTTGTGGTAGGCTTGAGTTAATGAAATCGGTGCAAGTTGTAAACCGGTAAATTGGTCGTTTAAATGCAAATTGGATGGTTCCACCCACCTAATTGGACTTCCAGAGGGTTTTAGAGACAATGGTAAACATTTTGGCAATTTTTATTTACGGGCGAAAAAAAAGTCCAAAAATTCTATAGTTGAAGGCTATATCCACGCTTTTTGAGAATTTTTGGAGTTTTCGAGGCTTGTCGTCGAAAAGTCTTGAAATTTTAGGGAATACATCTCGGGGTCATATAATGTCGTTTAGAACCATGTATGATTATTCTTTGTCGTCATAAATGTATGTGGTAACCTTGAATTTATGAAATCGGTGTAAGTTGTAAACCGGTAAATTGGTCGTTTAAAGGCAAATTGGATGGTTCCACCCACCAAATTTCACTTCGATAGGGTTTTTATACCGTGGTAAACATTTTGGCAATTTTTATTTACGGGCGAAAAAAAGTAAAAAAAAAAAATCAAAAATTGAAAGCGAATATCCACATTTTTTGAGTAATTTGGAGTCTTCATAGGCTCGGTGTCTAAAAGTCTTGAAAGTTTAGGGAATACATCTCGGGGTAATATATTATTGTTCGGAACCATATATGATCATTATTTGTTGTCATAAACAATGATTGTGGTAGGCTTGAGTTAACGAAATCCGTGAAAGTTGTAAACCGGTAAATTGGTCGTTTAAAGGCAAATTTGATGGTTCCACCCACCCAATTAGACTCCCGAAGGGTACTAGGGACCATGGCAAACATTTCGACTATTTTTATTTCCGTGCAGAAAAAAGTCAAAAAATTCCAAAATTAAAGGCTAATATATAACCATGCTTTTTCTGAAATTTCGAAGGTTTCGGGGCCCGGTGTCGAAAAGAAATGAGATTTTAGGGGATACATCTCGGGGTCATATAATGCCGTTTGGAACAATAAATGATCATTATATGTTGTCATAAATGTTCGTGGTAGGCTTGAGTTAATTAAATCGGTGCAAGTTATAAACCGGTAAATTGGTCGTTTAAAGGAAAATTGGATGGTTTCACCCACCCAATTGGACTCTCGGAGGGTATCAGGGACCATGGTAAACATTTTGGAAATTTTATTTCCTGGCTAAAAAAAGTCGAAAAATTTCAAAATTGAAGGCTAATATCCACGTTTTTTGAGAAATTTTGGTGGTTTAGGTGTCAGGTGTCGAAAAGACTTGAGAATTTAGGAGATACATCTCGGGGTCATATAATGCCGTTTGGAACCATATATGATCATTATATGTTGCCATAAATGTTCGTGGTAGGCTTGAATTAATGAAATCGGTACAAGTTGTAAATTGGTAAATTGGCCGTTTAAAGGCAAATTGGATGGTTCCACCCACCTAATTGGACTCCCAGAGGGTATTAGGGACCATGGTAAAAATTTCATCAATTTTTATTTCCGGGCCAAAAAAAGTAAAAAAATTCCAAAATTGTAAGTTTATCCACGCTTTTTGAGAAATTTTGGAGGTTTCGGGACCCGGTGTCGAAAAGCCTTGAGATCTTAGGGGATGCATCTCGGAGTCATATAATGCCGTTTGGAATCATATATGATCATTATATGTTGTCGTAAATGTTCGTGGTGGCTTAAATTAATGAAATCGGTGCAAATTGTAAATCGATAAATTGGCCGTTTAAAGGCAAACTGTATGATTCCACCCAACCAATAGGACTCCAAGAGGATATTAGGGACCATGGTAAACATTTCGGCAATTTTTATTCCGTGCAAAATAAATTCAAAAAATTCCAAAATTGAAGGCTAATATCCACGTTTTTTGAGAAATTTTGGATGTTTCGGGGCCCGGTGTCGAAAAACGTTTAGATTTTAGGGGAAAAATATCGGGGTCATATAATGCCATTTGAAACCATATATGATTATTATATGTTGTCATAAATGTTTGTGGTAGGCTTGAGTTAATGAAATCGGCGTAAGTTGTAAACCAGTAAATTGGCCATTTAAAGGCAAATTGGATGGTTCCACCCACCCAATTGGACTCCCGAAAGGTATTAGAGACCATGGTAAAAATTTCGGCAATGTTTACTTTCGGGCGAAAAAAGTCCAAAAATTCTAAAATTGAAGACTATATCCACGCTTTTTGAGATTTTTTTTAGTCTTCGGGGCCCGATGACAAAAAGTCTTGAAATTCTACGGAATGCATGTCGGGGTCATATAATGTCTTTTGGAACCATATATGATTGTTATTTGTTGTCCTAAATGTTCGTGGTGGGCTTGAATTAATGAAATCGATGTAAGTTGTAAACTGGTAAATTGGTCGTTTAAAAGCAAGTTGGATTGTTTCACCCACCCAATTCAATTGGACTCCTGGGGGGTTTTAGGAACCATGGTAAACATTTCGACAATTTTTATTTCTGTGCGAAAAAAAGTCAAAAAAAATTCCAAAATTAAAGGCTAATATCCATGCTTTTTTAGAAATTTCGAAGGTTTCGGGATCCGGTATCGAAAAGAAAAGAGATTTTAGGGGATACATCTCGGGGTCATATAATGCCGTTTGAAACCATAAATGATCATTATATGTTGTCATAAATGCTCGTGGTAGGCTTGAGTTAATGAAATCTGCGCAAGTTGTAAACCGGTAAATTGGTCGTTGAAAGGCAAATTCGATGGTTCAACCCACCCAATTGGACTCTTAGAGGGTATTAGGGACCATGGTAAACATTTCGGCAATTTTTATTTTCGGGCAAAAAAAAGTAAAAAAATTCCAAAAATGAAGGATAATATTCACGCCTTTTGATTTGAGGTTTCGTGGCCTGGTGTAGGAAAGACTTGAAATTTTAGGAGATACATCTCGGGGTCATATTATGCCGTTTGGAACCATATATGATCATTATATGTTGTCATAAATGTTCGTGGTAGGCTTGAATTAATGAAATCGGTACAAGTTGTAAACTGATAAATTAGACGTTTAAAGGCAAATTAAATTGGATGGTTCCACCCACCCAATTGGACTCTCAGAAGGTATTAGGGACCATGGTAAAAATTTCGGCAATTTTTATTTTCGAGCGAAAAAAGTAAAAAAAAATTCCAAAATTGAAGGCTAATATCTATGTTTTTTGAGAAATTTTAGAGGTTTCGTAATAACAACCAACCTAATCTCCTTTATAATGATTCACCCTAGAAACACAAAATTTTCAATATTTCCCCAATTAAAGAGGGTGAAAGTATATGTGATATTAATTAAGAAATATGTTTCTTTCTTCCTTCTTTCAAAAAAAAAAAAAAAAAAAAAAAGAAATATGTAATGTTTCTAAATTGATGTTTAATTCACTTGTTTTGGCTTCTTAATTGAGTGATTCACCATTTCGTGTTTAACATTCGGAACAAAAAACATAAGTGAACCCCACTCGCCGGATTTTGTCGCCGTAAAATCAAAATGGGTAGTGCTAGTCAAATTTTTAAAGGTAATGGGTAGTTCTTTTGATAAAAATTTTAAGCGAGTAATTGTTGACAAAATAACTTATTAGGCGGGTAGTTCATGACAATTTTTCCTAAAACCAATTTATATATTGAGATGAATCTAAAATAATTTTTGATGATTATAATATATTTTTTTTTCTATAAATACTGGTATGAATTAATTGGGCCAAAACAGATTCATATGGCAACGAACACAAAACTGTCTTACAAGTCTACTTCCATGATAGTGATCTCCTCAAACCTCAACCATTGACTGTCTAGTGCAACTCGTAGATACCAGGCCAATAGCTCATTTGTTTGATGGGCTATACACTATGGGCTCAGACCCAGAACTTAAGCTCATCATACAGGCCTAAGTTTTATCGGTTTTTTCATATTGGGCCAGGACTCGATATAGAATCCGGATGGCCCGTGGATATGAACTGGCCCAACATTCACTCTTAAAGCCAAGTGTTCAAAATTCACAAATTAAATTGCACGATTATTTCTATAATAATTACTCCCTATCTTCAAATTATAAGAGTACTCAGAATTGTACCCTAATAAGTAATACTCTCACCACCCAGAACTGGTATCTGAATCCAGATTAGCCAGGGTGAAACGAATAAAACACCGAAAAAGTAATCTCACAAAAACTTGAACATATGGCATGTTTTTTTTCTCATAAACATTAACAATCTTTTGAACAAAGTCTGTATAACATGTCGTCACTAATTCACCAATGAAAAAAATTATTTAATTAGCAATAACCTTGTTAAGACAAATATGATTTATACTGGATTCAAAGTTACACATTGATCTTTAAGTAATTTATACAATACTCATCACCAAGATATTTTATTTCATTTTTATAAGGGAGATTGTTAAAACGTCACATTTGCTTTACTTTACTAAAGAGCCGCCTTACTTGAGTTTTGACCAACTTTTCCTTCCCATTGTTCACCACC
This sequence comes from Chenopodium album, assembly GCF_948465745.1. Lineage (NCBI taxonomy): Eukaryota > Viridiplantae > Streptophyta > Magnoliopsida > Caryophyllales > Amaranthaceae > Chenopodium > Chenopodium album. The sequence continues at coordinate 69,961,405 of NC_137842.1, read as the reverse complement.
TATCTGTCCTTCCCTATTGTCAACTATCTACCACATGAATTACATGATTCAAACATAAAATAAATCATACATCAATATGTAACCTAACCCTTGTAATTAATGTTCTAAGCATGAAAGACTGTAACATTATACCCAACAATAGCATTATGAAGTGTATTATTATGAAAATAAGTTCGAGCAATAGCATATCCACGAGCCATCCTAAAAACCCCCGTCCCACCAACGACGGGGAGCTCCCTCACCGGATTCGCAATCGGGTTAGAGCCGAAAATGACTAGGGAACTCCCATTATAGATGCCATCAACAAATCCATACGTCAACCCGGTGACAAAATTTACGACTTGTTGTGATGCCGTGTCAAGAATGTGAATCCTTGGTCTTTGTATTACGGTGTAAGGGTATATATATACAACCTAAGATGGGGCTAAACATAAGCCCAATAGGAAGCTAACAATACAATATAAGCCTAGCTTAACACCCCCCCTCAAGTTGGAGCATGCAAATCACAAATGCCCAACTTGCCTAGTAAATATGAAAATTGTCGTTTACCCAAAGCCTTCGTAAAAATATCCGCTAGTTGTTCCGTCGTCCGCACATGAGAAGTTTTAATAATACCATCTTGTATTGCATCACGAATATAATAGCAGTCGACCTCAATGTGTTTGGTACGCTCATGGAACACCGGATTTTGCGCGATGTACAAAGCCGACTGACTATCACAAAATAAGCTCATCGCTCGTGGGTGAGACACACCCAGACTACCAAGAAGAGCCTTCAACCACTTCAACTCATCGGTAACAGAAGACATAGAACGGAACTCTGCCTCTGCAGAGGATTTAGCAACAGTCTGCTGTTTCTTGGTTTTCCAAGAGATCGGAGAGCCACCAAGAAAAACTAACCAGCCGGTTATGGATCTCCTTGTCAGAGGACAACTAGCCCAGTCCGAATCACACCAACCTGACAAATGCAAATCACAGTCTGAACCCAAAAGAATACCTTGGCCCGGGCAACCCTTCAAGTATCGAACAGCACGAAGAGCAGCATCCCAATGCTCCTGTCGAGGCTGATGCATAAATTGAGCCAAAATGTGAACTGTGTAAGCCAAGTCAGGACGAGTGAAAGACAAATAAATTCGACGACCAACAAGTCGTCGATATTGCTCGGGATCATCAAGAAAAGCACCCTGGGACTGAGCCAGAGTGTGATTCTGCTCAATCGGAAATCCGGCTGGTTTGGCGCCTAATAAGCCTGTTTCTGCAATAATATCAAGAGTATACTTGCGTTGACAGAGAAAAATCCCCTCGGGACTCCGTGCAACCTCAATGCCAAGAAAATACTTCAACACACCCAAATCTTTCATATGAAAGCAATCACACAGATAAGATTTAAAATCAGAAATGGCAGAAGCAGAGTTGCCGGAGATCAACAAATCATCAACATACACCAGAACACTGAGTTGAATATTCCCTTGTTGCAGAGTAAACAAGGAATAATCAGAGTACGACTGGATGAAACCGTACCTTTTGAGAGAGGAAGACAATTTAGCAAACCAACACCGCGGTGCTTGTCGAAGGCCATACAACGATTTCAGTAACCGACACACCAACCCTGGTTTGTTACCATGAAATCCGGGAGGAGGTTTCATATACACTTCTTCATCAAGATCCCCGTGGAGAAATGCATTATGGACGTCCATCTGATGCAATTCCCAATTTTTCGCCGCTGCGACGGCTAAGAAAGCACGCACTGTAACCATCTTTGCCACCGGAGCAAATGTCTCATTATAGTCAATGCCTTCTACTTGGTGATTACCAAATATGACTAGACGAGCCTTTAACCTCTCGACAGTTCCATCAGAATTGTACTTGATTTTATAAACCCAACGACATCCGAGAGCTTTCTTTCCCGGAGGTAGAGTTTCCATGACCCAAGTCTGATTATCTTCTAAGGCAGTGATTTCTTTTTGCATTGCTTCTCTCCACCCTGCATCAGTCATTGCTTCCTTGAAGTTACGGGGTTCTGTGCCTGCTAACACAGCTGCAAGAAAAGTACGGTGTCGCAAGGAAAATTTTTCACAATTAACAAAATGCGCTATAGGATAGGGAGTACCTGAGGAGCATGGAGAGAGTGAACTAGGAGGACTCGTTGCTTGTACAGTATGTGCGACGTAATCTTTGTGCCAACCCGGGGGGTGACGGGGTCGAGTACCAAGGTCATGAGCTGTTGCGGCAGCATTATCAAGGGGGCTGCCTGCTACCATGCTGCTTGCTGCCGTGCTGTGCTGTGGAGGGGAATGTGCAGCAGCAGCGGCAGTAGACCCCACGGCCTGGTCGTGGCAGTTGCTGTTGGCCACGGCCTGGTCGTGGTGTGGGCTGCCACCCTCACCCAAAGGCGTGGCAGGAGCAGCAGCATCACCAAGGGGGTCTTGCACGGCCTCCCTTACCTCCAAAACCAACTCTAAGTCATCCAAGAAGTCAAAATCAACTCCCATCTCTCCCTCATTCAACATGGCAGCAGCCGAATCATTAGAAGAGCCCTCATTCAATAATTTTTCATTAGCAAACGGGAACTCATTCTCAAAGAACTTTACATCACGCGACACAAATATCTCACCCGTCTCAAGATCATAAAGTTTCCAACCCTTTTTACCATTAGGATAGCCAACAAAGACACATTTTCGACTCCTAGGTGCAAATTTGTCCCCCTTTGCTTTTTGATTATGTGCAAAACAAAGAGAACCAAAAACCCGTAACTCATCAAAACTAGGTTCTTTGCCAAACAAAACCTCATATGGTGTCTTATTTTGTAATAAACGAGATGGTGTACGATTAATCAAATAAACCGCCCCAAGAACACACTCACCCCAAAAACCAATAGGCAAATTTCCTTGGAACATCAAAGCACGCCCCACATTCAATATATGTTGATGTTTTCGTTCTACTCGGCCATTTTGTTGAGGTGTCCCAACACAAGAAGTTTGAAAAAGAATGCCATGTTCATTGAAATATGGAAGCATGCAATTAAATTCGGTTCCATTGTCACTCCTCACCAATTTGACATTTGTTTCAAATTGACGTTCAATCATAGCAAAAAATGACAAGAATGCGGAATAAACTTCAGTTTTGGAATTCAACAAGTAAACCCAGACACCTCTTGAAAAATCATCAACTAGAGTCAAAAAATAATGTGCACCACAAGTAGAGGGAGTTTTATATGACCCCCACAGATCACAATGAATCAATTCAAAAATACGACTAGCTTTGCTATCACTATTAGGAAAAGGGTCCCTAGATTGTTTAGCTTGAGGACACACGTCACAAGCTTTATTTAAAAATGACTTAGTAGTACTATGACGAATAGCAGGAACTAACTTGACAACTCTATCCGACGGATGCCCAAGTCTTCTATGCCATAGCTCGAACTCTGTCAATTCCGGAACTTGCACCGCACATACTGTAGGAACACGCCGGAAATAATAGAGTCCGTCCTTCCGTTCACCGGCTCCAATCAGGCTCCCCGAATGTTGGTCCTGTATAGCACATAAAGAATTAGTGAAACGAACAAAACAATGCGAGTCATCAATCATCTTGGACACCGAAATTAAATTGCATTTCAATTTAGGAACAAATAACACATGCTCCAAAATTAAATCATTAGCCAGTTGTACACGGCCCTCCTTAAGTGCCACTGCTTGTTCACCATCAGGAAGACCCACAGGACACGGCGTGATCGTACAAACATCCATGAGACAAGATTCAAGACCGGTTACATGATGTGACGCCCCCGTATCTATTATCCAAGAAGACAGAAGCTCACCTTGCATACGATCCTGTTTATGGTTATTAACCATATTTAATAAAACCTGAACATCATCAGGTTTGAGGTCTGCCAAGGACAAATCAGTGGCTTGCGGGTTTCCTGTCACTGCATTCGCACGAGCAGGGGAGGGGGCAGCACGAGCAGGGGAGGGAGTGGCAGCAGCAGCAGGTTTGAACGCTGCAGGGGAGGCCTTGGTGGGCTGCCTCGAAGAGCTAGCAGACCCCTTGCGCTTCAATTCGAACCACCACTCAGGAAATCCGTGGAGTTCAAAGCATCCATCATTATCATGACCCGATTTTTGGCAATGCGTACAAAATAATTTCGACTTGTCTCGACGCTCCATACTCCCCTTCCCACGAATTGATTGAACTGCAAACGCATGAGCATCATTGGTTTTCTCCTTCTCGGCCTTCCCCCTAGCAATTCCTCTTGACTCCTCCTCTTGAAGAAGCGCTTGGTAAGCTCGATTCAAATCAGCAGCCGGTTGTTGAGAGAGCAAATTTGTTCTCACAGCCGCATATAAGTCATCATCAATACCAATTAAAAATTGGTGCAAAATCTCCTCGTCCCTGTCCAAGGCGAATTTACCAGCAACATCACAAGTGCAAAGCCCACAGTCACAACCGTGAAGGGGTTTGATTCGCGTGAGTTCATCAAACAAGCCCATCAATTTAGTGTAATAGCCTTCAACAGTCATGCCTTTGGTTTGTTTGCAATCGGTTATTTTTGCTCGCAATTGTTGCAAGCGAGGTCCATTGGAGATACAATAGCGTTTCTCCAAGTAATCCCAAAGTCGCTTCGCCTCCTCAAAGTACGGGATTGAAGCAGCCACTTTGGAGTCCATTGAGCGCAGTAGCCAGGAAACAAGCATCGAATTGACGGTTTCCCAATCAAGTATTTTCTTCTTCTCGGTGGGTTTGGTGATGGTTCCATCAACAAACACAAATTTCCGACGAGATCGTAGAGACAAAGTTATAGCCCTCGACCATGCCAAATAATTATCTCCTGTCAAGATTACGTGAGTAATCAAGTTTCCGGGCTGATCACCAGCGCCAAGGTAATATGGTGAAGCAGGATCAATTTTCCCTTCCTCCATTGATGAAGTTGGTCGAGCGTGAAATTAGCAGAGTGTTCTGCTCTGTTTTGGTTTTTTTTTTAAAAATAGGGTTTTTGAGGTTTTGGCCTGATACCATGTCAAGAATGTGAATCCTTGGTCTTTGTATTACGGTGTAAGGGTATATATATACAACCTAAGATGGGGCTAAACATAAGCCCAATAGGAAGCTAACAATACAATATAAGCCTAGCTTAACATGCCGAACCATAGAAACCTTGTGCACGTCCTACCAACTTGGAGTTACGGTCTGGGGTTAGAGTGAGCGGATCATCTACCATATATAGGTTGCCGAAGCCCGAGGTAAAGTTGTTGCTGCCTTGTATGGGTTGCGCTATCAAGGAGGCGGTTGTGGGCTCATCGCTAACCGCGGTTCTGATGTCGTGGAAGTAGAATTGTAGGACCGTTTTGCGCTCGTACCCACGGCCGTATGACTTTGTTTCTGCCCATGTTGATGTTGTGGGATTTTGAGTCGTTGTAGCATAACTCAAATTTACCATACAAGATGTGAATACTAAAAATGTGAAAAAATAGATTGTTACCTTTGTCATGTTTCTCTAATTTGATATTAGATCGCTAATCCAGGTATATATACACGGATTTAGTTTGATATAAAGGATGAAATTAAAGGAGAAGGAGAATTTTATATAAAGGATTGGACTATTGATGTATACATAGTTGACTTTTATTAGAAGGGAAAAATTAATAAAAATATAATATCATTATTAGTCATGGTCATAGTTTAATTAGAAGATTTTAACTTTTGAGAACCTTCTACAGCTATTCTTTCAAAAAAGTTAGATTGAAAGGTAAGGGAAATAAAGGCTAGGGAGGGAAAGCCGGAAAGCTTATGTTAACATGGTGCTATTCAAACGTAAGCCACAATGTGTCAATGTCACATGCATGATGAAGTGTATGGTAAATGTCTTGGGTGTAGCGATACTTAGATTATCCCCTGCTAAAATATGAGGAAAATTTGTAGAAAAACCTATTAAGAAAAATCTTACAAAGTATAAAAATTTCTTGGCAATTTGAAATCTGATTTTTTTTTTTTTTTTTTTTTTTTTTTTTTTTTAAGACAACCAAAGGTCATTTTTTGGCATTGACTTCTTTCTTTCCGGCATTGAAAAAAAATCCGTCTCTAAATTTAGCAACGGAAAATAAATCCGTTGCTAGATTCAGCAACGGAAAAAAAAATCTGCTGCTAATTTAGCAACGGAAAAAAATCCGTTTCTAATTTAGAGACGGATTTTCAATTCCATTGCTAATTTAGCGACGGAATTTTTAATTTCGTCTCTAATTTAGAAACGGATTTTAAAATTCCGTTTCTAAATTAATTTAGAGACGGATTTTTTGATTCCGTCTCTAATTTAGAAACGGAAAAAATTTCGTCGCTAGAATTCCGTTCTATATGGACAATTTTTTTGTAGTGGGTGTTGGAGGAATTCTGATTTTCCTTTGTCTGCTAAGTTGTTCTCTTATTCTTGTAATTGAATTTTATTAATTTACTGAGTATTTGTTTGATTGAGGTTATTTGATTCATTCTTAGGTTTTTAATTGGTGATGTTTATGATTATATTATGCTTATATGCGTGCTTTTCTTGGTATTTGAGTGATTGAGCTTTTTGAGAATGAGGAAATACCAATGAGAGAATGAGAAAATCCGGGTGCCTGATGTCCCGATCCGAATAATTCGGGTACCCGAAACCCGAGTACCCGAGATGGGTCGCGACATGGGACGCATCACCAACTACCCAAAACTCCGGGTACCTGTATTTTCGGGTACCCGAAACTCCGGGTACCCGGATTTGAACACCCCTAGCAGTGGTGGTGGTCTGATGTGGTTGGTGGTGGTGGTGATGTGGATTGGTTAGGGTTTTGAAGTGGGTTTGGTTGGGGTTGACAGGGGTTTTTTGGGTAGTTGGAGGTGGTGATACACCGTGCCGGTGGTGGCACGACGTATTTTTTTAATTTTTCCGAAAATATTTTTCGACGGAATTCCTGTCGGAAATTTCCAACGGAATTTTTGGAAATTTTCGATGGAATTCGCCGGTGCCGGAAATTAATTGTTTTATAAATTTTTTGACGGCTTTTAGCCGTCGCCTTCATATGCAATATGAAATATATAAGGATGGCAACGGGTTGCACTTAGATCGGATTATGCTAAATTCGACTCCGATCCGACTTTAATATTCGGCATCCGACACCAACTTTAATCTGATTCGACTCCAAGTTTTTTTTTTTCGGTTATTCAATATACTTTGTGTAATTGGATTATTTGAACCTTTAATTTGCAACCCACACTACAATACTACATACAATGATCATTAAAATAGAAAGACTAATTGACTTCACAATTAGAGTATATAATTACACATTATCCAAATAAAATTAAAAGAAAATTAAAAAATTATACTAGTATATAAGATGAAGTTGGAGCCAAATTATGGGTTATATTATCTCGGAGTCGGAGTTGGAGTCGGATTTTTTTCTCGAGTTTTTTGTAGGATTCGACTACAACTCTCCTCCGACTCGGAGTTGGATTATTTTCTCGGTCAAATTTATACTCTTGATACCTTTATATGCTTGTTTACTACATATTTTCCTTTGGTTTAGGTTGTGTCAGCTCTTGTTTGGTTAACCCTTAGCGCATAGCTGCTATTGTTTAGCAAACTTATAGGATGGAAAATTGTACTACTACATGCATAATATGTGACAGGTGGTAAATATTTTGAGGGGGAATATTCTACTTACAAGATGGTAAAAAGTACCACTACATGTAAAATAGTACGCAAAAAATACTATTAAGACAACTTATACTTTAATGGTACGTTATACATGCATAATGTTACATTTAATGTACCACTGTAGAGTTAGTTTTTTTTCAAAAGCTTGTCAAATTTAATTTTTACCCTCCTATATGTTTTGTAAATGTATAGCCGCTATGCAATGAGATGCGCTCATTTTCCTTCTCTACTCTTACTTATTCCTTTTGGTCTTCTAATTCCTTTTTGGGATTGCTTTAGTGTTTATGACTTTTATGTTTTCATAGGTTCCTCAAGCTTTTACTTAATACTTCCTCCATTTTTAAATATACTCCACTTTTCATTTCTAATTGTTTTTAAGTACTTGTTTTTACAATATTTAATTCATTTCTCTCAACTAGTGGACCCAACACAAATCATATTTGATTAATTTCATATTCTCTTTCCTCCAATTCTCTCAACTTCTTTTGCTTTTTATAATTTTTTACTCTTCCACGTACCACACTACTTCCATTATTTATTACTTTATCTAATTACTCCTAAAGCTCCGCGCATGGAGAAATGAAGCAAGTATTTAAAAACAGAGGTAGTAGTAACTGTTGAGCTCGTGTTTGGTGGAGTTCCCTATTTACTTTGGTTGTTGGTTGTTCTTGTTTAGGTATTTCTGCTCTTAGGGCCTGTTCTCATATGATTATTTTCAGTTCAGCTCTAATAACTTCAGTTTCCAATTTCCTTCTCTTATAAAATATTCATTTCAGTTCACTTCAATTTAGCTCTAATAAGTTTAGTTCAGTCAATGAGATCATGCCCTTAGTTTGTTTTTGGTCTTATTATGGAGTTATTTCCTACCTTTCCAAGTGATTTTCATGATCAAAGTACTTTCTACCTTCTTTCCTTTATGGATAATCCCGGTAATGTTGCTCATTCCATAGAGTTCAAGGAGCATGAAGAACCATGAGGCTAACAGTTTTGGTAATGTTGTTCATTCCATAGAGTTCAAGGAGCAAGCATGAAGACTCGTAAGGCTAACAAGTTTTTTATTTATTTATTTATTTTAATATATATAAGTGTGAGCTGGCTAGTAAATTGTTGTGTGTTTACCATGTCGTATTCTTTGGAAGCTTTTTCTTTCTTTCACGCATTGGCATTTAGGGCCTGTTCTCTTACGTTGAAATTCAGTTCAGTTTAGTTCAGTTCAGCTCAATTCAGTCCAGTTCAATTCAGTTCAGCTCCTAATTTCCTTCTCTTATAAACTATTCATTTCAGTTCAGTTCAGTTCAGCTCAATTCAGTTCAGTTCAGCTCAGCTGAGTTCAGTCAATGAGAACAGACCCTTACTTTGCATCTTAATCTTGCGGCTTGTGCTCTGAACCTTCTTGATTATTCTGATAACGTTGTTAAGATTTGTTCTTTTATGTTACGACTCTTTATAGGAGGCCTTCTGCATTTCAAGAATTGGGCAAGCTACGTTCTGCTAGATAGAAAGGATTTGGTTAAGCCTATTAAAGGTGATCATAATAATATAGAGGTGTTAAAAAATTGCATTGTGTTGAGGGTTTGTTACATGATGTGTCTTTGGTTGATAAAAAAACAGAAGGGTAAGATGGTCTAGTTTGTAACCCAAGTTATTATTTGACTTGCCAAGTTCCCAATGCTTGTGTAACTGGTTGTCAGGTCAAAAAAGGGTTGTTGTGGTGTAAAAGTGGTTGCTTCGACAGTTGATTTCATTGTAGTGTGTTAAGCTCAGTTGTTGTTTCGGAACTGGTATCGTTTGGTGGTGATAAAGATGTAATTTCCAACCACCAATTTCAAAGAGTGTTGATATCAAATGTAATTTCCAATCGGATTCGAATAATAATGACAGGGATTCTAAGTCTTTACCACCTTTTCGTCAGGGAGCTGAAGTTCCTTGTATTCACAAGTCTCAAAATGGTTCCAGTTCATCGCTTCTGACTTTCTTTCTCAAATTTGTAGCAAGTTAAGCAAGGTGATATCATTTATTTCTACCATTCTAAGTCTATGTCGTCAATGTTAATTTGAGTTCATCTGAGTAAACTTATGTAGGTTACAGAACAATGTTGATGATTATTGTTAAGCGAATATAACTTATATTAATTATAAACTAACTTAGTAGATTAACTTGTAAGAAATATGCATCAAAAGCGTTTTTACCAAATAATTTATACAAAATTGGGAGGCACACGCACCCACGGCTAGTTAAAATTTATATTTAAGAGACAAAACAAAATTACAGTACAAACACTAAATAACCTAGAGCAACATCTGGGTCATAGACTAGTTTGCTTTAAAGCATCATTACAGGCCACAACACATTTCTGAACTAGTAGTCATCCATCATGAAACAGCAGTTGGGTATTAGCATGCATAGTTTGTCTAAGCTGCAACACACAATTCTTAGCATGTTTAGCAGCATCTGTTTTTCAATACAATGCATTATCAACTATTAGATCTTCTCCATGCCTTAAAGCACTATGAGCAATAATATCGATCTTCTGAAGAGAAACAGTGTTTTCAGAAAGATAGGAAAGAAACTCCATGGTGTTTTCATCACCCCGAAAACCAAACAATTTGACCTCCTTTAGGTTCTGGTGCGGAGACATAGAAGCCAATTCTAGTGCCGGGTATTCCTGCCATTTAGGAATGCATGGTGGGAGCTACAAGCAACAGAGAGGACATCAATCAGCATTACCCATTTAATCAATTATAATAAGGCAGTAATAAGCCAGTGCACAAAAAAAAAAAAAAAAAAAAAAAAAAAAAAAAAAAAAAAAAAAAAAAAAAGAAAAAATCAAGAGAAACTCAAGTCTGTAAGACCTTTGGAAGTAAACTTAATGAAGACAAATTAAACTAGCACATATTACCATGTAGCACACGCATGTTGACTGTGAAACTCACATAAAGACACTAATGCAGACACATATACGTTCAACATCGAGCTCAATGATTTTTGGGGAACTACTAAACTCTGGTTTTCAAAATACAAGAACAGTAGATAAGTTATAGAGCTTAAACTACTAGGGTAATACAAGCTATATAAGGCCAAATTATGTGGATATCATGATTCCTTAGCCAATAGAGCTGATATTACTAAGCTAGATTTAACACGATCAATATTCCCCAGCTAATGGTATTAACATATAGTACACTATTTTTACACTTTCCAGAACCTCACATGGATAATCAGGTCATTTAAATTCCAATGCTCTTATGAGATGGTAGCCTAACAATCATGTTAGAGGTCTATTATGTTCGACTGATTTAAAGTACTAGACAAGCTTGTTTGCAGATGGATCATTGATGGTCTTATATTGAAAAGAGCAATCAGATAGTTCTCTATTTTATTCAAGCTAAATGCTTGATTGAATACCATGACAACATTCAAACGCGGCAAGGGAGTTAATCTGAGATTCTGAGTAGGTTATGTTTTACCTGGAGATCACATTTGCAAGCCTAAAAAGCATTGTGGGTTAGAGACTGCATCTTATGAAATGCAGCGGCTATAGGCAAGTATTTGGTAAATATGCCAAAAGGAGATGTCCTTTAGGTGAATTGGGTCCACAGTGTATATCAAAGATTAAAGCTGGTGGGAATGTAGATTGTAGACCACTATGGATGCAAGCTCGAGTTGGAAGGCTGGATTTGAGCAAAAGGGGTGGAAACTGGTAGAAAAAGGTATGCCATTGCCAATGGTTGTTCTTGGTTACAGGGTAATCAAAACAAACTGAACTGGCGACTGGAGCAGATCTAACATTCCTAAAAATAGTGTAGAAGTCAAATCTGAGCAGAATCAGATTGTCAGATGTGTAGTCGAGACAGGAAATCAGTTCAGCATATGGTCTTGTTAACTACTCCGTACTTCATCAGTGCTGGTGAAGATGATTATATTAGAAATTTGCATAAGGATTAATGTAGTAAAGCCTAGCAAGTGGAAAACTCTGACTGTATTTGGTAAGAACAAGACCATATGTTTTAGTAGCTTAGGGTGCCTACCCTTTGTTGCTTTGTTTATCTGTGGTTGTGTAATAAACTGAAATTACTCGATGTAATAACAGTACAACGAAAGAGAAAACTCAGAAATTTGATTAAACAAATTAATGGTTTTATAACGATAGTAGTAGGTTTAGCCTACAAAGCTCCAATAGTGACTTTAGGTCACAACTCTCCTAAGAAACCACTCCAAATTTCTGCCTGCCTATTTCCTTCTCTTTCCCTCTCTATTTATACTAAGGAACCCTAATATACTAATAAAACTAGAATACCTATACTACCCCTCCAATACCTATACTACCCCTCCAAGTTAGTCTATTACAGGTTGTAAGCTATGCTTCCCCAAGTTCCCCCCCCCCCCAACCCCCCAAGTACAAAAAAGCATAGAAGTGTAAACAAATGATGTTGACCACCTATCCCATCTCTCTTATGATTTCATTACTCCACCCTAGGAAACATAGTCACTTAGATTCATACCCATGTCCAAGTAGCATAGGCTCTAGCCTTTAGTAAACAAATTACTGTCCCTTTTTTTTAAAAAAATATGGTTAAGAAAATATTTCATGCAAGTGCTGGCCAGGAAATGGGAGTTCAGAAGTACTTACAACTATCTCAAGTTGCTCCAATAAAGGGGCTCCCCTGATTATGGAAGCAACCACTCTGTAGCACAGGCAGGTCGACCAAGTAAATTTAACATCAACCACCAGCTGTTTTAGATTACTAAAAACACAGAGTTGCGTAAGATCGCTTATGTCCTGCACAAGGCACAATACCAATGCATCAGTAAGTGGCCAAAACCAGAAAAAATAAATAAATTAATTGGCTAACTCAATATGCTTCGCTTCAGTGCTAACCTCGAAGAGATGAGCTGAAACAACCCAAGATTTAAGGTTTGAAAAATGAGAGGAGAAGTGACTGAAAACGAAGTTTTTCGCTCCTAGCAAGATATAGTCTGGAGAAGATAGCCTCAAAGAAGCAAGTTGCTTAGCATCCTTAATAGAGAGAGTTGTTTGTTTTCCGTCATACTTGAACGATATAAGATTTGGGGCAAAAACTTGCAAATATTCTAGGTCATGACAGCGGTACAACTCGAGTAATTTCAGCTTTAAGTGAGGAGCTGTATTTTTTGCATTCACTAGCCCATAACTAAACTCCAAAAGAAATCTTTCAAGAGAAAAACAGCTAGATAAAATCAAGTTAAAAACATCGTCTGTGAGGTTTACAGATCTTAGGCAGAGATCTGTTAGAGACTCAAAGTGTTTCCTAACATGGGAGAGGCAGTATGCAATGAACCAAAAACATGAGCAGGAAAATAATAATTTTTGGAATTACCAGGAGTAAAACCTACGTTTAAGTTTAGCTCGAGTTCACAAACACCATAATTAATTGCAAACGAAATCCATTCATCAAGATATTTCTCACCAGATTTAACCCACGGGCGGACAATCCTAAATTTATGCAAATTTTGAGCATTATATTGTCGTAAAATATCATCAATGCATCGCACGTATGTTTGTTGGTCCATTTTTAATGGTTCCAAACATCCAAAGTTGAGATAAGGGCAGGAAGCCCATAAGTTTTTCCATCTCTTAGAAAGGATGCCAGTAGCTATTGCTTCCTTGAGTGTCAACCATGTCAAAATATGACAGAGGATCTCATCTGGCATATCACTAATCCGGTCCTCCGTTCCAATTCTTTTACATCTCTGATTAATCAAACAATAATTCAATTCAATTCTATTCCCATTGAGCTGATTAATTTTGAATAAAATACTTAACCTAACCTCACTTTCAACTAAACATAAAATTTAATTACAGAAACAATTCAAGCAAAGAACAAGTTATCAGTCAATTCAGAATACAAAAAATCATATCTTTATACTGGTAAATCTTCACAGCTAAAAACTCCACAAATATTATAAAATTCTACATCTTCGCATAATAAAATAATATAATATTAAGCAACAATATTCACTAAATCAAACAATAAAAAACAAAGACCCAGAAGAAAAATAACAAAAAGTACACAAAATCTTAACTTTAAATTTCTATTAAGTATTTCAGCTACATATCCCGAAATTTACATCTCTGGTAATTCATAATACATTCAAATCCCAAGATATCATCCCAATTGTATGTCAAATCAAGAGGAGATCATAGAATCAAAAATTACAGAAAATTGTATGTGTATTGGGAATTTGAGCTAGACATCAACATCAGGTTTGTATATCATTTGGGGTTTCAAGAAATCAAAATTAAGACTATACGAAGTATATATCTCTAAATAACTTAAGCTCTCAAATCTGAAAATTATTTCAACACTCAAATTAAAAATAAAAAAATAAAAAAATAAAAAAATAAAAAAAAACTAACCTTCAATTTATCAAATTGATGAAGATTCTGCAATTTTGTAGTGGCCATCGACTAATGAACTTAAATTACCAATTAATTCTATACGAGTAAAATTTACGTTTTTTTTTTTTTTTTTTTATATATATATTTTTTCGGCTGCGTAAAAATTATGAGGAAGTTGGATGTTCAAAGTAGTTAATCCCAGAACTACGGAGTACTTAACTAAAGAAAAACAGGCGGTTCACAAATAATCAAATGGGCAAATTTGTCATTAGCTGTATTGTTTAAGCAAATCCAACATGTGTGTTTTAGAGCCCACCTCATCCGACCTGGTAGGCTTGAATAAACTGGTTATTTGGTATGGTAGCCCAATGATAACAGGGTCAAGGCCAATTTTAAGGGCTTTAAATAGACAAGGTTTTTAACGGACATAGCACTTATTGGGTAGGGTTAATATAAGGCCAAAATGTTTTTTCAATTTAATAGTCAAACAAAATAGATAATGTAAAAATAATTACATAGATTAATTTGTATTCATATATACTTAATAATGACTTTGTTCAATATTTATTTTAATTGATATTTTGTAAACCCGCCCATCATCAACCCGCTATTGACCCTATAAAATGTGACCCTCTTTGACCCAACCTGCACCGACCCTGACTCGACCCGCCCAATAGTCAGGGTTACGTGCAATTATTTAACAGCCCACCTCGTCTAAAACTAAACTATTTTATAACCCTAGATTAATACTTTGTTTGGCAGTAGTTTTTGAGGTCGAAAAAAAAATTGAGTGTTTGGCAAAGTAGCAGTTCGAGTAGCTGTTTAGTGGTAGAGTGAGGTAAGTCTTCTCAAACGTTAAAAAAATAGTAGGGTTTAAAAGTAACACGTAACGTTTGTCAAATTTAGTTACTTTTTATGTATATGAATTTTGACCTTTTTTTTTGGTGTTTAGAGAGCCACAAGGGCGGGGAATGAGAATTGATCCCAAGATCTCTTGGAATCGGGAGGGGAGCTCTAACCACTTAAGATATCATTCACTCTCAATTTTGCATATTTTAGTAGTGCAACTGCCTTTTTTATCAAACACTCATACAATCAACTAGTTGACAGCTACTCACTACCCTAACAATTATCCGCTAAGCGATCGCTAAAAATTGCCCGCTACTTCTAATTTTACCAAACAAGACCTAAAATAAAGGGTTTTTTGTTCGGATCCACATGGTACCACTTTAGTTTTAATTTATTTTCTAATGTATCATTCCATTTAGAATTTGTTACTATGTATATACACCCGATTGTAATGTACACCCGGGGTTATGTGCTCATTTAATCAATCAATGTGTAAAAATTATTTGCTCATTTGTTGATTAAATGAGCAAATGACCCCGGGTGTATATAATAGGCTCTCCATTTTTAAATTGTTTTTGTATTTTTCGATTTGACTGTCATAAAAATTATTCGGAATCTTTAAAGGGATGTTTAAGCCCTTCAAATTCAAAGGTCGAAATTAGCAAAAAATGACTGAATAATGTCTCAGTTTAGGTGAAACAAAAATCTCTCAATTTGCATATTTTCATTTGTTTTGCGAAAAAAAAAAATACTACTTCCGTTACAGGTTATGTGCAACGATTTGACATAAAGGTAGAGAGAAAAAATGTCTAATCGTTGCACATAACCTGTAACGGATGTAGTATATATATTCGGTTAAAGTTTTAGGTGTCATTATACATTTATACCTAAGGATCAAATTTTGAAGTCCTAAAAAAAGAAAAACCTGTCACAAATGTCCTAACTAATGTTTAATTTTGACGTTTTTTAGTGTAATCAAACTATTGTTTTACTTTGAAGTCTCGAGTTACTTAAGCACGAAATTATTTACGAGGGTCACTACTATAGAAAATCAAAAATTCAATATATAATTTTTGTTCACTTAAGAATGTTACAAACTTACAAAACATGAGGTTGTTATACAAGTACCGAAGTACTCCGTATATATAGACAATTTCCTAAATTAACTACTGTATTGAATACTCTATATTGAATTATTGTAATGCAACACTAACCAAGTAATCAGCTTATTACTTTCTCCGTTTCTATTTAGCTGACGCATTCAATTTAAGCACACATACATATTAAGGAGAAAAGAGGAATGAGATATAATGATATGTGGGGTACAATAGTAAATACAAGGTTTACCCATTCAAAAAGAAAATATGTATGTCAACTAAAATAAATTTCTAAAAAAGGAATACGTATCAACTAAAAAAAAACGAAGATAAATATTAAATAATGATCAAACTAGGAGCTAAGTAACAAACATAATACTGAAATGTTACAACGAACATAAGTATACACAATCAGATCAAACCTTTTTATTTTTAGTCCACGACATGCATAAAAGATTAAAAGATAACCAAAGTCAAAGTTGAAAGTGTACAAAATATATGCATGATGAAATAATTCTTAAAGGTGAAAAATTGTAACATTGTATCCAACAATTGCATTCAAAGAAGTAAGGTTAAAGAAGTAGGTTTGAGCCACAGCATAACCACGAGCCATACGAAAAACCCCAGTCCCACCAACAACCGGGAACTCCCTAACCGGATTCATGATTGAGTTCCGGCCAAAAATAACCACAGAGCTCCCTTTATAGATACCATCAACAAAGCCATAATTCAACCCCATGATCAAGTTCACACCTTCTTGTGAGGCTGCACCATATAGACCTTGTGCGCGGCCAACAAGCTTGGAGGTCGGGTCAGGGCTTATGGTGAGTGGATCATCGGCCATAAACAAGCTGCCAAAGCCCAAGGCCGAGTTGTTGCCTCCTATAGGTTGCGCGATTAAGGCCACAGTTGGGGAGTCCCCGTTCATTATGTCGTGGAAGTAGAATTGTAGGACAGTCTTACGCTCGTGGCCATAAGGCTCAGTTTTTGCCCATGTCTTAGCAAAACTTGCATTTACAATATAGGATGATAGTATCACAAATAATGTGATAATAGCGAGTTCTATTGATTTTGTCATGGTTTTTCCTATTTGAATTGGTTTATTTGTAATTGCAATTATATTATGTGGTTTATCCGTTATATAAGGAATATATGTAAAGCTTTAATTTGGTAGTGGCTTATTATATATTGTGAGTAGCAACTTATGAAAGACAAGTACTTCACAACTTCTCAGGGTTGAATTGCCTTAATTTTTATTATAATCATCAATCATAGGTAAATTATTTAATATGGTTTAATATTTTTTCCTTATCTTCTCTGTCGTCTCTCAACTAGCAACTGATCGATTGAATTTTTATTTCTAGGAGCTAGGACAGATTGTCTCTACGGTTATTTTTGAAAATTAAGTATGAAAGTTGATTAATATGTGTATGGTGCCTTATCTTGCCTACGGAGTATTAAAGATAATTGGTTTTTTTTTTTTTTTTAATAGAATTGAAATAGTTAGTTTTTTTTTAAGTAATTGAACTTTATAATTAATAATTAAAAATTTTTTTACTCCGTAGTTAAAAATTGAGTTAAGGTTACCTTTTTTTCCTTGACCTTATTTTAATCTCTGAAGAATGTGTAATTTTCAACTTATAAAAATAGGTTTCAAGATTTATAAGTTCATATCAGTTCAAATAAGTTTCAATAAGGTCCAATAAATTTGATAAGGTCTAATAAGTTAAATAAGGTTTAATGAGTTCTAATCAAGTCTAATATAGTATTAACCTTTACAATAACAATCTGTAATGCATGGTCCAGATTAGCCCAAAAGGTGAACCGGGTAGAACACAAAAAAAAAAATAAAAAAAAAAAACAAAAAAATAAAAAAAAAAAACAATCTATAATGCATGGTTGATTGTAACAAGTTGACCTTAGCTTCCATTGATTAACTAGCTGGATTATTACTTATTACGGCACTACCTTGCATTCTTTAAATAAATATAACCTCGTTCATACTTAAATTAATACAAATGTTAACCATCATCAGCTTGCTCAATTATTGTTAATTATATAAAGTATTAATATTCATATAACAAACTTTAAATAATTGTTATATAACAAATTCTAATTCTCTAGTCATTTCACTCATTCCCGGTTATCAAACTAGTCTAGTACGTAATGCTGATGGCCTGATGATAAAAGGTCAACTACTTTAGTTTGATTTATGCAAACAATTATTATTTATCAAATTAGTTTTCATCCCATTCGAATTGAAGCTTACTAAGCTACTCCCTTTATTTATCTTAACTAGCACAAATAATTCAAAAAAAAATTTATGTCACAAATTACGTAGAGATAAAAAAATGTAGTGAATTAATTTAGGACAACGTAATTAAAAAATGTGAAAATTAATCTAAGATAGTGCTTTGGTGAAGGTATTACGGAGTATAAAATAAAATAAAAAAAAAAAGTCAACCATTAATTTAATTTAATACTACTTATTGGTGAACAACAGTAACATTGTACCCTACAATAACAATCCCAGAAGTAACATTAAAATAGTATGTTTGGGCTATTGCATATCCACGGGCCATCCTAAAAAGCCCAGTACCACCAACAACCGGCATTTCTCTAACCGGGTTCAAGATCGAGTTCCGGCCCAAAATGTTGATGGAGCTCCCATTATAAATCCCATCAACAAAGCTATAACTTAAGCCCATAAAAGAGTTCACACCTTGTTGTGAGGCTGAGCCAGAGAAGCCCTGGGCCCGGCCTATTGACTTGGACTTTGGGTCTGGACCCACAGTGAGCAGCTCGTCGACCATATACAAGTTACCGAAGGCGAACGAGTTGTTCGGGTCAACGGGTTGGGCTTGGGCGATTAATGCAACGGTGGAGGAGTTGCCAATTGCAATTTCATGGAAGTAGAATTGTAGGACAGTTATGTGTTCATGGTGGTTATATGGTTCTGTTTTGGCCCATGTTGATGTTTCGGGCCAATCAGCCCTACCAAGGCCCAACTTTGCCACATAAGATGTGAATATCAAATATTTCAAAATAACAAATATTAACTTCATGTATTTCTAAATTTGGTTGCTTAAAGTTGTTGATAAATTTTCCCTAAAAAAAAAAATGAGTTGTTGATAAATTTGTTTGTTTGGAAAAGAGATAAAAGGGTGTGTTTATATAGGGAATGTCTATCTACACAAGAATGGAGAAAGGGTTTCATTAATGCTACTACTTGTAAAAATGATGGATTCCAACTCTTCCAAGCAACGAACACACAAGACATAACTAATTAATTTGACTTCTATTCTATATTCTATGGTGAAAACATTGCATGACTTTGCCTTAAATTGAAATTGTATAAAGTAAGTCACAAGTAATGAATCCAAAAATATTTTTATATGATTAGAATATAAATGGTTGGCATTGACTTTTTTGATGAGCAAGGTTAGCATTGACTTTTTTTTAAAAAAATAATTAAATACAACCCTTATGTAGTTATGTGTTACATAAGGTTATTATGAAGTATAATGATGGGATACTAGGATTGAGCCTTAAGACCAAGTCATTGATGTGTGTTGATGGCTTTGACAGGCAAGAAACATGCATGTCTTATCAACAAGTGATCTAATTTCACCATTTTCTCAATTCATTGGCAAATATAAATAGAATATAATCAACATAACTTATAATCAACCAAAGGGGATGTAGCTCAGATGGTAGAGCGACTCCATGGCCCAATGGATAAGGCGCTGGTCTACGAAACCAGAGATTCTGGGTTCGATCCCCAGTGGAGTCGTTTTTTTTTTTTTCTTTATTCTTGACTTTTTGTTGTTATCTGAAAGTTGTATGCTTCTTATTAAACTTATATTAGCTGTTATTAATATTGTGTTTCAAACAAACAACAGGACTCCGTGGCCCAATGGATAAGGCGCTGGTCTACGAAACCAGAGATTCTGGGTTCGATCCCCAGCGGAGTCGTTTTGTATGTTTTTCAACTTATTTTTTTCTCTTCTGCGAGTATGTTGGCATTAAGAAGTGTACTACCTCTGGGAAACAACTGGTTTAATCACAGTTGACCATTGAGGAACAAAGCCGGTGAGATTATAAGTTTTTGCACTTTGTTGAATATGGGATCTCATCAGCTGCAATACTTGCAAACATGCTAAAGATCAGACCAATAGCGCGTGCTTTAGCCAAGTAAAGCAACACCAAAATGAATGTTGATATAATGATATGTACAAGACTAACTGAAAAGGGATAATATTACACATGTGGCAACGGACCTATAATTTCATTCCGATGTACAATAATGGTCTATTACAAATCATTTTTTTCGTTACCCTGAACTTCTACACTCAAGTGGTAATTTTAAATCACCATCAAATAAGAAGAAAAAGGTTAAAGCCCTTCAATCATTGGGGCTTAACAATCCAGACAGCAAATGTGAATCAAATCAGACAGCATGGCCTTTGGTACATAGGATGCTGATAAATTCTCTGTATCATGTGGAAGAATCTACTCACATCTGCACAGATACACAACTTTTGGAATCAGAAACAATATTAGTAATAGTTGTCCAAGCAGTCATATCCCCTCTGTCAATATAAAGCACAACCATATATAATGATTAGTAAGACGGAACAGTTATCTACCGACTTCATTGTATCCTACTTTAAGTTGGAACAAGTTGATGTCGTGACAAACCAACAGGTTGCAAGTTAATATAATAAGTGAATCATCCCATAACTTAATAAGTTCATATGAATATTCTATGAATCCATGCCATACTCAAATCTGTAATATGACCAATGAAAAATCTAAGACTTTTTAAAATTATTCATGCATATAGAGACAGGATAATATTAACTTCAAATTACATTTATATTAAGATAAAGCATTTAACATTGTATTGATTCTATAAAATATTATATGATGCTATATTGATGATATGGAGTACATTTTTATAGAGTTAGTGTTGGAGCTTTATTTTGGGTGTAGTAATAATAAGCTGAACTTTACTTAAATTTAAATCATAATTTTGAAAGGAAAGACAAGAAAAGAAATCCAAGCTCATGCCAGCATGCTGGCATATCTGAGATGACACGACAGTACGGCACACATTTAGTGGCAGATTTCACAACTTGTAATACGAAGATGCAAGAAAGCAGAAATACCTATCGTATTTGACCTAGCAGCATAATCACGTTTCAGTTTGAGTGAACCAAATAGGGTACTGCAAAAAATCAGACAGACAAAACATTTAGATCTTCATTTCAAAGGTAAGATAAGAATATTACACAGAAAATGAAGCAACAGCATATTTCAAGTTCAGACACGCAGGATATTACAGAGGAAAAAAAGTGATTGTTTCCATGTCCTTCAACAAGATATGGAGGTTTATCATACAGGCTGCTATGAGACATGCATTACTACAACATAGGCCACATACCCATACCATAGGTGATTAGCAACAATTTAACTTCACCAAATGAATTAAATTACTTTGCAGCCAAAACCCTACCACATGTACTAGAAAATATTCTTGCCCAACAACTTTAATGCTTCCATTTCTAAATGCACATGAAGGTTCAACTCTTGAGCCAATCTTCAAATGAAGACAATTTGACAAACATTGAACATATAACCTTGTTCATCATCAATAAAAGCGGAAGGATAATGAAGGCTCAGTGGCAGAATACATCAACATCATCCACTAGCAAATTTGCATTCTTGCATGCTTCAGATAACGAAGCTCAGTCAAAAAGAACCTATTGACATTTCTTGGCTTACAGGTGAAAGGAAGAAATTTCTATTCAAAACTAAGTTTTCAAATTAGTCAGCAAAATAAATATGAGTATTGAATGTTGAGTAAGGCACTCAATTCCCTACATATCTTCCTAGCATCAATCATCCTTCAAAGGAAATGCATTCTCATTTGTTTCATAAAGTTGAAATGCTTTCCAGCTTTACTCTAGAGGATAGTAAAACTTTCCAAAAGATGTATTTTTCTTCAACTATAAGGTATAAGCCACAAATCATTATCCATTTTCAATGAAGCCAAAGATTTACTATTCTTTTGGATTACAATGAACTGGACTCAGTGAAATTTCTGTGCTTAATTGTTGATTTTCTTTAAAAGCAGTCAGTGTGATAACAATTGGATCAAAGGAGGAACCCACTCTTCACTATATATAAGGTTGTGTACAATCAAATCCCTCAATGCTGTTCAGGAGCTTACTTGGAGGCATTTGGGCAATATAATAGTGTGTCGTATAAACATACTATATCTCATTAGTCGAGGGAGGAACAAATGCATACAAGAAGGTAGATTATGAAATATAAAGGTCTTAATGTCTGCAAACTTTGCAGTGGATTAATTTTTTGACTTCTTAAGGAATGTACTTACCCAGCAGGAAAATTGATAGCATCAAAATGAGTATGAGTCGCATGGAAGAGCTCAACTGCAAGCGTCTTGAGCCTTGCATCCTATTATTTAAACCACCGGAGCATGTAAAAAGCTGCAAAAAGTAATTGTTAGTGGTAGTTCGTTGGTATCATGGTCAATGAATAATTAATCAAAATAAACAAGAGATAGAGGGGTGATCCCTTAAATGACAAGGATTTTAATTCGAACATAGTGCAATAACATCAATCAACAAGAGAGGCAGGGGACAGGAGTAGAGCAGTATCATGTAATTCAATGCTAGCCAGAGCTACATTAGTATTAATAAATCTAGAATTTTGGCTTGGAGATTGTAAAAGCTTTTGAATAATCAAACAAAACAGAGCAGAAAGATAAATAAATCAAGGGGGAGGAAAGGCCATCAATTGGGAACTAAAAATTTATAGAATTCCTTATCCAAGTGCAAGAGTTGAGGGGGAAAATGGGTGATTTGTAATGACTGAAATATTTAAATCACAATTCTGCAGGAATTGAGCATTAATTTGTGGAGATAAGTTCAGCTAACCTTATTAATGCAACTAATTCCTCTGAATTGAAGTAAATTTGACGTTTTGAAGCCCTTCACCTTTGGTGTGGCCTCGATGGTTGACATAGTACTCATATTATCATCTCCGTTAGGAATCACAATCTTTAATGAGCCAGAATTGGGTGATATATGAGTCCTCTTTGCACTGCGTGTTCTATCAGCGTCACAATTCATATCCCCCCGTGTCCCAAGTGCTTCCCTTGCACTTAGTTCTATGAGAGAAATAGGTTGCTCCATGTTAATCACTATATCATCTTTTAATGCAGGTGAACCTTTTCCCTGCATGTTGGATGCTGCACTGGTACTAGTGCTACAAGCAGCAAAGTCCAAATCTTTTTTCTTACATAAATTCTCTTCTGTTAGACTATTGGAAGATTTCGCAATTTTATTTCTTGCACTCTTAGTGAACGTTTCAGAACCAGAGAGGAACATAGCCAGGTCATCTCGTTCATCTTCATCCAAATTCACCCATCGAAATGGTTGCTTTCCTTCCTCATTCAACGTATCCCTCAATGTATCTTCAACACGGGTTATCAAGCTTTCAATGGCAACAAGGAATTGCTGGTGCCTTGCCATTCTACTATGATCGCGGCAATTTCCATAACTTAACCTCACAGCCTTCTCAAACTCTTCCAACTAATACCAGAAAACAATTATTACTAAATAACTTAAACGAACATCAAAATCAGACAACACACTACAGTTTGTACATACAGTTAGAACAGCTAAACAGAAATAATATTGGCAAGTACCTGCCATTTCGCAGTGCCAAGAGCTGTTTGAACTTCACGACGAAGCTCATCTAAATCATTCGAAGATAACCCATCTTTCTTCTGTCTAATCCATAATCGATAAGCTGATTCCAAGCTGAAGGAAACACCATTGAATTAATTACAAAACACCCCTTATAAAATTTTAATTGTTACCTAAGAATCTGGACTCAAAGATTCATTTCCAACCATAGATACATTTCAATTTCACTCTTTACCTCAATAAAGATGCTCATAATTTCATCCTAAACTAACATAGTTTGAAAAACAATAGAATAATCCAAAAACACTAAATAAAGAATACAGGAAAACATCTACAGACAAAATCCATTCACACTGACTAAAATTTGTACAGCATCATGATCATACCCCAAAAATAATTATACGAACAGCAATAATTATGCAATATTACAAACTTTATTAATATAATTAAACTAAAAACTACAACCCATAAAATACTGGCAACAATAAACCCTCTTTTACCAACCACCCAAAAAATATAAAATTGAAAAGAAAAAAAAAAAACCAAAAATCCATGAAAAAAAATAAAGGAAACCCAGATCGGAAAAAACCTAGAATAAGTAAACATACATGTCGGCAGATTCTTGAACTTCTTCAGCAGCAGAGAAAAACGCATCCCTTTGCCATAAATCAAAAGAATTAGAGACCAACATTCTTAAAATTCAAAAAAAATAGTTCAAATCAATTATAAATTGATTGAAATAATCGAATTTAATCCGCCCAAAGCAAGAAATTAGGGGGAAAAAATAAGTTTAAGGGGTAAATATTCTGGAGAAATTATTATTGTTGTTGTTGGGGTAGGATGGATAAGGGTTTTGGGGATTTTGCTTTCTTCTTCTTTATTCCTCTTTTGATTGAAGAGAAAGAAGAAGAAACTGAAAGCAAAATAAAGAAAGAGGAGAGAGAAAGAAGGGTGGTTTTGCAGGCAATAAATCCAAGGAGGAGGAGGATGGTGGGAATCCTTTTTTGCTTTCTTTTTTATTATTGTGTTGTGTTTTTGGTAGAATTATTAAATAATTTTCCATGTTTTTTGTTAAGTAGGACAAGATGATGAAGGAAAAGGTAAACTAATTCTATTAGGATTTTTTAATGAGAATTGAGAAATCTAATTTGTGGAAGAGAGCTAATGTTGGTATGTGGTTTTTGGTCTTTCTTTTTTTTTTTTTAATACAAATTATAATAAGAATTAAAATTATTACAATAAAGGTTACCTATGTCATCTAAAATCATATATTTGTCTCCGTAAAAAAAAATTAAAAAAAAAAAAAAAAATTAGATATCCTTGTATAGTTTATGTTATTGAAAAAGAATATATAATAGTGTTCAAAATTTATTATTATTAATTTATTTATTTTTTGACACAAACCGGAAGCACTAATTTTATTAAGGCATCAAGTTTGCAATATCGTTACAAATGACCCCTTGTTCTAAACTTATTATTAGTAATTTATTTTTTAGATACTCGGTATATAAGTTTAGCAAAATAAGTTCATATAAATTTTAAATTCTTATTCATATATGTCATATACTCCATATATATGTGTACAAGTGTATGTAAATTGTGTTGTAAAAAAAAAAAAAAGTGTGTGTAATTTGTATTACATTGTATATCACATGCGGAATTAATCATATTATTAGCTTACTAATTAATGGTGGGTCGTTCAAACATTGAAAGTCAATTAGATGAATCCTTTACGATGACAAAATTGAGGAACGGATACAATACTTAGGCCCTGTTCTCTTCACCTTAAAAAAATAATATTAAATAAAAATAAGTTCAGTTCAGTAAAATTAATTTTAGTTCAGTAAAAATAATTTAATTTCAGTAAAAATAAGTTTAGTTCAGTAAAATTCAGTTTTCTTAAAGAAGAATTATAATAGAAAATCAGTAAAAATAATTTCAATTCGGTAAAAATAATTTAAGTTCATTAAAAATAATTTAGTTCAGTAAAATTAAGTTCAGTTCAGTAAAAATAATTTCAGTTCAGCAAAATTAAGGTGAATCAAACAGGGCCTTACAATAAATTTTCTTAAGAGAAATTAACATCAAGGGTGCATTAAGTTGGTGGGAATCCTCTAGCCTATATTTTGACAATTGTATAAACGGCAAAAACAGAATTCATTTGAAGCATCAAGTGACTAGTCTTTGGAGACTTAATAGTGTTTACTTATTCCTCAGTACTCACAAATTACAGATCATAAGTTGTTATAGTATACTTCTTTATAAGTTTATTAGTTGTCTCCTCTAACGTTTCCCAATTGCAAGTTAGGATTATTATTTTTTTTCTTCTAAAATAATTATTAAAACTTTAAAAGCACTTGTGACTTTTTTTTTTATATTAACAATATGTTTCGCCGACATTTATAAACAATTTGGTCAACAACAATACATGCAAATTAAAGAAAATAATTAATTATATAAAGTTATAATTAAGGAGAAAAGTGGAGAAAATACTACTCTATATCACCAAGTTGTTATTCTCTTTATTTGAAATCAATAATCATGTTGATAATGTAATTTAGACAATAAGTACTCTGTGAGTCCAAGAATATTTTAATTGATAACGTAATTAAGGTAAAATAAGGAAGGAAGGGAGAAAGAAAAAAAATAAAAGAAGGAAGCAGGGGTGGTTGGTTCATATTGTCGTTGGCCCGCCAACTAATACTGATTTTATCAAAGCTGGCAAATCCTGCACCGTAATATACTACGACCACGGAGTATTACCATTCCCCTTTCCTTTTCCTTTTTTCTAGGGAGACTAAGCATATACCAAGTATTTCTCTAGGTACGTTAGTACATAGTATCTTTACACTAATGGGGGATATTATGAATACTCATCCAGAGTTTTTTCAGTGCGGCAGAGGTTACTTGTATTCTGGGCTACTTGTTTTTGGAGTTACTTGTAGCCTTGTAGTTGTTAGTTATAGGATGTTACTTGTATTTTAGGGTTACTTGTATTGATTAATTGTATTTTGAGGTTACTTGTATGGGTTGAGTAACACCTACAAGTAACCCCAGACCAAAATCTCGTTCCAAATCAGTAACACCCTACAATTCAACTAACCCTGACCAAAACAAGTAACACCCATACAAGTGATCCCAGAATACAAGTAACACTTACAAGTAACCCCTGACCAAAACCAATAAACCTCATATAAGTAACCCTAGAATACAAGCAACCATGATAAAACCAGTACGTAACACCCATACAAGTAACCCCATAATACAAGTAACCCCTGACAAAACCAGTAACACCATACAAGTAATGCATGCCGCACCATGTGGCCAGCCGCATACAAAAATTTGTGATACTAATCTTATGTAAGAAAAACAAAAACCAAAATATGATTACTATGAAACCTATTGATTATTTCTAATATTTTTCATTTGTTGAAGGTATGGAAATTGAGCCTATTGAGGTTATAATGTCCTAGAGCCAGGGATGGGTGATGAGAATCGATTTCAAATCTATTGGAATCGGAAAGGAAGCACTAACTAGTTGAGCTATCTCTCACCCTCTTTTGAACATGTTACCTAACTATATTTTGAGATCAAATTTTATGTGGCCAAAGCTAATGATGTTTTTTTTTTTTTTTTTTTTTTATTTATTAAATGATGCTTCTGTTTCTCATTAACTAAACATAAATTACTTTAAATGTTGGATTAAATCGTTCTAGTTTGTATGTATGAGTAGTATGATTTTGTTGTCAATTTTTCGTTAACAAGTTGATATTATGCTTTTTTTTTAGTTTTTCCTAAAGTGATTAGCTTAAGACATAAAAAAAAAAATAAAAAAAAATAAAAAAAAAGTACATTGCAAATTTTTATTTATTTTATTTATTTTTTTAAAAAAGAAACTCTCATTTTTTTTTTTTTTTTTTTTTTTTTTTACTCATAATGAAATGATTATTGCACGTACTCTATATATGAAGTATTAATTTTGACACTGCTGGCTTCTCCTTGCAAGTTGCAACTTACTTGCAAGTGTTTTTCATACAAGACTATTTTCACATAACATAAGACCATTTTCCACGTTGAAAATTATGTTAACATCATTTTTAAAGAGGAAATGAAAATTCATTTTGATTATTATATGTTAGGACTTAAAGTTACAACAACTTTAATTTAGTCTAAAACGTACAAATTAAAGTAATCGACAGAAACATTATAAATTCCATAAAACAAGGCACTATACTATACAATTATTATTGGTAGCAACATACTTTGATTTTTCCTAAATTATACTTGTATAAAATTTTAACAAGATTTATAGATTCGTATGGTAGTGACTGGAGACAGTTTGGCATAATAATGACGTCCAAGTTGTATGAACATCATCAAATGAATACCTAACAAGTGTTGCCTGGCATAGTGCCTTGTCAACCTCATTCAAACAACCTTCGCAATACTTGGAACTTGATTATGGAGCTACCGTAACCGTTTTGATGTATTCTTATTACTTATATGTTTTTATATTGAATCATTTACTTAATTAGCCTTAAAATAATCTTACTGAATAGTTTGTTTGTTTTTTTTTTTTTTTTTTTTTTTTTTTTTTGTTTTTCAAATCAAAAGACAGTTTTGTATTGATATTATTATATACCCGTTGTTATTATACTTCTATCATTAAGTACAATCAAATGAAGCTTGACTAACTTAGTAAGACTTTATATTTCAATTCGATCAAGAGGTCATCTAGGTTTCAAATATTGTTAGCTGAGGGTGTTTGGGGCCTTGGAGGTGAGGATTTCTTTATTACTCTTTTTCCGTACTTTTAAGTGTATATATCCTGTAAATATTACACTAAAAACGTTATATAGGTTAAAATCTAGTTGGGGCCTTTACTACCCCGGCCCCCAACTATCAAAATGTTTATCCCGCTAACCCAAACAAGATTGTGTGAAAAATTTGGAACGAACTTGTAGATAAGTCGAGAATTGATAAAAGGTTAAAAAAATTTCCAGCCTCTAAAGATTTAGTAACCTCTGTCGGTAGTGACAAAATCAGTTGATTGATAACAACATTCTAACAGGCACAGTATTTATGTGCAAAAAGCAGACTATTAAGAGAACAGCAATAAATAAACATTTCCTTTCACCAAATTATAAATGTCTTAAATTTTCAACTCAAAGTGCATGATTGACCCCTTTGTGAATTGTGGCTGCGCTTCATAATAATAATAATAAGTCACTCAAAACACATGAAAAAACTTCAAGTCAAATTTGACATCCACCATGCCACCTCACGTTTTATTGCATGTTTGCACGCCCTTTAGTTGATTAATACTCCGATTATGAGGGGATAAATTTTTTCTTTTACACGGTCGTACAATTGGTTTTAAGAAGGAACATCACTTTAGGTTTTTGTAGTCGGCTGTGTGCTTCTCTCTCCTATCTTAACTAGGATATTTTCTATATATGTAGTATAACTAATACGAATTACGTAGTATTTTCATATTTTCACAAACTGATATGATTTTAATTTTGGGTATTAAGGTATGACTCCGATTGAAGTGTATATACAAAACCAAAAAATATTTTATATGATTGATGTTTATTAATGTGTTAAGAGTCCGTGTTCAGTGCCACATTGATAAAATCTATATAAGTGATCACAGTGAACAAACGAAATGCATGGTTACCTACGTATGTTTGTTACTTTAACTAGCAGCCACCTATATTGTTTATCTTTTGGTGATATGGTTTTCTTCTTTAGAAAGCACTACTGATGGTATTTAGATAGAGAGAGTCAGCAAGCATGATATAATATAATATTAATATAATTAGGTCCTATATTCCCTTCAACTCCTTTGGTGGGAAAATTTTCCATCAGCGATTAGTTGGAACGAACTTGGAATGGATATCAGCAACTTTTATTTATTTTGGATATTTCTCACCTTACATTTAAATTATACACATCTTTGTCTTTAAAATTAGATCTTCATTGAGGCTCATAATGACCAAACTCCTACATTGCCCTCCATCCGTCCCATAATATAGTTTTTGTTTGTATTTTTCACGGTATTTAAGAAATAGGAGGAAAAAGTGATTGAAGTACATTAATAAAAGTGATAAGTACAATTGTAGACAAAAGTTAGAGAGAGAAAGTGGTAAAAAGTGAAGTATAAGGTATGTGCAAAATTCAGGGTTAATTTAAGAAGTACAATGAATAAAGTTAAAAAATGAGGGTATAAGGGTCTTCACATACTATCCAAAAATAGAAACAAGAATAACATTTTGGATCTCCAAAATTGGAAACAGGAACTATATTATGGGACGGAGGGAGTATAATTTAAATTGAATTATATAGAAATTTTATTGCTATAAGTTGATAAATCATAACATATAAGTAGTAGTGTAGTACTATTATTTGAAGATTTTAACCAAGAAGGTTGTATCTTGTCTAAAACGTATAGAAATGTGAATCTTAAGATATTTACCTTTTGTTCTAAATCATCTTGGTTATGTACATTGTAGTGACTTTATTTGGTACATCCCATGAGATCTTTATAGAAGGAGTTTGTCAGACCAATGCTTAGTTGGTAGGCCGCAGGCCTGTGTGTTATATTATACGGGCCTTCAGCCCTTCACTTTACCTGTTAAAATAAAAGTTTGGGCTTTATTGTACATTAAAATCATTGATGTTGGACCATTTTTGTAATATTACGTGATTGAAATATGACTATATGGGCCTTGGTGATTTTCTACAGTCAGAAATTCACAATGACCACTAAAATTGTACTCGTAGTTTTATGTACGGTAAATACTACTTCCGTTTCATATTATGTGCAACAAAGGGGTATTATTTGTGAGACATAAAATATTCCTTTGTTGCACATAATAAGAAACGGAGGTAAAAACAGAGGAAGTATAACTGTATGAGACTCACGTGAAGTTCGAGTGCTCAAGGCTCAAGCCATTACAATAGAAATAACGCCATACCTACAAATAAGAGTAATATTTTGGAATGCTCTTTAATTCTTTATTATATAGCCCAATGTATAGAAATTAAAGGAGCAATTATCATAGTGTGGCTTTGTTACTACTCCATTGTACTTACAGCCTGATTACAACAGATTTCAGCGCAAATATAGGCTTCCACCCTAAGGCTGTCAGATCTCCCCTTCCTTGTATTCACTCTCAATGGTGAATTTTATCCAAACCCTTATCCTACTTCTCTCTATCTCTCTTTCTCTCTCCTTTGACCTTGAATTGACATACATGGCAAATAACGGTCAAGATTTCCCAATCGAAGAAGCTACAATCACAGCCATCCATCAAGCCTTCTCCCAACACAAACTAACCTGTAGACAACTTGTTGACTATTACCTTAATCGCATCGAAATATTAAACCCTATCCTACGCGCAGTTGTTGAGGTTAACCCGGACGCGCAGGCTCTGGCCGACGTTGCCGATCAGGAGAGAGTAAATGGGCGTCAGTTGGGCGCGTTGCACGGTATACCGGTGTTAGTGAAGGATACAATTGGGACCAAGGATAAAATGGGGACCACAGCCGGGTCGTACGCGCTGGTGGGGTCAGTGGTGGCGCGTGAGTCGACGGCTGTAGAAAGATTGAGGAAAGGCGGAGCAGTGATATTGGGGAAGGCTAGTTTGTCTGAGTGGTATAAACTTCGGTCTATTGATCATCTCCCCAATGGCTGGTCTGCTAGAGCTGGCCAAGGAGTGGTTAGTTCTCTTACTTTTGAATTTGAACATTTTTTTAAATTTTGAACATTTTTGTATTTTAGTACCAGTATTAAAAGTTACTTTACGACTCGTTTGATAGATTGTACTAAATGATGGACAGTTTGTTAGAGTGCTAAACATGTCATTTCTTGGTCTAATCCAACAAATTTTGTAGTACTCTTTATGAAGGAAGTTTGTACGTATCTTGATCTTGATTAGTGACATGTTGGTTTTCTAGGGCCGAACTTTGAATTTCTTTATTGACCATAGAATTTACTCGTACAAATCATGTTTTAATTTACTCATACAAACTATGTTTCTAGATTTGTAGTTAGAAGTACTTTTGAATTTATACCCCGTATAATAATGGATATTTTTTTTTTTTGTTGACATAATATTATAATGGATTTGATTAAGCATTGATATACGAAAAACCAATGTTGTATATATTAGGAATTTAGGATATACTAGATCCATGCTCAATCAGTTGTTCATGAAAATTATTTGGGCATTTGTGTAAAAAACACTTATTGAAGGCGTAAATTAATGAAAGCTTGCATTAGAAATTAGATTTTACTCCGTAGTTGTTTACAGATCAATGAGACTTGTATTGTACTTGAAGCTTAAGTTACTATGACTACCAATTTAGTGCATTTAGCTACTTAGCTGAGTTTATACGATTTTGATTTGCCAACCTCATCTTATTGATCTTTATCGAACCATGTAGAACCCATATGTAAAATCTGCCGATCCATGTGGCTCAAGCAGTGGTTCAGCCATATCTGTAGCTGCGAATCTGGTGGCTGTATCACTTGGTACTGATACTCACAGTTCCATCATCTGCCCTTCTGATCATAACTCTGCTGTGGGTCTTAGGCCTACCGTAGGGCTTGTAAGCCGGGCCGGTGTAATTCCAATTTCATCCCGCCAAGATACCGTTGGGTAAGCAAAAGATAATCTAAACTAATCCATGTATCTTGTTATAACATCACTACATCAGAGTATACAGAGTATCAATTAAATCTTTGGTGACAATGTGATCAACCTTGCAGGCCTATATGTAGGACTGTTTCTGATTGTGTATATGTTCTAGACGAGATTGCTGGTTTCGACCCTAGGGATGAGGAAGCCACGAAAAGATCATCGAAATTTATACCTCAAGGAGGATACAAGCAATTCCTTAAGGAGGATGGACTTAAAGGAAAGCGGTTAGGCATTGTCAGACACCCCTTTGTTAGCTCCCTACATGACTCTACTGTGGCTCAAGCTTTCGAACGCCATCTCAAAACATTAAGGTATAGCTAAGCTAAACACCTACATTTGGTGTCCATGAATTATTTTGGTTGTTCAAGTTAGTGAGTTGAATGATAAAAATGCAGGGAAAAAGGAGCAATATTAGTGGATGACCTTGAGATTTCGAACATTGATGAGATCCTTAACCCTCATCATAGTGGTGAAATAACAGCAATGCTTGCTGATTTCAAGCACGCGATTCCTGAATACCTCGAGAGACTTGAGTCTTCACCCGTGAGGTCCCTAGCAGACATTATCGCCTTCAATGACAACAATCCTGAGCTGGTATGTAGTTAACCATTTAATTTCCTCTTATAAAACAATTACAATGAGCAAATTAGTCTAAAATCTTGCTGTTACAGGAGAGGACTAATGAGTATGGGCAAGATGGATTTATCGAGGCAGAAAATATGCAAGGAAACGAGGAGGAAATAGAGCAGATAGTCGAGCATCTTGACAAGCTGAACAAAGAAGGGTTCGAGAAAATGATGGAAGATAACAAATTAGACGCGATGGTGAGTCCCGGAACAATGGCTATCCCTGTGATGGCTATTGGAGGGTACCCTGGGATTACAGTTCCAGCTGGTTATGATGAACATGGTATTCCCTTTGGCATGTTATTCTCGGGGTTGAAGGGAACGGAACCAAAGCTAATCGAGAGTGCTTATGGGTTCGAACAAGCTACTCTGGCTAGGAAGCCTCCCCTGTTTGATTCACCTGAATGGCTTCAAGGGTGAAAATCTGTCCATACTATGATTCTTAATGTGATTGACTTGGATCAACTTATGACTTGTGACATGTTGGCCTTGATGATTTATTTTCATACTTTCAAAAGAAATGATTCTTATTGAATTGATGTGGTTGTTAAATGTTAATGAAGTCTGCTAGCTACCACAAATTGCATACTAATACAAAATCTTCAAATATCAAGATGTAAAATCTTGCAAAAATTTGCCTCCATTTCCAAATTGACCCAAAGTATCACAATTAATTAACAAAAATAAAACCAATGTTTCACAAATGAAATCGAAGTAAGAAACAAAATAATATTACAACTTAAGTTTGTTAAAGAAAAAAAATGTTACAGACATGTATTGAGTATGCCTTGCCCTAGCTAGCCATCTCGTTCGAGAAAATGATAATGGTGATCACCTACAAAGTATACCTGTGATTTAGCTCTTGGTCTTATGGGCTCTATGGGAGCATTGCCTAAGAGCTTTCTTATGCCATCAAAAAAAAAAAAAAAAAAAAAAAAGGGTAAAAAAAAAAGAAAAATGCCCTGAATCTCTTTTCTCTGGGCAATAAGTATATATGAACCCCACCAAACTGTGTGGATAACAAAAATAATCCACCTTTTTCTTTTTTTTTGGGTTGTTTTTATGATTAGTAAAATTGAATTTTTAAGTTAGAGATATAATCTTATGGGTATTATATCATATGATATACTAGTATGTAGTATAGTAGTAGTAAGTTTGAAGCTTCTTTGATCAATCTTCTAGAGGTAGATTTATGGAAGTTCCTTGAGTTGAGCAAAGATCAAATATGTCTTCAAACATAATTGCTCCTTTCATGTAATCCTTGAATTTGTCACACCCCAAGTTGCTCATTTCTTGATGATGGTCTATTGGCTTCAATGACATTGTTGTCTCTGATATATTCATTTGAGGGAAATCATCTATCGCCAATGGTGGTAAATTGAAGTAATTATTTGCCATTTGCATATCCTGTTGCAAAAGTACATTACATTAGTATAAATCACTATAAAAGTGCATTTTAATTAAGTTAACATATCACGTTACATTACATTACAGGTCGAATGTCCTTACTTATTAGATAATAATTCTAATATTGTATGGAATAATTAAGTTGACACGTTACTAGCTAGCTCAGATAATACTGTCAAGATGAGTACGTGACTAGTTGTTCCAGAAAGGTGGGCCCGGGTATAATGAAGGGGACACAAACAAGCTTATTTGGCTACTAAAAATGATGATAGGAAGTGAGGAAAATGAGGGAAAAGTAGAAAAAAGATGTTTTAGAGTCAGTCAAAAGAAGCCATAGAAGTTGGTGAAGAAAGCTAGCTAGCTAAGCTCACTAGATAGATGATTCTCTCCAGTCATAACAAAGTCAGTGAGTGAGTGAGTCAGTCCAAGCTAATTTCAAGAGAGATGAATTGAATTAGAAGCAAATCTAATAAGCTTTATGAAAAGGAGGTAAATATATCACTTGGGAATTAGCCCTTTCTTACTTTAATTTTAGGATCAAAAGAGATACTCAAAGGTCTTATCTTTGTTGGACCATTTCCAGACTATGAGAAAACTCTTCTATCTACTTTACTCTTTTTTTCTTTGTGAACTAATCATTACTAGTTTTCTAACATCACAATCCTTTTTAATTTTTTTTTAAAAGAAATTTTATAATCTTTCTAAAATTATTTATGAGAGTTATATTAGAATTTTAAGCAATAGACCAACAATTATTTTTTCAATGAAAACAATTATTTTTTCAATGAAGTATCATCATTTTCTTATTACAGACTGAGTGTTATTTATTCTAAATAATGCGCTCAAAAACCGAACAATTAAAGGGAAAAAAGACCTTTCTCTTTATAAATCGAAGCACTGAAGAAGGGATTCATAAAATTACTATCATTTTATTTAATGTAAAGAGAGTTACAAAAGACATATGATTAAATAGGATTCGATCTCAAGTTTTAGGTTGTGGATACCAGGCCATCCCAATAATTTCACCAATTAAGCTAGATAGGACCCAAGCCACACAATTTTTTGAATGTGTTTGTTCAATAATTTTCTTTTAAAAATTTAAGTGTTTGAGCAAATATCTTCTCATAACTTAAATCAACGGTAATGACTAATGAGTTTGAAAGGCAAGAAAAATGATTTGATAAGAAAAAACTTTCTTCCTCAAAGAAGAACATTAAAGCAACAAGTATGACATAGGGCCGCAAAACAAAAGAAGATACATGCTTAAAGAGTTAAAGCTTGATCAAAGACTCTTGACTTAGCTTGAAATGTAATTTGACCTCATGATTAACTGATTATTAAAGCTAAACAGTAAAATTCATAATAACTCAAATTTGATACTTTATTATATAATCTTTCTAACTTTTATCATTCAAAAAAAAAAAAAAAAAAAAAAAAAAAAAAAAAAAAAAAAAAATTACCTGGTAAAGATTTGATGAGTAATCAAAGCCAAACGGGTAGAAATGTGCGGAACTATTAGCTTCATCTGCGGCAAATAATGGGGCTTGTACATCTTGGTCCGTACTTAGGGCACTTCCTGTTGGTGTACCTTCTTGATTAGTAAGCTCTGAAGATGCCTCTGAAGGAAACTTATTAAATCCATCATTGTTATTATGTCTTGACAAATGATCTTGGTTTTGATTTGCTTCCCTTATTCGTTGAGAAATCTCAATGCCTCTTGTATGATCATCCCCTTGTACATCTTCGTCTATGCTTTCGTTATCTGGGATAAAAACGTCTCCTACTTCTTTCGTCCTTGGATTGTTTTGAATTGTCTTTTTGAAAACACGGCATAATGCATATGATTCCTATTTTTTAAGTTGAAAATAATTAGATAGAGCATTAATTAACATAATATATGTAAATATTCGACATTATATGTGTAAACAAAAGTATTGAGTATTTACTTTAGGACTCAAAATCGACAGTGAATTACTTAATCCAAATCCGAATTTGATTAACACCAGTCAACAACTAATCTTATGTTAGTTAGACGATTGTCTAGTAAGACCGCATATATAAGATATTGTTAGACTATTATAATTAGCTTGCAAAATAAGGTTACTTAAGTTTGCTTAATGATTGACATGATTAAGTTTCACTAGTCAAATGAAATTGATATGATTTTTGAAATCATTATGATAATTATATACATTGTGATTAACAACATCATTTCATAAATTATGGTGAAATTATTGAAACCCATCACGTCAAATCGCAATTTACGAAGCCGACAATCTTTTATAGAAGGGGTGAAATTATAATGTATGTCATGATGATTTAGTGTTAAAATGTCTTTAAAATATAGTGAAGAAATGAATAAATTAAAGGGGTTAGTTTTGAAATGATTCAAATCAATGAAATGTACGTATGTTTGCTACATGAAAAGAAGGGTTAAGGAAGATAAAGTAAAGAAGAATAATTAATGAATGATAAAAATGAAGGTTGGATCTAGGTTATGACGCGGTAATAGTAGAAAAGGTCGATCAAGATGATGATTGCATGATTACTGTCGTCTACGTTTGCTGGATCTCATGCACATAATCATCATTTTTTTATAGAATCTTGTCATGCAACGTTCCTTTCTTTTCTTTTTCAATGTTTTATTCCCCCTTTTTTTTTTTTTTTTTTTTTTTTTTTTTTTTTTTTTTTTTTTTGTTTATTTATTAGTAATCTTTCTTATTTTGCAAAATGCTCCTCGTGCTTTCAAATACTACAAACCCTAGATCACCACATTATTCTCAATACTTCTGTTTTTCACCCATACTTTTTATCTTTTTCATTTTGTAGATATATATAAATTCACTAATTACTCAAACTTTGAAAAAATTTATAACTTGTACTTAATCTATTATATATGAATTTCATATTTTCTCTCTCTTCCGATCCAGGCCCCAGCCCTTTATTGTTTTTTAAACCTTTTAAATAGTTTTGCAAGATTTCATTCTAAGAAAATCGTAAAGGAATATTACATGGTGTATCTGAGAGTACCCAAAACAATTCTTCTAGCTGTACGTGTTATGTACGCGCTATCAGCTGGTGCACCGCCATATAAATGTTGGAGAAAATTACAGTCTTTTAACTTGACATTTATATGAAGTATACTATTTCTAGATTACATGTTACATAACTACTCAAAAAATAAAATAAAACCCCTACATACATATAGAGATATATCTAGACTAGTACTAATAGTAATAACTAAGAAGCAAAGGAGGAAAAAGAATAATACTAGCTAAAGGTATATGTACGTACCTTAAGAGAGGGAGTAGAGCCAGAAAGAGACTCAAGAAGGCGATATTCATGCATAACCCAATTAGTCCTAAGACCGTGGGGAGCTCTCCCTTTGTAATACACCAACGTCTTCTTCATCCCTACCGCCGTCTTCTGCGAGTGCACCGGTCTATCCTTCCCCGTTGCCTTCCAATAGCCTGCCCTCGTTGCTCGGTTTGTCCTTGATCCGTTTGGATACTTCCTGTCCCTTGGGCTGAAGAAGTACCACTCCAAGTCCTTTCCCGGCAAAAATGACTTATCTGTATATTTTCATTCACAGTACCCTTTTTTAGTACATTAGTACTTAATCAAATAATTCATTCCATCTAATGAATGGTATAAGAAAAATTAAGAACTTAATTTTTTTAAACCTAATTTATTATGGAGTTTTTTTTCTTCCTATACTTAAGTGTACACTTACATGTTAGCTTAGCTTGATTAAGCTACCCTTAATATTCAAAAACTTCATAAAAATTTATATGATTACATCTTATGTGAATATGTCATTAACATAGATATATAGACTAATCTATAATTCTATATTATCTTTGTCTAGATTTATTTGTCACGTTATTAGTAATTCAAATTACAGTATCAATAATATTGGATTAATATTGAGAGCATATATGAAAAAAAAATGGTTTATTAGAGTAGGGAATTGAATTAAATTACCAGGTAAATCCCAAGGCTCGCACTTGTAAAGATCAATTTCAGGAATAATCTCTAGGTCAATCTTACGACCAGTGATCTTCCTATCAAGATAATAAGCAACCAACTCTTCATCAGTAGGGTGAAATCGAAAACCCGGTGGTAGACTCACTGGCGCCATAGGAGAAGCAACAGTGTATGAGTTCGAAAGAGAGGGTACTAAACGAGCTGAAGTTGATGAAGAAGAAGAAAAAAAGTAGTGACGAAGAAGCTAAGCTAATATTATGTGATAAATCCTTTTAAAGAGAAAGAAAAGTGGGGGGCCAAAGTATAGTAGAAGAGAGAATGAAGAAGAGAGAACAAAGAGAAGACAAGCTTGTACCTTATTGGAACTGAAATATATAGAACCTACTGTTGGGATCGTAAACTAAAGTTGATGTGATATATTTTTGAGATTATAAATTACATACTTTGTTACTATAGTTTATATTTGTAACGTTTTTTATATTTGCTTTTGTGGCCTTTGCCCTTTGCTTTATTTTTATTTTATTTCCCTTTTCCCATCTAATGTAAATACTAAAATGTTTTGGTTCCAAAGTGAAAAGAATGGTATGACAACCACTTGATATGAATTAAGAAAGAGAGAGGTGTACAAGCCAAGACAAAACTCTAAGTGAGATATAATCTAAAAGGGGTGTGATCAATAAAGATAGTATGGATAAAACATGATCAATCCAACAAGATTGTAGGCTCCAATTTTGGTGTACTTTTTATATGTTATGGCCCTCTTCTTAGTGAAAATATCAGGAGTAAGATGCTTTAGTTTCTTAATTAGGACATACAATAGTATTATTTGTGATAGTATGGGATATTGTAAATTGAAAGTTATTATGTAAAATATATGTATGTAGTGAACAATCCATTAAAATTAATAACACTATTTTTTTACTAGGGTTATGTTTTAAATTTATTTTTATTTTAGGGAAGGAGAAAGCCCTATTGTACCTCTCACTAGTTAATTAGGCTCCGGTTAATGACTAGAAGAGTAAGAAATTTAAACCCGGGTATATGTACATCCAAATTTTCTATTCTCGATCCACTAATAAGACTCGAAGCTAGGCTAGAATCAATTAATGAATATAAACTCCATCATTAATTGTGCACAACAATAATCAACACAGAGCTAGAATGTCTACTAGTTTAAATACAACAATGGAGAGGATAATTATTAGCCTTTATTTTAACCCAAAAAAAATATTAGCATTTACATTATACGAAGCATTTCACAAGTACTACTATATCACAAGTTCACAACAAGTATAGATTATTTTTTATGGCGCGTGTAATTTGTACATGTATGTAGATGGGTAAGGTG
Organism: Chenopodium album; assembly: GCF_948465745.1. Taxonomy (NCBI): domain Eukaryota; kingdom Viridiplantae; phylum Streptophyta; class Magnoliopsida; order Caryophyllales; family Amaranthaceae; genus Chenopodium; species Chenopodium album. The sequence continues at coordinate 69,921,585 of NC_137842.1, read as the reverse complement.
CATGAACCTTACACGTAGTTACATTGCATGCATCATACATATATATATATAATAATTAAATTATAGTAAAGCTCCTTATATCGAGTGAGATATTTGGCCTGGTATTAATCAGGCGTACTCAATTATGATTTCAACATTTAAAACCCGGCCTAGCTAGCTCAAACACAATACGTACAATAAAGATCAAATTTGACAATGTTGAAATATAGCCTACAAATCCAATTTCCACCCTATCTTATAATTTTTTCTCATTATTACTAATTTTTCTAAATTCTTTAGCATCTATTCAATTGTTTTTGTTTTTGGATAATCAACTACTTGTACCATTTGCCACATTCTACTCCGTAAAATGGACTAACGCGTACCATTTGCCACATATATATATAGTCCATATATATCAACAATTCAACATATATTTGCACTTTGGGAAAGGACAAGTCGTGCTATTGTCAAGTACGTACTGTAGATATATGACGTGGGGCAATTCAATTCTTGTATTAGGCTATAATTATAGTTGGAATAATAAAGCAATCAACGACTATTACGTGTAAATTCAAAATGATTAGTAAGCTCTATGTCCCACAAGCAGTCAATCTCCCGTTCAAGCACCACATTTGGAAAACTACTTTTTGAACGAATAGTTTTACTTTCATTATACTCGTTCTAGAATTCATTAAAATATTATTTCATGCATTTTATGAGTTCATAAAATAAGAAAATACAAAACTTGTTAACTTCATTCCTTCTTTATTTAATAATTTTCGTAACAATTACTTTAATTTTACACTAATTATGAGCTATTGCCTAACTAAAATATAAACATAAGTTTGCTACAAAGTATTATGTGAAATATAATTGGATTAGTGTAGATTTATATATTAATTTGGAAATATAAATTTATAATTTCATTAATTTTATCAACGGAAAATTAATTAATAAAAATTGATATTGTACATTAACAAATATAAATCTTTAATCGTTATAAATGTTAAAAATTATAGACAAAATAAAAATGAAGCTAAATAATAAATAGTGTCTTGCAAATTTATATATGGAGTATATCATAAAATCTACTTATAAAAAATATAATCGTTTTCAATTCATTTCCATACCCTCATGTTAATAACTAATTTGTGATGATGAGGACAACTATTACATTGGGAATGTTAAGAACACTCTTTTAAGATGAGTAATAATAATAAAATATTTTTTTTAAAATAAAATAAAAGGAGTTATATAGGCCTTATTAGATCTCTTAAACAATTTAATAATCTTCATTAAAGGATAAAGTTAATTCTTTCATGTTGTGGGGTTAGGGGAGCATGGCATGGCAAAAATTAATAATATTACCAAATGACAAATGTGAATATAATTGTGTAAGGATTAAGATTAACTAACTAAGGTTGAGTAATATTTAATTAAGTAAATAATACATACTTTTAAGGCCAAAATTAGAGTTAAGCTAAGCTAAATAACTAGCATGACATGCCAGCCCAAGTTTATTACTTTGGCTTTTTTAGATTCTAATTTTAGAGAGAGAAAGAAATAGAGAGGGGTAGTATTGGGTGTGAAAACCCACAGGAAGGATAAAAGAAGGTTCCCTGCTTTTGTCTGCTCTAATACTAACATCAATCATGTGGGCCCCTTTAAAAGTCATTTTGTGTGCCCCACTCAACCGTCCTATTCTCTACAGTATTTCACGCAATTCTAGGATAATCTTTATTAATTAATTTAATTAACTATATTCTAATATGATGATCAGATTGATCACCTTATAGTAAATCACAAACATATGGTACGTACATTTTATAATAATATCAAAGTTTAATGAACTATGTTATGTTATGATAGAGTGGCAAAGAAGTTGATAAAAATGTTTAATTTATTTGGTGATCACATTATCTTTGATATTAATTAAAATATTTGTTGATAAATCTAGGTTTGTGGTATGTTGTCTTGTTTGAGAAGTGCAGCTTTCTTTAGAGAAGATTTGATCTCAATCTCTCTGCCCTAGGTTTGTTGTTCTTAGCTAAAGTGTTCTCTTTATATATTTTTTTTCATGGTAGAAATTAAAGTGCTTGAATGCTTGATCTTGTTACTTGTTGCTATGGCGGTTGTGGTGGCACCTATAAGTGTACTAGGTTATAGACTTGTATAGTGATTTATAAGCTGGTTTGATTTATTGGTGGCAATTAGCATGCAACATGACATGAACATAATTGGTAGAGGCACAACATGCATGGCAAGCAAGAGACTTCCCTATTACGGAATAACGAGTTTTAGGTTCTGTTATGTTACCAGACGACAATAAGATTATATTCAAATGTCGTCACCTAACCTATAAATTAATATATAGAGTAAAATAAAAGGAGGGAAAACTATATCACAAGACTTATACATATTCTTAATCTAAGAGAGAATAACTTTTGATTAAGGGTGTAAATAGTATGCTTATATGAAATTTTAATAAATCCACAAAATCATTTTTATTTTATTTTTTTGAGAAAAAAAAAATTATAGAAAAACAAATTGATTTTTGAAGAGATGAGCTCATCAGGTAAAGAGTGCTAATGACTTTTACATGCCTTGAAATAAGCAAATGAGTCACTCATATCAACAAAAGATTGCTTTGAAATAAACATATACCAAATCATTGAATCAATCAGGCTTTTAGTAAGTTTTACCATCCCGTTGAGATTATTGGTTGACCAGCTTGGTAAAGATTAAAGATTTATTTACAACATATTTTCTGTCAATAAAAAGAAGAGTAACTGGCTAACAACATCATTGCCTTGAGCTCAATTGTAACTTTTTCTGTCTTTCTCTATCAACAAATAAAAAAAATAAAAAAAAAAGGTTTGAATGATAGTTATTTAAATTTGAAATTTGTAATAAGGATGTATGGATGCAAACACAGTAATAAGCATGATCATTCTCCCTATAATATTAGAAAATTAATTGTATAATAGTATGAAACTAAGCATTTAATAAATTGCAAGAGGTTGATGATTTACTATTGATTATGTTTCAACAAATGCAACCTTTAAGACAATAATTATTGTGTTTCAGTAACAAGTGTTTAATCAAGGTAGGGTAGCATATATATACATATGCTTGGCCACGTATAATAAAACCAAGATTCTAGTTTTTTTTTTAAAATTTATTTATTTATTTATTTTTTTGACGGGAAAAATTCTAAATTATATGCTAGCAGTGCTGTCAATTACATAATAATATAGTAAAGGGCTATCACAAACTTATCATTTTGAGACAGAGAGAGTATGATATAATGACACGGCGTAAGAGCTCTCGATGTTTATGACTCATTCTTCAGTCCATGATATTAATTATCTAGCTTCATCACATCATCAGTGCTGTTGAAGATGGAAATGAGAAGCGTGTAAATAACAAATGCGTGGGAATAAAGAGGGTGTACATACTATACAGGTATATTAGTTTATAACAAAAAAATGTAACACAATATTCTTCATTCGGCTGATACGAGTCATAAGATTCGTACATACGATATATAATGAGTATGTACGACCGACAATAATTATACCAGCTACGTATGTAAGCCTTATTAAAGTACAAGTACAACCTTCCTATTCAAACACGTAGGGTATGTATCTTCTTCCTTTTTCTTTCCTCTCTAATCTGTAATCATGTCTAACTCATCTCAACTATGCTACGCTCTATTCAAAGATTCTATTATTTTATTATACTTGTATCTTTGATTTTATACCTCGTGTTCAAATTGGCTTCATTATGTAATAATTCTTATTATCTGGAACTGGCCCACATTTAATTTACTGGTTAGTATATTGTTAAACTGGGTCCATATACCTTAATTATCCATATTATAGCTATATTCTGGAATACAAATGTAAATTATCAGCTAGATTATTATGTAAATATTTCGGTACATATTTCTTTTTAAGTGAGGTTGAGGTGGTAAAGTAGTAGCATCGCTTCCCACCTTGTATCCCTAAGCTAAACTAAGGTCTAGGATCAAAGTTTATGGAACTCACTTGAGAGATTCCCTTATCTTCCATCTCAAGTGAGCCATCTTCTTCGATCTTACCTTAAAATATATTGTACATTTATCTATAATACTTGATCTTGATATACAATATAATGTAAACTTGATTTATTTTAATTTGGGAGTTGGAGGTGCTGACTAAAGTCACTAAACTTACAATCGTAGGCAATTCATCAACATTTTTTCAAGTCTTTGAACATTAAATTAATTTGAAAATAATGATGACTAACATGTGTTACACTTTGAAGGACACGAGTAATGGAGTAGCTAACCAGCCAATGTGTTGTGTTATATACTTGTATTGTATATATATCTTGATAGAAATTTGCTGTTTGGGGAGTAACAATATGATTCACAACATTGTTGAGAAGAAGTAAAACAATAAAGTACGTCAATTCAAAACAAAGCATACTATATATCTTAAATTAGTATCAGCTCCGTACCATATAATCATGCACATACAAGTATACAACCAACTAACAACTGATTGTATACGTACCTTCCAAAATAAATCTCTACATGATATATAATCTATTATATAAATTCGTAATATATTAAAACTTATACATAAATACGGATTAATAGCTAGGCTAGTAAATTATTTGCAAGCTTGAAATTTGCAAGGAACACGACCATAACCAGAATTAGCCCTCTTGAACCTCAAGGCAGTGAGAAGAACACTACGAGTAGAGCCAGTCATCGCGGTGTTGAAGTTATGGAGCACTTGAATCGCGTTGTAAGGGAAATGGAAGCTGTTGTAGGAGTTGAGAAGTGCAGTGACAGTTTCCCTTAAGAGGGTCTTGTAAGGGTCACCTTTGCCTTTAAGTCCTGACCACAATGTTAAGTCATTTCCATATTTTTGGGCTGCTAAGGGTCCGAATACTAGAGCCACTGGCATTTCAGGGTTCACTAATTTCCAGTAGCATTTGTATTCTGGCTTCATCCAATATCTGCTCCATTCATCACATTTGATTAGTTTTTATTTCACGTACGAATTTTAACTTAGTACCATAAAATACTGTGAACTTTCTCTTTTTGCAAGTAATTGTTACGTTTTATTTAGTTGTCAAATATGAAATAACATTTTTTTTTCTTCTTATAGTTGTATCCTTTGTACTTTATTTTGCTTATGCTAAATTATATTTTATACTTGTATAATTTATATGTTACTCATACTACAAAAAAATGTTGTAGGTACTTTTTTTTTTTTTTTTTTTTTTTAATGGATGAACGAAGTAGTTTACATGAAAGTACGAAAAGGGTTTAAGATTTTATGGTACTAAGTTGTGATATGTACTCCCATATTTATTCGGCTTTAATAATCTATTATTTAGTGGGTTTAAAACAAGTCGTGGTCCAACGTCTAGTATTTCCTAAATAGCAAAAAGCTTTTACGGGAGTTAATGTCAAAGGAAACTATCAAAATAATTACTACTTACAAAATGTGACAATGAATTGAACATGCTACAAAATTTTCATAATAGTCCCATGAATTTTGTTTTAAAAAATCTCATAGGCATTCTAATTTTTACATTCCCTTAAAATAAAGTTACCTAGCTTTTAATTATTCCATCACCTCATTGTTCCAAAATAGTTGACATTTTCATGCACTAGACTATAAGAATTTAAGATATGAAAGTGAAATTCCATTGAGAGAGTGACACAAATAGTACTTTAAAAGAGCATGTGATTAGATAAGCCTTTTTAAGGAAACGGTATGAAGTTAGATGACCTATAAGTGAGGTGATTTAATGAGTTAATCTACCTTAAAATAATTTAACACCAAAAAAACACAATTGTACTTACTCATTGGAGCACGCCGAATTTTGTGTGAAAGGCGATGATGGCATGTGAAACATAGGAGGGAGCTTAAAGCCGGGAGTCGTAGGAGCTTTAGGAGGGGCCGAGGGAGTGACCGGGGTGACGGGTGGAGGAATCGAAGTCGTAGGTGGTGGTAAAGAGATAGGAGTAGTATTAGGAGGTGATGATGAGGGTGAAGAAGTAGAACAATAAGACATAGGTTGAGCAGGTTGAGAAATCAAAGGATCAACAGAATACATCTCCATATCAAACATGCTAAACATTAGCCTTAAAGATTTGGGTGGGCCTATAGAAGCCCCACATCTATTATTTGGGTCAGGCCCATTTTTAGGAGTGATCTGAACAAAACAGCTGCTTAAATCAGGTGAACCCCCAAAACTTATGGTATAGCTGCCCATCATGTTTGTGGTCTCTTGTCCAACTACTGTCTGCCCATTACTCCCTGGACATACCATTGCCACATTCGTATCTGCAAATACATTCAAATTTTCATTGAATTAGATCCCTCAATTTAAATCAAGTATTTATTAAATGTAAATATAATACTACCTCCGTTAACTATTATGTGCAACAAAGGAATATTTTATGTCTCACAAATAATACCCCCTTTGTTGCACATAATAGTTAACGGTGGTAGACTGGTAGTAGGTTCATACATTAATACGGAGTACTTCGTATTTATTTACCTAATAAAAATTGCTTTTAAGTTTTGTACTTGTACTAGGTTGTGCTTATACGGAGTAACATTTTTTTTTTGTTGGCTCAAGAGTCAAGACAGTCCTACAAAGTTCTATTTTTGTCGTACGTAGTCACTAATTTTTACCGATTAAGACTAGTTTTATTGTTATAAACTTTCTTCATTTGGAAATTTAAAATTGATTTTTTGATGAACAAACCTTTTTTTTTATTTTTATTTATTTATTTTTTAATAATAGAATTTTACCGATTTTATGTTGATTATCAAAAGTGATTTTTTGCCTTCTTTGAACAAGTGATTTAATAGTTAAATAAAGCAAGGACAAAGTTATTTGACATTGATCAAAACAATGACTACACGAATAAAGAACAAGGATGAAAATGGTTTTCTTTTTCAACAATAACAAAAAAGTCATTTATTATAAGTATTTCCTTTGGAATGGGAATACAGAAAACATCTATTTTAATGCTTTGAAACTGCATACCTCCAAGACATTTTGGAAAAAAAAAAATGCCATTTTTGGAAAGTAAATAATGAATATTTTTTTAGGGTCCAAATGAGCAACAATGGCTTTATTGGTTAGCAAACACTTGAAAAAGGATGCAGCACCCACATCAATTTCCATGTAACCAATACTAGTAAAATATTGTTGGCCTATTAAGAACCACAATATTAATCTACTAAACAATGTTAAAGTAATATTCCTAGCTACTTTATAAAATTTCTTCGTTTGTTCACATTTAGTTGTCATGTTGAGAGTTCAAAGTACACTATCAACGTAATTCTTAATCTCGGAAAAATAAACTAACATATTGAAGAGTTGAAGAAACATACCGGATAGAGGATAATCAAATATGGACACATGGCCATCTTTACATTGGTCACAGAAAACAGTACCAGTTATTATTGCTCCACCTTCAACTCCATGAATATCTACTACAGCAAAAAAGACAGAAAAAACCAACAAAAAGTATAACTTGTTCATTGATGAATCAATAAAATTCAACCTGAAAATTGAAGATAATTTGATGGGACCTTAAAATGAATTTAAAAGGGAAAAAAAGTTAGGAGGAAATTTAGTGTGAAGTTGGAATGAGATCAAGTGATGATTTTATATGAGTAAAATCACATGATGTAATAAATAACACTAGTAATAAGTTGCATCACCAACCTTCAACTGTCTACATTTATGATCTGTTTGAAATTAATGGTTACTACAAACGTTTATATTTTACAGTTTAGTCTATGCTAGGCTGCTAGCTATCATTTATACAACGGTGCTAAGCTAGCTGCTTTCACATTTCGATTTGGCTAGCTTATGGTAAAAGTCTACATTTGTACGTAGTATGTTGTTTTTTTGGCAAATGTTTCTTTTACTGTCAATTAAATCAATCACAGCTAATTTTGGATGCTATAAGTTATAAGTATATACCCTAAGTTTGGTCATATATATAGACATGTACACATACAGTACACACGTATGAAGTACTTCGTATTTATATATTTTCAAGAGTACGCCTAACTCCTAAGGATATGATGGTTGGATTTGTTCGCTCATAAGCATATAAAGGTTGGATAGTATCAAAAGTTATTGTACATTGTACTTGCATAAAGTTGTACAAAGTACGTAGTTATCTTAAGCCAATTGGATTCAAGCTAAGTTACCGTTATGTAATTCTTAATATTATGTTTAGGGTTTTCCTAATTGATTAATAATGGTACTCCATATCAAGTTGAGGACACCCATCAAATGAAGTGTAAGAACTCTATTAAATATTTTACTGTACATGATTTTCTAAGTCGTCATGCTTCAAAGTATAGCAACAATATCCATCTTTGTAGTTGAAAGAAATATGCATTAAATTTTAATGGGGATCGAACCACTTGTCATCACCGACGTAATAATAATGCTTATCAAATATCATCAATGCATCAAATTTATGAAACTCAAAAATCTTGACTCGGTTTACTTAATAAAATTGAACGTAGCACCAACCTTTCTAGAATTCAAAGTATAAAGAAACAAAAGCTGATCATAGAATAATTTTGCTTGGGAAATATGAATTAATAGTAATGCTTAAAGAAATGCATGTTAGGATTGTTAGATACTTACTTTCTTCGTTTTCTTTTAGATGCAACAATCCTTTAGCGTGGTAATTAAGAAAGACGAGGTTTACATGATATAATAAATTTTAAAATAGGATGAGTGGTTGTTAGGAGTGTAATTTAGTGGGCCATGTGCTTTAAATAAGGGATATGGTATAGTTTTCCCTAAAGTAACTTTCCTTTTTCCTTTTTAGGAAAGTGTTGCAAGTAAATGAAAACGGAGAAAGTATATACCTAAGCTAGTCATTAATAAATAGGAAAACTACGTCATAACAAAATGGTCACTAATAAATACTCCGTACTTGGTAAATAAAATAAAAAGAGCGGAAATAGCTGAACGACAGTTTAGAGAAGTGTGGACAGTTGAGAGCTGCATAAATGGGCGACTGTGAAAGCAGGAAGGAGTCTGATTAAATGTGTTCCACAAAAAAGAGAGGACTTTATGGGTACAGAGTAACAGTTCTCATATGTGATAATCTTTACACAACCATCTGGACTAATCATCTATTTTGTGCGCGTATTGGTTAGCCGTTACAGGTTGTCCGTTGTTGGATGCATTCATGAATGAGTTTCAGTTTTTTTTAAAAAAAATCAGATCATGCTTTATACCAATATGAATGGAAGACAAACCAGAACAAAGAATTGGAACTTTCACATTGGTCTAAAATCAATACTAGCTCATTATATCTCGTGATTTCATGAATTGGCCAACTCAGACTAATGGAAAGTTCAGAGTTGGCAGCTGCAAGTTTTTTCAACTTCATGTCACTAATGCGTTGTTGAAGGGTGTTTTCCCTTTTTTAGAATGCTTATATTCATGAACAATTATGGATATGGCATCATATATTATTTAGTCTTGATAGTCAATTACGGAGTACCTTTCCATAGTCCATAAGAAGAGACGACGTGACTAATGATGCTTTATAAGACAACAGTTTAAGTTAATCTGGCTGCAAAAAAATATATATATATTACCTCCGATTTTTTTTAGTTGCAACTTTAAAATATTTTATCTCTCTCAAATAATATGCTAAAGTTACAATTAAAAAAAATTATTTTCAGGAGCAACCCACTAATTTAGCCGAGTAAAACGTCCTGCACAAAAGCCCACTAAACTCCTTCAAGTTTTACTTTGGGTATCTACTGAGACACTGAGTAAGTGAGTAGCTTGCTAGATTCATTTTCAATCATGCATTGCTTAGGCACAAACTAGGAACCAAAAACTCAATATTTGAAGTAGCAAGAATGAGAAAAAACTATAGCTTAACGATCATAGATTAAGTACAGAATTCCAAAGCATTTGCATAATTTTTATACCGGACTCCAAGTTTCTAATGCCACAACAGAAACACAGTTAAACAGTCACAAGATTTCAAAGGATTACAGCTAAATAAACACGGCAACAGCAGCTGAGGCTGCTGTTATTGGATCCCTTTTATATCAATAGCTCACTATTACACAAAAATCTTTTTGCAAAGCCAGATACTCCAAGCATAAGCAACGAAAGTGTAGTTATAAGTTAAAAACAAACATTAACACTTAATGTTCAGGTGACCACCCTGCTACCCAAAAAACAGCACAAACACTATGACCTTTCAGGTTTTCCAGGCCCTAAAGAATGTACCTATCTAAGACGACTATCAAAAATTGATTCTCAAGCGATCAAAAACCCACACTCCACTCTGCTATTCCATCATTGACTGTCTTCAGTTCTCTTCTGAAACTTTCTCAACACTCTCAGAAGCGTTCTCAGTAGTACTCTCGGCTGTGGTGGCATTATTCTCTGTTGTATCAACACTGTATAATATCCAACAAGAAGAAAAACAAGAGCAATTAGAACTGTTACAAGAGAAATACCTTGAACTTTATATAAAAATTACACATATACATATTCTGATTAACATAAATAAACTGCATTGATTCATCAAAAATCCAAGTTTAGGGAGTTCAAATACAATGCCAACACACAGACAGACTATCCAGATGTAGACAGACCAATAAACTAAAGAGTAAATAGATCACTTTCTGTGGATTCAAACTACAGAGAAAAACCACCACAAAATTTCTAAGATAGATCTTAAGATCTAGTGCACTATCACATCTGTTGCAAACTGCCAAACAGTATCCCATACTTGCAACCCCCACCTCTTTTAAACAAAAAGAAACAAAAAACGAGCACTAGACTTGAATGAAAATAACTAGTTCTAAATTGAATAATCTGTGAATGCACTTATATTTTGAAATGAGAAGCTATGATATTAGGACTCATAATTACAGCACAAGCATTCATGTCAAGTTCTCAACAGCCAATACTTCAGTAAGGATCTAGTGCACTTCAGTTTTGTCCATGAAAAGGAATATTAAATTATTAGATTTACTAATACTTCCCAACTCACAGACATAAAAATGGATAGCATCAACATCCTCATCCTCATCCTCATCCTCATGTCCACATAGTAACTTTTGACAACTTATAATCGTCTTTCCATAACTTCAAATCATGAAACTTTCATGTCATAGTCGTGAAATTCTGATCCCTAACATTATCCAACACCAAGAATTAAAGTTATGAGGACCAAAAATAGCAGCCTAAGCAAAATCCAATGCCACATGAAGCCTATCCATAACTATTACAATTTACAAACGATCCATCCAAATTGAAGTCCTAGTTTTTGATTGCCCAAAGTCCCAAACAATAGATATTGCAACAGTATCCAATGATTTCTACACTCATAACCCATGTCAAATTATCAAATCAGCAACTAAAGTGGCTTATACAATGTCAAGCTAAGGATTTTGCAACCCCATAAACTTATTGATTCAAAATTGCCCTAACATATATCTCATCAGCTTAATCCCAATCCCCCAAATGATCATATTGGTTGCAATTTTCAAGCATTATGCAACAATGTACTACCATAATGCAATCTTCCAAAGATTTTTTTTTCATAATTAAATACTGTAAGCATTAACAACCAAGAAAAAATAAAAACAATGAGCGTTTATACATTCACAAATAGAAAAGAACAGGATCAAACCTTGATCCCGGAGGAGAAGTAACAGCATCAGCTGATTCTGGCTTCCTCCAACTCTTAACATCATCCCCAGAATCAGACCTCCCAAGCCCAAAACCCCTTCTCCCAAATCCTTCACTCTTCTCACCATTAATCTTAACAGATTCCAATTTCTCATCAATTTCCTTCCAATCCTTCCCTTTCTCCGCCAACACCTCCTCCCTAGGCCTGGCCTCCCCGAATGGATTCGCCCCTTTCGCCTTCACCTCGGTAGGAGTAAAACTCAGCCCTGAATTCACCCCTTTCGCCGCCTCGGTCGGAGTCACATTGTCATTGATCACAACAGGTAATGTCCTAGGCTGCAAATTCAATCTAGGCCTTCCACTCCCACCACCTCCAGCCCCAATACTCTCCCTCCTTCCCCAAGTATCCGCCTCAACACCACCACCACCGACACTCCCACCTCTCTCCTCCTTCGATTTCGACCAATTACCCGAATCCGGACCCGACCCATTTGAATACGACTCGAACCCCATCCGTCTCTCTCTCCTAGGCCCATCAACAGGGGCAGCAACAAAACTCTTATTAGAGGCCCAATTATCAACCTCATCAGCCCGACTTGAATTGAAGAACCCAACTTTCTCTCTCCTATCAGACCTCTCCGGCGCACCACCACCGAAAGAACTAAACTTCTTCGTCTTGGACCAATCATCCGCTTCGTCGGCCCGAGAAGGGCCCATATCCCTATCTCTACTAGAACTCCTGTCAGAAACCCTAACCCTAGAATTATCATTCGCGCCGCCGCCGCCATAGTTTCGGAACCCACCACCAAGGCGAGGTCTTTCGAGCTCCTCGGCGGTTCGCTCACGTGGTCCGGTGGGAAGAACGAGCATCTCATCTTGGGTTAGCAGTTGGGGGACGGCGAAGGCTTTGGGCTTGGGCTTTGGGGCCGCGGACCCATAAGTGGAAAACTCAGCCAAAGAAAGGGTTTGGGCCTTGTTCTTCTTCTTGGGCTTGGCGGCAGCTGCGGCGGCTAAAGATGGGAAATCGGCGGCGGGTGGTTCGGGCTTAGTGGGCTGAGGCATGATCTGTTGTGTGAGCTCATCTTCGTGTTCTTCGGAGTCTAAGGCCCAAGCTCCGGGCTTGGCCCAAACTGATGAAACAGTTGCCGCCATTGTTTCTCTCTCTAGAAGGGTGACTGTTTGTTTACCTTTCTCTCTCTTCGAAGTTTGTGTGTGTTTGTTTGGAGATGTGAAATGAGAAGAAGGATGCGGATATGTTACAGAGGGGTATAAAAGGGATTCAAGTTGCGTGTGTTGGCAGCTAATTAAGGAAATTTTGGGGTATTAGGAATTTGGGAAAAATATGAATACAATCTAATACTCCGTACAATCTAATATATAAAGGGGAGTTTTTTCCCGAGTTTTTAGAGAGTCGGATCTAATTTTCTCAGCGCGCCATGTAAGATTATAAATCTTAATAGTAGCCAATTAAATAAGTGATTATTAATTTCTTTTTAGAATTAAATAATTCAAATGTCATGTAAGCAAAATTGACGAATGAGATTTTTAAGTTTAAATTAATTAAATATTATATATTATCTTTTAATATTACGAATTTTATCTAAATATATAACAAATTTTAGGCTCATAAATACAAAAAAAAAAAAAAAAAATAAACATTATTTAAAAAAAAAAATCAAACAAATCGTGCATCGCACGGGTTTCATCTAGTTGGATTTTATTTTGGTTTTGTTTACTAATTTTGAGTCGATTAGTGTTACGTAGTATTTTGAATTTTTGATTGTGGTAATACAAAGTTTGATTAGGATGGATATCAAAAAAAAAAGTTTGATTAGGATTAAAATATGTTTTTTTTTTTGAAAAATTTGTCAGGAAAAATCTTAATTTTAAAGGGACCTTTTTGTCCAAAAAAATCTTTTAAAATTTTTTTGGCCAAAGAACCTTTTATTTTTTTTTTTTTTTGTTCAAGACAGCCAAAACTCACTTTCTGACGTTGACTCACCATTCTCCGGCGTTGACCACGTGTTTTACAACATGTGCGATGCATATGACCCTTTTTTTTCTTAATTACACCCCACTTTGCCTAATTTCACACCCTTTTCCCTCCGATTAAACACTCTCTCTCCTACTCTATCTCTCTCTCTTCTACTCTCTGTATTCTATTTTATCTCCTTCTTTCCTCTGCGTTCTCAAATTCTCACGCCATTGTTGGAGTGCAACAAAATCAAAGCAGTAGAAGGCTTTATCACCAATTTTCGACAACAGGTAAGTGATTAATTTGTGTAACTATGACTTTTTCGATTCTTGATTGAGAATTAAGGTTTTTTTTTTCCCTTTTAAATTTTTCTTAATTATGCAGCGACTATGGGTCGAGGAGGTGTTACGAGGTGTGGTTGTGGTTTTCTTGTTGCGAAGAGGACTTCATGGACCCATGATAATCCTGAGAGAAAATTCACTGCATGCAAATTTGGAGTTAGGACAAGAGAGTAGGAGAGAGAAAGAGAGAGTAGGAGAGAGAGTGTTTAATTGGAGGGAAAAGGGTGTGAAATTAGGCAAAGTGAGGTGTAATTAAGAAAATAGGGGTCATGTGCGTCGCACATGTTGTAAAACACGTGGTCAACGTCGGAGATGGGTGAGTCAACGTTGGAAAGTGGGTTTTGGCTGTCTTGAACAAAAAAAAAAATTAAAAGGTTTTCTATGGCCAAAAAAATTTTAAAAGGTTTTTTTGGACAAAAAGGTCCTTTTAAAAGGTTTTTCTTGACAAATTTTCCTTTTTTAATCCTAATCTTATAGGACTTCAACTTTGTATTATGACGGAAAATTGTTTAATAAAATAGATAAAAGTTAATGAATATTAATAAATTCGGATAATTTTAGATAAGACATGTATAGTACTACTTCGTAGTTTTTTTTTTTCTTAAATTGAAGGGCAGTGTAATATACAATTATTGCATTGCTTTGATTAATTTTAAATCTATTACTAGTTACTAGTAAATAATACTTGTAAAGTGGTAATAAAACATGAATGACACTTCACATGTGATTAGTTAATGCTTAGACAACTTGTTTTTCTAGTTACCCAAAAAAGATGTCAATGTATCATGTATGTATATGGTTCCTTGACTCCTTCTAAGCTATAAGAACAAGTTTTAGAATATTCACCCATTTAAAAGGTTTTTTCTTGTATATGTTCTTCCACATACTTCCAATATTATCTCCTGAAGTTTAAAAGACAATTGAAGATAAATTCCACACTCAATTTAGTTTCCTTGTTGTACAAAATATTCTAACAATATGAGGTTCATCATGTAATGACCCTAGAGCAAGTGGTCCAACCTGGATATTTCTCAGAAATTTGGAGTATTTGCACAATTGCACGTTCAACTTCATCATGTACTGTATTTGTCTAGACTGCATTCTCAAAATTCCATCATGTGTTTTTCCAAAAATGTGTAAGCTTCATACAATTGATACTTACATAACAGCACACCACAAGTTCTACAATGTATACCACGTACTAGAGCTGTTAATTCGAGTAAACAGGTCAGGTTTGAGTCGGGTAAGAGTGGGTTGGGTCAATTCAGATTAATTCCATAAACTATGCAGATCGGGCTTGGGTTGGGTCATGCTTGAGTCGGGTCACATCGAGGCATACTTCTTATCGGGTTTAGGTCGGTTATATTTGGGTCAAATGAACAATAGGTCGGATTAGGGGTGCTAATTGAGTTGAGCAGCTCGCGAGCAACTCATACTCGACTCGGTCAACGCTCGGTCAAAACTCGACTCGAGTTAGCTCGACTCGAATTCGACTCGACTCGAGATGTTAACGAGCACGAGTTGAGCAAGGTCTAACTCGACTCGATAAGCTCGTGAGCAACTCGATAATATAATATTAATATAGAATTTGCAAACAATATCTTTAAAACAAATTTGATACTTATTAAGTCTTAATTTATATCATAAAAAAAGAAAGAGTAAATGTTTAATAATATCTACATATAATAAGGAAAACAATATAAATTGAAAAAAAAGGCACATAATAATAGAAGGACTAAAATTTTAACGAGCATATCGTGAGCTACTCGACTCGACTCGAAACTTTAACGAGCACGAGTCGAGCTGGTTTTATTTGCTCGAAACATTAACGAGCACAAGTTGAGCACATATATAAAGTTTTCGAGTTGGGTTGAGCACCCCTCAGCTCGTGATCAACTCGCTCAATAAGCACCCCTAGGTCGGATTAAACTCGAGTTAAAATAGGTTAGGGTAATTCTCGGGTTCGAGTTGGGTTCGGTTCAAGTCAATAATTTGCAGGTTAGAATTAGGTCGGGTCATTCTTGGGTGTGAGTCGGGTTCGGTTCAAGTTAATAATTTGCGGATTATAATCAGGTTGGGTTATTTTCAAGTCGGGTCATTCTCGGGTTCAAGTCGGGTTCGGTTCAAGTTAATAATTTGCGGGTTATAATCAGGTTAGGTCATTTTCAAGTCGGGACATTCTCGGATTCAAGTCGGGTTATGTTCAAGTCAATAATTTGCAGGTTACAATCAGGTCGGGTCATTTCCAAGTCAGGTCATATTCGGATTCAACTAAATATAAATATATAATTATCATTTATATCAAGCTAATTATTTCCTTTGACTATAATATATATGGCAATATAATAGGAAACTATAGTCTATAATTTAGGAAGATAATTATATCCTTTGACCATAAAACAAATATATACTATATTT
Organism: Chenopodium album; assembly: GCF_948465745.1. Taxonomy (NCBI): domain Eukaryota; kingdom Viridiplantae; phylum Streptophyta; class Magnoliopsida; order Caryophyllales; family Amaranthaceae; genus Chenopodium; species Chenopodium album. The sequence goes on along the minus strand of NC_137842.1, from coordinate 69,905,148 downwards.
AACTCTTAAATTTGAGGATGATGCTTCTTTCTTTTGCTAGGCTGGACCTACTTGGTCTCCCAAGACTAATAATAAGGGTATGTTCTCATACGTTGAAATTCAGTTCAGTTCATTTCAGTTCAATTCAGCTCAATTCAGTTCAGTTCAGTTCGGTTCAATTCAGTTCATGTGTTATGATATTGCTAATGATATAAAGCCAAATTTCATTCTTTTAAGCTCTTATTACAACGAAGATGATAATAATAATAATAATAATAATAATAATAATAATAATAATAATAATAATAATAATAATAATAATAATAATAATAATAATAAATAATAATAATAATAATAATAATAATAAATAATAATAATAATAATCAATAAATAATATTAATAACAATAATAATCAATAAATAATAATAATAATAATAATAAATAAATAATAATAATAATCAATAAATAATATTAATAATAATTATAATCAATAAATAATGATAATAATAATAATAATAATCAATAAATAATAATAATAATAATATAATAATAATAATAATAATAATAATATATCTTTCTTAAATATTTTAATATGTATATTTGTATATACACATATGTATAATAATAAATAATCAATAAATAAACAAATATCACTAATCTGTAGTTAAAAATCACTAATTAATAAGTTCAGTTTAGTTCAGTTTAGTTCAGTTCAGTTCAGTTCAGTTCAGTTCATCTGAGTTCAGTCAATGAGAACAGGCCCTAAGGTGGTCTAAATTGCATTTAAGGTGATTTGAAATCAGGTCAGGCACAATTTGGGTTAAATTTAGGTCGGGTCAATAACAAGTCGTGCTAATTTCGAGTCGAGTTAGTAACAGATTGAGTTGAATTTTTGGGTTGGGTAAGTATTAGGTATGGTAAAATTTGGGTCGGATTAATAACAAGTCAGGTTGAATTTGTGTCAGGTCAATAACAAGTCGGGTTGATTTCGGGTCGGGTTTGTAATAGGTCGGGTTAGGAACGGGTCGGGTTGAATTCAGGTCAGGTTAGTAACAAGTCGGGTTTTGACGAGTTAAAAGCTTAAAATGGGTTTGGGTCATTTTCGGTTCAAGTCGGGTTCGGTGCAAGTTAATTAAATCGGTCGTTGTAAACGGGTAAATCGATGCAAGTTGTAAACCGGTAAATTGGCCGTTTAAAAGCAAATTGAATGGTTCCACACACCTAATTGGACTCCCAGAGGGAATTGGGGAACATGGTAAACTTTTCGGAAATTTTTATATCCGGGCGAAAAAAGTCAAAAAATTCAAAAATTGAAGGGTAATTATCCACGTTTTTTGAGAAATTTTGGAGGTTTCGGGGCCCGGTGTCAAAAAGTCTTGAAATTATATGGGATACATCTCGGGGTCATACAATGCTGTTTGGAACCATATATGATCATTATTTGTTGTCATAAATGTTCGTAGTAAGCTTGAGTTAATGAAATCCGTGCAAGTTGTAAACCAATAATTAAATTGGCCGTTTAATGGGAAATTGGATTGTTCTACCAACCCAATTGGACTCCCGAAGAATATTAGGGACCATGGAAAACATTTCGGCAATTTTTATTTCCGCGCGAAAAAAGTCAAAAAATTCCAAAATTGAAGACTAATATCCACGTTTTTTGAGAAATCTTGGAGGTTTTGGGGCCCCGTGTCGAAAAGTCTTGAAATTTTAGGGGATACATCTCGGGGTCATATAATGCTATTTAGAACCATATATGATCATTATTCGTTGTCATAAACGTTCGTGGTAGACTTGAATTAATGAAATCGGTGCAAGTTGTATACCAGTAAATTGGTCGTTTAAAAGCAAATTGGATGGTTCCACCCACCCAATTGGACTCCCGGAGGGTATTAGGGACCATAGTAAACATTTCGGAAATTTTTATTTTCGAGCGAAAAAAATTCAAAAAAAAATAAAAATTGAAGGCTAATATCCACGTTTTTAAAGAAATTTTGGAGGTTTCGGGGCCCGGTATAGAAAAGTATTAATATTTTAGGGGATACATCTCGAATCATATAAATGATATAATGCCGTTTGGAACCATATATGATCATTATATGTTGTCATAAATGTTCGTAGTAGCCTTGAGTTAATGAAATCCGTGCAAGTTGTAAACCGGTAATTAAATTGGTCGTTTAAAGGCAAATTGGATGGTTAAACCAACCCAATTGGAATCCCGGAGGATATTAGGAACCATGGTAAGCATTTAGGAAACTTTTATTTTCGGGCGAAAAAAAAGTCAGAAAATTCCAAAATTGAAGCTTTTTTAGAAATTTTGGAGGTTTCGGGGCCCGGTGTCGAAAAGTTTTGAAATTTTAGGGGATAGATCTCGAGGTCATATAATGTTGTTTGGAACTATATATGATCATTATTTGGTGTCATTAATGTTCGTGGTAGGCTTGAGTTAATGAAATCGGTGCAAGTTGTAAATCGGTAATTGGTCGTTTAAAGGCAAATTGGATGGGTTCCACCCACTCGATGGGACTCCTGGACGGTATTAGGGACCATGGTAAACATTTCGGCAATTTTTATTTCCGAGCGAAAAAATAAAAAATTTCAAAATCGAAGGCTAATATCCACGCTTTTTGAGAAATTTTGGAGTATTCAGGGCCCGGTGTCAAAAAGTCTTGAAATTCTAGGGGATACATCTCAGGGTCATTTAATGCCGTTTGGAACCATGTATGATCATTATTTGTTGTCATAAATAAATGTTCGTGGTAAGTTTGAGTTAATGAAATCGGTGCAAGTTATAAACCGGTAAATAGGTCGTTTAAAGGCAAATTGGATAGTTCCACCCACCAAATTGCACTAGTAGAAAATATCAAAAAGGCACCCCCTAATTGGCACCGGTTCAGTCCAAACCGGTGCCAAAAATGGCCTACAAAATTGGTGGGAAGCTGAACCAGAGTAAAAGGCACCGGTTCACTTCAAACCGGTGCCAAAATCATAAAGGCCACCGGTTTGAACCGGTGCCTTAGTGAACCGGGCCTTTAATTATTAAAAAAAAAAAAAAACTGGCCACTTATATAACGCCTAACCCTAAAAGGCTAAAATCAGTCAACCTCTTCTCTCTCCTCTCACTCCGCCTCTCCCTTCTCCTCTGCTCTCCCTTCTCTCTCCTCTAGCTCTCCTTCATTCCCACCAACAACAACAACATCTCCGCAACAACAACACCAACACCAACAACAACAACATCTCCGCAACAACAACAACAACACCACCGCAAAGCCGCCGCCACCATCTCTTCTCTTTAATTTTTTATGGGTTTCATCAAAAAAATTTTGGTTTAATCCACCACAAACACATGCATGAGCAAGGTTAGGGTATAATTTCTTGATTTTAATTCGATTTTTTTGTTTTCGATTTCTGGGTTATTTTGTTTCCGAATTCAATTTTGATTTTTTTTTTCTGATTTTTGTTTCTTGTTTATTCGATTTTAATACATTTTGTTTTCGATTTTGATTTTTTGTTTTTCGATTTTTTGGTTATTTTTTTTCCGATTTCAATTTTGATTTTTTTTCGATTTTTGTTTATTCGATTTTAATATATTTTGTTTTCGTTTTTGATTTTTTTATTTTTCGATTTATGGATTATATTTTTTCTTATTTTTTACTTTGAATTTTTTTTCGATTTTTGTTTTTGTTTATTCGGTTTTAATATATATTTTTTTCGATTTTGATTTTTTGTTTTTCGATTTCTGGGTTTTTTTAATTTATATTTTTTATCTGGGTTTTTTCGATTTCAATTTTTTTTCGAGTTCAATTTTTTTTCGATTTCTAGGTTTTTTTAATTTATATTTTTTATCTGGGTTTTTTTCGATTTCAATTTATTTCGATTTCAATTTATTTCCATTTCAATTTTGATTTTTTTTTTCGATTTCAATTTATTTCCATTTCTGGGCATTTTTTATCTGGGTTTTTTGATTTCTGGGTATTTTTCGGTTTAATTTTTTGGCGATTTCAAATTTTTTCTGTGTTTAATTTTTTTGGAAGCTTAATTATATTAATCGTTTTTTTTTTTTTTTTTTTTTTTGCTTTAATTGGTGCAGGTATCTTGAGTTAGATCTTAAATGGAAGAATCAAGATGCAAGAATATTGAGTTTATTTTTTTATTTATATTGTAATATTTTTTTTATATGTTGTAATTGAACTACTACTGTATTGATCTATATTGTAAAATTGTTTTGATTATATATTGTAAATTTTTGATTATGTTGATTGAAATTCGATCTATATTTTGATGTTCTAAATAATTTAAGTCGATTTTTAATTGTTTGATGTTCTTAAAAAAAAAAACAAAAAAAAATTAAAATATTTGGCACTTTTGGCACCGGTTAACCGGTGCCAAAAACAATTCCACATTTTTTTAAATCAATTTTTGGCACCGGTTAACTGGTGCCAATTTTAAGTTTTGGCACCGGTTTGAACCGGTGCCTTTTTAAACCCCTTTTTGGCACCCCCCACATTGGCACCGGTTCAAACCGGTGCCTTAGGCCGGGTTTGAACCGGTGCCAAATTCATTTTTTCACGTAGTGTTGGACTAACAAAGGTATTAGGGACCATGGTAAACATTTTGGCAATTATTATTTTCGGGTGAAAAAAAGTCTAAAATTCCAAAATTAAAGGCTAATATCCACGTTTTTTGAGAAATTTTGGAGGTTTTGAAGCCCGGTATCGAAATGCTTTGAGATTCTAGGGAATAAACCTGGGGGTCATATAATGTCGTTTGGAACTGCATATGATCATTAGATGTTGTCATAGATGTTAGTGGTAGGCTTGAGTTAATGCAATCGGTGCAAGTTGTAAACCGGTAAATTGGCCGTTTAAAGGCAAATTAGATGGTTCCACCCACCCAATTGGACTCCCGGAGGGTATAAGAGACCATGGTAAACATTTTGGCAATTTTTATTTTGGAGCGAAAAAAAGTTAAAAAATTCCGAAATTGAAGGCTAAGAAATTTTTAAGAAATTTTGGAGGTTTCGAGGCCCGGTGTCGAAAAGTCTTGAAATTTTAGGGGATACGTCTAGGGGTCATATAATGTCGTTTGGAACTATTTATGATCATTATATGATGTCATAAATGTTCGTGGTAGGCTTGATTTAACGAAATTGATGCAAGTTGTAAATCGGTAAATTGGTTGTTTTAAGGCAAATTGGATGGATACACCCACCCAATTGGACTCTAGGAGGGTATTAGAGACCATGGTAAAAATTTTGGCAATTTTTATTTCCAGGCGAAAAAAAGTCAACAAATTCCAAAATTGAAGGCTTATATCCACGCTTTTTGAGAAATTTTGAGGTTGGGTACGGTGTCGAAAAATCTTTAGATTTTAGAGAATACATATCGAGGTCATATAATGCCGTTTAGAACCATATATGATCATTATATGTTGTCATAAATGTTCCTGGTAGGCTTAAATTAATGAAATTTGTGCAAGTTGTAAATCGGTAAATTGGCCGTTTAAAGGCAAATTGGATTGTTCCACCAACCCTATTGGACTCCCGGAGGATATTAGGGACCATGGTAAATATTCCGGCAATTTTTATTTTCGGGGGAAAAAAAGTCAAAAAAATTCCTAAATTGAAGACTAATATCCACGCTTTTTGAGAAAATTTGGAGGTTTCGGAGCCCGGTTCAAAAAGTCTTGAAATTTTAGGGGATACATCTCGGGGTCATATCATGCTGTTTGGAACCATATATGATCATTATTTGTTGTCATAAACGTACGTGGTAGGCTTAATTTAATGAAATCGGTGCAAATTGTAAACCGGTAAATTGGTCGTTTAAAGGCAAATTGGATGGTTCCACCCACCCAATGGGATTCCTAGACGGTATTAGGGACCATGGTAAACATTTCGGCAATTTTTATTTCCGGGCGAAAAAAAGTCAAAAAATTCCTGAATTAAAGGTTAATAATATCCACGTTTTTATAGAAATTTTGGAGGTTTCTGACCGGTGTCGAAAAGTCTTGAAATTCTATGGGATACATCTCGGGGTCATATAATGCCGTTTTGAACCATATATGATCATTATTTGTTGTCATAAATGTTCGTGCTAGGCTTGAATTAATGAAATCGGTGCAAGTTGTAAACCAGCAAATTGGTCATTTAAAGGTAAATTGGATGGTTCCACCCACCCAATTGGACTCGTGGAGGGTATTAGGAAACATTGATAACATTTCGGCAATTTTTATTTCCAAGCGAAAAAAAAAATCAAAAAAATTCAAAATTGAAGGCTAATATCCACGTTTTTTGAGAATTTTTGGAGGTTTCGAAGCCCGGTGTAGAAAAGTATTAATATTTTAGTGGATACATCTCGTAGTCATATAATGTCGTTTGGAACCATATATGATCATTATATGTTGTTATAAATGTTCGTATGTAGTAGTTCTGACATGAGTGAATGAAATCCGTGCAAGTTGTAAGCCGGTAATTAAATTGGCCGTTTAAAGGCAAATTGGATGGTTCCACCAACCCAATTCGACTCCCGGAGGGTATTAGGGACCATGGTAAACATTTCGGCAATTTTTTATTCGGGCGAAAAAAAAGTCTAAAAATTCCAAAATTGAAGGCTTATATATATCCACGCTTTTTGAGAAATTTCGAATGTTTCGAGGCTCGGTGTCGAAAATTTTTGAGAGTTTATGGGATACATCTCGGGGTCATATAATGCCGTTTGGGTCCATATATGATCGTTATATGTTGTCATAAATGTTCGTGGTAAGCTTGAATTAATAAAATCGGTGCAAGTTGTAAACCGGTAATTTGATCGTTTAAAGGTAAATTGGGTGATTTCACCTAGCCAATTGGACTCCCGGAGGGTATTAGGGACCATGGTAACATTTCGGCAATTTTTATTTCCGGGTGAAAAAAGTAAAAAAATTCCAAAATTGAAGGCTAGTATCCACGCTTTTTGAGAAATTTTGGAGGTTTCGGGTAGAGATGTCAATTTGGGTAAACGGGTCGGGTTTGGTTCGGTAAGAGTGAGTTAGGTCAATTCGGATTAATTCCATAACCTATGCAGGTCGGGTTTTGGTTGGGTCATGTTTAAGTCGGGTCACGTCGGGTCATACTTCTTATCGGGTTTGGGTCGGGTTTAGGTCGGGTTAATAACAGGTCGAGTTACATTCGGGTCGGGTGAACTAGGTCGGGTTTAATTTGGGACGGGTTAAAACGGGTTAGGGTAATTCTCGGGTTTGAGTCGGTTTGGTTCAAGTCAATAATTTGTGGGTTAGAAACAGGTCAGGTCATTCTCGGGTTTGAGTCGGGTTCAGTTCAAGTCATCATGTTGGGTCATTTTCAAGTCGGGTCATTCTCGGGTTCAAGTCGGGTTCGGTTCAAGTCAATAATTTGCGGGTTATAATCAGGCTGGGTCATTCCCAAGTCAGGTCATTCTCGGAGTCTAGTCGGGTTATGTTCAAGTCAATAATTTGCAGGTTACAATCAGGTGGGTCATTTCCAAGTTAGGTCATATTCGGGTTCAACTAACTATAAATAGATAATTATCATTTTTATCAAGCTAATTATTCCCTTTGACTATAATATATATGGCAATATAGTAGGGAACTATAGTTTATAATTTATGAAGATAATTATCTCCTTTGACCATACAACAAATATATACTATATATAACTCTTAAATTTGAGGATGATGCTCCTTTCTTTTGCTGGCCTGGACCGACTTGGTCTACCTAGACAAAAATGCTTTGATCAACAATAATAAGGTGGTCTAAATTGCATTTAAGGTGATTTGAAATCGGGTCAGGAACAATTTGGGTGGAATTTAGGTCGGGTCAATAACAAGTCAGGGTGTTGATTTTGAGTCGGGTTAGGAACAAATCTGGTTGAATTTTTGGGTGGGGTTAGTAATAGGTATGGTAAAATTCGGGTCGGGTCAATAACAAGTCGGGTTGAATTTGGGTCAGGTTAATAACAAGTCGGGTTGATTTCGGGTCAGGTTTGTAACAGGTTGGGTTAAATTCGGGTCGGGTTAGGAACGGGTCGAGTTGAATTTTTGGTCAGTTAATAACAAGTCGGGTTAAAACTGGTTTGGGTCGATTTCGGTTCAAGTCGGGATCAGTTCAGGTCAATAATTTACGGGTTACATTCGGGTCGAGTCATCTCCAGGTTACTTCATGTTCGGGTTCGGGTCTCACATACTCGGGTCAACTCGGGTCTAAGGGTTGATTTCAGGTCGGGTTTGGGTCACCATTTTTTCGGGTTCAGATTGTCCGGTTAATAATCGGGTTTGATTCGGTATTTCGGGTTGGGTCAACTTTTGATAGCTCTATATACCACTAAGTATATTTTTGAAATCCCGTCAAAAAAAAAAAAAAAAAAAGTATATTTTTGGAATTGTATACAAAATACAAGTAATACATACTCCGATTGCTAGATTTCAGTATACAAAATACAATGTATACCACCAAATTTTGTTTTTTAATCAATTCTGAAGAATATGACTGTCAACAATAGGATTACATAAAAAAATACAAACATTGGCTAATCACAAATGATTTTAAAAATGAATACATCAATTCAATCACCGAATAAACTCGTTCCTTCAAATGCCAGAGAAACAATGGGGTTATGTACATGTATAAACAATGAGGCAAGCAACACAAAAAATTAGATACAAACATTGCTGCTGGCCATCGCTGTATCTAGCAATGTGCTATCAGATGACTTGCAATCTACAAAGGCAAGTAATTTAAAACCTTAATTCTTCAGACAGTGTTGCTCACTTCAGTGCCAAAGGATTACCAGCATATGCTAATTCATCACAACAGAGCACTTCCTAGACAAGGCCATTTTCTATAACAAAAAGCTCTTTCGAGCTTTAGCTGAAAGCACTGTCAGTGACTGTTTTCCTGAGTGGAAGTCTCGCCGTACTTTTGAAATCGAGTTTATCTCAACCTTGTTATTCAAAAAAGTCTGTATTGTGCAATGTAATTAGGTGCTCCTCGTCACTAATTTTTTGAGACTCTCCAGTTGAGTACCAATTGGCAGGTCCCGCATTGCCTCGTGAATCTGCAGTCATAAACAGGAAATTGATTGAATGTGATGAAACAGAGCATATTTTGTTAGCAACTGGATAGATCCTTGGAAAAAATTATTGTTGGTTATTCTATGGCATATCGCAAATCACAAATTCTCAATTTAAGAAGAAGCTGTTGTTTGAATCCAACACGATGTAAGGAAGATAAAAAGTTTCAAGTCAAGACAGATCATTTTCTCTTTTAATTGAAAGGGCATAATAAATAGATAAATAAAAACACATCTAGGGAATTAATTTCAAGCTGGATACGCTACCTGAGGTGTTGGTTTGTTCTTGTTCTCTTGTAGCATGTAGTATGATTGTTCCAGTGAGAACTGTAATAAAGCCGCATATTTCAGAAGCTATGCTGCTTGCATCTTGACCAGACCAATCCTGAAATGATAAATACATTTTAAAGATTGTTCTCCCTATTTGGGCAAAATATTAATACAAGTATAAAACAGAAAAACTCGATGATTAATCTAATTAAGAATCTACCTTGAACATGATTGCACTTGCAGCAATAGTCAGGGTCGTGAACATGACATAATATATTGGAGATACTAATGCCGCATTAAATGTATCAAGTGCCTGCAAGAAAGATATCGCAGAATATAGAGCTTAATTACAATGATATACTGAATTATATCATCTGTTCTCTTACAATTAAGTGCTAAGGCATTGAATTGATACGTCATAAACCCTATATCCAACTAATGATCATTTGTAAAAATCTCGGAAAAGTATTCAAGACTTTACACATCCTAATATTATAAAAAGAAATAGCAAGGGAATGCGTGCAAAATCAACTCTACCGTAACTTTATTTCACAGGCCGCAAAACCTCCTTTATGAATTTTAGTATGAAGTAGTAATTAATGTTTTACCAACCCATTTAAACTTCTCATTTAAAAGAAAATAAATTCATTAGATGACAAACAGGACAATTTGAAAACAGTCACTGCTATTTTTGACTGGTTAGGGCTGATAATTTTTAAATTCTCGGATGTCGTTTACACTGTTTACAGGTACAAGCCTACACATGAGCATCCACAATGCAAGGAAATGAATAATGAAATACAAACTATAGATGTGAACATTTGCCAATTAGATGCACCACAGCATAAAAGCATGGTCTCTGCCTCTCTGGTGCAATACTAAAATCAGTAAAAATGATTCAATGTCCTTGAGCCAATGCTGCTAGGAAATAGGAAACATATCATTGAATTTATTAAGATCTCACAATAAAGCCCAAGCTCTAAGCATATAAAGAAGCCAAACAATGAAAGTTCTAATCTAAACCTTAAGCATTATTCTAAAATGTGAGAACTGGGAGGGATGATGAACCTGCATCAAAAAGATGTTTCAAATGGGTGCAGACAGTGCAGTATATAAACGATATAGAGGTATAGACATGAAAGAAAATTGAAAAGGTGCTAGCTTAGCTTCCAAAACCTGTTTTTGCCTGATTGCCAGTTTGGTAGTAATACATAGTCAAAAGAGAAGAAAGCTAAAAGGACAAGTTGCTCACACTCACCCAAGAAGGTTTTTTTTTTTTTTGATGGACCCAAGAAGCAATTAGCACAACCAGAGCTTACCAACAAAATTTCAAAGACAACATAAACACAGAAACATATTCACTATTGTGCCAAAACCATACTACTGGCACTCCATATAAACTGATACAGTGGTAACACACAAAATACCTCTCTTTTGCCCCCTGATACTAACCAAATTGTATCCTTCACAAGAACCTCAAGCTTCTTTGACACACCAACACTATATATTAAGATAAAACATCGTACAAAGGGATACCATAAGGTATATAACATGACAAATTGAGAGTTAAAACACCCAAAAAGCAACACCTTTGAAACAAAATGAGCCATAAGTCACAGATTAAAATTGAAAATACTAGAGTGAATAGAAAGTAAGGTTCTGCTAGACTGTCTTGTCATCAAACTCATCACTCAAATGTAATATCCTAGGAAGAGAATACTATAGCCAGGAATTGAGAAAAGAAATGATATTCACTAAGGTAATATTACTTTGATGACTCGTATTTCCATCTATCCCTGCCAAGATTTTTCTTACAACGTACTAACAAATACACACAAAGACCAGAAGACCCCCAACATCAAACTTTTTTTAAAAATTAAAAAAAGTGAAAGGAGACAAATTGAAAGATAGAAGGAAGAAAACGCAGAGTACAATAAAAGAATATGCAAACCTTGTTCAGGTAATTTAACTGTGTAATGACGCAGACTGCTCCCACAGTCATGAAAAACCAAGTTTGTGCATAGATAAGCTGGTTTGTCCCCTCCAGAGTAAGTTTTATAGCTATTCCAATAGCCTTGATGCTCACTACCTGCAGAATGGCTATTAAGACCCATAGATTGTGGGTGAAGCAAGCATCAAATAGACAAGGGAAAATATCAAAGTATCAACAGAAAATTTTACCGTCAGTGAACCTATCAAAGAACATATCCCCAAGTAAACCAACAAATTTGTCTGCCCATAGCGTGGCTCCAAGTGCAAAATCAAAACTGCCACAATAGATAATGAAGCCGCCACATAAATCAAGAAATCTGGTCATAGAAGAATATGAAAAAACCAGTTAGGGTGACTATAGGCCAGTACAAGTATGACTAATTAAATATATTGCTAGACGTCATTTGAAATGACCTGTTTGACTTGCCAGATCCCAAATTTGTTGAACAGAAGTTGGTGCTGCCTCCTGTGGGGCATGAAGAACAATTACCACCGACCCCACTATACAAGACACACATCCCAGGACACCAAGCTTTGACAGTCTTTCTTTGAGCATGAAGTGTGCTAAAACCGCACTGAACATTTGCACAAATCAGGCAAGTGAAATCAGACACAGCATTCGTCAATAACAATATTTCAAGAAATTCAATCCAGTTTACCTGATTATAATACTTAACGCTCCAAGCGGTGTTACCAAAACAGCCGGAGCATAAGCATATGCCACAAAGTTTGCAGCCTCTCCAATAAACACTGTTTTTGAGAATTTCAGAGAGAAAAAATTTGATTTTTAAAAATGAGCAGTAACCCACACAAACGTTAATAACTAAAAAGACTGGAGTTTAAGGCAGGGAAAAAGCCTGCACTCACTTAAGGACATTCCTGCCCACCAGAGTGGCTCTAGCAAATAAGTGTAGCCTCCGTATCCTACATTGTCAGACAAAATGATTTCAAATACAGAATAAGTAGGCTGATGGGAGTAAAGTCATAATAACCATTTGGTGCCAATGAAATATAGAAAAACAGGTAAAAAATAACATTATATTACGAAAACAAAATACCAGCATACTGTATATGGAGGATCATGGGAAACCTTTTTGACTTGGCTTCATTACAGAACTATGAATTTATGCAGAGATCCTTAAGTGGTAGGTCGTAGTGTCGTACTGTTAGACAGATAGCATAGAAGGAAAAGAAATTTATACCGTACATATATTAGATTTGCCAAACAGTACCTGACTATGGGTAAACTATTTCATTTCTACACTGGATTTAATCATCATTTTTGGGCATTTAGCAAACCTGCAATAGAAACCAGATAACACTTGTAGACACCCTCATTCTGATCAAATCAATATTAATCTGGAGGAACTCTTATTTTGTGATTTGGGAAGCCTTTAAAAAGAAGAGGGGCATTTCTCACTGAAATTATTCTCACATAAGGAAGGCAGATTCACTAAAGATAAGAAGGATATCAATGGTCATATGTTACATTTACGTCAGCAAGTACTTATTGCATAAGAGCAACTTCTAACCTAATGAAAAATAAATTTCTTAAGCGCACAACTCCAATATCTTTAATGCCTTTTGTACAGCGCCTACTGGTTTAACAATCAATCTGTGGCCATCCGACAGAAGTCGGGACTATGCAGTCCAACAAGCTCCCAGCATTCAAAACCAGCCCTCGTCACATACACTGCAGAACTGCATACTGATTCAGTATTGCCTTACTTGTGCTGTTTTACTGACAGTAATTTTGTTTTACTACTCCTTAGAGGCACTCTAGTTTCAACTGGTTGAGATAAGACAAACACAACCAATGGTGGAATGCTATGTTAGTCTTTTGTTGCTGCTGCATAACCACCTATCACATAAATCATTTCCTCAGAGACAGCACTTGCAGGCATTGCAGCACATTATTGCTATACAAAGAGGCATTTCGACTGTTAATTCCACTAATTCAGGTAGCTACCATTTGCAACCTAATAAGTAATAAGTGAGCCAATTGACCTGGTGTAGAACCCCCTTCTCCTTACACTCATCATGGACCCCCACCCCTCCTTACAACCAACAAAGAAATACTTAACACAACCCAAAAAGGAGGTCACCCACTTCATACTTCTCATGTAAGCAGCCTACAATTTCATACTCCACGACGATGTCCATATGACTGATTCACTGCTCCCTTTTGCCATTCTCATGATTCAATCCAATATCCAAGCCACCAAATATCATCCTTTTCACTAAAATGAGGGAACTTCACACAGTAACTGACTAGAATTACAAGTTAATATCAAACTAACATACCAAACACTACAAATCTATGAAGCTCAACCAAGAGACAGATGTAAACAAAGTAAAGAAGAGAACAACAGCAACAATAAGCCATTTCAGAGCCAAAAAAATGTTAAATATTGTCAAATTTTCATAGGTCAATTGCTTAATCTATGTTCAAAGTTTGATAACTATTATAATCATCAAAAAATGAAAATACCAAGAATCATACAACTCAAAATTAAGTCAATTAAACTTTAAATTTCCTATTTTTAAAGCAAAAGTTGGACAAACCTGCACGGGTGCCATTAGCAGCAGCACGGCGAAGACCCTTCTTCTTCAAGATAAAGCTGGTCCCAATAAACACACTTGAACCCACTGCTAGTACCAACCCTCTTACATTATCCTCCGCCATTAACAAATCTCACCAACTTCCCGCCAAATCACCGATCCCCAATTACTGAAATCAAATACCCAGAAAAAATTTATCTCCAAATTCCAAAATTTATCAGTCAAAAACAAAATCCCAGATCTTTCTTTGGGTTCAGATTCCAATGGCCGGAAGTCACTCAACAATGATAAAGAAGACGAGTTAAATTTGACTGATTACTTAGGATTGCTTTTTGTAATCATTCTACTGCAACGACCAAATTTGTAATTTTTGTGGGTATTTTAATCTGATTTTGTAAATCTTCTATGAACTGTCAAAAATTCCGTAGGGTAGGATGTCAAAGTGATGAACTGGCATAATTACGCAGATTTCAACTAAGACAGAGGAGTGATCAATACAGAATTAAAGACGTGGTAAAGTTGATTATTTTGTTTGTCAAGACCATAATTATTGTGATTACTAATATTGAGCTAAAACATAATATTCCTTGGACTCTTTGGTATAAAAATGTACAAATGGCCCCTTTTATTAGTTTGGTGTTGATGGTTGCTTTTGCTTCTTTGGATTGGATTTTACAATTTGTGTGGCTTGTGTTCGATCCACATCGTGATTAGACAATCTAACATGGTTGATTTTATGGATTTTAGTTTCACAGTCATATTAGTAATCTTGAAGAAATTGCTTATATTCAGCTCATTTTTAGTTCAATTCAGTTCTTAATTTCTTTCTCTCATAACATATTTAATTCAGTTCAGCTCATTTCAGTAAATCAGAACAGACCTTAAATATAAACACCTCTACATATGTTAGCGGCTTTAGGCTAACAAAAATTTAAAAGAAAAAAAATAAACTGAGCTCCAATCAATAGTTTTCATACAAATGAACGTAAGGACGTAATTTCAAATTTAGCATTTTTCATAGAAATTGCTCATAAGATTACTAGACTATTGGCTACAATACTTTCTATACAAAAATAACAAATCCGAATAATTAAAACAACAACGCATACCGTATCAACTTTTTTTTTATTCGTCTATACAACTATATAAGATGCAATTAAATTTAATCTCCTTCCTAAATACGGAGGACTATTTTACCCAAAATTTTATCAATACGTGTTCTCTTACTAATTAGAGTAAGGCTACCTTAATCATCAGACGTGTACTAAAGGGTCCACTTGAACTACAAGTAGTCAAACTCTCAGTGCTTGTGCATATAATATGCCTCAAAGTTTCCACTCCAAACTTACGTCGGCGTGTCTCTTTATGCAAAGTTAGTTCACAACTTTACTCCCTTCCTAAAAATTCTACATCACCTATCACCGCATTTCATCATCATCCTCTTTGTATCTTTACTCCCCTTCTCACTCACTTCACACCCTCTAAATCCTACTTCCCCCCTCACACCACCTCGGCCGCACCCGTCACCAAGAGAGAGAGTCCACTTAACCCCGTTACGAACCAAACATGGGACTAAGTAACAACATAACAGCAATACTAAATTTCATAGCACTACTATGTTCAATCCCAATTATTGCCTCGGGCCTATGGCTCGCTTCCAAGCCCGACAACGAGTGTGTCCACCTCTTCCGGTGGCCCGTTGTCGTGCTCGGCTTTCTTATCTTAGTCATCTCATTAATAGGCTTTGTTGGGGCTTATTGGTACAAAGAAAGCCTCTTAGCTCTATATCTTTGTTGTATGGCTATACTTATTACCCTCCTCCTGGTTCTCCTCATTTTCGCCTTCGTCGTAACCCGGCCCGATGGGTCGACTCAGGTCCCGGGCCGGGGGTACAAGGAGTACCGCCTAGAAGGGTTCTCTAATTGGTTTAAGGACCATGTTACTAATGATGAGAATTGGTTTAAGATTAGAAACTGCTTGATTGATACAAATTTTTGTGCTAAGCTCAATTCTCAATTTGTGGGTGCTCCTGATTTTTTTGTTGCTCATATCTCACCTCTTCAGGTACACACTTTTCCTAACTTATAATCCTATTCTTTTTCTGCTCAATGACTAATTTGACGCGTAATTTTGTTATGTAATTCCAATTTGATAATATTAGACATTAACTCGAGTTAGAATAATAATATAGACATCACTTAAGGTGTTAAGGGTAACCCAAGTTGTTAGGGAGTTACTTTAGAATTGCTAGCTACCAGTGATGAGTTGTTAAATTAAGGTTATAGAAATACGGATTCCAATTAATGAAATCATGACTCTAAAATTAATTTGGTTAGATGTTGAAACTTGAAAGAAAATGTTGAAAAATTGTCACACTAAAGGTTGACTTGGAAGTCTTGAACTCTTGATAAGTACTCGTACAAACAGTAAATCTGATCAGCAATGAAAGGCTAGAAGGTACTCTGAAAATAGCTTGGCGTTTTCATACGCTGCTTCTCTGACACACTCCCCTGCTTTGTACTCGACTTTTGAGGCCCATATAATTAGGAAAATACTACTTCGTAAATTTGTAAGTCTACTTAATTATACTCGAAATATTTTGAGTTTTGACTCATATAATAATTATTACTCCGTACACAAACATGGTTTTCAAACATTGGAGTATTTTGTATAGAATTGATTCTTACCTTAGTGTTTAAGCTTATTTCCTCAATTACTCGTTCTCGTTTTAGGTAATGAAGTACTCGTACAAAACAAATTTCACTTACGGAGTATAAATTACTCATTAGCGTTTTGGAATTACTAATCTAATTTACCTTAACTACTCATAACAACTTTGTATGTACTTAAAAGAGTTTAAAGGAACTAGTAGTACTAGATGAATATGCGAAAGTCTTAAAATTAATAATAGCTTATAAATTGTGTATTTCTATAATGATCTAGATCTGGAATATCATAAAGTGGGTCCAAATTATTGAGTGAAACAATTATCTTTGCTGATAATTAGTGGGTATGGTCCACCAGTGGTTGCACTATTTTATCAGTCATATGTTAACCAAAGTCAATTAAAAATTAAAATTATCCTTTGCCTTTTTCCTTACTAATTGTTGTTTACTCCGTATTTCAATTCTAATCAATCACTAAAATTTCCACTACAAAAATTTATGAGAAACTTCTATAGTTAATCAGGTACTATGTGGGGAATCAATTTTATTTTAAAATTCAGAGAATCAATCTTTTTTATCACACTCAAAGAAAGTGCTCTGTTCTAACCGAAAAAAGTAGAATAATTTAGAAAATATGGAATTGTCTTCATTGTAGCAGGTAGAAAAGCATTTCATTGTTTGCAAACTGATGCATGTCATCTTGTGAACCACTGGAATTATAAAACAAATTTTAAGTAGTAATTAGTGCTTTCTTTGCCTTTTGTTTCGGCTGTTAATTACCAGAATTTACGTTGATATTGTGGGGCATGCATATTCACACCAAAAACTTGTCACTATGTGTGGATGTTGTCTTGTTGGTGGTGCATAAAACACGAGATTCAATTTCATCTATATCATTATCTATTGTAAACTTGTAACTATTTCATCACCTATAACTCTAAAAGAAGATGGTAATTGCTAATGTTGTTAGAACGGAACAAGTAATCACTTATCATTGGACCAAGTCAATAATCTAGTCATGTATCATATTGTTAATGTTTCCTCTGTATAGCATTAGGTGGGTCACATTAGCATGGTGTAACATTCATAAAACTCAATTATTGATGATCTTTTATCATTGATAATATGAAATGACCTTATTGCCACTTTATATTGCCCTTCATTAGCAAACTAAAATGTTACAGTAATTGCTGAAAAATAGTGGACTTAGATTCTGAAGTTCTTTCATTCCTGTTATTACAGTCAGGGTGCTGTAAACCTCCAGACATCTGTGGCTACCAATATGTGAACCCAACAATATGGACTAACCCTACAAACCCGGCAGCTGACCCGGATTGCACGTTATGGAGCTCCGACCAAAGCCAACTATGCTACAATTGTAACTCTTGTAAGGCAGGGCTTCTAGGAAACCTAAGGGATGAATGGAGGAAAGCCAATATCATCCTCATAATCACAGTCGTCGTGCTCATCTTTGTTTACGTGATCGCTTGTAGTGCATTCAGGAATGCTCAAACTGAGGATCTATTTCGCAAGTATAAGCAAGGTTGGGCTTAACAAGACTTGAATCCAAGAAAAATTAATTTCATCGTTAAGCTAGTCAATTAGTTTAATTATTTTCATAGAAATTAGTTTCAATTTTGTATATGGAATGCACAAGTGTATGTTCAAGTTGATAAGTATTTGATAGAATAGAGAACAAGTTGTAGTAGCATTATTTTCAAAGAGATTCTTATAGTAAACCTTTTCTTTTCTTTGTGAGGATCAGATTCCAATCAATCAAAAATAAAAAAGAAATTAATTGTAATTGTTTGATTCCCATTTCTTTAGTGGATAGCTTTGTATTATTTGCTCCTATATGATTCAAGCGGGTATATCACGACTTTCTTGCGTACGCATGGTAGCGTGTGTGACATAACCTATAATCCTACACATAACGAACGTTAGGGGTGAGCATAACAGGGTACCCTGTAAAAATTCCGGGAACCGAAACCGGAACCTGTTGCAACAGGTTCTTCAAAATGGAAATGGAACCGGAACCTGTTGAACAGGTTCCTGGAAATTGAGAACCGGAACCGGAACCTGTAGGTTCCGGTTTCGATTCAGGGTACCCTGTATTATAATATACTCACTAACTTTTTTGCGGATTTTTTAATAAAAAACTGGTTGGTCACTAATTTATAATATTTGCAACTTGCAAATAAGACAAACTAATAGTAGTTGTCTAACAAATTTAATATATATATTTTTATAATCGTAATTTTGATATTTATTATTTAAATATTGAGTAAGAATTAGTGTATAATTTGAAATATTATTTAATATATATATTATTTAATATATATATTTTTATTTAAATATTAAGTGATACTTTTATCAGGTACAAAGTACCCTACAGGTTCCAGTTCCAAAAAATTGAGAACCTGAACCTATTACAACAGGTTCTCCAGTTTGCTACCCGGAATCGGAACCTCTTGTACAGGTTCCGATTGCACAGACCATCTCATACCCGGCGCGAATTAATTCCACTTTGAAGGAGGGGCGGATGAGATTCGAACCCGTGATCTTTGTGTCACGCTGGCTTTGATACCATGTTAAAGGACCAACTCAACCAAAAGCTTAAACTGATGGTTGAGGCCCAGGAATATATTTATACTCTATCAACTCTCATATAATTAATTGTTGGTCTTTTATAATCGATCTATTTCAAATCTAAAAGAATCATTACGACTCATTTAATTTGTATATATACTTTGTATATATAAATAGTTATGACTTGTTTGTATGTAGGTATTGCACCCCTAAACTTTCATTGGTTTATTTTGAGATATAATATTACCTATTTACCTATATTATTGATCTCGAAAATTATCAAGAAACTATGGACAACATATACTAACATAGAGAGACACTCTAACCCTTTATGTTGACGTAAGTTGACCACCGACTTTTATTCTTTCAACGACTCGATACCAATGTTGTCCTACTACGAAGAATAAATTATACTTCCAAGTAATTATTAATAATAATAATAATAATAATAATAATAATAATAATAATAATAATAATAATAAAAAAAAAAAAAATAAATAAATAAATAAATAAATAAATAAAATTAAAATCATCAACGTCAATAATAATAATAATGTAGATTTATCACATGGGATGTGCCCTAATTGTAGCTTTGACGTTGGTTCTTGGCAGCTTACAGTTGGAATAATTCTTAAAAGGCCACACTTTCTAGCCTTTTGAACATTAATCTAGTAACTTGAAATTTCTAGATTGTTTCCTTTACTAATTGATGCCATCAAAACCAATTGTGTGATTGTGTCCGTGTGTCTACTTGCATAATTCCTTAAAGTTATCATCAAATCATATTACAAGAGTATATATATTATCTCAAGTCATGTATATAATAGTCATTGGAGATTGGAGTACTTCATAAAAAGAGAAAAAAAAAATACATTTATTACTTAACAAATAGAAAGAAAAAAAGTGAAGTAATTTAAGTTGAATGACACCTCTAAAATTACATATTAAAGTCATACGAATTTGTGTTGTGAAAAATGGCTAGGTTTTGAAGGACCATCATAATATTTGTCAAGAATCCCATTTGTTATTTTAGAGGATGGGAGAGAATCCCTTGACTTCTTACCTCCTCCCTATACTACTTTCAAAAACCAAAAAAAAAAAAAAAAAAAAAAAAAAAAAAAAAAAAAAAAAAACATTTTAGGGTTAGATCACCAAATGCCAGTGAGAACTTTAATAATTCATCAAATGCCACCGAGTTTAAATTAAATTTACCGAGTGCCATTAATGACCAACGAACATTAACTCCGCTAGTCATTAAGGCTTAATCATGACATATGTCATGATATATATTGTTGTATATTTGGAGTATCAACCCGAAATACACAAGGGATAAACCAAGGATAAGTAAGACTAAAACCAAAAAGGCTTCTTAGATACAGACACACCACTAAGAAACGAGTTTGGGTTCCTAAGATCACAAGCCAACTAGTAGTCTAAGCTAGTTAACTAAGCAAAGGAAACGAAATTCCAAATCCAAGAATTTCAAGTTTGTTTCTAATCCAAGAAACGAGTGTAAAAACACAATTTTTTGTTCAAAATATTCTCTATATTTTTCATTCACATTTGCTTGTTATTTATAGTAAACAAGCATCATAAGTACAAGCTAACTTAAGTGACTTTTTAGCTCACTTGTTACATGCTTAAACTAAGCATCAAAATCTGATTTTTAATGTCTAGATACATCAATTAAAGAAGCTAAACTTAACTAGGTACATAAGCTTAGAAAGTGGCGGTTTGTAACCTCCAAAAGATGCTCCAAAAATCAGAAAATAAGAGAGCTTAACTCCCCCTTAATGCACGTCCAACAAAGCAGCAAATGAAGGCTTAAACTCCCCTTGATTTACGCCCAACAAAGCAGCAAGTGAAGGCTTTAAACTCCCCTTGATTTACGCCCAACAAAGCAGCAAATTAGAAGCAAAACAGCCCCATAATTCACGCCTAATTCAAACAGCAAAAGAAGAGTAATTTCCCCTTGATTCTAGCCTTGAAAGTAGCTTGAATGTATGTGGACTAAAGTGTATTTGGACGCCCTTTAGTTGCTCCAAAAGCTGACCGAATTGAACAGCCAAATGAAGGCCGAAATTAAGGCTTAAGATGCTCCAAGTTTGACTGAAATTAACGGCCACTTAAAGGCTGAAATTAAGGCTTGTAATGGCTTGTAATTCCTCTTTGAAAACTGATTGTAACTCCCATTTTGAAGCCTTGAGATTCCTCCAAAAGAATTTCGGATTCTATGTTGTTTTCCAAGCTTAAATGGCTGTCTTCTTTTGTGTATCTTGTACTTGTACTTTATGTGAATGTAACAATATTTTTCGAACTAAAATTAGCTAAAAAGAAGTAAGAAAAATATAACTAATTTGCAAACTTAAAAGAACTAAAGTTTACAATTTATTCAAAGCATAAAAAGAACTAGAATGAACTAGTTAATAAGAACAACAAGAAACTCAAAGGATTGAATATCTTGTTGCACATAGATAGAACGCATAGCATCAATGCATGATGCTACATCTTGGACCAAAGAAACGTCCATAACCAAGTTGTTAGGCTTGGCTACAACATTCCCCCCTTCTTGAAAAGAGTTTGCCCTCAAACTCGGCAATTCTTCAAGCTCATCATAGTAAAGTGATAAATCAGCCACATTAAAGATGCTAGAAACACCATACTCTCCGTGCAATGCAACTTTGTAAGCATTATCAACCAATATTGGAATAGGAAACCGATACTTGATATGCTTTGGGGGTAATCCATGAAGGACATCGTTGGGGAAAACATGAGCATAGGTTTTGAGAAGAGAGGCAAGGAGTGGGTGATTTTTTTCTGAGAGGCAAAGAGTGGTGAGGGAAGTGGGAAGCGTGGATGTGGAGTGATCATTTTTGGGGATTAAAGAGGTAAGGACAATTTTCTTTCCATCCTTAGAAAAGGAGTAGGTGTTTTTGTAACCATCATGCATCACACGTCTATCAAATAACCAAGGCCTACCAAGTAAAACATGACATGCATCCATAGGTACAACATCACACCATAATTCTTCCTCATAAGTTTTACCAATGCTAAATGATAACAAGACTTGTTGTGTGACATAAATCCCTTTACTATGACTTAACCATTGAATTTTATATGGTGTAGGATGAGGGATAGTTTTCATTTTCAACTTGTCTATCATAACTTGCGAAGCTACATTGGTACAACTACCTCCATCAATAATCAAAGTGCATACCTTTCCTCCAATGGTGCAACGAGTGCGAAAGATTGCCTCACGTTGCAAGCTCCCTTCTTGGTCCAACATATTGCTTAGTGTACGTCGAACCACCAAACATTCTCCTTCATCCGGACCTAGGCACGCATACTCATCATTCTCTTCAAGATTGCTGTCCTCTTCAACCTCTAATTCGTTCTCCTCTTCATACTCTACCAAAGTAACAATTTTTTTATTTGGACAATCACTAGCCATATGTCCAAGGCCTTGACACCTAAAGCATCTTCTTGGGCCTGGTTTTGGATTGGAGTTTTGGGTGGTTTGAGAGGGTGGTTTAGAAGTAGGTTGGGTGGTTGCGGATTTGAAAGGTTGGAAATTTGTTTGCCTTTTTTGGGGAGATGAGGATTGAGAAGCAAAACGTGAAGAATCACTTTTGCCTCTTGCCTTTTGTTGTTGCTCAATCTTATGTGCTAAGATAATGAGCTCTTCAAGGGTGGTGTAAGGGTGTAGCTCGGCCACATTGGCTATTTTTGGGTCAAGTCCTCCCAAAAAACGCACCAATGTTTGAGGTTCATCTTCCTCTACTCCACATTTCATGACAAATCCTTCAAATTCCCTAGCATATTCTTCTACCGATTTTGTACCTTGCTTGAGGTTATGGAATTTTGAAAAGTTTTCTTGCACATAGTATGTGGGAAGAAACTTTTGCTTCAACAATTTCTTCATCTTAACCCATGATCTCACTTTTTCTTTGTCTTGCCTTTCCCTCTTGGCGCACACACTAGCCCACCAAGTTGAGGCATATTTTCGTAGCTTCAAGGCCACAATTTTCACCTTTTTCTCCTCTGGTGTTTGCTTATAGTCAAACACTCTCTCCACCGTTCTCAACCATTCTACAAACTCATCAGCATCGAGTTTGCCATCATATTCAGGAATGTCTGCTTTTATGTCATTGTTAGAACGTGACCTTTCTCTTTCACTAAAAGGTCTCTCATTGTTATTGAAAGTAGACTCACTCATGTCATCTTCACTATGGGTGGGTGAACCTTCTCTATTATGGCGCAACTTAATAGTAAGATCTTTCAATTGATCTTGCATATACTTCATTCGTTGCTCCATATCTTCTTTCTCTTGCTCAACCTTATTGACATATTCTTGCCAATTAGGTGGTGGAACGTTTGTCATGGTTGTGTTTGGGTTTGTGTTTGGGGTAGGTGTTTGGGATATGTGTTTTGGGACGAGTATTTTTTTTTTTTTTTTTGCTAGTCCCCCTCCTTCTAGCGCCAAATGTTGTATATTTGGAGTATCAACCCGAAATACACAAGGGATAAACCAAGGATAAGTAAGACTAAAACCAAAAAGGCTTCTTAGATACAGACACACCACTAAGAAACGAGTTTGGGTTCCTAAGATCACAAGCCAACTAGTAGTCTAAGCTAGTTAACTAAGCAAAGGAAACGAAATTCCAAATCCAAGAATTTCAAGTTTGTTTCTAATCCAAGAAACGAGTGTAAAAACACAATTTTTTGTTCAAAATATTCTCTATATTTTTCATTCACATTTGCTTGTTATTTATAGTAAACAAGCATCATAAGTACAAGCTAACTTAAGTGACTTTTTAGCTCACTTGTTACATGCTTAAACTAAGCATCAAAATCTGATTTTTAATGTCTAGATACATCAATTAAAGAAGCTAAACTTAACTAGGTACATAAGCTTAGAAAGTGGCGGTTTGTAACCTCCAAAAGATGCTCCAAAAATCAGAAAATAAGAGAGCTTAACTCCCCCTTAATGCACGTCCAACAAAGCAGCAAATGAAGGCTTAAACTCCCCTTGATTTACGCCCAACAAAGCAGCAAGTGAAGGCTTTAAACTCCCCTTGATTTACGCCCAACAAAGCAGCAAATTAGAAGCAAAACAGCCCCATAATTCACGCCTAATTCAAACAGCAAAAGAAGAGTAATTTCCCCTTGATTCTAGCCTTGAAAGTAGCTTGAATGTATGTGGACTAAAGTGTATTTGGACGCCCTTTAGTTGCTCCAAAAGCTGACCGAATTGAACAGCCAAATGAAGGCCGAAATTAAGGCTTAAGATGCTCCAAGTTTGACTGAAATTAACGGCCACTTAAAGGCTGAAATTAAGGCTTGTAATGGCTTGTAATTCCTCTTTGAAAACTGATTGTAACTCCCATTTTGAAGCCTTGAGATTCCTCCAAAAGAATTTCGGATTCTATGTTGTTTTCCAAGCTTAAATGGCTGTCTTCTTTTGTGTATCTTGTACTTGTACTTTATGTGAATGTAACAATATTTTTCGAACTAAAATTAGCTAAAAAGAAGTAAGAAAAATATAACTAATTTGCAAACTTAAAAGAACTAAAGTTTACAATTTATTCAAAGCATAAAAAGAACTAGAATGAACTAGTTAATAAGAACAACAAGAAACTCAAAGGATTGAATATCTTGTTGCACATAGATAGAACGCATAGCATCAATGCATGATGCTACATCTTGGACCAAAGAAACGTCCATAACCAAGTTGTTAGGCTTGGCTACAACATATATGATTGGTATAATTAAAAAATCTAACAAAAAGAAAAAAAGAAATTTTTTTAAAAAAAATTCTAAACCCTAACCCAGCCCCACCACCACCACTGCCGCTATCGGCAGCCCAACCCAGCCGTCGGTACTCCCGGCCTCACCTCCACCGTCGAAACCAGCCTAACCACCCCCTTAAATCCTATATCCTCCACCCTTGAAACGACGAAATCGTCCATAAAAAACGACCATTCTTCCATGGCTGATTTAGGCCGTTTGAGGGTGAAGGGTTTCCATGGTCGGGTTCTATTCTAGGTCTCCATGGTCGGTTTCGGTGGCTACAGTGATGCGTCGAGTTGGTGCGTGAGGTGGTTGTGGGGGCTGGGGTGGGGATTAGGACGGGGGTTGTCAGGCAGGCGGAGTTCTGTGGGTCGTCATCTGGAGTAGGGCAGACGGAGTTATGGGCATTGCGTGAGACGATTGCGGTGGCTAGGGTGGTTTTTCGGGATGAGGAAAGGAAGATTAAGTGGAGTTGGTGGTTTTGGTGGGTCAAGGGGTTCCCGAGCGAGGTAAGGGGGTTTCGGCAGGTTCCGACAGGGGGTTAGGGGGTTCCGGCAGAAGGTTAAGGAGTTCCGACGGTTGGCTTAGGGCCTCGGTTGGCTATGGAAGGTGGTTACGGTGGTGGGGCTGGGTTGGGTTAGGATTTAGAATTTTTTTTATTTATTTTTTAATTAATTTTTATTTTCCTTTTTTTTTAAAAAAAACAAATAGCTGACTGATATGTGTCTACATGTGTCATGATTAAGCCTTAATGACTAACGAATTAACGGCCATTAGTCATTAATGACATTTGGTGAATTTTTTTAAAACTCGGTGCCATTTTAGGAATTTTGAAAACCTTGATGGTATTGGTGAATTATTAAAGTGTTTATTGACCAAAATGGGCCGAACCGGATTAAAATTTCTTTGTTAATAATAACGGGCCAAGTATATAGTCTGCCCCAGTCCCAACATCGTTAGTTTGAACTTCCAACTCCCACACACAGAGCCATATTTATAAAGCGTATCTTTGTATTCGACTGGGGTTCTCAAATTCTCATTGAATCAAATAATTAATTTAGTTAAAGATTAATTAGTCGATGGCCACCACAAAATTGCGGAAACTTGATGCATTGAAGGTTAGTTTTTTTTTTTTTTTTAGTGTTGAAATAGTTTTTGGAGATTTTTATACTGTATTAATTAACTAAAACTCTCGATTGATATACAAACCTGATGTTGATGCGTAATTCAAATTCCCCTGATTCTATGATCTGCTCTTAATTTTGGATGAAATCCTGGGATTTGGATATTTGAAATTAAAAAAAAAAAAAAAAAAAAATTGTGGGTCTTTGTTTTAATTGTTTGATAATGTGAATATTGTTACATTATTTGAATTTTGTAATATTTGGGGAATTTTGTATAAATTTATAGTTGAAACAACATTAATGAGGTGAGTGGGAATTGAATTGAATTATTGTTTGATTAATCAGAGATGTAAAAGAATGGTAGCGGAGGATCGGATTAGTGATATGCCAGATGATATCCTGTGTCATATATTGACACGGTTGACACTCAAGGAAGCAATAGCAACTGGCGTCCTTTCAGAGAGATGGAAAAACTTGTGGGCTTCCTGCCCTAATCTCAACTTTGGATGTTTGAAACTATTAAAAATGGGCGAACGAACGTATGTGCGATGCATTGATAATATTTTACGACAATATAATGCTCAAAATTTGCATAAATTTAGGATTGTACGTCCGTCAGACATTAGTGGGCAATATCTTGATGAATGGATTTCCTTTGCAATTAATCATGGTGTTTGTGAGCTCGACTTAAACTTAAACTTAAACGTATCTTTTTGTCCTGGTTATTCCAATAACTATTATTTTCCTGCTCATTTTTTTGCTTCTCCTAATGTCTTTCAGTCTCTAACAGATCTCTGCCTAAGAACTGTAAACCTCACAGATGATGTTTTTAACTTGATTTTATCTAGCTGTTTTTCTCTTGAAAGATTTCTTTTGGAGTTTAGTTATGGGCTGGTAAATGCAATAAATACAGCTCCTCACCCAAACCTGAAATCACTCGAGTTGTACTGCTGTCATCACCTACAATATCTGCAAGTTTTTGCCCCAAATCTTATATCATTCAAGTATGATGGAAATATAACAACTCTCTCTATTAAGGATGCTAAGCAGCTTGCTTCTCTAAGGCTATCAATTTTTCCAGTCTATAAATCAACTGTGATCTTGCCCAGAGCAAAAAACTTCGTTTTCACTCAGTTCTCTTCTCATTTTGCAAATCTTAAATCTTTGGTTATTTCAGCTCATCTCTTCAAGGTTAGCACTGAACTGAAGGACATTCAGTTAGCATTTTTTTTTTCTGTGTGTGTGTGTGGTTTTGGCCACTTACTGATGTATTGTTATGCTCCTTGTGCAGGACATGAGTGATTTTACGGAACTTTGTGTTTTTAGTAATCTAAAACGACTGGAGGTTGATGTTAAATTTACTTGGGTGACCTACCTGGCCTACAGTGTCGTTGCTTCCATAATCAGGGGAGCCCCTTTATTGGAGCTACTTGAGATAGTCGTAAGTACTTCTGAACTCCCATTTCCTGGCCAACACTTGCATGAGTTCTTAAACATATACGTAGTATTTTTTTAAAAGAAAATAAAAAAGGGAAAGCTATTTGTTTCCTAAAGGCTAGAGCATATGTTACTTGAAAACAGGTATGAATCCATTTGTTTCCTAGAGGGAGTGATAAAAGAGATGGGATAGCTGGTCAAGTGGTCAATATCATTTGTCAAACAATGCACGGAAATACCCAGCTGCTGTTTCATGATGGGTGACTACTAGTTCAGAACTTCAGAAGTGTGTTGTGGCCTGTGGTATGACCCAAGTTTTGCTCTGGGTTTTTAGTGTTTGTAATTTTGTTTATTTATCAAATAGATTATTCCCGAGCTATACTTGGGTTTTGAAATGTACAGTATTTGAATTATAAAAGACTTTAGGAAAATGTAACTTAATGTGCAATTATAATAAGGATTTTGCTGATTTAAAATGTTACCTAAAATGGTATTAATTTGGGAAAACATTACAAAATCACGCGTCAATCGGTGTAATAATATTAATTTTAATTTAATCTTTTAGCTTATCCAACGCCCCCGGGGCGTTCGTTAGCTTTTGTTTATTTTAATATAATTCATATGTTTATATAATGTGTACAAATTAGTTTAACTTTTTATTATTATTATTATTATTATTATTATTATGGAGGAAATGAAACACTTCATTTTCTTACTTGAAGTTGTAAGTTATAGAATGCACAAAGACATAAATAAAAAAAATTAAAGGAGGTGACATGTATCATATGGGAGTACGGTAGGGGCAGAGGGAATTTCCGGTGGAGCGGTGAAATGCGGGGATAATGAGTGACTTGTGATGACGTGTGTCATATGAAAAATTTGTAGTTTGTGTTATTAAATACTAATAATAAAGTATAGATAAGTTGTTCAGATGGCTTTTGGGATTTGGGTTTCGAGGTGGGTGATTGGTGGGTATAAGGATTTGGGGTACAAAGTAGGTGGTCTCAACTGACGTTTATGGAGGGGATGAGAAAGGCGCTGAAAGGGATAGGGTTGGGAAAGAGGTGGTTGGCCACCGATGCTTAGAGAAGGGGAATATGAAAGGGTCGAGGGTAGGGGATCGGAAGTGGTGATGGCGAGGGTCTGAGGGATCATTCAGAGCTTGAAAGGATGAATGCTGAAGAAATGGAAACAAGACCCAAACTTGTAATTCCTGCTGTTCCGGAGAGTAGAGAAATTTTACAAGAAGCCATTACACAAGGTTTTACTATTTTGACATTAGAGTTTTGAAATTCAACTTGTAGGAGAATGATGTGTTTTTGATACTGTTCTGGTTATGACTGTGAAGGCATTATCAACTTAGTTGTTTTTGGGTTAAACACTTGGGGGAAAAGACCACCTTTGGGATTTTCTATAATGCAAGAGGATTTATTGTATCCGGTAATGCCACACTTAACATAAAGCATAGGTCATGCTTTACTTTGAAGCTTTAAATGTTGTTTGTTCAGAGTTATATCTTTTGACTGATTATTTTATACTAATCCTAAGTACAGGCTTTCCTAATTTATGTGCCCGATCATTATCAAAGTGTAAAAATTAAAGGGCTAACAAATCAAAGGTTTGTTATACTAGTATGACTCATCATATTGCTACCCGTGCAGACGCCAAAAATCCAAAATCAGCTTAGACCCTTGCTGTTGATTTCTTGGAATATACAACGTACATAGGATCTGACCGACCAGGGTTGGGAGATATGTCTACAACCTGCAAATAATAGTGTAGAAACATAATTAAAGACAACAAACTTGCAAACTTGTAAAGACAAAAGACAGAAATCAAGAAAATATAGAATTTTCATTCAACAAGTACTTAAAGATGGTTAAAATGCAAGCCTATTTGTCACAATTTGTCAATTCATAATACCTGAAGTTATTACACAACAATACAATGAAATAAAATTTCATTTTTATACATGATATGCATCTTACACAATATAGTGGAATGTTGACAAGTTTATGCAAGGAAAAGTTACAAAACTAGCTTAGTAGCTTAACAACATACTGATTAAACAAGTCTATTACATCTGAATATCAGATGTATGACATGTATCCCTATGGATAAATTTTTTGCTCTCCATAAGCGGCAGAGGTGGGATGCTCTGCTCATGCCTGAAGAAATTCTCAGGGTCATATTTCGTCTTAATCTTCACGAGCCTGTTGAAATTATCCTTATAGTACATGCTACCCCATGCACTTGCCTTTATAAAGTTAGCATTGGCATCTTCATTCATACCCAAGTCAAGATCCTTATAGTTCACATATGCTTCCCTAGGGAGCATTGATACATAAGGTGTCATATAGTTATATAGCTTCCTAATCCATTCCATATGCCTACTTTTACTACTTTCCCCATCTTGCCATGTTACCACATACTGGATCATACATATGGTCCCATTTCTGTGAGGAAACGGGATTTGAGACTCCGGTATCTTACTCATCATCCCACCATAAGGATTCCAGATCATTAGGGAGCCCTCATCTTCCATAAGCTGTTTCCACAAACCTTCAAGTCCACTTGCTGGGATAGGTTCCCTAACAAAGTCCGACTTTGCCTTGAAATAATTAGTGAAAGTTGGCTTACCTTCAAGTAGGATTTCAGGCTTTGTGCCAGAGGGGTAGTTAGCAATATATAGAACTGATTCTATCCAGCTAATTTCAGAGGTATCTTTCTTTTGCAAGCCTAATTCAGGGAAGTCACGTTGCATAACCTTGAGCAGCTGATCAGCTTGTCCAAGATACAAGGCCTGGAACAAACCCATCACAGTTTTGTCACCCTTTGGGGTTTTGGCGTTCTGCATTATGACTCTGATGAAGAGATTTTCATCAATCTTATCAGCAATTTGTTGCCATTTAGATAAGATCTTTGTAAAACCCTGCTCCAAGGTTTTTGCAACAGTGAAAACTGTCACCTTTTCCGGTACTGGGACTAACTGAACCTTCCAAGCTAAGATGATCCCAAAATTCCCACCCCCACCTCCTCTAATGGCCCAAAACAAATCCTCCCCCATGGACTTACGATCGTGAATCTGACCATTGGCATCGACCATCCGAACATCAATGGCATTGTCGGCTCCAAGGCCATACTTTCTCATCATTGGACCATAGGCACCTCCTGTGATGTGGCCTCCCACACCCAAGCTGGAGCATAGCCCAGCAGGAAATCCATGGACCTTGCTCTCCACCGATATCCTGTAGTAGAGCTCACCTATGGTGGCACCAACCTGCACCCATGCACTATTCTCTTCGATCTCAACCGTTACTATTCGAAGTTTGGCCATGTCAAGGATAACAAATGGCTCTTCCATCTCAGATGCATATGAGCCCCCTTCGTAGTCATGGCCCCCACTACGAACTCTTAGCTGAACACCAAGCTTTTTAGCACATATAACAGCAGCTTGGACATGGGATTCATCAGTTGGCATAATAATTAGTTCAGGCTTTTTCACAGAAGGCAGGAGATACCTTAAATTTTGAGCTGTGGATTGGAGGACAATAGAGAATGATGTGTTTGTTGGGCTATAACTTGCTGGGGGAACTGGGGCATTGGATATTCTGTTCTCGTTAAAGCATTCAAGGAAATTCTGTTGGATTGAATCTCCTGAAGCCCATGAGGCATATATTGTCAAAAATAGGAGAACTAACTGAAAATTCAAAGTGCCTGAAGGCATTGTCAACTTAGTTGTTTTTGGGTTAAACACTTGGGGAAAAGGCCACCTTTGGGATTTTCTATAATGCAAGAGGATTTATAGAATCTGGTAATGCCACACTTGACATAAAGCTTAGGTCATGCTTTTCTTTGAAGCTTTGAATGCTGTTTGTTCAGAGGTATATCTTTTGACTGATTATTTTATACTAATCCTAATTACTGGCTTTCCTTATTTATATGTGCCCCCTCTAAACTAGTTGCTCACCACAATATATCGGAGACTTTGGTTCAATTAACTGTAAAGTTGGATATTTCTGCAGAATCTGGATTAAGTGCTAACTACTTGAAGAAGAAATTATGAGCAAAGAAAGTTGGCATTATGTCACATCAGCATGATAAAATTAGAATTCTGTTTCTTTAAGGCTGATTAAGCTATAAATATGTACTTTTTCAAGTATAATATAGCTTATAGCTTCAAATTCTGACAAATGTTACTTTGAAGGTAAATATATCTGAAACTTGCACATTCTTGAATGCGACCTAAGCTTGCAGTCCCAGTAAGGTTAGTCCAATTAGAAACTTAACTTCTCACTTTCAGCCTTTCAGGCATTCTATGAAGCCACAAAATATACATACATGTATGTATAGATTCTATGTAATGTTCGAGATCTTTATCTTTTAAACCAAGTTAAGCACTATTAAACTATCCCATCATCTTTCCCAAAATAAAAATATTTTAAAACACCTACACACACACACACACACACACACACACACACACACACACACACACACACACACACACACACACACACACACACACACTATCCCATCAAAAATAGCAGAAATTTGGGATAAAGGACCAAACAGTATGTGCATGAAAATTGAAACATACAAGAAATGACACTAGGAAGAGAAAAATATACAGTAAAATCAGAATTTACCTTTGGAGGTTCAAACCCTCCAGCATAATGGAAATACGCTCCAACAATCATAACATGATCAGCATCACTCGTCGATGTCCATATTGAGATTGCTTTTGTCCAAAAGCATCGATTAGAAAAGCTGTGTGTCACACAACTTATGATTACAGACAAGTACACAAAATAAAACTAAGGTGGGGTAGAGAGACAGCAGAAGTAAGATTTGACAGTTCAGATTTGGAAGGGAAATATAAAACTGTGGCAGAGATTTGCATTGCTCATCTTCAACAATAAAAAAAGCCAAAAAAGTCAGAATATATTGTAAATCTTTCATTGGCTCAGATACAAAATATATCTACATAATAATATCATGACAACAGAGAAAAGAGCATCATCCTTTTCTAAAATATCATGACAACAAGAAACAATTTCTTTGGTTGTAAGAAATGCTATAATCTAAATTGAAGAAGATAAAGACTATAGCTATTAAATACGTTTGAAGCTTCTTAAATGAATCTAGTGTTCGATAAGGATGCTGTTAGCAGGTAGTTTCTCATAGCATGCACATAAACAGACAAATTCAACGTCTATAACATGAAAGGGGCATTAACATATCACCTCATTATAGCCAAACCACCAGGCTTAAGAATTCGTTGCATTTCCTTGAATACCTCAAGTGGTTTTGTCAGATAATCTACGCTTACCTGCACATTATTATTAAGAGATAACTTAAGTATAATATACATAGTGTTACGTAAGCCATTAAACTTGCATCTAGTCCACACTTTTTTAAGGATCAAAATAGGCCATTATGTTCAGTAATGATGTTTTAAATATAAGCAAACATATTATCGTCGTTCCTGAAAAGTTCAACTCACTTTCCATATAACGGTTTTACTTTTTACATACGATCTGCTAGTAGGGGTAAGGATTATGAACTTAAAGGAGATGGCTCATGGCATCAAAGTGACAGATGTGCATACCACATTAGTGATAACGTCAAAAGAGTTATCTTCGAACGGAAGCTTTGGATTAACATTCAAGTCTTGCACAATATATTCTGTCAGGACCTGCAAAAAGCAACTTGTTACACTTGCTGGGGATCAAACTAATATTCATCTTGAAGAAAACCAGAGGATCAGAGAAAGCATGATTATCAGAATTTGTCTTAGAGATTTTTCAGTAAATAAATTGAAATTTGATTGAAATAATGATAATTCCTTTCAAAAGCAGAGAATACAAATTCGATTTGTTTCTCTTTGCTTCCCAACCCCTTGTCAATCTAACTTTGTAATTTGCAACAACTTATTGGACCTCGGTATGTAACTCTGTATCATGATTATCAACCTTCGAAGATTGAAAGGCCTTTGTAGGATACAAAGTCAAAATTGGTACTTAGCAGGGGGGGGGGGGGGAGACAATAGAGTTAGAACTAGGATAATAAAAAAGAAAAGACATAACAGGACTAGAGCAAAAAGAGAAGACCTAATATACTTTCAAGTTTCAACATCCTAAAATGCATCCTAACCCGACCTTGTGATATAACTTAATTCAGCAATAACTCCAACTTCATTTTAATCTTAACTTTTTGGAAAAAAAAAAAAAAGAAAAAAAAAAGGAAACAAATTGGCAATTAAGCTTCCCAAAATCCTAACATTGCCTAAGATAAAAGTACAGGGTACCCTTTTATTTTTCTGAAGAATGTTTGATATAAATCATAAGAGAAATACAGTTGCTATACATTAGAAAAGTAGGAAACAGATCTTACTGGATTCCGCTTGAGCTCTTCTTCATTCAAGCCCATTCCCACTATCCTCTCTTGCTTGTACCCTTTTGGAAAATGGCTAACCTAGAGAAAATTGAAATGCATGAAAATACATATATGCTCATTAAACATTTGTTGAGGTAACAAAATGATTTGAATTGGATTACTCACCCAGCTACTACACATATCCAGCATGCTGACCCCTGGAGTATTACTGGGAGGGAAAACCTCTGAGTAATATTTAGTGAGTGCAGCAATAGCATAATCATCGATGTGAGTTACAAAACGTGGTGTATCATAGAACAATGTATCATTTGACCTGCAAAATACATGTACTGTAATCCAATGAGGAAGCAAAATTTGGTAAGAAAAATTACGAGACCATAGGTTCTAGAGGCTCATGAAATACTACACAGCTGGCGCAAAAATCATCAAAGTCACATTTAGGTTTACACACAATCTCAAGCTTGATGCCACTAGTTAATACAGGTTATACAGCAGCAGATTTATACATGGAATTCCAATGCTGGTAGGATTATAGGGTCTAATGGCAAGTGGTGGTTATTCATCGAAAACATGAAACATATGGCCAGACATAACACTATGGAATCATGTATCCTTTACAAATCAGAATATGATAATGTGAGAGATAACATAACAAACACAAGTAATTATATTAATTGCATCAAAACAAATGTGTCTAAATTCTACTCGTGAATGGAAAAAAAAAAAATACAGAGGAAGAAGTCGTATAACGTAATCTAGATTTCTGTTAAAACAAAAGAGCTATAACATTTGTCATGAGTAGAAAAGATGAGTTCAAGAAAGGTTGGTGTTGCTGCAATATCAAATTGCTGCATTAAT
Source organism: Chenopodium album (assembly GCF_948465745.1). NCBI lineage: Eukaryota > Viridiplantae > Streptophyta > Magnoliopsida > Caryophyllales > Amaranthaceae > Chenopodium > Chenopodium album. Next base: position 69,870,397 of record NC_137842.1, on the reverse strand, counting down.
CACAACACCACATTCAGGTTCATAAGTAGTCAGATAAAACCTCTATCGCTTTCTTATCAATATTTTCAATGATAAAAATAAAACTTAATAACTCCATTGTACATGCAGCATGCTCACTACATTAAAACACCTAGATAACAAGCTCCATCGGTACAACCGTATAAATATATTATGCCAAAACTCACTTCTCCGCATCGAAAATATAAAAGTCATATTTAGATGCAAAAAACTATGTATCAATGTGAATATATCAATTCTGCAGATTATAACACCGTTATTATGTCCATCTATGTGACAAGTTTATAACCTAAGTTACCATGCATCTAGAGTATGAGAAAGTTGCTGGAGATTGCATCAAGTCAATAAAGCACTTATTTCAGGGGTTTAGATATCAACCACACAATGTCCCAAACTCTTAGCGTCAAGTATTTGACATGATATACAGAAGAGACCCAAAAAAAAAAAAAAAGGTCTGACAATTTCTATCATCTTCCATCACCAAAGCTAAGCAGTCGTGGAGATCTAATCACAAACCATTAAATATAACTTTTCTCAAATCACTCTATATAGAACTCCGTCAATGTTAAGGAGTACATAATTACTAGAAGAATTAAATAAAGTAACTAATAAATACGATTATACGAGTACAATTTCAGATAACTACTTGAAGCAGAGAAATTCTGTAAAACCTTACTCATCATAGCGTTGGAACTCTTCCTCCTTAAATGGAAACTGCTCCGGCCATTCAACATTCTTCAAAACCTGCATGATTTAAATAGAACAAATTCAGTAAACCAACAAACAAGAGTTCCTTATAACATGTTTCTGCCCAAAAATTTAATCTGGACATCACCATTATTCATAAGCTTAAATATATAAGGCATTAGGTTCTTCGACATCAAAAACGTTCTAACATAATGTTTATTGATAAAACGACATTGTCTGGAGTAATCATGTTAATTGCCTAATAAGTTGGTAGCATTAACAAATTTCCACAAAGGACCATATATAACAAGGTTTAGAGAGGTTAAGCCAGACTTTTTCTGACTTCTCCCATATCATTTTACAAAGAAGGGATTAGAATTCTGCTAACTCCAATATATGTGATCCAACAATTACAATAACACTACACTATTGCACAATAATGCTAAATAATCATCAACACTATACACGAGTGGATGTCAACTAACTTAATTCGTTAAATTCTTAGAAATGAAATGATTGAAATCGAATCCGGTCTATATCACTAGCTAATTACCCATTCAAGGTCCCTTTACACCATAATCAAAATCAACACAGAACAATAAATAACATTATAAAAAAAAAAAAAAAAAAAAAAAAAAAAAAAAAGCCAAATTATGAATTAGGTCGAATATTAGCATGAATTATCAAAATTAGCATAAACCCATGAACATAAATGACATAAATACTAAAACCCAGAAGCAGAATTACAGAAATTTGTACCTCCTCAACAGCACTCTTCTCCCTAGCAGAAGCCAAGAAAGAATTCCCCTTTTGAAGGCCAAACATGCTCATAAATTGAGACCAAGATGAACAAACAACCCCAAATCCCAGAATTAAGCGACGATTTGTTCTGTTCTTGTTGTTGTTCTTCAAAAGTCCAGCATTCAATTTGGAGGGGAAAATTCTGGAATTGGAGAGAGAAAATGTGGGTACTAAATTAGATACTGATGAAATTGAAGGACCCGCGCAAATTGGTTTTAGACTGTTAGCCATTTAGATGGGATTTGAAGTGAACGTTTGGCTTCTGAAGATTGATTGAATTATCATATTTATGTTTCTGACCTTTTTTAAAAAAATATTTGTTGGTTCATATTTGTGACTTTAAATAGGACACGATTATGATTATGGTTTATGGGTGAGATTTATTACTAGTACATATTTACATGTTGTTGATGTATTTTTTTTTAACTCTCCAAAGTTTAAAGTGATGAGTTACACCCTTGTGCAGTCTTGTGCCCTTGTAGATGGTGCCTACTAGCTAGTGCACTACTCGAGCCAATAGCTCAATGCGACAAACACGAGCAATGAACTACGGTTTGATTGTGGTTCTGCCCAAGTAGGTATGTTGTGGGACAAAACTTAGTTAGGCTACGTTATTGTGGGAGAGGGCGATTGAAGTTAGAAATGATGGAAATATTTATGAAACTTGGAGTTATTTTTTCATTTTCGAGCATCCATCTATAGGTCAAATTGGATGTAATTATTGAACTGGTTGTTGACATCAGATCTTGTATAGGTTAAGGTGTTGTTTGGTTGACAAATAAAAACATGGAAATTTAAAATTCTTAGGAATTGAAATTGTTTGGAGTTGTTTGGTTGACATATTCATGGGAAGTACTCCGTTTTCATTTACTTACAACACCCTTTTTACAACTAACCATAATATAAGAAAATCAAATATAATAACCATAAAGTTTCAAAAACCCGTCCATCCTTGCAATTCTCCTTGCAATTCTACACCATCAAATTTTATTCACATTCATTGTCAAAATAAAATTTAAAATAAGACGTATTTCATTCACTTTTTCAATCATTTTATTTATAAACTCCAATATCTAAATTATTTTTCATTGCAATGAGTACTCTGTATACCGATCATGTGCATAAGCACGGGTCTATTTTACTCTGTAGTATAGTATGAAGTAACTATTAATTAATTGTCGAAAATACACAATGAAAAAATAACTATGTACGAAGTAGTATTTATAATCCATTTTAAGAAAAACAATCACTAACTTCCTCTTTTAGTAATAACAAATAATATCAAACAACATAACCTAGTGATATTAGTTCATTAATCACGTATGTATCAAACTGTAAAATATTTTAGGCTCTCCTTCGGTAATAAGCATAACCGAGAACATACTTAACATAGTCGGTCAAATCAAAATACTCATTTGTTTTCTATAAAATTAAATGTTAGAGTTTCAGACAAGTAATTATCTAAACATGGGTCGTCAAAGAAAATCAAAGATAAAAAAAGTGTTCAAGCAAAGGAAAGATGGGATCTTGAAGAAGGCATTCGAGCTTTCAACCCTATGTGAAGTCGATGTTGGTGTAATTATTTTTGGCCCGGAAGATGCCTCGCCTTTGATTTGGCTTAAGGAACCCGAAGTGTTGCACAACATTGTAACAAGGTACCAAAAGACAAGTAACAAGGAACGTCAAAAAAGGACTACTAATATGTACACGTCGCGTTTTCGTAACATTGGTACTAATGGTAACAATAAAAAAGAAGATAATTTGGTCACGGCTGAAGTTCCTATGTACAATATTGACAATTTCTCGGCAAAAGAATTAATGGGTTTGCATTCTTCAATTGAAGAAAAGATTGAAGCTGTTAATGCTAGAATTAGTATGATGAAAAATAATAACGGTCAAATTTTACCTACTAATTATAGTATGTTTGAAGAGGTGCAATCTTATGGTGAGGGTTTAGGGTTAGACCAAAATATGATGATGATGAATCAATTATTGGTTATGTCTAATTACTCTCAATGTGGGTATCCTGTTAATGATGATCAGCTAAGTATCTTGAAGATCAGAGGCTAAAATTAGAGTTGATGATGATGTACGATGGCGATTATCGCGATGTTGATGTGGGTGATTGCATTGGATTAATGCTTGGAGATGATTCTGATGGAGTAATGTTGAGTGATGATGCAAGTAATTTGGAATGGAGTTTTGAGGATCTTCTTAATCAGATACCAGAACAAGTTCAATATAGTGGTGTTCGCGTTCAAGGTCAAGGTCAAGGTCAAGATCAAGTACCCTTTGATATAGATTTTGATTTTGATTTTGATTTTGATGATATTAATTTTGATTTAATTAATTGCTGATTTATTCTTGAATCGTTAGTTTAAAGGGCTTAATTTCTCGAGTTAGATAATTAGAAGCAGTAGCTATTTGACCCGTATATGTAACTTGGTGGTAATCGGGAGATGATGCGTTTTATTATTAGGTTTGGTATTTAGTGTTGATTAATTTTTGTGGCATCATCCCAATTTTGTAAACGTCATTCTTGTAATGAGTAAGTAGACTTGGAATTGTCTTTGAGGTATTTTCTTTTGTAGTCCCTTGTTAATCAAGAATATGATTCTTAAGTATGTAAGAGAAGATGTTATGAAATTGTTTGTGTTTTATTCTTAAACTTCAAATCTCCAATGGTAGTTTCTCAAAGATGACATCAAAATTACAAAAATTCATTATGTCATTTATTTTGTAATTTTCTTTCCTGCGAATTTTTGTTAAAGTGATTAGGTGTAGGTCGGTGTTGTTGCGCCTCATTTTGCTTGTTGATCAGGCAGAAAAAAAAAAAAAACACACACAAAAAAAAAAAAAAAAAAAAAAAGGTTCAATGTGCATGTGTTCAATCATATTAGATATATTACCATAAATAAGAAACAAATTTTACTACTTGTTGATTAAAATTTTATAGGAAGTAAATAAAATCCAGCTGTGAATTGAGAATGTTTTTCCTTATGTGTAAAGGATGGAATTATAATTTCCTAAAGTTAAATATTGGTTAGATATCTTAAAGATTCTTTTCATATTTAATTTGATATCTAAAGATTTTTTTTCTTATTTGCTGTTACGTATAAGATATGAAAGGTTTATATATAATTTGTTGCAATGATTATACAATTGTGTTTTTTTTTTTTTTTTGTTTTTTTGGGTGTGTGTCCCGTTTACATGAAATGATAAGTAAAATCTTAATGAAGAGACTTATAGAAGTGGCTTTGTCAAATTATCATACGAAGTAATTTTTATTTATTTGCTTAGGGTCTAAGGGTTTGTTCTCTTATGTTGAAATTCAATTCAGTTCAGTTCAGTTCAGCTCTTAATTTCCTTCTCTAATAAAATATTTATTTTAGTTCAGTTCAGTTCAGCTTAGTTCAGTTCAGTTGAGTTAAGTTCAGTCAATAAGAACAGACCTTAAGTACTTTATTAACGTAGAATGCCTTAAAACCAACTCTGTAAGTCCATAGTAGAGTAGAAAACTAAAGTCAATAAGTCAATGCCTCAGTTTCAGCAAATATGGAGAATGCTTTACAATATTTCTAATTTTCTATGCATATGTCATTGCCCAAATAATCAAGCCCAAAACATTAAATAATACACTTCTTAGTACACTCCTAGGTTAGCTATGTCACTGTTAACTGTAAGGTGTTTCAATTATTAGATATAATAATTTTCTATACGATTTTGTTCACACAATTTATGTAATATTTTGTAGTTTGCTTTAACAATAGATTATAGTTTGAGACGAAATTAATGATTATATTGATTAAACTTTATAATTTTCATTCTTAGAAATTGAATTTAGTCAACTTTATAATAGGAAAAATTGTCAAAAACAACTTTTTTTAAGTGATCACTTTATAAAAAAACAGCCTTATAAATTTTTTTTGTTACTTCAGATTTGATTACAAAATTTATTTGTCAAAGACAACCTCCTACTTTCCAGCGTTGACCTTCTAATTTCCGGCATTGACTTTAGTGTACTTGTCATGTGCCCCTCCCCCCCCCCCCCTTTTTTTTTCCTTCTTGTTGTGATCCTTACTCTCTAAATGCACCTATTTCCCCTCCAAAATCCTACTTTAAATGTCCTGTTCTCTCATTTCCTCAATTTCATCCTTTGTCTTCAACAAAATGTCCAGGATTAATAAAATTATAAAACTAATTGTTTCTACAATTTAAAGTCTTCAACTACGTAATTCCTCAATTTTGAAGACGAACGCTAGTTTTTGTCTCCAATTTGAGGGAATTAAAGAACAAAGATTTTATGTGAGTGATTTGGAGGGAAGAGGAATACATTTAGGAAAATAAGAAGTCACACACACTGTGGTCAATGCCGAAAATTAAAGGGTCAGCGCCGAAAAGTAAATTTAGGTTGTCTTTGAAAAAAAAATTGTAATTAGGTATATAGTAACAAAATGTAAATTAAAAAAAAAATTATAAGGTTATTTCTAATAAAGTGATTGCTTTAAAATGTTGTTTTTAACAATTTTTTCTTTATAATATTGGATCAAGCTAAAACCAACGGAGAAAATGTTCGTTTTTGACTTTAAATCAAGCTAAATCCACTTTAGCATCTTATTATATGTCGAAGAAAACCACTTCTTTTTTGTTAGCAGTGTTTAGTACTCTCTCCTAGATGCCAATTATGAATTACTCCGTATAAGGATTTCATTTTTCTTTTTCTTTTTTTTTATTAGGAAAATACGGAGTAATCAATATGTAAGTGGCCATTTTGCTACCAGTGCTTTATTTATTTATATTCATTTTCATTTTTTTTTTTTACAAAAGGGAAAGGAATAAAGCTTTTTTAAAAAATCTTTTTGACTAAAAGTTTCCACCAATAGATATGCCAAATGCTAAAGCTGTGGTTGTCAATTTTTATTTGCCACTAATATCCGTGTTTCATGAATCAAGTATCAACATCTCTTAAAAGAATGAGTTCCTCTTTTTGCCTTTTTTTTTTTATTTTTTATTTTTTATTTTTTTAACCTCAATCTTATCTATTGTATACTTAGTTTTCACTTGACTAGACAAGTTGTTTAAATTAGATAAACTTTAAGGGAAATGACTAAGATTAGATATGGAGGAACAAGTGAGGGATTGAGCTTGGATGATCTAGTGAATTTTTCACATACTACTTGTAAATTGATGCAATAGTTAATGTCATACTATCTTTTAATATCAATGTCACTTTAAAAATAACACTAACCTAATCCAAAATACTAATGTAATCTAACATGTATTTCACAAACATTTAAAAAAATCGGGTGTACAAATTTCAATTTTTCATAAATTTACTTGCATCATCTGTAATTAGTAAATTCTCAATAACCTCCTTTAGCAATTTATACATCAATTGTAATTAGTAGTAAATTCTCAATAACCTCTTGAGCAGTTGGACTACCTACTACATTTACCATCATTCTACAAAACCTCAAAATAAATCAGTCTAAATTATATTTGCTCGGATTTTGGACTATTATACTCTTTGGACTATTCAAGTGATGTAAACAGCCCAACTACCAAGCCCAAGAAATAGATCATTCCAGAAACAGCCAAATAGTACCGCGTTTCACAGATATTATATTTTATTCAACTTAAATAATACGTGTCGAATCATAAGACAGTCACGTGACCCACCCATAAAAATCCTCATCCAAATTTCCTACACCACACCCCCTCTGCTACTCTTTCATTACTTGTCATATTTTCCGTACTTTCTCTCTCCTCCCATTTTTTGTCTTCTTCCTCCATTTCCAACCGTTAGATCCTCTTTCACTCCCATCTCACACTTGATTTTTTTTTATGCCACCATTTTTCTTATTTTTGCATTTTCATTAAGGATTTGATCAATGGATCACATTTTAAAACCCAATAATAGACGAGATTTGATCACAACTCGAACACGAATACGAATAAAATAGACGAGAATTGATCAAAAGTTATTAATGGGTAAGAAATAATGATATGAAAAACAAGTGAAAGTAGAGAAATGGAGATTAAACTAGATAATTTTCATTATTAACCCAAATGCCCTAAGAAGAGAAACATGATCATCATCAAACAACACCATAACACAAACGAAAAACACAGAATAAAAAAAAACTGAATAAAAATCACAATATCTCTCTCCTCTTCTCTCAAACTTCCCTTCTCCTAAAACCCTAAAAAAAACAACCATATTATTTCGATAGATAGACGAAGATCAGATCTAACATCTAAGATCAGACCAAACGATAGTTGAAGATGAAGATGATGATGATACGATCAAATCTCCTCAAAGTTGACCACAATCAGCAATAACAACAGGCTTAGCACACTTTCCACTTCCAGATCCAACCTTCTCGATGGTTCTAACGACATCCATACCTTCAATGACCTTACCGAACACACAGTGCTTGCCATCGAGCCACTCGGTCTTCTCAGTGCAGATGAAGAACTGTGACCCGTTGGTGTTGGGACCAGCGTTAGCCATGGAAAGGATTCCGGGACCAGTGTGCTTCAACTTGAAGTTTTCATCGGCGAATTTCTCACCGTAGATTGACTCACCTCCGGTGCCATTTCCGGCGGTGAAATCACCACCTTGACACATGAATTTTGGGATCACACGGTGGAATCCGGAGCCCTTGTAGTGGAGTGGCTTGCCTTTACGGCCAACGCCCTTCTCGCCGGTGCAAAGAGCACGGAAATTCTCGGCGGTTCGGGGAACGACGTCGGCGAAAAGCTCCATCACGATTCTTCCGACAGGTTCACCGCCGACTGTCATGTCGAAGAAGACCTTTGGGTTCGACATTTTCTAGGGTTTTGAGAAATCGATTAATTTGGGGTTTTGATGATTTTTTTGATTGACTTAGGGTTTGTTGTGATGGAAGATGGTGGGGTGGAGGGGAGAGAAGGGGTTTATATAGAGGGGTTTTAGCAGGGCAAGTTAGGGATTTTGATCGTGGGTTGATCTAAGCCGTTGAAAATGGACACGTGGTTGGAATTGTGGAGCGTTGATTAACTAGAGTTAAGTTAGAATGAACCAGGGTTAGGATAAATTGAAGGATATCCGGTAAACAGTGCTTTAGTGGAAGGGGGGTATGTGTGAGTCCTGTGAGATCCGGTTATCCGCTTCTATTTCTGGTTTTACTTATTTTCATTTTCATTTTCATTTTCAATTTTATTTTTATTTTTAGATTTATAAATGGACTATTAATGCTGTAACGGATACATTTCCCAGTCTTCTCATTTCTCAAACCCAAAATATTTTAATTTTAAATTTTTTATTCAAAATAATGAGAAAAAATAAATTTGATTATTATTTTTTTTTTGGGGGAAGAAAGGCCATTGTTATACATTGTACGTAGGGGTGAAAGTAATTCGGATTGGATCGGATTGGAAAAATTAAAAATATGGATTACGGATTGGATTCGGTTTAGGGTTTAAAAAAACCGAAAACCGAATTTCGACCCAATACTTTAAGCCTATTTTCTTTTTCAAACTATCCAACCACTTTGCCCTTTTATATACAAACTTTAAAAAAGAACCTAATTATCAAGTCTCCTTTCTCAATATCTTACTCTCTCACAAAGAATGTAGTTAACAAGAAATGATTATAGGAATTTTCAGGGTGAAGTTCGAGTTTCGGATTTGAATGTTGCAAAAGAAGGAAACAAATTTCGGTTTGGATTGGATTCTAATTTGAAAAACCGAATTAATTCGGTTTGGATTGGATTGGATTGAATCTTAATTCGATTTGGATTCGGATTAAGATTTCCGAAACCAAATTAATTCGGATTGGGTTTGGTTTTGGCTATAATCGAAACTGCAAACCGAACTTTCACCCCCTAATTGTACGAACTAATACAAAGTACTCCGTAATACTTCATCCCTAAAAAAAATTCATGTGCTAGAATTTCAAATGACTGAGGTGAATTACACTTCGTAAATAATTGGACTTGGTTTATTTTCGCTTTTAACCTTCCATGTTCCATCCAAAACCAATAATAATGTTGATTTTCATTTTAATTCCAATCATCGAGGATAAATCATTATCATGTTTTTCCTTTCAATAATAGTCTCATGTATTGCTGCCTTGAACATGTTAAGATGTCTACACTAATTGATAGTATATCACAAATGTTGTCGTACTATCATGGACATAGACCTACATTTGCACATTATAATAATAAGCCTCACGTTTAAGCTGAATTTTCCATGTTAAATTACAAATCTTAGGTGATTCTAACATAGTGGACAAGGGTGTTGAAATTGGAAAAGAATTATATTGAGGTTAACCTTTCAACACCACCTATATACCCATCATTGTTCTCTTTCTTTTTGTTGATTAAAATTCCCATCATTATTATCATTCTTATTTTTGGCAACCTCCATCATTTTCTTAAAGAAAAGGACTAAAAGAAAGAAGAGACGCTCCATTTAGCTAAATATTGTCACGTTTTCTTTTGAGGCATGCTATAAACAAACATGAAATACAAAGTAGAAGATTTTTTGTTACGTTCTATTGATTAAAGAGACTGGCTAGGCTAAATCTCAGGCTCAACTTCGGGATGGACCATGACGGCAATCATGGCCGGGCTTTTTCGATCACCTCTGCTATCTTTATAGCTGAAAAGGTAAACGATATAAGATCCCAGAGATGTGAATGATCAAGCTCAAACTTGAATGATTTTGCCTCATCAAATTGAATGGGAAAAGTATCTCTCGTAGTGGGTATATGGAATTTTTCTTACTTGCACTTCTCTCCAACTCTCTTTCTAACCCCCACTAGGAATCACGCTAGTGACCAGATGCAACGAAGGTCTTAAGATTCTATAGAAACATAAAGGGAACTACTTTTACAATATTCTGTACAAGTTTTGGACAAAACACTTATCTTGCTATATAGCGGAATTTACAAAATTCCTTCGTTTTGTAACAAACCTGGATACACAAATGACACAATTTGCTTCAAATGCTTCATTGACGAATTCATGAACGCTTGCCCCTCGGTAGCTGCAACCAAAATATTAAGATTAACACTATTTAAATTGATAAACTACGGTTTATAAACAGTCTTCTGTAGAAATGACTTGTAAGTGACTTACCTCGGACCAAAAATCTCATTTGTTTAGAGAAATCTTCCACACGCCCCATCACGGGTCTAATTCCGCAGATTTGAGAGACACAGTGTTCCAAATACAGAGCCATTTCCACTATCTTAAGCAACAAAAGGCAGACTGCTTGGGTGTCAGGTTGAATTTGTTTAGATCTATTGCTTTCGCAAACTTCAGTAACGATTGCAATGGTCTGGTCCTGGATTTCGGTAAAGCCGTAAAAACGATTAGAAGTCAGAATCCAAAGTTCATATGTAATGAAAAGACATTATGGCATAAAGACAAATTGACCATCTAATCAAAGTGGTCGTTAACTGATGTAAAATCTATACAAAGGAGAAATATATTACCTGCAAACAATGTAATATTTCTGGATCTGGAAGCTCAGGGAAATGGGAAAGATCAATGAAACCCAGTTCTTCTGCTCGTCCAGCAGCATCTTTAGCTTGCAGGAGTAAGAATTTCAGGATGAGAAATGTGATATTATATATCTGTACAGCAACAGTATCTGAGAAGTATGTAGATCTCCCTGACTCTGCATTTCCATTTACTTGGTCCTTCACCACAATAGCAGTCTGTGAATATTCATCAGGGAGACTGGCAGCTGGAGCACACCCAAGAGCAGCAGCAGCAAACCATCCATTTCTGCTATTTACAAATGATGGTTTTTTGTAATAATCATTTTCCTCTTTGGACATAGGAGCACATAAAAGAGGCACAGGCCGGCCAGACGACTCTCCAAGACGGTGACTTCTCCTACTAATGAAAGCTAAAAGATGGATAATACTACCCCGAAGCTCAGAACCCATTTCTTTGGTGGCCTTTACCCATGAGTTTCTATGCTTGGCAAGGATGCAAAGCAACATAAGAGTATGCTCCATCTCTCTAAAAGCAGATAAAGAGGTCTTCCTCTTCTGAGCTCGTGCACGTTTCTTGTCATGATCATCAGATGGGATGTCAGGTGCACTAAGATGATAAGCTATCAGATACGCTTTTTCAGAGAAGAAATATGATATCATGTTATCTACCACTTCGTTGCGAAGCGAAGTTTCTCCTAAAGAACAAATTGTTTCTGTAAGAACAGCCAAGCCTAATCCCCAAATAAACTGTGGCTTTTCAATCTCAGCTCCCACCATTGTGGATTTCTCAGGCTTAACCCAGTTAGCCACACAGCCATTTGATATTTCGGCAAACAAAACTCTCAGAGATGACAAGAAACCAGAAGCAACAATCATCTCGGCACCTCCTCTCACACTTGCAAGGGTCAAAAGAAACTTCATTATAACTGGAAGAGATTCAAAGCAGCTCTGATCATGAAGCTTGACAATGAGTTGCTGCAACTGAAGATGTTGTTGGATGATGGGGAGCCATGTGCTGGGTGCCAATAATTTCTTAATTATTAGGTCAATGGTTGCAAGGGTGATAGATTGATCAGGAATTTCAGTGCAGCTGCAAAGTATTGGCAATATGGCCAAACAATTATTAATCACTTCACTAGAGACTTCAGATTCACTGCCATTTGTGCTTGAAGAAGAGATACTGTGAGAACTATGATCCACCACCAAATGAAGCAGCATTAATAAGGACCTAATTATTTGTTTAACCTTGTTACCAAACAGTCTAGACTCAAGCAGTTTTTTCACACCAAAACCGCAAGTTTTCAGTATGACCAAACAAGTAGGTGAAGGCATGCCACTGTCAACGTGCCTAACAAGACAAAGAAGCAATTCTGTCTGAGCAGCTACATAATTAAGAACTTCCTGAGGTGGAGCATCGGATGCAGCTGTCAGTAATCCCAAAGTTGTTTGTAACTCATTGCATTCATGATCTACACAGGCAAGAAGTCTGTCCCTGGATATTTTCTTCAACATACTCTTCTGTTTGTTCACCGACTGAATTAAATAAGACAAAGATAATAGATCAGTGAAATGAACAAAGATTATCATCATATGCACTGTTCAAGCAGCATTGCAACATTCCAAAACGACAATTTAGAATAGTCAACATGAAATGAACCATGTCTCGAAACTATTCATCAGCAAGTTATGGATAGATTTATACTCCGTAACAGTTCAGAAAGGTCTTATGGTGCTTAAGAAAGGATTTTACTTACAAATATCCTACTGAATTAAGAAGATTTATACTCCGTAACAGTTCAGAAAGGTCTTAAAGATATCTCATATTTGAAGCTATACCACCTAGTTTAAATTGAATATGTGATAAACCACATAATGTAGAGTAAGCAATTAAAAAGACCAATTGGAAATAGGAAAGACAACCTTTAGAAAAAAGGATCGAGGATTGTTCAATGCATGTTTGTAAAATAGACACTAAAGAAGTAAACATGTGATTGCAGAATTCAACCAAATTGATCAATTGAAATCATAGAAGATAAATGCTCTGGTAGATCCAGCCTACTGAGTACTCACAGAGAAGTGGGCAAATGCACATTCCAGATGGCTATCCTTAAGAACCACACTAAAGAACTAATCATAGTAATCAAATCTTTTATGACTATGCAGAACTTACCCAAAACTCAGATAATGATAACATAAGCAAAATAAGGAAAGCTAGAAACTTACATCCCCCATATCAAGAGTTAAAATTGTCACAAGATCTCGCAACGCTGGGAGTCTTGAACCGAGGATTAGCAGCATGGAGTTGGCACGCTGCACATAAAACAATGTATTCTCCGCTATCTTTTTTGACGCTTTCCATTCCGAGCAATCCCAAATATGAAGGCCAATGTCACGTTGGAGGCGCCAAAGATCAAATAGGTAAGCATTGTTGGCTCCTGCCGAGTAGTCATTAACACACTTCTTCTGGTAAGTTTGCAGAAGATTTGAGCTAGATAAGAACTGGGAAAGCTCCTTGAATGCACCATGCTCAATGTCACGTCCCTCCAACTCTCCTTGCAGATGATAATAGAGATCATTGAGTATCAAGTTCTTTATGTGGATTCCTTCACTGAAAGAAAAGAACAGTATACCATTACACCAGAGTACAAGTGCTCTAAGGATCCTAAAGACAGAAACAAATAGCAGGGATGGAGAATGCAAGAGTTCAATTTTTGAAATAAATGCACGAAAGGCATTCAGAAAAGACATATAAAAAAAATTGGATATGCATCACATAGCCAAAAGACCCAATCAGTATGTAAATTCTTTAAAACACAGATGTAGCTCCAGACCTCCAGTTACACAAACAGCCATCACATCTTTTTGGCAGACACACATTTTATGACACTGGCATACAAGCATTTATATATATATATATATATATATATATATATATATATATATATATATATATATATATATATATATATATATATATATATAAAAGTAGCTATCTATAATTCATCCCACAAACTGGAAAACTCATTCCTCAAACAATAATAGCCTTCATAATAACTATTTTATAAAAACCAATCTTATTATTTCTCAACTGAACTAATTTTCACAAACAATTTTCATCTTTCATTTGACTGGGTATTCACACCTGTAGGCTGAGCATATTGGGTGCATAACCTTCAGAAATAATCTTATAATTTCTCAACTGAACTAATTCTCACAATCTCACAAATAGTTTCATCCTTCATTTGACTGGATATTCATACCTGTAACCATGCTGAGCATATTGGGTGCACAATTCCGAAAATGCAGGTAGCTTGAATAACTGCATGAAGTTACCATAATAAATAATCAGACTACGGCATCAGAAGAGGAAAGAAGGCGAATAATATGTTAGTATGAGCATACACACAAAGATGGAACACATCAAATTCTATGGTATATTATTCCATCATAATCTGCTTGCAACTTACTTTTCAGTTTTCAAGATTTATAAATACACAATACTTGTTCACGGCTATAAATTTGTTTGCTTATTATTCAATAACATAGAAGTATACAATCCACACAGTTTTTTTTTTTTTTTTTTTTTTTTGGTAGACAATTCAATTGGTAAGACGTACAGAGTAATAATGGATTAAATTAAAATGTTACAAGAAACATAAGTAGCACAACACCAAAATGATTTTATCCCAAACAACCCCATTTACATTTATTAACTTTTTCATAAAACATCATTTCATCACCAACCAAAAAGTGATCAAAATTGTCTTTATCAAAACCTAATGATACTTATTCATACTAATAGTAGTAGTAGTAGATCCTAAGCATGAAAATATAATCCTTATACTAACTGAAACTGTCACTCTTTTTCACAACATAATAAACAAATAAGCACAATTTCATAATTCACGAAAAAACCAATGAGAGCTGAATAGGTATACATCATATTATTGAAGATCGCGAAAATTAAGATGAGAACAATCACATCTCATGCCTTCCAAAACATATACTTCAGCTTGTAAACATTTCAATCTATATGTAATTCTCTTGTTCTGACAGGTTAACACATGAATTCTTTCCCTAAACAAGAAATCCTCTGTCCATAGATATATTCAAGACAACATATGCATACATCTTTTGGATGTAGTGACATGTGGCAAGGAGTATTGAGTACAAGCAGTAAACTTAATAAGGTTAGTAAACACATTCAAGATATAATACACAACTATGAAAGAGATATATATGTTAAGAGGCCCACATAGCAGGTGGAACCTTCAGCATGAAAACAAAAGGAACTGACCTTTGTAGACAATGCGGTTACTTCTGCTATGAAAGATAAAGACATGCTACCAGAATCACCTGTGGCCAACTTCCCAATTATGTGTGTAACAAGTAAACCAAAAGCAATCTGCAGAGAGGACATAAAATAAATTGTAAAATATAGAAAGAAATCAAGAATACAGCATGCATCCCAGAAACCACTATCATTCTGGAACTCGGGGTAAGGGAAAAGAAAACAGCTGACCTTGGTAGACAGTACATCATATAGAAAACAATTAGGTGAAGCATACAAAAAAGTTGCTCGAGGATAGTCCAGTTTATAAATAACAATATTTAAACTAAATGGAGAGAAAGCGGACAGCACCTATAAAAAGCTAGAATATTCAATAACATCACTATAGTATCTTTTATATAAACCTGAGATGTTCTAAATAAACCCAATAGAGAGATTCTCCCTTCATTCCTTTTCTTTGTCCCGTTTGCCTTTTGGCACAATGCTCAATGCACATATTCCAGCATCAAAATCTCTAAAAGCAGGAATAAAAAATAATACTTCCTCCTTTTTCACTAAGGCCCCGTTTGGTTTGATGTAAAACATTTTTAATGAAAAATTAGTTTTCATGGAAAACATATTTTCAAGAAAAACCACACTTGCAAGATAGTTTTCCTTTGTTTGGTTCGTACAAGAAAAGTTAAAGAGTAATTAAAAATAAGAGCGGAAATGTGGGGATAGATGAAAAGAAAGTATAAAGGAGATAAGGAGGGATTCACCTCAATATATACTTTCACAACATCAAAATTTAACTTTTACTTATTGATAATTAAAGAGATTAGTAATTGCAATAATGCATTGGAAAGCATGAAATGAGAGGTGTTGTGATTTTGGTAAAACTGCATATATTGAAACTAAACATCAAGATGAATCGAACATCCCAATGAATATGTTTTTTTCTCATATTTATCAATGATTTTTCATTGTTTAAGTTGATCTATCCTGAAAATTGGAGATACTAAATGGGAGTATGGGACAAATAAAAAGAAACAGAATAATAATAGTGCATATGCACTTCAGATTATGATGAATAGCTACAAAGATTCAATATTCTAAACTATCTTTTGAGTAACAAGGAAGGTAAGGATAAAAATGAAGCCTCAACAATGTAACAAGGTAATACAATAAACTAACCTTTGCTTGAAGATAAACATCAGTATCATACATGCAAGCTGCAGAAGATTTTAGAAGATTGCTCAAACAAGGGGTATCAGACCAAGATAGCAGGATATCTTCTAGCTGCTCAGATTCTGCGGAACCTTGTGCATTATTCCCAACACCATCAATTCCTTCTTTCAAGGATTGATCAGTTTGTCTCATCAGTGACTTGACATGCATTAATTTCTTTTGCAGGAATATTTCTAAGGCCATAATGTCCAACGCAGCAGACTGACATTGATACTCATAAGATAATTTCTGGGCCTCAGTTTCAGCAAGATTTATCGGCAAGGGAGCTTCTTTACGGCTGATGAGAATTACAGATTCAGACAACTGTTTCCAAAACATCTTACATTTTCTGATGGCCTTCAAAATATCAAAATACTGAGCAGCTCCTTGCCACAGTGCTTTCATAAGATTCAGTATACTTAAAAGAACTCTGGCATTCCTGGATGTAAGATACAGAAGATGAAAAAAATTAGCTTAGAATAACTTTTTTTAGGGGGGGAGGGGGGGGGGGGGGGGGGGGTGGCATACAATTATATTGGCTTACAAGATTGATATACAATGCATCACTCTTATTACCTCTCAAGAAGTGTAACAGATCTATCAACATAAAGCACAAGCATATCCACTAGATGTGTTGCATTGTCAGATTTCAAAGCCTGGGAAGTTGAATAACATCCCTTTTCATTTAGATCACCATTAGTCCCTAAATGGTCAGCTCTTATCTCGTCACCAGCAAATATAGCAGCAAGAAAAGCAGGCTGCACAAGCAGAATAGTAAATAATGTGAACAGACACCAAAGCAGGAAGAAAGTAAGATGTGGTACCAGATAAGTGGTAACATAAAACTCAACATGAGAAGAGATCACATGCTTGCTTTTCATTCTTGTTGGAAGAGCACTAAAACCATGATAAGGGGGAATATTATTGCACAGACCAACAAACTCAAATGAAAATTGGAATTACACTTAAGCAGGGTACTGCACTACATAGAAACAGCTGTCATGGCAGCCTAAATTCAATGCGAATCTAATTATAAAATATTCAACATAACAAAAATAATCATTTACATTATCAAGAAGTGTCTTTTAGCTTAGCGCCTTAGCATTGTCTAAAGCTGAGTATCTCACATGGTGGACCAAGCTCAAATAAACCCAATAAGATATGACTCTAACCATGTCTACAAAAAGCACAAGTTCTCTCCAATCAAATATTTGATAATAACAAAAGCCCAAGTTCTCTAAAGTTTGGCTCCGTTTGACTTGCAAAGGTTTTCAAGTTGTATGTAGCATGTGCCTCAGTCTTGGCTTGCACAAGTAGTCCATGGAACACTTATTTCTCCATAATATGGGCATCACCATTCCAACTCCAAAACTTCCATGTCCACGGATTCCATCTTGATAGTTGGATTGTATTTGCGTACTTGGTAACCATTACTACAGCATAGCTCTTGTTTCACCTAATTAAACTATAGTCCAAGAAACTTCCTAAACACATACATAGATATGACAGAAAATAGAGAGTGGAAGCAGATGTAGACATAGCTAGATAATTCATACAGAGTCAGCAATAGTTTACTCCAGCATAAAATTCAATTTTTTCTTTTAGAGCACAACTCAATTCATTCATATAGAGTCAACAATAGGATACTCTGGCATCATTACAGTTTCTTATTGAAAAGTACTGAAACGCAACAAACCTGGTGAGTTGCTGCAGAAGTGAGTAGCTCAATAGCTGCTACAAAGAGGGGTTCATTTCTTTCAGGCTGTTCACGAATAATACTTTCAATGGCAGATCTTAGTTGCATAACCTGAGGCAAAATAGTTTCAGAAAGCTTTCAAGGACTTGTATACACAGCCACAAAGTCTGTGTCCAGGATAAGGATAGACAATAAGACTCCCATTGATTTTTAATTTCAACCACACAGCACATAGAGTTTGATTGAACAATATTGTACCAGATATAAAATTCAACCTGTTTACCACCGAGACCGAAGTTTGCGTTTCCAGATAGATAAGGTTGCAAACGATCAGCAGTCCGGCATAGCAGTGAAAGTGCTGTAGTAGCTCCCAATTGTATAGCCTGCATAATGCTCCAATCAGCATACTCTATACATGTATCTAATTAAAACAGACATATTTACAAATTTTCTGATCCTCTTAATTATCTCATATTACCTCTGTTCTTAAAGTTCATTATGCTTTCCATATCAGTCAATTCCTACAAGTTCTTCACACTTTTGCTTAATTTTAATTCTATTTTTTGCATATTCATTTTACTACCTTACCCCCTTCTCCTCACAATGTTTACTTTTCTCCAACCCACTAGACACATCAACATTTTTACCCAATCGCCTAAATTTGTGTGCAAACACTAATCGTAAAGAACTTCTGGCAATGGAGGTAGTATATGACAATAGAATGTGATAGTTAATTTTTCTTTCAATTTCAACAGCCCTAATTAGATTGATTTAAGAAGGAAATCTTATGATAAAAAAGACTTAAAGCATACAGGATTTCGGAAATACGAGATTAAGGATGCCAGGGCCTCAACAACAGGAATCGGCTTAGTAGAGTTTGACAGCAATGCTTGGTAGAAGACTGGCAAGCCAGAGTAGTCATCCTGTAAAATAGCAGGGGAATATGGCAGGTAAATACAATGTTGTCCAAGAATAGTTACAAATAAATAAAGATGTACCTTGAAATGAATTACAGCCATATGTGAAGCATTAAATTCTATAAAAGTTATACCATGATCTATGGCTTCTTACGTACTCCTCTGAGTCCCTCCTTTGCATATAGTTGTTTCACTTCATTTTACATGCGTTTTATGGCTGAAGTTCAAGGGTGGTGTAAGGGTATACATGTATCATAAAGCAAGGGTTGATAGAAAAACAAGGGTATAAATACCAATTTGAGTCGGAGGCAAAAGTTACTTTGGAGAAAAAAAAAAATTTATATATATAAATAAATAAATAAAAAGGCAGCACAACTACTTTAAAACACCACGAAAAGAATGTACAACAACTAATTAAAAATGGCGGGAGTAAAAGATCTAAAGCTTTGGAAGGAATGTCTATTATATTGCACCCGAGATAAAATAACAAACTTAAACAAAGGCTAATAGAAGATCTACTTAGTAGTTACACAACCTACTTCAGAATACCTTCCCCTTATCCTGTCCCCTCTTTGTAGTTATGCCTGTGGACAGGGAGGATTTTGTTCAACATTTTATAATGTAAATGAGATCTATATTGCAAAGAGAGAAGTAGTACCTCTGGGAAGGTGGAGAGAATGTTCACTAGAATATCCAACATGGAGGATATTGCATGCTGCAACCCATCAATCTCTCTCCAATCATAAAGTCTACTGACGTTGAGTTTCTGAGCATAAACGGAAACATTTAACTCTACAATTGAAAAGTAAAAAACCTAGAAATAAGAATGAATGTAAATTTAAAATGAGTCACAATTACCTCTAATGCTGGTGAAGTTGTACAAATAATTCGAAGTATCATACCATGGATGGAAGAATCAGAAAGTATAATATCTTTCATATACCCACCGAGCTTTGTCAGGTATGGGACAGATATAATGCTCATTTTCAGCACTTCAAGCACCTGTGCAGAAAGGAGAAATAAAATGACACACTTTTTTTTTTTTTTTTTTTTTTACCAAAACAGCAATAGAAATTCTAGAAAGAAAAAGCCATTAATTGGTGTAGTGTCTTATTCTGCAGAAGAAACATCCACAGATGTGGCCCTGGAGCAATCATATCTATGAATCTATCCAATGTACTCAGGCATTTGAACCCTTCCCATCTCTCAGAGATGCATGACAAATACATTATTATGATGTGAGGGGAGCTCAAAACAGAAAATCTACCAACAGGACAGTTATCATCAAATGCAATTTGGTAAGAACAACATAATCTGTTTCTATGCAGACTAAAGTCTGTCAACATAATCTATTTGTTTGCAAATAATATCTCTCAAAACACTCCGTTACTTCGGAAATTAATGTCTATCAACATAATCACTATGAATGTAGCATGCAAGTAAATGTATGGTACCAGGCTTTTGACAGAGTCATATACTGATATAACAGCCTCCTGACTTTCAACTACATTCAGACTCCTATAGTCCTATTTCAAGACTTTTGATACTATAAATACTGACTTGATACTCGGATTGTTACAGGATATTTGATTTTATCATCGCAAAATTGCATAACTAGTTATGGAGAATTGGACACATTTGTTTAAAAAGGTGCTGATGTGCATATCCCATAAAAGGGCAAACCAAAACATATCATAAAGTTCAAGATGAGAGCAGAGGATGATGTATTGGAAATTCTGAAGACCACAGTCTATTTATCATTTAGTATCCAGATAACTATAAAAGTCAATTGATTATGGAACTTCACAGTGATTATGCAACCTCTTAGCCATACAAAATAAGGCAAAAGAAAACTAGAAGGTACCACAGAAAGAAAAATATTACATACTTTCAGAGTCACATTCCATCGATCTTGCTTCACCTTATATTTCCAGTACTCATGATTTACAAAGACATACTGAAGACAGAACATGACAAGAGCATGGGAAAATTCATTTTCTACCCCAGCTCCAAGAAGTTGCTCGGTGAATTCCAAAACTGCAATATCAAACAAAGTTGTATGAAACCTCTGTAATATTATAGTAGTATAACAAATACGTAGTGATAGAAATGGCAAAGATTTGAAAATAAACGAGAGCAAACAAAGATTAGGTATAAGAATGTGCCATAGATGACAGATGTCGGAAGCCAGTGACAAACAATAGGATATCTAGAAAACTCCAAGATGGTTCCAGCACTCTAATCCTAGATGGCAGTTATTTATAAATTTTTCATCCACCACTATCAAACTCAGAAGCAAAACAGGGTAGGATGAGAGGCAGGGAAAAGAAATTTATCTATCTATTCTCCTTCCAACCAGCCCTTGAAGTTTAAACTAGTTTCTTGAGAAGTCATTTGAACATTACGAATAGTAAAAAATGACCATACAGAAAATTAAGTATACACTGACAAAATAAGGATATCTTAATGATGCAGCAAGAATTCCAATAAACCTTGCACCAAAACATCTATCAATGTTCCACTTTGGGAAACATCACGAGGAAATCAGAATACACAATATCTTCTTAATCTATTGTCAGACAGAGCTCGGTAATTTGACATAGGACCTCAAAATGTAACAACTAAATCAACAGCCTCAATCAATCAATCAATCAATCGATCAAAGCCTTAATCCCAAAAGTGGGGTCGGCTAACATGAACCAAATTTGATTATTCCGTGTAGTCATCAACATAAATCTTTCTCCTCCATCCCTTACGATCCAAAACTTCATCCTCACGTAAATCCATGCACTTCATATCCTTCCTCACTCCTTCCAACCAAGTCATCTTTGGTCTCCCTCTTCCTCGTTTAATCCCTCCATGGTCCCACTCTTCCACTCTTCGCACCAGTGCACCCTCGGGTCTCCGTCTTACATGTCCAAACCAACGCAGACGATTTTCCCTTAATTTATCTACAATGCCTGCCACACCTACTTTCTTGCGAATAACCTCATTTCTGATTCTATCTCTTAAAGTGTTTCCACACATCCACCTTAACATGCGCATTTCCGTAACCTCCATCTTTTTAATATGCTCTTTCTTAGAAGCCCAACATTCTGTACCATAGAGCAACACTGGTCTTATGGCAGTCCTGTAGAATTTTCCCTTCAACTTTAAGGGAATGCTGCGGTCGCATAACACTCCCGTGGCCGCTCTCCATTTAAGCCACCCTGACTTAATCCTGTGGGTCACGTCTTGATCAATGTCACCATTCTTCTGGATGATCGACCCTAGGTACTTAAAACATTCACTCATGGTCAAATCCTTTCCATCCAAACTCACCACTTCATTGCTTGTCCCCCTCTGAGTGCCAAAACGACATACCAAATATTCAGTCTTACTCCGACTTAGCTTAAACCCTCTAGATTCCAACCTTTGCCTCCATTGCTCCAACTTGACATTAACCCCATCCTTAGTCTCATCCACCAAAACGATATCATCTGCGAACAACATACACCATGGAACCTCATCTTGAATTGGTCTAGTTAATTCATCTAGAACCGTTGCAAAAAGAAAAGGGCTTAATGCAGACCCTTGATGCAATCCGATTGTAATAGGGAAATCTTTTGTCAACCCTCCACATGTCCTCACATTTGTTGACACATCCCGATACATATCCTTAACTAGGTCTACATACCTTCGTGGGATACCTTTCTTCAACATTGTCCACCAAAGTATCTCTCTTGGCACCTTGTCATATGCCTTCTCTAAATCAATAAAGACCATATGAAGATCCTTCTTCTTTACCCTATAAAACTCCATCATTTGTCTTATCAAATGGATTGCCTCCATAGTAGATCTCCCAGGCATAAAACCAAATTGGTTATCGGAAATGCTTGTGCATGCCCTCAACCTTTGTTCAATCACCCTTTCCCACAGCTTCATAGTGTGGCTCATAAGCTTAATTCCTCGATAGTTAGAGCAATCTTGAGCGTCTCCTTTGTTTTTATAAACCGGGACCAAGGTGCTCTTCCTCCAATCTTGTGGGATCCTTGTAGCCGTCCATATCTTGTTGAAAAGGTTTGTTAACCAATCAATACCAATCTTACCCAAACACCTCCACACCTCTATCGGTACCCCATCAGGGCCAACCGCCTTCTTAGGTTTCATCTTCCTCAGTGCAATCTCCACCTCTACTCTCCGAATCCTTCGCACATACTCCATGTTGATTTCTTCATCACTCACAGAGGTATCTCCTATCACAACTCCATTACTTCCATTAAATAATTCATCGAAGTACCCCTTCCACCTGTCCTTGATGTCCTCCTCTTGCACTAGGACCATTTGGTTCTTATCTTTGACACACTTCACCATGCCAATATCCTTCCTTGCATCTTGTCTTCTCTTTGCCATCTTATAAATGATCCTTTCTCCCTCCTTGGAATCAAGCTTTTCATAAACCTCCTGATATGCCTTTTCTTTTGCTTGGCGAACAGCTGCCTTTGCCTTACTCTTAGCCTCCTTATACGCTGCAAAGGTTTCATCACTCCTACATTTTCCTAAGGCTTGATAGCATTCTCTTTTTTGCTTAATTACTGCTTTCACCTCTTCATTCCACCACGAAGTATCTCTCCGTATCGAAGTTCTTCCCCTTACTTCCCCTAAGACCTCTTTGGCTACTCTTAGGAAACAGTTCTTCATTCGTAACCAAGTCATGTCCGGATCCACCTCTCCATCCCAATCCGCTTCTTCAATTACCTTTTCTGTAAAAACCTTAGCCTTTGCATCCCTTAGGGTCCACCATCTTATCCTCGGTTCTTCTTGTCTAACTTTTTTCTTCGCCTTCTCTTTCAGACGAATAGTCATTACCAATAGCCGATAACCTTACAGTTTAGGCAACTTTGTCTATCTATGCTCCTTGTGAGCAGGAAGTCTATTTGAGTTGCATTTGCTCCACTCCGAAAAGTTATCAAGTGTGAATCCCTCTTCTTAAACCAAGTATTAGCCAAAATTAAATCATATGATTGGGCAAAATCCATAATAGCTTCACCACCTGCGTCCCTCTGCCCATACCCAAAGCCTCCATGGACACTCTCATAGCCATCTCGGCTCGCCCCAACGTGCCCATTTAGATCCCCTCCAATATATAACTTCTCTGAGTGGTGGACACCCTGTACCACCTCGTCTAGATCCTCCCAAAATTGTCGTTTCTCTTCTGCATCTAAACCCACTTGGGGAGCATAAGCACTGATAACATTCACAATCTCCTTGCCACATAGCAACTTCAGCCTTATCAACCTATCGTTCTTCCGATAGACCTCGATCACCTCTTTTGCCAACCTCTTATCGAGAACCACACCAACTCCGTTCCTAGCTCCACCATTCCTTGTTCTGTGGCTCGTTTCTTGCCCAACATACCATACCTTATACCCCAAAACCAAGCCTCGAGCTCCTTCTCCTGTCCATCTTGTCTCTTGGAGGCACATGATGTTCACGCGTCGTCTTTTCATTACTTCTACCAATTCTGCTGATTTTCCCGTAAGAGACCCCACATTCCAAGAACCAATCCGCAAACTAAAAAATAAATCAACAGCCTCTTATATATTAAAAAAAAATAAATAAATAACAAACTTACAGCTTGGCAAAAGAACAAAGGGTTTCCAGATTTGTAGGCAAAGTTTATATATGTTAATATGTATGATTCTAGCTAAGTTGATTGATTAATCAAACGCATTTTATAATCACTAGATGTTACGGAGTAGCACTTTAGACAATTTCAATGAATGATTGAACTACTTTGCTGCATGGGCACTCATGCATATTGAAAAGAATGACAACCTTTCCTTTTTGAGTACTGTTTCATCTTCTACATAATTATTGCCTGTACCTTTAACTGACACACACAATAATTTGAAAAATATATTTTTCCGTGGAACATAAAAGTAATACAAATTAACACTCTCTTCATTTTTTAATTACATACAGCTTCTTACACATTTGAATGCACGTATAAGTCGGTGGCTAAGAGAAAGTACGAAAAGGAAAACTAAGCTAAAATAATATTGGGAAATTCTCTATGGTAGACCTCTAATAATAAACATTCTCAGTGGTAAAATGCAAAAAAAGTTAATATCCTTGGTAAACTATATTTTAAAAAGTTAAGTCAATGGTAACCTTAATCAATGTAATTAGGCATTTCTTAACCATGGTTAACCATTCTAAGTAAAAAAAAGTTGTGATGCCTAAAATACCCCCATTCTAAAATTAATTAAAAAAAATAAAAAATAAAAATCACCACCCTGCCACCACCTTCCCAACCATCCTGCCACCATTCCCTCTCCCCCTCCCCCTCCTCTGGTCGCAGCTCCCCTCCCCCAGCCCCTATTCCCTAACTTTCCCATTCCCGCCGGCAACCTTTATCCCCTACCCTGACACCCCAAGTACCCAACCCCGACACCCAACCCCGATTACCCAACCCCCACCCCGACACCCCAAGCACCCAACCCCTTCGACCACCCTTCCCCATCTTCTCTCCTTTCTCGCACCTCACCACCATTGAAAATGATGAAAAAAATCGAACTAAATTTGTGAATTTCTGGAAATCGAAACCCTAATTCCTCACAATTGAATAAGAAATTATGTGAATTACGGGTAATTGAAATTAATTTGATGTTTGTTGAAGCAAAAGGTGTCGCCAGTGGGGATTTAGGGTTTCGGGAAAGGGTGTGGGTGGGGGCTGGTGGTGTCGAGGTTAAGGGAAAGGGGAGGGGGGATGAAGTCGGCGGTAGGGGAGGAGGCTGTGCGCCGGTTGGTTAGGGGGAAAGGGACGCCGGCGGTTTTCAGGCGGTGGGGGAGGGGGGCTGCGTACAGGGGAGGGACAGAGGTGGTGGTGGCGGGGTGGTGGGGAGGTGGTTCTTAACCATGGTTAACCATAGTTATGCTTAAAATGCTAATTATCTTGCTAAATGTTACCATTGACTTAACTTTTTAAAACATAGTTTACCAAGGATATTAACTTTTTTTGCATTTTACCACTGAGAATGTTTATTATTAGAGGTCTACCAAAGAGAATTTCCCAATAATATTTCATATTAAACCCAATTTCATGTTTACTTAAGTTACACCACAAGAAAACTCACAAATGAAGAGTGATAATAAAGTAAGAAACACCAAAGAAGAGAAAGAAGGGAAATGATAAATTCAGATTATAATGAGGATTGTTTTTGCAGGACCAGGATTTATCTACAATAACTTCAAACTACTAAAGAGGGAGTGTACACTAACAAGTTAACAAAAACGATTTTGTGTGGAGAAAATAGGCAAATAGGTAACAATAATTTCCCACGCAATATTCAACCCTTAACTGAACAAAAAAACAAGACACCATAAGCTCAGAACAGTATAAAAATGTATAATTTGAAAAAATCCAAGGAAATTAAAAGGTGACCATCAAGGGAAGTTAACTAGGAGTAACCGATAACAAGAAAATGCTATGACTTTGGCATTGGTTACCCCCAATATCTAGCAAACAGAAGCTAGAAATGGAAGAATGCATGCTAAAGCCCAACCAGAATTACATACAAAGTTTAGATACATTTACTCAATAGAAAAGGATGAACCAGTGCAAGGGACATCTGAAGAAAAACTATGGAAGCTTTCTTTTTCCTTCCCTAGGAAAAGATACATGTAGAAAAACTAAGAGATAGTAAATAGTTACATAGTGCAGCCACCATCAAAGCTGATTAAATACCCAACATAATCAAGGGTCAAAAATCTATAATGAAATTCAATGTAAACAATGGTAAATATAGCACGATTCCGTAAGTATGTGAATGAGTGACTGCTAAAGAGAAAGAGCAAAAGTAATAAGCATGATCAAAATCAATGTAGATACCTGAAATAGTCAGGGGACAACCACCATTGTGCTCACAATCAATCAAAAGCATTTTTGCAAGTCTTCCCGAAAGTAACCAAGAACCACTGGTATAGAAATAGAAAACATCAAATGTCAAGTTCTACATCTTGATATGTCCATTTGTCATTCACCATTTGTACGAGATACAAAAAACTGTTTAAGTAAATCGTTGAAGCAATTTACTTGAAATTATAATGCTCAAACACTAGGTCTCAGATTTAATTTGCTACACCCACAAATCTTGCCAGTTTTATGATAAGAGTTGTTGGAGTTTACCATAAAGCTGACATATTAGATGAAAATTACAACACCAACAGTCCATTGTAAAAAACTAAAAACTGCCATAGACAAGATTTTTACAGTAATCACAAGCAAATTGTGTAAGAGACGGAAGTTTCAATTACAAGATAGAATTAGGTACTGCAACCTGGTCAATCCAACGAATCCATAACTCAAAAAATAATAATAACTTAAACCCAGTAAGTAGTTAGAGGAGTTGGAATAGATGCAAACACAAAACAAATAAATGATATCCACAAAAGCAAGTAACAACAATGCATATCCATTTCACTTGAAAGTTACTCGGTATAATGACCAAATGATAAGCACTAACCTTGATAAACTACTGTTCTGATCATTGAATATGCTAGATTTTAGGGACAGATCAAATATATTCATCGTCAAAACCACAGCACTAACATGTGATGGTGAGCTGAATTCAAAGGACAATAAAAGGAAAGGAATTAATTCTCAAAAAAAAAAAAAAAAAAAAAAACAAAAACACACACACACTCTTTTGTAATCTACAAACTTTGTTTGTTCAAGGAATGCTTCCAGGAAAATAGACAATCAACCAAAACATAGAACAATTGAGAAAATTACCCTTTCATCATCTTTGCAAGAATATTAACAGTCATGGACATGGCTAAAACACTGCCACTGTATGGTGACAGATTTCTAACAAGGTTGCACAAGACTTCAACCATGTCAATCCTGCGATAAAAAGGAAATTTGACATTAAAATATTAAAAACTAGACAAGGAGAAATAAACAAAAGCAAAATGAAACTCGGACTGAAAGGTACCAGATACCACCCTCCATATGCTCACCACCATAGCTTGTTTGAAGATAAAGCGATTTGCCAATATTCATCATAGAAAAACAAACATCCTGCATATGATTAAGCACAGGACAGTGTGAGAGGATGTTGCAGGTAAATGGTATGCAGTGTAAAGATATATGTGACGTTTTATTCATGCAGCTAAAAACAAAGCCTATCTATTTCAGGTGAGCAGATATTGTTCCTACTGCACATGGCTTAATCCTTAATTATTTTTCAGATATGTGGCCTAAGGAACCAGCAAGAAGCTTAGAGCCTTAGTCATTACCACTATCGGACACGCACAAGATAAACAGCCTACCATATTCGGAAGTCCAAACTCTCTGCTTCCTCTTGTATACAAGATACTGATAAATTGTGATGCCTCAACATACCATATTGATTTCACTATAACAGCAGGATCTTTTCACCTAGTATCATTACTCTATAAATGTTAACAGCGCAGACTATTGCTGTATACTGTGAAAGCCTTCATAAGCAACGGATAGTCATGTGGAATATTTGCCTATTTTGGGATAATTTCATTCCAGAGACCACAAGTAGAAGGGTATTAAGACTTCAGCTTGACTACTCGAAACTCCTTAAAGTAGTGCATACCCTAAGTCCTGGCTATATGATGCAGGGCTCTGAGCAACAGCACTAATCTCAGTAGCTCTGGAATAGCACTATGTTGTAAAGGATAACACCCAGCTATTTACACTTGGGGGAGTGCATATCAGTACATTATACTCACAATCTCAAACCGACCTTTACTGGTCTTCAAGGTTGTTCCTTGACTGACCGTATCTTTTCAACATAATACCCAAATTTTTTTCAAAAACTATGTCCATAACAATCAATCAATCGATCAATCGATCAAAGCCTTAATCCCAAAAGTGGGGTCGGCTAACATGAACCAAATTTGATTATTCCGTGTAGTCATCAACATAAATCTTTCTCCTCCATCCCTTACGATCCAAAACTTCATCCTCACGTAAATCCATGCACTTCACGGTCCAAAAAGTATGTCCATAACAAGGCTGGTCCAAAAAGTATAGCCGTACATTTAAGATCAGCATAAGTTTAAGATTCTTATTGTTAACCAAGTATAAAAAGCTTTGATTTTAACCTTTCTTAGGTCTGCATTTATTTGACCCTCACACCCTAGGCAAGGGCCTTGGTAGAAAATTGAGGTGATGGTGAGGTAGAAAAACAAGAGTTTAACATCCGGATCCTAGAGGTTACTAAATCCGAAGCCAAGCACTGAAATTAATTGGATAAGAGGCCAAGTTAGAACAACAAAACTTTGGAGGACTATATATACTTTCAAGGAAAATTGTGTTATAGGGTGTTGTACAGCAACATTCGCCTATGAGGCTATGACCTACTTAAAATTCTATCAATAATGAAGGATTAAAATCTTATTATACAATTTCATTTGAAAGAGCCAACTCCAAAACTTAGAGGTTAATTAATTCAATTAGCAATCAGCATGCAAACAAGAGTATCAAATAGCTTCTTACCATGTTGAAGGATACAACTCGACTAAAAAGGTCAAGGATCACAAGAACCTCTTCATTACCATCCAGCTCCAGCATCTGGGCTAAACGCAGAAGCAAGACAACCATCCCAGACTGCTTGTACTGCAGGTTTATGAAGCAAATGTTAATGCCACATAAAATCACTCCAGTTCAAACCAAAACAATCTAGCACCTAGTCATAGAAAAATCTAAGCAAGTAAAAAAGCACTCAATCAACTGCCTAACAAAAAAATACTACGTATAAAAAATAAAAATAAAAATCACATGAAGTAAAAAAAAATAAAAATAAAAAAGCATCCACAATATTATACAATAACAACAGTCATCATAATAAATATCTATCATGAAACAAGTTACCAAATATCAACCCATCAACGTTCTAGAAATGGTAAGGGAAAATGATTAAATTAACAGAGAAAATCAATTCGAAACAAGGCACCTTTGTACCTTACTATATATAATTTGTTATAGGCTAATTGTAATCATCCAGAATAAAGAAATTTAAAATGCAAGGGGCACTGAGATGGAACTTTTTTTCATCCTATGTCATGAGAGAAAATGGAGCAAACAAGAAGCAAATCGAATATACTTTAATTACCTCCCAGCGCACAAGAGCAGTTTTGGAATCAATCATTCTCAGAATACGACCACGGGTTTTACTTGGAATAAGTAAACCTTCAACAGTAGGAACATGCAATGGAATTTGAGTCTCAATTAGCTGAGATGCTCCACCAGCCAACAAATCACTATCTATCTCAACCACAGACGAGATTCCAACAGATTTCTCCATGAAATTGTACCTGCAAACATAAATAAGATGAGAAATCCAGAGTTATGACTTATGAGACAGTTTGATATCCCAACTTTGTTTGTCAAATCATTTATGCCTAAGAGTATAATTGGACAATAAAAACTGAATCCACAAATTTTCAAAAGGTTCACTCTCATTAGAAGACAAGGTTCCAGAACAAGTCAAAAATTTTGTTCCCAATGCCTAAGATAACCTATGAGCATGATAACCCCATCATGCAATTAATGCATCAAACTAGAGGCAAAACTAGGTGAAACTAGTTTCTGCATTGTAAGCTAGTTTCCTCTTATGAGAACGATATCTTAATTGTGCTAAGGGTGCATTGTGCATCTTTCTAAGAATTATATACATGAAAGAGAGGAGAGGGGAGGAAAAGGAGTGGGGAGAGAGAGGAGAGGGGAGGAAAAGGAGTGGGGAGAGAGAGGAGGGGTGGGGGGTGTGGCGGCAATCAACTTCCATTACTAACAAGTGGGTAAATTGGTAAGAGAGGAGCGTCAAAATCTAAATAGATACTTAATTATGTTCCTAATATAATCTATATGACTGTATATGGGAGATTAGTATAATTAGCATCCCTTTGGATTTCAGTTACATTTATGGTAATTATTTACTTCTTAGAGGACGGTGTATCTTCAACCTTAGAAGTTAATGTTTCTCTCGCTCATAATCAATCAAAGCCTTAATCCCAGAAGTGAGTAGGCTACATAACCAAAAGTGATTATTCCATATAGTCATCCACAAAAATCTTCCTCCTCCATCCCTTACAATCAATTACCTCATTCTCATGCAAATCCATTTGCTTCATATCCTTCCTAACTCCTTCCAACCAAGTCATATTTGGTCTCCCTCTACCTCCTCTCGCTCATAAGGTAAAAAAAAAAACTAATTCTCCGTCCAATATAAATTAAATGTCCTGCTTTGAGTTTCAACACTTAAGTTACCAAAATGTGAGCAATAACTATAATTATATAAATATATCATATTACGAAAAATGCAAATAAATCACATAATAAAAGCATTACGAAGCTGTATACAGCTAGGAATAAGGAAGAGGGTCAGCAAGAAAATCAAACCACTGAAACTTCAAGAAATTTTCAGAGAAAAATTCACTTTTTTTACTCAACACAAAAACAAATCTTTACTCACACACACTCCGCAGGCCAGCACCCCTCAGAGACTGCAGTTAAAAAGCGAGTCAGCTCAATAGTTCTGTACGGAAATTCACCCTCCAAATTGCAAAGGAGACAACGAACAGGACCGTCAACTATGCTGCCTTTGTCCCAGAATTGAACACAAAGTGACTCCTGCAGCATTTTAAAATCAGATTACAAACTAGAGCACTTCTCTACCAAATCAGCGATTACAAATATAACTTTGGTGTACCATAAGGTTTCACAAAATTCTATTTTTGGTGCACCGCGTTTATACCAATTCCATTTCGGTAACCTGACATTCAAAGGTTTTTTTTTTCCCCACTTTAATGTCATGAAATTAAGTTCTTCAACAGTTCCATTTAATTAATTTACCCCATCAGAAAAAAAATAATAATAAAAATTATCACGTATCTTTCATTATTCAATGGATAACTAACGTCATCTAAAATTCTTACAAATCCCAAGTTCTTACAAACAGCACAAAAATATAAAATAAAATATTATTTCCCTTCCTTATATTCTGGTTTTTTACTAAAAAAAAAACTTTAAAAGAGAAAAAAAAAAAAAAGAAAAAAATACACTTGGCAAATTCATCAAACACAACAAAGTATAAAAGAAGGTTTAAATTCTGCTCCAACTTGTAGTGGAATCAACATGTAAAACAAGAATCGCATGAAAGAATGTCAAGGCACCAGCATAAAATTAGAGAAAACACAGGACACCGAAGTGGAACTACACCAAATTTCAAGGTGCATAAAGTTTTTAAAAGTAAACTGCACATTTGCTAGTTTGCAAATATCAACTTTATAAAAAGCATGCACATAATAGATGAGACTATATCAAATAACGAGCACATGGTTAACACCCTTAATGTTGACCCTTTTGGATCAATAGCCAAATCATACAGTACTAAAATACTACTTCCTCCCAAATCACTCGTAACGCCTTTAACTGGTAAAGGATTTAGACAATTTAATTGGAATTATATTCTATTGGGTGGTAGTTGATAGTTGGGTAATTTTTTAGAGGGAAATGTATCATTACTTATGAAGATGTGAGTAAGAGGATTTATTTTTATATTTTTATAGAAAGTAACAAGTATATTGGTCTGAAAGTCAGTGAGAAATATGAAACTATGAAAGATATTGAGGGTTCATGCCTTCAGAAAGAGTGTTGTAAGTAATTAGCGACGGCTTTATAGAAACTGATACAAATCATTTGGGGAAGAGGGAGTATATTATTAAAAAAATCCCACAATAAGCACATAAAAAATTGATATGAAATTAAGGAACCTTCATTTAAGAAAATTTAATGACACGTCCATCTACTTCCAAAAGAGAGTGCAAAAATGCTACTACATCCATCCCACTTTAGCTGCCCATTTGACCAAAAATGAGAGATTTTTTGGTTAAACAGGGCAAGTAAAGTGGAACAACGTGAGCATTTATCAAGTTTAAGGAATGAGGAATTTGCCTCGCTCCATCAACCAAAAGCTTCCGGCAAGTAATATATTCACAAATGTAGTTACCAATGATAAAATTCAAGAAACATTTTACAAAAAAAAAAAAAAAAAAAAAAAGAAAAAAGATAGAAAGAAAGTAGAATACATACCTCTCCACGGTAGGTCTCACATAGGATATTTAATATAAGTCTGAAAGTATCATCTTCCAGCTGCAAAACGATGAAACCATATAGGTGAAGCTAAGATAAACAATAAACTTAGTACATTAATGATGCCCCCCCCCCCCCCCCCCTCTTCATACCCAAAAGATAATAATTACCTGGGTATTAATTTCATAAGATGCAATAAATGCAGAAACAAATGTCCTCAAGATGCTTCGGTATCCAGCCAGAGGTCCCTTGAGCAAAGACATACAGAACCCATCAGGAATAAAATGATATTGGCAATTGATTTCGGCAAGAACTACAGATCAATTGTCAAGTCTCTGCATAATAGTTCATAACTTCATATAGTTGCAGACTTACAGCAAAAAATGGCAAAGCAACATATCCAAGATAACAAAAGGAATAAAATCACTAACTGTACTCTCTACATGTAAAGATGAATATCAGCAGGTATAACTTACATCTGAATCCTTCATCACATCACTTTGAAGAATTTCCATAAAAATGCTCAATGAAGAAGACTCGAAGGCTTGACGAACATACCCAACATGGTCAACTTCCTGAATAAATCATACAACATGTGCTTATAAATATGATATGTGAAAGAAAACTATTTTATCAGATAAGCTTACCGTTAGCTCACTGTGTTCCTCTTTTCCAGGAAGAGATACAATCAGGCAAAGAAAAACAGCCCAGGCAAGGATCAGAGGACCCGCTTCTTTGGTTTCATAAATATCAAAACTGGATATTACAGAATCCATTTCTAGGATATCACTTGATGAAAACACACAAGAGCTATCCTTGCTGAATAATCAAAACACAAAGAAGGTTGTCAATTGTCATATAATTGTAAATAATACAATAGAAAGACAAAACAAAAGAAGCCACAGTCGCTGGAAATTTAACCAATCAAAAGCCTATAACATTGGCTATAAGTCTTTGGCACAGCAATAGAAAACTTTACAGCAGCTAAGTCCATAAGAGATATGGGCCCAATTTAAGCTTTCAACCGCATTATTAGATACAGAGAAAGTTTATTTGGACAGGTTTGATAGGATATTATAGCTACTCCAGCAGAAATTTGTCATCTGAACATTATTTTAATCCCTAAAAACATGTGCATGGGTACACATATCCTTATTAATGAGGTAAAAATACAACCCTACACCCATAGGGTAAATAAGTTACCATTCCTTCTCCCATTGATTGTTAGACACAGAAGAACGAGCTTCTGATTGTTGCAATGCTATGCAGAAAAATTTTCCCAATACTATAGAAACTGCAGTTCAGGAAAGGAAAAGGAGCCAGAGGATAAGGGCAACATTTTCACCACTAAACTACTACAGAGTACAGACAGTCATGCCAATAGCTGAAACAATTAAGTCCCACTCCTGACATTTTACTTAATTTTGTTGGTGACAATATCGGCAACATACAACATTCGAAAAGCAACAATATTAATTTTTAGGTGGTTTATCAATCTTTAGAGCAGAAGGCAACACCATATCAATTGGATCAAATTGAAAACTTGCCTAAAGGGAATTTCATCATGTATCATTTGAAGAAGACTCTCAAAGTCCAAGGCCTCTATAAGTATCAATAGCATCTGAATCTTAGCACGATAACAATATTTACAAGCTTCAGCAGACACCCCCAGCTTAACAAAGTTTGATGATCCAGCTGTCATATCCTGAAATGCCAATTTTTGGTAAGTGAGAAAGTGACGATATATATTCCACAATTACATTGAGCAGTAAGAGAACAACAGAAGGACCAACAAAAATATATACCTTATACAACAGGCATAAATCCTTCCATTTAGAAGCACTGCAAGTAGAGAATGACTCATAATATACAAGAAATAGAATGTCCAAGATCAGGTTGGCTTCAATTAGAATCTCTTCACCCCACAATATGAAAAGATCAACATCCTGGATGCATTGCCATCAAGAACACAGTAATGAGACAGAATCCAAGCAATAGATTATTAATGAATCGTAAACTTAAGATCAGGAAATTACTTTCCTAATTTCACAATGATGCAACAAAACAATCATGCAACGACATACCATTTGTTGAGGAAAAGATGATGATAGTTGTCCATCCAGAATAGATATCAACTTGCTCTCTAGACCATCAGAAATGAGCTTGGAAACCTCATGCCAAATGGCTTTTTCTTCTTCAACAGATGATCCAACATTTACTGAAACATGATTCAGAAATCAATATTAACCACATTGAAGTTATTCGTGGATTACATATTCAAATGTTGATGAGATGAACAAAAAAGCTACAGAACAAATGAGGCAGATATAAAGACATTGTTAAGGATATTAAGGACGGATACCAAATCGAGAAGAGTGAGAGGTGAATACACAATTAATGATTAATTGTACTCCCTCTTATTTTTGTTACTTCTTTCTTTCCACCGCTAAGAGAGAAGTAATAAATATCTTCAGAAGGAGTCTCAACCAATTTAAAAAATACACCTTAATCTTTGACACCACTAAACAGTTGATGATCAAACTCCAACATTAATTTCATTCACTAACTGCCCTGATAAGTGAGAACACTAAATTGGGACAAGAGAAGTAAATAAAATAGTATTTAAGCACAAAGGTAGCAAGAATATGTAAACTCACATC
This sequence comes from Chenopodium album, assembly GCF_948465745.1. Taxonomy (NCBI): domain Eukaryota; kingdom Viridiplantae; phylum Streptophyta; class Magnoliopsida; order Caryophyllales; family Amaranthaceae; genus Chenopodium; species Chenopodium album. Next base: position 69,834,515 of record NC_137842.1, on the reverse strand, counting down.
CGTGAATAATCATTTGGCGAGCACATTTAAGTAAGCATTGCCTTTGAGTATAATATTGCAGCACTATCTTCAAAAGAGACAACAATAAGACAAAGTAGTCAGCTGATATGATCCTGCTTTACTATAACTGTAATTGTTAGGCACGACTTCATTGATAATTACATAAACACGAAGAAGTGCGCAACCATAAAACAAGATATAATAACATTAATCAAAGGTAGGTGAAACAACCAGTTGATAAAATACAATCTGTTGACAAATAAATAATAAATATAGTGTTGCATTCTATATTATCTAGGAGATAAGAGTTGCGTAGAACCCCTCACAGCTAGAGTAATGAAACACATTATTTCTACCAACACTCGATAAGACATAAGAGATGAAAGCCTCTAATATATTGTCATGATTTTTCTTTATTTATTTGGCTCAAGTAACAATGAACATTGCTAAAACACACAAGGGGTATAGCCCATGTGTAGGAGGGTTTGTCACATAACTCATAACATATCTTCATCAGCAGGCTACACTAGAGTCCATAATTCATATTCTAAGTGCACCAAGTATTCACCAACAAAGTTATAAATAAATAAAGAGGCATCAACATATTATTTTAATACATTAGGTAGGAAAACTACAGACCTCATGAAGAAAACCTTGTATGGCACCATCAACAAAATCACTTTTCTGATCCATCGATCTTTCGACAAGAATATACGACTGTATCTCATCTAAGCACTGCACAATATAAAAAGTGTTTGATTATTACTCATACCTTGATTAAAATATATATCTTTCAGCAGATGCATTTAGCATGAAAAACCCTACTATCATCTCTGAGTACTAATCCAGTTGACAGAACAAAAAAACCAGGAAAGCCACTGCATGTAATAGAAACAGTTGATAACTGTAAAATTTAAGACTTGCAAGTAGGAATCCACTGCAGACCTACACAAATAAAAGCAGAAGATGTATAAATGGAAGTAACGCAAAACAAAGAAGAATTATTCCATAAGCTTTTGCCTTCATCTAGAGCGAACGGTCACTATATACACTTCAATTGAACTTGTCACCTTTCCAAAATTAGTAACCGTTTTTGATTGGTGAATAATGACATAATTTCCCAATATGCCACTCTAAGGCCCTATTTTCTTCACCTTAATTTTTCTAAACTGAAATTATTTTAGTTGAACTTAATTTATTTCTACTTATCCTAAATTATTTTACCGAACAAAACTTATTTTTACAGATTCTCTATATTAATGTTCATTAAAATAACTAATTTTCTTACTGATGAAGATTTATTTTTGCTAAATTGGAATTAATTTTGCACAACTTCAATTTCTTTTACAATATATTATTTGAATGAAGTGAGCAAAACAAGGCCTAACTTAAGTAAAAGAACACGATATAACAAAGAGTTTTAAATTACGTCAAATCCTTACTTATTAATAAATGACGGGCTCAAACATGAGATAATCATAAGTAGGCCTTGCACCATCCCCATGTCAAACGGAGATTTTGACAACATATAATCCTAGTAAGGTGCGGTCCTAAAACCAATTGGTGATAGGTGGAGTAGCTCTTAGTCATTCTCCTCCTACACTTTCCATGTGGGACAACAAGTCCCAACTCACATGAGGGTTGTTTTCCTAACAATTACTCTATCTTTGCTCGGAAAAAATTGGCATATGGTCTTTGGACTCCTTACTCATCTTATGTAAGGAGATAATGTGAATTTAACAAAACAACTTTTGTAGCGGCTGTGTGACTTGTCCCTCCAACATTCCAAATGGAGAATTATGCATTATGCAAAATCAAAGCATGACCAATTGTCATATAGAAAATGTGATCTTTTTTTCCAAGCATCTAATATGTAACTATCATTTCCGGACAAAGAAATATCAATTAGTTTCAGACAGATTAAAATGAAATCAGGAACTATAATTTTTAAAATGTCTAGCCTAGGGATCAAACACCTCTTCTATAGTTGTTCAAGATAGAAATGTCAAATATAATTAACATCAACGATCAAGATTACAATGCCTGATGAATCATCACACCTATAAATTTTCAATAAACACGTTGCCGAAATGCAGATAAATGTACTTCTAGTAATTTGATGCCACCATCATTAAAGAAGCATCAACTAATCTAGCAAACTACAGAAACCCTTAGTATCCATAACATAACCGCGAAAAATCATGAAAATAATTTCTTGTAAGGAAGCAAATTAGCAATTCAAGAAAATCAATTAAAAGAATAAAACAACAAATTCAAATTAGCAGCAGCATTGAAACAAAACAAAAACAAGAAATTAATTTGAAAATAAAAATTCGAAAAAGCATACCACAGTGGAGCTGAGCTTCAACGCCAATTCCTTAAATTGAGGTTTAATACTCAATTTATGCGAAACAACACTAACTTGCTCAGAATTCAACGCCGACTTCGACGCTTCACTCGGAGGTTTAAACTGAGTAACGGTATTCAAGAACCAAGCATGATTCTGCTTCAACTTCTCAATCTACAGATGAAAAATCAAAATCAAGCATTGTTAGGGCACGAAATTCGAAGAATTTGAGAAAATGTGAAAGAAGAGAGAAGAAGTACCAGAGAAGGAGGGAGGTCGGAGGAAGAAGGAGAGAGATTCTCGAGGTCAGTGAGGAGGAGAGAGAAGGAGTCGAACCAGAGAGAAGAATCGAGAGAGTTGGTTGAGGTTGCGGCGATGGAGGAGGCCGCCATTGGAGAGAGTGAGAAGAAGCTGTGAAGTTAGGGCTTAGAGGTTTTTCTGGTTCTGTGTTTTTAGAGCCCGCGCTTTTGATGCTTAAAGTGGTGAGAGAAAGAGAAGAGGAGAACTGAAGAAGGGAAAGACGGTATGAGCCCAATGTCAAAACATTTTTTTTTTCAATTGGAGTGTCACCTAAATTAATTGGTTAAATAATTTACAATTTAGTTACGGAGTACGGAGTACTTTTTTAAGAAAAATAGTCGCCCATATTATTAGATTATATCCAATTTTTCCTAAAAAAAAAAAAATTATATCCAATTCCGCCAAAGTGATGAAGCTTTGGGGAAAAGGATTGAACATTACATTTTTCATATTACATTCGGTATCCCACCTCGTAGCAAGGTAAGCCACTGTATTACAAGTTTACAACTACGCTTGACATGGGAAAAGGACAAAAGGTACATGTTTCAAAGGACTTACTAAGATATCTAATATCATCAGAAATAAGGTGAATTGGAGCTTTGCCACCATCATCAATGCGCACCGCTTGAACCACATTAGTTGCGTCTGATTCCACCCACACATGCGAGTACCCCCAGCCTTCTAACAAGCTTCAAAGCATAAGGAACAGCAAGAGCCTCAGTGCACTCTGGAGATGTAGCATGTTCCTTTCCAGTTGCGACAGCAAGGAGAGACCCATTAGCATCTCGAATCACATCCCCTAAACCTGCCACACAACCTGCTGGACAATGGGCATCTGTATTTATCTTCACGCACCCCTGTGGAGGACATTTCCACCCATTAGCAATTTAGCAGTAACAGAACCTGCTGCCAGACCAGCAGGCCTAAATACTCTGCTTGCATACTGGTTGTATTCATGAACAAATTTCAGGAACCCCGCAGCCAGCATAATAGGATTAGGCCTCTCGCTCTCAAAGGTTGCAAGGTTTCTACACCTCCAAGCAGCCCACATAAAGGTAGCCATGGTACTCACAGCATCCGTATTAAATTTGCTACACAACCACTCCCAAAAATCCGCAAAAGAAGTACTGGGGGAGTCAACTAAGTCATTCACAATTCACAAATATATGTAGGTGTAAATATGGACTTTATAAAACCACTTATAATACATCTTAAACATTTTGTTTGGGAAATCTTATGTGTAAGACCACTTATAAGACATCAGCCGAAATTTAAGCAAGTATTTAATTTAATTGCTACACTCAATTTGGTTTACTGACTTGACTCTTTTGTAGCAAGGAAAATAGGACATTTGAACCTGTGATATAACATGGTATATTCAATAAGCTTTACTGCTTTGTACAAGTTTGGCAAAACATGCAGCCACACTAGTCTTTGAAGTCATCTTTCGTCTGTCAGAATTGTCACTCTATCCTTCACAGCAAGCCTTAGTGAATTTGATAATTCAGTTTCATCTACAATTTTCTTAAGAGCTGCTGCTCTTATACGCGTTACTTGAGCTTGGGTAGCCATGTATGCATAAACTCATTATCTTACGGAAAAAGTCCGTTTTTAACTCCAAAATATCAAAAACTAAAAATCAAGTACACCATACTCATGTGAGTCATGTCTAAGTGTAGATGCCACGACCCAACAACAAGGGTATTCGAAATGAAATAAGGACTGAGCAGTATATCAAAAGGGCATCCTCTGATGAAGTCTGATTGAGTAGATAGGTTATTACTTATTAGGCTCTAAAATTCGATATTAATGTCACACACTGTCCTAGTGTCCTCTAATCCTGATTTCCTGTTAAATAGTGTACATTAAATAGCATATCCAATTAAACAACATTCTCTTTTAAGATCTCTTTCTGAAATTCATAGAACCATTTCTCAACAATCATTTGCTTAATTATAGAGATATGATAACAAATTCAACAAATAATGTCACCAATCTTATTGGCAAAATAGATATTACAAAAGATATGGTGTAGCAAGAACATTGTACAAGTAAAAAAGAAACAGTAATAAAAACAATGATGACTTATAATCACTCTAGTACTTCAGGGTGAAACTGCCTGCTGCTGCCTGCATCTTTTGGAGAGTAAACTGAACCAGCACGCTCCTTCTTGCATCGATGCAGAATGAAGAACACACTATAAATATTACTGCATCAATAAGAATATGATCCTGTAATGAAATGAAATAAATCACAGCGCTACAAATAAAGCAAATGGTCTCTTTGATCAAGGATGAGGAGTGAATGGTGGGAAAGAAGGCCACTTTTTGTACTTGGGATGTTCAAAAACCTTTGGAGGAAATTTGGGGTGGTCTGGGAACTTAAATGGAGGTAGCTTAGGAATACTAATAGGAGGACATGGCTTCTTAGGAGGGAAGGTAATAGGAGGAAGAGGCTTTGGCTTATATACTGGGATAACAGGCGGCTTCTTGAATACAGGTGGCTTGTATATTGGCACTGGTGGTGGGAGTGGCTTCTTGTATACAGGCACGGGTGGTGGGAGTGGCTTCTTGTATACTGGCACAGGTGGTGGGCATGGCTTCTTGTATACTGGCACGGGTGGTGGGAGTGGCTTCTTGTACACTGGCACGGGTGGTGGGAGTGGCTTCTCATATACTGGCACGGGTGGTGGGAGTGGCTTCTTGTATACTGGCACTGGTGGTGGAAGTGGCTTCTTGTACACTGGCACGGGTGTTGGGTGAGGCTTCTTGTATACTGGCACGGGTGGTGGGCATGGCTTCTTGTATATAGGGACATGTGGGAAAGATTTCTTGTACTTTGGAATAGAGATAATTGGCTTCTTGAAGAAATGTTTCTTGAAAAACGGTTTCTTAAAAAACGGAGGACAAGAGATCTTAGGGAAAGTGAATGGCAACTTAGGGAAGGACTTCTTGTGCAAAGGTGGGTACTTAAAGTGAGGCCACAAGAAGGCAGATGTGCAAGTTTCTGGTGAGAATTTTAGTTTTCCAACTGGGCTAAATGTGTGTTTTCCATCAGATTCAGAAACAAAGGTTAGTTTGGAAGACTCGATCCCATTATGAGCCGAGCATGGTATGCCTGATGCACCATGAAGTTGTGCATAACATTCTTCCTTCAACTTCTTCCCATCCTCCACAATGTCATGTGGAAGATCTACCTTAAAGTTCCCTTCTTTATCGAGCTTCCCTTCTGCTCTTCTTTTCATATACCCATTTGCAAGCTTGCAGTCAATTGTAACTTTAAGTCCTGCATATGTAAACCATGATCATGTTAGTAACAGAGATAATAGAAGCTGAAAGTACATACAAACAGCGCGATTACTTTATACCTTCAAAAGCATGGCTTTGCTTGATATTGTTCTGCTGACAGTCAGCACATTCACTAACTCCAATGACCTCTACAGTCTTTTGAGCGCCATAACAGAAGCTTGTGGCAAACAATAGGGTCAAAATGACCGGGATTGATATCCTCATTGGGATCCCCTAACTTTACACGCGCTCACAGAACAGCTAGACTGGTCTGATAAGCAGGCAAACAATGCAGGATTAAGTGCTGATAACCCTGCCAGAAGATCTTGGCATACAACTTGAATAAAAATGATAGGCCTCGGGAGTTATTATATATGGATGGATGTAAGATTATACAACCAACTCTCTTAAAGGAGTCACATACTCACATGTTCTTCAGGGTCCCCCTAAATAGCTTGCAAATTAAGGCACATAATCGCCGTTTAAGTAGATAGATAGCAAAAGAGGTCTTCTTCACTATTGAATGAGTTATGATCTATCACAGCACATGTCCAAAGAGTTGTGGTTGGGTTAACTAGTTTTTGCACACCTAATTATGTGTACTCATCAATGCTATGGTCATTTCTACACAAAAAATCTTCAGTTTGGCTTTTAGCAGAGTTGATGAATGTGGATCCACATATAATCAAATTTTCCCAAATGCCTATATTATTTGGTCAGGAAAATTCTTATAACGCCTATACATGTATCATCCTTGGGTACGGACTCAATAGTCCGTGGTCCGAGGATATCCATGGCATAGCAGAAGTACTGATCAGATGCATTTAGTGAGTGTCCTATGAAGTGATATTTAATTTCTTAGAGTTAATATTGGTAATATTTTGAATGCAAGATGTACTGTATCTCTTAATATTTCTGGTCTGGATCAACATGCTTATTACAGAAGAAGCACATTGTACAATGTAATGTGGCAACAAACAAGATTACTGCCTACTGTCGACAATAAAATACTGAGTAAGCCACAAAGGGACAGTGATGTAGACGGGATTTAATCTCAAGTCTTGGTACCACCCCCAAGATTAACTAAGTAAGCTAGTTGCCATCCACATCTTTAGGGTAAGATATGTGCGATCATATATAACGAGGTAAGTTACAAAGAGGTAGTGAGCAATGACGTAGACGGGATTTGATCCAAATCTTGGTGTCACCCCAAGACCTTAACCAACTAAGATAGTTGACATCCTCCACATCATTAGAGTAAGGTGTGTGCAAGCATATATAACAAGGCAGAACAACCTAACTTTCTTTTTCGGTTTTACTATTAGTGCTAGACCGTAAAAGGCGCATAGCAAGTCCTAATCAAAGGTTACTCTCAGGAAACCAATTCAAAAGGTAATGACCACAAATCTAGAAGGAAAGGCATGGCAGATATTTTCTTCTAAAGGACATTAACTAAAAATTTGTGAACTAAATTCTAATTTCCAACTAAGCTAATACCATATAGTGTGTACAGAATTTCAGAAATTGAGTTGTTAGTTACAGCCTCAAACCATAATTAAATTCGTGTATATAAAGTAGATAGATTATAAATTATGGTTATTAGGTGAGCTGAAGGGCGTCATCAAGCAAGGAAATTAAGTGTGACTTAATTCAATATCATCCCTGCTTACGTTTCGCCCATTTAAGTACCAGTGTACCACCATCCAAAAATTATGATCGACTTAAATTTGACATTATAGAAATAACACCACAATTATAGTAAAAGATGCATATCATCATCATTAAATAGTAATAATAATAATTATTATTATTATTCATCGTGAATTTTCTCATGGACCCTCCTTTCGATCAATTTGCTAAAGAATCACTTCATAAAAGAATGGCATTTACTGACAAAGTGTTAATTCTGGCTGCAATTACTCTATAAGTAGAGCTAAAGCACTGTATTGTCCATAATTAATTTTCACATTTAAAGAAAAAGTGTACTGCTCAATTCACCTAAAATGTTTAATTATTGGATACAAATATGATTTGGTTTTGTGCAGCTTAGAGGTAAGATAGCTTATACCTTATACGACAGCCTGCAACATAAAGTTTCAGAGGATACTACTTCACAAAACAGTGAACTTTTCTCGACAATATAGTACTCCCTTCGTCCACTATCAATTGACTCGTACTAGTATGGTTACTATGGTGCGAAGTCAGAAACAACACAAATCTAAATTTAAGATAAACAGGCAATTGGATTCAAAATCGAGAAGATCTGCATGATTAAAGAAACTTAGAAAATGAGACACTGAAGTCACAAGATTAGTCAGTGAGACGATAGGTAAGCTTCGATCAAATATTCAAATAGAAAGATAAGTGAAATCAATACTGATCCTGAAAATGAACGTGAGCTATATAGAAAACAACATCAAGCAAACTGCTCCATGTCAACTTAAAACTCAGTTAAAACACAAGGAGTCAGAAGTTCAGAACCAATGCAGCTAAGAATACTGAGAAGGGAGCTTGAAATATAATGGAACATCACAGCACTAAATATTAACGAGAAGTGGATAATTGTAACTAATTTGTGAAGATCTACATGCTTACAAAAAAAAATCCTGTTACGAAACTGTATAATTTGTATGACAAGTAACTGACGGGTGAGCTAAAGCAAATATCATTGTAGACTAAACTCCCATCAAAATTCCCTTGCACATTCTAAACTAAAAAAAGTAGTCTCTTCCGCTCTAACAAAATCAAATGCCGAGTTCTGAGTTACATGAGCCTATAAAATAGACAACAGTTTTTTGTACCGCAGAAGACCAATCTATTTCTTCTTCTTCAATTTGTTGGCCTGGGTGTATGCAGTACCCTGCATTAACCACGAAAGACTGGATATTAGCAATCATTCATAGAGAAGCTACTAAGATTTTTAATTAATTAAGATTAGAACCAACATACCTGCAGCCATTCATCCAATGATGCATCAGTTGATCGAGTTCCAACTTCCACCTTAGGTGCTTTCTTAGATTTCTGAGACAGAAGTTACTAAATATCATAAGTAAACATTACAAACACTGACCATACAACTATACTAGCACACATCTCCGTTTTGACAACAGAATCAACTACCTGCTGAAGATGATAAGATGTACTTATAATGGAACTCAAGTTTGACATGTAATTAATCATACCAATGGTAGAAAGAAAATACAACAATACATCATAAAGCAAGTTCATAACCTCCATCCAGCATTAAATATTTATCCTAGGATATCAACATGAGCAATTTGGACCTAATAACCCCCAAAACAATCAACAAATTTGGACCTCAAGATCCCTCAGAAAAGCACACTACTTATGTTCAAGGACACATACGAGTGTTTGAAGAAAAGAGTTTAAAAAAAAAAGGTGGACATACAAAATCAAGAAAATTAAAATTGCACAAAAGACTACAAACATGGAGAAAGAATTTACCTTTGAGAAGCGTTGTAATTGACCACGTATCCACAAACCAAGGGCAGCAACAAGGGCAAAAGCAAGCATAACCAGGAAAACAGTCTCAATGGTCAAGGGGCCACTGGCCTCAGTAACTTCAATGGTGCCATTGAAGAAAGTGCTCTGATACGGAGTTTTGTCAATCTCATAAACGATAGATCCTACAAGATCAAATGATCCAGGCTGCAATGAAAAAGTCTTGCCATTAATTTTACAAGCAGATAAATGATTTATTTTTATCAAGTAGCGTTTAGCCATTTACAAGCAGCAGCCATAAATGGAATAAAGTCTGAACTAGACAATCAGAATTATATCACGTACCTGCAAGTACTTGCTGACAGCAAATACATAGGGGAAAGTGGCTTGAGCTGATGAAGGAACTGAGGCATTGTTGAATACCTATATTGAAAAAGAAACCATTAAGCTAAATTGGAAGCAAATTAGAGAAACAGAAGATGAACAGCTCTAAAATAATATACACCAGATACAGGACAAAATAAAATGCAGATGAACCAGTGAAATAAATGCAGGCAGCGTATCACAACCTGACAGGTTTATCGTTTACATCAGTTAGCCAACCTTCACAAGCTTCACTAAAATGAACAAACCTACCAAGCACCGTCTCAAACTATATGAAACAAACACGAAAGCAGCACAAGTAACAATTTATTTTATTTTTATTTTTTAACCCAAAAAACATCACATCCTAAGCCTTGGTAGTTGGGTATCTGCAACACCACACATGGGCTACATGTCCATTCCTCTTTCCCAACACACAATAGCAAAATAATAAACACCAAGAAGAAAAAAAACAAATAGACAACATGAAGTAATTGGTGGTCAACAGTGATGTAGCCTATAGATTGTACAAAGTGTTAAATATAGTTTTAAAAACAAGACAATATGCATTAGCATGACAAAAAAGTCAAATTGAAAAAAACCTCATCACAGCATGGATCATGCACCAAATTTTCACAAGCTAAATTAGTTGGCTCCTGGATTATAGCATAGAGGACAATACCAGACAACCAGTACCAAGTGTAACAAATAATTCTTCCAAACTCAGATAACAGAAAAATCAATCTGATTCGCTTTCAAAATATCACATATGACTTGCAAAAGTATACTTGGTCACCAACCAATAACAGGCCTATTGGTTACTTCAACAATCTAACTATTCCAATATCCAATATATATGGATATGATATACTAATGGAGCAAGTATGGCCTAGATTAAAAAAGGCAGAATCATATATTTTAAATAACAAGTTCACTATTCTGGTGGTCATGTATCCAAGTCTACATGAAAATTAAAGAGCCTTATATACCTGTGCAGTAAGGTTCTGAACAAGCAAACGATGATCATACGGGAGATGAACGCTGGCATGGATTGCAACAACACTGAAACTTGCATCCCCTGTAAAATAAATCATAGTAAGGTAACATCTCAATGCCTTCACTTTGTAAAATACAAATGCAACCTGCAACTAGACTAAAATCCTAAAACTCCTCGCTTGAAGAAACTTCAACCCCATCATCAACCCATTATAACCAAGTCTAGATACTAAATTCACTTCACTCATGAAAATAGAAGATTATTAATAAGAGGAAAAAATAAAAGGCTTTTTAAATATCATTTGAAAGTACCAGAATAGTGGCCAATCACAGTAAAAAAAAAAAAAAAAAAAACGGCTCTTAGTATCTTCATATAATCATCTCAATGAACCAATTTCCTTACATTCAGAATTATATAATATAAAAATACACTTTTCTTTTAACCGAAATGTAAATTAATTTTATGATAGAAGAAACATAACACACACACAAACATTTCTATGTTGAAATATACTCATGCAAACTCAATTCAACCACAAAGATAAAATCATCACCAGTTCCCACGCATATACTTCAAGTATCCGGAAAAATCTCTCAGATGGCAATATTCGCAAAGAAACATGACAACTAATAGAAATCTCCCAATCCCCCCCCCCCCCCCACCCAAAGTTGCTGCAATTATAGTCCTATAGTTCTAAAAACACTCAATTATACCAGTGAAACAACATTGCACAAGACCACATGCATAAACATCACATGCAACAACAATTATAGTCCCTATAGTTCTTAGACCCTGAATTTCAACAGTGAAAGAAACCGAGAAAACTACTAGTTAACCACACTAAGCAAACAACCCGAAGGCGAAGAAACCGAGGGAAAGTACGAAAGTTCGAAAAATACCATCATATTTGATTCCAACAAGCACCTCAGATTCTTCCCCAGCTGTCACAACTGCAAAACAAACAAACCCGTTTCAGATTAGGTCAACAATCCCAAAAAAAAACACAATGCAGACATTACGAAGCTGAAATCCAAACAATTAAGACCAGATCATACCTTTGCCACTATTTTTGGGGAAAACATAAGCTGTTTCAACCCCAGGAGCAGAGCTTAAGCTCTCATCACCATAAACTTGAGTGTCATCGTTAACAACTCCAAGATCACTCATTTCCTCGGCGATGGAATCACCAATGGGATCATCCGTAGGTTCCGATTGACATCTAGCAACTAACAATCAAATCCCACAAATACAATTCAGAATTTTTTCAATTAAAACCAAAATTTGACAATAATCAAACAAAAATTTCTGGGTCAATAATTTCAACACATGCAGATCTAAATTAAGGCTAAACAATCACATAGTATTAATGCAAATTTGGATCTTTAATCGTGCAAATTAAATCCCACAAAAAAAAAAATCAGGAATTCAGATCCATGCATGCAATAGAAATTACAGAAGATAATTGGTAAATAAATCAGAGTGTAAGTATGAAATTAGAGGATATGAAATTAGAGATCCGATGAAAAAAGGAATTACCTTGAAGGAAAGGAGAAGCAAGGAGGAGTAAAGCGAGGAAAAAAACCCTAATCGCCATTGTTAGAGAGAGGAGAGAGAAATAGAGTGTTAAGATGAAAAATCTTTGGGCAAGGGAAGGTGTTGAAAGTCTTATAGCGAAGGACAGAGGAAGGAGAGTTATTTTTCTTTTCCCTTTTTTTTTATGGTTGAAAATTATAATCGGAATAGGGGAGAGGACGGTAGTAGTACCAAAGAGCCCCAATTCATTTCATGATAAACACACACACACACACACACACCCCCCCCCCCCCCCCCCCCCCAAAAAACCAAAAAAAAAAAAAAAAAAAACGTATATTCAATAGTCATTCCGTATATAAATCAATATAAAAATTTCAGTCATCTTAACATTTCTGAGGATGAACATGTACTTTCTCGTAGGAATACTATAAATTTTTCAATATTATAGCACATGTGATATGTGTATTTAGTTAGGGCTAATTTTGTTTGGTCCAACTTAGAATAAATAAGTTTTTTAAGGGTTATTCAAGTGCAAATTACAATCAAAATAAGATATAATAATATCTAGTAAGTTCAAATAGTTTAAGAAAGTTTGGATAAGTTCAGACTTGAAAATTAGATGAATAGAACACACCCTTAATTCGGGTAGGGTTGATCCGTAAGGGATTTTAGTCCAATACAACACTTCTTCTTACTAACCAGACAAAGCCGACTACATTATAAGGCACCTTGAGTAACGGCTTAGGCTCGTACCCTTTAGGCGGGCCCCACATCTTTGAATGAAATTTGATTTTTACAAGAAAGACCCTTGTTTAGTTTTTGCTCTAAGCTGCAAAAATGTTCAATGCAACCAAACAAAAAAAAATTACAAAAAAAAAATTGAGATTTATAAATGTAGGATGCACACCATATCATTAAGAAGGTGCAAAATCAAACCTAATTAGTATTTCAAAATAAAGATCATTAAGTTATAAGTCCTCAACTATTTGCAAGAAAATACAATTTTTGGTTAATCTTCAAATAATTCACAAGTTACATTTGTTTCGGGTGAAAACAATGGGGCCTTGCCGAAGGCCCGCTGAAGTGGCTGGAGACTGGGTTCGGTCCAAGTGATGTTGGGCCGAAGGTTTCCTGCACAACTAAAACACGTAAACTGGCCTCGGGGGTGGATCCGAGGAAGACCCCTCCGATGCCGAAGTCAAACAACGTTTAGAGAGAAAGCTATGCAAGAGATTTTATGCTTGAGGCTTTGTTGTGTTGTACAAATGAATGAATTGAAGGCTTTTATACCTTTGCACATGATGAGAGGAGAGCCATTGGGCCTTGAAGTAGTCATGGGCTGACCATGGCAATTGGGACCAAAGGGCTCTTGGTTGACTTGGCTTGATTGGAGGTTCGGGCCTTGACCTTGGAATAAGAAGTCATTTAATGACCAGGCCCAATAAGGTAATTGGACCCAAATACATGACTAGGCCCAATTAGATAAATTGGACCCAAACAACTTGCCCCCCAGACCCGATTTGGAAGGATGATGGGTCGGGTCTGAATCCAATAAGAAATGGAGGGAAGTAAATGACTTAATTAAATCAAAAGATTTAAATTTTTAAACAGTTATTAATTAAATAACTGTAATTTGGATAATTAACAGGAAGCGGAGTGGATAGTGGGCGGTTAATCAGGAGAGAGAGTGTTTAACGGTTAATTAAGGAGGCATTTAAGAGAAATTTGAACTTTTCGACCTTTGGGATTCTCCTTCCTGGAATTATAAGGTCTGATTCGCATTTCAACCTCATTTCTTCACCAACTTACACTCAAATTCTCGCGCAAACCCATTTTCGCTCTGAATTTCCAGCGTACCATTTTCGAATCCGAGTTCGAGACTCAAATCCATCGCTTCCACTGATTTGACAGGCGTATTCCGGCCAATTTGAAGGTAATTTTCTCCGAGCTTTTTCGATTTTCTTACCCCTTTTTTAGGGAAATTCTTCTTCTCCCTTCTTTCCTTCTCTGAATTCGATTATGGCTCGAGAAAGGAGGCGTCAGCCGGGTCGACGGGGTCAGGCTAGGGATCCCCGTGACCGCGCCGACGTTTGGAACGGGGAACAAGCCGACGAAGACCCGGAAAGGGGGATTCCGGCAGTTCCTTTGAACGCCGCGCCGCCTCAGCAAGACGCCGAGGCCGGCGAGGCGGAGCAAACTGAGCAGAGAGAACAGGCTGGGCAGGCTGAAGATTTGCCCCCTGTGCTCTGGGACCTGCTTCCTGGGCATGCTGAATGGCAGGACGCCGAGGCCCAGAACGCCATGGTGAGAAATACCCCCTACTCATGGTGGGTTCGGCATGCCGAAACCTACCGATTCGCCGAGCAAATTGAGTTGCACTACGGCATTTTTGAAGAGGATGGGCATTGGTGCCGAGTGCCCTCGCCGACTGACAGGATTCACCGTCCCCCTCCTGGGTATGTAGGGGTGTACACTCGGCAATAGCAATACGGGCTTCGATTTCCTTTGGATCCCTTCGTCAGGGACATTTTAATAAAGTACAGGATCTCCCTGTGCCAACTAACACCCGTTAGCATTCGGCGGGTGATGACTTATCTCTGGGTGTGTCGGTTTTTTGCTGTTGAACCGAATTTGCACTGCTTCCGAAAGATGCATCAGCTAGTGCAGAACCTCCAGAGCGTGTACGGCCAACACGGGTCTTCAGGCTGGTGGCGAATAGAGAGTCGCCCCCAATATCTGACAATGTGGCCGAACGACTCCTCGGATAAGGATTGGAGGGGTCAATGGGTCTGGGTGAGAGTTCCCGCTGATCCGGAGCATCCATATTTTTTCGGGGCTCCCCGATACCTCTCCAGGCCTGATCCGGACATGCAAGACTTGGGTCCTGAGGAACCTGATGCCACTAGCCACCCGAGTTATGAGCAAATGAGCTTCTTCGGGAAGCAGAATAACCCCGGGGGAGTTGGCCGAATGAAAACTCTCCCGGCCAGATGGCTTCCGGATAACCATTACATCTTCCAAGAGAAGATGTTGGCAGTTGTCGGCCTCAGCCGAAAGTACAGGGGTGGTAAGTATGTTCGGCTGGGGCCGAGGACTTTAACTTCATCAACTTTGATTTGTCTTTGATGCTTATTCCCTTAGTCTAACCTTCGTCTGTTCTTTTCAGAGCTGAGCGAAGCTACCTCGGGAATTGATTATAACCGGCTTGGGGTAAACGCTGAAAGGGTCATTCTAGACCGGGCTCCGGCAATCACAGCTCCGAAGAACCGTCCGCTGCATCTGCATGAAACGGGTCTTCAAATTGAAGCCGCTGCCGAATACACCAAGCAGAAGCCTTGGTGGGAGAAGCGAGATCCCTTTCGGCCTTTATTACCTGAGGAAGCACGGGCTGCTCAGACAGCAGCTGACGTGTCCCGAGTAATCAACTCCTTGGAAGGAGGTGTTGGGACGTCTGGTGCTGCTGAGAGGGATATCCCTGTACCTGGAGTTCAGCCGAGGGTTCCAGTAAGTTCCTGACTTGCTTGGTATATTCTTCTTTTTCTTTTTTTTTTTTTTTTTTTTTTTTTTTTTTTTTTTTTTTTTTTTTTTTACTCATCCTTTGCTGCCCCCCCTTTCTGCAGTCTGAGGAAGGGAGCGGAAGGAGAGAAGGAAAGGCGCCTGCTCGTTCTGAAGATCCATCTTCGTCAGAGTCTGAAGAAATGGACGAGCAGCCCTTAGCAAAGAGAAGGAGGAGGTTGGCCGTGCTGGGGCCTCGGCAGTTTCAAATGGGGATGAGGCCTACTGGGGGCATCCTCATACGGGAGCCTGATGAAGGTAGACGCTCGCCGAGGGCTCCCCCTCCGCCGGAAGCTCCGCGTCCTCAAACCCCCCTCCACCTCCCGAGGCTCAAGAGATGGAGGTGGACCAAAGAACTCCTGATCCGAAGGGGGGGTTTCAGGGACACCCTGCTGAAGAATCTGAGAAGCCGATTGCTGAAGGCTTCTCAGATGATATTGATAGGGAGGTTGACGTTTTTCTTCGTCAACCTGACCTGGGGGAGGAAGCAGAGAAGGTCGTTGCTGCTGACCCTGGTGGAGACCAGCTGGGCTCCGCCGAAGGAGAAGGTCATGCTGAGCCTGAGAAGATTCAGGAGGTTCCCTCTTCTTCCTTCCCCTCATTCCAGACGCTGAACTCTGGAGATTTGGGTTTCTCGGCCCCCCGTATCACAGTCCCAGAACCTGTTTGGGAACGAATTTGGGGTCAGAACCGTGAAGAGGCTGCAGGATACTTCGGCGACTTGACTAGCATGTCCGAAGTGGACCGAGCAAGGGTGTGGTCGCTGAAGGCCACGGCTGGGATGGGAGAATCCAGCCGAAGGGTCCCTGACCCTGCAAGAGACAACCAGCGTTTGCTGATGCAGGTATTTAACCTTTTAGCTGCTTTGCTTTCACTCAGCTCTTCTTTATTACTTTATTTATTTCAACTGATGTGCCCCTGCAAACAGGTTGTGCACAATCAGACTCTTACTGTAGAGTTGATTGACACCCTCCAAGACAAGCTGGAGCATGCCTGGGAGGAGGCAAAAATCGCTCGGGAAGAGGCGAAGCTTGCTGAGCTGAAGCAGCAGGCTGCTGAAGAAAAGCAGCAGCAGAGCGAAGAGTATGAGAAGAGGGCTGCTGAAGCCATTCAAACCTTCTGCTCGGCTATGGAGAAGGAAGTTTTTCCCCCGCTGATGGAAGGGGAGAAATTCCTTCAGGAGCAAATGGGGGTGGACATCTCCAAATTTAAAGCTGCCATCGAGATCCGAATTCAAGAAGGAGCTGCTGCACAAGCTGAAGTGCAGCGGAAGCTGGAAGCTCTTGAAGTCAGCAGGATGGCTGCTGAAGAGGCTCTACAGGCTAGGGATGTTCACCTTTCTGCTGCCCAAGCTGCTGCTGAGAACCAAGACCAGAAGCTGAAGGAGTTGGGGGATCAGCTGAGAGTCAAAGGAGATGAGCTGACCCAGGCCAAAACCGAAGCTTCCAACATCCAGCTGGAGCTTGATGAGCAGAGGACTTCTTCCTCCAAACTCTCAGAAGAGTTAGAAAAATCTAAAAAGGATTTGGAGGAGAGTCAAAAGAAGTTGGCTGATGCTGAAGCCCTACTCCAAGTCCGCCTTTACACCCAAGAAGAATATGAGATGGGCTACGTTAATGGGTTTAAGGTGGCTCGGAGGTTGGCTCTCCACGCTGAGCCTTCGCTGGATTGGTCCAAGTGTGCGCTTTGGGCTCAGGACCCCGAAGATCCGCACATGTTGTATGCCACTCCTGCTGAGCATGAGATCCTTCAGGCTGAACAAGCCGAGGAGGAAGCTGAGCGGCAGGAGTTGGAGGCTGAACAGCGAGCCGCTGAAGCTCAGGCAAGGGCCCAACCTGCCTCCTCTGCTGCTAGAACCGAGACTGCCCCGGGGCTTGGCTCGGCTGCTCAGCCTGATCCTCCAACTGAAGCGTAGGAAATCGGGCAGTCGTCTTCAGAATCTTGCGGATCAACATGCGCTTAATTTCAGACTCGCCGCTTTCTGAATCTCTTTTTGCCTTATCTTTTTGCTTCAGCTTGCCTTGATGTACAGACAGTTTATTTTTGTTTCTGTATGTATTTCGGCAGCTGTTATTTTCCGCTTGTGGGCGGCTGCCGATATAGTCTTTAATTTATTTGAACTTGTAGCTCACTTTCTGAGCATGAGCCATTAATTTGATGTTCCTTTCTTCAACTGCTTTGTCTTATTTTGAATGCTTTGCTATTCCTGATCTTGAGAAATTTTCGCAAAAGTTTGCGAAGTACAAAGCTTTCGGCTTGAAGAATTCTGCTGAACATAAACTTGCACTGGTAGTGCCTCTTGCCCCCTCAGAAATCTGAAGATTCATATCTTTGGATTACTGAGCTGGGTTTTGTTTCTTTAACTTTCAGGTGAAGCTGACTCTTGTCTTTAGAGCACAAGTCTTACTGAAGTTTGACCTCAGCTGAAAGATCCGAGTTCCTTAAAAAGACGAGTCTATCAGCAATCTGAAACCCAGTTACCCGAAGGCGAAGGTTTCAGACGAGGCTGAATAAGCAATTTCTCTATCTTTTAAAAATGGATATCCGAAACACAGGGCCAACTGAAGGCAATGCTTCGGATAATGGCCTTCTGGGATACAAGGCTCAGTTAAGGCAATATCCCAGACTGAAGAACAAGTCTTTGGAGAACAAGTCTTACTGATTTGACTTCAGCTGAAAGACCGGAGTTCTTTAAAAAGACGAGTTTGTCAGCAATCCGAAACCCAGTTACCCGGAGGCGAAGGTTTCAGACAGGGCTGAATAAAAAATTTCCAACGGTTGCTGTCATCCTTGATTTTCTGTCTATCTTTAAAAAAATGGATATCCGAAACACAGGGCCAACTGAAGGCAATGTTTCGGATAATGGCTTTCTGGGATACAAGGCTCAGTTAAGGCAATATCCCAGACTTGTCCATGGACTCATGTCTTTGGAGAACAAGTCTTACTGAAGTTTGACTTCAGCTGAAAGACCAGTGTTCTTTAAAAAGACGAGTTTGTCAGCAATCCGAAACCCGGTTACCCGGAAGCGAAGGTTTCAGACGGGGCTGAATAAAAACCCTTAAAGAATAGATAGAACAAAGAAAACTTCGGAAGAAAAAAAGTTGCAAATATTTATATTAATGGTGGCTCCAAGGCCTTTCATTAATTCATAATGTACTTACAAAGATTGTTCTGCCCCGAAGGGTTTACACATGATATTTCTTCAGCACATCCGCGTTCCAGTGATTTTTCAACTCAGTTCCATCCAACTGCCGAAGTCGGTATGTCCCTGGCTGAAGCTCATCACAGATTTCGTAGGGGCCTTCCCATGCAGCTGAGAGTTTCCCATGGATTCGGCCTTTCTGAACTGCAGCAGCATTCCGAAGGACAAGGTCTCCAATTTTGAGAGGCCTTGCATGGACCCTTCGGTTGTAAAATTTGCTGATTCTCTGCTTATAAGCAGCCATTCTGTCTCGGGCTGAGTCTCTTAATTCGTCGAGGAAATCGAGAGATTCCTTCATCAGTTGCTCATTCTCAACCGAGAAGTGGTGCACTCGTAAACTCTCAGAGCCGATTTCCACTGGAAGGACGGCTTCGGCACCATACACTAGTTCAAAAGGTGAATAGCCCGTTGCCTCTTTTTCAGTTGTCCGAAGGGACCAAAGGGTTCCTGGGAGTTCCTCCAGCCACTTGGACTTTTGGTCTTCCACCCTCTTTTTGAGGGCATTTAGGATCTGTTTATTTGCAGCTTCGGCTTGTCCGTTACTTTGCGGGTGGCATACCGCTGAATATGCCAGTTTGATGCCGAACTGATCTGTATACCGCTTCAACGGTAAGTTATCGAATTGCCTCCCATGATCGAAGACAAATACTCTCGGGATGCCGAAACGAGTGATGATATTCTGCCAGATAAATTTCCTGACAGTTTGCTCTGTAATGTTCGAGGCTGCTTCGGCCTCGATCCGTTTACTGAAGTAGTCAACACCGACTATCAGCCATTTTTTCTGGTACATAGCATCTGGAAATGGTCCCAGTATATCCAGTCCCCATTGGGCAAACGGGAGTGGACTAAGGATCGGCTGAAGATCCCTAGCTGGCTGATGGATAACTGGTGCGAATTTTTGACATTTTTCGCATTTCCGAACCAGCTCCTTAGCATCTGAGATCATGGTGGGCCAGTAATATCCGGCCCTCAATGCCTTGTGGGCTAAGGTCCTTCCCCCGATGTGGTTCCCGCAGATGCCGAGGTGAATCTCCCGTAGGATATAATCTGCATCTGTTGGTCCCACGCATTTCAGCAATGGGGATGAGAAGGACTTTTTCAGAAGCTCTCCCCTAAAGACAACGAACCTTGAGCTGGTTCTCTTCAGCTTGGAGGCCAAGATTCTATCTTCGGGAATTTCTCCCCGAAGCTTGAAAGCTAGGATGGGGTCCATCCAGCTAGGCTCTGGGTCAGCGCAGCACACTTCAGGTGCTTCGTCGACACTTCTTTCTCGACGCACTTCCACATATACAGATCTGTTCAGCTCAGTGAGAGTTGAACTGGCAAGTTTGGAGAGTGCATCGGCCTGAGTATTCTGACCCCTTGGGATCAGCTGAACCTCAAAAGTTCTCAGCTTTGCAATGACTGATTTGATCTTGGCAAGATAGGCTATCATGGAGGGCTCTTTGGCCTCGTAGCTGCCACTGATCTGATATGCAACTAGCTGAGAGTCTGTTTTCAGGCAGACATGCTCGGCTTCCAGGGAGATGCACAGTTCTAGGCCAGCGATTGCTGCCTCATATTCAGCTTCGTTATTCGAAGCCTTAAAAGAAAATTTTAGTGCATACTCAAAGGATTTGCCTTTGGGAGAGGTTATCACTACCCCTGCCCCCGAACCATTTACGGTGGAGGATCCATCCGTAAACACGGTCCAGACTTTCCTTTCATTGTCTAGCGTCTCTTGGTACGAGCATTCGGCCAAGAAATCCGCTAGAGCCTGAGCCTTGATGGCAGCCCTCGGCTGGTAGCTGATGCTGAATTCGGTGAGCTCGAAAGCCCACTTGGCCAGCCTATCAGATTTTTCAACTTTGCCGAGAACTTTCTCCAGCGGCTGATCAGTTAAGACCACTATCTGATGGCAATCAAAATAGGGCCTCAGCTTCCGAGCAGCTACCACTACCGCAAAAGCGACTTTCTCGAGTAGAGGGTAGCGAGTCTCGGCATCCGTCAGGGTGTGACTGACGAAATAGATCGGTTGCTGAATTTTGCTTTCTTCCTTCAGCAGCACTGCACTGATGGTGGCTGGGCTAACAGCCACATACATATACAAAGTTTCTCCCTCTGCTGGGCTAGCCAGCGTTGGGAGTTGAGCCAGATGCTCCCGAAGCTGCTTGAAGGCTTCTTTTTGCTCTTCCTCCCAAACGAGCTCTTTTGTTTTCGGGAGTTTCAGGGCTTTGAAGAAAGGTAACCCCTTATCCGAAGCTCTGGAAATGAACCTCGAGAGGGCTGCCATTCTTCCGGTGAGCCGCTGAACATCCCGCTTTGTTTTCGGCTCCGGTAGGTCGAGCGCTGCTTTGACTTTGGAGGGATTGGCATCAATCCCCCTCTTGCTGACCATGAACCCAAGGAACTTCCCTGACTTCACGCCGAAGACACACTTCCTCGGATTCAGCTTCATTTGATGCTTTCTTAAGGTGGCGAAGGTTTCAGCCAGGTCCTTAACATGGTCCTCAAAATTTTTGCTTTTGACGATCGAATCGTCAACATAGACTTCCATGTTTCGGCCCTTTTGATCGGCGAAAACTTGATCTACCAGCCTTTGATAGGTTGCCCCCGCATTTTTCAATCCGAAGGGCATCATTTTATAATTGTACACCCCGGCGTTCGTGACGAATGCCGTCTTTGCTCGATCGTCGGGGTGCATGAAGATCTGATGATACCCCGAGAATGCGTCCATGAAACTAAGCAAGGCATGGCCACTTGTCGAATCGACTAGCTGATCGATCCTCGGCAAGGGATAGGAATCCTTCGGACAAGCCTTATTTAGGTCCGTGAAGTCAACGCACATCCTCCAGGTACCATTGGCCTTCTGAACCATCACCACATTTGCCAGCCATTCTGGATATTGACAAGGCTCGATGAAGCCTGCCTCCAGCAACTTTTTGACCTCGGCTGCGATGTCTCGGTTCTTATTTGCAGAGTAACTCCGCTTCTTTTGCTTAATTGGTCGACACGTTGGGTCAACATTAAGCTTATGGGAGATGAGGTTTGGACTTATCCCGGGCATATCAGCTGCCGAGAAAGCAAACACATCTCTGTTGTCCCGAAGGAGCTGAATAAGTTCACAACGGGTGTTCGGATCAAGGTCCATCCCGATTGTTACACATTTCTCAGCGTCTCCTTCGGTCAACTCGACCGTTTCAGTCTGCTGGTCCATGTCCATTGCTGATGGACTGGACTCTTCACAATCTGGCCTGCTGTCTATGTCAGCCGGCGTCCCAGATTTTTTGTTCTTCGGCTGGCTCTCTGAGTCCTTCGGCTCAGATGAAGAGCTAGCCTTTTCCCTTTCTGGCCCTTTTTCTCTGGGCACAGAACCTTGGGCCGAAGCACTTAGGCCTTTCGGCTTTTTTGTGCTGGGCTCTCTTTCTTTTCCTTTCTCCTCCTCATCCTTGTCGTCGTCATCCGGGCGACTAGTGGATGGCTTGAGGTAGTTGCACCTTCGGGCGTCCTTTTGGCTGCCCTGGATCCTTTCGGGGAAGCCGGCGTCTGAGACGTAAATCATCAGCTGATGATAGGTTGAGACGACCCCTTGGACCTCGTGAATTATGGGTCTCCCCAAAATCACGTTGTACACTGAAGGAGCGTCAATGACCAAAAATTCAGTCATGACATTCCTGGCTGCCTCATCGCAGCCGATGGTGACAGGAAGTGTCACCTTCCCGTTTGGATAAGTTGAAGCCCCATTGAATCCGGATACCGGGTAGGGTACTGGCGTAAGGTGCTTGGGCTTCAGCTTGATTTGATTGTAGGCCTTTCGGAACAGAATGTTTGCTCCGCTGCCACCGTCAACAAGGACTTTGCTGACGTCGTGGTTGGCCACCGTGGCGATGATCACCAACGGATCCTCGTGAGGGAACGTTACCCCCCGGCAGTCGGCGGCTGTGAACGTCATGTTCGGCACCGTCGACTGGGGAGGCTGAATGTCAGCGTTGTTCACCTGGTGGGTCAGAGCCCTAAGGTGTCGCTTGTGTTCCCTTCGAGAGCATATTCCTCCCGAGATAACATTGATCGGAGAGAATTTTCCCTCCGCATTTTTACTGTTCTTCCGGGGGAAGTCGAGGTCTTGCCGAGAGTCCTTTGCTGACTTCTCGGCCTCCTTTTTCTCGCGGTGATCCGCGATGTATTTTTTCAAGTATCCCTTTCGGACCATGTCCTCGATCTGGTCCTTCAGCTGGATACACTCTTCAGTGTTATGTCCCGGAGATTCGTGGAACTCGCACCACTGATTTTTATTTTTTCGTTGATACCACTCTGGGAGTGGTCTCGGCTTTCGGTAACTCTGCTCTTCCTTCGTCACGCTGTAAATTTTGGCGCGTGGAAGAGAGAGCGGAGTGTAGGACTCGTATCTACCTGTGTATGAGGCAGATTTTTCCTTCTTCGGCTCGTTGGCCGAAGATTGTTCCGAGGCCTTGGCCTTTCCCTTTGTCCTCTGGCCTTGGCCTTCAGACAAGGGTGTTTGTTTTTGCTTCCCTCCCCCAGATTGAGGTTGGGTTCTTGCTTTGTTCCACTCTTCGGCTCGGATGAATTTATCCGAGGCATTCAGAGCTTCCTCCATGGTCTGCGGGGTATGCATGACCATGAAGTCTAGGAACTTCCCAGGCTGAAGGCCATTCTGCATTGCAAAAACGGCTAGTCCCTGGTCCAGTTGAGAGACGCTGGATGACTCGTTGCTGAAACGGGTCAGATAGTCTCGGAGGCTTTCGGCCTCCCCCTGTTGCAGACCCATGAGTTCTGCAGTAGTCTTCTCTCGGCGGTTTGCCGTGGAAAACTTGCTCCTAAACTTGGAGGACAGATCGTCCCACCCTGTTATAGAGCCTTGTTTTACTCCCTTGGAGATCCATGCTTGCGCGACCCCCTTGAGAGTGGTTGGAAAATATTTGCACCAAGTCGCTTCGGATCTGGGGCAAAGATGCATATGAGCCTCATACGAGGCAATGTGGTCCTTCGGATCCGAAGTCCCATCATATGTGATGTGCAACGGTATTTTAACCGTGGGTACGTGCTCTTCCAGTATCCATTGCTCGAATGGGGAACTGGTGGGTAGCATAACGGCCTTGCCCTTGTTCCTGGCCGGAGGGACCGCGCTCCGCCCTCTTAGAGAGGTAGGAGTGGTTTTCGTCCCTGGCTGGGAAGTTTGGGCCTCGGCTGCAGGGAACGAGAGGCGACTGTGCACGCTCGGTTCCTTACCGCCGAGTCGGTCGAGAACGCTTCGGCGAACAGTCTCAGGTTGCTCTCGGCGAGCAGATTCTGGCCGAGAAGCTGAGCTACTGCTCTTATGCGTTTCTGGTCGAGAGGTTGAGGATCCTCTGAAAAATTGAGGGTTCTTTTTCCTCTCTCTTTCAGTTCTCTAGGTGTCCTCTTCCCACTTTTCCAGTTCCCGGAAGGAAGGAGGTTTCCCACCATCATGGTCTAGCTTCCTCCGCTGATGCCGGGTATGCGGAGGAGTTCGATCGCGAGGTGGAGGCATATTTTGTGCCCTCATTGCCTCCATGAGCACTGCCAGCGCTCTCGCCACCTCCTCCGAGCTGGGCCCCGTCAAAGGGGTCCTCGGCTGAGTGTGGGAATGAGAGCGGACGGTCGATGGTTGGCTTTGGGGCACGGAATGAGTCCTATGGTCGGACTGACCTCTGCTAGACCGAGAGGGACTCGGCCTATGATGAGAATTGTGAATTACGGGAGAAAGGGAATCCTCCCTATATGATCCTCCTCCCGAACTGGCACCCTTGGGAGAGTTCCGGTTCGGTGAGGGTGATGGTGTAGGAGTTTTAGGCTTTTCACCTGCTCCTTGACGGAGGCTTTTGCTCTTGCGGTTCTTAGCCATTGCCACCAAGATGATTGCAAGATGATTTTGATTAGAGATTTTTGAAAGTCTTCCCCACAGACGGCGCCAAATTGTTTCGGGTGAAAACAATGGGGCCTTGCCGAAGGCCCGCTGAAGTGGCTGGAGACTGGGTTCGGTCCAAGTGATGTTGGGCCGAAGGTTTCCTGCACAACTAAAACACGTAAACTGGCCTCGGGGGTGGATCCGAGGAAGACCCCTCCAATGCCGAAGTCAAACAACGTTTAGAGAGAAAGCTATGCAAGAGATTTTATGCTTGAGGCTTTGTTGTGTTGTACAAATGAATGAATTGAAGGCTTTTATACCTTTGCACATGATGAGAGGAGAGCCATTGGGCCTTGAAGTAGTCATGGGCTGACCATGGCAATTGGGACTAAAGGGCTCTTGGTTGACTTGGCTTGATTGGAGGCTCGGGCCTTGACCTTGGAATAAGAAGTCATTTAATGACCAGGCCCAATAAGGTAATTGGACCCAAATACATGACTAGGCCCAATTAGATAAATTGGACCCAAACAACATTAATTTATCAAGGCTCAAATACTTTTACGAGTTTAACATAGCCTAATTCAAATGCCGCTTCATTTATTATTTTGTAAACTTTAATAATTTATTCAGTAAAAAAAACAGAGAAACTCTTCAGGAGTACCAAATTATCTGGTGTCCCATACTCATACTACCCATAAAGTAAGTTTTGATTAATTATATACAGAGTATAAGAAAAAGATGTTGCGCATTACACGCATAGCAATATAAACATGTGTTGGGCACTACTACAGTGGTTTAACAACTCTTCTCCATTTTAAGGAATCACGACGAAAGTAGTTGGAGTGACATAATGTCATCACTTTATCCTCAACAAAGTCAGCTGGATCAATTGGAGTGAAATAATGTCATCACTTTGTCCTCGACAAAGTCAGCTAGATCAAAACATTTTTAATGGTGATCTAATTCCTTCCATGTTTTCACTTAAAACATACATATATGGATTAATCTATAATCTCGTCTCAGAACTTGGTAAGGAACGGGTAAAGAGAAGAACGACTAAACTTTAAAAATCATGTTCCTTCCTCTCAACAGCAAAAACAATACAATAAATGTAAGTTTAGATACAGAGCTATGCTATAAAAAAATGTCAAAAACGATATCTCTGTTACAGATCGATCTTTTTCTTGGGTTGATTAATCTCCATGGATCGTGTATCGTTCCCATTTTCTTGCTGGGTCATAAATCTGCAAATGATAACACAAAGAGGTCCACAGATACTGATCAGAAGAGAGGAGTATCCTAATTTGTTCAATGGAAAACGCTAGTACTAATATACAGAAAACGAAAGACAGTAGAGTGCAACAGGACATATACAGGTCAGCAAAAGATGCATCCCCCGTCAGGAATTAATAGTTACAAATATTATATGCAATGTCCCAAAATCATCTTCCTAAAATAGCATTGGTTTATAGTAACTGGATTTCCTATCATGTCCTAACTTGAGTGATGGAAGAGGATAGAGTCGATAGAAATAGCACAGCTATTGTAGAGGGTATATTTGTAAAATCATGTCATATGCTTAAGACGTTCAGACAAGGTGAACACTGATTACAGACAGAAGGAAGAGAAGTGGCACTGTAAGAGGCTAAAATTTGTTCAGCTTGAACTCAATTCAAAGTAGATATACTTAAGAGGCCAGCATCATCAACCCAGAGTCAATCATGTTGACATTTATGTGCTCACTGATAGGAAATTGAACACAAGCATAATACAGCTGAATCACATAGACAAGGGAAATAATTTGCTCAGTAGAGTTAGTACCTCCCATCTTGATGCAGGGAAAATGTGTTTGTTCTTCTCATACCAGTGTCTTTCTACAACTTTTCCAGCGTGCGACTGCAAGGAAATGATGCAAAACAAGAATATAAAGTTAATTCAGTTCGTTGTAACATGCAACCAAATGCTAGTGATTTACTGAAATCGGACTATCGAGGAGGGGCAAAAACCCAAAACACAGGCATGGTGATTCTATTCAATCATCTCAAAGACCCCAAGTAAGAAAAGGTCCATCCAGCAAGTTCGTAACATAAGCACTGGGAAGCAATCAACTTGAATTACACGACTAATCCCCGACCCTTAATATTTTGCCTATTTACCATCTTAGCTTGTCCCTTTGAGTTTGCCCCATACTACATATGGATATAGTTGACCACTGCTCTCACACACCCTACATTTGGTTTCTCAGTTTCCTCTCTCATCAATTCCTCCCAACCAAATTTTCAAAAAAAGTGACTTCACCCCAATATGTTGAACAAAAGGGGACAGAAGGAGTATTATTCCTAAACCACCTGAGTATAAACATAAAGTGTACATTGTCAATTCCAAAGCAAATGGCATAATGTCATCAACATGGTCCACGCAGAACCACTAAACTGAGCTGAACTGAATTTGCCTTGCATTCATCTTGATAAAAATCCCAGTTTTATCTTAATCCCTTAATCATCCCACAAAGCTTTGATATGATTTTGTTTATAAGTGATTAATTGGTTGCTCATGCTTTCGGGCCCAACTTTGGTTGCATGATTCAGAATCTCAAGTGAGCTTATCAAAACATAGGCAAAAAAAGCACAATGATTCAACTCCAGATAGTCTAAGAAATCAAGTATCAACTCCAGCATCTGAATGTAACTTCTCCCCACCCCTATCTACAACCTGGCAGTTAGTTCAATGCAACTATTATTATCACTACTATCCCTAATACGTACGACGGTACGAGTATATCATTGGTTATATTCTCACTTCTAAGGAGCAGTCCTCAATATAAGCAAAGACACAAAAGTGACAGTCAGAGAGAAGTTCACCTCATCCTTTTCAATTGTTGCATCAGCAATTGTTCGAACATCTTCATGTACATCAAAATGGAAAAGCTGTAGATAACAGAAAAAGGGAAAATCATTAGTATGAGAAAACAATAAAGTAACATTGATGTGATACAGCCTTAAATCATCAAGAGTCATAATGTTTAATACAAGATCAACTCAGCATTAACCCCTATGAATTAATTAGACAAGGTTTGGGGGGTCCAAACTGTAAATATTCCCTTTCACCTTATTATTCAGTTAAGCATGAATCATCAAAACATCCATTACACATTAACCAGTCAAAATTCACCAAGTCACAAATGATCTGTTATAAAAACTAATACAAAACACAATAGAGCTGCCTACCAGTTATTTCAGGAACAACATTACCACACCAACTCCAAACATCAGAACAAAAAGGCAATTCTTGAACAGCCACTACCAGCATAAATCAAGTCCCTATTCAATTGTTATTAACGGGAAACACATAGCTCCAAGTTCCAGCCAACTAAGTATAACTTTTAAAAAATAAATAAATAAATAAAAATTAGGCAGGGTTAGAAAGCTATGCTTTCCCGGCAGACTCACTAGAGCTTGGAAGTACAAACTATCACATCAAGATTCAAGTCATCAGGACCCAAATAGGAAAGTAACCAACTGGACAAGGATCGGCAGCACATATCTATGTATTACTTTGCTCCAAAAAAACCATTCATAAATAAAGAAAGAGACGCCAAGTTGATATAACCCTAGATGCTTCAATTTTTGTCCACACAATGATAGATTATCATTCAATTTCACCCTTCTGAAAATTGGAGCATGCAAAGTATTCTAACCATATCAATATTAGCCTTACTGACAAGACTAATGCTAACATTAAAATAAAATAAAAAATGAATGCAGCTTAGTTAATATCAGAACTTTTTCTTTCTCTTGTGTTTTCTTGGAATCATTTCCAGCTAGGCTCAAAAGATGATGAGCCCAAAATAATTCAAATCAAGCCAAAGAACAGAAGAATAAAAAAATAAAAAGTAAAAAGAATAAATTACTGGTCCACTTTTGCCTCTGGCCTTGTTTATGATCAGATCATAGAAACTGTGTTGCTGTAAAACAGAAAAACCAGAATTGTATGGAACAAAGTCAAGGGCAGGGAAAAATAGCAAACTTTTAAAATCAGAAAAGGATAAACAATAAGAGTTTACATGTGGAATGATTAGATCCTCTTTCACATAAAGCAGATTTTCCACAGTAGTAGTCCGAACTTCACGAAATTCAGGAGCAAGCTGCTGCTGAACTGCCCGAAGAAATGCCCCAATAGTATCACCTTTGCGCACCTGAAAAAAACAAAATTACGTTCAGAAAACTAAACAAAGACCATTATAGATGCTGCCGGTCATAGATTCAAGGATTTAAAGAATTTCACTAGCCTGGATTACTCGTCGATGACCTGTTCCATCCCAGTAACTATACGTGATTTGAAGAGGCTCATCTGAAATTCAAGAGCAAATAAAGGAAAGCAATGAGTAAAATATATAGGTGTATTCAATGCAAAATTATTATATAAAGATTCATATGTACTTTTTATCATTGCCTGCTCACGAAGCCATTGTCTTCCTAACCTCTCCCTTTCCGCTTGTTCTTCTGCTTCTCTCTCACTAAAAGCATCTCAAAATGGTAAATTTCATATTCTTCCCAAAGACATGCACAGAATGAAAGTCATGTAAGAAGATGCAAGACCTGTCCGGCAAAAAACTAGTTTCAACAGTAGGATCTTTTCCAAGCTTTCCACATTTTACTTTGACTGGTTCCTCATTATCTGTAACAAGCAAGCAGCAGCATCAGTAAGAGGTATTGTTAGATACCTTAAATAATATCCACTGATAAATATTGGCAGACATATCTTAAAATGGCACATTATATTACAAACATTCAAATTATCAATAAGCCATTGTTAGAGTTCTTTGTAATTCTCTTCATGGTAAAGAATCTGACCACGATTTGTTTTACTCCTTAGGACAGAATGTGGTGATATAGTAAATAAAATAAACAGAGAGCACTGGATGGATGGTATAAACTTTAATGATTATAAAGGAAGGTTTCTCACTAATTTCTTCTTCTTCTTCAGACCCGTTATCCAGTTCTTCAGCAAATGATAACCGGGCATTCACTTTTCTCTTCCTCTTTTGACGCTTTTCTAACTGAAGCTTTTCTTCCCTACAAAACAAGACAAAAAGGAAGGCAAGGTGCACAACTGTAAGGACTTACAAACAGAAACCACAAAGTGTCTCTTTAAGTACCAACATCATTTTGAATTCAACTCACTCTTCCAATAGCTTCAGTAGTTTCTCTTTCTCTTCCTCCTCAAACTTGTTCTGAATATTGACCCTCTACATATACAAAACTATACATGTGTCAGGAGAAGACAAGGTCACCTTCTCAAACCTGGGAAGACAAAATAGACTTACCTTCTCGACATATTCCTCCCTTGAAACAAGACCAATAGTTTCTTTCTTGAATGCAGTCTCAAGAATCTGCAAAATTTGTTAGAAATTAGATTAAGTATGTTTACACATAACACAAATTTATTTCACTTTAATAAGGCGAGATCTAAAAGTTAGAATAACTGATACATTGTATAAAAATTAGCCAACTTTGACATGCATATATACATAATAAATAAATAAATAAAAAACAGCTAAATAGCAGCAATAGAGTACAGACAGCTAGACAACACATAAAGATAAGCAGCAGCAGAGTATGCTAATTGCTAACATACCCAGCAGCAGTAGACTCACATACCCATGCATATGTCACTGTCAGCTTAATATAATAGTATAAATGTCTCCATGTTTTGGTCAAAAATGAAGTAAAAAGTGTCCATAGTCATGTAGGACTGTAGGAGTAAAGAGGATAAGAGTCATATAACAGGGGCACTTGAGGTAAGATAAAGAGTCTAAATGCCATAGGTCATCAAATACACTAGCCATCTATCAGAGCAAAACGTTATCTAGAGCTAAGCTAAGTAATTAGGAAAAGTAATTCCTAGGGCAAGATAAATAGATACACAGCTTTCGACATAAAGCTCTCTATAACCTAATTATTAGGCACAATACTTCTACTAAATGTGATGAGAGAAAAGCTTCCAAAAGTAATCCGACCACCAAAATCCTTTGAATTGAGTCTTGACTCTTGACAAACACAAGCCCAAGGAAAGACAGCCAATATTCAAAAAAGGAACAGTCTTCCTTAATCAACAGCCCCATAAAAATGGGTTTTCCATCACTATGAAGCACGGGATAGTTCTTGATTAGCATCCAGAGTACAAGAAAAACTAGAGGATATCTTGAAAAAAAAATTAAGAATAATAATAACCCCCTCACATGGAAAGTACAAATCTAATGGAAAACCACATACCTAAGACCACAAACATCTAAAAGGACTAAAACCCTCACAATTACAGGACTATTGAGATTGATCATTAAATTCCCTTAAATTGACTTACGCACCAACCACACTAACAAATTTAACCAACTGTACATGATATCACTCTCTTCACATCTTCACTCTCACAAATTTCTTTGGACACTCCTTCGAGTGATTGGTTAGTAATTTAATACCACATTTTACTCTCGAAGAGACTAAACTAAGCTCAAGTCATCACCCAGAACCACTCATTCATCAACTTAGCACACCATCAGAGAACTCCATGTCCTATTCATTAAAAGAGACACCCCCTTATCAATTATAAACCCATAATATTTATATATTATATGAACTTAGAAGCACGAGATAGAACAGTGTAAATGGAGCCTGTATCTGGAAGATGATTTACCATATCGGCATATCCTTATCATCTTCAATTTTCTTTGAAAGTAAACTAATCAATTTTGTTTACTACACTCAGCTCTACAGCAGTCCTAAGTGCGATCGATCTATTGTCATAAAGTAAGGAGATTGATGGTTGAAACCCTAAATCCCTACATTCATGATTCATCCAAAACTCATGTTCCCCAGATGAGGCACTACTTAAGGAGGATGGTTCAGGAAATTGATCCTTAAAGTGCATAAAATTCCATTTCTTTGGGTTAACTAATAGTTAAGCTCAGAATCGATTTCGCATCACAATATCTACCAATATAATTTCATATGCCCCCAAGTTTTTTCTCATTCAACAAGAATAATACAAAAAGAAAGAAACAATCATTTGAGTTTGAGTGTCATCAAAACTGAAATTAGGCTCAACAAAACCTCAATAAATAACAACCCCAGATTAAAACCCAGAACAATTCCATATAAATAAACCAGACCCTTCAATTAACAACAACCCTAATTGCAATATACCAATCAATTCAACCCTCAGCAAAACCCTAAAACCTAATATTGCATCAAATTGAACCTAAAATACCCTCCAAATACACAAAAAATCAGAAATCAAACAGAAAATCCAATCCCACCCCAATTAAAAAAAGAGAGAGAAAGTGAATTGTATGACCTCGGAAGTGCCGGAACCAAATTGGAGAAGACCAGCTTGACCTTGAGTAGAAGAAGTTTTGTTCTTGAGCTCTTCAATTTTGCGACGCTCAGCTTCTCGTTGCTTCTCAAGCCTCCTTATTCTGACGGCATCTTGGGCACTGCCCACATACCCATCTCCCATTCCCGCCATTAATCTCCTCTCTCTTCTTCTCTCACTTCAATGATCTTCGATTATTGCTTCAATGGAGAATTTCTGGTTCTTAGGAATGAAGAACAGAGAAGACGAGAAGTTGGTAGGGCACGGTAAGTCGGTAACACTTTTTATTTGATCTAATTTCCAATTATCGTGTCTTGTTTTGTTACCCGTAAGAATGTCATTAGTCTCTTAATCTCGTATCATCGTATGGACCTCCTACGTAATAAGAATGTTGAGTACTCCGTAATATTTATTGTGAGATTGAAGCTCAATTTTTATGCAAAATTTATAACTTTTGACCCTTAAAATAAGAAATATATTACTCTGTATGAAATAGATGGGTAGTGTAAAAGGTTAGAGAGTAAGTATTGCAAAAAAAAACAAGGAAATAAAAATGTCTTGTATGGATCTTTTAGTAATGATTATTTTCTGTAGGGTCGTAAGTGGATATAGCTTGTTTTATTGCTAATTACGGAGTCTTTTTTTTCAATTGCTAAAGTGATTTCTTCAATCTTGGAGTTACGCTATATGAAAAAAGACAAAACAAGTCTTAGATATGACATAATTAATCGAAACTATAAAGGGTAACTTAAACATTGTTGCACGACAATCTTATTGCAACTCTTGGTCAAGCAATATTGATTCGGAGAGTAGAGTGAGGCAAGCAGCCAAGCAATACTCATATATTGTTTTTTTTTTTTTTTTTTTTTTTTTTTTTTTTTTTTTTTTTTTTTTAATTTTTTTTTTTAAAAAAAATATGTACTAGTAATAACCAAATTCTTTTGAAATACATCTTCAGTGATAGATGATATAAATAACTAATGTTGGGTTTCAATCTTTAGCTTATACTCATGGACGATCATGGTTCAGTTGGTTTGTTTTGCATGGTATTGACCAACGTGACACAATGGTTTACTGACGAAATTGATATTTCATTAAACATTATTTTAGAAATATTAGAATTATGTCACATACAATTGCGTTAGCATGTGTAATTTTTGGGAATGCTTAACTTAGCAATCAAATAAGATTGTAAACAATAGATTTAGGTTAGTTAGGTTAATTGTTCATTACAAATACTTCATCTTTTAATCTTTTATTACTAGGCACAAAAATTGATTAATATTTTGACATATGACATTTAGAATTTACTTAGATATTATATTTACCATTAACAATGTTTCAACACTAACAATATTATACTGCAAATTAGTATATATTTGTAACTATTTATTAGGTCAAAATAAATCTCGAAAAAGCATGTGTCGTATAATTATATCATGACACATTTGGATTAAAGTGTACAACATCATATAGTATTCACATGCAAGTTTTACACTTCTTGTAGTGTTCCAAGACTCCAACTTTCTAGTCAACATGTTCATACAATGTATCGATTGTGGTGTTGTAGACAAGTCTGTTTCCTTGTATTGATCACCTAACTAAAGATCCTCAAACTTTACACTTGATTTTAACTTGCACCTCATAAAATCATATGAAAATGAAATCCTGCATAGAGTTGGCATTTGTTTAATTTTACTCAATTAGTAAAGCATAATATTAATAATAAAGGTCAAACTCGTAAAAGTATAAAAGAGCTCACCTGCTAGTAATGCAAAGATGCTCATCGAACCCCTTAAAATAGCACTATTTGCTGTCATTGATTCAACTGCAAGATTAGAATAAAGAGATTTTTGAAATGGTTAATTACAATACTATAAGAAAATAATATACAATTGTTCAATTTTTAGCTTCAAAACATAATATAAATACCATTT
Organism: Chenopodium album; assembly: GCF_948465745.1. Taxonomy (NCBI): domain Eukaryota; kingdom Viridiplantae; phylum Streptophyta; class Magnoliopsida; order Caryophyllales; family Amaranthaceae; genus Chenopodium; species Chenopodium album. The sequence goes on along the minus strand of NC_137842.1, from coordinate 69,800,298 downwards.
TGCATGTCATAAGATGAATAAACGTATAGGTTTATGTATTATAATATTGTGTAAGGATATCCTCGTTCATTAAACAATACTTTTTTCAAACAAAATAGAATTGTACACAATGCAAGTATTGTATAAAGATTAAGCTGTTAAATTTTTAATTTTTAATGATAAAATGCAATAGGAAGCCCATTTTCACGAGAAAATTCATGATTAGTTTCTTACCTGAAGTTGATTCACAGTTTGCAGTCGAATTCCAAGTATCGCACATACACAGTTCTGTAATCCCGCTATCATCACTACCCTTATAACCACACGTGCCTTTAGTAGCCTCGCACAATCTACAAAACGCATCATGCCCTTGAATCGAGTATTTCACACGTATGCCATACGACCACTCGTGTGGCCCATCAACTCTCAATGGTGCTAAATTATAAACACTACTATACGCTTGACACTCCAACTTGGTAAGATTTATCCCTTGGACCGATCCAACTTCATCAAAAGCCACCGCACAACATTCCGGTGGGCCCAGCCCAGCTACCAAGCCCACTTCAGTTGGCCCAATGGACCCCCAAGCTGGACACCTATAGTAGTCTTCACAGCCCAAACCCGATATATTCCTGCATGGTAGATGTTTATTGGAAGGAAACCCTTTGAAGAGTGGTGAATTTCTTGTACACCCGAGTAGTAAGAAGGCGTTATCGGGTGTTGGAGTCAAATACGGTTTCCTCCACGGTTCGACCACGAACCCGTTACCGCGTGACTCGAGAACAATCTTGTTGCACGTTGATAAGTGTGGGTCGTGCAATGTGAGGGCTTGAAACGTATAATCTATGTCTAGTACTCGATATGACCCCGAACTTATATGGAACATAAGGACATCATTGACACAATATAAAAGATCTCGGTATCCCGGGTGTCCACAACCGTATTTGACTCCAAACGGGTAGTCGATTGTAATGTTGCCACAATATGATCTACATGAATTAGCATGATTATAACCCAAACTTAAGGGTAGTAGTAATGAAGCTTGGATTAATAGTGCAAAAAAAGTGGTTGATAATCGAGGTTGACGCATTGTATTGAGATAAATGAATGAAAAATACAAGATTGTAAAGAAAGAAAATGAAGATGAGTTGAAGTAGTAAGTGTAATTGAATGGCAGTTAGTTAGAGTGTTTGTAGTTAGTGATGGAAATCATGGGATTCTTTGCTTAAGGTGGTGAGTAATGACTTTATTCCCATGTGTATAGAATGATTAAGGTATCTTTTGTAGTTTTGTTGTAGAAGTTATTTTTGGGCTTCTTAGCAAATGTAGGGATGTAGCATATTGTTTGGATATGAGGTAACAAAGGATTATTTGAATTGGGCTAATAAGATATGGATTGCATTCGAGTGAGAAGATGTTAAACAAATTGTTATTGTAGGCCGAGTCAAATCTAATTGTGCATGTTTATGTCGAGCTTTTAAATTTCATAATGAACGATCAAAATTAGTCATACAAAAGCCTTAAAAGGCTTAGATCATATCACTTAAATTTTGATCAAAATAGGGATATTGATATTCGAAAACAGATTGATTTTTAATCTAAATAGTTAATAGTTAGTGTATCATTTCATTTTTCTAACAACTTGAAATGAACAACTTTAACCTTTAATATTTACAATTATGTACAGAGTATTTTATTGTATTATTGAGAATTATATATAAAAAAAATATTATAGAATGAAATATACCTATACTAAAAACATTTTACATGACAAATCATAAATTTTTTAATACATTGAAGTAAATAAGTACCACCTATATAAAAAGGTAGTATTATATTTGGTAGATGTCAAACTGTTGCGACTAAATTGACTGAACTTATTGAAAACTAGTTTTATCCCCGTGCAAATGCACGGATTTATAATAATAAGACTTGAAAATAAAAATAAATAAATTAATTAATAAAATTCAATTAAAATGGAGTTAGTTTAAATGAAATGGCTTATATGTAACATTTTTTATTTTTGAATTTGAATTCATATCATGTCTATCCTTAAAATTCTCATGTTACCTACATTATTTAAAATATTTTATAAATTATTGTAAGTTTTTTTTCATTAAAATTTTTTTATCATGTTATTTTTTAAGGGAAAAAAAGAAATTTTAAAAAAAAAGCTAAAAAATATTTGGGCGGGAAAATTTTTGTTGTCAATGTGACATGTGTATTTAAGGGATAACTCTGGTGATTACTTTAGTATATAGTATAGATAGATAGATAGATAGATGAACTGAACTTATTAAAACTAAACTAAATAATCTAAATATTTTATGAGAGAAGAAAATTATAAAATAATCTGAAAATAATCCGTAAAATAGAACTCGGTTATGAGTTTGGGTGGGCATTACCGCATTATGGTACCCAAGGTTTGAAACTGAATTTCGTCACCATCTTTTTCTCTAGTAAGATCGCCAAGTCTTCGAAATAAGAGCGAAACCAGAGTCACACCATTTTCTCTACTAAGCTCGTTTCTCAACAATTTGATTTTGTTTTTAATTTTTAGCTGATTAGCAAACGATTAAACGAATATTTTTGAGTGATGGAAACCGCTGAAAATGCAGAAGAAGCTGTTTCAACTGTAAGTTCAAGAAATTCCAGTTTCAATTTGCATTATTTGATTGAATTAGATTTGCATTATTGTTATAATTTAAAATTTGGGGTTGAATTTTAGGTATGTTTTTTTATATGTAAGTTTTTTTTTTTTTTTTTTTTTTTTGACAAGGTATATGTAAGTTGCTAGATTGTTTTTATGCTATTAATTTTGTAAGCAATTGTTTTAACAATCATCCAAAAATTTAAGCTTGTCTTTTCAAGAAGAGGGGATTATTAGATGCTAGCTAACTATTGAGCCTTTTGGTATACCTGGTGAACAACTAATATATGTTCATTCTTCAAATTTAGTCATAATATCAATATGTTAATTAGGGTAAATATTCTACTGATGAATTTGATAGAAAAAGGGGAAATAATAGACATTCAATTTCTGGGGCTTCAAGTGTTTCATCTGGGATTAGGTTAGAGAACATTAGTAAGAGTTATAAGGGTGTTATAGTGCTGAAAAATGTGAGTTAGGAAGTGAAGAAAGGGGAGAAAGTAGGGTTAGTTGGGGAAAATGGGCCAGGGAAAACTACCCAATTGAGAATTATTGCTGCGTTGGAAGAACCTGATGATGGGTATGTGATTAAGGCCAAGAATAATATGAAAATTCAAATTTGAGTCAAGAAGGTTTTGATGAGTAAGACAGTGAAGGAGGAGTTTCTGATCGCGTTTAAGGAGGAGATGGAGGTTGCAGAGCAGATTGAGAAGGTGCAAAAGGCAATTGAGGGGTCTGTTGATTATTTGGAATTGATGGGAAGATTGTTGGATGAGCTTGATTTATTGCAGAATAGAGCACAGGCTGTAGACTTGGATCAGGTGAATTCTAAGATCAATAAGTTGATGCCTGACCTTGTTGGGCCGCGGATTCGGATAGGTTAGTGGCTTCTTTTAGTGGTGGATGGCAGATGAGAATGTCACTTGGGATTTGGGAAGATATTGCTTCAGGTTTATTGAATACCATATGTAAAGTCTGATGTTGTTGAGAACTTGAGATTATGTTGAGAAATTGCAATCTTACGGTTGTTGGATGCATAGTTTATGAACACTTAAAGTTTCTGTTTATTTTATTACGGAGTATAATGTTTCTTTGCTTAATGATAGATACAATATTATTAAACAAGCTCGTAAAATGGTATTAGAAAGAAGTTTTCTTCTGTCGTGAGTTGGAATAAGTATGTCATACGTATAGGTTCTGGAATTAATGCAAAACATCGGCCCAAATTTATGACTAAATTTGCCGGATCTTAAAAGGCTATGTTAACATATGTTTATAGTTTCGATAGTTTTCGAGTAATATTATAGCTCTAATAAATTTCACGAAAAGTAACATGAAGATAGAGGTTCATCGCCTTTGTTTCGTGTTGACAAAGTCCCAAGATATTTCTAAAGATATCCTTATGAGAAATAGATTTAAAGGAGGTATAACTGACTCGTTTATGTGGTTAAATTAAAGTTAAGATTCGCAAAATGAAATAATGCAGGGTCCTTTTCATCCTTATGTTTTTGGGAGGGTGTGAAGAGGAGGTAGGGTTGCGTAGTTCGATGTATTGCATCTTCTATTCATAATGTTACATCTGTTTATTGTCTGTTTAGGGAACTCCCAAGTTAGCTGGGACTGTTAATTGGGGAACAGCAACTGTCATCGGGATATTTGCTGGTATGTTATACGGTGGCAGCAAGGAAGCAGCTGCTTCTGCTGTAAGTTTATTAATCTCAATCTAATATCAAATTTCTGTTTCTATTATATCCTTCTCTTCTAATTGAGGACCTTTTGACAATTTTCCAGAGTAAGGATGCTGAAGTGACACTGAAGCTTGGAAGCACCCCAGATAAGCGAGAGCAGTATCGGTTGATGAGAGATGCAATGGAGAAGAGGTTTTATAGAGTTACTCGTGGATCCCTGGTTGGGGGAGTGCGCCTTGGGATATTCACTGCTGCATTTTACGGTCTACAGAATCTGTTAGCTGAGGAACGAGGAGTCCATGATGTGTATAACATTGTTGCAGCTGGTTCAGCCACTGCTGCAACATTTGGTCTGATAAGTAAGAGTTTATATCCTTAATTTTTGCTGAAGTATGTTGCAGTAGTGGTCTAGATTTGGCATGAAGTATTGTACAGTTGCCCAATCTGTATTATGGAGGGTTTTGTGTTCTGATGTGCTTGTTCTTAGTTTCTGTTTGTGATTTGCTTCAGGCAATAGTCATTGGATCCTTGCTTTGTCTTCTATTTGTCAATTAACATCTTAAATAAAAATTCAGTGCCAGGATCTCTCCTTTGGCGTGCCAGGAATGTCATGATGGGTTCTGTTCTTGGGGCAGCCTTTTGTTTTCCTCTTGGTAAATCTACCCCCTATTATCTTTTTATCTATTGTTTCCATCGCCTTAAGCATATCTCAGATACTGTATTGTATGATTGTATCGTCATTGACAAGCAAACTTTGGCATAGGTTGGGCCCATTTGAAGCTAGTAGAAAAGGCAAATGAGGAGAAGTTCACCCCTCATCCTCAACTAAACGAGAAGGGAGAAGTCAAGACTGGTCTTGAAGTTGCCATAGAAAGACTTGAAGGGAGTATAAAAAAGTAGATCTATGTTTTTTCAATGCAAATGCTCCGTAGCCAGCTATCATCTCAGCTCATAAATATGCAAAATGAGGAAGTTTACGTCATGCTACTATGTCGGGGAACACTGGAAAGATACATCCAAGTGAGATTTTACCAATTTTGATGTATTTGTGGATTCTTGGGACTGTGACTCGCTAGTATTATTCACGGGTACCAAAGAAGTGTACTGTATTTTACTCCATAGTTTGATACATAGCCTTTCCCATTCAGTTTCATTGTAATTGGCTTGAGGCAAATTTGCTCAATAGTGAGTTTTTGCGGGCTTTTGTCTGAGGAAGCAAGATTGGGTTGATTTAGGTAAACCTATGTTACTACAAATGTTTCCCCTCTGTTACAACCTATACTGATGAACAAATGCTAAGAATAAAGCTGCCTTTACCTTTGGCAGATGGATATGTAATTGATCTTTATATTGAGTTTTTGTTACAGAGTATCTTGTTTTGTAGTGACGTGCACTAACTTAGGTATGTTGATTTATTTTCCAAGCCTAATTTTGGTATGTTGATTTGTTACGAAGTATATTGAGTTCAGTGGTTCCTCTGCACTTCTGCAGTATGCAAATGTCGCTTTGCAAAAAAAAAGTAATAACAAAAATTAATGAAATTTGATTAAATAGAGTGAAAAGAATCTGTCATCTTATACATGTAGTTAAATAAGTAAGATATGACCTAATTTTTTTTTTTAACAAAATTGTGCCTGAAGCTCCCAACAAAATCATCCGAATTTCTTCTGTGGTGTATACTCTCTTCTTCTCTAGTACAGGCGAGGAACTAGTGCTTTGTGTGGCTTCAGCTAGTTGATAGATAATGCCTCCAGTGATCAAAGAACAGGGTGGCCATGTCTATGACAGCTTTAATTCGCATCCCGTGAATTGTTAGAAATGCCCAAATCTTAAGGGGCAGTCTTAATTTGAAGGGATACTACTGCTCCTTGCCTGCACCAATCAAGGAGATTATTGGTGAAAAACTATAAATACTACGTATATACTCGGTTGAACAAAAAGCTCCATACTACAAATTTAGGTGGTTACCTTCAGTCAGAGCTTGGGATGGTTTCTCAGGTGCTCGGTCTGCTACTTTTTTCGCATTTACAGCTAAAATTGAACAAAAATCAAAGAAAATATAGCATTAGCATGAAAGTGAAGTGCAGAAAAGATAGCTGCATAATTCACATGTATCAATTTTACCTTTGTATTTTCTCTTCTTCTTGGCTCTCCTCTTCTTTCTGTCCTCCTTTGTTAATTCATTTGCCTCTTTGATATCTTTCTTACCAGAAAACACTTCCTCAGGAGCAAGCATAGCAGCATCTGACACAGCTACTGGAGCAATCTGTTCAAGAAAAGCCACAATAAATCAGACAACTGTGAGTGCACATAGATAAAAACAAGACAACTTGTATCAATCAAATACAAAATCTTAATAAATGCAGCAAGAGACAGGCATTTACCTCTTCCATGGCTAAAGCTGGAACATTGGTCTGAATAGACATATCCTCAATAACCTGTCCAGCCAATACAGTAATTAAGCACAGGTAACTTGGTCCTCATCACACAAACATAAGAGTTTATCAATATGCCAAAAGTGGGATAGAAGCTAATAAAACATACCGGCTTGGGAGCAAAATGGAAGTGGGAAAGTGCATCCAGCTTCAGGCACAATCTTTTGAACAGATTGCTTGCCTGGCAAAAAGTGAAATACAGTTATACCAACTATGAAACACACCGAGGGTTGAGCACACAAATAGAGAGAAAAGCACAAATCTAACATATACAGGCAATAGCAACTAAGAATACTAAGTTATGTTTAAAGTCTAACTTCTATTCTTTATTTTTTTATTCCCATAAATGAAGCCCCTCCCTCTATTTGCAAGGAAAAGTGGCATCCAAATACTAAAGAAATGAACCTATTTAGTGAAGAAAACAGTAGCCTAAAGCCCCACCGCTCCCATACAAATATTTGATTCTACGTCAGCTTATTTTAGATCTATATATTAATGCTAATCTATCAAGCCCGTAATAAAATAAATCAGAGAGATATCGGCTATAGCGCTCCACATTGTTGCTTCTAGGTAGGACATGAACCAGTGATTTAAGCTTGACCTCGCACAGCTACTACCAACCCAACCCCACCCAAAAATATTTTTGCTTGTTAGGCAGAAAGGAAAAAACTTGTTACACAAGAAATGTCCTGTAAAATGAAGGTTAGAAAGAAATCATTCTGCCTCATCCCACAACCTTAAGCAACGAAAAGAATAGATGAAAACAATTGTACAGACAAAATTGAACAGGTAATTTATTGTACATACCTCCTTCTTCAATTCATCATTAAATGACAAGGGTGCAGCAACAAATCCAGTTTGCTGAGCATATTCTTCCTGCAAAAATTTCATTTAAGTAAAAACCAAGGAATCTTTTATGATGGTTCCAGATGTATTATCAGCTCATAATCTCATACTAGGTGACACAAATAATTTCTACAATCCATTTGTCAAATACTCAAAGAACATACTATAAGGCTGGAAAAATTTGCATTTCAGAAAATGATCTAACCTCATAGATTTCAGCAAGGCCTTTCTTGCTTTTATTATCATCCTGCACAGAAAGTAAAATTAGGGTACGCAGGTCATTTATATATAAAAAGTAAGAAGCATGAAGGTAATATAGGAAATTGAAAGGGAGAACAAACCAGCTCTTTTGTTTCCTTAGGTGCTGCAGTTGGCACTTTAGGAGCCCTTTGCACATCATCAAAATGTCCCTGAAAACATATAATTTCTACATTTAAATCAGCTCTGTTGAGTATGGCATGCATGCCCACTGTATAATATGAGAACTGTAGTAGTGACTATAAAGGAAATGAAGAAGCAAAATGTGGGATGTCGAGCACACTATCAGACTTCATACAAGCAAATCAAGTCAAAAATATTTCAGACAAGAAGATCTAGGGAATATATTAAGGGCTTAAAATTTTAATTTGCAGGGTGACTAATGTCTGCAATCCAATATGATACACATAGATAAATGAGTGTTTGGGGCCAAATAATAGGAAAGTTTGGGTAGGATTTTTTACACGTAGGCGTTTGAGGATAATATTAGTATTAGTGGGGATTTTATAGGGTAGTCAATATTTAATGTACAATGTGGATAACAAGAATTCTCAATTTATGCTACTGAAACTACAATACTGTTGTTGGACTTGGATACTGGTCATAGTCTCATATCCAGCCATTTTTAATTTTGGAAAACTTAGAATTTTGTTGGTTCTGAATTGCTAATTACATGTAAGTGATGTAACCATGGGAGAGTGACAAGTATCTGCTAGGAGCTTCATCTTCATGTAAAATGAAGAAGCCAATTATCAAAGATTTTTATGGTAGCTAGAAAATTCCTGGTCCAGTGTCCTCTTAAGATATAGATCCTTCTTCATTATTTTTATGATTTTTTAATCAAGTCAGATTAAAAAAAAAAAAAATGATTTCCAAAACTCTTGTAAACACTCTAAAGGTATACGGATATCTCTGCAGAAGTATAAACAAACAAACCTTGGTTTTCTGGGCATCTAAAATGTCAAATCAGTACAATAAACATTGATAAGGTAATCTACCATAGAATACTAAACATAAAGATTTTTAAAACAAAAACATATATGAACCAAAAGACAACAACTTATACCTCAAGTATTCTTTTCTTTATAATTTCTTCAAGAGATGCTGTCACCTCTTCTGTTATAACAGGAGGAGGCCTTATGTTGTGCTCAAAATCCAGGTCCACTTCCAATGCACTATCTACTGGCCTCTTGGATGCAGATATCTATTCAGAGTAACCAAAGGGATGAGAATTTAGTATAAACTAATCATTGGAAAAGTGGCAGGCTCTTAAACAAGACGCCTTAGCAAAATTTATATTTAGAATCCAAAAAACTTCACCTCTCCCTGCATGGTCCAATCTTTTGGAGCCAAATTTTCTGCTTCCATCTGCTTTATTTTGGCTTGTATCTTTTCACGCTCCTTCTCATAAGTAGACAAATTTCCCTTGTTCTATAAATTGACACCAACCCAAGCTCATATTAAATGATAAAGTCAGAGCATGTTGTGTTACCCAGACAAAACAGAGCATGTGGCGTTGCACAGAAAACAGAACATTTTTACTACCTGCTCGTCATCATCATCTTCCATCTCAGAATCATCAGCATCACCGACATCATTATCTTCCATTTCTAGATCATCAGAAGCATCAGCATTTTCTTCTTCCATTTCTGAGTCAGCTGACTTGTCAACTTGCTTCTGTTTTTTAACAGGCCTTTTCTTGTCAGGAACATAGAAATCTTCATACCTAAAACTCATAAAATGAAGAGTGAGTGCATAGCCAAAATAGCACAAACAAGAAGGTTTTGACAGGTGCAGCCACCATAATAATGTAAATTATATAGCATTGACTTAAACAGTGAAGTACATAAGTAAAATAATGTTTTCTGCCAAACAAAGACCCATGCCCAAGGAAGTTGAACAAAAGAGAACATGGAAAACAAACAAGATCTGTTGGACTATGTAAATACATTTATACGTCTTTATTGTTTCTTTTAATTATTCTGATATTACCTATGCCAAAAATAAGTACAACTATACATATACACTAATCAACAACCATTCATCAAACAGAATCACTTTAAGCTACTGAATGCATATCTAACATTGTTGGCTATACATGAACTGAAAAAGATATCCAGACCACTTGGGAGGTGCCTACACTAGTTGTTAATGTCATTGCAATAAATAGATTCCAATGCTTTCATCATACTCAAGCACACTGGTCTTTGTAACCAGCAGGTAGATTCTCAAATATTCACATATCAGCAACTGTATATATTAAATATACATTTTTAAACCAGCATAAGCTTTACAAACACCACATAAAGCAAGATCAGTAACCACCTGATGTTATCTTCGGACCCATCTTCAGAACCTCCATCTCCGCCATACATGAGAAGCTACACAATTTAACAGCAAGTCAGATAACCTCCGAAAAATGTGAACCAACTCAAACATACCTCCCCCTCAAATAAACAATCGTTCAGGGATTAAACATACACAAAAAAGACAAAATTAATTTCACAAATTAATAAAAACAAGCATGTAAAAGTATGCTCACCTCATCAGCATCATCTTCCTCACTCTCCTCACTTTCATCCTCTTCATCATCAGCATTTTTACCCCTCTTTGCCTTTTTCTTTTTCTTCTTACTCTCCTTCTTCTCTGACCCATATTCTTTCTCCTCCTCTCTCACAAGATACTTCTCCAAATCCTTAATCTTCAAAAACTCATCTTCAACCTCTGAAACCCCATCACCATCATCCTCAAAATCCTCCTCCTCTTTCTCCTCATCATCGTCATCATCTTCTTCTTCGTCATCTTCCTCATCCTCCTCACTTCCGTCATCTTCATCTTCATCACTTAACCCCTCAGATTCCTCACTCTCTCCCTCCAAACCCAACTCTACATTTTCCTTAATATCTTTCTCCAACACCCCATTGGCCCCAAACACCCCAAAAAGCTTCAATATTTGCTCCGGCTTTTCCTCATATCTCTTGATTTCTCGTTTCAGAGTATTAATCAGAGGCTGAGATTGAAGGTCAATCTGCTGCCAAATTTGCTCGGCGTCAAACCCATCCGAATGAAGCTGATCAAAAGGTGACTTGGGTGAGTATGGTTTGAGAGAAGCAAATAAATGTTGAGAGGCTAAGCGGGCAAAGCTAGAAAGGTCAGAACTTGGGGATAGAAATAACGGCGGGTCAGTCGACTTAAGCTTATCAATGGCTTCCGAAAATGGCTGGACCGGAGCGGCGGCCGCAACAGCTCCGTGTTCATTCTTCCGTCCTACCATTAAAGTACTATTATAAACAAAACCCTGCATTAAATTAGCAACCAAATTTGATTCAATCATCAAAGTATCCCAAAAATCAAATGAAATTCTTCTCGCTTAATTATACCAACGTTAAGTGCACATACCAAAATTCAAACAACAAAATCACTCGTTATAGTCCTTCAATAAGTTACATTAATTATAATTTATAGTTCAATAGTCTGAATTAGAATAAACCCTAGATTGACTATATTGACAAGAAGAACCCTAGATTGACTATACTGACAAGAAGAACCCTAAATTGATTATACTGATAATTATATAAACTACAGTGTGAAAGTAAACCCTAGACTGCGAGATTGATATTCGACGATTAAAAAAGAAAGGAAGAGATAACTAACCACAAGAAGCTTCTTCAATGGAGGAGAGAAAGCTCAAAAGGCGCTTCAATGGAGGTTTTTGAGTACGCTCTAATGGAGGAGAGGGAGCTGCAGCATATAAGTGAAAAGCTCCAAAGTGGGAAAATAAATGTAAACGAAGAGAGATAAATTTCCACCGTCCGATCTAAATATTATCAACAGTCTTGATTTATTCTTGATTAAAACTTGTCTTTTTGTTTTTTTCAAATGTTTAAAGCGTTGAGAAAATTCAAGGTTTTGTTTGACGTTTTGTTGATAATAATAAATTATTTTTACAATTAAAATGATTTTATTGATAATAATTTATTTTTACAAAATATAAAATACAAGTACTTTTTTTTTTTTAGAAAATACAAGCATTATTATTTTGTCAAGATGAAAAGAATAAAACTTCACAAAAATAAATCACCAAAGTTTTGTGCACCAAAAAAAAAAAAAAAATAAAAAAAATAAAAATACCAAGCTTTTGTGCACCAAATGGAATTGGAAATCCGTATCCGGAAATTCCCATCGGTCGTCCGTTACCCCCTAGATTAGTCTTTTCTTTTGTTTTTGCTCTTCCTACCGATGCTTTCATTGTGGGACACATAAGTCATTTGAGTAGGGTACGTTACTAAAGAAGTGTATGTTATTAAAGTGATGACATATACCGACAGTTGTGGAGTATGTGGATTCCCATTGGAAAAGGGGTGACAGAGGTTAAATTTGAGGATGAAGAAAGTTGATGAAGGTAAGATTGAAAAAACAAAGTCGGTCAATTGACAAAAGAGTCTAATATCATTTTAAACTTCCATCCACGATATTAGGAATTGTGCTTTTTGGAAGATGGAAAGATAGGAGAAGACCTAAATGTACTATTTCCACATATCACAAACAACGAGAATACAATTTTGGACGATAATCTAAATTTGTTGTTATATTATTTTCCAAAACGAATTTGTGTTAGTGCAATCTAATAAAGTGTAATTGATGCAATTTTCAATATGGTTACATAATGCCAGCATCAATTGGCAAAATACTTGTTTGTAAAGTGTATATTTGACTTTAAAAACATTAGTATAAGACTCGCTTCAGCTTAATTTATGTTCATACAGTTCGGTTCAGTTCAGTTAAGTTTAGTAAATGTGAACAACCCCTTAGTTCATTTGAGATCCCATAAATTTTCATTATCATCAATATTTTTCAAAATCAATGCTCTTATAGGATCATTATTCTAATAAATACACATGTGCTTTAAATAGTTTTCATTATGCTCGAACAATTTGGATTTTAAAGCATAGTAAATTTATCTTACTTTGTAATAAGAGATAATTGCGTAACAGTGTAAGTAAACTAATACTCCATAATCCATTATAGATTACTCAACAATTGACAGCTTAACACCGAGTCAAAGCTCAAATTCTACCCTTTTTTTTTTTTTTTTTTTTTTCTAGGAGGACAAAAATGATCAACTTGGGGAAATTATTAATATAAAAACATTAATCATCAAATCATAATAAACATAGTTTTATAAGAACTAACCCAAAACCAAAACAATGCCAGTATAAGTTATAATTCCATACTTAACTTTAGTCCAATACGAAGTATAAACGACCCAATTATCATCTTATTCATAAATACAATACGAGAATTTTATACCCCGGTATCCTACTCAAGTGACTTATGTGTCCCACACTCCACATTAAAAGCATCGATAGGAAGAAAAAAAACAAAAGAAAGATTAATCTGGGGGTAACGGGCGGCCGATGGGAATTTCTGGATACGGAAATCCAATTCCCATTTGCCGATTCCCCAAATTAGAGAGAGAAAGAATGATAGATCAATAAACTATGATCATTATTCTCTTTTACTCTATTCAACTACCGCTTCCTTGCGACTCATCTTCAGGTCAAATTTCTACCCTTTTCCTTTCTTCTTTATTTTTTTCTCCGTTGTTCTGTTCTGTATTACGTCCTATATTTTGAGAACTTATATCTGTGATTTGTACAGTTCATGTTTTACCTGAATTAGCAATGTGAAATTGTGTTCAAATCTAGTTTATGTTACCTTGAACTACAAAATCTGATGAATTAAAGATGGGATTTTGTTGTATTTGATAATTTGTTTGTTTAATTTTTCTGGGCAGTAGCATATTGTGTCAAATTATTTCTCTTTGTAGCTGAATAGGCGTCTGGGTATGGTTGTTTCTTGTTGAGGACTGAAATTGGCGTGATGGGTTTTGATTTTAGGGTTAAGAAAGTTGCAGGAAACCTAACAAGTAGTTAATTCTTTTGCCATTAGAATGTTGCACACTTGCACTATGTTTGGGTACGAGTAATTGATTATAAAGAGTATTTCGAATTGCACTATCACCCCGTGTTATTAAGGGTCGAATTCGTTCCTCGTTGATTCTTAGTTTGTTTGATGATCAAGTGGGGAAATCACATGGAATAGGAAATGAAGGTACTGATTAATCTCGGTATACTGGGATTATCTGTTACTCGGTGAGCCTCATAATGCTTTTAAGTTAATAGGGAATGGAAATGGTACAATTCAAATTAAGTTTCATGAGGCGAAAGAATGCAGATTAGAGTCAAGTGAAGCATAGTGATGTACTTTGTTTTGTTTCGTACTGTGCAAAGGCATAGTTACGTTTTGTATCGTGATGAGTACTTGTTTTTGTAGAATTTTTTAAATTAAATGGTTTTTCTGATGTGTAATGGTTTTATCACCTGCAGGTTCTGCTGTGGTTCTGATCTAATTTGCCGGTGCTGTGCTGTGTTCCATTGCAGAGTTTGAATTAGCTTAGCTGTGATATGGACTCCGATGATCCTACTGCTGTTAGAAAACTTCAGAAGGCTGGCCGTGAAAAACAGCGCAGGTGTCGGTTGAATGAGCAGTTCATTGAGTTGGGAACTACACTTGGTAAATCTATTGAAACCTTTTGCTCTAATTTTTCATTTTGCCTCTGTATCTACATGCTAAACTTGTTATAAGCTCATGGCACTCATTACTAGGCCATATTTATTGAGTGCTGCATTCAGGGGCATTCCCATGAAGTTCTTGTTTTCAGAGGGGAGAGATCCATTAACATAGGTTAGAATTATGTGACCTGACTCACCTGAGAGGTGAAGCTATTTTCTGCTGTTCCATATTCAACAGGGCACATTGCATAAATAGCTACTTTACTTTTATTGGTAAGGAGAAATAGGTGTCAATTACGACTTTATGAGTAATATATATAAATCAGGTAAGACAGTTTCAAAAATGTCAAATATATATGAAAATAACAAACTCTTTTGTCAGTTCTTTTTCTTTGTGAGAGGAGCTGCTGGTGGCATATTGAAGCTAGTGATCCTCGGTTTAAAAAGCGTATCATTTCAGCTGCTTTAGGGAAATCCGTCAATGATGTTTGAGAACACTAGAAAGATAAAAACATGCAATGGGGCAGAATGAGGCGAAAGGGACTCTTGATTTGATGATTAGATGCCATGAGACAATGACACGTTGATTGTTGGAGGAGGAGGATGTGTTGATGGATTGAGGCTGAAGCCTTGAGTAACTGATGTGACGATTTGAAGTGAAAATCGACTAATAGCTTGATATGTATGTCTTGAGTCTAGAGCAGGGGTAATCTGTTTTCAATACAACAAATTTATTATTGTCTGTAATGGTTTATAGATTGAACCTGGGTTGCTCAATATACAACTATACTTTGTGGCTTTGTGTTATATTTGGATTTCTGTTGATAAGTATAACTGGTGAGTATTTATGGTCCAATGCAGATGCTGAAAGGCCAAAGAATGACAAAGCAACCATACTAACTGATACTATTCAGCTGCTCAAAGATTTGACAGCTGAAGTCGACAAACTTAAAGCCGAACATACTGCTTTGAGTGATGAATCTCGTGAGGTGGTGCTTTTTGCTCAACTAATTATAGTTTCTTGATAATAAGCATCTCTCATGAAAGCTCTCTGATCTCGTGCTCTCCTACAGTTGACACAAGAGAAGAATGATCTTAGGGAAGAGAAGACAGCTTTAAAATCAGACATCGATAGACTTAGTTCACAATGTCAGCAGAGAGCTGGTCCTGCTTATCCATGGGTAGCTATGGATTCGGTTCTTCAACATCCACCTTCTTACCCATATCCCATGCCGATGCCCGTTCCTTCAGGTGCAGTCCCAATGCATCTATCTATGCAGCCTTATCCATTCTTCGGCAATCCAAACCCTGGAATGTATGCCAACCCATGTTCTACTTTTATTCCATACATGGCCCCAAATCTTCCAGCTGAGCAGCCATCAACCCAAGATGTTTCTCCTCCCATGCAGCCAGGAAGTAGGACCCAAGTTTCAGCCAGACATGGCGTTGGCACTTCATCAGATAAGCATGATAGACAAGTCAACAAAAAAGATGACTCTAGTGATGTCCCAACAAACCTGGAGCTCAAAACGCCCGGATCGACTACAGATGAGGTCTCAACTTACACTTCCACACAATTTTCTCATGTCAATAATCGTTTAAGTGTTTGTTAAGAGATTGCCAACCTAATATAGGACACTTCGGATCCTAAATCTGACTCATATGCAACTAATCAATTTAACTTTGTTTTTGTCGGTATTGCTGTGCAGAATACATCATCAGGGAACCGTAAGAAAAGGATTGCAGCAGAAGGGAGTTCTTTGAGTAGATGTTCATCTCATAGTGTACAGGATAGCTCATCAAGTAGCATAGTCGGTGGTGGCAAGGGTAATGATTGATGTGTTGGAGAAATTTTGACTATTGCCTAAAGCTCTGACCTCTATACTCCTATAGGAAGTTCCTCTCACACTGCAATTTGTCCTCCCAAATCTCAGTCTAACAGTTTAACACACTGGCGTATTAGTGCGCTAAGATCATTTGATTATTGATTTACTAATTCACTTCTGGAGATGACTCATCACTCATGCCATTACAGAGTATTACTGTACCAATTACACGAGTAATGTACACAAAACTTTGGTATGTGAGATTAATTGTTAAGTTACTGAATTTGTACGTGTTGCAGCTCAGATCAGAAGCTCTTCCTGTTCTGTTACTCGACTTCTGTTATTCTGTACAATGTATGTTAGCTATAAATGGAAAAATGGTGGTGTCTTATATTAAAACACACTTTAACGTGAGAAGTAGTATCGTCTACCCAATTAACACAACTTTATTCGATTATGAAACTTTTATCCAGCTCGACTCGACTTAATCTAAACCTGGTCCAAATAACATAATTTGCTCATCCCAATTTGACCTTTTACACAACAATAGATAAATATACGTGTCGGGCAGATAAAAAATAATGCACCAAACATCATGCGTAAAAACTGAAAAAATCCAAGCAGAATCCTTCATTCTTTCTCCTTTTCACTCATCACAACGACGACGTATGACGACGACCACACCAACCGCAAGTCACAGATAAGTTATGGGCCACTCTAATACAAACCTACAAGTATTTCCCCATCTATTGAATAACGCGTATACTCACTCTCCAAATTTCTCATTTTCATACTCCATAATAACAAGAATTGAACTTAAGACTAACAAATCTTAAGTTAAGCGTCTTACCATCTTAGCATTTATTAATTGTATTTTTTTCATCCAATAAAATAATAGTTAAACTAAAAAAAATATGGGTTTTTCTAAGATATGCCCCTAAGGTAGTCGAGTTTCTAAGGTGTACCCATGCTTTTTCAAATTTCTAAGTTGTGCCCCTCAACTCACTACCATTAATAAATGGCGTCCTCCTTGGGACTTCCACGTCACCTAAAGTTAACTATAAATTTAATAAAAAGATGATAAAAGGTAAGGAAATGATACGAGAAAGAAATCTTAACCACAACAACCCTAATAACGAAAACTAAAGCCACGAAATCATGCTCTCAATTAAATTTTAAATAACTAATAAGGGTACATTTTAGTATTGATAAGAAGTTGAAGGGCACGGCTTAGAAACTTGAAAAAGCATGGGTACACCTTAGAAACTCAACTACCTTAGGGGTATAGCTAAGAAAAATCCAAAAAATATTTAGAGCAAGACTTAAACTCAAAACCAAAAAGTCTTACTTTTTAAACAGTCAAATTTGATTAACGAATTAAACAAGTACAAATTAGCAACCCGGAATATCGTCCGAACCACACATTAGTGTTACGATTAATCGATTATTACGAAACGAAAGATGTACAAAGTACAATAGCGCGTGCATAATACGCGTAAGTGCGTAACTTTTCGGACAAATAAAACGCAAATGTCCTTTAGGTAGGTGACGGTCCATTTTCTCTCTCCTAGAAATAAAACCCCTAAAAACTCTGACCACACTCCTTTCAGTAGCTACCACCAGTAAAGTGTTATTCACAGGAAGAATTTGAGGAGAGAGAAAATCGAAGAAGCTCGAAATGGCGGCCGTCTCAACATCTGTTGCGTCGCAAATCACTAACCCTAACTCGGTTGTGTCAACTCAGTTTTCTGGTCTTCGAAGATCGTTTTTGAAGCTCGAAAGTTCCGTTTCCACTCAGTCGTCGTTTTTCCAGAATGTCGATTCTCATTTGCGCTTGTCTTCCTCCTCTCGCCGTGCTCCTCGAGGTGTTGTTGCTATGGCTGCTTCTGGAAAGGTATCATACTTTTTTCCCCCAATTTTCTATTAATTTTATTCGGATGAATTGATATTCTAGAAAAATGTCAAATCAATTTGATGTAGTGTATACTGTGTGATTTATGATTGCGTTATTATTGGTGAGATTGTGAGAAAAATGTGAATGTGGTGAAATTTTTGTGTAAAATACTGAGTTTAATTACATGAATATGCTGATTTTGGTTGCTATATGGTTTTGATTGAGCTAAAAAATGATACTGGTACTTTATTCAGAAATGTAATTTCCTGTTAGGAGGAAAAAAAATAAAGAAAAGAAAAAACAAATTTGAAGAATGTGAGTGTGTTGAACATTTTGCCTCAATGTGAGTGAGTGAGATTGTGTAGTGGACAGTTATTTCACTTGACAAAGGTTATTCATACCAATCCGATATATCAGTCGAATTAGTCTAGTGTCTTTTACAGAATGACAAAATCATGACTCGTTCTACGGCATTGATGCAACGCCAATGTTGTTTAGAAAGATTAATATAACATGTGAAATTGGCTAAGATGATTGCTTAAGATAGTAAGCAGAATTTGCGGTTTTAGAAGTTTTTGTTTAGTTGACTTTTGAATTGCTGAATTGACTCCTAATCCATTTTGTTCTATTTCCTTTGCAGTTCTTTGTTGGCGGTAACTGGAAGTGTGTAAGTACAATCATCATTTGCTCTCTTTGCAATATTCTAAACTAGCTCCCCTGGGTCTTGATTTAGTCAATGATATCAATTTTTTAATTGTTTAGTGTGATTTGTCCATTCTTGCTGTCTACTATAATTTCCTGGACAAAATGTTGTCTATGATGATCCCTTACTTTCCTTTTGATTTATGCCTCTGGAGTCTGGGATGATAGTGAGTTATTGACACATCTGATTCCTTTTTCTACTGTTCCTAGTCATTCCTTGTTGCTTTCTCTTGTCTTGATAATTGCATTTCAAACTTTTCTCAACTATGTAGCGTCAACTTATTTCAATTGTATAATTGCCGCAGGGGGGGGGGGGGTTAAAGTGGCCATAGATAAATTGTATTTCAGATTAAGAAGTTGATTGTTTCTCTAGTGACCTAGTTGTTAAAAAATGACTGGCTTTGCATAGTGTCCTAAATCTCCTATTTATTAGGCCCATTATGATAGTGTTACTTCAAACTTTCCCATACCCCAAAGGAGTTTAAAAGCTTTGTGAACTCAAACTGAATCCATTGCCCCAAGGAGTTCCAAAATACTTGTAGTTTGTTTTGGTCAAAAGTAGTTTCTACACGATTGATGGAACATTTAATTCAAAAGCTTATAGTGCTGCTGCTTGCTTACCAATATTGGCATAGTGAAGGAACTATATTTTGTTTTTAGTAAGCTAAACTCATTGCTTTTGTTATCTTGATGTCGAAAGTAGCTGATTTGATAACAAGTGCTACTTGTCAAAAATATTTTTAGTTTAGTATACAAGATCCTTTTTCTTCTTCTTCTTTTTTTTTTTTTTTTTTTTTTTTTTTTTTTTTTTGTCGTTATTGCTTTGTTGGCCTTAAATTACAATTAGTATGTTTTTAAGCCTGTTATTTGTCTTCAAGTTTCTGTCCTCTCCTCTCCTTATTTTTTTATAATTTTATTTTTATATATTTTGGTTTCTAAAGCTCTGCATTTCTCTCTGTTACAAACTTACAATAGAATGGGACGAAAGAATCTATCTCTAAGCTTGTTTCAGACTTGAACAGTGCTACACTGGAGACTGATGTTGGTAAGATAATCTTATCTTTTATTGTCATGCTGCTATATTTATAACTTTTTAGGGTAACTTCAGATTTGGTTTCATTTGCTGAATTGTTGCTTTATACAGTATACTTTAATACTTTAGTTTTTCCCTTCAAATTGCTGTATCTAGAGTTGTCGTTAGTTCATTACTTCAACTTGCTGTAGCTGGTTTCTATTCTGGCCTCATTATGGTTACAGCCCTTACATGCTTGTTGTTTGGTATTTAAAACGTAGTGTAGGAGTGTCTAATGGGGGGCATGGCTGTATGTATGTGCGAGCGCGCTTGTCCATGCGCACGCGTACGTGCTCATAAGATTTGTTGCAAAAATCGAACTTCACAAGGGTTTCAATAACACGTGCTCATAAGATTTGTTGCATAAATCTAACTTCACAAGGCTTTCAATAACACGTGAGATATTCATTTTCCATCTGTGAACTCCTTGGTAATATTGCAGATGTTGTTGTGGCACCTCCATTTGTTTACATTGATCAAGTTAAAAATTCCCTGACTAGCCGAATAGAAGTATCAGCACAAAATTGTTGGATTAGCAAAGGTGGAGCTTTTACAGGAGAAATCAGGTGAGCTATTATTCACTTCTTGTTGTACCCTATTTCTTTTGAGTCTTTGCATCCATTTCTACCATTTTCGATTTTTTGGTATTTCAAATTTTCTTGGAAATCATTCACCTTATAACAACAGTTAGATGGTATTTTTTACATCATATCCAAACATTATGTGGCAGCTAAAGTACCATGTCTTGTGTTGATTGGTTGAGGCCTAAGGTGGTATAATCTACATCACATCCAACCATCCAAGCATGTTGCCATCCAGCATTCTGTCAATTATTTGGCAACTAAAGTACCTTGTCTTGTGTTGATTGGTTGAGGCCTGAGGGTAATATTGCCTCTTATTCCCTAGGGTCCATACATCTCTAGAATGTTCTTCTGCTACATTAAAATGTTGTTTGATCGTGTGGTTCTATTGGTTCATTATGTGAGTGATATTCTCATTAAGAGCAAGCTTTAAAGTAGGTTGGTTTTCCAAGATTGATTTGTGAATGGAGATTAAACCACCTATTCTACATTTCTACTAAGATTTGTATTCAATGCTCTCTTGAATTTTAAGGTTGAGGTTTGTGACTTATAAAGGTACACAGTACTACAGTAGTTTGCAATTGGCTAGGTATGCCAAAATCTTGTCTCTTTTTTCTGATGAGTGTTTTTTATTTTATTTTATTATTTTTTTTACGTATACACAATAGCATTTTTTTAAAAAAAATACCCCCAGATAGGGTAGGGGGTCTCGATACAATTTTGTAGAGGCTCTTTAGCGGTTTAGCCTTCCTCTTCAGTTGCAAGTATATTGCTTTTATTAGACCCTTTATTCTGATCTGCTACATGTTTAATTAAAA
Organism: Chenopodium album; assembly: GCF_948465745.1. Taxonomy (NCBI): domain Eukaryota; kingdom Viridiplantae; phylum Streptophyta; class Magnoliopsida; order Caryophyllales; family Amaranthaceae; genus Chenopodium; species Chenopodium album. Next base: position 69,778,974 of record NC_137842.1, on the reverse strand, counting down.
GTGGAGGACAAATTGTGGGATGTTTGATTTAGTCCAAGTTTGCCTCAAGTTGAAACTTACCTTTGGGACTCTTGTAAGGGATACCGTTGTCAAAATAGCTGAATGTGGAAATATATGGCTGTTTATATTTGTTTTTTAAGCTTTCCTATTTGCTTTAGTTATGTTAACATCATGACAAACACAAATTTTATGCATGTGAAAATTGTATATTTAATCAATTCAGGTCATTGAATATGTCCTGTTATCATGAATTTTATGCACAAAAAGAAATTTTCTAATTGGGCTTATGATGATCAACAAAATACAACCCTGCTTTAGAGGGGCATAAATTGTCATGAATTAAAAAAAAAAAGAAAAAAAAAAGAAAGTGATTTATCATCTAATATATCTTATACTATGTCATTTGTTTGTTTAAGTTCTTTGGAGATGATTTGTCTCCGATTCATCTACTCAAGTGACCCTGTATATGGGGTTTCAATTCACCTGTTTTTTTAACATCATGTGTCCTTTGCTTTGATTTTGTTGAGGATTCTGTGTTATTCTCTTTTAGACAGTTTTTTTTATTTTACCTAGATATTTCTGTCTGTCAGTGTTGAACAATTGAAGGATCTTGGCTGCCAGTGGGTTATTCTTGGGCATTCTGAGAGAAGGCACGTTATTGGGGAAAAAGACGAGGTAAACTTTGTACTGGACATGTAATAGTAATACCAGAATACTATTATGGTACTTTATAAAGATCTATTACCATACTCTGTAGTAAAGATCAATTGCATCCAGTTTATAGGTAAAAAGGCTGCATATGCTCTGAGCCAAGGTGTTGGAGTGATAGCATGTATTGGGGAACTGTTGGAAGAAAGAGAAGCAGGAAAAACCTTTGATGTATGCTACCAGCAAATGAAGGCTTTTGCAGGCAAGCTATCTATTATATATGTGAGTTTTGATGTTAGAGGATGTTAATAACTTCGCAAATACATGGTGTTTTTCACATGTGCAGATGCCTTACCTAGCTGGGATAATGTTGTTGTTGCTTATGAACCTGTATGGGCTATTGGCACTGGTAAAGTAGCTAGCCCAGAACAGGCTCAGGAAGTGCATGTTGCTGTTCGAGATTGGCTTAAAAAGAATGTTTCTGAGGAAGTTGCTTCTAAGACACGCATCATTTATGGAGGTATTAAAACTGCCAGTTTCTCCCTGCCTAGAACTATGTTCAAATTAATTGTCCTTGTGTGTCTGATGCAGTCTAGGGATCAAATGTGAGGTCTTGTGGCACATTTATCCTGTAATCACATGATCTAAAAAGACAGCCCATATCTAGAATGGGGAATTGTTTGGCAGCTATCTTCATCTACAGCTTCATATGAGACAGATGGGGGGAAAGGGGAGTTTTTTTTTTTTGGGGGGGGGGGGGGAGGGCAAAAGTTTGGGCATCGATTTAGGCCCACTTTATTGCTTAAAGTAATTTGTCTGAAGTTAAATGTCAACTTAAGATCCTGCGTATTGTCCACAATAAACTTGTTAATAATTTGATGATCTGATCACTATTTTCTGTATGGCTCAGCGTAATTTAGTGTAACAGCTAGTTGGCGATAAGATTGACCTGCAGCTTAAAATGAATTTGATGATTAAGATAATTTATGAAATGCAACTGAATTTGCTGACATTCACTTATGCACTTACAGGGTCTGTTAACGGAGGCAACTGTGCAGAGCTTGCAAAAAAAGAAGATATAGACGGCTTTCTTGTGGGAGGAGCTTCTTTGAAGGTAACAGCATTGCTTCCATCCCTCTCTTCCCCTCTCCCGTTGTATGATCCACCATTTTCCAAGAATTTTTTTATCATCATTATTAAGGAAATCAAGCTGCTCTCTGGTTGGATCAGCTGGAGATTAGCTAGTGGAGGATTAGAAATACACTAGATAAATGATGAGTCTATAGATTATGACCATTATGTACAGTAATATAATTTGTTGTACATTAGTTTTGAATTGGCTTGGGCCTTTGGAATAAGAGTATGTACATCTTAACCTGCACAAATTATACCACCCTGGCGTTAACCAGCCACCTATGTATCCATAACATGCTTAAGTTGAGTAGTAGACCTTTCTACCCCAATGAGTATACACACTTTCATGGTTAGGTTGTCCCAAATTAGTCTATTATGGCTTGGCCTTGGGAGTACTCCGTCCAAGGCTCCAATCACATTTATTTTTTTTTCCATTCTCCCCTCTATAAAATCACATACCTTTTGTTCTTCTTTTTCTCTTCAATCACTCGCTATCGCCAACCACGTCTACTAACCACAACTATTAAAAAAATAGCTTAGCAATCACTCTTCCAGGCCTGTAGCTTGTTTTGGGTCAGAGGCTGTAACAAACATCCTATAAGGCAGCTCTTTACTACGTTCTTAATAAGTTGCAACATTAGCTTTAACCCCGTAATTCTTTGGAAATGTTTTGATGAAGGTTTCCTCTTTAACTAACTGATAATATTGATCTTTCAAGGTGTTATTTGGCATTGTATTTATATTGGATTCTGATCTGCAACTTTTGACTGTGTAGGGTCCTGAGTTCGCCACCATCATTAATTCTGTAACAGCGAAGAAAGTTGCTGCCTGACCATTTTTATGAATATGGCTGCAATGGCTATTAGAGAGTATCTTGATGAATCGTGTTGTAAGGAAGATGTATTGTACTATTGACCTGTTCTGTGTATGTTGAATGTTTTATTTGGGAGTTTTTATACATATTATCAAGAATAATATGGTCAACAATTTTGAGCAGAAGTGGATGTATCTTTACAGTGTATTAATTAATAAGCAAGAGATTGTCATTGAAATGCTTTGAATCAATTATTTCGTTCAAAGATGCATAACTTTTTGTAATCTGATTACAAACGCTTTTCATTAAAATATTCACAACCTTTTTTTTTTTTGAAGCCAAATATTCATAACCTAAATTTGCGTTGAAAGAAAACTTCTTTTAATCTGTTTACCTTTTTATTTAAAAAAGACAAAATATAAGTTTGTTTTTAACACAGGATAGATGTTTTATGAAATTTTAAATATTTAAATTTGAATTTAATGATGTGTTTAACCTTTTGAAATTAAAATTACGGGATAATGACACATATTTTTTTAAAAAAATGTTTTGTTATAAACCGATATTACTAACAGTTTGCATAAATTTTGGTAAAAAATTTACCCAAATCTCTATTTTGTACTATTATCGTATAAAAACCTTAAAAAGTATATTTCATACTTTGTCCTCCAACAAACTTCAGAACTCTACTCAATCAAATCACTTCTAGTAATCTCTGAATAATCACAACAATAAAACTATTTATGTCATTCAAAATACTCATCTTAGATTGTTAAAAAAAATATTTATTATAAAAATAAAATAAAAGTTTAAGAATAACGATATATAAGAACTCACAGTAGATAGAGTTTTAATTTTACAAAATATTTTTTTAATTTATTAAATTTTACAGATTCAAAATTTAATTAAGCACTTTGAATTTATTCCTAAAAAAAAAGTTTGAATTTGAAATTACAATATTTCAGATATTAAATTTTAAAATCTAAATTTAATTTTATTTACTTAAAATTTGAAATTAGAAATTTAGGATAACAATAAAAAACAACATCTGTTTTGATTTAAAAAAGATATGAAGTATCTAACCGATTTAAATCTCTAACTAATCCTATAAAAGATGATATTTCATATTCTTCCCTAATTTTTTCACACTATCTCAAATTCATCAGAGCAACGTAAATTCTTCATTACTCCAAAATGAAGAGAAAGAACTCAAACTCTGCTGATGATTCTCTTCTTGATCTTTCTTTATCTCCCCCTTCAAATAACCCACCTTCCAACCCTCCTAGCGACCCCTCCTCTTCATCGTCGTCCAACCCACCGCGTGTTCGACGCAACCCTACACCTTCACAAGCACGGTCTGAAACCCGAGAGGTAGCCAAGAGCCACACAATCACACCACCATACCGTTGGGCAACAAAGTATCGAGCCAAGGTCCATTCAATGCAGTACTTACTAGATAATGAGATAGAAACCACATCTGACGCAGTACAATGTAAGAAATGCGAGAAAACTTTTGACTTACAATATAACATCCAAGAAAAGTTCCAACAAATTTTTGATTTTATACTAACACAAAGGGATGAGTGGCATAATCGTGCTCCCAGTGCTTGGACCGATCCCGTGCTTCCAACGTGCAAATTTTGCGGGGAGGTAGATGCATGTAAGCCATTGATATCGGAGAAGAAGAGAAGTATTAATTGGTTGTTCTTGTTACTAGGACAACTTTTGGGATGTTGCACTTTGGAACAATTGAAATATTTTTGCAAGCATACTAAACTTCATCGTACTGGTGCTAAGGATAGGTTGATTTTACTTTCTTATTTTGAATTATGCAAACAGCTTGATCCCAATGGTCCGTTTGACCTGGATGATTAAGTTTATTTTTTAAATAATTAGGGCCTAATAGAGTTTTATAGTCGTAATTAGGCCTTTAATTTTCCGATTATTAGATTTGTTTCATGTTCAACAATAGGTCATGTATTGCACAAATTTGTGTAAGTGATTTGATTAATTAAAATATGTTTTTTTTTATTTTTTTTTTTTTTTATTTTTTTTTTTTTTTATTTACAATTATATAATTGTGTTCATTTGGTCTATTACATTTGTTTCATAGCCTTTAATTTCCGATTATTAGTTTGTTACATGTTTCATGTATTGTAATTGAGTAAGTGATTTGATTAATTAAAATATGTTTTTTTTTAATTTTTTTTTAATTTACAATTATATGATTGTGTTCATTTGATAGAAATGCGAGAAAACTTTTGACTTACGATATAACATGCTTAGCCCTTTAATTTTCGATTATTAGATTTGTTTCATGTTGAACTGGTGTATTACAATTTTTTTTTTTTTTTTTTTCTTTGAAGTAATTAGTTGGGAGTTCGAATCCCACCGGTAACATATTTAATAATCCTAATGCAAATATCACATTTTATTATCCTAATTTTTTCAAAATTTAACTCATATTTTTGGGAAAAAAAGTTCTAATATTTTTATGTAAAATTTCCGATTCCGTCAGATAACCTAATCCATAACCATTATAAAAGTGCAAATGTTGCTACTATTCCTTATGAATAGTATTTTTTGGTGTTATTACAGCCTTGTCCCCAACATTAATGAATTGCCAATTATACCCCTTATTTCCACCGACTTACTTGGCCCTTGCTTTTCACCGACTTCCTGACCTTCTTGCTTCTTCCAACTCTTCTTCCATTTTCTCTCTCCTCTACTTCTTCTAAAGTCTGCGCTGATTTTTTTTCGCCATTTTTGTTCCCCATTTTTTCTTCCTTTTTCTACTTCAATGGAGGATGAAAACGAAGCTCAGTTGCTCAACAATTTAATTGATAGAATCAATGAAATTGCTTCAATTTCAGATTATCGTCCTCCTGTTAAGAAACAGTACTGTAATTTAGCTCGTAGGTTGAAGCTTTTGACCCCAATGTTTGAGGAATTGAAGGAGAGTCAATTGCCGTTAGATAACGATGTTGTTATTAATCTCGTTGCTTTTCTCGATTCGCTTGTTCAAGCTCTTGATTTGCTCCGATTTGGTTCTCATGGCAGCAAAATTTATCTGGTTTGGATCTGCTCATTATATACTGTTAATTACTCTTTATTTTAAAGGATTTCATGTTAATTTTGCTTATTTATTTGAAGTTTTAGTTTGATTATTGAGTTCTGAGTATTTTTCCCCAAATTTGGTTGATTTGAGGTAAACCTAGAGAGAGAATCCTAGAGAAACCTAGAGAGAGAAACCTAGAGAGAGAAACTTCTGCAACTCAAGATGAACGTGAAATCCAAGGGCGGCGGCTCAAATACCACCACCGATTTTCCCTCCGTCACTGCTTTTCGGTAACTTAAAAATAAATTTCTCATTAGTATTGTTGTTCATTTGATGGTTAATTACCCAACATTTTGAGTTACTTTTGTTGATTGTGAAATGGGGTAATGTGAATTTTTGTGGGTATTTGAAAATTTGAGTTTTTTGTGGTTTAATTTAAGTTTGTAATTGAATTTTTCTATGTATCCTCTCTTTAATTTGAAGCGATGTAGAATTCTACCATCACCACAACTTTCCCCATTTTCTGGCTTCTTGCTCCTTCATTCATTTATGGCGGTGGTGTTTGACTGCTTTCTCTCTCCTTAGATTACTTCCTCTGGTCATTTTTGTGGTATTTAGAAAAATTGATGTTTTTATTTAAGTTTGTAATTGAATTTTTCTGGGTATCCTCTCTTTAATTTGAAGCGATGTAGAATTCTAGGCCGACACAACTAGCGATAGATGCAGAACGCACCACCAATTCGTCCATGGATTACGGCTAGCCTATCTCAAACGGATCAAGGAACTTGAACAGAATGAACACTACCCTTCATCGTCAACAAATTCCTGACCTTGTTCTCAAGGTTTGCACACTCTAATCCTTAACTCTCTGTGATTTTATTGCTTTCTTGCTATGATTGAATTCGTCCTTGATCTTATGTTAGCATTTGTTTGGTTTATTCGGGATTAATTGTCAAATTATCAAGGTAATTTTCTCTAAATCTCTGCTATTGCATGTTTGAAATGGGGATTTTTTTTGTTTTTTTTTTTTGGGCGCTGCTAATACTTCTTTGTGTGTTACTTTTTTTCCTCTGTTCTGAGAATTGTACATGGAGATAATTTTTTTTAATATAAAAAAAAAAATTCATCGCGTTTCTATTGCATTCCAATTATTCTTTCTAATTTTGTTTAATTTGGGTTGTAAATTCAATTTTAGGATTTGGACAATCTCAGAGAAGCTCTGAAGTACTCTGTTGAAATGCTTACAGAGCTTTGAATCTCTAAACTTTCTTCTCCTCATAAGTATATCGAACCGTGTGAGTAATTTCTTGCTGTTATGATTTTTTGCAGATGTTTATAATAGCTTTTATTTTTTCTGAATTTTTAATATGTGTTTTGGAAGCAATGGGACTATGGGAGCTTTAAAAGAATTGAGGAAGCTGGAATTGTTCTTTAAGGATGAGAGCAGGCATGGCTTTTCAGTTTTTGATCTTTACGAACTTGTTCAAAATGGTAGCAACGTGTTACCGAGACTGTAAGTTTTAATACTATAATTTAAAGCTGTTAGATATTGAGGGCACCTTGAATGCTCTAGATATCTTTTCTGTGATATTCAGTGTTTATATATGTCAGCAAAGCTGCAAGGACCTCTGAACTTTTTTTTTTTTTTCTTACCTTCTATTTTTAATGGTATTTAGGGACTTTGCATTTTTTCTATACTTGACAATTTGCCGCCTTAGGCCTATCTACATTCATGTACAGCCATTGAGCTATACTTCCTTTGTTCTGCATATCCTCAGTAACCCTACGATTCAATGAGTAGCTTGATACAAAAGAGGTGTCACATATCATGTTGTTAGCCTTTTCAGTGCTTGGTTTGGCCTTGGTAGTTATATAGCTTCATTAGAAGGTGATACACTGTTAACAGTTGTTCCAGTCCCATCCCAATTGCTCTTATTTAGCAACTGTTGGAGCTTTAAGGATAAATTCACTTTTGAAAAATTGGAGCTACCAAACATTTCATTCAGTTTAGGTAATTGAATATGGATTATTAACTACTTAAACCCATACGTCAAAGAGCTGTGATTTTGTTAGCTTGCAGATTCGTGAAATTATTTTGCAATCTGGTGCTGTGATTGAATCATATTGTCTCAAAGTTCACGGTCAATTTTGTTGTTTTATTGTCTTAGACGAGTGAGGAAAATAACATGTTGCAGTTGCTTAAGTCTATTTGTTGGTCTATGTGATGAAATCATGAAATAGGTTAAGCTATTTCATTTCTGGGGTTGCATTTGATTTAGCTATTATTTGATGATACTGATGTGATTGCCTTCTACCTGATAAATGAAACCTCTGCTACTGTGCCTTCCAATTTTGTGGTTTTCTGACATCATTCAATGCTTTTCAGGAAAACGTGAAAACAAAGCATCCTCAACTGCTTTACAAGTCCAAATTGTATAAAATTCTGCAAAAAGGAAGTAATGAGCTTATCTTCCATTCTCGACACTTAATTGATTCTAAAGCTGAATATAGTAATATTCTTTCCCACATTTTGATATTAGTCTTACTTTGATATTGTCTGATGTTGGCAGCTGGAATTCCTAATGTAAGATGGTTTGGTGTTGAAGGAGACTATAATGTATTAGTCATAGATCTACTTGGGCCCAGCTTAGAAGATTTATTCAATTTCTGTAGTAGGAAGTATTCACTGAAGACTGTTCTTATGCTTGCTGATCAGATGGTATTATGTTTTGTTATTTTTTTTTTGAGGATTGCAAAATAATTTCACTTTGGATAGAGCACTCAAATGGTCTTATTATTTGCTACTTATTATAGTAATATTTTTTGTGCAGGTTTGTTGTTTTGTATATGGAAAGAATGGTTCACTTTGCATTATTCAGCGCATAATTCGGCCAGCAACAATGAATTAGGTGTGTTCTGGTAGATTTTATGGTATTCACTATTTGTGCTTTCCTATCTACGCTGGCACTTTTTTTCAGGGTGGGATGGGATGTTTCTAGATGTTTGTGCTTGATTTATGAAACTTTGTATTGCAATCTCACCTGATATGGTGATTTCTTGTATTGCTTGTATATTCTGTCTACACTTCTTACTTCTTATAGATGCAGGAAACTGATAATTTAGTAATCATGTCATCATGATTACTAAATTATAGGGATATTAGACCAATCCCCATCTCAACCCTCGATTCCCCCCCCCCCCCCAACACACACACGCAGACACCTTTTTTTTTTTTTTTTTTTTTCAAAAATGGCATTATTTTACTTTCCGCGACCACTTTCACAACCACCCCAAATTTAGATTACCCCTAACTTCCTTTAGGAATTTTCATCTTACCAGCTTTACCCCAACTCTGACTTATTACCGACCAAACCCCAGCAGGCCAGCACAATTTGATTCGGAAACCTGTGCTGCTCACTAGCAAGAAATGGAGGTGGTGTATGGTGGCTGAGAGGGCTGTGGAACTCTGGTTGGGTTGTGTTGCATGGGTCAGGGGAGGGGAATGGGAAGAGGAGGAGGAGAAAAGAAACATGGTTATCATTTCTTTTTATCAAGTAGTTTGTATTTGGTGGATAATTTAATTTGATGTGTCATCTTTTGAGAACCTATTCTAAGGAATGCTCCTTTTCATTTTTATCAAAGGATTTGCTTTGAAAACATGAAGGTTAAACGATTGTATACTTAAACTGATCCCACTCATTAAAAGTCTGAATGTGTTATGTTTGCTACTATGATTATGTTATTGGAGCTTTTATATTTGTATTTATAGTTTTATACAGCTCATAATGTGGTTATGTGGGCACTTATTTTGTTGGAGTATTTGCTACTATATCTTAAAGTGGGGAATGTAAGACATTTATATCTTGTTAATGTAGGGAAGTGCTAAAAGATTGGTAAAAACTGCATTGCAAGAAGCAGCTAAAAAAAGAGTGATGAGATACTCTGATTTGAAAAAGATAGACCGTGGGGTACGTCAACATTTCCACGATGACATCACTGTGATTATTGTATTCTTTGATTCAAATCTAATATCCAGAGCTAGCTTAGTAAGGGGTACCACATTGTCCCTCAGAGGTGGTGGTATCAGCCTACCTGCAAAAACTCTAGCCCCTTGTGCCACGCCCATGGAAGTCGGCAACAGGCTAACAGGGCTAACAGCTGATGAAAGGTTTCTCCTTTTTTTTTCATGTTATTATCTCTGTTGTATCTAATGCCCCAAACCCTTTTTCAGCCTTCTCATCAGGTGACACACTATTGAGAAAGATAAAATGGAAGGTTATGATCTTTTTTTTAATTTTAAATTTTTTAATGTAAAATGTAACATTTAACTTTGAGATAGCGTGTTAATTTATTTTGCGAGCAGAATGAAAAAGAAAGAATCTGGTCGAGGCAGCTCTGAAAGGCGATGAGAAAGATTCATTCAAGAAAGAATCTGGTCGAGGCAGCTCTGAAAGGTGATGAGAAAGATTCATTCTTTGGGACACTCCTCTACTAATCTTGATCCCATGGTCTTGAAACTCTGTAAATGATTGTATTTCTTATCGTTGGAGGGGATTGGGGGTACGCTCGTAGTGCATGCTTCAACGACTTAAACCTTAAATAAAATAAGTGTTAAGATATTCCCTCCAACTGTATTATCTAAATATCGTATATAAAATAAATTTATAGATAAATAACCCGCAAATAAACTTCAATACATACACATATGATATTTCTCATTCATTTAATACATTCCACGTCAATTACAAACTCTAACTACTATAATTTTCAACTGAACCACCAATTGAAAATTTTCTACTTTAAAAACTATAACAAACAAATACACAATTCTTTCATATATTTTACATTTAATCTATTTTAAATAACTTCAACCTTTAGTATTGCATTTCCTTAAACTACTCCTTATAATCACAATCATTTCAAAACGAAATTATTCAGCAATTATTTAGGTACTCAATAGAAACCATATTGCGTTCTAAAATAATATCTAAAACAATAATATAATTCTTTTTAAAATCTTTAAATTGTAACGAATTCTAGATAATTTCACTTATAACACTGGTTTTTCCATAGGTAATTTCCCATGGAAACTTTATCACTAATTCACTATTGCTTGTCAGTACTAACAAATTCATATATCCTTATTATTACAAAACCCGAACACAATCACAAATATCACAACCACTGACCACAATCGCGAATTTTACTTATCTTACCGTCGGGGGAGCACGCGCATCGCGCGTGCTCCAACGACTAGTATTCTTAAATATCCTTTTTTTTTTTTTTTTTTTTTTTTTTTTTTTTTTTTTGGTGAAAAGGAAAAATAAATAAATCTTAACTTACACTTGTGAATTTTGATCATATCACTAAGACACTGATGTAATTTGTAGGCGTGTAGCATTGAATTACCCAATTAAAAATCAGTAATTGTAATTTGGGCCTTTTACCCGAAAAACACGAATAATTAACCCGGAAAAAAAAAAACCCAAATACCCTCCAAAACACTCTCTTCTTCCTCAGTTTCTCAGTTTCATCGTTTACCTCTGAGCGTCGTAGTTTCTCTCTCCTAAAATCATCAAAAATGACGAAATTAAGGAAGCTCAATCGACCTACTGGTCACCGTTTGTCTATGCTCAGGTTCTTCCCTTTACATCATTCAATTTTTCATTTTGATTTTATTGATTAAAGCGTAAAAAATGTTGATAATTTTTTTTTTTTTGAGGGTAGGACAATGGTTTCTCAATTGGTGAAACACGAGCGAATTGAGACTACTGTTGCTAAGGTTTGTTACTCTTTCCTCACTTTTCACTAAATCTTTGCAGAAAAAGGGTTTTTTGTTAGGGTTTATGATCTGGGGTTTAGCTGATTTTGAGTAATTTAAAGTTGGGAATTTAAATTTAATAATATGGAGTACTATTTGGGTTCGCTATTTGCAGGCAAAAGAGGTTCGAAGATTAGCTGATAACATGGTTCAATTGGGAAAAGATGTAAGTATTTGTTAAGAAAATACGCCTCAGTTTTAATTTAATTATTTTCAAGTACTCTGATGTATTCATTGTCAATGTGGATTCTTGTCATTAATGAATAATGTTTAGGTTGAATCTCTATGTTGGTGGGCAGTTTAATGATAATGGCTTATTGGACTTTTGATGGGTTTTACGATTTTGATGGCTTGTTCTGATTTTATTTACTGAGGAATTGCCGGTTGAGAATTCGATGAGACTAAAGGGATATATCTGAATTTAAGATGTTTAGGAAGGAAAGCTACTATTTCGAATTCATTTCTTTGTTCATTGTAGTTGCTTCTCGTTTAGGCATTATACTTTGTTGTTGTACAACAATGCCTTACTTTGATGAAAATAAGTAAAGAACTTAGGTTGAATAGACCATGGACGTGTTGAAGCTTGCTTGCTTGTTTTCTACTAGAATATAAAGGATTGAAGGGTGTAACTGTAAGTGTAGGATTCAGTAGATTTATTGAAGAATTGCATTTTGTGTCGAGTGGCCCATACTTATGTTGGGATGTCAAGTGTTAGACATGGGATACCTGAGGTATATAAAGACTGACTTTAAGAGTAACATAGCTGCTGCCCATTTTCATGATAAGAATCATCTGTTGGTATTCTGCCTTAATGGAATGAGATTCAACCTCCTGAGAGGTGAGATTATTACTGCTAGCATTTCCTTACGCATGTATACCTTATCATTAGCTCTCAGAAATGAAGTATAGGTCTGTATGCATACTGTGCTTGTTTTCCTTTTAGTGAGGAGGAATGCTCTTATACCAGTGCTATGGACTTCTACCTATTAAATTTACTGTAATAACGGGGTACGAGAGGGAACACAATTTGCTGCCTACATTCGTTATGTTGGGCCAAAAATAAACCACTAGCACATACCAATTTGCTATTTTGAATCGCGGCTTAGAATCAGTTTCTGATGGTCATGCTATAAATCCTGTCCATGTTACCACAAAGCACACTTTTTGATGCTCTCAATGGCCAAGATAAACTTTAGCGATCCTGCAAAAACTTCTAGCAATTCTGCAAGCAAGTATATAGTTATATGCTACATTCCATGACAACTGTAATTAACTGCTCGGGTTTCCTTTGTTTGCTGCATATTTGCTATGTGGTGCTTTGGAATCATCTTTAGGGTGCTTTATAGCAGTATATCCAGTAAATGTTTTTCTTAAAAGAACACTGTTTCAGTTCCCTTTTCCTGGAAAATTTAAGTAATATATCCCATATATATGGAATAAGCTATCCCAGCTCAAATTGCTACACTGTTTCCTCATTATAGTGTTGTGACTGTTGTCAGTGTGATAACCATACTTAATTTTTGTAGAACTGCTTCGTATCAGAATCAAGTCTTTGGGATAGATAATATGAGCTCAATTAGAAACTTAAACCAAATAACTTTTCCACTAAGGTTGAGAATATATATTTTAACTTTATCTATTAGAAATTTCAGTGACCTCAAGTTTCTCACCCAAATTGTGATTCAAGTTCTCCAGTTTCTGTTGTTATTCTTTCTTAGGTGTGCTTCTTTCCCTTTGTTGATCAAAAGGTGGGGAACTTTACTTTGAGTTTTGGAATCCTTGCCCTTCTTTTTGTCTTAGTTTAGTACATATTCCCCACCGTTAGATCTATAATAATTTCTAAACTGATTGATAGTTTGATTGTATTTCACCAATTCCTTTTTTTAAAGAAAGGTCAATGTATTCTTGGTTTCTCGATGCTCATCCTTTTAACCTTTTATGCTACATGGCTTAAAATTAATAAGAAATTAACATAGTGGCACGCTGTTTCCCATATTTGCCTTAAAACATGCAACGTCATCAGTGATCAATTAGCCATTAAGGTGGAAAACAGGAAGCTAGGCTGGGTAGGTATGGGTAATACTGCAAGCCTAAATGTGAACAAGAATTTAGAGATGCAGGAAAGTGGGATGGAAACTCTAGATGGGATTATTTCTGGCTTCTACTGATAAAAATGAATTTCAATGTTACTACTTTATCTCTAATTTTCCATTGCACTCACATGACCATACTCTTCAATGTTCCATAGTCTTGCATGAGCCTGTGTCATGACCGACTGTTATGTTCTCACATGATGGTGCTTGCTAGACCACTCAGGCGTAAACTTAGATATTTATCTGATTGTCACCTTCTTGTGAAAAGTTCTGTTTTTTGATGCTAACGCACTAGCTTTAGTTTGGTTACATGATTTTTTGAGAATTGGCATCTTTAGATTTTCTGAACTCGTAACCTTCAAATCATGAAACCAGTGTGCTATAGACCTATCGTTACTAAGGGGTAGCAGAACCTTAACTGAAACTCTTTAGAGCCTTGATTTGGCGACAAGTTAAAACTGGTTTAGATACATATATTGAATCTTTGATAACTTACAAATTGAATTTTTATTTTTCAACTTCAGGGCTCCCTTTGTGCTGCTAGATGTGCTGCTGCCTTTGTCAGGGGCGATGATGTTATTCACAAGTTATTTACTGAATTGGCTTATCGATACAAGTAAATCTCAAATCTGGGCTGCTGAACATTGTGGTTTAATGGCTGCTGGTGGATAGAATTTTATAAGATTATTAATCTGTATTGCTGGGTGATTTTTGAAATGACTTGCAGAAACCGAGCTGGAGGTTACACGAGGCTGCTTAGGACACGTATCCGAGTGGGTGATGCTGCCCCAATGGCGTATATTGAGTAAGATCTGTTTCTTTTGAACTGTTCTTGAAACTGTTGTCCGTCATGTCGGTTATTATTAGCAGATATGAGATGTGCTGTAGTATCTTTCTTCGTGGTTGCTGGTTTTTATTGTCTTAAATTTAGTTTCCAGCGTCTTTGGAAATCAGTTTCCAGTGATCCGGATGTCGGTCTTGCCCTGTACGGCTGTACCAGACGGACAATTTTGAAATTGTAAACTTTTGTGCTTAAAAAAACTTAGCTTGGAATTCATAATTCTGGGCTTCTGGCCATAAACTTAAAGCTGCATTATAGTTTCTTTTTTGGGTGACTGGATTGTGGAATGTTGTAGTTTCCCCCTATGGTAGGAAACAGATTGAGCTATAGTATTTCAAATTCTTTTGCTCATAGTTCCCCAATATTTGTGAGTTGCACTGAAAATGTAGCCTGATTTCCCCTGTTTAGTCAAGTGCCACTGCCTCTCTCCATGTGCGTCTTATCTGACGGGTTTGTTATATTTTGAACAGATTTATTGACAGAGAGAATGAACTTAGGCAGTCAAAACCTCCAACTCCACAACCACCGCAGAGAGCTCCCATGGATCCTTGGACGAAGTCAAAGCTTACCAGACAATATGCACCACCTAAAGAGGAGAAGAATTCTAATTCTGATATTTAGTATAAAATCTGTGATTTTGTGATAGTGCAATATATGAATTTTGTTTATTTCATGCTCAGCACTATATGTTAACTCCAGTGATTTTGTATCGTTGTGGATATTTGGTGTATGAACTAAAGATTGGCTGGTTAGTCGACAATAAATTGTTTTGCGCTGATAATTCAAAACCTCCAAAATTTCTCAAAAAGCGTGGATTAGCCTTCAATTTTATAACTTTTTGACTTTTTTTTGCCTGGAGATTAAAATAGATGAAATGTTAACCATGGTCTCTAATACTCCCTGGGAATCCAATTGAGTGGGTGGAACCAACCAATTTGCCTTTACACGATCAATTTATCGGTTTACAACTTGTACCGTTTTCATTAACTCAAACCTACCACGAACATTTATGATAACATATAATGATCATTTATAGTTCCAAACGACATTATATGATCCCGGATCCCCTGAAATCTCATTTTTTTTTCGACACTAGCCCCGAAACCTTCGAAATTTCTCAAAAAACATGGATTATTATTAACCATCAATTTTGGAATTTTAACTTTTTTTTTTTTCACGTGAAAATAAAAATTGCCGAAATGTTTATCATGGTCCCTAATACCCTCTGGGAGACCAACTGATGGGTGGAACCATTCTATTTGCCTCTAAAGCCAATTTACCGATTTACAACTTGCACCAATTTCATTAATTCAATCATACCACGAACGTTTATGACAACAAATAATGATCATATATGGTTCCAGAATGCATTATATGACCCCGAGATGTATCCCCAAAAATCTCAAAACTTTTCGACACCGGACCTCAAAACATCCCAAATTTCTCAAAAAACGTGGATTTTAATTTTGGAAACTTTTTTTTTACTATTTTTATCCAGAAATAAAAATTGCCGAAATGTTTATCATGGTCCCTAATACCCGCCGGGAGTCCAATTGAGTGGGTGGAACATTTCAATTTGCTTTTAAAAGACCAATTTACTAGTTTACTATTTACACCAATTTCATTAACCCAAGCCTACCCCGAACATTTATAACAACAAATAATGATCATATATGGTTCCAAACGGCATTATATGACCCCAAGATATATCCCCTAGAATTTCAAAACTTTTCGACACCGGGCCCCGAAACCTCCAAAATTTCTTAAAAAGTGTAGATATTAGCCTTTAATTTTGGAATTTTTTGAGGTTTTTTCGCCTGGATATAAAATTGCCGAAATGTTTACCATGGTCCCAAATACCCTCCGAGAGTCCAATTGGGTTGATGTAACCATCCAATTTGCTTTTAAATAACCAATTTACCGGTTTACAACTTACATCGATTTCATTGATTCAACCCTACCACGAACATTTATGACAACAAATAATGATCATATATGATTCCAAGAGACATTATATGACCCCGAGATTTATTCCCTAGAATTTAAAGACTTTTCGACACCAAGCCTCGAAGACTCCAAAAATTCTCAAAAAGAATGGATATAGCATTCAATTTTTGAATTTTTTGACTTTTTTTTTTCACCGGAAATATAAATTGCCGAACTGTTGACCATGGTCTCTAATACCCTCCGACACTCCAATTGGGTGGGTGGAACCATCCAATTTGCCTTTAAACGACCAATTTACCGGTTTACAACTTGCGTTGATTTAATTAACTTAAGCCTACCATAAACATTTATGACAACATATAGTGATCATACAAGTATATGGTTCCAAATGAAATCATATGACCCCAAGAAATATCCCCTAAAATATAAAGTCTTTTCGATACCGGGTCACAAAACCTCCAAAATTTTCTCAAAAAGTGTGGATATTAGCATTCAATTTTGGATTTTTTTTTTAAATTTTTTCGCCCGGAAATAAAAATTGCCGAAATGTTAACCATGATCCCTAATACCCTCCGGGAGTCCAATTGGGTGGGTGGAACCATCCTATTTGCCTTTAAATGGCCAATTTACCGGTTTACAACTTGTACCGATTAAATTAACTCAAGCCTACTACGAACATTTATGACAACATGTAATGATCCTATATAGTTTCAAATGACATTATATGACCATGAGATGTATCCCCTTAAATCTCAAAACTTTTCGACACCGGGCCTCGAAACATCCCAAATTTCTCAAAAAGCATGGATTTCAATTTTGGAATTTTTTGAATTTGTAAAGCTCGAAAATAAAAATTGCCGAAATGTTTACCATAGTCATAATACCCTCTAGGAGTCTAATTGGGTGGATGGAACCAAATAATTTGCCTTTAAACGACCAATTTACCATTTTACAACTTTGCACCGATTTCATTAACTCAAGCCTACCACGAACATTTATGACAACATATAATAATCATTTATGGTTCCAAATGACATTATATGACCCCAAGATGTATCCTATGAAATCTCTTTTCTTTTCGACACCAGCCCCGAAACCTTCGAAATTTCTAAAAAAAGCATGGATATTAGCCTTCAATTTTGGAATTTTTTGAATTTTTTTGCCCGGAAATAAAAATTGCTGAAATGTTTACCATAGTCCCTAATACACTTTGGGAGTCCAATTGGTTGGGTGGAACCATCCAATTTGCCTTTAAACGGCCAATTTACCGATTTACAACTTGCACCGATTTCATTATTCAAGCCTACCACGAACATTTATGACAACGTATAATAATCATATATGGTTCCAAACGCCATTATATGACTCCGAGATGTATCCCCTAAAATCTCAAGCCTTTCCGACACCGGGCCATGAAACCTCCAAAATTTCACAAAAATCTTGGATTTAACCTTCAATTTTGGTATTTTTTGAATTTTTTTCGCCCGAAAATAAAAAATGCCGAAATGTTTACCATCATTCCAAATACCCTTACGGGAGTCCAATTGGGTGGGTGGAACCATCAAATTTGCCTTTAAACAGCCAATTTACCGACTTACAACTTAGCTTGCACCGATTTAATTAATTCAAGCCTACCACGAACATTTATGACAACATATAATGATCATATATGGTTCCAAACGACATTATATGACCCCGAGATGTATCCCATATAATTTCAAGACTTTTTGACACCGGGTCCTGAAACCTCCAAAATTTCTCAAAAAGCGTGGATATTAGCATTTAATTTTGGATTTTTTGACTTTTTCGCTCGTAAATAAAAATTTCCAAAATGATTATTATGGTCCCTAATACCCTCCGAGAGTCCAATTAGGTGGGTGTAACCATCTAATTTGCTCTTAAACTGCCAATTTACCAGTTTAAAACTTGCACCGATTTCATTAACTCAAGCCTACCACGAATATTTATAA
Source organism: Chenopodium album (assembly GCF_948465745.1). NCBI lineage: Eukaryota > Viridiplantae > Streptophyta > Magnoliopsida > Caryophyllales > Amaranthaceae > Chenopodium > Chenopodium album. The sequence continues at coordinate 69,760,648 of NC_137842.1, read as the reverse complement.
CAACATATAATGATCATTTATGGTTCCAAGCGGCATTATATGACCCCAAGATGTATCCATAAAATCTCATTTTTTTTCGACACCGGGCTCCGATACTTTCGAAATTTCTAAAAAAGCATGGATAATTAGCCTTCAATTTTTGAATTTTTAGACTATTTTTTCGCCCGGAAATAAAATTTTCCGAAATGTTTATCATGGTCCATAATACTCTCCCGGAGTCTAATTGGGTAGGTGAAACCATTTAATTTGCCTTTAAACGACCAATTTACCGATTTACAACTTGCACCGATTTCATTAATTCAAGCCTACCACGAACATTTATGACAACATATAATGATCATATATGGTTCCAAACGGCATTATATGACCCCGATATTTATCCCCTAAAATCTTAAGCTTTTCGACAACGGGCCTAAAACCTCCCAAATTTCTCATAAAGCGTGAATATTAGCCTTCAATTTTGGAAATTTTTTACTTTTTTTCACCCGGAAATAAAAATTGCCAAAGTGTTTACCATGGTCCCTAATAACCTCTGGGAGTCCAATTGGGTTGGTGGAACCATCCAATTTGCCTTTAAACGACCAATTTACTGGTTTACAACTTCATCGGATTTCATTAACTCAAGTCTACAACGAACATTTATGACAACATATAATGATCATATATGGTTCCAAATGGCATTATATGACCCCGATATTTATCCCCTAAAATCTTAAGGCTTTTCGACAACGGACCTGAAACCTCCAAAATTTCTCACAAAGCGTAGATATTTTTGGAAATTTTTTACTTATTTTTCGCCCGGAAATAAAAATTGCCAAAATGTTTACCATGGTCCCTAATACCCTCTGGGAGTTCAATTGGGTGGGTGGAACCATCCAATTTGCCTTTAAATGACCGATTTACCGGTTTACAACTTCATCGGATTTCATTAACTCAAGCCTACAAAGAACATTTATGACAACATATAATGATCATATATAGTTCCAAACGACATTATATGACCCCGAGATGTATCCCCTAAAATCTCAAGACTTTTTGACAACGGACCCCGAAACCTCCAAAAATTCTCAAAAATCGTGGATATTAGCCTTCAATTTTTGAATTTTTTGACATTTTTTCGCTGGAAAATAAAAATTGGCGATTTTTTTTTTTTTTTTTTTTTTTTTTTATTTTTTTTTTTTTTATCATGGTTCCTCATATCCTCTGCCTTGTATATGCTTAATTTGAGACGTTATTAGCATTGAATTTTATTAAAAGAATCTAGAAATGACTAATAAAGTAAATAAATTAAGAAGTGAGACAGAGTTAGAAGACCAAGATTTGGTGGCACTTTATTATTCCGAATATTCTCTCTTCATGCATATACTTAACAACCAAGAATCAAGGCATTAATCCATCAATATATAAAAGAAATTGTATTTGACTACGCTAACATAACCTGAAGTACGTGTCATTAATTCTTTTTATTTTATAGAAAGTATACGTCATTAATTGAACTAATACTTATTAGTTATTACGATTATAATCTATAAAATTTATATGTGATACATATAGCTAATTGATATAAGTGAGGGTCCATCTAATTTTATATGTTAATTAAGGGGTTCATTAAATTTTGAACCGTATTCTTACATTGTTAACGATAGCGTGTATATATATATATAGCCATATAGGGCAACATCATTGAACACATTCAATTCAACAAGACTCAACTCTTGGTTGCAATTTCAGAAATAGTAAAGGTGTGTTTTATTCATTTATTCATATATTTCTGTTTTTGTTGTCAATTAATTTCCATTTTCATTTGTCAAGTTATGTATGTATGTATGTATTTATTTATTTATTTATTTTTATTATTTTTTATAGAACTCTACAAATCATCAAGGATAACCAACACTCATACATCGTCAAGATTAATTAAGGTAACTGCATGCATGTATATTCTTTTGTAAGAGATTTTATTTTGTCATTATTTTCGTTCACGTAATTGAATTTAATTTCTTTCATTTCTTGTTACTAGATAAAATTTTAGCTGAACCATGACGACTCATTGGAGCCACCTAAAGCACCCTCTTGAGATAGTCGATAGTCCAAGGGTGTACACATGTGACGGGTGTAAAACCAAAGGCATAGGGCAAAGACACAAATGTGAGGGGTGCAACATTAGTTTACACCCTAAATGCATGTTTGCACCCCTTACAACAACAATTCAAGGGCAAACATGTCATTTTCTTGAAAAACCTCGCCGTGGGGTGCACTGCAAGAAGGTTGATTGCACCAAATGCCGGAGCTGTGATGCGTGTGGAATGACAATTATGGGGTTCGTGTACCATAACTCTGAGACAGATCGGGATTTTCATCCTACATGCGTTAATTTGGAGAATGAAATTATAATTGAGGATGTCACATTTAGGCTTGAGAAGCAAGGAATATCTAGTTGTGCGTGGTGCAAAAGGAAGTTGGTCAAAGGTCAGTTTTCTAACCATACTAGTTGGGTTTTTATTTTATTATTTATTTATTTATATTAAAATTTTGTTGTTGGAATCTCGTATTTAATTTTATTAATCAATTAGTAAGATACTAAGATAGCAAGTATATCCTAAGCTAGTCTCTTTTTGAGATTTTGCATTTCTCACATATCTTTTAAGTGAGCATGGATTGTAGTTTTATATTATGATAATTATTTAATTTTTTAATGGTAAGAAGAAAGACTTTAAAGTAGACCTCAATTAACCCTCATACTTTTTATTTTGGTCCAATATTTTTACGGGTTGAGGGATTCCACCCTATTATAATTATTTAATTATTTATGGCAATAAGAAACACATTAATGTAGACCTCGATTAACCCTCATAGTTTTTATTTTGGTCTAACATTTACGGGTTGAGGGATCCCATCCTTAAGTAACTTTATTTGGCTAGATTCGAACCTCAAACCTCTAAATATACTAAGTGATGAGTATATTAAGGGTAAGAAGTTTTACTAAGTGATGAGTCGATAATTATTTTGAACTATAAAATATTTTGTGTAAAATCAAAACGTAACATATAAAATAAACTTGGCCTATTGACTATTGTACACATACATCACCGTCCATGTATGTAGCTCAATTAATTAATTAGTTTATTAATTAAATTTAATTATTTTTTTTTATTACTTAATTGTAGGTGCTGTTAAGAAGATTCCAGGTTGGTCATATGTATCCGAAGAGGATCATGACTACAATTTCCATGTCTATTGTGTGATGGAAATGGCCATGCAAGGCTCTTCTTCTAATGAAGTTTTTGGGAAAACCATGTCTTTAACATTGCAAGGAAAAGAAAATGAGCTGCCTCTTAAAACAAAGTCCAAGAAAATTTGTAAAAGCAACAAATGGTTGAGAATCCTCAAGATTTTTGTAGGAACCCTTTTCTCCATTCTGCTTGGAGATCCAACCACTATTATTGCCTCTACCATGGCTCATTTGGTTATTGAAGGACTTTTCCACAACACGGGATAATATTATATATTTATCTACCACGTTCCTTTTATATTCGAATTATAATTTTTAAATAGTGTATGTAGACATGTAGTATGTATAGCTTACATTTCTATGAATTATGTAAATTAGGTGTGTAATATGATATTGTGTATCTTCTTTATATTGTATTTTTTTTTAAAAGGGTAAGAAAAAAGAAAACATTAAGATTTAGGAATCCTTCCTTTTGAAGGGAATTCTTATTAGCATAATTTCTACATGTACTTTATTTACCAAAAAAAAAAAAAAACAATTAAAAAATTGAAAAAGTACTAAATACCAAAATAAGAAATTCAACAAAATTTTAACTTTTATCATTCATTATTTTGAGGGTAATCGAATCAAATCGATATAGTAAAAAATTATAGTATAATCCATGCTTGAATTGAATCAAAGAAGAGAGATTTATTATCATCACCAATCTTGAACGAAACAAGGGTTCATGAGGTTTAAGTTGACAATTTGATTTTCGTTGGAAAAACCAAAACTTGATAAACTTGAACAATAAGATTTATATGATATTTTAGTATAATATATATAGATTATTATCATCATCAAGTTGTAAAGGAATGATCAAGATATGGTTTGGAAATAACTAACCTAAAAAACTAACTAACCGTTTAATTTTGTGTTGAAAATAACCTCCATATGTGTTTTTTCAAAAATCAACCAAACTTATAGACAACAAATTTTTATCAATGACAAACAAAATGAGTACATCAATTGTAAGATCCAAGAATCTAATATGATGATCGATCCAATATGCACTAAGGCCCTGTTTGATTCACCTTAATTTTGCTGAACTGAAATTATTTTTACTGAACTGAACTTATTTTAACTGAACTGAACTTAATTTTACTGAACTGAACTTAATTTTACTGAACTGAAATTATTTTTACTGAACTTAAATTATTTTTACTGAAGTGGAATTATTTTTACTGATTTTCTATTATAATTCTTCTTTAATAAAACTGAATTTTACTGAACTGAAATTATTTTTACTGAACTGAAATTAATTTTACTGAACTGAACTTATTTTTATTTTTGCTGAACTGAAATTATTTTTACTTAATATTATTTTTTTAAGGTGAATCAAACAGGGCCTAAATAATGAAGATCCAAGATTTATGAAAAAACAAAGATCATATGAAGATCCAAGATTTAGTTGATTGAGAATGTTTTGGTACAACTTTTCAACTTTATTTACGTATCAAACCTAATTGCGTTTTATCTACTTTATCGAAATATTTGCGGCAGAAATGACGGGAACACAGTTATTACCAGCAACTTTGCAAAATTCACACTTGACTTTATGCCTCGAATTAATCCAGGACATTTTTGAACGCCGATCAAGACTTAGTATATCGCGGATCCGATCATAATTTTCTTAAACTTTCAAATAAAGAATGAAGTTGTTAGGGTTGGTGTGTAAACTGCGGAAGCAAATTAAAGATGTATTGATTGATTAGATAACTAGAAGAAAGATAAAGGCAAGATAAATATTAAAAATGTACACACGATATTTAACGTGAGAAAAATTATAAAAAATACCCTTGAATGACGAGCGTAAAAACATAAATCCAATATATGAAAGATAGGAGATACGACAAGAACCGTTGAACGAGTGATATTACAAGAGAATTCTCACTATAGGAACTCGCAAATTAAAGGAGTATTACAAAGTAATAATACAAGGAGGCGTAGTACGTATGTAGTAGGAAGGCTAGTGTATGGTATGGCTTCTTAAATTATGTGTGTTGAAGAATGATTGAATGCCCATGAGGCATGACCTATATTTATAGGTGTGGGGAGCTTGGATGAAATGGTCGGAATATTTCAGAAATCCCTCCATCATTCTTGTATCAACGATATTCTAGAAAATTCACATGTCATCAATTCACAAAAAAACAAGGAGGTTTATTTGGGGTGGCAATGAGGATCGAAAGAAAATTCATCTTATCTCATGAGAGGTACTCTAACGACCAAAAGAACTAGGGGTTTGGATATTCATTCGGCCAGGCAATCCAACGCTGCTTTCCTCACTAAATTAGGATGGCGTGTCTTGGCTGAACCTCAAACGTTGTGGACCAGAGTTCTCTGAGCTAAATATTGCAAAGGCCGCTGCGATGTGAATATGTTCGAGCCAAAAAAGGATAGCAATAAGTTGGTATCTAAACTTAGCGACTCCAAAAGAAAGGTTCTAAGTTTAGATACTCAACTTTGAAAAATGATTTTTGCACACCCTTAATTGATTTTGGCACACCCCTATGTGAGAAGGGCATAGAAAACCGTGCTTTCACATACGGTGTGCCTAAATAAATTAAGGGTGTGTCAAAATCATTTCCCCTCAACTTTGAGTCTAATTTGACAAAAAGTGTAGGCCCTTATCAATATTATAATATGTTTTGTAATTTATTTAAGTTTTAATTTAATTACTTTTTTCCAAAAAAAACTTATAATATGATTTGGTGGGCCATAATTGAAAGTGACATTAGTTTACTTTATAAAGTCTCACAATTGGGAAATTAGACTTCATAAATGAAAGTGGGTTGGGTATCACCACTGGAGGTAAAAAACAACTCATTTTGTATTTCAATTCTCAAAGTTGATCTCACCACTGGATATGTTCTAATGAATCTCATATTTTATTGAGCCAAGATTTCTAAAAATTTTCATATTAATGCAGAATCTAAAAAGGGCGTCGTTTAAAAGATTAGATTAGATTGACCTATGAATCTATGATGAATGACCAATCTTGAAACAATAATCAAGTAATCGTTTTTAGATTTATTAAATTGCTTGCTAAGAACTTTTGCACGTTTACAAAAGTACTTGAATTGCGATACATTGACAAAGAAAAGAAGTCAATGGATTGGTTGTTTCTGTTTCTTGGAAATTTCTTAATCATTTAAAATGAACTCACTTAAAGATTTTTTTAAATGTACAAAAAAACATTATGAGAAATTCTTTTGGAAAAAAAAAAACATCAATAGATTGTCATGCTTACTGATTTCACAAAAAAGTAAAATATAAATAATTAAATATAGTTGATAAAATATTAATTTACGATCATTATTATTAGTGGGTGGGATTTACCTTACCCTCCCCCACTCCCAAAGTGCCTAACAATGGCATATCTAAAATTTTATATAAGTGGTTTCAAATTAAATTAAATTAAATAAATTATATTATAATTATTGATAAATTAACAAATTACACGAAGCTACGTATATATTATATTAGACATTGAGACATATAACTATTGATGATGATAAATTAATAATAATTTTATATCACTTTTTTATATTATTATATGATCACGTTTGTATTATATGAGCAACACACTACCAAAAAAAAGGATGATTTCAATTATAGTTTTGGCGGGAAACTTTTCAATAAAAAACCGACACATAGGTAATAAGAGTTTGTTACGCCAAAAAATAATGATAGAAAACCGAAAAAGAAAGGTGTTTGAAGATGGTTATCATGATCAAGATATCAACCGAGAAAGAAACCTAATCGATGCAATTGAACAAACTGATAGTTATCATCGTAATGTCGTTGTTGCACCGTCTGTTTTGAAATATTAAATAGTCGTTGCAATTCGTTTAAGGGGTTTTGCCTTTTATGTGTTACTAGAAAAATATTGTTCGTGCTTTTTCAGGGTAATATATATCCAAGGGGCCAAAATAAGAGAGGAAGGTGAGTCATTTCAACAATTGGTAAAGGAGAGGAAAAAGGAATAAGATACTTAAGAACAAAGAATATAACGAGAATTTTGGAGTATTTGGAATATTGGAGTATTAAAATACAATAAGATGTAAGACTGTAAAAAGTGGAGTTGTTAGAGAATCAAAATATAGATAAAACCTCTCAAATGTTCAAAACCTTTCTAGAAAACCTCTCTATCAAATACTTTTAACTTCTCCCAAGAAATCCTCTCAAAACTTAGAAGAAGAACAACAAGCATTCGACGTGCCATTCTACTCTAAAAGATCACCCGTGGAAGAGATCAAGCCTCGACGTGCCATTCTACACTAGATATCCTCAGCGCGATTTAGTTGATCGAGAATGTTTGGTACAACTTTTCAACTTAATCTAGTTTGTAAGTATCAGACCCAATTGCGTTACGCTTCAAATAGTAGTCCAGCTTTTCAACTTTATCTATTTTATCGAATTATTTGCGGCAGAAATGACCGGAACGCAAAATTCACACTTTGACTTTATGCCTTATCTAGGACATTTTTTGAACGTCGATCATAATTTTCTTAAAGCATCAAATAATTAAAGCTAGAGTGAATTTGTTAGGGTTGAAGAGTGCACAACGGAAGCAAATTAAAGATGTATTGATTGATTAGATACTAGAAGAAAGATAATGGCAAGATAAATATTATATTAAAAATGTACACACAGTTATTTAACGTGCGAAAAATTATAAAAAAAAAATCCATGAACGACGAGCGTCAAAAATAAATCCACTATATGAAAAATAGATAGGCATCTTGTATACCTTTTTCTGGATCATGCTTGGGTTACTGACCGTCCTTTAAGAGAACTAGTTACACAGGTTGTTCCTTTGGAATTAGCAGGCGCTATGGTGGCAGATATGTGGGAGGTTGGGAAAGGTTGGCGCTGGAATATCTTTAGTGAGTATTTGCAAGAAGACTCGTTAAAGAGAATTCAGAATTATGTTGTGAAAGAGGATCCAAACATTGGAGATTTAGTGTATGTACTGGAAAGGTGAATTCAGAGGTAAATTTTTGATTAAATCTGTTTTTAGTATCATGAGAAATGAAACAGATACTTTGGATGAGGATTGTTGGAATGCTGTATGGAAGGCTCCAGTACAACAGCGCATTTGAGCTTTCCTTTGGATGGTTTCCAGTGATAGGATTCTCAGTAATCTCAATTGATTCAAGCGTCATATTGCAGAAAGTCTAAGATGTCTTATATGTGATGTGTATGAGGAGAGTACTTTACATATTCTTCGAGATTGTCCCGCAGCAAAAAGGGTTTGGCGCAAGATTTTGAGTCCTCAAGTGTTTGCTCTTATATGTGATGTGTATGAGAAGATGCAATGCTAATCTACATAATCCGGTACATAATACCCCGAAAAAGCAGATTCATGTAACGTGGAAAGCACCAAACAATGGCTGGTATATGTGCTAGACTGTGATGGAGCTGCGAAAGGTTGCCAGGTGCTGCAGGTGGGGGTGGTAATATTTGTGACCACATGGAACGTTTTGTCACAACCTTCGCAGCAAATTTTGGTCATTGCTATGCTTTTAGAGCTGAAATGCTAGCTCTTGTGCGTGGCTTAGACTTAGCTCGCAATTTCCAAATTCAACAACTCGAAATCCAGCTAGACAATTTGGCATGTATTCAAATCCTTAAGCAGGAAGAGGGGAATGCGCTCATGAGATCAATTACTACCATACAAAGCTCAAAGATGTTTCTTGGATAGTCAAAGTTGCTCATACCAAGGCAGCAGGCAGCCGCGCGACGAATTGGTTGGCCAATCGCGGAGTCTTTTTAGACACAAATTTTATTATTTTATAGTCCGTTCCGTTAGAGCTTAGTAGAATTTTAGAGGCGAAGCTTTACCTTGTCTAGTCCCTCCGTATAGTAGGTTGTTTATTTTGTTGTTTGTTTTCCTTCTGCTTTTTATTTGTTCTTTTCTTGGACTTTGTCCTCACTCCGTGTGTATATATATATATATATGTGTATATGTATGTATAAAATAACCAATCAGAATTTAATATGTATAAAATAGGAAATAAAAACTAAGTTAAAAGTGGAACACATTCAATATTATATGGATAAATATTTTTAAAACACACAAATAATATATGACACTAACAAATTGAAACGAAGGGAGTAATTTTCACGCGATGGAGGAAACCAATCCCATATTTCATTTGTTGTTGTAAACGTTATAAAAAAATTATGTTATGCATAAATTGTGAAAGAGTTTTCCACAAGGCACAACTTGTAAAGAGGAGAATAGAAAAAGAGTCAACGGTCACCAGGACTTAGTAACCACCAAGTACGGCCTTCAATTGATGAAGTCAGCAGTTCAACGAAGGTTCATGGAGTCTGGTGTAGCCTGTTGTATACGCTGCTGATTTTTCAAACACAGTTATACCAATTCAACTAGTAGTAGTCCAGAACCTAATACTCCATATTAATTTAACAATGACAATTTTGAAAATGATGGGTTTTAAGGAAAAGTAAGGACGTGTTCACTCCGTTTGATTCTCACATGTTTATAACTTTAATTAAATTAAAATCCTAGACGTAGCTACATATGGAGTATAATATAATTGAGTAATTAATCTACAAAGTACTATCATTGTGAATTGAGATTGAGTAACTTATAAATAGACTTGTCTAAATAACTCATTACTAAAATGAGAAGGTGGGCAATCTAAAGTGAATTTTTTTTTGTAAAATTACGGTGTGATAAATGAAATAGGTAAAGTTAAAAAGAATGAATAAAGTAGTTAGTATAGAGGATACTTCATACTCCACATTTTAGATTACTAATCCATGTAAGTTCTGTTTCCCCATGTAACCTCTCACCCGTATCTTTTTTTCTATCATGGGTATACAAAACTAGGATTCCATTGGATCAATTATATTAGATGGAAATCAATTTCATGGTCCTTTCAATTTGATAGACCCATCATTGAAAAAGTTGTACTCCGGACTTGTTCTCTTCACATGAAACAAGTAGATCTGGTCTGAATTTTTTAAGGTCTGATCTGAATTTTTCTGATTTGGTCTGGTCTGATCTGATTTAACAATTTGACTAAAATTTGACCGCATTTTAATACTAATCTATAAAGAAAAATACCATCAAAATGGATCTTGTTAGATTCGTCTCATTATGAACTTTTTAAATATGTAATTTTTATATAAAAATTTAATACGCAATTAACGATAGCAATAAGTAAATGATAATCAAAAGTTCTGATCTGGTCTGAATGTCTGATCTAAATTTTTTTGATCTGATATGAATTTATTAAGGAATAAGTAATAAGTATCTGAAATAAGTTGAAGAGAACAAGTCATCCATAGTCCATAAGAATGCGAAGTCCATAAGAATGCGAATTTAAATGCATGCAAAAATCGTACTTTAATGAAATAAACTATTTACTTTTTTTTTAATGAATCAATCTTATTAATTATTATTTATTTAATTATTTATTTATTTATTTTAATATAAAAAAAGCTTTACTAGTCCATTACATGAATCATTTTTTTTTCAACACCACAATCACGGTTATCCGTCTATGACGGCAGCACTCCCGGTGATGAACTGATGATATGTAACAATGTAACATACGTTAATATATATTTTAGATATTTAGATATTTTTTGGTGATGTAATTTGTTAACATTATAATATGTCACTTCATTAATAAATCAAAATTATAGAGCACATACTCTTAATAATAATCATAATCGATATTGTATCTTTGTTTTATTGTATTATGTACGTATTCGTATACTTCGTACATAATGAAATGTGACAACTTCAATTCCACGGCATGATATAGCTTTAAATTGTATCTGATGTTCTTATTTTTTTAGTGAGTAGTATTTCCCGCAGCTTATAATTTAATAGAATTTATATAAAAATAAAAGGAGTATTAAAGCATTGTTATTCAAACCTTCAGTTATTTAATAGTAGTTTTTTGAGGGTTATAACATCAAAAAATGATGGGCAAAGGTTAAAATCGGTGTAAAGGTCCCTCCTCGTAAAAAAAATTCATTATGGTCCTATTTTGCCATTTTTTGATCCTCTTCAGATAGACCACTTAAAAAGGTCATTTTTACCAAATGATTATCCGAACAGTTTTTTATTTTGTATCTAGTATTACCAGCTCTAAATCCATCTAAAGAAGTTAAAGTTTTTCATAGGGTTATTAAATTAAATTAAATTAAATAAAGACACCATGCAATAGTTGATAGTAAGCTTCATCAAAAAATCTACCCAAAAAAAACCCTAAAAAATTCTACCTTCTCTTTTTTTTTTTTTTTTTTTTTTTTGTTGGCCTTGGTTGACTTTGCAATTTTTGTAACTGCATACATCTAATTACATATATTTTCAATATATTTGCAGTTTAGCTACACATTAAAGCGAATCAAATAATTAATATCCCATGTAAAATTATAAACTTCTTTTTTGGTATATATTGAGAAATTAGCAACGAAACATATAATATTCTAGAAAGGAGTAATAAAATGAACAAAGGAGTACTTGCTCAATCTTACTTCATGCGTATACTTAACAAACAAGAATCAATACGAAATTGGGAGGGGACTGGAACCTAACCACCCAGAACTGATCCCCGAATCCGGATTAGCCCAAAGGGTGAACCGGATGGAAGAAAAAAAAAAAAAAAAAAAAAAAAACAAGAATCAAGGCATTATTTTTGAAAATACGAAATTGTCTTTGACTTCACTAACATGAACTAAAGTACGTGTCTTTCGGATTATCTTTTACATTTATTACTAATTTACAACTAGCTATGCAAAAGAGGGTCCATATAATTTTATACAACGTACGTTAAGGGGTTCATTAAAATCGTAAACCGTTTGTTTGCATTTAGAATCTTCTCCCAAAATTCACCGAAAATCACATTAAACTTACATACTTAAGTTACAGTGTATAAATATATGGCAACATTGCATCAAAGAACACATTCAAGTCATCAACTCTCATCAAAGAAAAAAAAAAAAAAAACCAACAAGACTCAATTCTTGGCTGTTGCAGTTTCAAAATTAAAGGTGTGTGTTTTGTTTATATTTTGTTTGTTTATATTTTATAGATATCGCAACTCTAACTTTTTGTGTTTGTTGTTGTTAGTGGACTATATCAACCTAAAACTTAAGTTGATGGTTGATACCTATGAATATGTTTTTTACACTATCACTCCCCCTCACATAAAAGGTTATTTGAGCTTGAAATGTGGATGCAGCATGAGCTCTGATACCATGTTAGTGGATCAACTCAACCAAAAACTTATGCTGATGGTTGTGGCCTAAGAATATCTTTTATAATCTATCAGTTGCCATCATCATTTAGTTTTCATTTTGATTTATAGGGTTATGTATGTATTCACTAATTGATTATCATTTATTCTTTCATAGAACCCAACAATTCATCAAGATTAAAAATAATTTATGGTAACTTCATGCATGTACATTTTTTAATTTCTACTAGAATGAAATTGTAAGAGATTTTTTTTTTATTTTATTTATTTATTTATTTGTTACCATCTTTGTTCATGTGATCTGATTGTATTTCTTTCTTGTTACTATCTAGATAAAATTTGAGCCTAAACCATGACAACTCATTGGAGCAGCCCAAAGCACCTCCTTGCGGTAGTCCATAGCGAAGAGATATACACGTGCAACGGGTGTAAAACCAAAGGCATAGGGCAAAGACACAAATGTGAACGATGCAACTTTAATTTACACCCTACATGCATGTTCGCGCCCCTTACAACAACACTCCAAGGGCAAACGTATCGTTTGTTTGCAATACCTCCCCCTGGGGTGCACTGCAAGAAGGTTGATTGCACCAAGTGCCGGAGCTGTGATGCGTGTGGAAAGACGATTATGGGGTTCGTGTACCATAACTCTGAGACAGATCGGGATTTTCATCCTACATGCGTTAATTTGGAGAATGAAATTAAAATTGAGGATGTCACATTTAGGCTTGAGAAGCAAGGAACATCTAGTTGTGCGTGGTGCATAAGGAAGTTGGTCAAAGGTCAGTTTTCTAACGATAATAGTTGTTTGTTTTATTTTTATTATTATTTTTTTATTACAAGTTTCTCGTAAGAATCTCATACTTAATTAAATTATTAATCAAATTAAGTTATCAAGTATATATTATATTAAAATACAATTATACATACTCTTTAAAGTACATGTAATAGCTAGTCTCTAGTTTGCTGTGAATTTGATTTTTTATGTGATTTTATTTATATATTTTTTTTGAAAGCATTTTATTTATTTTATATTATTACAGTATTGTAATTTTTTTATGAAAAGGAAAAACACTTTAAAAAGACCTAAATCCTCATAGATTTTTGGTCCAACATATGCGGCAGACAGGGAATAATATAAATCCCACCCTCGAACATACACTTTTATTTGGCAAGACTTGAACCTACCCCATACCTCTAAGGCTCTAACTCTAAGTAGGCTCTGAGCTAAGAAGCCTAACTAAATGAGTCAAGTATTATTGTTTTGAACTTTTAAATGATTTTTGTACATAATCAAAATGTAACACATAAAATAAACTTGGCCTATTGACTATTGTACACATACATCAACATCCATGTATGTAGCTCAATTACTTAATTAGTTTATTAATTAAATTTAATTTTTTTTTTATTACTTAATCGTAGGTGCTGTTAAGAAGATTCCAGGTTGGTCATATGTATCCGAAGAGGATCATGACTACAATTTCCATGTCTATTGTGTGATGGAAATGGCCATGCAAGGCTCTTCTTCTAATGAAGTTTTTGGGAAAACCATGTCTTTAACATTGCAAGGAAAAGGAAATGAGCTGCCTCTTAAAACAAAGTCCAAGAAAATTTGTAAAAGCAACAAATGGTTGAGAATCCTCAAGATTTTTGTAGGAACCCTTTTCTCCATTCTGCTTGGAGATCCAACCACTATTATTGCCTCTACCATGGCTCATTTGGTTATTGAAGGACTTTTCCACAACACGGGATAATATTATATATTTATCTACCACGCTCCTTTTAGATTCGAATTATGATTTAACACGGCTTAAAATTATATATTATCTATCAAGCTCCTTGCTTTAAGATTTGAATTGTAATTTTTTAAAGTGTGTATGTATTATATGTAGTCTACATTTCTCTTAATGATGTATTTTAGGTATGTAATACTTTGTACTATCTTCTTTTTATTGTACCATTTCATTTAAATTTTCACTTATATTATATATACACTCCGTACAATGCATGTAAGGTAAATATTACTTCTCTCTATACAATTTTTCCAGTGTCAAATGCTTCTTTCCTTAATTATCAGCATAATTTTCCACATGTACTTTATATAAAAATAAATAAATACCACAATAAGAAAAGTCAACTAAGTTTTATTTTTATCATTACAATGAGAAAATATCTGATTAACGGACATTAATCATTTAACAAACCGTATAAAAGGGGATCTGATCAATCAAGTCTGATTATTCAAGATTATATACAAAACCAAACAAATAACATTATTATTGAAAAAAAAAAAAAAAAAAAAAAGGAAATGACAAATATCTGTTGGGTGTGGTCCAAAATTTTTAGGCATGTTTCCGGAAAAATCAAGAAGTTTTAATTAGTTTTTACCCATATTTTCTCTAGAATTATCTACTTTATCGTTTTAGAGAATTCTTGAAGCAATTAGTATACATAGTTTGTGAATTTATGAAACATCGTGGATACAAAAATGATGAAGTAATTTTTGGAATCTTCCGGCCATTTCTTCAAAGTTTCATGTACAGCTATAAATATATGTTATGAACATTTAACAAAAAAATATACACACAAAAATCCACCATACACAAGCCTTCTTACCTACTATCCCTTGTAAATTATTACCTTTTCTACTGCGAATCCACTATTTCTTTTTTGTATATCTTTTATAATATGTATTTTAATTTATATATCCAAATTCGGAAACGGCCTTTGATTTTCAATTTGATCTATTCACTTCATTTTTTTTAACTAATTATGGTGGGATCACCAATGTCAGCTCCGATTCGCCAATGAGGGGTATATTTTGGTGTATTAACCCAACTCATTTTCGTTGTATGTTAGTTTAAAAAAGGTGGTAATTTTTTCTAGACAATGTCCTTTGCTACATCTCTTTTCTAATTATTTTTTTATCAATTTCTACATCTCTAATTTGCTTTCAATATATGTGCATTCATCGACTGTGACAAAAAGAATAGACAAACATAACTTAATTACTTGTTTATAAAGTAGGGAAATCTTAAGAATATCTTGGAAAAAATATGACCAGTTTATTATGGTTTACATTTGATTTATGATAATGTAGCATTAAACTCATGTATTAGTGTAAAAAACTAACTAATTTGGCACGAATAAATTTCAATATACCTCTACATTAGTTGGTTGTGGGGGTTAGATTTTATTTGTTGTTTGGGTGTCAAAAAATGATTTTCTTTAATTTCAAATTTGAAAAAAAGAAAATAGCAGAAGTAATAGGGTTGTTTGATTGTTGTACTATGGTGGAATAGAATAAGAAACCGAAAAATCGAGGTAACATTTTCATCAATTTCATCGAAGGAAAAAAAAATTGTACATTTTGTGATTTTTATTCATCCAATATTATATCAGATAAATTCTTTGAAATCATAAAATTGTAAATCTTATTTAATTGAGCTTTTAATCTCTATTTTTTTTACTATAAATATATACAGTTTTTTTAAATATATATATATATATATAGAGGAAGGCTCATATAAGAACCCTCCTCTATATAAGAATCCAATCTTATATAAGAATCCATCTCAACCCTTCAATGATTTTGATCTAACCATCTAAAATCCCTCTTTAGTAATGGCATTTTTGTAATTTTAATAACTCTTTTTCAATCTTTAAATAAAAGAAAACCCTAAATCTCTCTCCTTAGCATTTTCTCTCTCCTCAACATTTTCTCTGTTCTCTCTCCTCTACCTCAAGGAACTTGGTAAGTTTATTTATTTTATTTTTTTTTGCGTTTTTTTTTTTGCCATTTTAAGTTCAATTGTTTTTATATTTGGTTCGATTTTGTTGAATTTTTTTTTGGCGATTTAAAGTTTATTTTTTTGGTTTTTTATTTTTTTCGATTTTTAATAATATATTTTTTTAATTTCCAGTTTTTTTTTCGATTTTTTATTTTCAAGTTGTTTTTTCGATTCTTTTTTACGATTTTCCAGTTTTTTTTTTTTTTTTTTTTTTTTTTTTTTTTTTATTTTCCAGTTTTTTTTTTTGTCGATTTTCCATTTTTTTTTCGATTTCTTATTTTCAATTTTTTTTTCGATTTTCCATCTTTTTATTCTATTTTTCAGTTTTTTTTTTCCAGTTTTTTTTTTTTTTTGTCGATTTTCCTTTTTTTTTTCGATTTCTTATTTTCAATTTTTTTTTTACGATTTTTTTTTTCTATTTTCCAGTTTTTTTTTTTTTTTTTTTTTTTTTTTTTTTTTTTTTTTGTGGATTTTCCATTTTTTTTTCGATTTTCCATTTTGTTTTTTATATTTTCCAGTTTTTTTTTTTGTCCATTTTCCATTTTTATTTCGATTTTTATTTTCAAGTTTTTTTTTTTTTCGTTTTTTTTTTGCAGTTTTTTATTTTCGATTTCAATTTTTTAATTTTAATTCGTTTTTTTTTCCTCTGTTTTTATTTTTCAATTTTTTTTTCGATTTTCCATTTTGTTATTTATATTTTCCAGTTTTTTTTTTTTTTTTTTATTGTCCATTTTCCATTTTTTTTTTCGATTTTTATTTTCAAGTTTTTTATTTTATTTTTTCGTTTTTTTTTTCCAGTTTTTTTTTTCGATTTCAATTTTTTATTTTTATTTCGTTTTTTTCCTCGTTTTTTCCCTAATTTTTTTCGCTTTTTTTTTTTTTTTTTTTTTTTTAAGTTTCTAGTTTTCATTTTCAATTTTTTTTTCCAAATTTTTTTTTCTTGCTTGAGTTTTTCTATTATTGGATTTTAATTTCAAATTGTTTTTTTTACTATAATAGAAAACTTTAGAACATAAGGGAAAACTTTAGAACATAAGGGAAAAACTTTAGAACATATAGATAGAAAATGTTAGAACATAATAGAAATACTTTTGAACATAAGGGAAAACTTTAGAACATAAGTAAAAAATATAATAAAACATAATAGAAAACTTTAGAACATATGGGAGAACTTTAGAACATAATAAAATACTTTAGAACATATGGGAAAACTTTAGAACATAATAGAAACATTATAACATAATAGAAAACTTTAAAACATAATAAGGGAAAACTTTAGAACATAGTAGAAAACTTTAGAACATATGGGAAAACTTTAGAACATAATATAAATACTTTAGAACATAAGGGAAAACTTTAGAACATAATAAGGGAAAACTTTAGAACATAATAAGGGAAAACTTTAGAACATAGTAGAAAACTTTAGAACATATGGGAAAACTTTAGAACATAATATAAATACTTTAGAACATAAGGGAAAACTTTAGAACATAAGGGGAAAATATAATAGAACATAATAGAAAACTTTAGAACATAAGGGAATACTTTAGAACATAAGGGAAAACTTTAGAACATATGGGAAAACTTTAGAACATAATATAAATACTTTAGAACATAAGGGAAAACTTTAGAACATAAGGGGAAAATATAATAGAACATAATAGAAAACTTTAGAACATAATAAAATACTTTAGAACATAAGGGAAAACTTTAGAACATAATAGAAACATTATAACATAATAGAAAACTTTAAAACATAATAGAAAACTTTAAAACATAATAAGGGAAAACTTTAGAACATAGTAGAAAACTTTAGAACATATGGGAAAACTTTAGAACATAATATAAATACTTTAGAACATAAGGGAAAACTTTAGAACATAAGGGGAAAAATATAATAGAACATAATAGAAAACTTTTGAACATAATAGCAAACTTTGTGGCATAATAGAAATACTTTAGAACATAATAGAAATTCTTAGAATATAAAAGAAATACTTTAGAACATAAGGGAAAACTTTAGAACATAAGGGAAAAATAATACATAAACTTTAATTACCTTTTTCTTCTATAAGTAATTTTAGATTGGTTTTGTACTACAATTTGTATTTATGATAATTAGGTTTTGGCATATTCATGGATTTAGATGATGTTCAAGATAATTCTCCTTCTTCCGTTGTTACTCATTCAGGTAATTTTCATTGTTTTAATACTTTAATTTCAATTTACTTACATGTTCTAAACTTTACTTAGTTGTATATTTTAAAGTAATTTTGTAAATTTTTTGATTATGTTCAAAATCTGTTTAATATTCAAAAAAAATTCTAGTTATGTTCTAAAGTAATTCTTTATTTTCTAAATTTTTTCCCTTTATTCTAAATTTTATTATGTATGTTATAAAGTAATTTACTATGTTCTAAAGTTTATTCTTAATGTTCTAAACTTTTTTCATTATGTTCTAAAGTTTTCTATGTATGTTTCTCTTTCTCTTTATGTTCTAATGCAGTTGGTGTTATTTATCGTACTCCTGAGGTTGTTGGATCGTTTAGCCCTGGTGGTACCACTAAGGAATGGATTCCAAGTGTTCCCGAAGAGTTAAAACCTCGTTTGGGGATGATATTCAAAGATCCCGAAGAGGGTCTTAGTTTTTATAAAGCATATGCAAATGCCGCTGGGTTTACTTCTAGGAAATTTATAATGTGTTTATGTTCTAATTATTAATTTTTTTTTCAGGTTGATTATGCTATTTGTACAACCGCATGAGACTTTTTATTTTTAGGAAATAGCACATGGAAAAAATTTTGTGTAAATTTTTCTTTTATACATTTTTTTTATTATTTTGAGAACATAATGCATATTATTTTTTGTCCAATTATTCTCTATATTCTTATGTTTACAATTATAATATAACATGATTATATTATAACTCTTATTCTTTTATTAACATAATTTTTGGCAATATTATAATATGAGAATGGGGTTGGATGAGTATGAGATAACATAATATTTTTCAACTAATGTGAACCATTTATTTTGCGCAAATTTTGCAAGTAACAACTTAAATACTTTAAAACATTATAATAATAAATTAGAACATAATAAGAATTACTTTATAACATACACATGCAACTTAGAACATATTAAGAATTACTTTATATACATTAGAACACAATCAAAATAACTTGAAATTAGGTTAATGTTCCAAATGATATTAATGTTTCAAAATATACACATGTTCAAAACAGTTATGTCCATAATCATATATTTGTACAAAAAATTACTATTATATATACTTGAGATTTACACAATCAAATATCAAAATTTGTTGATCTTTGACCACTCTCTAGCCATCTTCAACACTCTTTTCCGTTTTTCATTTACTTCTGATGTTATAATCTTCCCACAATACTCCACTCGTAACCTTTTCATTTGCTCAAACTGCACAAAAAAAAATGACTTTAGAACATATACATGTAATTTAGAACATAATAAGAATTACTTTAAAACATTGACACGTAAATAGAACCTAATCATATATGTTTTGTACTTACATTATCCTTCTCTAATCCTGAATTCCATTGTTTTTGACATTGGCCTTCATAGGATTCCATGTGCTTCAACAGAAATACTCCACAATCATGTTTATTCTGGTTGCTTTTCCATCTCATCTCAACATTTCTTGTTTCATAAGTGGAAATAATTGCACTCTTCTTATCAACTTCTTCATAAAATTCACCTAATGCTTCCAACTAAAAAATTAATAATATAATTAGAACATTGACATGGAATTTAGAACTCAATTACAATTATTTTAGAACATTGACATGGAATTTAGAACTTAATTACAATTATTTTAGAACATTGATATGTAAATTATAACATATATATAATTTAAAGTACTTTAAAAGATTGACATGTAATATAAATAATTTCAAACATAATAGAAAATCATAGAACATAATAGAAATACTTTAGAACATAAGGGAAAACTTTCGAACATAATAAAAATACTTTAGAACATAATGGAAAATTTTAGAACATATGAGAAAACTTTAGAACATAAGGGAAAACTTTAGAACATAATAGAAATACTTTAGAACATATGGATAGAAAATGTTAGAACATAATAGAAATACTTTAAAACATAAGGGAAAACTTTAGAACATAAGGAAAAAATATAATATAACATAATAGAAAACTTTAGAACATAAGGGAAAACTTTAGAACATAATAGAAATACTTTAGGACATATGGGAAAACTTTTGAACATAAAGAAAAAAAATAATAGAACATAATAGAAACACTTTAGAACATAAGGGAAAACTTTAGATCATAAGGGAAAAATATAATAGAACATAATAGAAAACTTTAGAACATAATTGAAAACTTTAGAACATAATAGAAATACTTTAAAAAATATGGGAAAACTTTAGAACATAATAAAAATAACTTAAAATTATATCAATGTTCCATATGATATCAAATCAAGGCAGGCACACACAAAACAACAAAACTGCACAATGAAAACAATAATATGCCAGTGTAAACATAAGAATGAAGTAAAAATGATGTGGAGTACTAAAAATATTCACAATTCCACAAATCACAATTTCTACCAGACAATTGCATTAGCAAGAATATTGGCAAAAGTGCACAGCCAACCAAAGTGGAAAAACAAAACACATCGATAATCAACCAGGCCAATTTATTCAAACAGGCAAAGAAACACAGAGTGAAAGATTCATTAATCAACATAGGCCCAAATGCAAATCAAACATACCACAGCCAGAAACTATTGGCTTTGAGCTTTCAAGCACAACACATTCATCCACATTCAAATAGTAAAGTCACAGCAAAACTGCGCGTTAACACAGAACAAACAATGAAGCACGCTCAAACAGCTTCACAAATCACAATCATCAATAACGCACAGTATAAGCATTAGCACAACAACAAATGCACACAAAAAATACTTCCAATTCCTCAAAATACATCAAGTAATTTCTTGAAAAGGAACGACAAATTGTCTCGATTTCAAACTTCAACAAACCCAGAAATTCTTGATTAAATCTTTCCCATTCGCCACTGATTTATACTAATCACTACACAATAAAAATTAATAGCCGCATTCCATGTATACCAGTGGTATACAGTACTCTGTTAATCGAACAAAAAAATATAAAATCGAACAAAAAAAAAAGAAAAACAGATAATCGAACATTATACAAGCCTTTTCGAAATTGACAGAAAACAAACAACAAAAATCGAACAAAATAATTCGAACATAAATTGAACTAATTAAATCGAACAAAAATCAAAATAATAGCAAAATCGAACTAAAATCAAGCAAAATTCGAACTAAAATCGAGCAAAAATCGAACAAAATAATCGAACAAAAATCGAACTCAAAAATCGAACAAAATTCGAGCCATAAATTTTCAAAAATCGAACTCAAAAAAATTGAAAAGAAAAACATACAAAATCGGCTTTAACTCATGCAAAATTCATGAAAATCAAATCGAAAAAATCAAAATCGCCAATTTGCAAACATCATGCGATTGAAAGCACAAAATCGACTTGAATATCATGTGAAATTCATAAAATTAGAACAAAATCAAAGAAAAACGTACCTGATTTGAGCAATTTAGGTTGTTTTGCAGCAATTTGGGCTAGATTTGAGATTTGAGGAGAGAGAAAGTAAAGAGGATTGAAAGTTTGAGGAGAGAGAAAAGTATGAACGTTTGGGGGAGGGTTTTAGGGGAGTTTTTTTTTTGTTTTAATCTTGACCGCTCATCCTAATCTAATCCTACGGATGAGATTGGTTCTTATATAACTAGGGTTCTTACATAAGGAGGGGTTCTTACCGGATCCCTCCCCTATATATATATATATATATATATATATATAGCTAAACTTTTAGCCAGACGACGAGATAACGACACTTGGCGTTCCAACTTTTCGCCAAGTGTCGCGCCACGTACGGTAGAGTCATAAAAAAAAGTTAATTTAGAATTGTATTTTCAATCAAATTTGGATAGAATTTTAGGATAAAATTATTAATTTAGAGTTTTATTTTTGATAAAGTGTCAATATTTCAAATGTACAAATTAAATTATAATTTATTAAAAAAAAAATTTATACACTCATAAATTATCATATAAATTTATTTTTTGTATCATAGTATTTTTTTGGAGCGAAGGAATTAGCTCAAAATGCACCACATCCATTATTTATAATATATTCTAATCAATTAAAACAATATACTTTACAATCTAATATAATTTTCGGGTCACGAGTCATTTCGGACAAGGTCATTATTTCAGGTTACGGGTCAAGAAATGTTTTCACCAATATTATTATTAGTCATTACATGCCTACTATATAGTTTAAATCATCACAAAAACACATCAATTCCTAACTAATTTTGTATCAATGATATGTTTTAAAATTTGACATATAGTTAAAAATTTATCTTAAAATTCAATAAACAACCCGGACATCGCACGGACACAGGCACAAAACTAGTATATATATATATATATATATATATATATATATATATATATATATATATATATATATATATATATATATATCTATTAGATTGAAACCCTAAACATCAATAAATCGTCCTTGTCAAAAAAAATATATATATAAAAAAAAATCGTCTCCACGATGCCCACTAGGAAGAAGATTATGCCGGGCATGTATTGGAATAAGCCCGAAATCATGAGCATTAACCATGATTATCTACTTTATCGTTTTAATTAGTTTTTACCCATATTTTCTCTAGATTTATCTACTTTATCGTTTTAGAGAATTCTTGAAGCAATTAGTATATATACATAGTTCGTGAATTTCTAAAACATCGTGGATATAAAAATGATGAAGGAATTTTTGGAATCTTCCGGCCATTTCTTCAAAGCTTCATGTACAACTATAAATATATGTTATGAACATTTAATAAAAAAAATACACACAAAAATCCACCATACACAAGCCTTCTTACAATCTTACCTACTATCCCTTGTAAATTATTACCTTTTCTACTGCGAATCCTCTATTCCTTCTTTTTGTATATCTTTTGGAATATGTATTTTAATTTATATATCCAAATTCGGAAAAGGCTTTTGATTTTCAATTTGATTTATTCTCTTCATTTTTTTAACTAATTATGGTGGGATCACTAATGTTAGCTCCGATCCGCCAATGAGGGGTATATGTTGGTGTATAAACCCAACTCATATTCGTTGTGTGTTAGTTTAAGAAAGGTGGTAATTTTTTCTAGACAATGCCCTTAGCTACATCTCTTTTTTTAATTATTTTATCAATCTCTACATCTTTAATTTGCTTTCAATATATGTGCATTCATCGACTATTACAAAAAGAATAGACGGACATAACTTAATTACTTGTTTATAAAGTAGGGAAATCTTAAGAATATCTTGGAAAAACATATGACCAGTCTATTATCGTTTACATTTGATTTATGATAATGTAGCATTAAACTCATGTATTAGTGTAAAAAACTAACTAATTTGACACGAATAAAGTTCAATCTACCTCTACATTAGTTGGTTGTAGGGGTTAAATTTTACTTGTTGTTTGGGTGTCAAAAACTGACTTTCTTGAATCTCAAATTTGAAAAAAAGAAAATAGCTAGGTACGAGTTAGTGCTATAAATCATCAAATAAACAACCAAACGAAATCCAACAACCAAAAAACTAACAAATACACAAATCCAAGATTCTAGAATAACTAACCCATTTTGGACAAACCGACCTTATATATTTTTTTTTCTAAGAATCAAAACCCTACTTCTTCTTCTTCAACTCTTGTTCAATCAATGGAGAACCAAAATCAAGAAGAACCGACGATAAACCCAAAACGATTCCTGCTTCTTCTACGACTACTGTTGCTGCATTGTCTACTAGTGTTGCTGCATCGTCTACTTCTACCGGAAGTCCACAAAGATGAAAGCGTCGAAGAACCGACGATAAACCCAAAACGATTCCAATAATTCATAGGTGGGCGACGAACGAGCGTGTGGTGGTTTGTTCCAAAAATACTTTGATAAACGATGGAGTGGTAACCATTGATGGCCAAGTTAAGTGCACGCGCACTAATTGTGGGGCAAAAAAAAAAACCTAGGTATGTTTGTTTTGATTAATAATAAATCCATCTGAATTCTACTTCGTAATTCTTTTTATTTATTTTATGTTATGTTGGATTATAATTTTCATTTTTTATGCCCTAATATGTCTCTATTGAATAGTCAAAATTGATTGTTCTTTTAAATTGCTTGTTCTTGATAATAACCTCAAGTAATAACTATAAAAACGAGACAATCAGCAGACTAAGTTAAATAACCTCAAGAAATTCCAAGATCCTTATCAACTAAATCCTATGTTAGCTATCAGCTAATTAATCAGTAATTAGTTAGTTAGCTATCAACTAAATCCTAATATAAGGGGTTGTTAAATATCTCCCTCGAATCTATAACTAACGCCCGCAAAGTAAAATAATTTTACAAATTTACCCTTACATAAAAAAAAGGAATTTACCCCCAAACCCTCACTCCCTCTTCTCTCTCCTAAAAACAATTCACTCTCCACATTACCACCACCACTACCACGTCCTTTTACCACCCACCACTACCATCACCACCACCACCACCTCCTCTTTTTACCTCCAATTTCCCAAACAAATTTTGTTTCTCACATGACATTTTTGTTAATAAACCAACAACTTTATTTAACTTTATTCAAATGTGGAACCCACAATAAAGAAAAAGTTGTTGATTTATTCACAAAAATGTCCCCATGAGAAACAAATTTCGTTTCTCACCACGAGAAACAGGGAATTTCCCTTTATAATGTCTACTGGAATCTATGATGACTTACGAATTAATCTACAGTATGATGTAAATCAAGGGTAGACTCAAAAATACCACTGACAAACTAACAATTAATCTATGATGTAAACCATGCGATTAATCTATGATGTTAATCTTGGTAGTATTATGATATACAAATTAATTATAGTTAGGCGTTAGTTTTGATTATGTTTGATATTGAATTATATTAAGCACTAAAAATCTGTTGTTGTGTGAGATTAATTCATTGTGTTGTAAATATATAAGCTGGGATTGAATGTTGATTTGTATCACCACTTGATAATGCACTTGATAGTGTATGTCAATCTGGAAAAGGCTTGAACCTTTGGTGACCAGTATCAAATTCTGTTTGAGGGGAGTAATTTTTTTTTTTTTTTTTCTAAAATAAGGGTAAATTTATAATTTTATTTTATTTTGCGGGCGTTAGTTAGATATTCGAAGGCGACGTTTATTATAAATCTTAATTAAGCTTTTAATCTTTATCTTTTTAAATATAAATATATATACAGTTATCTATTTGATTGAAACCCTAAACATCAATAATTCGTCTCCACGATGCCCCCTAGGAAGAAGAAGATTATGCCGGGCATGTATTGGAATAAGCCCGAAATCATGAGCATTAAGCATGATTATACAAGTGAAACAGATAGATTAAGCTTCCTTCCTGATAGTCTTCTGATCACCATACTCTCTCTTGTTCCAATCCACTCCGCGGCTGCCACCTCCGTCTTATCCCACCGTTGGCGCTATCTCTGGACCCAAATCACCCACATCTCCGTTGAACCATGTATGGGTAGGATGTGCAGGAAACCATTTCGTAGTTTCCGGGGTTTCAAGAATACCGTCAATCACATTCTCTTCCAGCTCTCCTCCTCCAAACTCCACACCTTTCGCCTTAATTTCCCTTTCCCTAACACCCTTTTACAAGAACAACAAACTCATGACACGACGACCTTTTACTCGGAGTTAAGGGACTGCATAGCCTGTATTGTTCCCTGGATTGAGCTTGTGTCGCATCGTAACCCGGAGGCAATCATAGTAACTTTTCACGACTCGAATACTATTCGATTGCCACATTTACCCGTTAGTTTTCTTCAAACTCAATCACTTGTTACACTGAAATTAATTGCAAATGTTGAGCTTAACTTTCCTAAGGATAATCTCCAAGTTAATCTCCCTAATTTAAAGAAGCTCCACATGAATTTATTCGACTCACAACGTTGTGTTATGGATACTCTTTTTAGGTCTTGCCCTTTACTAGAGCATTTATTATTGTCTCTTCGTTTAAACGAACTTGATCACCTTATTCATATATCTGCCCCGAACTTAAAGGATTTGGATATCAATATGGAAGAATCATCGTTGCTGTCTACTCACACCAAGTTTGTGGTTAATGCTCCTAAACTGGAACGATTCGAGGTTAGAGGACTTCTAGCGGTTTATGACTTTGTCACGAATCCAACTAATTTACGACATGTCATATTTATCTTGCAAAAAATTGATGGATTTATAATTGATCATGTTTTTGTTAACACAAGACAAGGGCTATTTCGAGGGATTTCTTGTGTTCGGAACCTAGTATTAGTAGGTGATTGTGGTATAACAATTAGTCTGTTAGATTTTGTTGCTGGTATTAATGGCCTGCCAATCTATCATAACCTAGTTTATCTCCATCTTAACTGTGGCGAATCTGATGTGGATTTCGTTGATAATAATTGGAGACCTCAATTACCCAGTTTTTGGTCGGCTAATCTCAAAAGCATTAATGTCTCGGTTAAGATGAAGAAGAATGTGGTAGAGATGAATTTGCTTAAGAACATTTTAAGTTCCGCAACTGCTTTGAAACAACTTTGTGTTTCTTCTCTTTATGCTAAACTTAATCCAAGGCCAAATCGACTATGGAATGAATATACATTTTGTAGAGAGCTGTTTATGTGTCCAAGGAGTTCGCCGATTTGCAAGATTCAGTTTACTGGTAAAATGATTACGGCTTCAAGTAACGATTTTAGTAATGATAAAGATGAGCTAACATGTAAAATACTCAGACAGTATATACGTCCGTACAATTTAGCAGCAAGTTAAATGAGGTTTATTTTCTATGTAAATTTCTCTCAAATAAATAAAAGCTTCTTTCATAGATTAGCTAATAATAATAACCATGAGTGATAGACTGTTTACAGGCCTTGGCCTAATTACAACTAACACCACCATAGACTAAGGTGGGTTCAAAAGTGGTGTTATAACACCCGAATTACAAGTTTGATCAGAAGAGTTAATAAGTTTGTTAAGTTACAGTAATTTTCCATGGGCACTCAAAGTTTTAGAAAATGCAAAATTGATGAAGGTACGATGTTTGGTTAACAAATTAAAGCGCAAAATGGAGGAAGTTGAAATTCATGGGAATTGAAAGTTCCTACATAATGTAGGGATTAAATTACCTAAGTCTCCTAGGTCAATCAAAATTCCCATTAATTGTAATTTCCTTTATATCTACCAAACAATTAGATTAATTTCCTAGGAGTTGCATGAGTGAAATAACTTCCCCGGAATAAGGCCTTGGTGTGTGCTAAGTTTCTTATTAAAATATTTAGGAAAATTTGTCAAAAATAACATCACCTTACACCGGTCTTCCATAAATGAAACGACCTTTAGATTATTCTAAAATAAAACGACCTTTGATACACATCTGTCAAAAATGAAACGTAACCAGTTGGTAACCTGTTAAATAGGTTACTAGTGACATGTGTCACAATGTCATTAGTCAATTTATTTTAACAATTTCTTTTAAAAAAAATAATCTTAAAATTTAAAAAAAAAAAAAACAATGAGATTATAAATAAATAAAAAAAACTCCCTCCCCTTGCCGGTAGCACCCCCACCGTTGGGCCACCCCATAACCGCCGGTGACCAAAACCCCCTTCCCCGGAACCGGGGGTACCGTTCCTCAAACACCGTCCTCCTTCCTCCAACCCTAAAACCTTCCTCCCTCACCTGGAAAACCCTCATCTCTCACCTCGAAAACCCTTATCCCTCCACCGGCCGCCGCCCAAACCGCCTCCACTATGCGGGTGAACCAATTTTGCCCCTCCTACGGTCGTCTCCACCCCCTTCCCCCCTTGAATCAACACCCGATCTAAAACCCGAAAATCGAGTGGTGGTTTTAGGGTTCAAAATCAAACCAAACCCCAAAAGTCTCATTTCTTGTGCCGGTGGCTTGGTGGTCGAGATCTGGAGGGTTCTTCCAGCACCGAAAAAAGGCTCTGGCTGTCGGCGGTAATGTGGAGGACGCGGCGGTGGTTGTCGGTGACGGCAGGGGACATTTTTTTATTTATTACAGTTTTCTTTGGTTTTAATTTTTTTAAAAATGTTTGTTTTGATTTAAGTTTTTTTTTTAAAATCATTATTATTAAATTAAAATGATAAAATAAAATTTAATTATTTTAACCAATCAACATGTGACACGTGGCAAATGCAACCTATAAAACAGGTTACAGGTAATTTTTTGTTTCATTTTGGGCAGATGTGTGTTAAAGGTCGTTTTATTTTGAAATAATCAAAAGATCGTTCTATTCTTGGAAGACCGGTGAAAGGTGGTGTTATTTTTGATAAATTTTCCAAATATTTATGATACTTATTAAAAGTACATTATTATGTTTTTTATTTTTACTATATATTTTGAGTTGTGTTTTCAATGCTTAATAAAATTATAAAATAAACTTACGGATCGATGATGAATGATAAAATTTTGGAAAAAAACACACGTAAACACCTCTATTTGCGTAGTAAGAAATATCTCGATTTGCGTATTTACGTATTATTTAATACGCAAAATAAGGCATTTACGTTTTTTTTGTCAAATCTGAGCTCAATTTGGAACTTTAAGGACAAGAAAAAGCCCCCAAATTCTTTAACGGAACAATTTTCAACATGTAGATCGATAAAAAATATTATTAAGTGGAGAGTGCGTGGTCCCCGCTAATGGAATTTGTTAACAGTGGGATAACGGCAAGGTTTTCGTTTAGAAACTATATGTATTTTGGGGTTATACGGTGGATTTCTGAAAAGGGGGGCACATCGTAGAAAATGCAAAGTTATAGAATTATAATGTTAAAAAACCCAAAAAAAATTAGTAAACAAACCCGTTAGCACATGGACTACCCGTTCTTTTTTAAAAGGGCGAGTAAGAGTAGCTTTTTAGGCTCGTTTTCAGGGTCGGACTTCTTTTATCTAGCCCATTAGGCTCATTTTATAACTTTCGGCCCGTGTCCGTCCCAAGCCTGCAAATGATTATCTCTTATTGCCAGTTTGTTTTTATAAAAAATAAGGTGACACTTTTTTAGGAAAAATACACTTTAATAATCCCAACTATTGTCGATTTCCTTCTAATGTCCCAAAAACCGACTACATACCTGTTGAAAGGGTAAAAAAAAAATTTGTTTATATATTAAATGCCACATGTCAGCACATGATTGGCCTAAATATTGAAAAAAAGAAAAAAGAAAAAATAAAATCAGAAACCGTTCAGGCAACCCAACTCACCATGGCACCATGAAACCCCAGCCATCCCCACACAGTCCAGCGGCCACCTCCCAAGGGTAAAAAAAAATTGTTTATATATTAAATGCCACATGTCAGCACATGATTGGTCTAAATATTGAAAAAAAGAAAAAAGAAAAAATAAAATCATAAACCGTTCAGGCAACCCAACTCACCATGGCACCATGAAACCCCAGCCACCCCCACACAGTCCAGCGGCCACCTCCCTTACCCCCCCCCCCCCCCAAAATGGCAGTCGACCCTTCCAACCCCCAAAACTCACAATATCCGATCCACCCGAACCCTCTAAACCACTCCCCTCCCTGCCCTCCTCCTTCGCCGGTAAACTAAAACCAAAAAAAAAATATAATAAAATAAAATAAAATAAATAATCAATGTCGCTCCTCCTCCCTTCCCACACCCTCGAAACTGATCAGGGAGCCCAATTTGGGGGTTAGGGAAAAAGGGGTCGTTTTTTACAGTAGAGGAGGTTGATTTCGACGTTGGTCGAATGGGGGAGGTTAATATCTAGGGAGGATAGGTGGTTTGGGGTGAGAGTGGGCCGCATAAGGTGGTTAGTTTTTGGTGCTGGGAGTTGTCGTCCGTCCGTTTTCGAGGGGCAAGCAAGATGGACGGTCATTTTCCAACGGACTGGGGTTTGACCCTAGCGTTTGGCAGTGGCGTAGGGGGGTAGTGGTTGTTAGGTTTTTTTTTTTTTTTAATTTAGATCACCTATTACAACAAGCAGGAGCAAAACCAAGAATTTAGGAACCGGGGGGGCCGATTCTTATATAGATTTTTTTAAGAAAAAAAAAAGCTATTAAGAGCTATTAGGAAAAAAAAATGCAATTATTAGAAATTTTAAATACCAATGTCAAAACTTGATCATCTTATATGTATATAGGTTTTTTAAGAAAAAAAATACTAATAAAAAAAATGAAATTATAATAAAAAGTTAGTTGGAAAAATAGGGAAGAAATGGCTTTGAGAAGAAGCAGAAGAGATCACATTATTTTCATATGTATATATTTTTTTAAAAAAATCAAAAAAACCTTAAAATCAAAATATATATATTTAAAATGATAGTAAGTAAAAAAAACCTATAGATGAAGGATTGATCCCTTGATCTCAAGGCAACAAAACATTATCATATCATCCTCAAACCAACTAAGCAACCCAACTTTGCTTTTATTTTGAGCTAACATTTACATTTATGCATAAAACTTATGGGTGCCAACAATTTTTGGGTGTTATTTTCTAATTTTTCCAAAAAAGGAAAAATTAGAAAATAACACCTAAAAATTGTCACAATTTTGATAATAACACCACAAAAAAAAAAGTTTTTATTATAACACCACAAAAAAAAAAACCAAAAATTTGCTTTCACCACCACTTAACTTTGCCATCCAAAAAAACCGTTAAGTGGGCCCCACACAGTACACGTGTCAATCAACTATTGGATACAAAATTCAAAAAAAAAAAAAAGAAAAACCCTATAATCCTAACCCAGCCACCACCACCACCGGCGCCCATGGCCGGCACCCCAACCCAGCCCCAAACTCAACCCTACCATGGTCGGCACCCCAACCCAGCCCCTATCACTGTCTCCCAAACGTCGACGAACCACCCAGACCCCAAACCAGCAAGCCCCCATCATCGTCTCACCACCGTCGCCGAACCACCCAGACCCCAACCCAAACCAGCCCAGGCCCCATCATCGTCTCCCCGTCATCGCCGAACCACCCAGACCCCAACCCAAACCAGCCCAGCCCCCATTATCATCTCCCTGACCTGAATCCATCGCCAAACCACCCAAATCCAACCCTAACCAGCCCAGCCACCGTACTCCTCTACCAAACCCAACCAAAAGTCTTCGCCAAACTGCCGAAACCCCGACCCACCCATACCCAAACCCACTAACCGCTCTACTCCTCTCACCCTCACCTTGAACCAAATCGGGGTTCGGGTTCTTTCGTGGGTACGTTTGGGCTGATTTCGGCAGTCAAGGGGTGGTTGGTTGGCTGGCTGGCTGGTTTTGTGGGTCGAGGGTGGTCGGTTGGGATTGGGCGGCGGTGGAGGCTGAGTTGGAGAACGACGGTAGGAATGGCGGCGCCAATGGTGGCTGGGTATTTTAAGGGTTTTCCTTTTTTTTTTTTTAATTTTCTTTTTTTGTTTGTTTTTTATTTATTTAATCCAATGCACAATTGACACGTGTACAATGTGGGACCCACTAACGGTTTTTTGGATGAAAAAGTTAAGTGGTGTTGAAATCAGAATTTTTGGTTTTTTGGTGGTGTTATAATCTAAGTTTTTTTTTTGTGGTGTTATTATCAAAATCGTGACAATTTTTGGGTGTTATTTTCTAATTTTTCCTTAAAAAGACTAGGCTGCCATGATGGGCTGGGGAGGCTAGGCCTCCACCGGCCCCTCCCGTACCTCCGCCCCTGACAACAAGTCATTGACTTGGTGTTTACTGGTTTGGACTATTAGAGGCAAACTAAGGGCATAATTAGGATTATTAAAAAAAATAAACCTTAGTTAGGATTATTAGAAGTAGATCGGCAATAGTCGGGATTATTAAAGTGTATTTTTCTAATTTTTTATAGACAACAAAAATTATACATACATTAGCATTACTATGGAGTGTTACTTCTAGATTTAGAAGGTGTATTAATAAATATATAGAAGGTGTATTAATATAGAAAGTGTATTAATATATACGAATTATTTTAATTTTGAGTTATAAAAAGTGAGTTAATAATAAACTTTGTCGATCTTCTTACTCTTATAAAATGTTACGTTGCTCATAAGCTGACACGGTTAATTCAATCTAACAATAACTAACTTCAATCATTAACTACCTAACTAGCTGACAGATAAGGATCTTGGAATTTCTTCAAGTTAGTTAACTTAGTTTGCTGGTTATCTCGTTTTTATAGTTATTATTTAGCTTAACTAATAATTTCGATTGGAAATGAATATGAAATTTTATTATTAATCAAAAACAAACCAACAATTACAATAACACCAATTTTACTATACTACTAGACGCATTACATGAAAAATAGACTAATACTAATGAAATTAAAGACGAGATTATCAAAGCATCATATCAATCATGATCACTAATTATATTACACTAACCAATTAGGTCGAAGTAAATTGGTGAAGAAATTCTTCGTAAAGCTTGAAAACCAAATCAGGTTTTTTGATTCCCAGAAAAAACTTATCATCCAAAGTGTTGGTGCTTTTGAGAACATCTTTGAGTTCGTTGACCTTACAGTGATTAAGAAACATTCCCAAAAATAAAAACAGCCAATCCATGGGTTGTTTTTCTTGGTCAAGTTTGACGGGATTAGTAGTAGTTCCATATCCACAATTACCGCAAACTTCATGCATCCTGCCATGTACCAACAACGAAAAACTATCATTCTTGGCTTTTATTAAAGGTTTAAGTTTCTTAAATTTTTTCTCTATGTCGTACGTAATTTCGGTGTGTTTCTTGCATTTCAGGCACTCGATATGACCTATTACACTTTTTATTCCTTGTCCTTCCAAGAACTTCATTGAAGGGATCAACTTGACGCGTTCATCATCCGTAGTCGTAGTGGGAAGTTCGAGAGAGAGCGCAGCATCATTCGTAGTCTTAGTAGGAAGTGCGAGAGAGAGCGCAGTATCAACCGTAGTCGAAGTAGGAAGTGCGAGAGAGAGCGCAGCATCAGCCAGAGAGCGCAGCATCAGCCGTAGTCGTAGTAGGAAGTGCGAGAGAGAGCGCAGCATCGGCCGTAGTCGTTCTTGGAAGTGCAGTAGTAGGGTTATCGTTTGGATGGTGTGATGGAAGAGAAATAGAAAGGGAAAGATTTGGTTCATCAACTTCTTGGTTTCTGTTCTTCTCCATGATTTCTGGATTATATTGAGGAAGAAGCAATATAGTAGTAGAGTTTTGGTTTGATTCCAACGAGTAGAAGAAAAAAGTATATGATTGATTGTTGTAAGGCAGAATGAAACCGAAGACTGGACCTTTTATAGAGGTGGTCATCAATTGATGTCGGTTGATTCTAAAAATAAAGGAAAATTAAAAAAAAAAAAAAACTACTTTCTTGGGTTAGTTACCCATTCTTTAATCGTTTCTTGATTCATTCTGTTACAGGTTTTACAAAATTTGTTATCCAAATTCAATAAATAAAAAATAAAAAAAAATAAAAAAAAACCTCATATTCAATCTGTTTCCATCTTATAGATACATTTTTTTTTTCTAAATTTTATTAATGTTCCGTAAAAATGTAAGGATAGATTAGTGACACCATTTTCTAATAATATTACACGTAGTAATAAAGATAGTCATTTTAGATAATATAACTACACTTACAAAAATTCTATACATTTTCTAATTAGGATAGTTTTGTAAGGCTATATTTATACACTAATTTTGTGGCTGCTATAATAACATTGTAATCTACACCGTTATCTTTTATTTAATAAGATCTATAACTCTCCAATATATTGCCAAGATTGTTTTTTTTCAATGAAAATATACTTAATGACCCCTTCCACTTCCTTCTCTCAACCTTATTCTCCAATCCCTCCCTTTCTAGTCATTTCACATTCAAAAATCATTCATGAATACTTTTTTTAATCTCTCTCAATTTTTTATAGGACATAAAGGACCATGGTATCTCAAATGTTTCCTCCATTCTTATAATATTACACCAATTGCCTTTTAAACAAGTTTCACAAATATTGCACCCTTTTCAACATACTCTTACTTTGTCATATTTACTAAGCATTCTTTAGTTTATGTTCACATCACATGAACAATTTTGTATTTTTCTCTCTCTCTTGTTCATTTTCCTACTACGCCATTTGTTTCGTAATAATCACAACACTTTCTTTTTACATTCGTTTTATAGTAATTGCTATACCTTTTTTTTTTTTTTTTTTTTTTTTGGTAAGGATCCATTATTATTTTATTATTTCACTCTTCTACCAATCTCACTTACACGATTTTTTTTTTAGTTCTCTCTCCTACTTGCTATTACATATCTTCACTAATTATACTTTATATTATAAAATTTCCCTTGTTGGATCATATCCTATAGATTTCCAATAACTTTGTACAGCACTTATAGTTTTTTTAGTTTTTTTTTTTTTTTTTTTTTTTTTTTTTTTTTTTTTTTTTTGACGGGAAGTGTTGTGACTATTATGAAATAAAGGGAGTACCAAAATTATTGTGTCTAACCTATATGATGCAATAATAAAAATAACGGAGAAAGTATTATAGATGCAAATAACTAGATGCAATGTTCCTTGATTCTCAAGCCAAAAAGAGACATTTCCAAAAACACATTTTATAAGTTGAACATTTTCACCAACATTATTATTAGTCATTACTACATGCCTACTAGATAGCAAATCATCACAAAAACACATCAATTCCCAACTAATTTTGTATCAATGATATATTTTAAAATTTGATATATATTTTAGCAATCAATCAATTAATAATATAATATTAATAAAATTTTCTTAAATCGTGCATCGCACGAGTATTAATCTAGTATTTATATATATTAAAACTCCAAGGTAAAAAGTGTTATGTCGCCATGTGTCTTTTTTTGTATTATTGCGCCACACATCATATTTTAAGCTTGCCACATAATCAAAGTGTACTAATGTTGGACTGACCTTCCTGCTTGATTTCTCGATCCAATAGTCTTCTTAGAAAAATCTTCATTGATTTAACTTCCATGTATTAATGCTTAATTTAATTGAAAAACTTTTCTGTATAACCACTACTCTATTTAATTTCCTTTTTAATAATTGCACAATAATTTTATTTGATTGAAAAGCTTTTCATATGTGTAACCACCCTATCTAAATTCCCCTCGAAATCCTTAGTAATTGCACAATAGTATAATGTGTAAGAAATTAATCATTACTCCATTTTTTGTGCATCAATTCATAAAATTGTAATTATAGAGTATGAGCAATAATTAATAGTATATATTTACATCAAAATTATAAAGATTTGATTTATTATATGTTCGATATTAACAAAAAAAAAAAAATTATAGTCATAGTCAAACCAAACTAGCTCACACAAACAACTAACTACTTACTTAAGATCTCATCTGTAAAAAAAACAAAAACACGGACTATAAACTCTCGATGTCAAACAAGGCAAAAGTATAGTTTAATTAAATTAATAAATTTATGATGAATCGCCGGGGCATTGCCCGGCCCGGCCGAATAACTAGTTTATAATTAAGTATCTACGGACTACGAGCATTAGAGTACTCGTAAAAAAAAAAAAATAAATAAATAAATAAAAATTCTCATGCAGTATCAAAGAGGGCAAGTTAGACATTCCCTCTTATTATCAATTTGTCAACTACGTATACGAGGGACCTATTGTCGGTTTCTCCCTCCCCACTCAAAACTGAAGAACCCTAAAATCCTCCCAAATTGATTGCTGCTCGAATTTCCCAAATTGATTGCTGCTCACTTGCTCGAATGCTCACAAATTGATTGATGTTCGAATTGCTTCCAATTGGGATGAAGCCTAATTCGCCTAAATCGAACGTCTCAGGTTTTGATTTTTTTTTTTCTTTCATTTGCTGAGTTTTTGATCTGGAGAATTTGTGTAATTTCTTGATATTGAATGCTTTTAGTATTGTAATAATTGGTTGGTTTCTTGAAATAGACGCTCTTAATATGTTGATTGTTAGTTTAGCTAATTTTATAAGTATTGTCGCTCTTAATTCTTTTTTTTTTTTTTCTTTAATTTATCTGATCATTGTTAGTTTTATCAAGTAGAATGACAATGCTAATAGCTCTAATTATAGGTAAGAAGACATATAAATGATATAATGATTAATAATTAAGGGATTGAGCTTGGGAATCAAAGAATTAGGTACACTTTCTAGTGTAGTTATTAAAATTAGTCCCTAAAATGATTAAATCCATGGCTATGATTGATTTTAGAATGATCTTATATCTTTGGACGAATAATTTTAGGCTGCCAATGCTTTGTATTATAGATTTATTACGCTTCTACTTGTCAACCATTTCAATTAAAAAAGTGTGTACAAGGTAGGGGTTCAGAAAATGGATATGTAGTTTAATAAATTGATCTACGGATTAGTACTTTCTTTTTCGGATTACTGTTGTATCATATTTGCATCCTGATGACTGTTACAAAATATTGTTTTCATCGTATTGCCTCAAATATGTATGAATTCATCATTCTATTACTAAAGAGATCTTGTATATTATGCAATAAGCAACAGATAGAATTTTAAATGTGATTATAGGTTAGATTTCTTAAGACATTGCCCTTATAATCTATCTAGAACTTTGCCTTGAGTTGGAAAAACTAAATATAGACTATGCACTAGCTGTAATGTCTTACTCAATGTTACGAGTTTTTTTTTTTTTTTTTTTGGGAATGAAAGAGTATCAATTATAATGAAGTTAATTAGTTTCTATTACAAAACTATTTTCTGAATACTTCTAGTGAGGCACCTAGGTTGAGAGTGAGTCAGGGGGTTAAATGTCAAATCAATTTTAAAGAGGCGCAAGCAAACCTAGATTCGTACTCTAAAGGTTTTTAAGTCCATGCGGTTCATTTTGATGCACTGAGATGTAAATTTGGAAGCACTGAATGATACAAATACCACTTTTTATACAGAAAAAAGTATTGTGACACTGACCTTTGCTTTGAATTTATTTTATGGATGGCATGCTACAATATAAAGGGGATAGTTGACTTGACTGCTTCATAAATTCAAGCGTGTTCTAGTTGCTTCAGATTGAATTTCATGCCAACCTTATTTTCAAGACCATGTGTTTAATATTTATTATGTTATTTTTTTGGTCATTTAAATTTGGTGCTATTGTATCCCTTTTTACTTTCTAATTGCCCTCCAAACTGTTATTTTTTAATTATCTGTCAAATATATGATTTTTATTCTTTCTTTAATTCTATATGCATCGTAAGTTTCTGTGGAAGTTATGTAGGGGTAGATTATTGAACATAAAGCTTAAAGAACACCATTGGTTTGGTTGATTTTGGTTCTTACGCTCATAGATCTTTGCTTCAGGGGCATGGAAGGTCTGCTTTTGAACTACTCTGCTTTAGTGTCACATATAAATAGTTAGTTTTGTGGTAGACTTGTGATTGTGTGTCCTGCTTTGAAGCAGTGAATGGGAAAGCATTTGTAGGGTGTGATGAATGTGAATTTCCAATTTGCAGGCCTTGTGTTTTTGAATGATTGTGAAGTCCTGCTGTTCATGGAGATGTTGAGGAGGATGCTGATTCTAATTTTTATCAGAATGATGAACTTAATACTGCACTTTATTGGAGGAAAAAAAATGTAAGTTGTGTAATTCCATTACTTATAATAATGCATCCAATGTACCCTGGATACTTATTTCTGTTTCCTTATAATTGTACTTTTGCAGCTCATACCAGAAAAGCTGATACTTCCTGAGAATTTGGCGTGCCTCCCTTGGGTTATATAGCCTGGAAAGAGAGAGAGTTAATGGATGGAAGATGAAGAAGGAGAAGAATGTTGTACCTGCTAATAGTACTCGTCCTCCATATGAAAGATGTAGCCACTACTATTTTAGATGAGTGTTTACTGTAAGTTCATATCTCTACTTTTTAGTTTAGGTTGTATCTTTCTGATATCCTTACAGCTTACACATCTGCTAAACTTTAGATTTATGGTTAAGCATTTCTAAATCATTATTTGTTACTTAGATTTGCATTTTCTGTTCCCTTGAAAGCTACATTATACAGAAAAAGCCAGTTTGATGTATTGATTCTTCCTCGAATTTATTATGCAGGAATGAGGAAGCTAGGCACCCGCTGTCTAGAAAGGTCCCCATCCACCATCTCAATTTTTAACTTCTAACTTAATTATATTGTGTATGCATATGATGGGATAAACAAATTGAAGGAGCAAAGAGATCAAGGTTCAAATGAGAAAACGGATGAACAAATCATTCAAGAAGTGTTTGGCAAAGATACACACGAGTACTTGAAAGCTTATGGCCTAGTAGAAGTATTACAAAACATTTCAAAGTAAAAGCCTTCACGATTAAATCTTTCTCAAGAGGTAATTGAAGTTAAAAAGAAAGCAGATCAAGCAATTGAAGAAGTAAAAAAAGATGCTGAAAATGCTAGAACAGAAGCTGAACAAGCCAAAAAAAAAGTGGAAACCGTTAGGAATGATGTGGACCGAAAAATTGTAGAGAACAACGTAGTTTGGGAGAAAAATTCAGCCAATTTCTGGATATTATTATTGGAGCATGGGGTTCGTTGAATAATGATGATTTAGGAAGTGAAGGTTCGTCCTCTTTTAATTCCCATCTTCTCTCTCTTTGCTTTTTTCCATTGAATTTCTTTTCTCTTCTATCTTAATTTTTTTAACTTCTCCATCCATAAAAGCCGGAGAACCACTGAGCTATGAATACAAGTATAAATGTCTCTTCTCCAATATCAGTATAGTCATCTTTTTTGCTTTGACTTGACAATAATCTGCTGTGTGCCCTAGACATCAACATGATTATTGCACATTAATTTTGTTTCTTTTATGAGACTCGAGTGAATTGAGTTCCATTGGAGTTGTGGTTTCTGTAAATATTTCTATAGAGGTATATTGGTGCTTACATGGCTAAATTGTGAATAGACCCAGATAGCTAACTGTTATAGACTCACTCACTCAACAATAGACGTTTGATTGATAATTGAACAAAGTTCCAAGTTACAAAAAAGTGAGTTTTATTCTGAAAGTTCTCACTAAGTAGAAGAGTAAAATTATATTATGTAAGTTTTGAATCAGTGGATTGTCTTGATTTGGTGTGTTATATATGTCTCTAATGCTCTGACTTGGGCCCACAACCTCGTTGTACTAATGTCGACATGACACATCCACGGTTGTGGGTACAGAATCCAAGTAGGACTCTCAGGAGAGAAAGTGGACTCATCAGTGAGCTATCTTAGAGGGGAGCTTTACTCAATGAAGGAAAATTTGAAACTATTAAGGGACAGGGATAGTATACCTGTATTACTTTGCCTCCCACAGTTCGTTTTATATATTCAATTATCTGCAAGGAGTAGGGAAAAAAAGACTTAGTTTACAAAATGATTTGTGTGTGTGTGTGTGTTTTTTTGATGAGATTGGTTATTGTATTTTACTAAATTATACGAAGTATATATTTTTCTTTTGCGAAAGAATCTGTTTTT
Organism: Chenopodium album; assembly: GCF_948465745.1. Classification (NCBI taxonomy): domain Eukaryota; kingdom Viridiplantae; phylum Streptophyta; class Magnoliopsida; order Caryophyllales; family Amaranthaceae; genus Chenopodium; species Chenopodium album. The sequence goes on along the minus strand of NC_137842.1, from coordinate 69,720,651 downwards.
TTATTTTTATTTTTATTTTTATTTTAAATTTTAATTTTGGTGTGTGTGTGTGAGAACAGTGATGAGACATTGAGCCATATTATTTTCAAGGTTTTTTGTATGTGTGGATATTAAACATCAATTGAAAAATAAATTTCTCCAAATTTATTGTGTTAGGAAATATATCTATTTGTCTCAACAATATCAAATGTGACCCATTTGTTGAAATATATGCTATCTGTCACGATATTATTTGTGGCAAGCAAGCTTTATCAGCGATGGTAATTAGGTATGGTAATATTAGCGATGGTAATATTTGTGGCAACAAAATTTATTAACGACGGTATAATTTGTGGCAAATAAGCTATTAGACACGGCATAATGTATGGCAAATAAGATGTTAGCCACGGTATATAGCAATAATAAAGAGAAGTGAAGTTTCTTAATTAATTAAAAATAAGTGTGGCTGGTATTGTTAAGATAATTATGTAAATAATTATCTTAGTCTAATGTATATATTCTGTTGTCCTAGAGTGATATGGATGCAAAACCCACGGAATATAATTCCTTCAGGTATCATTCATCATTGATCCTTAATTTTATTTTATAATTTTACTAAGAATTGAAAACAAAACTCAAAATATATTCTAGGAAAAAAAAAAAAAGCAATCATTTTATTTTTAATTAGTTCTGCGTATGCTAATAATATTAACAAATTGGAGGAAACTTAAAACCCCAAGTTAAAAGAATCATTAATTTGAAGGTTAATACATATAATAAAATCATATCACCGATTGTACGGACGTATATTTTGTTTGAGTATCTTACATGTTAGCTCATCTTTATCAGAACTAAAATCGTTACATGAAGCCGTCATCATTTTACCAGTAAAGTGAATCTTGCAAGTCGGAGAACTCCTTGGACGCATGAAAAGCTCCCTACAAAAAGTGTATTCATTCCATAGTTGATTTGGCCTTGCACTTGGTTTGACTTTGGGAGGAGAAACTAGAAGCTGTTCCAAAGCAGTTGCACTACTTAAAATGTTACTAAGCAAATTCATCTCTACCCTATTATTCCTTATCTTAATCGAGACATCTATTCTTTTCAGATTAGCCGACCAACAACTGGGAAACTGTGGTCTCCAATTATTGTCGATTACGTTGAAATCGTAGTCAGATTCGCCACAGTGAAGACGGAGATAAACCAGATTGTGATAACTTGGCAGGCCGTTTAAACCAGCAACAAAATCTAACAGACGTATTATTGTACTACGATAATAATCTACTAATTTTATGTTTCGAACACAACAAATCCCTCGAAATAGACCTTGTCTCGCGTTAACAAAATCACGATCAATTGCATTCCTTCTTTGCAAGGTCATTTTGACTAGTCGTAAATAGGTTGGATTGGTGACAAAGTCATAAACCGCTAGAAGTCCCTTGACCTTGAAATGTTCTAGTTTAGGAGTATTAACCACAAACTTGGTGTGAATAGATAGCAACGGCGATTCTTCCATATTGATTTTCAAATCCTTCAAGTTAGGGGCGGAAATATGAATAAGGTGATCAGGTTGCTTTAAATGGAGATACAATAATAAATACTCTAGTAAAGGGCAAGACCTAAAAAGAGTATCCATAACACGACGTTGTGAGTCGTATAAATTCATACAAAGCTTCTTCAAATTAGGTAGATTAACACGGAGATCATCCTTAGGAAAGGTGAGCTCAATATGTGCAATTAAATCCAGTGTAACAAGTGACTGAGTTTGAAGCAAAGAAGCCGGTACAGGTGGCATCTCAAGAAATCGAAAAGAATACGAGTCATCGATAGTCACGGTGATTACCTCCGGGTTACGACGGGAGACAAGCTGAATCCAGGGAGCAACACTAGCAATGCAGTCCCTTACCCCGGAGTTGAACTCGTCAAATTCTTGATCGTTATTAAGGTTGTCAAGGGACGGGAAGTGAAGGCAAAAGGTGTGGAGTTTCGAGGAGGTGAGTTGGAAGAGAATATGATTGACGACGTTGTTGAAATCCCGTAAATTACGGATGTATTTCCAACCCGTCCACGGTCCTAAGGAGACATGGGTGATTTGGGTCCAGAGATGGCGCCAACGGTGGGATAACACGGAGGTTGCAGCCGCGGAATTGATTGGATCAACAAGAGAGAGTATGGTGATCAAAAAACTATCAGGAAGTGAGCTTAATCTGTCCACTTCACCACTATAATCATCGTTGTTTAGTTTTCGTTTTTTGGACAATTTCCGTTTATTGGACGTAAGCATCTTTTCCTTGTACGGACGCATGGCGATGAGCAATTAGAGACCAATTTTAAAGCTAGGGTTTTAGATCTAATTATATTTCTGATACAAGCGGTCTAGTATATATAGAGGATCGAAGAAGATAGATTTTCTGGTTGATATTTGATTTAGGTAGCCGTTATGAGTCGGTGATGCATGATCCAATTTAAAATAGAATTCAAATATCCTTCCATAATGATTAATTCTTTGGTATTTTTGTTAACATAATTAAATCGGTTGGGGTAAGAATTTGTCTTATATTTATTATATTAATGGTGATACTTAATTCTAGATGTTTTTATTTTTTTTATTTGTGTTTGATATTTGAGTAGTCATAGTTATTTAATCTATCGTTTTATCTCTTATTTAGTTTTGTCATTAGTAATAGTTGATTGTTAAACAACCTTCTCTTTGTGGGATCGACCCTAACTTGCCCTAGTACATAATTATGAGGTCTAGTTAAGTATTATTTTTGTTAGGTGTGCGACCGGCCAACCGCATATATATAGAGGTACCGAAACAATTACGTGTAAGTTCTTTATAATTGTGGTCATGTTGTCTAAAGTTGTGAAACTAGGGTTGTAAAACAATCACAACTTAATCCAGGTGGTTATTAATCCATGAGTAGAAAATTCAAATAACATAAAATGTTTTATTTTTAAATTTAATAAACAATCAAGTATCGCACAAGCACAAACTAGTTAATTTGAAATAGCAAAACTGCAAAAGTATATAAACAAGGGCCGGAGTGCAACTGGAGGAGTATACACTACATATACATTCAGTCAACAATTTTGTATGAAATTTCAGCTTCTGCTATTGTGAGGATTATTTACACAAGGAAAAGGTAGACAACTTTCACACACACACAAAAAAAGCTGTTGATGGATGGAAAATAGACGACCATAAAAAAAAACAATGCTCATCAATCATTAATTCAAGTATATACGTAGTATCGATAATACTTTCTCCGTTATTTTTATTATTGCATCATATAGATTAGGCACAATAATTTTAGTATTCCCTCTATTTCGTAATAATCGCAATATTAGGTGTTGTATAAATTAAAGTTATAGAAAATTTATAGGATAGGGTCTAAACCGTAATTCAAATCACTATCTAAGGGAACAGTATAAGGGGAGCTTAATTACTTATTAATTAGCTTATAAAGAAAACAATTCTAATATTAATTAGCAGAAAAAAATTGTAAATGAACATATGGATCGGATTGAATCGAGTCAGATGTAGTATAATATGTATGCGCGGAGTACGTTGTATGCGTTTCAAAAAATAATACATCAATGTAAATTTATTTATTTATTTATTTATTTCCAAAAGTAGTTGTAGTAGCTATCTAAGAAAGAGATATTACATAGTTAAACCCCTCTTTGAAAACAACATTTCATCAACTTCTTTGATCAATTCAAAACCTCGTAACTTCCCTGACATATCTTCCATTAACAAAACCAAAGTTAATTAAACAAATGATAAAATTTGGATGATAATCATATGTTTAATAAGATCGATCGTCATACTGACATCTCAAATGACATTTGTTCTCATTGCATGCACGTATTTGACTTTTACCCTTGGGAAATTTCAAGTAAATGTCGGTGAACCTTAAGGGAAATTATAATCCAGACCTACATATAATTTAATTAATGTACTTTTTATATCTTAGTGTTTAATTAAACCACTAAAAAGTTTCTATATATAGTTACATTAAGACATCCATGAAAGTATCGTCAATTCATTATTTCAAAAAGGTATACATTGAAGAAACAAACTCTCTATTATAAAAGGTATTAATCTTGTCCTTTATATATATCTTTTTAATTTTGATCTAGTATATATATATTATACGTACATACTTAAAAGTTGTCCCTTTTTTCTTGATTATGAGTATGAGATGATCAATATAATACCTTACTAATAAATCTTAGTTTTTATATGTGTTACCTAGGATTAAGTTTTGAGTCGAACCGAGTAACAAAATGACTCATCATCCAAGTCACCGAGAGCATCCACTCGTGGCGGTCAATCGCCAAGGTGCATACACATGTGACGGGTGCAAAATGGAAGGCATGGGGCTAAGATACAGATGTGAAGGTTGTAACTATGACTTACACCAAGAATGCATGTTTGCACCCCCTAAGCTAAAAATTCAAGAACATAAATATCGATTTCTCGAACGACCCCTCCCCGGGCCTAATTGCACTAGGGTTGATTGCACCAAGTGTAGGAGCTGTGACGCGTGTGGGATGACGGTTAAGGGGTTCGTGTATCATTGTTCTAAGACGGGGTGGGATTTCCACCCTAGATGTGCTAAGCTAGAAAGTAAAATTAGCATTGGAGATGTCACTTTTTGGCTTGAGAAGCAAGGACCATCTATTTGTGCTTGGTGTAAAAGAAAGCTGCTCAACGGTTAGTACACTACTCTTTCCCCCTTTGACTATTAATGTGCTACTTCTTTTTATTGGTTAGCTGTACATATATGTTCAATTTATATACTAGTTATATATATTTGTATCGACCAATAATTTAAATTAGTTGCACAAAAAGGTACGTATATAATCAAAGGCGGATCCATGGAGGTATAACAGGTTAAATTAGTAGCACAAAAGGGTATATTTAATATATTATGGAGTATGTAGTACGTAACTTAATTGTATGTTCTTGTGATATTTTGCTAGAAGCCTAGAACTAGAAAACAGGATCACTAAAAAAGTCTTTACAAAAAAATAAAAATAAATAAAATAGACAATTTCTTTTAAACTTACAAATGTTGACTAGTTCATTTTATACTTAATTATTTGTAGATTATATTCTAGACTTTCTAGTTATCTATCGCTTTCCCCGGCACCTTCCATGTCATTTTACTTCTTTGTTTGATTAATATGAAAAAAAAAATATAGAGGAGAAAGAAAAAAGGGAAAATTTTACTATGCTTCCTCTCTTTTTAAATACACCATTTGTCGTTAAATGATTGTTTTTAAAAATTTAGATATTTTTAAAGTATATATGGAGATGAATAGAATTTAACACGATCTAATATTAACAGGTGCAAAAAAGAAGATTCCAGGATGGTCGTATGTATCTAAATATGATGACTATAATTTCCATGTCTTTTGCGTTATGGAAATGGCCATGCAAAGCTCTTCCACCTCATCCAATAATCTTAATGCAACCACTGGAGGAGACTCTTCTTTGGTTGTATTTCAGAAAATGAAGCTACCTCTTATAGCTAAGTCCAAGAAAGGTGGTGCATTTTCTAGGAACAAGTGGTTGGAAATACTCAAGATTTTCTTGAGCTCTGTGTTCTCCATTCTTCTTGGTGATCCAACCACGATTATTGCTTCTACCGCGGCTCATCTTATAACACAAGGTTTATTTCACCAAGGTTGAAGATACTTTCATAGTTTCATAGTCATCTGATCATATATGATGGATATTTTTACGTATATTCAAGGGATACCTTGTGACAACTATCGAATGGTTCTAATTATCTTCGCTACTTATGTTAATTTCGCGGTCCATTCAAGATTCCTCAGTCTCTTACATATCTATTTTGGAAAACATGTATAATATTATTGTTTTGTCTATTGCTTCTATATAGGGGTGTCAATCGGGTTTGCGGTTCGGTTTTGGGTTCGGTTTATCGGTTTTCGATTTGTAACGGGTTGGTTTTTAACGGGTTGGAATTATTATCGGGTCAGTTCGGGTCGGTTTTAGATAATCTCGGGTCGGTTCGGTTTGGTTTATTTTTATTACAGTTTTTTTTCGGGTCGGATTCTAATCGGGTCGGGTTATAATTGGTTCGGGTCATAATCGGTTCGGGTTGAATTCGGTCAGTTTAAAAACGGGGTTTGTCAGTTTAAAGCGGGTTTTGGATCAAAACATATCGGGTCCTAATTGGATCGGGTTGTAATCGGTTCAGGTCATAATCGGTTCGAGTTGAACTCAGTCGGTTTGACAATTGATTTTGCCAATTTTAAATGGGTTTCGTTAACATATATCTTCTAGAATATCCTCAACATTCTTTAATTAGTTATACCAGTAGATCATACGGAGTATTAATTAGTTGTTTAGCTTTATGTCCCTTTTTTGTATAATGATTTTCAGGATCAAATAATAATAACAAATCTAGAGTTAGCTTTTGATTCAGATTTTTTTTTAATGCAATATAGTGTTCCATAAGCCATTACTCGTAAAAGGACGATAATATTTTAGCATAAGAGTTTCAATGACATCAAAATTCCAAACCTATTCAATATAAATACTTTGTAATTCAAATTCAACGCTACGGTCATAACGGGTTACGGACTTACGGTTTATAAACGGTTTGGTTATGACCGGTACGGGTTGTAAACGGTTCGGTCATAACTTATTACGGTTTATAAGCGGTTCGATTCTAACCAGTTACAGGTTGTAAACGATTTGGGTTTATCGGGTTTTTTTCGGGTTTAAACGGTTTTAGTTTACAATGGGTCGGGTTGCTATCGGGTTCGGAAGTACTCGGTTCGGGTTGTTCTCGGTTTCGGGTTGTATCAGTTCGGCTTGATAACAGGTACGGTTCATTAACGGTTCTCAAACATTCGGATCAGTTCAGTTTCAGGTTTTAAAAAATCAGGTCGGGTCGGTTTACGGTTTTAAAATAACAGGTTTTTAGCGGTTCGGTTCCTTTCCAGAACAGTTCGAAACGGTTCGGATTCACCAATTCGGGTCGGTTTTTGACAGCTCTACTTCTATATAATTTGTACTGTCCTTGTCTAGTACTCTAGTTTCATTGTATATAGGTTGCTTTTTGTGTATGTTATAGTTTTTTCTATTGCTTTTGGTTCAAATGTATAATACTATAGTTATTGATTAAATATCGCTATCTTTTATTATAATCTCTTATTATTAAAGTCTTCCTATGCTCGACATTCTTACTTGATTTATATATCCACGTTATCGTACTTTGTCTACATTCGATATTTATTTTCTTTTTAAGCAACAATTATTGACATGTCTTTTATTTTTCTTAGTATAAGATGGAATTATATATGTACGTAAATACAAATAAAGTCGAACACGGTTACACTTATATATGTCGGTGTCAATGTTTTGCGTATAGGCAAAGTTAAACACTTACAAAAGCTGAGGTAAGAATTCTACAATTAGGGTTTTCTTTTATACTCAACAATGCAATTATACCAAAACCAACTTGTAATCCCAAAATATACGACACACCCCCTACTTTTTTCATGTACAAAAAGCGTATTTGTACATTAATCTTAGTATATAAAGAGCAATATATAGCTCGTCAAAATTGTTATTATTACGTTGTACAAAAATTTAAAAAAAAGACCAATTTGTAGCTAGAAATATTTATAAAAAAATGGAGTCATGTACACAAATTAGAAGAAGGGGACGAGATGAAGGGTGGACAAATGAAGCACTTTCGTCCATATCAACCCTTCCTCTTCGTTTACTAGCTGTTTTTGCTATCGTTATTCTCTTATTATCCTTCTCATCCAATGGTGACTACAAGGCTCAGCTCGAAAGTAACGTGTCATTTTCAATGATTTTAATTCCATTGATACTTGTTGTTCTAGTAGGGTTCTTATTTATGAATGGGGACTTGTATTCTCAATTCTTCACTCAGACAAAGAAACTTGGGTCGCAAACAACATCTATGTATCAATCGGCTGCCTCTTTTCCTTGGGGAGTCGCCGTGGTGGTGGTGGTGGTTCTGGTTTTGTTGTCTTACCAATCTTCGTTTCAAGCCAATTGGACCATTTTCTAGGTCATTTTACGTATTTTGATGCTAGGAACTTGGTTTATCATTCTGTTTAAAATTTACTTGTAATAGAAGAAAAGTATACTCAAGTTTAATTTTCTGGTCATTAATTAAATAATAATTAGGGTAAAGTTATTATTAAAAGTAGCTAGTAGTCGCGTTTATGGTACGATTGTTCGTATATCCTATTTATGGAGCTTTAATTTCTCTTTGTCTCCATTATTTGATACAATAATTTCAAAATCAACTTAAAGATCTCATTTAAAATTGACTATATTTAAATTAGTCGTCAAGGCTTGTAATCTACGTACATCATATCATCTCATAATTATAAATAAAATGAATACTAATATAATTTTTTTTTTTTTTTTAAAAAAGAATGTTCTCCCATCACTTACTAATTAATTTTAATTGAGAGACATATATATAGACCATCAAAATTTATGAAAGAAGTAGCACCCATAGTCCCATACATATAATTAACCATGATGAACCCATGCTTTATTGATTGGCACATTACAATTTAATTGGGCAGATAAAGTTTCAAATTTTGTATCATCTAAAAGCTAGTAGCAACTTCTTCATTAGACCCACCAAAAAAATAAAGTAGCACATGGTAGTTCTTTAAGTACTTATGGGCAATGATACTAAGAATGGACTAGCAATAGCCAATAACACACACTATTAATTTACTCATATAGCTTTAAATTTGTTAAAACATTCTTAAATTTATAAATTTCTCATAAAATTTACCACTTTCATATCAAAGTTAGTTAATTTACCTTGTATATATACATGTACAAAAAAAGTCATTCAAGTTTATAAGGATTAATAGTATGTCCTCTAATTAGATCTGAACTTCCGAAAGACAAAATGTGTAATCATATATTACACCCATTTAATTACTTAGAATTGCAACAACCATCCAATTTGCCTTTGAACGACCAAATTACCGGTTTACAACTTGCATCAATTTCATTAATTCAAGCCTACTACGAACAATTATAACAACAAATTATGATCATAAATGTTTTCAAACAGCATTATATATGACCCCGAGATATATCCCCTAAAATTTCAAGACTTTTCGACATCGGGCCCCAAAACCTACAAAATTTCTTAAAAAATGTGGATATTAGCCTTCAATTTTGGAATTTTTTGACCTTTTTTGCCCAGAAATAAAAATTGCCAAAATGTTTACCATGGTCCCTAATATCCTCTGGGAGTCTAATTGGTTGGGTGGAACCATCCAATTTGCCTTTAAACAACCAATTTACCGATTTACAACTTGCACCGATTTTATTAATTCAAGCCTACCACAAACATTTAGGACAACACATAATGATCATTTATGGTTTAAAAAAATATTATTTGAACCCGAGATGTATCCTCTAAAATCTCAAAACTTATCGACACCAGGCCCCGAAACCTAAAAAATTTCTCAAAATGAGTGGATTTCAATTTTGGAATTTTTTAACTTTTTTTCGCCCTAAAATAAAAATTGACGAAATACTTACCACAGTCCCTAATACCATGGTCCCTAATAACCTCTAGTACTCCAATTGGGTGGGTGGAACTATGCAATTTGCATTTAAACGGCCAATTTGCCGGTTTATAACTTGCACCACCAATTTCATTAACTCAAGCCTACCACGAACATTATGTCAACAAATAATGATCATATAAGGTTCCAAACGACATTATATGACCCCTAGATATATTCCCTAAAATCTCAAGGCTTTTCGATATCGGGCCCCGAAACCTCCAAAATTTCTCAAAAAGCGTGGATATTAGCCTTTAAGTTTGGAATTTTTAAAATTTTTTCGCGTGGAAATAATTATTGTCGAAATGTTTACCATGGACCCTAATACCCTTCGGGAGTCCAATTGGGTGGGTGGAACCATCCAATTTGCCTTTAAACGATCTATTTACCGGTTTATAACTTGTACCGATTACATTAACTCAAGCCTACCACGAACATTTATGACAAAAAATAACGATCATATATGGTTCCAAACGACATTAAATGACCCCGAGATGTGTCGCTTAGAATTTCAAGACTTTTCGACACAGGGCCCCGAATCCTAAAAAAAATCTCAAAAAGCGTGGATATTAGCCTTCAATTTTGAAATTTTTGACTTTTTTTCCGTTCGAAAATAAAAATTGCCAAAATGTTTACTATGGCCCCTAATACCGTCCGGGAGGCCAATTGGGTGGGTGGAACCATCCAATTTGCCTTTAAACGATCTATTTACCGGTTTATAACTTGTACCAATTTCATTAACTCAAGCCTACCACGAACATTTATGACAACAAATAATGATCATATATGGTTTCAAACAGCATTAAATGACCCCAATATGTGTCGCTTAGAATTTCAAGAATTTTCAACACTGGGCCCTGAATCCATCCTCCAAAATTTCTCAAAAAGCGTGGATATTTTCAATTTTGAAATTTTTGACTTTTTTTCCGCCCGAAAATAAAAATTGCCGAAATGTTTTCTATGGCCCCTAATACCGTCTGGGAGTCCCATTGGTGGGTGGAACCATCCAATTTGCCTTTAAACGACCAATTTACCAGTTTACAACTTGCACTGATTTCATTAACTCTAACCTACCACGAACATTTATGACAACAAATAATGATCATATATAGTTCCAAACAGCATTATATGACCCCAAGATGTATCCCCTAAAATTTAAAGACTTTTCGATACCGAGCCCCGAAACCTCCAAAAATTCTCAAAAATCGTGGACATTAGTCTTCAATTTTAGAATTTTTTGACTTTTTTTCGCTCGAAAATAAAAATTGCCGAAATATTTACCATGGTTCCTAATACCCTCCGGGTGTCTAATTGGGTTGGTAAAACCATCCAATTTGCCTTTAAATGGCCAATTTAATTACCGGTTTACAACTTGCACATATGTCATTTACTCATGCCTACTATGAACATTTATGAAAACATATAATGATCATATATGGTTCCAAACGGCATTAAATGTCCCCGAGATGTGTCGCCTAGAATTTCAAAACTTTTCGACACCGGGCCCTGAATCCTCCAAAATTTCTCAAAAAGCGTGGATATTAGCCTTCAATTTTGAAATTTTTGACTTTTTTTCCCCCAAAAAATAAAAGTTGACAAAATGTTTAATATGATCCCTTATAACGTCCGGGAGTCCCATTGGTGAGTAGAACCATCCAATTTGCCTTTAATTAAACGGCCAATTTACTGGTTTATAACTTGCACCGATTTCATTAACTCAAGCTACCACGAACATTTATGTCAACAAATAATGATCATATATGGTTCCAAATAGAATTATATGACCCCGAGATGTATCCCCTAAAATTTAAAGACTTTTCGACACCGAGCCCCGAAACCTCCAAAATTGATCAAAAATCGTGGATATTAGTCTTCAATTTTGGAATTTTTTGAATTTTTTTTGCTCGGAAATAAAAATTGTTGAAATGTCTGAAATGTTTATTATGGTTCCTAATACCCTCCGGGAGTCTAATTGGGTTGGTGGAACCATCTTATTTTCCTTTAAACGGCCAATTTAATTACCGGTTTGAAACTTGCACGTATTTCATTTACTCATGCCTACTACGAACATTTATGACAAAATTTAATGATCATATATGGTTCCAAACGGCATTAAATGACCCCGAGATGTGTCGCCTAGAATTTAAATACTTTTCGACACCGGGCCCCGAATCCTCCAAATTTAAAAGCCTTCAATTTTGAAATTTTGGACTTTTTTTCCGCCCGAAAATAAAAATTGCCGAAATGTTTACTATGGTCCCTAATACCGTCCTGGAGTCCCATTGATGGGTAGAACCATCCAATTTGCCTTTAAACGGCCAATTTACCGGTTTACAACTTACACCGATTTTATTAACTCAAGCTACCACGAACATTATTTATGTCAACAAATAATGATCATATATGGTTCAAAACATCATTGTATGACCTCAAGATGTATCCCCTAAAATTTAAAGACTTTTTGACACCGAACCCCGAAACCTCCAAAATTTCTCAAAAATCGTGGATATTAGTCTTCAATTTTGGATTTTTTTGACTTTTTTCGCTCGGAAATAAAAATTGCCGAAATGTTTACCATAGTTCCTAATACCCTCCGGGTGTCTAATTGGGTTGGTGGAACCATCCAATTTGCCTTTAAACGGCCAATTTAATTACCCGTTTACAACTTGCATGGATTTGATTTACTCATCCTACTACGAACATTTATGACAACATATAATGATCATATATAGTTCTAAACGGCATTAAATGTCCCCGAGATGTGTCGCCTAGAATTTCAAGACTTTTCGACACCGGGCCCCAAATCCTCCAAAATTTCTCAAAAAGCGTGGATATTAGCCTTCAATTTTGAAAATTTTGACTTTTTTCTTCCCTAAAATAAAAATTGACAAAATGTTTACTATGTTCCCTAATACCGTTCGGGAGTCCCATTGGTGGGTGAAACCATCCAATTTGCCTTTAAACGGCCAATTTACCAATTTACAACTTGCACTGATTTCATTAACTCAAACCAAGCACGACTATTTATGACAACAAATAATGATCATATATGGTTCCAAACAACATTATATGACCCCTACATGTATCCCCTAAAATTTAAAGACTTTTAGACACCGAGCCTCGAAACCTCCAAAATTGATCAAAATCGTGGATATTAGTCTTCAATTTTGAATTTTTTTGACTTTTTTTCGCTCGGAAATCAAAATTGCCGAAATATTTACCATGGTCCTAATACCCTCCGGGAGTCTAATAATTGGTTTGGTGGAACCATCCAATTCACTTTTAAACGACCAATTTAATTACCGGTTTACAACTAGCACGGATTTTATTTACTCATGCCTACTACGAACATTTATGACAACATATAATGATCATATATGATTCCACATGACATTTTATGACCCCGAGATGTATCCCCTAAAATATTAATAACTTTTCTATACCGGGCTCTGAAACCTCCAAAATTTCTCAAAAAGCATGGATATTAGCCTTTAATTTTGAAATTTTTGATTTTTCGCCCGAAAATAAAATTACCAAAATGTTTACCATGGTCCCTAATTCTCTCCGAGAATCCCATTGGGTGGGTGGAACCATCCAATGTGCCTTTAAACGACCAATTTACCAGTTTACAACTTGCACCGATTTCATTAATTCAAGCCTACCACGAACATTTATGACAGCAAATAATGATCATATATGGTTTCAAATGGCATTATATGACCCCCGAGATGTATCCCATAGAGTTTCAAGACTTTTCGACACCGGGCCACGAAACCTCCAAAATTTCTCAAAAAGCGCGGATATTAGCCTTCAATTTTGGAATTTTTTGACTTTTTTTCGCCCGAAAATAAAAATTGCCGAAATATTTACCATGCTCCTTAATATCCTCCGGGAGTCCAATTGGGTGTGTGGAACCATTTATTTTTCTTTTAAACGACCAATTTACCGGTTTACAACTTGCACCGATTTATCGGTTTACAACGTCCAATTTAATTAACTTGCACAGAACCCGACTTGAACCAAAATTGACCCAAACCCGTTTTAACCCGTCAAAACTCGAATTTAACCTTACTTGTTACTAACCTGACCTAAATTCAACCTGACCCATTCCTAACCCGTCCCAAATTTAACCCAACCTGTTACAAACCCGACCTGAAATCATCCTCAAATTTAAGAGTTAAATATAGTATATATTTGTTGTATAACGTATGCTATGGTCAAAGGAGATAATTATCTTCCTAAATTATAAACTATAGTTCCCCTAGTATATTGCCATATATATTATAGTCAAAGGAAATAATTAGCTTGATAAAAATGATAATTATCTATTTATAGTCAATTGAACCCGAATATGACCTGACTTGGAAATGACCTGACCTGACCTGACCTGACTTGATTGTAACCTACAAATTGTTGATTTGAACATAACCCGACTTGAATCCGAGAATGACCCAACTTTGAAATGACTCAACCAAATTATAACCCGCAAATTATTGACTTGAACCGAACCCGACTTGAACCCGAGAATGACCCGACTTGAAAATGACCCGACCTGATTATAATCCGCAAATTATTGACTTGAACCGAACCCGACTCAAACCCGAGAATGACCCGACCTGATTCTAACCTGCAAATTATTGACTCGAACCGAACCCGACTCGAACCCGAGAATTACCCTAACCCGTTTTAACCCGTGAAAAACCGAATTAAACCCGACCTATTGTTCACCCAACCCAAATGTAACCCGACCTGTTATTAACCCAACCTAAACCCGACCCAAACCCAATAAGAAGTATGATCCGACGTGACCCAACTCAAGCATGACCCAACCCAAACCCGACCCGCGTAGGTTATGGAATTAATCTGAATTGACCCGACCCGAGTTGACCCGACCCAATCTTACCCGACACGTTTACCTGAATTGAATGCTTTAGTAACAACTTTTTCATTAGACCCACCATAAATAAAGTAGCACAAGGTTGTTCGTTAAGTACTTATGAGCAATGATACTAAAATTGGACTAGCAATAGCCAATAAAACACACTATTAATCTACTCATATAGCTTTAAATTTGTTAAAAACTTTTTTAATTAAATTTATAACTTTCTCATAAAATTTACCGCTTTAATATCAAAATTAACTAATTTACCTTCTATATATATAAACATGTACAAAAAGTCATTCAAGTTTATATGGATTAATAATTTATCCTCTAATTAGATCCAAACGTCCAAAAGACAAAATATGTACTTGTATATTACATCCATTTAATTACTTAGAATTGCAACAATCTTATTTTTTTTACCCATTGAAAGTGAAATATGTACTATTTTAGAGGTGAAAGTGAAATCACTAAATTAAAGTGTACCTAACATCAATAAGACAATGAGAGAAAATGAATTGAAGTTGGTTGAGATGAGGATAAGTAACAAGTAGGTGTGTGTGATTGGAATTATAAGCGATTACAAAAATATCTTATCAAACTAATATATACGTAAAAGTGGTCCCTTTATTTTCCCTTTTACAAAAATAAAATTCCAAGAAGTGACTCCACTAAAGTAAAAGTAACGTTGATGCATGTATGCATGTGGTATTATACGATTTATTTTTATTTACTCTTATTTTTTAGTGCGAATTACTCCGTATATGAAGCACAAAACAAAACTATAGGACAATAACAGTGTATGAGAAAATTTTCCATAAAAAAAAAAAAAAAAAAAAAAAAAAAAAAAAAAAAAAAAAGTGTATGAGAAAAAGTAAGTTACTTATGTCTTCAATTCAATTTCTCCACTAATCATCACACTTTCTAAAATTCAATGAAAAAAGTATAGCTTAGAAAGTAGTCACTGCCTACTGGAGTACTGGCATAGTGGCATGGCTCAACCAAACACAGCCGCCTTTGTTGGCGAAATTCTCTTAATAACAAGTTCCTAAATTTATTTATTCAAAAAAAAAAAAAAAAAAAATCTTAAATTTGTAAAATTGGAAATAGTTTTCAAATTACACAAAATAATATAAAAACAAAGGAAGATTTGTTTTTTAAAAAAAGTTATTATAACTCCTAAATGTAAATCATGTATATATCTTGTTGGTTTATCAATTTATCACTAGATTATCTTAGCTTCAATTTTTAGTTAAAAAAAAAATAATAATAATAATAATAAAAAATTCCTACTGTAAAAGCAAGTCACAAAAACAATCAAATTCTATCAAGTAGTGTTTATATCTACTATCTTAACAAAAATTACAAAATTTACAAGCCTTAAAAGCTCATACACGTATTATACGAAATACAAAGTACTTATATTACACTTACACCCTTTGAAATGTTGTAATAAACATATTAAAACACTATGAAATCCATTTACACAACATAATATCGTGTTACTTATCAAATAACATATGATTAAAAACTTACTATAATCATAGGAGTACAAGAACCAACTCAATAAGCACGGCAGTTGTAGCAATAACAACCCGTTGGGGCCCACCTTCCGGCGGTACATACACCGTAAGGCTTTCGTCGGCCTTGGAAAGAAGATATGATTTTAACCGCGAAGATGATGAGTAAAGGGGTGATCAAGAGCAACCAATTGAATTCAAACTCGACGGCCTCAGCAGCTTCTTGAGATACAAAGTAGAATTTTATGCCAAGAAAAAAAGAGATTAGTAACAGGATTAGGAGAACTGGATAAGGAAGAGGTCTTAGAGTGAATCCATCAAATATAGAGGGACTTCTTCTTGGTGGATATGTATAACATTGATGATATGAGTAGTTTACCATATTTTTATTTCAAGAAGAGTGGTGTTTTAGAGAATGGAGTTTCAAAGAAAAAGGTTGGGATTATTAATTAAGGTCTATGAATAAAGTAGTCCGCCAGTAAAGATGTTAATTTATTGTGTGTGCGCGTTTGTGTTTATGATTATTTCTGAGATGGCGTTATCATGACGTATATTAAAAGGTCTCATTTTCAATATTGAGATGATAAGAGGAACAAAAATGAAGGGTATTTTTGTAATATTCTTAGCTATTTTGGAGTTTTTCTAAGCAAAATGGAGATATTTTTGCAAGAAAAAAACAGGGTTTGAATAATTTTGTCTATCTCATAAATGGAATTTCATTAGTGGGGCACTGCCCACCTGTGTAGTGTGTAGTGCCGTGGATATGGGTTGATGTATTGGGCCAAAATGATTGAACTTCTTTGATCATTAAATTAATATATGTGCCACTATATTGTGTCGTTATTAGTGTCATACTTCGTATTATCCAATCGGATTGCCTATGTAATTAATGTGAAAACTATGATTTGCTAAAATAAGTGTAACAATTTGAAAAAGCTGTGTTCCTGACTATAAATTATTGAACTATTTTCCTAAAACCCCTCATCTTTTCCCACGGTATCGTTCTCGTTGAGACAAGCACAGCTGGCCGTCTTGAAAGCAATTAGTCTCAGTTGAATCTGTTCGCTGTTGTGGCCTGCAGTGCATCAATGAGGACTTCGATAAGAGAGCTGATACGTACTGTGCTTTTCTATTGCCGCCACAAGATTTGTGTGCAGCTAGGTGCATCTAGTATGCATAACGCAAGGCTTCAAAATTGTTGCCGTAGCATCATGTAGACAACGGCAATCATATTAGAGATGGATAATACAGAATGCTGTCTCCTTCGTCACACTTTTCCTTCATACTGTTGACGTTTGTGATCATCCTTCAAACTTGCCAAGGTGCTTCTGCAAGTACCCTCTGTAACAAAAAACATCATTAAAGTCAGACTTAGGAAACCACTGTGATCCATCACGATTGTTTATGTACTTGTGCATTGTCAATTTAAGAAATATATGTGTTAACAAATTCATTTTTTTTTTTTTTTTAAAACCCTCCAACTATTTATAAGAGATTAACATACAGATACTCTATGTGTGTTAGCAAGGAATATTTCAATTTAATTGGTGATTTGTTTCGTATTTTGCTTAGTTGCTTACCTCCAAATTTAGTATGAAGATGCTGAAGGTCATCCGCTGAGCAAACATCTAGCAAAGCATAGATACCTGGCCTAAGGGCTTCATCAACTTCCCTAAAAATACATACAAGAGAAAATTGTAAAATTTTTGTACAACTACATAAGTAACCATATAATACTCGTCAGAAGTCCAAAAAGAAAATTTACCTTTTGATTCCCATTTTCAGTGGACCATAGCCTGAATAAACCTTTATGTATTCTGATAAGAACATAAAGCAGTGTTGACCTAAGTTATCCTTCTGCTGTCCAATCTACAAAAAATGATACACAAGACAAAATATGAAATTAAAGAGGGAGTGTAACAGAATCCAGTAATTAAGGTTCCAAAGTCAATATTATAAAGATATGTCCATGAGAAATTTAAATAACATTTATGAACAGTTATCATCTCGTACTGACAACAATGCGCATCAGTAATAACAACGCCAGAAGTGAATTCATAGGCTCTAATGTCCTAAAGAAAGATTATCTTATGGCTACAAGCATGTTCACCACTGAAATCGTATTACTTAGCAGTGACCAGCTCCAAATGTAGTAACTACGAGAATTCTACTAGGATAAAGTTCCAAAAAAAAACCATATCCAGCTGAAAGCTTTTAAATTCCCTGAACTAATGTACTGCACCGGTATGCAACGGACTAGCGTGTTTTGTAAATTAATTAAGTCGAACGTTTAGGAAGAATTGTCGTTTGATTGATAAGCTAAAGGCTTCAATGATAAATATGGCTTTAGGCCATAACTCTCCAAGTTTTCCTTACAATTCTCTGGATGCCCTCACATTCTAAGCTACTACTTTTTATACTACAATTACCTTACTGTAATAGGCAACATAGTTCTTTAATTACTACCATTACTACGATTGTCCTTATACTATTTTAGTACAAAACAAACAAATTACTCCAGCTGCATTGTCTCCCCTGATGCTGCTCTTTCTTAACGGTTCTCTGCTCCTCTTGCTGTGGCTCAAGGCTTGGTGTTGTTGGTGGTCAGTGGCTGCTTCTTTTGTCTCCTGCTGTACACCAAATTCACGGGTGGAGGGTGTTGGTGTATTGCAATACCGCCCCCCAAAAGTGCCACCTTGTCCTCAAGGTGGAAGTCCGGAAATTGCTCTTTAATTGCTCCGACTTCCTCCCACGTAGCCTCGAACTCAGGAACCCCCAGCCACTTAATGAGCACCTCAATGGTACTACTGCTTCCCCCCTTGCGCCGTACCTCTAAAACTCTCTCAGGTTCAGCAATCAACTCGAGCTCAGAAGTTAATTGAAGCGGGATAGTAGGGTTGCTCGGAACCTCTCCTATGGCCCGTTTCAATTGGGAGATGTGAAAGACCGGATGGATACGACATTGCTCGGGTAGAAGTAGCTTGTATGCGACCTTGCCTACGCGTTGCACCACCTCGTAGGGTCCATAGAAACGGGCAGCCAGTTTTTCATAAGGTCTCCTAGCCAAGGATTTCTGTCGGTAAGGTTGTAACTTGAGGTAAACAAAATCCCCTACTTGAAATTCCTCCTCCCGACGCTTCCCATCTGCGTATTTCTTCATAATTTGCTGAGCACGCACCAAATTCCCCTTTAACTCATCCAACATCAAATCTCGCTCCTGCAATAGTTCATCCACCGTGCCCACAGCCGACTGTCCTGCTCCCACTCGAATTAGCTTGGGCGGCTCTCTCCCGTAAACTGCCATGAAGGGAGTGACTTGGGTGGAGGCTTGCGGCGTAGTATTATACGAATACTCGGCCCAAGGAAGCCAAGTAGCCCAATTCTTAGGCTGCCCTCCCGCGAAACATCGCAGATATGTCTCCAACCTTTTGTTCACCACCTCCGTTTGACCGTCGGTTTGGGGATGGTAAGAAGTGCTCCTCCTCAACTCCGTTCCTTGCATCCGAAACAACTCCCTCCAAAAATTACTTAGGAACACCTTATCCCTATCGGAAACAATACTCGTGGGAACCCCGTGTAAACGTACAACCTCCTTCACGAAGACCTCAGCCACAGTGTAGGCCGTGAACGGGTGCCTGAGTCCTATAAAGTGTGCATACTTCGACAATCGGTCTACCACGACGAAAATTGTATCAACTCCCTTTGATCTCGGCAGCCCCTCAATAAAGTCCATGCTTATCTCCTCCCAAATTTTCTCCGGAATGGGTAATGGTTGCAATAGCCCTGCCGGAGATTGCTGTGAGAATTTATTGCGTTGACAAACAGAGCACCCACGAATGTAATCGGCCACATCCTTCCTCATTCCGCTCCAAAACCAATCCGCCCCCATTTTTAAGTACGTTTTGGTTTCTCCGGTGTGCCCTCCCTCCGGGGAGTCGTGATACACCCGGAACAGGGCTGATTTATGCCTTGAGTTCCGGGGCAGCACAATTCGCCCTTTATACAGCAGGTGGTGGCTCTCCACCGTATAGCCTCGAGGCCCTCGGCCCTGCTCCACCTCAGCTCGGAGCCTCTGAATTTCCGCATCCGCGGCGATCTCTTCTTTTAATTTCCCCCACTCTACCCTTTGCGTGGCTACTAAAACATTCAACTCTTCCCCCGCTTCGATTTCATCACCGCCCCGCCTTGAGAGGGCGTCAGCCACCCTATTAGCCACCCCCGGCTTATATTGCAACTCAAATTCGAACCCTACCAATTTTCGCACCCACTTTTGGAACTCCATCCCAATTTCTCTTTGTTGGGTGATGTATTTGAGGCTCTGTTGATCACTTCGAATCACAAACTTCCGCCCTAAAAGGTAGTGTTTCCACTTTTCCACCGCTAGACACACCGCCATAAGTTCTTTCTCGTAGATTGTCTTCCCTTGACCTCGCGGCCCGAGCACCTTACTAAAATAGGCCACCGGCTTGCCCTCTTGCATTAACACCGCGCCGAGGCCGTAGCCCGACGCATCGGACTCAACCACAAACTCCTTCGAGAAATCTGGCATTGTGAGTACAGGGGCGGAGGCCATGGCTTGTTTTAATTGCTGAAAAGCCTCGTCGGCTGCCGGATTCCACCCGAAATTATCCTTCCGGAGCTGCTCTGTTAACGGCCGCGCTATGTGTGCATAGTGATGAATAAACTTTCGGTAGTATCCTGTTAAACCCAAAAATCCTCTTAAATCCCTTAAGGATTTTGGTTTGGGCCAACTCAACATAGAGCCCACTTTCTCCCCATCAACAGCAACTCCCTCACTAGATATTATGTGGCCCAAGTATGCAACTTTGGGCTTGCCAAATTCGCATTTTTTAAAGTTTGCAAACAGTGAATGCTTTTTGAGAATTTCTAACACCAACTTCACATGATTAATGTGTTCATTCACACTAGCACTATATATGAGTATATCATCAAAGAAAACGAGTACAAATTTGCGTAAGTAGGGACGAAATACCTCGTTCATTAGGGATTGAAAAGTGGCCGGAGCATTGGTGAGGCCAAAAGGCATCACTAGAAATTCGTAGTGGCCCTCGTGAGTTCGGAAAGCGGTCTTGTGAGTATCCTCAGGTCGGACTAGGATTTGATGGTAGCCGGCCTTGAGATCCAATTTCGAGAATAGCTTTGCCCCATGTAGCTCATCCAAAAGTTCATCGATCACGGGAATCGGATACTTATCCGGAACGGTCTCCTTGTTGAGAGCCCGGTAATCCACACAAAACCTCCATGATCCATCCTTCTTCTTGACTAAAAGTACCGGGCTCGAAAAGGGGCTTGTAGAAGGCCTTATGATCCCCGCTTGAAGCATTTCCCCGATGAGTTTCTCAATCTCATCTTTTTGGAATTGTGGATATCGATAGGGCCTAACACTAATTGGGTTACTTCCCTCCTTGAGGATAATAGAGTGCTCATGGCCCCTTGTGGGAGGGAGCCCATGTGGACTGTCAAAAACTTCAGCATACTCTTCAATCACCCTCCTCAAAAATTCTGGCGGCCCACTCTCTTTCGGCCCAGACTCACTTGGGCAGCCCACTTGTTTCTCAACCAAGTTCAACTCCACTAAAATTCCCCCCTCCCCCTTCCTTAAGGTCTTGATCATTGCCTTGAGTGTCACCCCAACTTTTGTCAAACTTGGATCTCCCTTAATCACCACTGTGCGCCCATTCAAGGAAAAGCTCATCTCTTGCTCTTTCCAATTCGTGAGGATAGTGCCCAATTTCTCTAACCACTGTATCCCCATAATCACGTCCGAGTTGCCCAACTGGAGGGGTAAAAAATCCTCCTCTATTTCCACTCCATTGCCCAACTCCAAGTGTACTCCTTTACATTGCCCCTTCCCTTTAATGTTCTCTCCGTTCCCCAATGACACCCCGAAGGTTTGCGTTCCGCTAATGGGTAGACCGAGCTTCTCAACGGCCGACGTTGAGATAAAGTTATGGGTTGCTCCGGGGTCGATCATGACCACCACCGGCTGTTTCTTAATCAACCCGGTCAATCTCATGGTCTTGGGATTAGAAAGTCCCACAATCGAATTCATCGAAGCGGTGGTCGATATTTCCTCCTCTCCTTGTTCTTCGACATTGTTCAACACTTGTAGCTCACCCTCCTCCTCGCATTCATCCTCGTCCACTAGTAACACGCTCAACCCCTTGGCCGCACACATGTGAGTTGGTCCCGTCCACCGTCCATCACAACGAAAACAAAGGCCTCGTGCCCTTTTATCTTGAATTTCTTTTTCGGTAAGTCGTCGGACTTCACCATTGAAACGGGTGGTGTTTGAGCTTGGTCTATTGGAGTATGTTGAGGATGGTTGGTTTACTGATGCTGAGGATGGTTGAGGGGTATGATTTGGGTTGACTGTTAGGTTGTGGGTTGGATTGGGCTGAGGGTTGGTTCGACTTGGGCTGTAGGGAAAAGGGTTTGTGTTTGTTTTCTGGGTCGGCCCACCACCTAGGAGAGTTGAGGCTGGGCTACGGTTAAAGTAAGAATAGGGTCCGGGTTTAGAAAAAACCCCACCCGGCTTCCTCATACTACTGACCCGATTCCTCTCTTCGACCCGGATTGCGAGGTCCATGGCATCTTCAAGGGTTATTGGGTTTAACATACGGATCTCGGCTCGGATCTCCTCTTTTAACCCGTTAATGAATTGACCCTTCATTATACTCTCCGGCACATCCAAGAGCGGGGAGGCTTTCTCTATAAATAACCGCCGGTACTCCACCACCGTCGTCACTTGCTCTACAGCCAGCCATTGTTCGTGAAGAGTTCCCGAATTCACCGGTCGAAACTGGTTCAACACACGCCCCTTCAAATCCTCCCAATTCACCATGGGTCGCCTCCGACTTTCCCATTGATACCACAAAAGAGCGTCTCCGTCCATCGCCACCACCGCAGCCTGCAATTTCTCCGTCTCCGTCAACCGATAAAACTCGAAAAATTGTTCCCCTCTGAGAATCCACCCATCGGGGTCGGACCCATTGAAAGTCGGCATCTCCAACTTCCTATATCGCCAATTTCCGCTCCCTTCTCGGTTGTCGTGGTTGACATGCCGGATTCCGCCATTGTTCCCGAGCTCCCAGTTTCCGAATCTCAGGCCTCCGTTACCTAAGGGATTTTCGTCGTAGTTCCCACTTCCCGGCGACTGATTTCCATCCTTGTGGTTCATCGCCGCCATCAAGCTTCGCATCTCCTCAAAGAACGCGTCCTGGTCCTTCTTCAACGCCCTCTGTATCGAGTTCTCCCCGTCACCGACTTTCTCCAAGATTTCCTCTACTTTTTCCTCTAGCGCCGCCACCCTCTCCGGCGTCACCATCAGTGGTGTCGGAGGCATTCCTGCTCTGATACCAAGTGCAACGGACTAGCGTGTTTTGTAAATTAATTAAGTCGAACGTTTAGGAAGAATTGTCGTTTGATTGATAAGCTAAAGGCTTCAATGATAAATATGGCTTTAGGCCATAACTCTCCAAGTTTTCCTTACAATTCTCTGGATGCCCTCACATTCTAAGCTACTACTTTTTATACTACAATTACCTTACTGTAATAGGCAACATAGTTCTTTAATTACTACCATTACTACGATTGTCCTTATACTATTTTAGTACAAAACAAACAAATTACTCCAGCTGCATTGTCTCCCCTGATGCTGCTCTTTCTTAACGGTTCTCTGCTCCTCTTGCTGTGGCTCAAGGCTTGGTGTTGTTGGTGGTCAGTGGCTGCTTCTTTTGTCTCCTGCTGTACACCAAATTCACGGGTGGAGGGTGTTGGTGTATTGCACGGTATTAGTTCCAGAATAAGTACCCAAAGTATAATGAATATTATAATTCTAAATCACCAATTGTAAACCCCTGGGCTTGAGAAGTCCCTGTCTAGAAGACAAGCCCATCCTTCGAGGGTGATTGTAATATTGTCCGCTTTTTGTTCACCATAATAAACTATGATAGAGAGGTCAGAAACCTTATGGACTGATAGAAAAGTGCATGTCCTCGGTATAAAAGAACCCATGTCTAGACCAGTACACTTCTCATGTAAAGAATCGGTCAAAGGACCAACTAACCACAAAAGAAATTCAACATGGGAAATCAATGGAAATTTGGGAATATTGCAAAGAATTTGGGTTTCAACTAATTGCAAAGAAAAAACTTTAAAAGAAACATCAATGTAGATAATCATGATTATTATCAAGCAATAGAGAGCTAGAGACCAAAATGAAATGAAAGGCAGATAACAGCTGTTAGCTTAACACATACCTCTTCATAAACCCTTCTCAGATAACTGGCACATTTTACACCATCTTCCAAAACCCAAGTAAAGTAAGCCTTTCGGTCTTCTGAGTCAAAGTTAATAATCTCCAGACAATAGAGGAGTGCTTGAAGTGAAATTTGAAGTTCAGCAATACACTGTATACATTCACTAAAAATTTATAATATGATTAGTAGACATACATACAAAAGTTGCTGAAAGCAAGAAGAATGTCATGAAAAAAAAATAAGAAATATATACCTATTGCGGTGTTTAACAACTGTCCACAACAAACGACAAGATGCCGCATATAAGTTAACTGAGAACTGCCTGTCAACCGAAAAGTAACTTTCAATTTCTTCACACTCTTTGCCGTCCAATCTAATAGAATTTTGATGAGAATCTTTGCCTGCTTTGATGAAGCAAAAGCCTTGGAAAAGTGCTGCTGGTATACGCAAAGACTGTCTCACATGATGGGAATCTAGGTGAAATTGAGAACGTTTTCCAGAAATCCTGGTTAATACCTCAACACACATGAGAACCATGGACCCCGAGTCAGGATTCTTATTTACTGCAACACTGTTTGGTTTTGTGTGGAATACTGAGGGCCCTTGTAGGTGTACAATAATATTAAATAATGATGAAAAAAGGCTATTGATCTGCGATCTAATGACATTCAATTGGTTTTTCCCTGCAACAGAATCAGACATCAAACATGTTACAAATACTAGTCATTGCATCAACATATAAGCATGTTTAAACCAAGCTATCTGAAGGATTAATAAACAGGAAGTTAGAGCCATGTTCATGTTCTGTTCATATAGCTAAGCAATGCCTATCACCAGAATATTAGCACTGATAAGAACGTAAAACATAACAGGACAGAAAAGAGTGACACGATTTGAGAAGTAACAGAGCTTGCATCAACTGTCAGTATGCCTTTTAATTGAATTTGATTTTATACAGGCTTCTGCTAATTCTCAGCAGAACAAATACAACCAAACTTCTACTAATTTAGCAGGTGAACTATTTACATACCTTGCAGTTCTTCATCAGACATACATTACTCTCACATTTTTATCACACTTTTCCAACCTAAGTTAAGGTAAGTAAACTTTTTTCAGTGATAAATAGGGCCATGATAAGTCAACAACAATCAAAAAAGGTCTCAAGTATTGTAAAGGCATTATATAAAAATCAACTTACAAAGCATTTTTAGAAAAGTTTTGAGCAGAAGTACCTTTATAGAATTCAAGAAGCAAGTCCAAGCAATCAACAGAGCCTGCAACCATCGCAGAGACTCTACCTCCGGCAGTACCTTCTTTTTTTACCTCATAGATTACTGGAAAGCCTTCTCGTAGACCGAATAGTGCTCGTTCTAGAGCTTGCAAAGTAGATAATAGGAGTGGTTCCGATGGCTTCTCAATGAGAGATTTGAAAGACATCCTCAACCTTGCTTTGAGATTGTCTAAACCATAGAGAGGGTCACTGACAGTTGATTCATAATCTCTTCCTTCAGTATATATCTTGGCACTTGACCCAATATGAGAAGCTAGCCTAGCTCCTTTTCCTTGTAAAGAACTGCATTTTCCGATAGCTTTCAAGTGCAACTCTACCAATTTGGTGTAGACATTTCTAGTTGCGATGGAACTAGTTGATGCAAATAAACTCCCTATTGCCTCCAGAAACTTAACAGAACCATCCAACCAAACAAAAGAAGATGAACTTGGAAAATCAAGCATTTCCAAGAATTTTGTCAACAATACTTCAGAGCATCCAAGAAAATTTTGAACCAAGTTAGGCGACAAGGAAGGAAAATCAATCAGCACGCTTAGCCTCACAATTGCTGAAGAAACAATAAATAAACCTCTCAAGAAAACTGCTGCCTCTAGATTCTGGCCTTTTAAGAAGCTCCCCAACAAATCAATTTTTAGACAGTTGTAATTGAACGAGCTAAATTCTGCAACAACGGAGTGAGAATTATCTGACTTCAACCTTTTCTTCTTTCGACTAGAAACAGAACCATTTGAAAGATCACATGTAGCCAAGGTCGTCAACTCAGAACCTGAATTCCCAATTTGAATCTCAAGTTCAGTATCAATTCCATTCTTAAGCTGCCCCTGGCCATCAGACATTTTGATTGGGTGATTGTTGTGAAGAAAAATCTGAGAGGACTTACCTATGAGCTCCATAACAAGATTCATAAAACTGACTACTCTAGACATGATGTTGTCTTTACTCTTCATCACTTTTACTTTCAAATCATCACCACTAGCAAGGGTATCATTCAAAGCGCACTCCAATCCCCATAGCAATCCTTGAATGCAAGATATAACAGAGGACAATTTACTCAAATCTACAGGTCGACCATCTACCTCCATATCTCCATCACTGAAGGCATCTTTCAGAGAAAGAAGGGATTTTTTTGTCTCTTCCTCCAATACCTCAACCATCATAATCACACCTTTGCAAACTTCGACATCATTTGATAATTTCTCAGAAAAATTAAATTCATTTGAAAGATTGTCGTCACAATTAGAACCAGACTTTCCAGTGCTTGTGGGACTGGCAATTGATTGAATTGCTGTATAAAATTGGTGCTTGCACAGAGTGACAAACACATATGAAGTCTGATCCCTCAGTGAAACAATCAAATCACTACAGTTACTACTGTTCTGTGATGACAATGTACTCCACCATGTACTGACAATCTTCACAGACTCCAACAGCCAAAGAATAGATGATGGAACCTCTGACAGTATTGGAATATTTGTGGGATTACAATTTTCTGATTTATCCGCGCAGAATGCCATTAATATATATTTTAAAGCTCGGCGACATGAAACCAGTAGTCGAAGGAACTCATGATGGTCATGAACATACGGTGATCTGTGAGTACCTAGTAAGCAGCCAATTATGAGCCTGGACAATGAAGACACATTTCAGATGAGCTAGCAGTCATAGGTGAGATAAGGTTGAGAAAACAAGAACATCAAAGAGTAATAAGGAGACTGGAAAGGAATAACAAAAATCAAATTAGGATTGGTTACACATAATTTTGCAAATTACAACCCAAATAAAAAGGGAAGAGGGGGAAAAAACAAAGTAGACATGAGAAAGAAAAGTTAAACGCAACATAACCTTTCAAAGTTAATTAAGTAAATCACAGAGTGTGAGAAAGATTTGAAGCTTAATGTAATCTCACACATCTTGCACAAGAGGTTCAGCACACTTTGACAACCAGCAAGAGGGTCATTGGTTGGAGTAAATGACGTTCCTTCGTCACTTTGTTTATTGACTAAATCACCATGACCACGACAAGAAGTAATCAGTTGGTCCCTCGCAAATAGGGCAGAGTTCTGAAGCACACCAAGAGCATAGGTCCAATCAGAGGAACCAAGTTCAGCACCAGTGTTTGTCGAATCATTAAATAACCGAGATATACACTTCTTTAAAACATGGCAAACCCTTGATGGCATATACCTGCGCACAAACTAGTAGAATAGACCATGATCATGTATTATCTCAAACCTATCACTTAGCACAAGAAAAAACATTGACAAGATGATATGAGGTTCAGGCATCAAGCAAGATGGTACAACTTGGAGATTAAACAGTAAGAGACGAAAGGATCAATTTTTGTTCCTAATTAACAGTATTCTTCAGATTTCGGGAGTAAAGAATCTTTCTTGATGAAGCAGCTGAGGTATTGAAGATCAACTTCTCATCTTTAAGATGTTTACAACTCAGCCCGAACAATGATTTTCAAAGCTGAAAAAAGTGAAGAATATTCTACCACCCAGGTCATTTACTAACTTGGTTTAAGTTTTGATTCTTACAGACATTGCCCTCCAAATTATACAACCCTCCAATACTGATAATAAATACAAGCATCTATTAAAAAATCCAAATCAAATAAGACATTATATAGGTAGAGACATCCATCCAGAGACTTCCACTGAGATGCATAGGTCTTTTACAGACAAGCATGGCCACTTAGGACAATTTACTTGGGATTTTCTAATCAACTCATGTCTGAGGAGTGAAGACAATTTATTTTGACTTATAACCGAACATAAAAAAATCTCAAAAATAATTTTAGTTTCATATTTTTATCTCTAATTTTCAAATAAATTCTGAAAATTGAACCAACAACGATGACATAACATCAGTAAGACATCCTCAAATCTCCATAACCTCGCCCAAATTACCCCCCCCCCCAAAAAAAAAAAAAAAAAAAAAAAAAAAAAAAAAAAAGAGAGAGAGAGAGAGAGAGATCAATGTTGATGCTTCTTTTTTCCAGTCCCTGTCTATTTATGATTCAAAATAGATGTTACATTAACAAGAGACTTCAAGAGTACACCAAATAATTGCCTTACCACCCATATCAAAACAAATGATATAATAAGGATAGACATCATACTATCATAGGCTATTAGCACTTAATCATTAAGTAGGAAGATAAAACAGGCAGGAAGAAGCTGAACGTCTCCTTGTCAGACTGCACCACAGCAGTGGAATCGTTGATGCAAATTCCGTAAACAAAGATAAATGTATTATGTAAAAGGAAAGTAGGGAGTTTCTAGGAAATTCCCAGGGAAACAGATTACTGTTCTAAAAAGAGACATATTTGCAGGCTGATCAATCTATTAGATGATGTCATTTGCCAAAAATATAGATATGTGGTGCAATTCTGCTACAAAATTCCTTAAAAATGACCCTAATAAAATGTGACCTACCATTTAGGGACAGGGAAGTAATAGACGAATAGAAATAGGAACAACAGCTGAAATCTAAAGTAGGTCCGGTTTTTTAATTAAAGAAATAAAAAATAAATAACTATGAATATCAATAATCAAGAAGAATTGTAGTGGATCTTACTCTTTGATCATAGAAACTGGTATCACGAAGAAGTTCCTGTGAAATTTGATGCTTGGTAACTTTCATTGCCTCGCCGGCATAATTTTCATACTGCTTCTCGAACTCCCCAAATCTTCTATATGGAAGTGAATTTAGTATTAAAAGTGAAAGGAACAACTTCAACTTCTTCTTAGTAGCATAATGGCACCATATATCAATATTGTAGCAAATAATCCACCAGATTGCAGTAGGTAATGTTTTTTCATTCACTGTACAGACACCCAAATCCCAAGAGTCAAAGAGCACATACTGTGGGGCTGGACTAGCTGTTCCACTAGGAATGAAGGTAGGCTGTTCATTCTCGTCCACTGTGGAAAGATATTTCATGATGAAATTCGTTAGATCAGATGTTTCTTGCTTTAAAGCCGACAAAAATTTCTCCAACTTCTCTTGTTTTCCTTCATCTTTACATAGAAGTGATTTATCAGCATCATCCGCCGATTTGCCATTTCTTCCATTCTCACTACACCACAAATGATACTCCACACAATGAATTTGCCTACTTAGATCAACAAGTCTTTGTAAAGCCATCATATGCATTACATAAATCAAACAACAGTAATCTGTGGAACCTTCTTGGAAAATATTATCCCTTAAATGTTGCATGATACTAAGAAGAGAAACTGAAGATTTGACCCAAGAAAAATATCCTTTATCTTTAAATTTTGTCCTCTCCATGCAATTTTTGCCAGAATAAGCTGTATAAAAGTCAGACATCACATTTGACATCTTTTTTGATGAATCAGGAGGCATGAGGCTCAATGTTTGGCGATACAAGCTTCGACAGGATACATACACGCGAAAGAAGAATTGGAGATACAAGGAAACTTTATTTAATAAATCATTTTTGCATTCCACATTCTTATTTTGAGTTATTCCCAGCACTGAGAAAACAAACTCATCAGAACCATCTTGCTCCAGGGTAGTCAAATGCCTCATGCTGGGACGTAAAACCACTATCAGCTCCTCTATAGACTCCCCCATACGGTAACTGTAACCGGCAGAAACTGAGAGTGAATCCAGGACTAGAGTATAAATTTCAGACAAGACCACACCCAAAATTTTTGCTTGAGCGCTGATTCTACAAGAATGAACATCTCCAACTTCATATTCATCTACCACAGAGTTGCCAACTTTCATCCACTCCAAACAATCCAATACGTCAGCAGACAAAATTTGAACAAAATCAACAGCCTGACCTTCAGGTATAGATTTAATCACATTGCAAATAGCAAGCCTAAACTTTTGAGAAAACAATAGCAAACAACCTGATTTGGCAAATTTATCATAATGTAGGGAGGAGATGTCAACATCTCCTTGATAAAATGATATATGCCTCAGTCCTTTACACAGTGCAAAAACAGCACGATCCACCTACATAATAATAAATCATCAGATCAATCAATGGAACATAAAATGTGTAAAGCTGTAAACACTACTTGTCCTCAATTTAGAAAAAAGAAATACTTGTAAATAAATTGTGCTATAATGTGTTATGTGGCAAAAAACAGCAATTTAAACGCACGCAGCTTAATTCAAAAAATCCTGCTAAAATGGTACCAAGTACTGTAGGAACTTGCTAGGATGTATTAGGCGGGAAAAGACAGCAGTTTCAAGCACAGCCAGCATAATTATGTACCATAAGGACTATAGAAAAGATGGAACACTTCCAGCAGCTATTGCAACCAGATTATCAATAACATAATTAGGGCTTTTGGAGGTGGGGAGTAAGGCCAATTCATCAAAAATGACCTATTACAGAAATGAAGAGCAAATTTGATCTGTCAACTAGAAAGCTTCAATTCACATTCACATAACTCTCTGTCAACAAAAGCAAAATGCTCAGCGAAACTTGCACTAACCTGGCGAAGCTCGCTATAGAGATTAATTAGTCGGCATCCAAGGTCAACTGTCACAGGATACAACTTGCAGTGTTGTGAAGAATGTTCTGATGCTAAACAGGTGAGAATCATAAGCCATATGCTAACCAAGTCATCACCAATGACTCCATACTCAATATCAAGGAAGTTTCCAACTACAAGAATGAACTCTTTGGCCAATGAGTTCAATGTTTCAACTTCCACAAAACTATCTAAGCTCCATGTTGACAGAAAGAATGGATTAAATTCAGCATAACATGACATCAATAGACCATAGCTTATCTTGAAGAAATTCAGACAAGCCCCTCCAGAACTATCCTCTGTTCTAAGATAGGCGCTTTCACACACCATGCTAGACAAAATCCTATTTACAGATTTGAGAGTGTGGTAAACATTCAGTAAGGAGGTTCCAGATTGAAGGTCAGACTGGAGATTCTTACTAAGATCAAGTAACAACGGCTCCATGGTAAACACAAAAAAATCGAAAAACGACTTCCTTGTTTCTGAGGCAGAAGTCGAAGACGTATGACTCTTCTCTGAGGCCAAATTACTAGCCTTTGAAGGATGCTTTTTATCTTGAGTTTCAATGGTCCTCAAACTTCCAGAATCCTGCGAATCCCTCTTCAATTTTTTAACACTAATAACAAACAAACGAAACAATTCTCCTATACCAGACAAAGCCTGTATCTTTCTCTCGGAAACAAGATTTTCCACTTTGTCAAAAAGGTGTCTGTGATAGCTTTTGATGGCCGTTCTTGCACTTTCCAGTTTTTGATCAGCTGAACTGTACCTATCTGTGACGTTTAAGCTAAGATATTCATCAAGGTGAATTGGATGAAACAATCCATAAGAAAGAATCTCCTCTGCCAGCTTGACTAAATTTTTCACCAGAGCAGGACTTCTGTCCCTGATCTGATCATGCAACAAACCAAGCAGGTGCAACAATGATTCAAGGAGTTTATCTACAAAATCACGAAATCCATTTTTGCGGCAAGGGTGCAACCTCAGGAACTTGGAGAACGGCTCAAGCACCAAACACGAGAATTCTGTGATCAAGTTTCGCACACCACTATCTTGACTAATGTCATCATACATTCTAATAACAAGTTCAAGCACCGAGCTAACAGCCACTGCCCACAGATCGAGATTTTCATTCAACAATCGGCAATTGGAGGAAAATATCAACTTTAAGCAGTCAACTATAGTGTTAAATAATATCATTTCTACATTAGTAAAAGTGGGTTCCATGACATCTGCGTCTGCAATATTAAATGAATGCAACACACTCTTAGCCACACATGAAATAACCCTTAATAGATCCCGTGATAATCTTAATGAAACATGCAGCCTTTCAGACTCCTTCAAGCAAAACTTGAGTATCTCCCAGCATCTACAATCCATGAAAAAATGTGGCCCCTCAGACTCCTTTTCTCCGGCCCTAATTTTCTTTGCAGAGGTGATCAACAATGACTGAATCCGATCACTAATGCGTTCTATTAATCGTGAAATACTCAATGTATTGGACTCTTTCTCAGAGTCATCATCTCCTTTACCGGCCCTCGAAATCACAAACTCAAACATTAACTCCACCTTCCTGCAGTTAAAACATTGTATTGGTTTAACACTATCCATATTCCTCTTAACATATTCAAAGACCATGATTACAATCAACCTAGGCGAATCAAGCAATCCACACATTTTAACAATAATACCTAAATTTAAGCTCTTTCACCATGCTAGAGGCACTAACTTTTTAACCCCCAAGAATCTCACTTGTTTATAGTGTAAACAATAAAATTTCCCAAATACTTATTCATAACTTAAGCAATAAAATTGATAAAAATAGCAAATTTGAATAAAACCCAGAAATTCTATTCAGTAGTGTAAATTTTCCAATTACTTATTCATAGTGTAAACAAAAATTAAATAACACCCAGAAAACCCACTTCAAAACCCAGTAAATTACACCTAACAAACAACATAATCTACAAAAATCAAACATAACCCAGTTCATAAATTCAACAACATAAGATAAAATCAGCAAAATCTTACTTGTGTTCATTGAGTTCATTGTTTTGAATTGCCAAAGCGAGGTCTAAATTCCTCCATAAGTGGGGCCCTCCGAAAATCCCCGGAATATCTTCATCAACCTCCATTTTTTCCAGCTTCTGTGTCTCTGCAACTGTGCATTGTTCTTCATCTTTTGTATCGTTTAATTTGCGAGGTGTTTTAGAGGGTTTAGGTAAGTCTTGGGAAGTTGCGAGTTTCCTCTTTTTCTTATTCATTGAATCGTTGTTAGTTGATGTTGAGCCAGCCATGGTAGAGGGGCTGCAAGGTTGCAAAGTATTGGTTCGGGGGTGGGGAATGAGGAAAGGGTTTTACAGGGTTTTAACAAAGAACAAAAAAGAGGAAACTGCTCAAATTAATTTATTATTAAATTTAAAAAATACATTTTTAATACAACATATAACAAGCAAAACCTTTACTTAGGGTTTGTTCACATTTACTGAACTGAGCTGAACTGAACTGAACTGAACTGATTGGAGCTTAACTGAACTGAACTGAACTGAACTGAGCTGAAATGAATATTTTATGAGAGAGGAAAATTAGGAGCTGAACTGAACTGAACTGAACTGATTGGAGCTGAATTGAACTGAACTGAACTGAAATTAAGTAAATGTGAACATGCCCTTAGAGCAAAACTTTTTTTTTTTTAAATTACAAATTTACCAGTTGTTCGTTTTTATTTAAGTGTCTTAGTTTGACTGGTACGCTAGTATTTAGAATCGATCTCAGGATTTCCTGGAACCGAAAATGAAGCTTTAACCACTTGAGCTATCCCCCATTCTCAAAAGTATTCATTGATTGTATTTAATTTTACACATAAAGGTTAAAGTGGTGCATGTAAATATTGTCAAATTCAAAATATTGGCACAATATAAAAATAGAGGAAGTATGATAGACGGACCGGAATACCAGACTGAGAAATGGAGAAGAAAATAGGTGGACTATATCCTTAAAGCGCTCCTTAGCTAAATGAGAGGGTTTAAATACTTGACCCGAAATTTATTACTCCGTTAGGTGAACTCCTAACCAACCACGCCAAGCTTGTGCTCCATCGATCACGAGTTACATGACCTAAAAGCCCTTGTGAGTTAAACCGCCGTTAGTTACAACATAGTCGGCTTCCAGACACTGCAAATTGCTGCTTTCCTCTTTGCCATTTTTTGTCCCTTTTCAATTTTAAGCTGCTCTCCTCTTTCTCTCTCTACTCCATTGAAGCTTACTCTGAGTTCTTTATTGTAGCAGCTTCTCATCTTGCTCTCCTCCATTGAAGCAGCTTCAGCTTCTCATCTTTTCTCTTCTCCATTGAACCAACTTCTCAGGTAAGATTTTTTTTTTTTTATTATTTTTTTTTTTAATCGTAGGATTTTAGTTTCAAACTATCTTCTTCTAAGGTAGAGTTATTAGTTGAACTATGAATTAGAATTTCCCAAGTTATGAAAAATTATAACCAGTGATTTTGTTGCTAGAATTTTACTTTGTGCAATTTGAGTTGATACTCTTAAGCCAGAAGAATATTATTTGTTTTTTCAAGCTTAATCTTACTGGAATACTGGGGTTACTAATGTGTTGCGAAACCCTTAAATTTTACTGGGGTTTTTGTGCAATTGGTATTTCAGATGGAGGGTGAGAATTGAGAATTGAAAATGGGTGATTATGGAATGGAAGATTACAAGAATCGAGTTGATGTTGTGTTGTCACAAGTCAATACGGTGAGTTTGCTTCTGAAATTGGAGTTGTGTGAATTGCTAGTTTAGGGTATACCTATCTTGTTGGTGATTGATCACTTTGATCTTTTAAAGTAAAAGAAAATTTGTAAAGAGTTGTTAGCATGAATATAGCACCATAAACATGTCCAATGTTGTTGCATTTCAGTATGATTAAGAATGCATATTGCAATACATGACATGGCAATTCTACCCTTGGTTGAAAGAGCTTGTTTGTTCGTAACAATAAAAATCCATGAGGTATAAGGTAAATGAATTAATTAGAAGTATTTTTGTGTGTAATTTGATGCAAAATTTCCCATGTCAATATCTGTTGCATAATGTATTGCATTAGCATCAGCAATTAGTAATCTTAGGGATGTGACATGTGGTATGAGCGACGCCTTGGCTTTTGGCCTTGCCTGGCTGGCAGCAAGTGTCGCCTTGGCTCGGGATTTTGACTTAGAGGTGTTCCGCGTTCGAGCATGCTTTCTTTGTTGCAAGTATGTTACACGCTAAAATATATTCCAATGTTAACTTTCTTGCAGACCAGTCTGGGAGTGTGTTATTCCTTTATCGTCAATGTGTCTTTATTGTCTGTATGAGGTATAATAACATGAGCTATATACTTATATGTATGCAGATCGAGAAAAAAGTTCGTGAGGTTGAGCAGTTCTACCTGAACACCAGTAAAAAGCAAGCTAACAGCTCAAAAGGTGGCTCAGCTTCTAAGGACAAAGACAAGGATAAAGAGAGACATGCTACTCAAGCCAAAAAGCAGCAGCAGGATGCAACAAGCAAGGACACAGCTGCGTCAAAGAGAATGCAGGAGCTGATACGTCAATTCGGCAAAATATTAAATCAGGTATTTTTTTTGTTATATCTCATCTTTTGTTTATACTTGTTTAAATAACATTTTTACGAGTAAATATTGGAAACAGTTTTGTACTTCCGTGAGTTGCGTCCTCAAGTATTATTTCTTTGGTAAGTACCTTTCATTTCTGGGTACTGTTGTCTACTTTTCATGGAGTTATTGATGCACTGCAAATATGGCAAAGTATACACGAGTGTTTTCTGTAAACCATGGTTTTCTTATGCTTTTTAGGTATGAAGTCTATTTGGGGTGATAGTGGGCATATGAATTCTTCAATAGAGTGATACAAATCCTCTGATAGCTGTTCTTCTCCCAATTATTCTGAACACTAGATATTCATGTATTTGCTTGATTGACGTCAAGTCGTCAAGAACTATATATTGTGTTGATTCTAGAATCTTCTTCACTTGTCTTGAGTAAATATGAGCTATGAATTGGTACTATTGTGGTAATTTTGTAGCATAATGACTCTGAATTAGCTGAACATGGGCATGTTTAGATGGGAAGTATAGGACTTTAAAGCTCTTTTTGAGATTGTTTGGGGGCAGAGAAGGTCTGGGTCTCTCCTCTCAATAAGTCATCTGTGAATGGGAGTGATTATTTTGTTAGTGGTTAAGTAGGAGAGTAGGTTTTCTGGATAAGGTGAGAGACAAGACATATTGTTCTTAAATTTGTATTTGAGAGGGAGATGTGCCATTTCACTCAAATTCTGGTGTCTGGACTGTGGAATTAAGTTGGCAGCTCTCTTATGGACAACCAAAAACTGAGCTGCAACCCAAAAGCCTACCTAAACCTTGTAGATTTCAACAATAAAAAGATGCTGCAAGTGTGTTGAACGATAGCCTTTGTGCATAAGATTCACCTAGATGTTTGTGGTATTTTCTAGAACAGAGAGGAGAGACCACAGAAAACATAAGGAGGCATTCAGCTGACAGTGCTGGATAAGTGGGCAGGTTCTCAGTTGAGCCAACTAAACAATCTGATTATTTTCACTTTCCAAACTACCAACCACAGTATCAAACTAGCAACAGGAACCTTTGGAATGATCTCGTCAAACTCTCTCAAGCTAATTCCTTTGCAGCTCTTAAGAAGTTGTAGGTTATTGTACATTAGAGTTGTTATATAGAAATAAGGTCTCCTTGAACATTTTCACTTATATGCTGATTTAGGACAAGGTTGTTGCATAAGATGTAGCTTACCGCCTTACATGTTTTACGAAGTCAGTGGAGCTTGCATCCAACCTATATTGCCCTTGAGTTCTCAACTATTGCTAAACACATACTTCCTCCGTTTTTATTTAGATTAAACACTTCTTTCTTGCTTATGCATATCTTCAGTCGTTAATATCCTTAATTGTCAACTTGTAAAAGGTATAAAGAAAGTTGATATTTCGAAAGTATAAATCAAGGTGAATCTAACCAAACTCCACATGACTATGTTTTTCCGTACAAATATATTGTGTAGATTTAGAAATGTTTCATCTAAAAAGAAACGGAATAAGTATATCTGATTTGTAGAGTTTGCTTCAGTTATGCAGTGCCAAAAAGGTGCTTGGTATTTGAAAGAAGGGTGAAGTAGTTTTGGTTTGCTGAAATGTCTAGGATGTGTCCTTCATCCATTTGGTTGTGCGTGTGACGAGGAGAAACCATTGAATTTTGGATGAAATTCTTCACTTATTAGTGCTGCCTGCACTACTTCCTTTTTCCTGTTAAGATGTTTGATGTGCTTTGTACATGCGGACCTCCTCAATTGCTACCAATGGCTGGATACATGGCGGCTGTCCTTGTTCTTACGCTCTTGGTCAATTGCCGCAATCTATAGAATCGTACTTCAAATTGGATAATTGTCCTGATAATCCGCAATTTTTCCCTGTGCTTTTCAGATCACTCAACACAAGTGGGCATGGCCTTTTATGGAACCTGTAGACGTCAAAGGCCTGGGTTTGAATGATTACTATGAGGTAAAGTTGAATCCTTTCTCATTTTATTCACTTGTTTAATTCTTTTCGTTTTATACTGTGAACACTTCTTTGCTCTTCCTAAAACCTTTCTGCTTAATCTTTACTGGTCAAAGTTTGATACTGTTATCCGTTAATTTGTTAGAAGTTGTAAGAATATTATTGTTAGATTTGTCTTTGTATCTTCCCTCTCGTCTTTCTAATTATTACTGGAGAAATTGATTGTCAAAGTTCCATCTTGGAGAGCACAAAATCTCAAATAGGAAGTTAGAATATTTATTAATGGACAATGATATTGCATTATCTAAGAGATGTTTGATTTGTTGTGAAACCTTTACGGACTGTTTCCTCCAACTTATCTGCTTTTGTTTGCCTTTTGAGTTATTTTAGCTGCTGGAAATTTTCTACTCAACTGTTCTGTTTCTACCAGATCATTGAAAAACCTATGGATTTCAGTACGATAAAAAAACAAATGGAAGCCAAGGATGATAGTGGATATAAACATGTAAGGGAGATCTGTGCAGATGTGAGGTTGGTTTTCAAGAATGCAATGAAATATAATGACGAAAAGAATGATTTCCATGTCATGGCAAGGACCTTGTTGGCAAAGTTTGAAGAGAAGTGGCTACAGTTTTTGCCTAAAGTTGCGGAAGAGGTGAGATTCCAGTGATCATTAGACCATTCTTTGTGTGATCACAGCTGTTAGTTGTTTTGTTATATTACAGTTTTTTCATATTTTATCAATCTTTCACTATTGAAAAAGGCAGGTTGCTGTTGCAGGAAAAAAGACGAGAAGAAGAGGAGGCTGATGTACAGCTTAGCATGCAGCTAGCTCAAGAGGCTACTTATGCCAAAATGGCTAGGGAAATAAGCACTGAGGTTTGTTTCTTTCCTCGGAGTGATTGGACTGTTTCTGTGAAACTTTTAGAATATTTTTAGCAATTTTCCAACAATCAATGTGCCTGTCAAACATGATGCATGAGATAACTAAGGTAAAAATATATGTTTATTTTTTATTTTATTGTATTATTATAACAGAAATACTTTCTGAAACCATTGCAAACTACTCCAAATTTGATGCCCAAAGTACTCTCAAAATGAATAGACTATAAGTATTCCATTACTAACCCAGGTAAGACAGTAAGTTGCACTTAAAGCAAATTACCCTTTATGAATATGCAGAGGATGTCCATACTGCTTGAAATTTTCTCATTTAGAATATAACCTGATGTCTCTCTCTTCAAACAGCCATTTAAAATGATTTCTTTCTTGTGTTTCTGGTTAATTTCTAGTTGTTTCCTAACTGAAATTGACTTTGAATTAAGCTTCACCTATGATTTCTGAAGGTTATTTTTCCAACTATGATTTCAGAAGTCCATAGTTACCTTGTGACTCAAGTAACTTGATGCAGCTAAATAAATTTCACAATCACTGTTTTGACAGTTACAGGACTGGTTATCCCTGAAACACCATATTTATTTTTAATATGTCTGTAATAATGATTAATGTACAACATATCAGAAATCCTCTGAACATCTCGGTCATTCTTTTGTGAAGTAAATAAACTGAAATTTGGCTTATTGTCAAGTAGAGATGTGGTACAAATATCTTACTAATATAAAGTTTATCAGGGTAAATGGCTCTTATAACTTCAACCATTTTCCCTTCAGGCAATGTTCATGTATTTGTTGTTATCTATTAATCGCAAGAAAGTAGGTGTGGCAGGCATTGTAGATAAATTGAGGGAAAACCGTCTGCGTTGGTTTGGACATGTAAGACGGAGACCCGAGGGTGCACCGGTGCGAAGAGTGGAAGAGTGGGATCATGGAGGGATTAAACGAGGAAGAGGGAGACCAAAAATGACTTGGTTGGAAGGAGTGAGGAAGGATATGAAGTGCATGGATTTACGTGAGGATGAAGTTTTGGATCGTAAGGGATGGAGGAGAAAGATTTATGTTGATGACTACACGGAATAATCAAATTTGGTTCATGTTAGCCGACCCCACTTTTGGGATTAAGGCTTTGATTGATTGATTGATTGATATTTTACCCTGATCTTTCCTCTTAATCTTATTTTCAGCTTTTTGAGGCAGACATTCACCTTGAAGATCTTAGGGAACAACTGGTTCAAAGGTGCAGGTAAACAATGATTGTCCTATATGTATCAATTGTAGTTGCTTAACCTATTATTGTTTTATTACTACTAAACCTAGCAATGTGTATCTGATTCTAACCCAAGTTTTACCCAAAATTACATGACCTTATTCTAGTCCAAATTGAGATTGATCCAACCCAAAATAAAAATTAATGTCTAATTGACAAAAGATACGTAGATATTCCGATCTGAATCAA
Organism: Chenopodium album; assembly: GCF_948465745.1. Taxonomy (NCBI): domain Eukaryota; kingdom Viridiplantae; phylum Streptophyta; class Magnoliopsida; order Caryophyllales; family Amaranthaceae; genus Chenopodium; species Chenopodium album. Next base: position 69,680,619 of record NC_137842.1, on the reverse strand, counting down.
TCTAAAACCAAACTAAATGACTAATCACTCAAACTTGCTGATTATTACCACATTGCACCCAATCCAACGACTTGTTTGCAACCTTTAATTAGAGTATTTTAGTAGTTATTTTGGTTCTTTGCCTGAACATTGGCCTATGTGCTCTCTGCAATTTTAAATGTGAATTTGAACCATCAAACGTCAGGAAAATGTCAACCGAAGAGAAAAGGCAGCTTGGCACAGCCCTCACAAGACTATCCACCGATGACCTCAGTGGAGCTTTAGAGATTGTTGCCATGAGCAATCCTGGGTTTGTAGCAAATGCTGAGGAGGTGGACCTCGATATAGATGCTCAGGTACCCTTTTCCTTATCTAGTTTGCATAATACATTGTCTGCCCCACAGGCTAGCATCTGGTCAGATAAATGTAAGATTTTTACATTTGACATGGCTTTCTGTTGCTCAGAGTGAATCTACATTATGGAGGCTAAAATTCTTTGTAAAAGACGCGCTGCAAGCTCAAGGCAAGCCTGCAGCAAGCATGGGTGGCAACAATAACGATAACAATGAAAGCAATATTAATAATTGTAAACGGAAAAGAGAGGCTTGTGACGCCGTTACCAAGACTGCCAAAAAGAAGAGTAAAAAGGTAGCATCTTGATTGTTGTAACTTGTAACAATGTAGAGTAGATGAATTATGCTCTGTAAGATCTGTAACTATAGTACTATCTTGAAAGAAATATCACAATTTTTTTTTTTTTAACTATGACTTGATTCCCAGTTTGATGTAATATAATATGTAGTCTGAACTTGTTACCAAGATGACATTTTACCAAACCTTTCCCAAAGTGCCCTACCCCTGGGAGCATAACTGAAACTCAAGGTTTGAATTTCAGAAAGTTATCAAAAGGTCTCAGATATATGGATCAAACTCTGTAGAAAATGAAACTGGAACTCGAGCATATGGAGTATATATCCCTTGACAGGTCATGTGTGGGAGGTTCTTAAAGGGATTCATCAGCGAACTCTGTTTCTATAAAGAGGAACCACATCTCCTTTATATGGTAGGCAGCAAGAAGGCAGGAACCTGCTGAACCATACCGACATCTTCGTGTCACGCCATCATTTTCCTATAATTAATCTTGACATTGTATAAATATCGTAAATTAGATGGTACTCTTGGGTGCACCCAGTTATAAATTGCACCTTATATTCTTTAAACTTTATATTCCTTTCAATATGGTTCATGTTCTTTTAATTATGAACAACTTGTAAATGTTTTGTTTTTGTGTGTGCGCACTTTTTTTTTAGCCTTTATGTTCCTTGCTTTTTATTGATGTCTTTGAATAAATAGTTTGTCAAAAATTCCTTGTCCCAATTTATTTATTTTTTTAAATTTCTTTTTTTGTTGTCAAAAACTCAAAATCAGTGTCTTATTCTAATTTAGTCACGTACTCCACTTCGGCAATAGTTGTGTTTTATATGCATCAATACATGATTAAACATAATCATGTAATATTGGCAATATTCGTCAAAATGAGATATTTATTTTGAAACGAAAAAAAGTACGATAAGTCGATAATTATCAGCCAATCACGGCAAGCCTTTGCAACTTGCTAGTCGTGAGGCAAAGGAGTAAAATAGACCGCCGTAAGTTAAACTGTACATAGTGAATGCAACAAATAGACACTGAAAATTTGATGCACTTTACTCCGTAGTCCGTATCATGCAGCAGCTATACACAGCTATCTTTCTCACGTCAGATTTTTATTATTGGATCCAATATACCCGTACACGTGCGTGTTTCTACCTCCAAATATACTCCAATTCTCAGTTTTTTTTTTTTTTTTCTTTCTTTTTTTTTTTTTTTAATTTTATTACTACGTATTTTTTTAAGTTATTAAATTAATTATTGTAATTTTGTAATTAATAAGTAATAAATATAAAATTAAAAAAGAAAAGGATAGTACTAGTGTTATTGGAATCAAACACACATGCATCTTGCTTTCCTCCTAAACCCATCTTACCTTATATAATACTTGTATGTAATTTCCTAACCAACCAATTTGTCATTATCTTTTTCCCAAAATGAAAAGTTAACTTAAAAAGGTTTATTGCCTCATTTATTTAATCAAAGAAAGATTCTATATTCTTTTAATGGTCAATATGCTTAAAACAAATGCGGGGTTTGTCAACTGATAATTTTTAATGGGAATTTATTTTATCTTATTGATTATTATTTTTTATTTTTTTTTTGGAATATTACTATTATTTATTTATAAGATATTCTCTTATACATGTTAGTTTACTGTTTATAAAGATGGTTTATGAGAGTTAGAGATAGCTCAAGTGGATAAAGTTTCTCTCTTATCAATTTCATGAGATCAAGGAAAAAAAACTTGCTTATAGCAAATTATCCAACTCCGTATTTGAATTCTCATGTTTTTTGTTTTTTTAGAAAGAATTTACATTTTTGTTAGACACAATAAGTCAACAAATCTTTTATTTTGAAATTAAGTCAATTAATTATTTCTTTAACCATATTTTGCCAATTATTAGGGAGAATCAACACTTTTTAAAATTTAAAGTAATTAATGCCTTCAATTCTTATTGGTTTTTTACAAAGACTAGAATAGACCCGGTCTACAATAATTTATTGTAGACCCAACCTTCTTATATATCATACGAATGTGATTATATCATACCAGATGTGATTATATTACTACAAAAGTGATTATATCATTTTGAAGTTGTTATGTAACTGTATAACTCAAAAAGTGAATTTATCATTATAAAAAGTATCAAATAGTAAATTACATCATTTTAAAACATGATTTTTAAATTTTATCATTCTAAAGATAATTATATAATCTCATTAAATGGTTTAATATGAAATTATATAATTCAAAATATGACTCACAAAAAGATAATTATATTATCTAAAAAAGTGATTATATCATTGATTATATTATTTGAAAGTGTCAAATTTTGGGTGTACAATAATTTATTGTAGACTGGGTCCATACAAGACCAATTGTTTATTTTAAAAACATTTCAATACTTGTATTATGCAAAGATTTCACTAATTATTGACTATGTTTAACATACTTGGATATGGTTACTCAAAATAGCACCAATTGCAGGTAATAACGTACCTTGAATGAGGGTTTATTTTGATTGGCAAAATCAGCGTAATTTAAAATAATGTATATTAGTACAATATTATATATAATCTTAGACAACATTTATGCTATAAGGAGTCTTATGATTAGTTTAAATAGTAAATCATTCAATGATACAACATTCGGTCTTATAGAGTAGTTATAGGAATCATTGACATCATTTTGATAATCTTATAAAAAAACCTTAGATACCTTGGTAATTTTTGACATTAATTGCATGATGATATAGAATATAGAAACTTGCAATTACCCAACAAAAATTGAATATCAACATGCCATTAGGACCAACAAGTTGATGGAGAATAACCTTGAGTTGTTAACCTTAGGAAAAGAGATTCAAGATACATAAGTTGTACTCTGTATTATTTTTATGTATATAGTATTAATGAGACAAGATTTGAGTTTAAGTTGTTTTTCAACATCGATGACTATAATAGTACTCCGTATTAAATATGTAATCAAGTCAAACTTAACATTAATTGTTTTGCTATTAAAAAATATATATTAATTTTTATTAACATCAACAACACCTTAATTCTTACAAACAAAACACGTAATGCTAATTGTTTTGTATACATTCGTCATCTCAGTAATACTAACACTCCGCAAGAATTATTCGAACGAATATTTGTACTCAATACTTTGGACCACTTGGGCAATATGAAAAACAAGCACCTTCTTTTAAAAAATTCATTATACTAAAAATGTCCTTTTTATCAATTATTTGTTAAACCTAGTTCTTTTTTTTAAGCTCACATCACTTTCCATCTAAAGACGTCTTTCTAAAAACAAACATTTTTTTTAGACTAAAGTGAGACCCCTACAAATACAAATAAATTGAGTTGATGATGCTCAGATTTGATTTGTCCTTTCGTATAGACCAAACTCTCTATTCACTAAACTTAGCAGCCAGTCATTTTCTTGTGTTTTACCGGCTTAGCCGGTCATTTCTGGGTTTTTTTAGTTTTTGTGATCAAACTTACTAATTACCCATTTTTGTATATGAATAATTTCTGGGATTTATTATTCATATAATTATTATAATTATATAAATATAAATATCTAATAATAACCTTGTTTGGTGGGAGCTGTCTCTTTTTTCTCTCCATTTATTGCTCAAGTGAAGTTGTGGGTTTTTATTATACGAGGTCAGTCTCAATCATCTTTTATTTCAGTCATTGTTTGACACTTGATTTTAGTTTTCTTTTTCTGGGTATTTAAATCATGCAGAATTATTTCCTGGGTTGTGTTTATTTTGTTTCATTATGATTTGGGTATGTTAGTTATTCATGATTTCATGCAAATTTTAATGTCATTTATGATTTTTCTTGTTAACAACGATGTTCAATATTATTGATCTTATATTTTGATGCTTTATTCTAGGGATTGTCAATTCAATTGTTCGTTAAAAATGATGTAAAAGTGTAAAATTTAACAAATTTATTCATTTTTCAAATCTGAAGATGCCAGAATTTACAAAATGAGGATTTGAGTATGGCCTGTGTTGTAACATGTAGGACTGTTCTGGGTGTTGAGATTCATACTTATCATTAACACTTTTTTTTTTTTTTTTTTTTTTTGGAAAGTTATCATTTACGCTTGTATTAGTATTGGTTGTTTGGAAATTGGTGCAGACTTAACTAGAATCAATAACACTAATATTTGTAATGATTGTTCAAAATTCATGCTGACTTAACTAGAATATGAGTGTGAGTGTGTGACTATGGTGTTATGATTGGTGAAGTGAAGTAATTGAATGAGTGTTAGGGCCTCACGGGAATCACACTTTAGTTAGTTGAAATCGCGCTTACCTATAAAAAGACAGAGCTGTCGAGTGATGATTGGCTGGGGACCGGCTTATTTCGAATAAGGAAAGTAATAATTTATAACTTTGTGTAAGGGTTCACGAGGGTTATGTATCTGTTATTGAAATGGCAAACTACAATTAATGTTGTTTTGGTGCATTAGGAGCCACTAAGTAATAGTTGTACACAATTTGAAGACAATGTTCTTGGTTCTGATAATAGAAGAACATTGATCAGAAAAACTAAGTGAAAGTTTTGCAGTAGCTAAGCTAAATGAAATTGCTGATTTCGCTGTCAGTGGAAGCTGTTTATATGCTGTTAAAGTGGTCCATTTGTCCTGAATTCGAGAGCATCGTAGGCAAAAATTTTGGTTTTAATCAACAATGCATGGCCATGTATAAATGCTCTTGAGTTCTGCTTGTGGATCACCTGTTTGAGTGTAATTTGCTTCTGTAGTGTAGTTGATGTTTTAATATCCGGACTGTCCTGCTTGTTGGTGTGTGTAAGGTTTATCTTAATGATTCCGAATGCAGGATTTCAGAGGCAAAATACGACACCAGATCTTTTACACTTGAACCTTTTGCCTTTAAGAATGTCTGGGATGTCAGTTGAAGTTCCCCAGAATGGAAATATAAGCCCACTCGATGTTCCATATGCACTAGATGAAACTGAAGATTCTGACTTTTCAAAGCTGTTAGATAAGCCAAGGACTTTGACTTTGGAGAACAGACAAAGATCCCTCGATGAAAGGTCTCTTCATGACTTCCTTACGTCACCTCGGGTTTCAACTAAAAATGCTGATAATATTAGCCGCTTAGCAGATCATCTAGAAAATATTGTTTGCTCTGGTCGTCGATCTGGTATCAACACCCCAAGGTCTGGTTTTAGTACCCCTAGGTCACGTTCTAGCTTTGAGCCTCACCCGATTGTTGGTGAAGCCTGGGATGCATTGAGACGTTCTTTGGTTCACTTTCGTGGTCAACCTGTAGGGACTATTGCAGCCTTAGATAGTTCCGAGGAAAAATGCAACTATGATCAGGTAAATTCCTAAATTTATCTTGTCATTTTATCTCCATCCTGTAAGATGTTGAACCATATATCAGGTTGCTGAATAATGGAAATCTCATAATTGATCCTCTAAATTGAAGCTTGGAATCTATGTTAATTACATTGAGTTCTGATGATTTTATGCTGAAAAAAAGTGTGCTTAAACATGTGTCACTGTTATACTCTGGTGCACTTCCTTACCTTTAACAATATTTGAATCTAGGTGAATTGAATTTTCTGTAAGGTTTGCCCACTAGTAATTGGAAAAGGTCTAATTGCATTCTTTCTTTTAGGTCTTTGTTAGGGATTTTGTTCCAAGTGCTTTGGCTTTTTTGATGAATGGGGAACCAGAAATTGTTAAAAACTTTCTTCTGAAAACTCTGCGCCTGCAATCATGGGAGAAAAAGATAGACCGGTTTCAACTGGGAGAAGGAGTGATGCCAGCTAGCTTTAAAGTTTTCCATGACCCAGTGAGAAATCATGAAACTTTGATCGCAGACTTTGGCGAAAGTGCTATAGGAAGAGTTGCCCCTATTGATTCTGGATTCTGGTGGATCATATTGCTTCGAGCATACACAAAAAGTACAGGAGATACTTCATTAGCTGAAATGCCGGATTGTCAGAAGGGTATGCGTCTTATTCTTAGTTTGTGTCTTTCTGAGGGTTTTGATACATTTCCGACTCTCCTCTGCTCTGATGGTTGCTGCATGATAGATCGCAGAATGGTAAGCTCACTCATACACCTCTCTATGCTGATTCTATTGACTTAATTTGTCATGATTTTATTACTGTCTTTTTCTATTGTATGATTGATGACTCTTTGTAAAAACTTGTTAGTGGAATGAGGAAATGAGCAGTTTTCATATGAATATGAGCTCATTTAGTAAGAGTGGTGTATTGTGAGTGAGATGAAAATTGACTAGGTTACTTCCATGCTTGGTTTGATGTGTCAAATAGGCGAGCTTCCATGAATTGTCAGTTTGTCAATATATCCTGTTGTCAAATAAGAATCGACCAATTGGTATTATAAATCGGATCACTGTGAATCTTGTAACAATGACTAGTCACTCATGTTCTTCCACCACATATCAAAGTTGGTTAAAGTTGAGTCCTGTCAATAATTAATTTGGATCTTTCACCGATTGGTATTTTCTTTGTCTTGGAGTCACCATCCTGAATTATTTACTTGCTATTATAAGCCTACTCAAAGTCATATGTGACATAGAGAGCTATAAGTAGGAAATTAGAATCAGCATAGCTCTCACAGAGGCATAATAGAACTGACATTTTGTTCAACAGATGTTAACATCAATATAAGCTATGTTTTAAAAACTGGAAAACCATACTGTTTTTACTTTCCATATTCTCTCCATATTTTACTGCCACAAATTTTGAAATAGCAGAAATACATCATTGTACTCAGTTTATTCCATACAGAACAGATATGCTATACATGATCTGAGGACTTGTTTTCAGACTGTTTATACTGTGTTTCTACTATGAATCCTGATATTCATTTTAACTTGCAAATGCTGTGGCGTAGGGTGTTTATGGATATCCACTTGAAATCCAAGCCCTGTTCTTTATGGCTTTAAAGTGTGCTTTAGTTTTGCTAAAGCAAGATGTTGAGGGGAAGGAGTTCATTGAGCGGATTGTCACACGTCTAAATGCTTTGAGCTTTCACATGAGAAGTTATTATTGGATGGACTTCAAGCAGCTTAATGATATATATCGATACAAAACAGAAGAATACTCTCATACTGCAGTAAACAAATTCAATGTGATGCCAGATTCTCTTCCAGAATGGGTCTTTGATTTCTTGCCTACTCGCGGTGGCTACTTCATAGGAAATGTCAGCCCTGCAAAAATGGATATCCGTTGGTTCTGCTTGGGGAACTGTATTGCAATCCTTTCATCCATGGCCACACCAGAACAGTCCACAGCTATCATGGATCTTATAGAAGCAAGGTGGGAAGAATTGGTTGGTGAGATGCCACTAAAAGTTTGCTACCCAGCCATTGAAAGCCATGATTGGCGCATTGTTACAGGATGTGATCCTAAGAATACACGATGGAGCTATCACAATGGGGGATCCTGGCCAGGTACACTCTTCTTCTTTCTTATTTTAAAGTACTATTCTCATACTGTGCAGGAGATATCTGGCCTGGAGAGTACAACTCTGTTTGTGGCATGATGTTGCGAAGGCCAGTATATATAATAAGTATATGCACTTTCGAAGTGGGTTATTGGTCCCCTAGACAATGTAGAGAGAAAATAATGTATGTTAAACTTAACCTTCTTAGACGAAAATAACAAGATTTATACTAGGTGGTGGGATTTTAACTATTTTTAGAAGGAAGATTTACTCTTCTTGAGCTCTATAATGGTGCATCTAACGTAAACTGCAAACTTCTGTGGTTCAGTGCTCATATGGCTCCTTACAGCTGCATGCATCAAAACTGGACGCCCACTGATAGCAAGACGGGCCATAGAACTTGCAGAGTCACGGTTATTGAAAGACAACTGGCCTGAGTATTATGACGGGAAGCAAGGGCGATACATTGGGAAGCAAGCCCGAAAGTGTCAGACATGGTCCATTGCTGGTTATCTAGTGGCAAAGATGATGCTAGAGGACCCTTCACATTTGGGTATGATCTCTCTGGAGGAAGATAAACAGACGAAGCCTGTCATGAGAAGATCAGCTTCCTGGACCACCTAATTCAAGAATTGTTCCTTTTAATTAGCTTAGGGTGTAGAACCTAGCTCACTGTACACCAGGAATTGAGATTTCTTTGCTTTATGCCTTTCTTGTACATGCACATTTCTTGCTTAGGTGATCCCCTTCCCCATGATTGGTCGTGATCGAATTATATGATGCTACTTGGTGCATAGTGCATGCGATTCACGCACACCAGATGCTCGAGTGCATGTAACTCGTACATTGGAGGTGCATAATGTTCATTTGCACCTGGTTCATAGGTATACACACGACTGATTTATGGTGAAATTAGCTGGAAGGATAAAGGCCATTGCCTCGAAATAAAATTGTTTTTCGAAATATGGATTTGACATAGTATTCCAGCCTCTGCCATTTCTTTTTATTTGTGAATGATGAATGAAACAATCTAAATTTGTTCTTGTTCAAGTTAGTTTATTTTATGTTAAGGTCAAGATTACTCGGTAACGGAAAGGTGAGCTCCTTTTGCATGGTTGGGGCATTGGGGACGCCCCAACCAGTTGGGAATTTATGATCACATATATCATTAAGTCAACAATGTGTTAAATTACATCTACCTTCAATTTTTTTTATACAATTGTTTTGTGAAAATGATTTTTGTGAAAGTCTCAAGGTTTCACTCTATATTACAAAGTTGGCCAAGCAAAAATCCTACATGACTCGTAGTTTTATCCCTTGATAGCTTCAACAATTTGCAAAATTTTTAGGTTTAAGAAAACTGTCATTAAAAGTTGGTTTATCATAAAGGAGATATGTACTACTCATCTAATGCCTCAATTAAATATGATTAGGGGCTAAACTTCAAGTCTTCAACATATGAAGTTGAGTTGGTGTCCAACTCAATCCCTAAAAACAAGAAAGAGGTGACATTTGTGTAATGTTCACAAGAAAATATACACGTGTGTTATATCGTGGAACCATTTTAAGTTTTTAAATGTGGAAATACAAGAAAAGATATTGCCTAAATTAGATTTTGATTTGCTTAATTTCCTAATTTTTCCATCTCCATTTTTGAATTGATAATTACAAGGAAACTTACCGTAATCATTGTAAGTGATCCACACATATTTACTCAAATTTCTATTTTAAAAACGAAACTTGTTATAACCAAGGATTCCTAAAATTTATACAATTCAACCGAGATTTTCTCATAGTTCATAAACACACTATCCTAACTCCTCACCAAAATAAACAAAAGGCTATGTTGATTTTCTATTTTAATACCAATAGTCTTTTTTAATCTAATTTAAGAAAAAAATTAAGTTATAAAATCACTTTTTTCTTTCCTTTTTACAAAATCATATTCATTTTTTCTTTTAAAATATACTTTTCACCCTATTTATATTTACCAAAAGAATAAAAATAAAATCCAATTATAATTAAGATTTGATAAAATCATATTCACTTCCTACAAAATAGATAAATATAAAATCGTAAAATAATTTAATTTAGTCCAACAAAGTCAAAAAAATCATTCTTAAATTCCATAAATCTCTCAAGAAATTCCACTTAAAAAAAGAAAAATAAGCTAATTTCTTTATCTCTCCTCATTTTTCATTAATATTCATATTCAATTCTATGGAAAATCTTTAGCTAATCACACCATTCTCTCTCATCACCTCCATTACTACACCACCTTCCCAATTCTCAAATCAAAATCAAATCTTGATTAATTTATAACAGCAAAGAGGGCAAAAAACCCTAATTTCTAGAAAAAGTTTCCAACTTTGAAGAAATTGAGAGAAGATGAGGCCTCAGAGAAAGACGATCCATACGATTATGGCGTGGTTAAGAAGGCAACCGCCGAAAGTGAAGGCGTTTCTTGCGGTGGTCGCCGGAATGGCGGCGTTGGTGTTGCTGAGAGCGGTGGTTCGTGACCACGATAATCTCTTTGTTGCGGCTGAAGCTGTTCATGTTATTGGAATTGCTGTTCTTATCTATAAACTCACGAAGGAGAAAACTTGCGCTGGTAATCTTCTTTTTGCGCGAATATTCAGCTTATAATTTGAGTTTAATTTTGATTTTTGATGTTGAATTGTATAATTAGCTGTAATAGTTCATCAATTACAAGATCAAATTGGGTTTTTGTTTAAATTTGAAGGTTCTTATTTAGGGGATTTGGTAGTTTAATTTGTGCAATTGTTATTGTAATTGTTTATAGTTTACTGTAGAGGATTTGTATTGAATTAAGTATTTGGTGCTTTATATGGTGTTCTCTTTTGCTCAATTAGGTGGATTTTGGAAAAGAAAGTATTTTGTGGCGTTTTTGTCTCGATTTTTGTTAGTGTATCTTAGGGATCCTTCTGTTGAAGGGGGTTGGGGGACGGGGCGGTTGCTTGGGGAGGATGTGGATTGATTTAAGATTCTACCATTTGTTGTTGTAAGTTGGAGAAGAGCAAGTTCGAGTTAATTCATCATTCTAGTTGCCCTCCTTTGATAACATATGAGATATGATGAAAAGAAAATGTGCTTAGTATTTAGAACTCGGCTATAAGCTGTATTGAAAATTGAAATAAGGTTGCTTGGATGTTTGTATTAACTGTACATCTATATGTAGAGTGGTAGTGAAATTATTTCAAGAGAATGAAGGTGATTTATGATGAAGGCAATGTGTCTTTCTTGTTGTCTGTGGCTATAAGGAAAAGAAATGTTATTATCTGTGTGGAGTAGTTGTGTTGCTAATTGCAATTAGGGTGCTTGACTTTGTGTATGATTGGGAGTGAATTTTCGTGAGAATGGAGGTGGTTGATGATGAAAGAATTAATTATTCTCAGTTGTCCCTTTAAGTCTTTAAGATGATATCTGATGATATATTATGTAGAACTTTGTATTTCATTTTATATCTAGAGTAAAGTTTTCGAATAAATGAAGATGGTGGATGATGAAGGCAATAGATGGCAACAATTCTTCAACTATATAAATAGTGTGTGGATTTTGGGCCAACATGATAGAACCAATAAGAACAGGAGTGAGATTGGAATTTGGTTGCATCGTACTGAAAACTCACAAATTAGCTGAGCTTTTAAATTTTGCTTGAATTAAGACCATACCATATTGGTGTGTTTGTACAATGTGTTGTGCACTTGTGCCATTATTTTAGATTATGTCTATTACATTTATGATGTCGTAGTATTACTTTAGTACCTCCGTCTATCTCTTTATTGTCAAAGTAGGCTTGATTGTTCTTGGCAATAGGCCATCGTTCGTTTCCTAAAAGTTCTCTTTGAGGAGTCATGGCTGAAGCTAAATATCTGCTTATGAATTATTTATTTCAATTTGAACTTTGTATAATTTCTCCAACTAATAGAATTTCCTTATTTTAAAATACCAAATGACACTGCTGTCTTTGTATTCTATAGATGTAGCTACAATCTTGTGCGGTGAAGTTATCTTTTCTGATGTTTGAATAAATTTTTTCCACTTTGGATGATTTGCAGGACTCTCACTTAAGTCACAGGAGCTTACAGCTATATTTTTAGCAGTTAGGCTGTATTGCAGTTTTGTCATGGAATATGATATCCACACGCTGCTTGATTCAGCTACCTTGGTTTTCACATTGTGGGTCATCTATATGATTCGATTTAACTTGAGGTCAACATATATGGAGGACAAGGACAACTTTGCTCTATATTATGTGGTGAGTGAAAGTACTCTGACATTCTTTTCATCATTATCCTGATGATTGGAAATCTTTAAATTATTACTCTATCATTATCTTATTTGGCTTGGATGGGGACATATTGGGAATAAATTACTTAATACCCTTTACTAATACTCTTTTCCTTTTCAATGGCAATATATAATATTCTTTCATCCCTTCCCAAATTCCAATTCCCACTTCGTAAAGCCCCCCCCCCCCCCCCTCCTCGTGTCGTAACTGGATGTAATAGTGGTGATAGTTTCTTTATATAGTATTATTGATTTATTGTAGTAGCCAAAGGGTGATGATGAGAGCATATGGATATTAGAAGATCGAGATAGTCCTGTAGATTTTCTGTTCATTGAATTTGGATGTCCTGAAATGCTGAATTTTTCCATCAAGGGTGTTTGGTGTTTTAACTTTGAAGAGATCCAAGGACTAGTGCGTGAGAATTGCTAATCAAAGGACCTAATTGATATAAGTGGTGTCTTCCATAGTAAGATTAGATACCCCCCACCCCCCCTGTTTAGTCAGTTGTGCAACAGGGCAATATCCTGTAAACACTCTTTTTGGGTAAGATGGGCTTGCTAGGAGTAACATTCTTGCCAATATCCTATAAATTTTAACTTGTTGAATTAAACCAAATCATCAGTAAAATTTTATACAGCCACAGCTCACATAACAGGGGCTTGATCTTGGTTTTCCAATTAGATGTTCTGCTTGAACTTTTCTCAGTTGTCTTTATATTTCTTTTTGCTCTGCTTTGTTTCTTTCTCATTTTCTCCTGCGCTTTCTTTTTAAGGTTCTATTTGATGGTAAAATGTTCATTATTAGTCAGTTATGTGCTTGTTTAAAAGATCAGAACAACCATTATAATTGGTAATCTTGTGTTGTAGGCCAGCTACCTAGACTCTAGTAATGCACAAGAGGACAGTGTTAGGGCACCTAGAGGCTATTGCTATTGCTGTTGCTAGATATGGCACTACGCCACTACCTATCGAACGGAATGTTAATTAATGTTATTTACTCTTAAGGTTTATATAATACAAATGTAGCTTTGAAGCCATCTTTGATGATATTTTTTTTGGTCCCTGTGCATTTTCCCATGTACAAACTATTTCTTGTTATATAATAACTGTATTAACACTAGGAATGGTATGCAACCCTACTAGGAAGGGTATGCACCCCTGCCAGCTCTATAGGGGGTGTGAGGTGTGACACTTGCTTCGTAGCCATTGTGGCATGATCTGACACTTTTGGGAAACAAAATGCTTTTGATGCATTTTGTGGACTTTGATAATTCCTCTGGTGTTTATATTTACTTTATGCTGAATTAATGTACTCTGATATATATTTTCCATCAATGTCCCATTTTCCCCATTTTTTTTTTATTGTCGTAAATGGTTTTAATTTTCTCTATCCAATATTTTGCAGCTAGTACCATGTGCTGTTTTAGCAGTTTTGGTTCATCCATCAACTTCACACAACATCTTAAACAGGATTTCGTGGGCATTCTGTGTATATTTAGAAGCTTCCTCAGTGCTTCCTCAACTTCGGGTTATGCAAAATACTAAGGTCCAGTATCTCAGAAAAGGTTAACCAAAATATTTCATTGTTTAGATGTTCTTATTCCTGACTCTTTCATTTTATTTTCAGATCGTTGAACCATTTACGGCGCATTATGTATTTGCGCTTGGAGTAGCAAGGTTCTTGAGCTGTGCCCATTGGGTTCTTCAGGTTTGATGGCAACTTGAACCTCTTAGAATTTATCTTAAATAAAGAAATTCACATAAACTTCCCCTTTTCTTTCTCTGCATCCAATTCTTGAGAATTAGAGACAATTAAAAGGGAAAATGATTAAGATATAGTTGTCCAACTGCTTGTTATCATTAGCGAATGTCAGAAGGCACTACAAACAAGAAACAGCAATCATTTTTCCATCAAAAAACTTATGAATGCATTTGTGTGGCAAACTTCAAGCAAGTGCATAATTTCTGAAGGTTCTTGAACATATATTTCAAGCAATGACTGTTTTCTGCAATCTTCACCAGGTTTTGGACAGTCGTGGACACCTTCTAACTGCTTTGGGATATGGACTGTGGCCATCATTTGTTCTTATCTCAGAAATAGTGCAAACTTTCATTTTGGCAGACTTCTGTTATTACTATGTTCAAAGGTTGACATTCTTGTGCCAGTCTTATTTGTTCTTATTTGTCTAATTGCTTTTGTTGAACATATCATGACTTCTTCAATTTTGTGGCTCTTACAGCATCTTTGGCGGGCAACTTGTCCTACGTCTTCCCTCCGGTGTTGTGTAAGCTACATTTTATAGGAGGCTGCACCAAAGAAAATGGTTTTGCAAGCTCAATGGTGGTTTATTTATGCTTATTTAACCGTCTTTGCACTCCAGATGGGCTATCATGAGCCCAATCCAGTTAGGGCTGTGTAAAAGTTAGAGATGAAAGGAGAACATTGGATTAATGTTGAATCATACGTTATTTATCTGGAAGATTACATTAATTTTACAGCATCAGAAACTCGGAAACATAGATAACTGAGTATCTGGAGCAATTAAAACACTGTTTCTCGTCACTTGTATTTTATGTGCTTGTGCCTGTATTTCATGTATGGAAATATGGAATCATATAGCTCATTTTTCACCTTTGGGATTTCTTGTCTTTGTCCTCGCAGATTATTTATAGTAGACTTTTTACTCTGTGATTGGTGAGTTATGAATGGTTGAAGTATCGGTTCCACCATCTACTGTGAAAGTCATGATAATTATATTTTTACTTTTTTTTTTTTCCATTTAGGAAGGATTTTTTTTTTTTTTGGTGGTGTTTAGTGAGCCACAAGGGCTGGTGTGATTAGAAACGGTCTTAGAATTTACCTAGAACCGGAAGAGAAATACTAACTGATCTATCCTTTACTCTCTACAATCAAAACGAATGTGAATTTATAGACTACTCACTACTAGTTCCTTTCTTTCTCTACAAACTGCTTTGTCTCTAAAAAATTGTCCTATTTGTAAAACTAAAGAGTCTATGACTGAATTTTTACTCATATTTAAAAATTGAAACAAGAGGTTGACATCCAATAATCCATATATATGAGATTTTTTTTTTCCAAATGGACCACTCTTTGAAAATTATGTGAGGATAAAGACAAGAAATGAATCAATTACAATAATCAAACTATAAACAGGATTTTAGTTAGAGCTATCAAAAGTTGACCCAACTCGAAATACCGACTCAAACCCGATTATTAATCGAACCATCTGAACTCGAAAAAATGGTGACCCAAATCCGACCTGAAACCAACCCTAAACCCGAGTTGATCCGAGTATGTGAGACCCGAACATGAACTGACCTGGAGATGACTCGACCCGAATGTAACCCGTAAATTATTGACCTGAACCGAACCCGACTTGAACCAAAATTGACCCAAAGCCGTTTTAACTCGTCAAAACTCGAATTTAACCCGACTTGTTACTAACCTGACCTGAATTCAACCCGACCCGTTCCTAACCCGACCCAAATTTAACTAACCTGTTACAAACCCGACTCGAAATCAACTCGACTTGTTATTAACCCGACCCAAATTCAATCCGACTTGTTATTGACCCGACCCGAATTTTACCAGATCTATTACTAACCCGACCAAAACATTCAACCTGATCTGTTACTAACCCGACTCGAAATCAACACGACTTATTATTGACCCGACCTAAATTCAACCCAAATTGTTCCTGACCCGATTGCAAATCACCTTAAATGCAATTTAGACCACCTTATTATTGTTGATCAAAGCATTTTGTCTAGGGGGACCAAGTTGGTCCAGGCCAGCAAAAGAAAGGAGTATCATCCTCAAATTTAAGAGTTAAATATAGTATATATTTGTTGTATGGTCAAAGGAAATAATTATCTTCCTAAATTATAGACTATAGTTCCCTAGTATATTGGCGTATATATTATAGTCAAAGGAAATAATTAGCTTGATAAAAATGATAATTATCTATTTATAGTTAGTTGAACCATAATATGACCTGACTTGGAAATGACCCGACCTGATTGTAACTTGCATATTATTGACTTGAACATAACCCGACTTGAATCTGAGAATGACCCGACTTGGAAATGACCCAACCTGATTATAACCCGCAAATTATTGACTTGAACCAAACCCGACTTGAACCCGAGAATGACCCGACTTGAAAATGACTCGACCTGATTATAAACCGCAAATTATTGACTCGAATCGAATCCGTCTCAAACCAGAGAATGACCCGACCTGATTCTAACTCGCATATTATTGACTTGAACCGAACCTGACTCAAACCCGAGAATTACCCTAATCCGTTTTAACCCGTGAAAACCCGACCTGTTGTTCACCCGACCCGAATGTAACCCAACCTGTTATTAACCCGACCTAAATCCGACCCAAACCCGATAAGAAGTATGACCCGTTGGACCCGACTCAAGCATGACCCAACCCAAACCCGATCTGCATAAGTTATGGAATTAATCCGAATTGACCCGACCCGAGTTGACCCGACTCACTCTTACCGACCTAAACCCGACCCGTTTACCCGAATTGACAGCTCTACCCAAAACCTCCAAAATTTCTGAAAAAGCGTGGATATTAGCCTTCAATTTTGGAATTTTGATTTTTTTTTTCACCTGAAAATAAAATTGCCGAAATGTTTACCATGGTCCCTAATACCCTTCGGAAGTCCAATTGGCTGGGTGTAACCATCCAATTTGCCTTTAAACGAACAATTTACCAGTTTACAACTTGTACCGATTTCATTAACTTAAGCCTACCACGAACATTTATGACAACATATAATGATCATATATGGTTCCAAACGACATTATATGACCCCGAGATGTATCCCCTAAAATCTCAATGCTTTTCAACAACGGGCCCCGAAACAATCGAAATTTTTTTACTTTTTTTTGCCCGAATATAAAAATTTACGAAATGCTTACCATGGTACCTAATACCCTCCGGGAGTCCAATTGGGTGGGTGGAACCATCCAATTTGCCTTTAAACGACCAATTTACCTGTTTACAACTTGCACCAATTTCATTAAATCAAACCTACCACAAACATTTATGACAACAAATAATGATCATATATGGTTCCAAACGACATTATATGACCCCGAGATGTATTCCCTAAAATTTCGAGACTTTTCAAGACTTTTCGAAACCGGGCCCCGAAGACTCCAAATATTCTCAAAAAGCGTGATAGCCTTCAAATTTTGAATTTTTTGACTGTTTTTCGCCTGTAAATAAAAATTGCAGAAATGTTTACCATGGTTTCTAATACCCTCCGGGAGTCCAATCGGGTGGGTGGAGCCATCCAATTTGCCTTTAAACGGTCAATTTACCGGTTTACAACTTGCGCTAATTTCATTAACTAAAGCCTACCACAAACATTTATGACAACATATAATGATCATATATGGTTCCAAACGGCATTATATGAACCCGAGATGTATCCCCTAAAATATAAAGGCTTTTCAACACCGGGCTCCAATTCAAAACCCCCAAAATTTCTCAAAAAGCGTGGATTGACCTTCAATTTTGGAATTTTTTTTTACTTTTTTTCGTCCGGAAATAAAAATTGCCGAAATGTTTACCATGGTTTCTGATACCCTCCGGGAGTCCAATTGGGTGGGTGAAACCATCCTATTTGCCTGTAAACGGCCAATTTACCGGTTTACAACTTGCACCTATTTAATTAACTCAAGCCTACCACAAACATTTATGACAACAAATAATGATCAAGTATGGTTCCAAACGGCATTATATGACCCCGATATACATCCCGAAAAATTTCAAGCCTTTTCGACACCAGGCCTTGAAACCTCCAAAATTTCTCAAAAAACGTGGATATCAGCCTTCAATTTTAGAATTTTTTGACTCTTTTTCGCCTGCAAATAAAAATTACCGAAATGTTTACCATGGTCC
Organism: Chenopodium album; assembly: GCF_948465745.1. Lineage (NCBI taxonomy): Eukaryota > Viridiplantae > Streptophyta > Magnoliopsida > Caryophyllales > Amaranthaceae > Chenopodium > Chenopodium album. The sequence goes on along the minus strand of NC_137842.1, from coordinate 69,662,251 downwards.
CAAATACCCTCCGGGAGTTCAATAGCCTGGGTGGAACCATCCAGGTTGCCTTTAAACAGCCAATTTACTGGTTTACAAGTTGCACCGATTTACCGATTAACAACGGCCAATTTAATTAACTTGCACCAAACCCGACTTGAATCGAAATTGACCTAAACCTGTTTTAACCCGTCAAAACCAGAATTTAACCTGGCTTGTTACTAACCTGACCTGAATTCAACTCGACTCGTTCCCAACCTGACTCGAAATTAACCCAACCTGTTACAAACTCGACCCGAATTCAACCCGACTTGTTATTGACCTGACCCAAATTAAATCTGACTTGTTATTGACCCTACTCGAATTTTACCAGACCTATTACTTACCCAACCCAAAAATTCAACCCGATTTGTTACTAACTCGACTCGAAATTAACACGACTTGTTATTGACCCGACCTAAATTCAACCCAAATTATTTCTGATCCGATTTCAAATCACCAATTAAATGCAATTTAGACCATCTTATTATTGTTGATCAAAGCATTTTGTCTAGGGAGACCAAGTCGGTCTAGGCCAGCAAAGGAAAAGAGCATCATCCTCAAATTTAAGAGTTAAATATATAGTGTATATTTGTTGTATGGTCAAAAGAGATAATTATTTTCCTAAATTATAGACTATAGATCCCTAGTATATTGCCATATATATTATAGTCAAAGGAAATAATTAGCTTGATAAAAATGATATAATTATTAATTCATAGTTTGTTGAACCCGAATATGACCTGACTTGGAAATGACCCAACCTGATTGTAACCTGCAAATTATTGACTTGAACATAACCCGATTTGAATCCGAGAATGACCCGACTTGGAAATGACCTAACCTGATTATAACCTGCAAATTATTGACTTGAATCGAACCCGAGAATGACTCGACTTGAAAATGACCCGATCTGATTATAACCTGCAAATTATTGACTTGAATCGAACCTAACTCAAACCCGAGAATGACTCAACCTGATTCTAACCCGCAAATTATTGACTTGAACCCGACTCGAATCCGAGAATTACCCTAACCCGTTTTAACCCGTGAAAACCCAAATTAAACCCGGTCTATTGTTCACCCGACCCGAATGTAACCCGACCTGTTATTAACCCGACCTAAAACCGACCCAAACCCGATAAGAAGTATGACCCGACGTGACCCGACTCAAGCATGACCCAACCCAAACCCAATTCGAGGTTATGGAATTAAACCAAATTGACCCGACCCACTCTTATCCAACCCAAACCCGATTTGTTTACCCGAATTGACGGCTCTAGTTTTAGTAAGTTAAAGTACTACAGTTATATAAAACGTGGTGCTGTAAGACGTGTAACTTCAGAAGCACAAAAAAGGGGGTCACTTAAATATTGACCTACGTCAACTGACGTTCCTTTGAATTTTTTTTTTGGCTTCCTCGAGAATTTCTTCCTAAATTCAATTTTCATATTTTTTTAACTTTTAATCTCCAATTAAAAGTTATAATCATCTCGAAAACCACAAGCATTTGGTTAATTATTGACGCAATTTCTATTGGTGAGTGAAGATTTCTAATTTCTCTCTTTTTCTGTAACTTTTTCAGCATTTTCAATCAACGAATTTTGCTTATTTGTTTAAAAATTGTACCTTTTGATGCATTATTAGCATATCAACTTAAATGGGTGTTCAAAGAATCAATTTTTTTCAAACCCTCGACTCACATTGAGGGTTTGCTCAAATTTGGCTTTCATGGAATAATGGGGTCCATAAATTTTTGTTAATACGTAATGAAAATTATAAAGTTACCATATTTTACTTAGGTTTACCTAAACTATCGTCCTCAACAATGTCATGAATTTTTTGTTAAAAAAAAAAAAAAAACAATGTCAATTATGTCATGAATTTTATGATCAAATGTTGTAAGTTGTAAACAATGCCTTGGTTGGTACTACATTGTGTTAGCGTACATCATGTAATTGTGTGAGTTGATAAGTACGAGTAGTCATTTGGTTGAATGTTTAAATTATGCTTCTTGTGATCCTTGGAAGTGGTAAAAACCCGATTTTTCGGGAAATAAGATGGTTGTTCATGAGATTTACTAAAGAGAGAGAGGGAAAAGTCGTAGATACATAGTACCCCGTATGATTTATTTTTCTTTAAATACGATAAATTAATACGAGTACTACTTAATTTCAATGTAAAGGTCACTAACCCTTTGATTTTTAAACTTGGTAACTTGGAATTAAGGTATCTTTGTCAATTTGATTGCCTCAAATGCACAAACAGATATTGAAGAAGATTATATAGGCTGGAGGAGAGTCCAGTATATGTTATCTTATGTCTATGTGCCTCATTTGATTTATAAGACATTTTTTAAGGATTTGAGACAATTTATTGTTAATTTTTTAATCATCATTTACTAATCACTATGTTAAGATTGTTAACAGTCTTAACACTTTGTGGTTTTGTATTCACATTTCCATCATATTATTGTACATCATATTTACTTTAGCCTTTAGGACTACTTGAGATTTACATCATTATGTAGTATGTACTGTAAGTAATATGAAGTATGAAGTATGAAATATGATATTTGTATGACTTACTGAAGATCATTCTCACATGTTAATAGGTTTCCAGTGAGCAATAAACCATGCATAACAGAATGAATTGTGACAAAAGTGACTACAATGTCTTAAAGTCACAATTTCACAAGACTGTTCGAATTATGAGAGCGAAAATAATTCGTCAAAAAAAGATGAAGCAGATGCAACCTGCAAGGTTGTCCTTATTGAGTCAAATAAAAGCAGTTGTCAATCATGGAGATGCTGAATTTTGTGATCCAAATGCACTAATGCAAAAAAAAGCCAGACTTTTGAGAATGTTAGCTTTACGCGAAAAAAGGATGGATTGGCATCCTCCTACAGACAGCATTGGATGCAGTCAGCAAGATAACCATCCAGTGTTCATTGACAAAATCAATTCAAACACGGGAGCAGAAGTAGAAGTTGAAGGAGGTAGAACTTCTATTTCAAGCAAATTACTTTCATTTTGCTGAATATGCAGTTATTGCAGGTAGAATTTCTTTTGAAATGTTCCTGTCTTGTTAAGGTTGTGCTTGAGCGCCGTGATGCATATACACCTTGCTTTATTTTTCTTCATCATGACTTCAGAGCAGCATCAGCTGCTTTTTCTGAATTGTTTGTGTACTTTAGTTTTATCCTAGAAGGTTATTGTGAAGGTCACAAAGCATTGGACTTGTGTATCTTGTGAAGTTGCTTAATTCTGTTGATGCTCTGCATTTCTAAGTCCCTTTTATAAGTGTTAGCAAACAAGGTTCTGGACTTGTCTCTTGGTGTCAACAAGTTAGCACATAAGAACAAGGTTTGGCTGGTTTTTAAAATATTGAGTATCTAAGAGAAGTTTTGCAGGTAGACAGAAACCGAAATGGTAAACAGTCTTATTCAGAAAATGGTTAAATTATTGCTCTGAACTCTCAGGAGTTCAACATACATTGCACAAACATATTTCATGTTGGTGTTTCTTTAGACTTCAATGTAGAAGCAAATGTATTTCATTGAAATTCCTCTCGGTTGTTTAGGGGCCATTACACCCTGTGAGGACTCTGAGGAGTTAGTAAATCATACCTCTCCTGAAATGAAGAAAGGAATCTACGTAGGGGTTGAAGAGGATACTGCAACTCAAGACGAATCTGAAAATGACTCTGAAGATGAGAATGTTGCTACAATATGGAAGGAGATGGAGTTTGCAATGGAATCTTGTAAGGTATTCTTGTGCTTTTGTTAAGTATTTTACTGATTGAGCATTTAACCCTGAGTATCAAGTGTATGGGATTAGTACCATTCTAGATAAGAGGATAGGACCATTTATAGACGTAGTTATAGTCTGATGATTCCCATTGGTTTTATATGATTCTAGGAATTTCCTGAGAATCAGTTTTCCGATGAAGAAAAAAAGGAAGATGAAGATGACTGTGACCATTCTTATATCTTAAAGGATGATATTGGCTATGTTTGCCGAGTTTGTGGACTTGTGCAAAAGGGAATACAAGATATGTTTGAGTTTCTTTATCCGAAGGTAAAGACAAAGTTCTTCATGTTTCTTCTTCTTTTAACACTATGTTGGTAATTCTGATTAGGATTTGTACTAGGATTTGCATATAGTTTGAGCATTTGAGCTTGACTTAAGGTGCAAAACCTGTTATTTTAAAACTCAGATCCACGCTTCCAGTGTTCTACTTCTAATTTCTTCTCTTTGTTTGCATGTTCATGAAAACTTTATCTGTGACTTGATATCTTGGTTGACCAAGATGCACCCTTATAGTATGTGTAATGTAGGATTTTGGTTACTATTATGACCTTCAGTAAATATTGTGTTCTTTGGCTAGTGGTGAAAGGCCATTTCTTGTAGCCTTGACTAATTTCGAAATGACCATCATTGTAAAAAACCATTTCTTGTGCATCTGATCCTTTTCTGCCGCTACATCTTTGCAAACTAGTACTATCTGATCTAAGTTTTCTTCTTGATACAGAAAATAAGGACGAAGTCTAGTTACCATAATGAATCCCATAAAACTGAAGATAACAAGCCAGTTGACAGTCTTCCTGACTGGTATAACCTACTAAGCATGGATCAAAGTGTACTTGAAGTTATAGCTCATGCAGAGCACATTAAACAGATGAAACCTCATCAAATTGAGGGCTTTAATTTCCTGCTTAGAAATTTGGTTACTGAGAATCCACATGGTTGCATTTTGGCCCATGCCCCTGGCTCCGGAAAAACATTTATGATCATATGTTTCATGCAAAGCTATCTCGCTAAGTACCCTTCTGCTAGACCATTAGTAATCCTCCCAAAAGGAATTTTGGGCACATGGAAAAAAGAATTTCAGAGGTGGCAACTTGATGATATTCCCTTGTATGATTTCTACTCGGTGAAGGCAGCCAGTCGTTCACAGCAGCTGAATGTCTTGAAGCAATGGGCTGAGCAGAAGAGCATTCTTTTTTTAGGGTACAAGCAATTCTCTTCCATTGTGACCAGTGATGTTACTAGCAATGAAAAGGCTGCCTGTAAAGAAATTTTGGTGAGAGCTCCAACAGTTATGATATTGGACGAGGGCCACACACCAAGGAATAAAAACACTGACACGCTGCACTCACTAACTCTAGTTCAGACACCTCGGAAAGTTGTGCTATCTGGAACCCTATATCAGAATCATGTTGTAGAAGTCTTCAACATTCTGAACCTTGTTCAACCTAAATTTCTGAAGTTAGAGCAAAATCGTGTAATAGTAAGGCGTATTATGAGCAAAGTTAAGATTTCTGGGGTCAGAAAACAGTTGGCTGGAGCAGGGGATGCTGCTTTTTATGAATTAGTGGAAAATACACTGACTGATGATGATAATGAACAAAGAAAACTTGGGATCATAAAAGATTTGCGTGAGATGACAAGCCAAGTTCTTCACTATTATAAAGGTGACTCTTTTGATGAGTTACCAGGACTCAATGACTTTACGGTCTTGCTCAATCTTAGCCCGAAGCAAAAGGTTGAAGTTGATGAGATGAAGAAATTGAAGGAAAGAAAGTTCAGAAGTAGTTCTTTGGGAAGTGCAGTATATTTGCATCCCCAGCTGAAGCAGTTCTCAGGGAGCAGTAACGAAAGCAATCAAGAAAATCGGACTATGAGTGATGAGAATTTGGATCAAATGATCAAGAAAATGAATCTTATTGATGGGGTGAAAGCCATGTTCTTCCTCAATATGCTACGTTTATGTGAAATTGCACAAGAAAAGTTGCTAGTTTTCAGTCAGTATCTCTTGCCTTTGAAGTTTTTAGAGCGGTTAGCAGTGCATCACAAAGGTTGGGCTATCAACAAGGAAATATTCATGATAACAGGTGAAACAACACCAGAACACCGTGAATGGTCCATGGAACAGTTTAATAGCTCACCTAATGCTAGAGTATTTTTGGGATCGATTAAAGCGTGTGGGGAAGGAATATCACTTGTTGGAGCATCACGTATTTTGATACTTGATGTTCATCCAAACCCTTCTGTCTCTTGGCAAGCAGTATGCCGGGCATTTAGGCCAGGGCAACTGAAAAAAGTGTTTACTTATAGACTGGTTGCAGCTGATTCTCCTGAAGAGGATGACCACAGAACTTGTTTTAAGAAAGAAATAATAGCAAAAATGTGGTTCGAGTGGGATGAATTTTCTAAGAAGAAGGATTTAGAATTGAAATCCATTGATTTAGAAGACTGTTGTGATATTTTCTTGCAGAATCCTCTGCTTAGGAAAGATGTAAAAGCTTTGTACAAAAGGTTTGTGAGTTTTTAATATTGATTTCTCATCTGAAAAAGAAATATTATCAAGTAATGGAAATGAATCTCCTCTCTTCCTTTTGCAGGTAGTCTGAACTCTGAAGTAATGAACCTGCTTTGCTTAAGAACCTGTAAGGTACGCTTGAAAGTATGTGCTCCTAGATGATGTTTCAACTGTCCAAAGTGGAAGAACGAATCTTTGTTGTACGTCTTATCTTTTGAAGTTCTGCATCACCTGTGAGCACTACTCCCAGATGCGTCCTAACCATATCTTGTGTGCAACTAAATGTTGAACTTTAAGTGCAAAACTTAGTTTTGTAGATCATGCCCAATTTATTGTCTAATTTGTGGACATTTATGATGATACCTATTTAACAGCCCATTTTTCAAGGGTTGAAATTTAGGAATGTAAAGAAAATAAGAATATTAAGAAGAATGTGATATTTTCCTGATTTTTGTTCTGGCTTTTACGAGACATAGTGTCTTTAAGAAACTTCTGATAGTCTTTTTGTAAATAATGTTCGATTGCTCAACAAAGATTCTAACAAGAACAGACAGTCAGACAGGCATGAGCCCATTCATTGCAATAAATTATTTGATTTGGATTTTATCTCTGTTTTGTTGGAAAATACTTGTTATTTACTCTTTATATTGCTCCAAATTTGAGTACATAGACGCAATGATAAAATCAAAATATTCAATCCATGAATTAGTGCTAAGGAAAGCCTATTTACTCTTATCTAATGTTCAATATCTTCAATAACCCACGGCTTTGGTAGGCTTGCCTTTATGATGTCCTCGATTTCGAGCTCTATATACTGCAATGCAGAATAAATCTCATTTGATCTAGGGTGAGATCTATCAGCAACTCGGAACTCGTGCACTTTTCCATTAACCTCCAGCCAACTACAGCCAGGAGTCTTCTTCAGACCTTTATTTTTTAGAAAACTTCTCATCTTTGCTACTTTGTCCCACTTTCCGGATGCAGCATATATGTTAGACATCAGTACATAGTTCCCTGCATTTGTTGGTTCAATTTCAATCAGCTTCTCAGCAGCCAACTCAGCAACCGCGGTCTCTGAGTGCATTTTACAAGCACTTAACAACGGACCCCATACACGGGCATCTGCTTTGATGGGCATAGAGTTTATGAGCTCTTTAGCTTTATCAATATGCCCTGCCTTACCCAACAGATCCACCATACACGCATAGTGTTCTTGACTAGGCTGGAAACCAAAGGTTTCTGTCATTTCCTTAAATATTTTCCATCCTTCATTAACATGACCAGAATTAACACAAGCTGTCAGTAATCCAAGAAATGTTATTGAGTCTGGTCTGAAATATGTCTTTTTCATCTGCTCATAAAGACGAAAGCATTGTTGCCACTCTCCATGTTTAGAATATGCACTTATTAACGAATTCCAAGTAATAGTATCCTTATTATCAATCTCTTCCTCATCAAACAGCCTTCTCGCCATGTCTATGCAACCACATTTAGCATAACTTGCCAGTAATTCTGTATTTACAGAAGGTGTAGAGAGCAGACCATACTTGATGGTGCACCCGTGAATATATTTCAACTGCTCAAATGCACCAGAATTCACACAAGCAGGCAAGATGCTCACAATTGCAGCAGAATCAACCAAAAATCCATCACATTTCATTCTGGCAAATAATGATAGGGCATCAAAATATCGTTCATGAATAACAAATCCTTTAATCATTGAACTCCACGAAACCTCAGTCTTCTCTACTACCAAGTCAAAAACCTTTTTGGCAGCTTCCACACTATCACATTTACTATACATATCTATCAAAGAATTCTGAACTGAAACCTGATGATCTAAGCCATTTCTGATGCCATGGGCATGGATTTGCTTCCCCCATTCAAGCGATTTCAACTCACCAGTAGACGGTAATGCTGCAAGTGCAGTGTACAGGTCCATTCTTATTCCTTCATTACACATTTTCACCAATAAGTCCAGGGATTTCCTTGATTGCCCACGGCGAAAATATGCTGAAATCATCAAGTTCCACACGACACGATCCTTTTCAGGCATCATCTTAAACACCAAACACACATTCTTTAGGTTACCTATTCTAGAGTACATAGTTATCAATGCAGTGCACACAGATACATCTTCACTAAGGCCACTAACAACAATTAGACCATGAACCAATACCCCTAATTTTAAAGAGTTCAGTTCTGTACTAGCTCTCAGCAAATTGATCAAACAAACTGAATTTGGCCAAATATTCACCTCCATCATCTGCTTAATTACCCCAATAATCTCCCTAACATTCCCATTTTGTAAGCTTTCCACAATCTGAGAATTCCAGTAATCCAACCCTCTAACAGGCATTTCATCAAACACTTGACGTGCATTCTCAAACTCCCCAAGTTCGCCATAAAACTCAGCTAAACCCGTCCTCACTTCCTCATTCACGTAAAAACCAAGTTTCACCAAATGCCCATGAACCCTTCTACCATGATCAACATCCAAGACATGCTTACAAGACCTCAGAACAAATGGGTATGAAAATTCATCTGGGTACATAGAATTTGATACCATTTTATCATATAACAACAGGGTTTCCTTAAATTCACCAGAATTTGCAATAATTTGAAGAACCCTGTTGTAAATTTCCCAACTTGGGTAAGAAATTGAATTAAATACATGAAAACAGAGGCTATTGAGGCCCAAATTAGCATAGGATTCAATAAGATTAGAGGTATGAGAAAGGTTTTGGTGATGGCCATGGAGGATTAACCTAGCATGGAATTGCTTGAGAAGTTGGGGTTTATTGCAGAGATTTAAGAGAGAAGATAGAGTCGAAAAAGGGTGGTAATTCTGGGTTTTCTGGAAGAATTTCAAATTTGGAGGGAAGGGAAGAAGAAGCAATTGCCTTAAGCAATGTTGGTTAAGAGCAAGCATTAAAGCTTTGTGGGTGCAACAAATGATTTTTTGGCCTTCAAATCAATTTTTTAGTAAATGTTGGTCTAAGCCTAATTAGCAGATTAAAGTCATTAAACCACGACCACGTAACACAATAACATATGATAAGTCGTTACCCCAAGAGTGTATAGTTCTAATTATTATTATTGGAGAAGCTAGTTAGCATTGGTAAAGTAAATTGATTGTTTTAAGAAAGGAGCTTATTATATGTGGAGCATTACCTATCATGTCTCAATGAAGATGAGATCATTTAGAAACTTTCATTCACTTTTGAATGCATATGCCTAACTATAATGAAGGATAAAAGAATTGGTCTAAGATAAAATAGAATGTGTGAATGCATTGATAATGCTAAGACGATTATTAAATTGTTTTAAACACGGTAAATTTTGGTAGGTAGAGTCGACCTAATCTGCAGTGTCGAATTTATATTTAGAAATTGGATTAATTATTACGTCTAAATTGTTCCAACACAAAATAATATGGTTGAAACTATCCTTTCTAGTGATAAAGTAATTTGGCATTAACTTAGCAACAAAATAACAATTAATCACATCACCAAAAAAAATATATAATCTCAATGGATTTATTCCATACTACGAAGTAGCTTTCAAACAGTGGTACATTACATAGCATTAATTCCCTTGAAAAGGAATATACCATACACATCAATTAAAATACAATAATGGTAGATTACTTAAAACTACTTCCGCTATTATACAAAATAGTACAACAATCGACATAAACTTCCATCTAGTTTACACTCACTTAACATAACTAAACATTCCACCAGCTAGCTAGCTATAAGAATTACAACATGCCTAAAAAATGGATTTATTTTACTAATATCATAAATAGAATTTTGATCCCAAATCATTTCAAGACTAAGGCTTTGCTGTTTCCGAATAGAACACAGAAGTCAATTCCGGATATCTTTAAGGGCACTTGTGCATTTTATTCTTGGTGGTCAAGTTGGCATAACAAGGACAGGCTTCGTAGTTGCCAAAGGTGCCTGGTGGTACGCAATTGCACTTGCTACAACAACTTCCGCACGCCCTCTTGCATAGGTTTGGCCTCTTTGTGGCGCTGCACCTCACTGCACACGCTGCCCCACAATCTGCATGTACCATTTTCAAAACTAAATGCTCAGTAAAAGTTATTTATTGTTTTCATCAGAATTCTGTTGGAGTAAAAATCAATATTTCCTGTCACATTTATGATCCATTGGTTGATATCGAATTACACATCGTTACAAAAGAAATTTTTTCGCAAAATGGAAGAATTTGCTTACTTAGTCCTTTATTGTTATAAGTAATAAACTTTCCTAATCTCCTATAAAACTCTAATGAGTAGTTCATTTGTGAATTTTTAATGCATCCGAGAGTATAATGTACCTCAATATGTTCCCAAAAGAACATATAATGCAAAGTAATTAAATGTAGTTCAGAATAAAAGAACATGTCTTATCTTTACTTACTCTATTATATATATAAACATCAATTATAGGACGTTATTGTGAAAATCTAGAGCATGAAAGTTTGAAGTGCATGCAATTATAATGTAAAAAATAAACCATGCACATCATGCTCCCAATTGGCCAAAACAGTGATGGCCAACCATTGATTAGGAAAATATAACAAATGTCAAAAAGAAAAAAAATAAATAAAAATCTTTTTAAGAAGCTAAACTTAAAAAAAAAAAAAAAAAAAGTTATACAAGTATATGTGGTTTGTTGTTAGTTTGTTACTCATGACCCTATTTACATTTACTATGTAAAAATTATCATATAACATTCTACGTACTTTTATTAACATTAATCATGCATTAAATAACTATTTAGAAAGAGCAAAACAGAAAATCTTAGCCTAATCACTTTCTAAATACCATGTAAATTTTGAACAACACTTAAGTTTTCATTTTATATGTATATATATTACTAAATTTGCTAACAAATAATGAGCAAAAACTTTCATTTTCTTGAGTAAAATGTTGCATAAAATCACCAAATACTGGGAGCTTTTTATGAAGATTAGAGTAGAGAAACTCACCCACTTTACTTTCAGAGACATTTCCAGTGCTAGTCTGAAACATAGTAGTACATAAAACTTTGTATTAATATATATAACCATGTAATAATATAGAGAAAATTTAACTAATTAGTAAACTAATTACATGATATCATTAAAAAAAACATACCATTTGATTTGAGGTTGTTTCTGGTTCAAATGCATGAACAAGCTGAAGAACAAGTAGAGAAAGAAGTAGAGAAGCAATTAAAGCTTTGGAAAAAGCCATTTTTAAGTTTAATAATAGCAGAAGAATTGCTTGTAATAATAAATAGAGAGGAGGAAAATTGGAATTGTAAGTTGTGACTAATGAGAGTAGGGAAGTGGTGTCTATTTATAGGTGGATGGTTGGGAAGTAATTAGGCCATGTTGTAATGTGATGATGTTGGTTGTAAATTTTACAAAATTTTGAAAGAGATAATTTTTACAAGTTGCTAGACTTTTAAATATACCAAGCATCCAACATGCATGTACCAACATACAAGTTTTTGGACAATAGTAAACAAGACATACAAGCCACCTGCTACTATTAGCTTACAACGAACAATTTTATTTATGGGTTAGTACATACTCAAAATCACGTTACATCTAGAAACTAACATAATAAGGATAACAATCATCTAATCTACTATGATGACCATTAAAATTACAAGTATTTTATATTATTTCCTTTGAAATATAGATGGTTGAAGCATTTTGTGCCAAAGAAATACACATGATACAAGAACTTGATGATTAACCATGTCTAGCTAGCGAGTTAGCGAAATATCAATATATAACTTTATTTAATATGTATGTAGTAAATAGTAAAGTGATATTGGTCAAAGGAGAGTACATTCAATTTCAAATTAAATTATATTATTGTTAGCTATCTAACCTTACTCTTTATAAAAAAAAGGTACCGTTGATATGCTGATGAGCTGGCTAAATAGCTACTAGCTAGTTATTGATTGATTTGGTTTACGAGTGAGCAATTCAACATAGCAACCTAGCCAAGTTAGTTAAATACAACTAAATACAAGTATAAATATGGTCCAAAAATGAAAGATCAATTGGTAGTCTCATCATCATCGAGTCCTTATCTACTTGTACGTACACTTTTATGAATTTAGCTACAAGATAAATTCCACCCCCCAAAATTAATTTGGACCAAAGCTATTACGCCTAACGCTTTTGATGGAAATAATCTAGACATGAATGCATGACATGTTATAAATATGTCAATTTTTTTGACAGAGAAATTATACTTTGTCTAAATTAGAATTGTAGCCTAGCCAAGAGGCCCAGGATATACATCAATGGAAAAATCCAATGTTACGTACCAACAAAATGTAAAAATAGATTAGTGCTAGTATGAGTTGTATAAACAATTAAGAGCCACAATCACTAGTTGGCAAAACTAGTGGTAGTCATTGCTTGATTGCTTCTTCATGTATTAATTATAGAAGTATTTGCATAAGACCATATTTACAAAGAGCTTTATTTACTATCTAGCTACTCATATCATATTAGACTGTACGTATTTGACTTTATGATTGGATCGAGTTTACTCGAACCACCCAAAGAATATATAACGCATATTATTGTGCAGACATTCAATATTAGATTAGAGGCTATTATCGTCTATTAATTATGGTTGTAATACCAGTATGCACCAATGTAGCTCCGCTCCTGGGTAAACCAAAGTATGCAATGAAGAAAAAAGAATAAAAGTTTTGGAAAAATTAATGCAAAGTTAAAACTATAAGAATGTACACCAATTAAAGTATAAAACCAAAGCAAGGATTGAGTTAGTTGTACGTTCCTATTTTGCAAATTATTTTTATCTTACAAAAACGTTTGTGTTAAACCCTCAATATCGTGTACGTAACACCGACAAAACACTACCTAATTAAGAAACATCTCAATGAAATTACCAAAGTTGTTGGTACATTATTGTAATTTGGTAATATCCTATTCATATAGACAGATGGTATATTAGTACGTGTAAATATTTAAGAAAATCGGATAGAATAACTGATAATATAAGTAATTTTGCTACATCAATAATTGATTTTGGCACCTCCTCACATAAGAGGAGTATAGAAAATTGTGTCAAAATCATTTTTGGTGTACCAAAATCATTTCCCTCATTTTAGGTTTACACCGAGTAACTTTAATTAGAAGGGGAAAAAAATATTGTGATTCCAATAAAAGTTTGAGAAACATATGGAGGTGTTAATGTGTTCACAATCTTACACCTTGTAGAAATTTATCAGCAAATCCAAATTAGCATGTCGAGGTTAGTTAAACATGTGCATTATGAAATAAATAGAGTTGCAAATTGGTTAGCTAATTAAAAATTTATAAGAACAGTAAGTTTAAGTTGATTCAAGTCTCTCCTTAGCTTTAGGCTTTATCTTTAAGTTACATCTTACATGATAATATTATAGGGGTGACTATGCCACGTGTTATCCTTCGTACATAGTAAATACTAGATGGACATACAAAAAGTGCTCATAGGTTTGCACATAAACCAGGTAATTTTTAGACTCCAAAAAATTGAATTGGCTAGAAAAAATGATTTTATAAACCAATCTGATCGAATTGAGAAAATCGATTTATAAAAAACTTTGCTAGAGAAATGATTAAATTTAATTCGGTGTTTTTCAATAATGATACATTAGCTGTTAATAGTGTTTAAATACGATCCTAATCGAATTTGAAATAAACCAAATTAATTAATGACAACTTGACTTACTAACTGATATTCGATCTCTAACTTCAATTGACGTGAACTAACCATGATAACATAATAAAAACAAGAGAAGAATAGCCTCAATTTATTCTTCTCTTGTTTTAATTATTGCTTTAAGTATTCAACTTCGACCCTTTCCCTTATAAATGACTTTAATTTATATTGAATTAACTTATGTACTCCTTACTTGATTCTCAAGGTCTAAGTAAATAATTTTCTTCATCCTAATATTTTCCACAAAAAAAAAAAAAAAAAAAAAAAAAAAACATATTCTAGTTTTTGTACGTACCATTCCACATAAGATCATACAAAATATATAAAGGGAGTAAATAATTCACCTTACCTCTTTTAAAAATTTATGTTGATCTTAAATAGTGTACCTTGTACTTTGTATTTATTTATTACGGAGTTTTGTTATATATACATAACAAATTCAAGCATCGATCAGTATATTATTTCACGTATTATTTTCAATTTTAATTAGCTTCTTGAATATGTTATATGTACTGTGCATGCCGTGCATATTCATAATGTATAAAATGGTTGAATATAATGCAATGAAAAACACAAGTTGTGACTAAAAAATCATTGAAAGTACATTATTCCAAGCAAAATCCAAATTGGACCAGTAAATTAATTAAATGGTATTAAATCTGGAATTAAGACTTTTTTTTTTTTTTTTTGTTAAAATTTAGTCAGACAGTGCATTAGTGAGAGTAGTGATCATTCGACTAATAACACAATAAAGAAGTGGGGGAGTAGGTCAGTTGGCCAGTAGGAAGGAAGAGTGGGGGCTTGGAATTCTGAAATTTGAGAAATTGTTCATTACTCACTCTTATTTTGTTGGTACTCGTTTACATTTTCCAGCTAAGCTCCAGATAATCAATTCTTTTTTGCCAGCTTGCAATATTCCTGGAAAGTCCCTCCCACCTCTATCTCGATAACTTCATATTCCATCATCAATTTTTTCTACTTGATGCAATGGTTGTTAGTGTACAAACCCATGCTAGAGGTGACAAACACGTCGTTTGACTTGAGTACAGATGTACGTTATTCTGTTTCTGATAATAAATTTAGATGAGATAAAGTGAATACAAAGGATTATAATGATGTCGTAATTGTAGTACAGTATGACTTGGTATGTTTGAGAAAAGAAAGGCATCCATGACAAATTGACAAGGTACATGGTAGAAAAAGGAAGAGATACTTTGTTGAGTTAATTAAAAGAGTTGCAAAGTGAGTACAAATATAATAATTAGATGGGATTGCTTGTTTGAAATAATGAGTACTACTAGTGTACATACTACATTCAAGTCAAGACTAATAAATGGCTAATGCTACAAATAGTACTTATGAGTTATAAATTATGATAGAGTGTTTCAATAAACCAATCAAGAAAAAGTGGTGGCCAACTCAGAAAACTCTAATTCAAGAGTAATTGCATGAAGATGAAGATGATTCATTAAATGTGCACAACTATATATACTTGAAATCAGATCATATTTATCCGTTATGTATGAATGGATTGAAATAACCACACTCTACACATGTTGTATACAATACATAATGAGTATAGTAGTAACTGAAAGTATATTATTAGCTGGATTATAATATATCCATTAACTTAGGGTCTATTAAAAAAACTCATAATAAATACACAACTAAATAAAGAAAATTAAAAAGAAATGATCAATATTTCCATTTTATTTAAGTTTATAATTTTTGGATTGACCTCTGGTCTATGTATTGGCTTTGATCATTATAATAACACTCACCTACATTTAGGATGACTTGTTAAGAAGATTTATACTAGTATAATATTGTGAAAAATCAAAGATAATCATCTATATTCTGTCCTCACTAATTTGGACAAGAAAAAGACATGAATGTAGTACAAGTATCCTTGAATCAACTTGCATTGTGTGCTTCAATATCGTATAGCTGGATTTGTTCAATTTACTAATACTTTCTTTGACTTTATTTAGTGTTCAAAGAATCTATTATTGGCCGCCTTTTGTTTGCTTTAGATCGATAGCATTTTTTAAAGAGTTTTACCAACTAGTTAGTGTTACTAGCCTACTATAATGCTATGGTATGCTTGAATGAGGAACATATCTACCTAGAAAGTTAGAAGTGTCTGATCGAAATATTGAATCGATTATTTGGTAAAGGAGATGTTTCGTTTTAACCAAACTCTTAAGATTGAGACTTAAAAAAACGATCGCACTTAGCTTGCTACAAGAGTTTTACCTTTAGCTAATTGTCACTTGACCTGACTCAGATTTAAATTTGTCTGGGTCTAATAGATTTTAAATTATTAGGCATATATGTATTGCATAAACACTATAGGCCAAGAGTTAAAACATTAATATATATGCTTTATATCATAGGCATTTTTTTATTTTTTTTTAATAGAGAGCCACAAGGGCCTGTGATAAGAATCAATCTCAAAATTTCTTGAGACCGGGAAGGAAGCTTTAACTACTTGAGTTATCCCTCAATTTCTCATCCTAATATACTCCCTCAGTATTTTAATAAGTGTTACATTTTGACCAAACACGCTTGTCGAGATATTACGACTTTGACCATTAATTTATCTTATTATATGTCAGTAAAATTATAGGAAAATTGATATTATGAAAGTATACATTGTAACGAATCCAACAATGTATTATATAATACGGAGTAACACTTATTATTTTATTTTATTTATATATACACAACGTATTAGTAAATTAATTAAATCTAAATCATTATGTAAATAGTAAAAAAAGTTAAAGTGTAACATTTTTTGAAAAACGGATGTGATATAAGTAATCAAATGTTGGAGCTGTAAAGGTTCACACGATTTATGTGCACATTCTCAAATCCAGATAAGTTTGAACTTATTAAATAAATTATTTATTAGTAACAACTAATTAATTAACTAAAAATACAAGTAGAGTACGTCACCTACCGTCCTAATTAATTAAGTAGTACCGTCCTCAGTAGCCCCAACAAAATTGGGCTATAAATAAGCATGCTTTTGCTCACTTTTTTGTATCACTCACAAATTGAAACTATTCTCTCCTCTAAACTCTCTATTAATTTGGCTCTTTGCTTAATTATTTTATTAAGCATCTTTATATTACAATGGCAATTTCTAAGGTTTTAATTGCTTCATTCCTTCTTTCAACTCTCCTTATTCAATTTGTCCAAGCTACTACACCTGCACCAGCGGTAAGTATTCTACCTTTTAAAAGTTATTTTTCGTATGCTATACATGTATTTTATAGACACATGTATGATACATACTTCGTTTATTTTACGGAGTAATATTTAATTTTATACGGGACATTCGATAAATAATTACACATATATATTTTCGCAAGATAAATTTTTGCCATACATTCATATGTACGGTACATTCAAGGTTATTTTTAAAGCATTTTTCTCATTTGAGAGAGCTCTTAACTTAGGTTACAAGTGAGAAATGGATTTTTATCTTATTTTCTTTGATTAATGAATACTTTGTATACTATTTCTACAAAAACAAATTATTGGTTTATTTTGATAAACAAATTAAATACAGTATATATATTTTTAAATCCACTTAATTATGCTTTTTACATGCATGTTGTTTAATTTGTATAGAGATTATCAAGGCATTCTTATTCATTTTAACTAATTTTAATTGATTAAAACTGAGTTCTTGGCAAATGATTTTGTCTTGTGTATGTTTGAAAACATTTATTATTGTTTAATATTGATTGAACGGATTTAAAAAAGAAAAAATAGTATTGGTTATACATAAATGAGTAACAATTGCATTTCTGTTATTGTTTGACTGATTTTACCGTTTGTTTGACCATGCAGCCTGCTGGTAGCGTTATAAGTCCGGCACCCGGTGGATTCATAGGTATATACGTAGTATGTTCTCATAATTTATTATTTGGACGGCTTTCCTTCATAATATTATTGCTAGATCCATGCATTTTTCCCTAAAAAAAAAAAAAAAAAAAAAAGTACTAATTAATTAAGTTCACCACAAGACACGGTTTTTTTTTCAATCGAATTAAAAATTACACTTATAACGTTGTATCAAAATGTAATAATTACATAGTACATTCTCGATTAATACAAGTGACACATCTCCTTTAGCATTATCCAGTGTTTAATATTTCAACTTTTAGCTACCTTAGTTACCTATCAGTATCTCGCTACCTTGAGAAAAATCTAATGTAAACGTAAATTTTTTTTCTTTGACAGATTGTGATGCAGCATGTTTAGTAAGGTGTAGCAAATCAAGCAGGCCAAATCTATGCCAAAGAGCGTGTGGAAGTTGTTGCAAAAGGTGCAACTGCGTGCCACCAGGTACTTACGGCAACTACGATAAATGTGAATGCTATGCTAGTTTGACCACTCGCGATGGCAAACGCAAGTGCCCTTAATTAATTTAATACAATTATTACCCCTTAAATTTATGTTTAATTTGTTTAAATTAAGCTAAGCTTATATTTACTGTTACTCAAAAATAAGAGTAGCAATTATTATCCCTTTGTACTAAATTTCTTTTTCATTTGTAACGTACATTCGTTGAAATAATGAGATATGTGTTAGTTCGTTCAAACAAACTTTTCTCCGTCTTAATTATTGTGCATACGTCTTTTTCATACATTCTCGTTAAAAGTAGTGTACTGAAGTTAATTGACACGTTTATGGAAACGTATAGTAAAAGTTTGATCTTCCTATTTGGACGGTGATTGTCTTATAAAAAAGAGTTCTTTGAACTAGCAGTATAGGTGTACGACAACTTGTAAATTAATTGAGCAAACAATATATTGCTTAGAATTGAAAGGAGAGATGATAAGAACGTGAATGTATCAACTATGGTACACTGTACACATTGTAGTACTATATATTTTGACAAACTGGCCTAACAATCTTAACTTTCTTGTTGTTCAGTCATTAATTAATAGATAATTAAATAATATCTCCAAAATAATAGGTCAGTGAGATTAGCTTGATTCTTTATTTCATCAAAAGGTTAAAAGACTAATTATTATGAACATTTAGTTAAACCAATTGTTAGTGGGAATTGAAGTGATCAAGTGGACGAAGGACCCTATGCAAATTTTTTGCAACTTCGTATGGCATAATTTTAACTCTGTACATACATTAGTTATTTAGTTATTCTCTCCCATATTGTTCTTTTTTTTTTTTTTTTTTTTTTTTTGGCATTATTGTATTCTGTTCGTTGTACCGAAAGTTTTTTATTTTGTGATGACAAAAATTAAATATCTAAGGCAGATAATATCATAATAACATGATATCCCATACATTGAGCCATAAATCTATGAGGACTATGACATAAACAAATTTTAGTAATTCATATCACATGCCTAGCTCAATATGTATGCATGTGTTCATTTCCTCGCTCTTCACTGGTATACAATATTGTTTGGAACCATATATAAATGACCATCAATCAGTTATATATACAAGATTACAAACATAAAGTCTCGTGGTGGCATTGAGTTAATGAAGGAATTATAAAAACAAAGTATAAGGTTTCAACTAGAGCTGTCAAAAGTTGACCTGACCAGAAATACCGACTCAAACCCGATTATTAACCGACCCGTCTGAACCCGGAAAAATGGTGACCCAAACCCGACCTGAAACCAACCCGGCCTAGACCCGAGTTGACCCGAGTATGTGAGACCCGAACCCGAACATGAACAGACCTGGAGATGACCCGACCCGAATGTAACCCGTAAATTATTGACCTGAATCGAACCCGACTTGAACCGAAATTGACCCAAACCAGTTTTAACCCGTCAAAACCCGAATTTAACCCGACATTATATGTGGTTCCAAACGACATTATATGACCCCGAGATGTATTCCCTAGAATCTCAAGGCTTTTCGATACCAGGCCCCGAAACCTCCAGAATTTCTCAAAAAACGTGGATATTAGCCTTTATTTTTGGAATTTTTTTACTTTTTTCGCCCGAAAATAATAATTGCCCAAATGTTTACCATAGTCCCTAATACCCTTTAGGAGACCAATTGGGTGGGTGGAACCATCCGATTTGTCTTTAAATGGCTTATTTACCGGTTTATAATTTGCACCGATTTCATTAAATCAAGCCTACCACGAACATTTATGACAACATATAATGATCATATATGGTTCCAAACGTCATTATATGACCCCGAGATGTATTCCTTAAAATCTCAAAGCTTTTCAACACTGTGCCACAAACCTCTAAAATTTCTCAAAAAACGTGGATAAGCCTTCAATTTTGGAATTTTTTGACTTTTTTTCGCCCGAAATTAAAACAAAATTTGGAAAAATTTTTACCATGGTCCCTCAAAACCTCTGGGAGTCCAATTGGGTGGGTTGAACAAACTATCCAATTTGCCTTTAAACGGCCAATGTACCGGTTTACAACTTGCACCGGTTTCATTAAATCAAGCCTACCACGAACATTTATGAAAACATATAATGATCATAAATGGTTCCAAACGGCATTATATGACCCTAAGATGTATCCCTTATAATTTCAAGACTTTTCGATACCGGGTCTCGAATCCTCCAAAATTTCTCTAAATCGTGGATATTAGCCTTCAATTTTGAAAATTTTGACTATTTTTTGCCCGGAAATAAAAATTGCCAAAATATTTACCATGATCCCAAATACCGTCCGGGAGTCCCATTGGGTGGGTGGAACCATCCAATTTGCATTTAAACGACCAATTTACCGGTTTACAATTTGCACTGATTTCATTAACTCAAGTCTACCACGAACATTGATGACAACAAATAATGATCATATATGGTTCCAAATGGCATTATATGATCCTTTGATTTATCCTTTAGAATTTCAAGAGTTTTCGACACCGAGCCCTGAAACCTCCAAAATTTCTCAAAAAGCGTGGATATTAGTTTTAAATTTTGGAATTTTTTGACTTGTTTTGCCCAGAAATAAAGTTTTTTGTTGAAATGTTTACCATGGTCCCTAATACCCTCTGAGAGTGCAATTGGGTTGGTGGAAGCATCCACTTTGCCTTTAAACGGCCAATTTACCGATTTACAACTTGCACAGATTTCATTAACTCAAGCGTACTATGAACATTTATGACAATATATAATGATCATAAATGGTTCTAAACAGCATTCATGACCCCGAGATGTATCCCCTAGAATTTCAAGACTTTTCAACACCGGGGCTCGAATCCTCAAAAATTTCTCAAAAAGCGTGGATATTAGCCTTCATTTTTGGAATTTTTTGAATTTTTTTCGCCCGGAAATAAAAATTGCCGTAATGTTTCCCATGATCCCTAATACTCTCCAGGAGTCCCATTGGGTGGGTGGAACCATCAAATTTGCCTTTAAACGACCAATTTACCGGTTTATAACTTGCACCGATTTTATAATTAACTCAAGTCTACCACGAACATTTATGACAACAAATAATGATGATATATGGTTCCAAACGGCATTATATGACCTCTAGATGTATTCCCTAGAATTTCAAGATTTTTTGACACCGGTCCCCGAAACCTCCAAAATTTCTCAAAAAACGTGGATATTAGTCTTCAATTTTGGAATTTTTTGACTTTTTTTGCCCGGAAATAAAAATTGCCGAAATGTTTACCATTGTCCCTAATACCTTCCGGGAGTCCAATTGGGTTGGTGGAACCATCCAATTTTTGCCTTTAAACGGCTAATTTACCGGTTTATAACTTGCACGAATTTTATGAACTCAAGCATACTATGAACATTTATGACAACATATAATGATCATATATGGTTTCAAACGGCATTATATGACCCCGAGATGTATTCCATAGAATTTCAAGACTTTTTGACGTACACCAGGCATCGAAACCTCAAAAATTTCTCATAAAGCGTGGATATATATTAGCCTTCAATTTTGGAATTTTTTGACTTTTTTTTGCCCGGAAATAAAAATTGGCTAAATGTTTATCATGGTCCTTAATACCCTATGGGAGTCCAATTAGGTGTTTGGAACCATCCAATTTTCTGTTAAACGGCCAATTTATCAGTTTGCAACTTGCACTGATTTACCGGTTTACAACGGCCAATTTAATTAACTTGCACCGAACCCGACTAGAAACAAAATTGACCCTAACCCGTTTTAACCCGTTAAAACCCGAATTTAACCCGACTTGTTACTAGCCTGACTTAATTTCAACTCGACCCGTTCCTAACCCGACCCGAATTTAACCCAACTTGTTACAAACCTGACCTGAAATCAACCCTACTTGTTATTGACCCGACGCGAATTTTACCAGACCTATTACTTTCCCGACCCAAAAATTCAACCCGATCTGTTACTAACCCGACTCGAAATTAACACGACTTGTTATTGACCCGATCTAAATTCAACCCAAATTGCTCCTGACAGATTTTAAATCACCTTAAATTCAATTTAGACCTCCTTATTATTGTTGATCAAAGCATTTTGTCTGGGGAGACCAAGTCGGTCCAGGATAACAAAAGAAAGGAGCATCATCCTCAAATTTAAGAGTTAAATATAGTATATATTTGTTGTATGGTCAAAGGATATAATTATCTTCCTAAATTATAATTAGCTTGATAAAAATGATAATTATCTATTTATAGTTAGTTGAACCCGAAGATGACTTGACTTGGAAATGACCTGACCTGATTGTAACCTGCAAATTATTGACTTGAACATAACCCGACTTGAATTAGAGAATGACCCGACTTGGAAATGAACCAACCTGATTATAACCCGCAAATTATTGACTTGAACCGAACCCGACTTAAACCCGAGAATGACCCGACCTGATTATAATTAGCAAATTATTAACTTGAACCGAACCCGACTCAAACTCGAGAATAACCCGACCTGATTCTAACCCGCAAATTATTGACTTGAACCGAACCTGACTCGAACTTGAGGATTACCCTAACCCGTGAAAACCCGAATTAAACCTGATCTATTGTTCATCCGACCCGAATGTAACCCGACATGTTATTAACCCGACCTAAACCCGGCCCAAACCCGATAAGAAGTATGACCCGACATGACCCGACTCAATCATGACCCAACCCAAACCCGACTCGCATAGGTTATGGAATTAATCCGAATTGACCCGATCCGAGTTGACCCCCCACTCTTACCGACCCAAATATGACCCGTTTACCCAAATTGATAATTCTAGTTTCAACCACCCAACGACCACACTTGTGTAGGATCACTTCTATAGGTCGTACCTTTGTATCCTTGGTCACTAAGGAGACAAAAAAACCACCCAAATGGATTAACAGGCCAGGATGTTGTGGGTCCATGAACAACATTACACCATCGATATTTTCATATTCGTGTCTGTACAACTCCAAAATTGTACAAAACTGATGCATAATCCATGCTTTTGAGCCAATTTCAAAAGTTTTCCCGAAAGTAAATGTGTGGGGTGTCTCTTAGGATTATATAAATTAGTTTGGAACCATAAGAGGCCTATCTATAGATCTATAAAATTCCAAGAACAAGTTTTGGTTTAACTATGTGGCTATTTCGAAATTATGTTGCATTGGATTGATAGTGAAAACATGCAATCTTGGAATAGTTGTTTATATAAGACCATTTTATCATAACCTTAATCATTTGGTTAAGACAAGTATACAAAATCCGATATGAATAACTATGAATTCAAATCTCGTCCTCCCCTTTGATCCTTTGATTTCTGAAGTGTACTGTAATAATGCACTCGTATTCCGTAGATGACTTAAGTGACACTACTACAGCAAAGAGAATATGGTTCAAAAGGGTAGTAGTGGTGCTACATATGATGATCTAGCAAAGTTCAATTGATGGGCAGAATAATCTTTTTGCAAGACACCTCTAAATTATATTCAAAGCAAAGAGGAGACAAAAAAGTGATACATAAACATATTAACATATGATGAGTGAATATCTCTTTTGCCTTTTTGTTGTCGATCAAATACTCCGTACTTCTTTTTATCTCTGAACCCCATTTAACTTTGTCTAGCAATTTGTACAAATTCTTAGTTGCCTGACATATAGCATGTGAGAAATGTGATGGAATCTTTGAAACAAAGTTACGAGTACAAAAATAAAAGGCACTTAGATCATATAAATCTAATTATTGTTACATTGCTTTCTTTTTTAAGTTGTAGACCACTCAAATACAGCATTGCATATGCCCATCCATTTCGTTGTATGTAGATTTCATGATTTTAATACAAGCTGTATTTGTTTGTGTTCTTTGACCAACTCAATAAAAAAACTTAAGCGGCAATTCAAATCAGATTTGAACTCGTGACCTTTATATCAATTTGGCTTTTGATATTCTGTTAACGGATCAACTTAATCAAAATCCTAAGGGCTTGTTTGGCATCATTTTTGGTTTTTAGTTTCCTGTTTTTTTGAAAACTAAAAACCAAAAACAGGAAACAAAAAAAAAGGTGTTTCCACTTTTTTGTTGTCAGTTTTCAAATTTATTATGATTTTAATAAGTTTAAATAATTTTTTATTCATTATGTGACATATATCATATATTTTTAAACAACAAAAAACCAAAAAACAGAAAACTACAGAAATGCCAAACGAACCCTAAATTGATGGTTAAGGTTTAAGAATATGTTTTTATACTCTATCAGTGCATTTGCACAACCAAATTTTGACATATTGGTTACTCATTTTATTCCTTAATGATTATAAAGTAGGTGGAAATACAAATGGGATTTTTATATTCTAGGGTAGTTTTTTGTATCTAGTTTGTTTAATGATGATTGATATTAGTGAAGTAAACAAAGGGAAGGGAGAGATTAATGAAAGAATTTGACTTAGGGTCTGTTCACATTTATTGAACTGAACTGAACTGAACTGAACTGATTGGAGCTGAACTGAACTGAACTGAACTGATTGGAGCTGAACTGAACTGAACTGAACTGAAATTAAGTAAATGTGAACAGACCCTTAATTTCATTGGCTATATTCTTACATTGTACTATATTAAAGTATCTATTTATACTTGAATGTCAGTTAACACGACTAGCCTGATACTCCTACAATTTTTAATTTTTCAGATAATTTTAGCTACTTGCTTAGATTGCATTGGTATTTGGTAATATATGTTCCGAGAGATAAATTTATTTTTCTACACTATGTTCTAGACTTATATTAGATCTGTGTACGTTAACATTAACCATTTTGTTGGAGGTTCAATAATTTCAAAGCAATTGTGAATGAGAAATCAAATTATATATACTTGTTGGATCGTGGATTAGGGTTCACAAAATGTATAACAGATCGCACCAATACAATAACAGCGACATACAGTATAAAATATAAATTATAATCGTAACACGTCGATTTATAAACTTGATCAACTTGAACAGTGTTTTTTTTTTTTTTTTTTTACCTATTTATAGAATACCATATAGTATTAGATTAATGAGACAGTCCAAATCTATATTGCATTGTACTACATCATAATAGAAATATGTCTGATTAATAATTGAGTATATATCTGGTCGTTTTATGTATTGATGTATCCTCGTATTACTCAAAACATCTTAGATTCATTACACATTATTTACACTGTGATCAAATTAATTTATGAAGTCAACTTGAAGAAAAGTAAAGGAAGTTGCTTGAATTTTACATTAATTGCTTGAATGGAATATTCTTTCTAACTTTCTAACTCACTTACTGCTGATTACTAAAGAACGTTGCATTTGACTAATAAAACATGCAAATATGGGTCATTGGGACCATTTTGCTTCCACCACTTTAATTTGGAC
The DNA here is from genome assembly GCF_948465745.1 of Chenopodium album. Classification (NCBI taxonomy): domain Eukaryota; kingdom Viridiplantae; phylum Streptophyta; class Magnoliopsida; order Caryophyllales; family Amaranthaceae; genus Chenopodium; species Chenopodium album. The sequence continues at coordinate 69,636,349 of NC_137842.1, read as the reverse complement.
AAAATAAATTTACAAGTGTAATAGACCAATAGTGGATACATGAACGACAAAATTTTAAAATATTGAAGCCAGATTTTTTCAACAAATCAAATCTTTAACAGCTAATTGATGTGCCCCATTGTTTAATTTCATGCTCCATATTTATTATTTTTGCTTGAATTATAATCGTGTTCAAATTGTATCGGATTTAGAATTGAATTTTGATTATAATGTACTCATATTAAATTTGAGGTTCTTTTGGAAATTTTGTGTATATCTTTTCCCTATTTTAAAATGTAACGTTGAAATTAAGAACAGATCTAATAAAACTGATAAATTATGACATCTGACCTTGTACGGTCAATTACCTTCATTTTGAACTTTATATAATTTTTCTTACTAGTATAAAAATTTGAAAACTATAGACAAACCACCACTATTATTATTATTATTATTATTATTATTATTATTATTATTATTATTATTATTATTATTATTATTATTATTATTATTATTATTATTATTTTCTTGGATCCACCACTTTTTTAAGTCTTGTAACATAATATTTGGAGTAATATAGATTTGTGAAGGGTACAAAGAACTGATTTATAATCAATATTGTCACAATAATACAATATAGTCAACTTCAATCTGTCATGCAAATTGAACATTAAACCAATACAGAAACTTAGCAGTTTCAGACTTTAACATTATAACAATAAACAGTCCAGCATTTGATGCACATTATTAAGTGTTACATAATATTTGTTCACATAGTAAGATTCTTAGCAACAATACCCTCAAATGTAACACCAGGACCAAAAGCCAATATTAAGCCCCATTCTTCATCATTCTTAGGTTCATTCTTCAATTTTTTGCTTTCTTCCATCATATACTCCATCACATACACAATTGTATTGCTGCTAGCATTACCATAATCAGCCAGAGCACGTCGACTAGCAATTAATTTGTCCGGTGACAAATCTAGCCTTTTTTCGAGCCTGTTTAAGATTGCCGGTCCTCCAGGGTGCACTGCCCAAAATATTTTGTTGTAGTCCTTGTTAGACAATCCTATAGTGTCCATTAACTTACCACAAAAATCTTCGATATTATCTTCAATTATTTGAGGTAATGCTCTGTCTAGCTTGAAACTTATGCCCTCCTCTGTTAGCCTACCATCAATGATCTTCTCAGTATCAGGTAAGAAATGCTGGATGGCTGTGTGGAGCTCGAAAAGTGGTCTTTCGATGATAGGATCTGGGTCTGACCCGATTAGCATTGCCCCGGCTCCATCTCCAAATAATGCCACCCCAACTAGATCATATGGTCTAGTAGCACTTGGTGGCTTAAACCCTATAATTGTTGTTTCTGAAGTTGCAAGTAAGACCCTGCTACCTATCAATGAAATTCGTCGTTTAAATCATGTCATATCCATAATAACACAAAATACTACTCAGTAGATGTTTTAGGTTCAGACGATAAAAAAAGTATTATAACTTATGTTAAATTAACTTGTCAACACTCAAAACATAGTTGAAAATGTTACAATTTTTTCCTAACTAAACATTACACCTATATGGCTATATAGCTAAACTTTAGGCACATATTGTATGACAAACTAAAGTAAAAAGTTACCTGGGTTATTTTCTGCTATATCCTTGGCCACTCGGAGCCCCGCAACACCACCGGAGCAACCCGCAAAATACAGCATAACCCGATTTGTTTCGGGTTTGAGCCCGAGCCCTTTAGCAAGGTAGATGTCCCCACCGGGCAAACGGGCCTCACTAGAGGACACATATACCAAGTGGGTTATGTCAGAAACGGGCCTGCCCCATTTTGCAATACAGGCCTGAGAGGCCTCAATAGCCATTTGGGTCACAGCCTCATTACAAATGTCAAGCCTTTGTGTTACAGTGGGCCGGCCTTCAATTGCTAACTCTGGATACTTATCTAGGATCTCTTCTGACATTACAACATACCTTGTTTTCACTGTTGTTGTTTTGCCTACAATATACCAAGTTCAACCCTGTTAATCAGCTAAAAAGTAATCTAAGTAGACAAATTTGATAATTCGGTGATTTTTTAAAAAATAAATAAATAAAATGGAATTGACAGACGTAAGAAAGATTTATGTTGGCATTTTTTTTATGGTTGATTCTAATTCTTTAAGTTATTGTTGATAATTCGACTATTTCATTCATTAACATGGTAACGTCGAAAGAGATAGAGAGGGAGGGAGAGAGTTACAAAGGCGATTAAGCTTCTCTTTGAGTTCAGGATCATCACAATTGGTGTTCCTGAAGTATCCATCAACCAGAAACTCCTGCATTACAAGTTGGTGAGGGAAACCTTTACCAAGGGCTAGAATGGTTGCTTTTCCTGGGGTAGCCTTCTTTGACATTGCATCAACTTTGATATCTTGTATTCCCATACTTCAATTAACCAAGTACCACAAACTTATGAATTTTCGGCTTTTGATTAATAAGCTCTAGGTGATCTGAAAATTGATAAATAAGCTCTAGAAAAATATATTGATCTCTTGAATGAGTGAGTTCTGGGCATTTATATATCGAAAGTTAGCATATATAGTAGGCTTCAGAATATAAAATAAAGTAAATAATTCTTGTAAAGCAATTATTGTGAGAGAGGTGTAGAAAGATTTTTAGGTCTGCATTCTTGTAATTATCATACAAAAAGTGGTTAAGCAGCATAAACTTCGTGCTCTTTCAAATTAATCCTTTATTGTGTCTTTGAAGGTATGATTTTGGTGAAGCAGTTAGGTTCTGCAAAAATTTTGTAGTTGAAGGTGGACAATTTTTTTTAAACTACTACCTCCGTTACAGGTTATGTACAACGATCATAACCTGTAACGAAGGTAGTATTATTTGTACAGAGGAAGTTTAGCCCTATGACCAATATGTACGGATGTGCCCGCAAGATATAAGTCATGGACAAAGAAAAAACAACAATTATGCCATACTCAAAGTACAACCGGTCATACATAAAATAGGCCGGAAGAGAGAGAAGCAATAAGAAATGAGAAATTTGTTTCAATTAAGCCTAAAAAATTTCCTTTGACTAAATGATAATAACTTAATTCTTCTTAAAAAAAATTATAATTTTCAAAATTTGTTTTCAAGTCTAATACAATTGTGTTTGACCTCAACCTAGGCTCGGTGCCTTGACCACTACATGTGGGCAGTGCCAGCCAGACGTTGAACTGACGGGAAGAACCCACTGCGATGCCCAATGACAATTACTGATTACAACAAAGGCCATAGAGTATGACAATATTCAAAAATTGTTCAATGTCATTTTTGATTTATCATATTGTAACGAGTAAACCAACTAAACATCATACTGGTAATAGTGGTAAAAACTGAGAATGTACTTTGAATACTACAATCTGAATTGCAGGACCATCTAAAAGAGTATACTTTACTTTATCTATGTGTGGTGAAAAGTTTCTGTAAAAACACCTCTGAAGACCAGCAAACCCCTAAACCCCAACACTAAAAACTAGAAGTTAATGCACCTTTGAGTTGTGCTGTCTTAATAGGACAATTACCACGAGAGCTCATACAAACTTCGTGTTTCTGTCAAGGAATTGCAAAGAATGGCGATGAAGGGAAACCTCAGAGTTCCAATAGACTCTTCCCATTGATAAAATCAACCATTTTAGCGATAGTATCATCAAGAGCAGCAGTGACGCCAGCCAAATTTTGCAAGAACTCCTCTGCAGTAGGCTTATCACCATCAACAATATCTGTCACTGCCTTCAGAAATATAGCTGGCACTTTTAGGAGCTCAGCCACATATGCAACAGCAGCACCCTGTAACCAGCATCAAGAGTTCAGTAATACTGACGAGAACGCCTTATAAATAGAAATTGCAATCCAGAAAAAACTGAATAAAGGTATAGATTGGCTGCTTTTGATGCTTCAGTCATTGTCCTGTGATCCCACAGCCATGTTCACGTCCCTCCCTACTCCATCATCAATCCTAAATCTTTTCAAGATCTGGTTGCATAATTTCATACTGTCTATTTGTGGGCAGCCAGTTACAAAGCTACTAGGGTGATAATGGATAATTATTATGATATCAACCACAGATTCTGCAATTTGTAATCGTGACAGCATAAAAGATACTGATGGGGATAATAGAAGTCATTCAAATCTGTCTTCTAATTCATCTATATTATCTAATAATCAGGCGTATTTTTTAAAAAATCGTGCCATTTAGAATAACACATCAATAATTTCAAGGAGAGATTACCTCCATGTCCTTCAGTGTGGCATCATTTGCGGTGATTGAAGCTTCATCTTGTGGGGACATGTCTAGCGAATCACCAGTTGACAGTCTTCCAAGCTGAAACATCAGGAAAGATCCCATTAGAAGTTTTTCTGAAATCATCTCAAGTATTATAATTTCTAAAATCCTAATGATCACAAACACAACTGTTATATACGGAGTACATAACAAATGGTAAGGGTATCCTTTGCACATTAGATGGCCTTGTGCCTGGTGACTTTAGCCTTACAAATTATGCCAGTGCATAATCCAGTGTTAAAAAGTTAATGATTGATGCAAGTCATACTTCCTTGTTTCAAATAAGTTTTAACAGTAAAACATTGAAAATACATGAAATGTACAGGATTACATATTTATTGCAAAAAGCCTATTTGACATGCATATAGGATTTTCATTTTAGGGAATTATTAACAGCACCTTGGGACAACTGAAAAATGGAAAAAATTCCAAATTTGGAGGACAGTAGGGGAACTAAAGCCACCTTGTACATATTCAACAAGACAAGTATGAATGTGACATAAAATTTGGTCCCTCTCCTATCTCGCATAGCAATGTAAAATTTACTGTTCTTATTTATTTACTTATTTACTTATTATTATTTTGTATTTTAAACTAGTACACTACATCCTTGCCTACATGGATGGATTCAAAGCAAAAGTAAACTCTATTCTTAGCATGATACAGTGTCCAAGCAGGTAAACTCCAAATCCATTTGCTACAATACTTGGACAAGTCAAACCCAAAAGTAGATAGATAAATGCTACATATTGAAACAAAAGTTGGAAGGTAAATTTTCCGATACACAGTAAATCTGACCCCCTGCTTCCCAAAATGCAGCCCTTTGCAAAGATTTATAACAGCAAAAGTGAGCACAGAGCTATATGGTGATATCTAAGTGTCAAGAATCCTATAAAATATGACAATAGAATGACAAGTTGAAGAGCAAATTTTCTGCAAAACTATAAATTATTAGCCAGTAAGGAACAGAAGATTTCAATTAGATCTTAAATCCATTATTGTCTAATTGTCTTGATACTTAGTTTGATCCTTCAGAACTAATAATATCAATTATTACCTTCAAATTTAACTCCTTCAAGATGTTAGATGCAGAGAAGGCTTGTCGCAGACCAACCCCATATAGATCAAAAACCTGCATATGTATACAGAATTTTGGTTAAAAAATTAAGCAGTGATGTGAAACGCAACCAGGACATTTGAACCCGACAGGATACTTTGCATCAAAAAATAAACTAAAGCACTTTCTGCTTTTATACTTAAACACATTGTTTGAAAAGCATGTCTAGGTGCTGTTTGAACAATTCATTTTCATTTCAACTGGACCAAAAGATGACAGTGATAAATATATAACCACAATATGCCTAATGCCTGTAAGAAACAAAATAGAGAAATAAGGAGAACATAATAGATCAGCTGAGTGTAGTATATTGGTGTAGACAATTACAATGAATGGGATATGAGAACAGATCCTGTAAAAAGGCCCCTCAGCGTTCTCCAACCATTACATCATGCGTATACACAGATTGCAGGTAAGTTTACATCATTAAGCACTAGAGGGAAGACTTCATAGTTCATAGTGGTAGTTTCACATGAGTTGCAGGATAATGAATTCAAAGAGGATAGCAAATACTATGACTTAAATGGTTTGTACATATATTTTGGTCTCCTAGATTTATGATGGTAGCTAGGAGAATAGTAGTAACTATGACTTTATAATTGGTACTTCAAATTTTGGTTATGCTTGTTTTATGATGGCAGCTAGGAGGTTAGTCTCAATGTTAGGGTATGGTGTGTAAGAGACAAATTCTCACTAAGCAATTAGTTCACAAAGAAGCTCGACAAAAACTACAACCTAACTCATAAGTGAAAAGCCACAGCCTCGAACACTGGCTTCTTTATGTTCCAGGAAAACTTTGTCAGTGCAGGCCAATTGCTAATAGTATGAAAGATGTCCTTAACAGCAAGTTACTGAAAATGTGTCAAGTGCAAGAGACTGGACACTTACAGGTATAGGTATTCTTCTGTCATGAAAAGCAACCTCCGATGCAAGGAAGACATCCCCAATGGCTGCTCCTTTTGCCTGAAAGAATAAGAAATAAGGGTTTGATCTTCAAGAAGTAATGAATAATATATCAGTTGCTCCTTTTTTCACATAGTGTAATGCACAGAATAGAATTATTAATCAATAAAGTTATACCAGTCAAGAGATGCAGTTTTAGAACACAAATATTTTCAAATTAGTTGTTAGAGGGAAAATACTAATTTCTCAATAAACATAAATCCTAAGCATAAAATCCCCACTCTAAAGAAGAGTTAGGCCTTCATATATATAAGTTTGACAGCAATGTTGAGTATGTTCATAGCAGTTAGGAAGAAGTGAAATACTGAGTAACATAATCCCAAGTCTTTGCATGCAGTGAGTTTATTCTCAAGAAAATCACAATGTACCTTGAAACCACCAGCAGTTCCTGCATTTATGATAAGGTCTGGCTTCAATGCCTGAATAGTTGCATAGGTCACAAGCGACGCAGAGACTGTACCAACACTATCAACACCTAGAATGTAAAAGTTCGTGAATAGCAAAAGGTCAGCATTCCCTACTCAGCAGGAACAATGTACATAGTCATCAAACTATAGGAAATAAATTTAAAAATACTATGATAGAAATGAAGGAACATCTACATATGCTGATGAACCCATAATGCTAAGAAAGAAGTATCATAACCACATCCAAGTCAAGCCAGGTATGAATATTATCTATAACTACTAAAGGTGGGCAACACCTAAAGACCAAATGTTCAGAGTTAATTATTTTAAATTTTTCTCTGGTGACTTTGCTTAGTTTTTTTTTAAAAAAAAAAAAAAAAAAGAGCAACAAATAACCAAAAAGATAACAAACCTAAAAGACAGATTTACAAATGTAATTAAATCTGACTTTTTGTGGTTAAGTCTCCCTAATATTAGTAAAGAAGATATTATTATAGTGCTAAAGATATGATTATACGTAGTATATAAAGTAATAAGAACAGTAATACACTAATAATACAGAATAAGAGTCCTCTAGTAAGACACCCCCCCCCCCAAAAAAAAAAAAAAAAAAAAAAAAAAATCCTTAAAGAGACCACCAGAATACTGTGAAACGGATACATTCATAGCTACATACGAGTAATAATCTAGACCGTGTGATACAAATGTAAATCTCAATTAGTCTTCATTCGGTAATTAGATGAAATGAATAGCCTATTATCAAATGAGTAACATATCAGCTATAACACAGATGCCCAATAAATCTTCGTTTCCTTCACAACCTTTCTACCACCAGAGTAATTATATGTACAACACAAGATATATACGTAGTAATTCATATGAAATCATCAAACCTCTTTAGTTTCTCTAAGCAACTTCTTGAATTAGTGATCACGAACAAAAATACAGATAACATAATATAAAGCCTGGGAAACATGAACATCAAAAAAATCTTCAATCAAGAAAGATAGCTCTCACCTAGGGCAGGATCTTTTCCAGGTTGCACGATGTTAATATGCAAATTCTTGTACATTCCATGATAGCGCACCCAAGGAACTCCTTTCGGAAACCTACAATTTTATTTTAAATTTTTTCTGGAATTATCAGCAAAATGACCAAAAATTGGCAAACAGTACAACAAATTCAGGAGCAAATCAAATTAAAATTACGCAAAAACAGCAATTCATTACGAACAATTAAGCAAATCAAAATCGTAATCGAAAACACAAATGAATTGAAGCGAGATAAATGAGGCGAAAAAACTAACAAAGAATCGTGTTCTTCTTAATTTTTATGGAATTATCAGCAAAATGACCAAAACAAATGCAAACAATACAACAATTTCAGAATCAAATCAGATTACAATTCCGAAAAATCAGCGATAAATTACGAACAATTAAGCAAATCGAAATCGAAAACACAAATGAATTGAAGAGAGATAAAAGGAGGCGAAAAAACTAACAAAGAATCGTGTTCTTCTTTGAGTTGAAACCGCATAACCAGAGGCATAGCTTCGGTATGCATAGCTAAAGAAACCACCAAAATTCAACAGTCAGAATTTCAATCAATCGCAAAATATATGAAGCTGGAAATGTAAAATTGAAGACGAAGACGAAGAAGAAAGAGGATATTACCGATGAAGATAACAATGGTTGAAATAGGTTGTTTCTGAGCTTCGGAATCTATGGCGGCGTCAATTGGTTGATCATCTTGTGGCGCCATTGACGTCTGTCGGAGGTTTTCTCTGATTGCCCAAAGAGGAAAGAGAGAGAGGAAAAAGTATGCGTCTACTCAAAATTTCTAGTTCTGAAAAGAAGGAAAGCGGACTAAATATTCCGAAAAATAATGTGTGTCTCTGCGTCTAGTCCGTTAACTTGAATCGGGTTAATTTCGAATTAAAAGGTTGATCTGTGGACAACTAATAACACTCCTATTTTTATCTTCTTTGCATTTTAAAAAGGTTATGATAATTAAATCGGTGCAATTGGCCAACAAATCAGTTTGGGCTCGGTTTAAATTATTATCGATTTGGTTTTGATTTATTTTTGTACGGTTTTAATTCGGTTTGGCTAGTAAATGGTTTGACTTATAAACAATTTAGATTGAAACTGGTCGATTTGGAATGGGTTTACCTGTATTCAAATGGGTTTGGATTCATATCAATTTGGATTATAGACGGTTTTGACAATAAACAATTCGGATTACAATATAATTAAATTGATTTGAAACAGACTGATTTGCGGAAGAGGGTTTACTTAGCTAGGTTAATGCGGGTTGGGCTTCAAATTAAATCAATTTGGGTCGTAAACGGTCCAGGTTGGTTTGTAAATGGGTTTATGAAAAAGTACACTTAGATTATTTGTACACACAAATTTTTAAAATAAATAAATAAAACATGTACTAGTAATCAAGTACATACTCTAATTATTGATGATAATGCTTTTATATTTTTTCACCCAATTCAGGTAAAATTTCTTTTTACCTAAAGGAAAATAAAACAAGCGCTATAATACGAAAAGAAATATTATAAAGATACAAGGCGTAAATGATGTTTCCGAGACCTGTGAGGTCCAGCAAATGATATGACCATCATATGTATTTCTTTTTCTTTTTTTTAAACCAAGTTAATGGAGTCTTATATTGATAAATTATCCATCAAAACATACGCAGTAACCTCACAAGAAATTTGGTTCTCCCAAATTTATTCACAACCAAAAGCGAGCTAAATTATGGGCAACAACGTTCCCACTACCAATATTTAACATATACGTAGTACATGTTTACATCATAAAGATACAATGCGCAAATGATGAGACGGAGCGAGGTTCACACGGTGCAGCAAATGATATGACCGTCAACCGGTCTATTTCTAAATTACAGCATTTTACGTGCACCATTGTGATTTTTAATACTACGTTGGGCAAGCAAATTGAAGGAACTCAGAATTCGACTGCAAACATTCCATCTCTTTTTCATCCAATGTCAATGAGACTTCAATTCCTTGACTCGAATTCATGATAAATAATATTTGATTCTTAAGAACACCACTATGCCCACTCCAAACGGACTTCCCCAAGAATCCAAAATCAGGATAATCCAAACCAACCTTACTCCAACTAGTACACCTATATACGTTTATATTAGCATCATCCTTGCTATAGTCTGCTAGCTTTTGCTTGTTTTCACGTATTTTTTCGCTCCCCTTTTCTCCCTTTAACTTGTTTAAGAATTCGACATCCTTAGCCGAGGCCAAGGCTCTTGAAATTTCGCTAATCAAGTCCGATAGCTCAGGCACTGATGATATCTTAGCTTCGTTGTCCTCGTCCTGCCCTTTGTAGTAAGCGAAGGCATGGATGACCATGTTTCCAAAGGTAGTTGGTGGTAGTTCTGGACGAATCCAAGGCCGTATGTTTACAGCGTGTGTCATAACTGACGGTCCTGCTTATCATCAATAATATATGTAATTACAAATATTAATGATGAAATTTGTACAATAACATGTGTGTCAGTCAATTTATTACGATTATTATGAAACGAAGAGAGTATTGTTTTTTCTTTAAATTTTTTTTAAAAAAAATGCATTGTTTTTCCCCTCCGCTCTAGACTCATGATCCTCACATTTTATTTTAAAAACTCATGACCCTCATATTATTAACCATTATAAAAACGAAATCTACACTGTTGATTATAATTATGTAAATAAGGCCAATTGATTTAAGTTTTCAATAACTATTTTTCCTTATTCCTCTAAAAACTAAACTATTACGACAACTTCCAATCTTCCATTAATGATTTTTTGCAATGTATGATTAACCAACGCAATCCACTTGAAAGATTACGCACCATTGTCAACTAAAAGGAAGATATTGCAAATTTTGCAATTGAAGAACTTTCCGACACTTAATGTTTTCCGACGAATTTGCATTTATCATTGAACATTGACATTGCTATCGAAAATGAGCATCAGATACCTAATTCATGAGATTTATGGGGAAAATTTGATAGAAGTGTGGGGTGTAGTTGAGAGAAGAGAGAATCACTTATAAAAAGAAATTTATCAATTAGTGCAAGAGTAAAATTGATCCTATCTAATTATCCATGTGCTTCGTATTAACTTATCCAATGTCGTATAAGATCTATTATTTTTTGGCACTTTTCCATTGATTTTTGTTATACTTTAATCCTATCCATGTTGATTGTTCATTAATGGAGATTAGGTTGAAGGTTGAATTCTTAGAAGTTCATCAATGGCAGTGACAACTGACAATTAGTTTTTTTAATGGATACAATTAATGGTTAATATTTAAATGATTAGTGGCTACATTAAAAATGTGCCATTGAATAGTCTTTCTAAAAATTGTATTAAATTGTAAATAGAATCCCCTTACTAGTAGGGGGAAATTAGGGATCCCACTTGTTTAGGGTGAGAAACGAATGAATGGATGGTAAAAGTTGTCCCCAAATCTATCCTATGTGACTCCGTTTAATAATTAAATGGATAAGATTTTCTCTATAAATAAAGGGTTAAGATTAAAAAAATAAAAAAAAAATAAAAAAGTTATAGGATGACTGGATGACCCATAAGTTTAATGTAGCAATTAAATAATCTTTGGTTATATCAGTAATAAGTATATATAATAAAACAAATATTCCAAAGTTGCACTAAACACTTAGCAGATGTAGTAGAATAAAACCTCGTAGCAAATTAAACTCACCAATAGATGGCGCATTTTTGGATTTGGCCGCAGCAACCATGGCATGCTTCCATATGAACCCGAACACAGCTTCAAGGCGGGTAGGCTTGAGTAGGCGGTCACTACTCCTTGCATTAGCCTGGAGAGTTAATACACATTGAGGGCTAAAGCAGAACACCTTAACAGCGCAGCCGGTAGGCAATTTGTTTCCATCCAATTTCGAAAATGGTAGAGGTGCCCTAGGTGGCACTAATGCTGCCCATGGACGGGGAGGAAACAAGATGGCGGCCGTGGTGAAGTCGGGCTTATTATTATTGTCTACTTGATCTCCTCCTCTTGCAAAGTCGGACCAACATTTCACGAAACTACCACCTGATGTCCCATCCATGATCTTGTGTATTCCCTTTTTCCCAATCATTACCCCGCCGCATTTGAAGATTGTTACTTGTGTCGCTACCAGAACTAATTCTTCTGCTTTCAACATCCTGTATTATAAAAGGTAATCATTAATCAGGAGTAGAGGTGGTTATTGGGCAGGGTAGTCCAATCAGGGTCAAGCTTATAGGACTTTTAATGGACAAGACTATTAATGGACAGGGTCAATATAGGACCAACATGTTTTTCCAATTTAGTTGATAAAGAAAATACATAATATAAAAATAATTATATAGATTAATTTGTATTCATATGTACTTAATAATGGCTTTGTCCAATATTTATTTTAATTAAATTTTATAGGCCCGCCCATTATCGACCCGCGACCCGTATTGTCCCAACCCTATATTGACCCTATAAAATGTGACCCTCTTTGACCTTGACCCGACCCGCCTAATAACCAGGTCTAGGCAGGAGTGAGAATCGATCCCAGGATCTCTTGGAATCAGGAAGGAAGCTCTAACCACTTGAGCTATATATCCCTCACTCTCAAAGAATATGTTTTATGGTTGATGAGAAAAGTTATATATACTAACCTATTGGTACTTTGCTCCGTAAGTTCTCCGACAAGTGGGATGTTGCTGCTGGGTACAAAACGCCAAGCCTCATAGTGAATTGGATTAAGGAGAAAAGACGAGAGTGGGCAATCGCATCGAGCTTCAACGAAGAGTATGCCTTGGTCGTTGCAATCGATGGAAGATTCGTCAGGAGCGAGCCTACCAGCGAGAGGGTAGAATAGAGATAACGCTTTGGATAGAGACTGCTTTAGCCTAGCAACAGTGATGGTGCTATGATCCTCGGTAGGAGTAGGAGCATAACATGTTATGGAAATAACGTACTTTAATGGGTTAAGTTGTGTAACACCCCAATAATTCCCCCTTTTCCAAACCACTTACTTTAAATAAAAAGAGAGGAGAACCATTGGCATGTTACCGCCACGTGTTAAAACGTTACGGCTTTATCAAAGTATTGCAGCGGAAATCCAACTTAAATATTAAAATAATATAATTTAGAAAACCAATAAGTCAAAGCTTACAAATTGGAACCATAAAGACCCTTATTAAAACCAAACCAATATTCCAAAATCCCAAAACATAATTAAAATAGTAAAACATAAATAAGTTCAACACAAAGAACGAATACTCTCAATCACACAAATCCCTTGACAATGCGTATGTCAAATCACCGAACTTCACATCATCAAGCTAACCTGTGCAATACTGCTCCCCAATAATACAAGTGTAATAATTGGATCATCACAGGGTCATTGAAAGACGAAGGCCATGACCAAAAGAAAACACACAAAAGCACGCATTCAGCAAAGCTGAGTACATACAAGCTACAACGCACAAAATCTAGCATGCTCAACTAGTTAAAGTAAATAAATATACAACTCGAATTCATTAATCAAGACTCTACACTTAAACAATTCAATCGACTCAACATACTTGCTAATCAATTCCAAACACTTGACTCTTTATATTTAATTTAATTAATTTAGTTTGGAGTAAGCAATAGACGAGGTTGTCCAATCCACCAAATCATTTTGGTCTCAAATGACCATTTAAAATAAAAGTTTAGCGCGATGCAAGAATGGGCGCGACTCCATTCTCACAAAGTTAGTCTAGGATCCCATCTAACTTTCATTATAAAATAAAATGTAAATTCCAAAAGAGAAGAGGACATGTTGATCAAACAAGCCTCGAAAAGCCACGGGCTACCACCGTGTACCCCAACCCATAATTGTCAATATTCTAGAAGTGCACGCTTTCCAGAGTTTTATTGCTCATCCATGTTTCACTTTACGTGATTACAATTTTAATTAATAGCCGACTCAATCAAGAAGACCATACATAACAATCATACATCAATTCGCTTTTAATCTTATTTAGGACAATGGTGATCACATCACAAGTTGACCTTTAATTCCATTAAACTTCCAAATTATCCAAATTGTTGAACATAGTCAACTCACCTAGCCATTTCGGCTTAATCCACCTTTACTCAACATACTAACAATTCATGATTGAGTAATAAATAAATAAATAATAACCTTGTGGAATAATTAATAAATTCATTCCACTTAAACCATTCAATTCCAATCCTTTAATAATCCAAATGTGGTTAACAAACCAATCCAATAAAATATGTTTGTATCAACATTCCATACAAACAATTAATCCAATATAATTCAACATGTTTGCATCCATAATTCCATACAAGCATAATCAATTCACCAAAACATGTCTCATAAACATAAGCACATGAATTAATTAAATGTATAACCAAACAATTTTCATCCAAGTGTTCTCTAATCATGAAACTAAGTTCTTTTCTTTGGTACCTAAACATGATACTACTTACAACGAAGTAGACATGTACGTACCTCGTATAAACAATCCTTTGTGCCACTTTTAATCACTTAAAAGTCTCCTAAGAAATAATCACTTCCTAGAAAACAAGCAACAATAATAAATTAATACTTAACCAAATTTCCAGCAATATAATTTAGATTAAAACTCCTTAAAAATTCATTAAAAACATGTTTTTATGGTTAATTATGCATTAGAAACACAATAGGAACAAAAGCCCCAATTTAATTAGTCATAAGAACCCTAAAATCCCAATTTAAATAAATTGAAACCCTAGGTTTTTAAACTTATAAAATCTGAAAATTATAACAACAATTATAATCTGAAATTATTAGTTTAAAACATAAAAACATGATTTTGATACTAAAAATATAAACTTTATACTATAAAATCAAAACCCAAAACTAATTATAAACATTAAGCATAAAAAAAAACTTCGTTAAAAATCAAAAACTGCCCGAAAATCATATTTAGAGGCTGAATTTGGCCACGAGAGGGTGGTGCTCACTACCAGAGGTAGTGAGTCTTTCTTAAAACATTGTTTCCACATGGAAAACACTACTTTTTTGTCAAAATCGGATGAGTTCAGAACCTGATCGGGATTAAAACGGGATTAATATTAACGAACCAAAATCTAAACATTAAAACACGAATTTACGTGTTCAAAATAATCTGGAATTAAGTTAAACTAATTAGTAGTATAATCACCAAAATTTCAAAACACCATTACTATAAAAGCCCTAAATCGATTGTTCATAAAAACCCTAAAATCATGATTTTCAATGATTAAAAACCCTAGGTTATTAAATTTACAAAATCTGAAAATTATAACATTTATAAAATCTGAAATTATAAAGTTTAATCATCAAAATACAATTTGATACTAATTAAATTAATTTCAAACAATAAAATCAAAACCCATAATCAATAATTATAATTACACAAATTAATAAAATAAAGGAGAAAGAAAATAAGACTAACCTTTTGTGTGGGGAAATTTTTGGGATGTATGGGGTATTTATAGGAGAGAGGGTAGTAGGGTAAGTAGGGATATTGAGCCTCATTAAATTAATGGGTCAATTAAGAAAGTAAACTGGGTTTGGTTTGTTTGTTGGACATAAATTATAGAAGGAAGGTTCATAAAAAGTTCTTTGTAATAAAATCGTTTATCAACCCCAAAAATAATTTGAAACTTTTGAAATTAAATTCCGGAAAAATACAAGTAAATATTATAAATAATATATAATTTCATTTATAATATATTTTAAAATATTGGGGATTACAAGTTGGTCCATGAGAGACAATTTATGGCATTTGAGATGAGGTGGTGTAGGAGTTGCTGGCTTTATTATTTCCCTTGACAATATTTCCACCGGCAACTCCATTTTCTACTTCTTTCTTTGTTTGGGGTATCAGCATATCTGCATATATAATTATATTTCTAGCAATAGATGAATGCAGCTGATTTTGTACGGTCCTTCATTACCTCCGCCTCTAAATATATGTAGCCCTTAGGGCTATGTATAATATTTTTCTAAAAAAAAAAATACAAGCAGGGTTAAAGAGAGATAAATAATTAAATATTAATAGTTTTATACGTATTAAATAAGAAAGTGTTGCAATTATATATTAAGAAATGAATGATAAAGAAAGTGTTATGTTGTAACTAAGGAAGTAAAATCATGATAAAAAGATAAATACAGCTTGGGAAATTAAACTGTTGGTGGTAAGATATGTTCGTCTACATAACCAAGAACATTGTTGATTATTGGGAAACTGTGGGATCGGGGCATTAAAATGCCAATCACTTAATCATATACTTCATTTGTTTATTTTTAGTTGACACATTTCTTTAATTACGTTTCTCAATGCATAACTTCAACTATTCATATCTTTAATTATCAATAAACAAAAATTATGAAAAATTGATATTTTAAAAATATATATTGTGACAAATTTAATAAGATCACACATGACTATATTTTTCGTTACATATAAAACACAAAACATCTCGAAAAATGTGTGAATAGAACTAACGTGAAAACGCATCAATTAAAAAAAAAAAAAAAAAAAAGGAGGTAGTACTGTAATACTCTGTACTATGTTTGCGTATAGGTCAAAATAATACGCGACATAGAATATAAATAATGAGAGACAAGTGGTTTGATTTATACGAAAAGAACAAACATGCCTGCAATGGCTGCAATTAACCAGTCCAAACACTGATGAATTCCTGATTTAACCATTTACGGTTTATAATGGATATCCAACTCAGCCGTTGGATAATGATAATAAACTCCACGTTATTTTTAGTTACTAGGTACATAGAGTGGCCCCGTGAGCATTAGCATTGTCGAGTTAACCATGTGGATTGTGGATGCTAAGTATCCTAAAATACGGATTATTAGCATTAGCCTATACCTATTTCTTTCCGCTAAGGAATTTGATACACCCTGACGTCTAGGATAAATTGCAAAAAATATGAAACAGAGGTAGTACTAGTGTACGAAATGCATGCTCAACCTCATTCTTGTCCTTGGCTCTGAGGACAGGAATGCTGGAATAAGGTTGAAAATGGGATCGGCATGGCCATTCTTGAACTTCGGATTGATCTTTCCAGGCCAAATTCTTTGAATGTTTGAAAGAAAATCCTCAAGTACTGGATTAGAGGAGATGTATTAAAATTGCGCACTTAGGAAAACATAAAAGTACTATTAAGGCTTTCAATTAATAAAGTCCACTAAGCTAAAATTTTCCAATCATAAGATAATAGAAAGTCACAAGACATAATTTAAAAAACAAGCTTTTTTTAGCAACATTTTGTATTTTTGCGTGTGTAACCGCGCTTTTAGTTGTTTACTAGGTTAGTCCCGTGCGATGCACTGTTTTAGCAATAAATTCAAAACTTCTGCTCTTATATGCGTAATATAAACAATTTAAAAAAAAAAAAAACATAGTAAATAATGATGTTAGATAAATTGAGCTAAAAAAATGATGTTAAATACTTAACCTCATAATTATAATAAAATATATGAAATGTTAGCATTATATCAACTTATTAATAAACTTAGTCATAAAGTTGTTAGGAAAATTTATAATTAACTTATATTTTTCAAACATTAGCTTTTATATTGAAATGAAAAAAATAATGTCATTTAAATGTTTGGAGGGAATTTTTTTAATAAGCTGACGTATGACAGTAGAAATGTCAGCGGTAATTACGTTAGTATAGTTATAGATTTGATATGCAACTTGTATTTTTTTTTTAAAAAAAAGAAAAAGAATTGATTACTTCATCCAACAAAGTGGCGGGAAATTTTTTAATGTGTAAGCGACACATAGGATAGGGAGGAGAGTGTATGATGAAAACTTTTTATTTCAACTTATATATATATATATATATATATATATATATATATATATATATATATATATATATATATATATATATATATAGGGGAGGGATCCGGTAAGAACCCCTCCTTATGTAAGAACCCTAGTTATATAAGATGTTTAGGGTAATTTTACCCTGCCACGTGGCCCAATCAGAGGGTGACACGTGTCAGCCCCAGATTGGTTCAAACTGGACCAATCCCTGCTCGACACGTGTCCTTCCAGAAATCAAGGGAAAGGGCGACCTTCAGGCCCAAATCCCGAGAATGCCGCCAAACGGCGCAGCCCACCAATGATTAGGGTTCAGTAACCTAATCAGGGGCACAATTCCCAAAGACCCTATAAATAGGGAGATGTCCCTCATTTTGAGGACACATTTTATCATTTATTACACAATTACTCTTTGATAGAGACATCCTGAGCTTGGAATCCGAGCAGATCCCTACCTAAATTTCCGCACCTTTTTTCTCCCTTCAAGTTTCTAACTTGTGCGTCGGAGGCGGAGCACCACCCAACTGGTGTCTCCGTTTGTTTTGCAGGTACAGCTCACCCCGGATCAGTCTTCGTGTTGTAACTCTCCCGAGGGACAAAAACACCCAAAACATTTGGCGCCGTCTGTGGGGAGAGTACCTCGAAGATGGTTCAAGAGTCTGTACCACCCCCTAACCGTCTGGGCGAAGACCCAGAAGTCTTTACAGACCATGAGGAGGATGAGGATCCTCAAGTCAAAACCTCTACAGCCGAAGACGGCTCTCTCAGAGTCAAGCGCATCCGACCCAGAGAGACTCTAGAGCGGGGCACCTCCCAGGCGGGTCCGAGCAGACCCCCTGAGCAGCCGGAAGGGGCAACCCAAACGGCAGCTGGATCAGCCCCTGTCACCCGAGACGAACTCATGAGGTTCATGGCGAGTTTCAAGGGTGAAATTACAGAGCTGATCACCAAAAGCAGTGCTGGCCCAAGTAAAGGTCAGTCGGCGAAGAAGACTCCTCCAGAGAAGGGGAAGTCAGTCAGAAACCGGCAGCCCACTCCCCATCCAAAGGAGAAGGCAGCCGGGACCATTGATTGGTCGAAAATTCTCCTTCCTGGGGGGGAACACCAATAACACTCGCCGGCCTCAGCAGCCGGTGAGAAGTAAAAAATCAACTCTTGATGCCCGGGAGATTATTAACCGGAAGAGAAACCAATCGCTGTCTGAGTCGGCTTCAACGTCGAACTTTCCAGACAGCTTCAACAACACCTCTGCCGGGAATGCATCTTCCTTGCATGAGAGCCAGACAGGCGGTAATACCGTCCATTCTGGCCCTCACATGATTGGAGCTGTACCGTCTGTGCTTACCCAGGCTTACGGACAGTATCCTCCTCACTTTATGCAGCCGGCCTTCTTTGGAGGTCAGGCGGCATACCCAAATGTCCAGCCATTGGACTGGCAGCTCCGTCTGCTGCGCCTGGGTGAACAGCCTTCTGCGTTCACCCGGGAGATAACCGAGGCGGCGCAGCCGGCCAAGGTTAAGAATGTGTTGGTTGGTACCTATGATGGTACCACCAACCCGGAAGACCACCTTATGGCTTACACCAACCTCATGTATCTGCAGGGGTTGGATGATGCCACTTGGTGTCGGTGTTTCCCGGCTACATTGAAGGGCATTGCCCAACAATGGTTTGGCAATTTGCCGGCCGGGTCCATCGATAGCTTCAGGAAGCTCGCCTTCCTGTTTGCTTCCAACTTCTCAATGAACATCCCTGCTAAGAAAACAAGCCTTGATTTGAGCACTGTTAAGCAGGGAGAGAGAGAAGGGTTGCGCTCATATGTCAGGCGGTTCAATCTGATAAGAATTCAGATTCAAGGACTGTCTGACGAGGTAGCTTTTACAGACTTTTTCAAGGGTCTGAGAGACGGGTCGACTTTTAAGTTCGACCTCGTCAGAAAAGGGGCTTTCACCCTACAGGCGGCCCTGAGGGAGGCGGAAAGCTATATTCAAGCTACCGACCTCTGCTGGCCTGGTAGCCAGTCGGACTCTAAGAAGTCCGACAAACAGAAAGACAGCCGGTCAGCTCAGTCGGCCAAAAACAAAGAAGAGAGTAAGAAAAGAAAAGAAGTCTGGGCGGTTACTGATTCTGACCAGCCGTCCCAGAAGAAAAAGAAAGAGTTTAAACCTTACTTCCCCAAGTACGAGTTTAACAAAGATTGCAACTCCATCCTCATGGAGGTAAAGGACCGGCTGTCCATTGAGAAGCCGAATCCTATGAAGAGTTTTGTCCAGTCACGGAACAAAAATAAATTTTGTCAGTTCCATGAGGAGGTCGGCCATGACACCAACGACTGCTTCAGTCTTCAGCGTGCGTTGGACCGTCTGGCTGACAAAGGGCTGTTGAAGTCCTACATTTCTATGTCCCCAGCCGGGGCAAAAAAGAAAAACAAGGGTCAGTCCTCCAAGACTACCCCCAGCCTGCTAGTAGCTCGGATACCGATAAGGAGCCGGTCTACACTATAGCATGCGGGTTCTCATGTGGTGGCCCTACCATCCGGGGCACCAAGAGTCATCTTCGAAAGATGGACAAAGATGATGATGAACAGGCGGAAGCCAGCTCCTCCTTCCCAGACGTCTTGATCACTGAGAAGGATAGGGGCAGCGTTCGCCGCTCGCATGATGACCCGGTGGTCATTAAATGTAAGGTTGCCAATCAGCTGGTTGGACGGATCTTTATAGACACCGGCAGCTCATCAGACATCATCAGTCTCCGGTGCCTGCAAAAGCTGAAATACAACGTCAGCAGCATGTATCCGGTCACCCACCCCTTGGTTGGTTTTGGGGGTGGGATGGTCTACCCAGCCGGGAGAATTGACTTACCCATCCGGCTGGGAGAGAAAGGCCAGGGACGACATATTGTCGTCAGATTCTTGGTCGTTGAGGAGTTGACCGCCTATAACATCATTCTTGGCAGGCCAACCCTCAACGTAGCCAAGGCAGTAATCATCCCGTCCCTCATGCTCATCAAGTATGAGAGGGATGACGGCTCTGTTGGTTCCTTGAATGGGGATCAGAAGACGGCCCGAGAGTGCTATCTCTCAGCCGTCCGAGATACCGTGGCCCCAGGAGGTCAGGAACCAATCAAATAGACCTTGACAATGTCAAGGATGCCGACCCAGCTCCTGCCCCACCAGCAGCCGGAAAGAAAAGAAAGGCTCCTCTGCTGGTGGAGGTGAAAAAAGAGAAAAAATAGCAATCACTGACCGGTGAACGGTCAGATGAGCTCCGTCCCCAACCGGCTGGCGAAAACATTGATCTCGTTCTGGACGACAGCCGTCCAGAACGTACTGTTAAGGTTGGGACGGTTGCTCATGCTACCTTGGGTGCAAGCTTGCATCTTCTGTTGAAGGAATTCAAAGACATTTTTGCCTTTGAAGTGGAAGAGATGCCAGGCGTCAGCCCGGATCTTGCTGTCCACAAACTCGCCGTGGACCCCAAAAAGAAGCCCATCCGGCAAAAGAAAAGAAACCACGGCGAGGAAAGAAGTCAGGCGGCAGTTGCCGAAGTCAAAAAGCTGCTAGACGCCAGGTTCATTCGGCCTTGTAATTTCCCCGACTGGGTGGCCAATGTGGTCCTTGTGAAGAAATCGAATGGAACCTGGCGCATGTGTGTTGATTACACAGACCTCAACAAGGCGTGTCCAAAGGACAGTTATCCGCTTCCAAAGATCGACAGTCTGGTCGATTCTACAGCCGGTCACGCCTTGATGAGCTTTATGGATGCCTACTCCGGCTTCCATCAGATATCCCTGTGGAAGAAAGATCAAGAGAAGACGGCCTTCGTCACTGATCAGGGGCTATTCTGTTATACTGTGATGCCGTTTGGCTTGAAAAATGCGCCTGCCACTTTCCAACGGATGATTAATACGGTCTTCATTAATCAGATTGGGAGGAATGTGGAGGCGTACATTGATGACATGATAGTCAAATCCAAGCTACAGACGGATCACCTTGCTGATCTCCGAGAAACATTCACCACCCTCAGGCGGCATAAGGTTATGTTAAATCCTAAGAAATGCGTCTTTGGTGTTGAGTCTGGGAAGTTTCTCGGATTCCTGATTGATCAAAGGGGGATAGAGGCTAACCCCGAAAAGATACAGGCGGTGATTGACATGAAGTCACCCCGCTCTGTTAAGGAAGTTCAGAGACCCACCGGTTGTCTGGCCGCCCTTCTGAGGTTCCTCAGCCGGTCAGGTGACAAATGCCTCTACTTCTTCCAAGTAATCAGGAAGAAGACCAGATTTGAATGGGGGATGATGCTGAGGCGGCGTTCCAAAGGTTGAAAGAGCATTTGCATTCTCTGCCTAGGTTGGTCAGTCCTTTGCCTAGGGAGACGTTGTACATGTACTTAGCCGTCTCAGACCATGCCCTCAGTGTCGTTCTCCTAACTGAGCGAGACGGCGTGCAGCTCCCGGTTTACTTCATTAGCCATGTTCTTAAAAATGCTGAACTCCGGTACCCCATGGTTGAAAATTTTGGCCTTGCTTTGTATATGGCATTCAAAAAATTGAAGCCTTACTTTTTGGCACATCCGGTGGTGATCTACACGGACCAGCCACTCAAGCGGCCAATGTCTACCTTGGACTCATCCGGGAGAATGTTGAAATGGGCTATTGAAATGCAGAGCCTTGAAATCACTTACGAACCAAGAAAGGCAGTGAAAGGTCAGGCGTTTGCCGACTTCATTGTGGAAATGACTCGTCCGGTGGCTCCGGATAATCTTGATCAGGTTTGGAAAGTGTACGTAGACGGGAGCTCTACAAATAACGGCTGTGGTGCAGGCGTAATTTATGAGTCTCCTGAAGGAGACAGATTTGAATATGCACTACGCTTCAAGTTTCAGGCCTCTAACAATGAGGCGGAATATGAAGCCCTGCTAGCCGGCATACGCATGTGTAAGGCGGCAGGGGCCATGAAAATTGACGCCTACTCTGATTCTCAATTGGTTGTTAGCCAGTATGAGGGAAGTTATGAGGCTACCCATCCGGCTATGATTAAATATCTTCAGGAAGTCAAAAAAGAGACCAAGGCACTTAAGGAATTCCGGCTGAATCAGGTGCCTAGGTCGGAAAACAACCAGGCGGATGCATTGTCAAAACTGGCATCTTCCGCCTGCCATGATATGCCTCGGTCAGTCTTCTGGGAAGTTCTTGAAAAGAGAAGCATCTATGAGGATCCCGTTGAAATTCTGGACCGAAGCTCTACCTGGATGGATGGCATCCGAGCCTATCTCTCAGACGGCACACTTCCTGATTCGCCACAGGAAGCAGCCGTCCTGAAAAAGCGAGCTGCAAGATTCGAGTTGAAAAATGGAGAACTCTTCAAGGCGGGGTTTCTGAAGCCTTTGTTGAAGTGTGTCACCCCAGAAAAGGGGAAAGAAGTTCTCGAAGACTTGCACTCGGGATTCTGCGCCTCTCACATAGGCGGCAGGTCCCTAGCCGTCAGAGCCAGACGACATTACTTTTGGCCCACTCTTAAGGCAGA
The DNA here is from genome assembly GCF_948465745.1 of Chenopodium album. NCBI lineage: Eukaryota > Viridiplantae > Streptophyta > Magnoliopsida > Caryophyllales > Amaranthaceae > Chenopodium > Chenopodium album. The sequence goes on along the minus strand of NC_137842.1, from coordinate 69,613,109 downwards.
CGCCAAGGAGTTGGTGAAGAAATGTGACAAGTGCCAAAAATTTGGCAAACTCATTCACCGTCCGGCTACTGATCTGACGGCCATCCACAGCCCAATCCCGTTTGCAAAATGGGGCATGGACATTCTAGGTCCTTACACGCCTGCTCCAGGCGGAAAGCGCTATATCTTAGTGGCTGTGGATTACTTCACCAAGTGGGTTGAGGCTGAGGCGGTTAAAACATCAAGACCTCAGACGTAATTTCCTTCATCTGGAAGAATGTTATCACCCGGTACGGGGTACCCATGTCTATGGTGTTTGATAATGGTCCTCAGTTTGAGACGCCTCAGCTAAAAACTTGGTTGGGAGATCAGGGGATCTCAAGCTATTTCGCATCTGTTGGCCGGCCCCAAGCAAACGGCCAAGTTGAAGCCTTCATCAAACTCATCTCAGACGGCATTAAGAAGAAAATAGAAAGAGCCGGTGGCTTATGGGCAGAAGAGTTAATCCATGTCCTATGGGCCATCCGGACAACAGCAAAGGGGGCAACCGGTGAAACCCCATTTCTCATGGTTTACGGTGCTGAAGCCGTCTTGCCCATCGAACATTACGAGCCGACTCTTAGAGTCATGTTATATGATGAAGAGGCAAACTGGGAAGCAATGCGCCAGGCATTGGATTCACTCCCAGAACGCAGGGGCAATGCCGCCTTGCGGCATGAGATTTACCGTATGAGAATGACGAGAGCCTACAACAAAAAAGTACACAAGCGTCCTTTGAAAGTTGACGACTTGGTGTTACGAAAAATGGAGGCAACCGGTAGGGCCAATGAGCTGGGAAAGCTAACCCCAAATTGGGAAGGCCCCTACCGGATCTATGAAGAAGTAAGGGACGGCACCTACCGCCTGGAAACTCCAGACGGCAGGCGCCTGCCTAGAACTTGGAATGTAGGCAATCTAAAAAAGTACTACTTCTGAGAATGTAAACTTTTTGTAAACAGTGAGTCAGTTAATGAAGATTCAGACTTTGTTTGCAAAATTGAGTTATCGTTTGATTATCCATCCGGGTAATATCCAGGCGGATTCCCCATTTACCTAACTAAGTTTGATACTTAGTGAAGGTTACATTTGTCTGTCCGCCTGGGTAATACTCGGATCTCTTGTTTATTTAAGTTTGATACTTTTTTTGTTCAACTGCTTGACTATCCGCCTGGGTAATACTCAGACGGATTCTCCATTTATCTAACTAAGTTTGATACTTAGTATGATCAAATATTTGCCTGTCCGTCTGGATATTACCCAGACAGACTCGTATGCTTAAAAAACTAAGTTCGATACTTAGTGTAAATTCAACACTGATTAAGAGACTAAGCACAAAAACGTTTAGTGGCTACACAACCGGTCTCAAACAGGACCAGAGGCTAAAATGGCCGGATGGTTGCTATTTTTATAAAATCGCCTGTCCCAACATGGACAAAGGCGTCCGGCGACACCCCTCCGGGTGCAATCGTCGCAGAGAACAGATTATCTGTCGGTTCTACGTATCCATGCAGACGGCAAAAATTGAACGACCAAATTGGTCAACTCATAGCCGTCTGACTAAAATAACCTACGAAGAACGAAAAAGTTCCTAAATACCGGATGCCCATAGGCATCAGTCGGTCACCGGCTGAAGTTCTCACAGGTTATTTATTTTAAAATTGCACCTCACCCCAATTGGGGCAATAGTTCAATGGCTATGAAATCTCTACCAAGACGGGCATAAGCCGTCTGTGTAGTGACCGAAACTCCTGTTGGTGTACGGCTGTGCACTTGGTTTGGGGCAATCACTACTGTGATTAATTGACTTACAAACATATCATGCTCTTTGCAGCATCAGACGTTTTCAAGTCAATCAACCAGCTCCAATTGAAACCAATCACACAGCCGTCCAGGGGCAAGGACAGCCGGACTACTGACTAGTTAGGCAAGAAATCGCCGCATGCTTTTGATAAGATAGGCAAAAATTAAAAATTCAAATGCAAAATATTCAAAACCGACTTAGTCGGTGCAATTCATAAAAGTCCATCCAACCAAACGGTTGTAATGGATCAAATGTTAACCGGACCCCGTCCGGGAGAAAGAAATTGTTAATTAACACGGCTCCACAGCCGGTAAATACAAGAATACTCGGCACGCAGGCTGGAAAAAGCAAGTTTTGGCATACAGCCGCTGAATAAAAAGGAATTAAAAAGGCAAAGACTGGCATACTGCCGCTGAGGGGTCACTTCTGGTCTGCAGACGGAGCCTCTTGGTTCTCCCCCTTCTCCTCATCATCTGAGGGAATTTGGTGCGCTTCGCCGGGACCAGGAAGCTCAGGCGCGGTTGGCTCATTGTTGCTGAGTCAGGCTTCAAAGGAGGCAGGCTCTGGCTCACCTTGCTCTCTCAAGTACACCACGTACTCGGCATAGCTGTGTGCCATTGCCCAGATGCTATAATCAACGTCTGGGTACAAGGCAGCCCAAGCAATCTTCATACGGGCGTCATTGTCAGCATCGCTCTTAGCAACAAGGCGGTTTTGCTCCGCCTCCAGGGTTGCTGCAAAGTTTTTCTGAGCTTGAGCAGCATCCTTCTCCAGCCTCTCAACCTTGGATTTCAGTTTGCCAAGGTCCGCCTGGGTCTTCTTGAGCGCCTCTTCAGCCTGTTTGGCGCTCTTGTCTGCTTTCTTCTGGGCCTCCTCCGCCCCCTTCTTGGCCGTCTCAGCATCCGTTACCCGCTGGTCGGCCGCCTTCAGATCTAGCTCCAGCTACTGGATTTTAGACGCCTGTGTCATAATTATTGCTTTAGTTTCAAGTTCATTTACGATAGTTGAGTGGAAAGCAATATTATCAGCGTCTATGGCGGACTTCTTGGCCCTTTTTACCTCTTCCCGTTTGCGGGAATAAGGACGTTTGAGCCCGTCCACCCGCAGCATGGCCTGCAAAAAGCAGGCGGTATAAGAATTACAGGCGGGATAATTACTTGGAAAAAATAAAGTTGAGTTGATAAGTTTCTTACCTCAGCCAGAAGGGATAGAATGCGTTCAAGGTTGAACGTCTCTATCCCAGGGATATTGTCCTTATCCCTCTTCCGGACGGCCTCCAGCATGGCCTTGGCATGCTTCTGGACGTCTGGCCAGCGCGGAGATTGATCTGCACCACAATCAATACGTGATGAGTGCGAAACTAAGGCAGCACCTATTTGTTGCCGACCGTCTGAGGATGACGTCTGTTGGGAGTGGGATTTCACCCGTAAAGGCCACCCCAGCTCAAGCGGGGATTCAAAGGGGTTCTCACCTTCAGAGCCAGCCAAGCGGGAAACGCTTGCAGGCGTGGTGAACCCCGCGGCTGCTGAGGGGTTGGCAAGATCAAGGCACAGGCTGCCGCCTACCTTCTCGAGTCGCCCCGCTATCCGCATCGTCTTAGCCCCGGCTGAGGCGCCAGGAGTTGACGTAGAGGCTGACTTTTTTATCTTGTTAAGAACGGCTGGGGCCTCCTCTCTAGCCCGTTTGAGGCTCTTCTCAAACGATTTCCCAACTTCTCCCCCCTGTGAAAATAAACAAGTCAAGGTTAGTATCCGGGCAAGACAGTTTATAAAATAAACTTAAGAAAGGGTCAGGCGCTCAATACCTTGGCCCTGAGCTCGGCCGCAGCATTCTCCGCAAGATCTTTGCGGATGGTCGCAGAAGACCGCTTGGGAGTTTTCTCCGACTGCAACATGTTTAGTGCTTCTTCTTCAAATGGAAAGAAATTGGTCAGAATCATAAATCAATTCCGATAGAAAAATACTACATACGGTGTGAACCCAGGCGCATACGTTTATTAAACATGTGCCCTAGCCCGCAGGCGGCTAGGAAACATTCATCCCTGAACCAGGCGCTCTTGGGAATCCAATTCTTAGGGACTTTTATTGTTTCCCCGGTTGACAGAGTTGCGTCTGTGAGGCCGAAAAAGTCTGCCTCGATTATTTTGTCAAAGTCTTCCTCTGGGATCCGGGGAAGAGCGCACTTCCTGCCCAACAAGTCGGGCTTCTTATTGTACAGACGGAATTCATAATTTTCCCGTCTGGTTGGGGCTGACATCAGGTAGAACCTGTGCTTCCAGCCATCGAACTTGGAGACCTTGTCCAAGGTCATCATGTATTGCGGCTGTGTGGTTAGAGTATACCACGCCCTCCAGCCGCCTGGGCTTCTGCTGAGGTAATGCATGCTTGCAAAGGCCTCCCAGCCGGGGTTAAGCCCTTGGAACTCGCAGGCGGCAACATACCCCAGAATGTTGGTCCAGGAGTTGGGGGTAAGTTGCCAGACCCCAAGGCCGTAGCCTCTCAAAATTGCCTTCACCGCCTGGTGAAGGGGGAAGCGAAGGCCGGCTTTGAACGCCGCCTCATAACAGCCAAAATAGTTGTTGGCGTTCTCTTGATCATCCCCCCAAGCGATGGTGCCCAGCTCAGGCGGCACCCGGATCTTATACCCGTCTCCAAGCGGGTGCATTTTCTTAAAGTTCTCTAAGTTCTCCCCCATCTGGATTCGGTCCTTGGAGGAGACGTGGATGCTGAAGGGATCGTCCTTCTCACTCCACTTTTTCCTTTCTTCCTCCTCGCTATCCGGAAGAGGGGGCAAGTCATCGTTGCTCTCGGAGGTAGAGGCGGAGCTGTCGCCCTCCGTCTCCCCCCCGCTTTGGTCCATGGGGGCAGAGGCGGCCTCGTCGCCGCCTTGGTCCCACTCTTCCAAGAAAGAGTCAGCAGGGGTTGAAGGGGCGCGCGGAGGGGATCTCTCCAGAGCCGTCTGGTCTCCCTGACCAGACGATTCTCCCTCAGGCGTTTGGCCGCCTGAGCCTTCGCTTCTATAATTTGGATCAGTGGCCGTCTGCATTGTCCGAGCCATGGTGTCCTGCACAGACACATAACTGGTCGGAATCCATGGCAAAGGGTGGTCCCAACACCCCGAGCCGGCACTCCCAGTCCTAGACTCAGCCGTCCCTGGTGACCGGCTGGACTCTAACCTAGGCTGTGCCGTGTGTGTTGGTGATGCATCCATTTATTGCAAGAAATATGTACAAGCGGTGAAAAAAGAAAAGAGCTGAGAGAGACAGAGACGGTACCTTTTGATTTGGTATCTGAACGTAGGCGGGACCGACTGTATTGCTGAAGAAAAAACTTTCTTGCTCACGTCTGACTCAAACAAGTGACTTCTGCTCTCTCAAAGTTTTTCTCTCTAAGAAATTTTTGTAAACGTACAAAATTGTGAGGGTAAAACGGCTATATATAAAGGGTAAATTTGGGGGCATTTCCGTAATTTACCCGGAAGGTGAACGGTTACTCTGTAACGGTAAAATTACCGCCAACCGGAGCGTGACATGTGTCAGATGCCACGTGGCGTGCCACGTCACATCTGTGAGGGGCAAATGTTTAGGGTAATTTTACCCTGCCACGTGGCCCAATCAGAGGGTGACACGTGTCAGCCCCAGATTGGTTCAAACTGGACCAATTCCTGTTCGACACGTGTCCTTCCAGAAATCAAGGGAAAGGGCGGCCTTCAGGCCCAAATCCCGAGAATGCCGCCAAACGGCGCAGCCCACCAATGATTAGGGTTCAGTAACCTAATCAGGGGCACAATTCCCAAAGACCCTATAAATAGGGAGATGTCCCTCATTTTGAGGACACGTTTTATCATTTATTACACAATTACTCTTTGATAGAGACATCCTGAGCTTGGAATCCGAGCAGATCCCTACCTAAATTTTCGCACCTTTTTTCTCCCTTCAAGTTTCTAACTTGTGCGTCGGAGGCGGAGCACCACCCAACTGGTGTCTCCGTTTGTTTTGCAGGTACAGCTCACCCCGGATCAGTCTTCGTGTTGTAACTCTCCCGAGGGACAAAAACACCCAAAACATAAGAAACAATCTCATCCGTAGGATTAGTTAGGATGAGCGGTCAAGATTAAAACAAAAAAAAAACTCCCCCAAAACCCTCCCCAAACGTTCATACTTTTCTCTCTCCTCAAACTTTCAATCCTCTTTACTTTCTCTCTCCTCAAATCTCAAAATCTAGCCCAAATTGCTGCAAAACAACCTAAATTGCTCAAATCAGGTACGTTTTTCTTTGATTTTGTTCTAATTTTATGAATTTCACATGATATTCAAGTCGATTTTGTGCTTTCAATCGCATGATGTTTGCAAATTGGCGATTTTGATTTTTGCGATTTGATTTTCATGAATTTTGCATGAGTTAAAGCCGATTTTGTATGTTTTTCTTCTCGATTTTGTTTAAATTTCTATGAAATTAGCATGATGTTCAAGTGGATTTTGTTTTTCTTTTCGATTTTTTTGAGTTCGATTTTTGAAAATTTAGGGCTCGAATTTAGGGTTCGATTTTTGCGGCTTTAGTGTTCGAATTTAGGGTTCAATTTTAGTTCGATTTTTGTTCGATTATTTTGTTCGATTTTTGCTCGATTTTAGTTCGAATTTTGCTTGATTTTAGTTCGATTTTGCTAATATTTTGATTTTTGTTCGATTTTGTTCGATTTAATTAGTTCAATTTATGTTCGAATTATTTTGTTCGATTTTTGTTGTTTGTTTTCTGTCAATTTCGAACAGGCTTGTATAATGTTCTAGACTCTTTTTTTTTTTTTTTTTTTTTTTTTTAAAATTATGTTCTAAACTCATTCTATTATGTTCTATGTTTAAATTAATGGATAATGTTCTAAACTCTTTTTTTAAAAAAATTATGTTCTAAACTCATTCTATTATGTCTACGTTTAAATTAATGGATACCCGACAACATAATCATAATGGAGGTGGATCTTTGATTTTTACGATATATAATTCCACGTTTTAAAAGCATTGCTAAATGCTGCTGAATTATTCAATGGGAAAATGTACCGAAGAAAATTCAATAATAGAGCATCTAGAACAGAGACAACATAAAATCAGTTATCATCCCGACCCATCGCTGTCAATTCGTTCATAATACGATGTGACATTACAATCAAAGAGGAATCATAAAAAAGGAGTAAAATTAGAATGCTGTCAAAATTTTGATCAATTATACTAGAATGTTTGGTTTTGATAGTTCATTATTAGAGTTCATATGAGATTGCAAATAATATGAAGCATTTGCTGGTAGTTGCACAAATTTAGTCATTTAGGTTAGTTCATGTAAAAATAAGAGTATTATAGTAAGATATTAGGTTAGCACTTGCAGCAGATAAATTTGCATAATATTTTATAGGAATGGAATCACTGGATGAACATCCAACTGTATATTTTCCTCTGTCAGACTGATGTAATTTACTTGATAACACTTCCTAGTAGTACTATAGTATGTGTTGGGTAATGTGTGAGCTATGGTGGTTGTTTTAGCAATAATGGAGGCATTTGAGTTTCTACATGTGATCGTTTTCCTCTACTTCTATGGGAGGGTAGTGGGTTGATCTATATCAAAAACCTATTAGCTCAAGTGGTAGAGCACTATGCAAACTGCATAGATGATGTAGGTTCGAATCCTATATAGGCTATATTTATAAATAACTATATAAAAAAAACTTAATCATCGTTCGACGAAAAAACTAAGAATATAGGAAATGATTTTAGAGCATAGGGGAAAAAAATTAGAACATAGGCTCACAATATAAGTTTAGAACATAGGAAAAAGTTTAGAACATAGATTAAAAAAATAAATTTAGAACATGAAAATGTAAAATTGAACATAAATCGAAAATCAAGCATAAATCTAAATTTAGAACATAGAAAAAAAAATTAGAACATAGGGAATAAATTTAGAACATAGGCTCAAAATATAGGTTTAGAACATAGAAAGAAATTTAGAACATACACGAAAAACTAAGAATATAGGAAATGACTTTAGAGCATAGGGGAAAAAATTAGAACATAGGCTCACAATATTAGTTTAGAACATATGCAAAAGTTTAGAACATAGACAAATTTTTTTTGAACATAGACAAAAAAAATTTAGAACATGGAAATATAAAATCGAACATAAATCGAAAATCAAGCTTTTTATGTTCTAACTTTTTTCTGCTTATGTTCTAAATTTTTGTTTGCTTATGTTCTAAATTTTTTCTGCTTATGTTCTAAAAATTTTCCTATGTTCTAAATTTTTATTCTATGTTCTAAATACAAACTCTTCAAAATTACAGAAATGCCATTACTAAGGGATCATTTTAGATGGTTGGATCAAAACAAATAAAGGGTTAAGACTGGTTCTTATATAAGATTGGGTTCTTATATAGAGGAGGGTTCTTACATGAGTCTTCCTCTATATATATATATATATATATATATATATATTTTTAAATGGATCTTGCTAATTACCTAAAGTGATATTAATTTGGGAAATCATGACAAAATCACGCATCGATCTGTGTAATTAATGTTAATTTTAATTTAATATTTCTACTTTTAATTATCTTATCCAACGCCCCCGGGGCATTCGTTAGCATTTTCCTTTTTAAATAAGTACATGTTAATTTATACATGAATATTGTTTTTTTTATATTCGTTCATGTTATTTGATGTGAACTTATTATATATATCAATTTATATACTACGAATATGTTATTTTTAAGTAAGCACATGTTAATTATTTTATACATGCATGCTGTATTTTATATTCAACATCAATCATTTAGTTATATAAAGCTCTCTTGTGTTAATTTGAACATTTCATACACTTAACAATAATTTTTATGTAATATTTAATACTCTCAACATGAGTGAGAATACACATAAATTGGTTTTGAGTACAAAAATGATCAATTTAAAGCAAACTAAGGGCATATTCTCTTACGTTGAAATCCAGTTCAGTTCAGTTCAGCTCAGCTCAGCTCAGCTCAGCTCAGCTCACCTCACCTCACCTCACCTCAGGTTCAGTTCAGCTCAGTTCACCTCACCTCAGGTTCAGTTCAGCTCAGTTCAGTTCAGTTCAGCTCCTAATTTCCTTCTCTTATAAAATATTCATTTCAGTTTAGTTCAGTTCAGTTCAGCTCAGCTCAGTTCAGTTCAGCTGAGTTCAGTCAATGAGAACAGGCTCTAACACGGAATCTGAAAGCTAGGCTTCTTAGTGTTAATAGTGTAAAGCTTAGTGTACAGAATAGAGAGTGGCCGGAAAATCTACTTATATAGGGAGTTGTATAGATGTTTTGTCTGTATGAGTTTGTTTTAGGCTGTTTGCTCAGCCTATGTAGCTTGTATTTTTGGAAAACTTGAGTGTATTCCATTTTTGGTGCAATAAAACTCTCTTATTTACCACAAAAAAAAAAAAAAAAAAAAAAAAAAAAAAAAAAAAAAAAAACCAATCAGAATCTAAGAAAATAACTCAAAGTTTGTGTTAAATAATACAAGTATTATTGGTAAAATAACATGTTTAGAAGCTTGTGGCCTGCAATAATCAAAATCAAAACCCTGATTTATTTGACATTACTGTGATTTTCTATTTTTTGGATTTCTGTTTTTCCAAGTCATATAATGAATTCAAACTTATTAAAATCGTGATAATTTTGAAAAGTGACAGCAAAAAAAGTGGAAACATCTTATTTTTAACATCAGCTTATAACAAACTTATAACAAAAACCGATGTAAAAAAATCAGCTTTTTTAAGGGGAAAATAAAGAATCAGTTTAAATGATTTAAGTTTAGTAAAAATAATTTCGATTCAATAAAATAATTTAAATTGCAAAAATAATTATAATTCCGTAAAAACAATCCTAGATTCCTAGTGCAGCAAATAAAAAATAAGGTGAGGTGAACATGGTTTTTTTTTTATTATAGAAGTACTCACCAAAGAAACGTTGGTTTTTGGAAGTGGCTGCGGCAACCATAGCATGTTTCCATACGAAGCCAGACACAGCTTCAAGGCGGGTTGGGTTGAGTAAGCGATGACTCTTTGCCTTAGCTTGGAGAATCGATATCGAGTCTCGACTAAAGTGAAACACCTTAACGATCCATCCTGTTCCATCCATCTTGTTGCCATCCAATATCCATAACGGTATGGGTTCCCTAGGTGGCGATATAGCAGCCCAAGTACACGGAGGAAATAGAGACACGGGTGAGGCGAATTCTGGCTTACTGACTACTTGATGTCCTCTTGCAAAGTCGGACCAACATTTCAAGAAACTACCACATGAGGTTGCATCAAGGATTTTGTGTATTCCCTTGGTCCCAATTAACACCCCGCCACATTTGAAGACCGTTACTTGTACTGCCAGTGGAACTAGCTCTACAGCCGTCAATGACCTACATACATTATACATTTATACATTATACATTTATATATTATACAAGCTATATTTATACATTTATACATTGTACCGCCACTGGAACTAGCTCTACAGCCGTCAAATTGAAACTATATTTAAGAACGGAGGGAGTAATTCATTTGTTTTTTTATTTGACAACTTTTGACTTTATACACAGCTCGCATTACTTTGACTTCTCTTTGTGATTTAGTATCAACGAAAAAAATTGTGTCGAGTCATGTTATGTTTGTCTAAATGTCTATTTTTCAAACATCAAATTTAATAAATTTTGCAATTACATAATTAAAGAAATTAAACTTAAAAGTATGTGTTGCAAACATGTTAAAAAAATGTGGCAACTAATATGAAACGGTGGAAGTACGAGCCAATGATTAAAAAGTCAAATAAGTAAATGAAGCTGAATACTGCGTATATAACTAAGCTAAGGCCTAACCAAAGAAAGCATGAAATAGTGAAACGAACCTGGAAGTAGTTTGCGGATAAAGATCAGCGGAAGGCGGGATGATGCTAGGTACGAAACGCCAAACAAATTCAACGCGGTTTAGAGCGTGGAGGAAGGCCGAAAGAGTGCAATCACAACGAGCTTCGACAAAGGGTATGCCTTCGTCATTGCAGTTGATGGAAGATTCATCAGGAGCAAGTCTACCGGCAAGAGGGTAGTATAGAGACAATGCTTTGGTTAGAGACTCTTTTAGCGCAGCAAAAGTATCATTAATGGACATAATGGTGTTATGATCTTCATTACATTCCTCAATAGGAGCATAACATGTATTGGTAACCACATAATATAATGGGCAAAGTTGGTCTAGTAGAGATAATTTGTGGTGTTTTAAATGAGGAGTTGAAATTGCTGGTTTTATTGTTTCCCTTGATAATATTTCTACTTGCAACTCCATTATCTTTTGCTTTCTTAGTTTTACTTTAACAATGATGAACTTATATTTATACTGTATAAATTATATACGGTTTAAGAACATATATTATAATCTAAGTCTGCATGAATCTCACAGTCACATACCTTATAATATAGGTCTGCATGAATCTCACATACCTTATAACTATAATTAATTTTGATTCATTTAAGCAAGACACGTAATGTCTTATTGTCTACGTGTTTAAATTTAAATTACAAAATAAAATCTTTTGAAAATAAGATATGAAATGCATGCGCCACCCGGGCCTGCTGGCTGCCGCCTGCGCGCCCACGAGGAACTCCACGCTAATAATGGTTCTATCTCTCAGACAATCATACAAATTAAAGACAATATGGAGATAGTAATAAGAACAAAAAATAACTGGCTAACAATTTCGTTTTTCTGTTTCTACTAACTTATAATTTCATTAACCAAACCTTGTGTCTTTCTAGAAAATAAGGATTACACCAATCTAAGATGAAAGCTTCTGAGCTAGCAACTCACATGTCAATACTGCATCTATAGACATTGCTGACCTCCCAGAGCCGAGGACAGGAATGAGGTTAAAAATGGGATCGGCTTGGCCACTATTAAACTTTGGGTTGATCTTTCCGAATTCTTTGAATGCTTGGCTGAATGTAAGTGATAACATCTCCATTTGCACCAAAGAACCAGTTTGAAAGTAAATCCTCAAGTACTGGATTAGAGGAGATGTATAAATATAACATAGAAACAGTCCCAAAAAAAAAAAAAAAAAAAAAAAAAAAAAAAAAAAAAAAAAACCATCACTAAAATAGAATAAAGAGCTGAAAACAAGAAACCAAAATATAGGGAATCGACTTACCATTGCATGTTCCCAGGAAAACATGTTTTCGGTGAGGATTTTGTTGATAAGATAAATGCAGAACTTTGCAACCTTTTCAGTTTGTCCTTCGGAAAGGGAATGCTCGGAAACCAGGGAGTCATCGCAAATCTTTGCAATATTTTCACTTGTAATGCTTAGCATAACTGCACATATATGTTTCAGCATAACGCATTTTTGAAGGCAAGATTCATGCCACGGATCCTCCTGAAACCCCCAGTAACTTTGTGGAGTAGCATCACTGGCATCTGGTTGATCTGTGTCACTTGCTGTATCAGAATCATCCTCCACAATGAAAAGTGTTGGTTTTACCTCAACAAGTGCTCTACAATATTTAAAAAATAGAGGTATATATATCAGTATTCCAAAATTTGTGGAGCCAAGTCTTGCACAGCATTGTTAAGCTATTTCATTTGCTATCATCATGGACTCCTGTCTTTTCAGAGTTATTGAATAAAATACGCACCCACAGAAACGAAAAAGGAAAATAGATGCTATTACATGCACATCGAAAGAGCAGAGTTTTACTGTTTAAAAATAAAAAAAAAACAAGAACTATGTTTGCATATTAACCTGTACTACATTGAAGGCATAAACTTAAATAAATTAAAACTGACCAGTTTTCCAATGAAAATTGGTCTCAGGCATAAGTGCATAACCCGGAATCTCTAAGAATATGGCAGAGCAAAAGCAAGAAAATTGCACACTTTATGAAGGACATTGCAACTCTGTAAAGACCAACTTAAGTAGCTAAATAAGAATCCTTTACTCCTAAATTGGGACACATACCAAAATAGGTTCAGCGAGAGCACTGATTAGGCCTCCCACGTTCCCCAGGTCCCAGGCCGTTCTCTGTTCATTGACAACCACAGCCATATCTTTGACCAATGGCGTTTAAGAAAAACAAACTTTAGAACATGAAGACCAGGACTATATAGAAAGTCGACAGAGATGCAATAGTGAGTAACTACATACTCCATATGCTGAAATCAGGTTGAATTTAAAACAGATAAAGAAGAATAACAAACATCTAGTGAGTACAGATAATTAGTAGAGCAATACATTGATGACAGTGATATTCGACATATATAGTATAGCCAATTTGAAACAGCTCAAAATGAATGTAGGACCAGACAATGATATAGGGAAAGCACCTCTTCGGCAATTGAGGGACGAGGACAAACAAAAGAATTGGATCAAATACTTTAAATCCACTTCTTTTAGCTGAATGAAGTTTCTTTAACTGCTCAAGAAATCCTTCCCACTTGTCCTGCATATCAGCCCTATTCAAGGATACAGTTTGTATTGAACAGTAAACAACGAATGAAATTGCAGAGGAAGATATTGAACAACGAAAGCTATCAGCAATCGCTTCGCTATTCAACAATGCTTGATCCAGCTCTGAAATAATGCCATCATCACAAAGGGTCATTGTTGGAGGGTCAAGACCAAGTTGCCCAGCCATATGAAGTATTCCATGATGTAAGGTTGCCTAAAAGAGATCAGAACATAAAACACAATTGTTCATCATGGGCAGAAAGCTCATAGAAGATATATCTAAGTATTTAGATAGAAAAGGAGGGAAAGGGAGAGAGAAGGGGAAGAGTGGGAGGAAGGGGGGGGGGGGGGGGGGGGGGGGGGAGAAGCGTTGGGAAACTGGGTTTGTGTTGCTCTTCAGATAATTGAAAAGGTTTAAATTTCAAATGCGATGGAAACTACCTAGAACAAGTCATTACATCCCACAAGGATTGAGGGGGAAAAAAAAGGTTGAGCGTGTGTACCAAACTGAAAATGACATCTCTTGAGAATTTCATGCTTTCTAACTATAGATCATTGGTTGGGAGTCCTTGGGAGTTGGGACCAATTCTAAACAACCAGTGTTCAAATCTGACAGACTGACACTCTCTACAAGTGTTACACGTCTACACGAAGCACGTTCAGAATGGTAACTGAAAGCAATTAGCTATTTAGTTTATCTGCCAGAATATTAAAATCCTCAAGTGTAATTAAATAAAGGGAACTAGAAAGAATGAATTGGACAGTGACCAAGCATCAGACATGTCTAATACAAATTACAATCAACAAGTTTGTCTACTTCTTTTTGGTTTTCAGTGGTTACTTGTTAGGATATCTTGAGGCAAATCTTTTAATTTGTCAAAATGGGATACACAATAGTTTTGGGAACATAAAATATGAAGTTGGTTAATAATCCTAAATTCCTAAACCATGAATATCATGATTTTATAACAGCCACTGGTGTAAATAAGCAGTCAAAGTCATAATTCCCAAATCTAAAAAAAAAAAAAACTTTATAGACAGATTGGGCAAGCCACAAGAGTAGTTCAAAAAAAGAAAGAAACCCAGATCAATTCAGCTCTATTTTAGGTCTACTTAGGTCCTCTCAGTTATGAAATCAATCTCTCTTTAGAAATAACCTGAATACAGGAATACATATAAACACTTTACCTGACTGTAGGGCCCTATACAACTAGGTGCCCATCGTGAAATGCTTTGTACATGTAGAACATTTTTAGTTTTGTCCCGTGACACCAAAACTTCAACATACGCTTTCCCTAGCCCTGCTTGCAATAAAGGCAACTCTACTGTGCTGCGTGATGGAACACCTAATCGGCATTTTTCTTGGGTGATATAGCTCACATATGTTTCATTTGCCACAGCAAACTCATTCATATCAGCAATATACATATGAATATAGAGCACATCCTCCCAACTAAAACCACATTGCATGAGTTGTGATTCAAGATGGGATAAAACAACTTTGAGATCAGTCTGCAAACCTAACATTGGAAATGCAATAGGAGAATAATTAAATTTCACGACAAAAATGTCCTACACAATTTTTTTTAAAAACAGGACCATCTTATCATATGCACAGCATCATTTACCAGTCGATAATCTGTGCAAATCTTGCAACCAGCAACAGATGGAGAAAGTATCCCCCCTGTCTATTTTTGACATTTGCAGATGATAAGAAGTATTTGCAATCACATCAGAAAGAGAGTCAGAAAACTGGCTTGGGTCTGCAGGTAACAATGTGTTATCTCCCTGAATTTCATAGACACCATCCATATCCTCCAAAGATATCCCATTACTAAGATTGCTGTCACTTGAATCTGTAGACAATCCCTTTGGTTCTAAATGAAAAGCCAAAGGATGAAGAACCCCAACAGGAGCTATGGAATCTGGAGAGTGCAATATAACTTGAAAATCATCCAGCACAATTCGAGCAAACTGTAAATTTCAAAAAAAGAAAGCCCATAAGTTTTGCATACTTGAATTTTTTTAAGTCAAGGATGTTATAAATCAAGATAATGGCGATGGGAAAGGAAAAGACAAGAGGAATGCTCCGAAAGCAATGTATAAAACACAAATGCAAACCAATTGCCAGTCTTCAGGCAATGAATATACTAGGTAGTAAGCATAGATGGCACTAATTCAAAGTAGGGGAATAAATTCCTGTTTAAATGATGCTGTACTGCGTACTGCCAAGTAGTAATTATCGTTATTGACAAAAAGAATTGTGGAAAATACCATATTACCTTAAATAGGGGACAATCAAGGGTCAACGTTTCATACTCCCCTCCTTCACCACATACATTAGATCCATACAAGCTACCAAAACGTACAGTGAAGTCGTGAATCATAGTTTATATTAGTACAATCAAGAAAAAAATATGAGAAAAGTAGTCAAGTTGAATATATACCCATTCAAATGATGAAGATGGGACTGCAAATCAGCTAGCTCCTTTCCCAAGTGCTTTGCAGGGTGCAATCCAATAGCTGCAACCTACAAATGTGAACAGATCGAACTAGCATTACATACGCGCCAAACTTTTCCTTGTATTTCCAAAATAAACAAATTGACAAGCTTTGTATTTGGAGGCAAAGGGCCATAAAGCTTTGATGCCTTTGAGTCAAGGCAACAGAGTCAGAATCATAAAACCACAAAAAAGGCTTAAATAAAGTATGTAAACATAGCACTTCAATCGGAGATCACTTTCAACAAATTCTCACAATATTGTGAAATAAGTGAAAGTTTCTCACAACATATAGTCATAAATCTCATTTTTAGAAGTAATGAAACCCTGATAATGAAATCGTAATTTAACCTAGACCCTCGACAAGGACTACTGTAAATCTGTGATCAATTTGCTTGCCAAAAGAATCAAACCTCTTGGGTACTTACAGGTAATAGCTAATGCATATGTACTTTTCAATGACTAGTATCATTAATGATGTACACTAGTATGTTAGAACTAACGTCATCTTTGTATGAAACATCGTCAATTGAATCAGTTATGGAACATTTCCTACAAAATATTAAATAATGACATTTCAACTAATACTCTCATTGATAGGTATAATTTGAAATAGAACAAAAATTCTTAGCACTCTGAATCCAAAATATTTCAACTGTTTCCAGTATGTTACAAGATGACATTATTCAGAAAGACTTGAATATGCAAACCATACCTTCACTATGATAGCAACGATCCCACTTGATATCTATTGGACCACAAAACAAAAATTAGTGGTAGAACAGAGCTGAGATTTATGAAAAAATTTCAAAATGTATCGGCTATCACAAGTTACCATTTCTTGAAAGAGCAGTGACTGCTCTTGTTTCCACAAATAAGATAAAGACACAAGTCCTAATCGTGAACACACGCTTTCAACTCGTAGCCTCTGATAGTCTGATGCTATTGCACCTGAAGAAACTGCTGCAATAGCGGGTATTTGCCTCTTCACTTCGTTTAATAAAAGAAACATATCTTCAACTTCATCGCCAGGAGTCATTTTGTAATTAAGTTCATGGTGCCTGTCTAAGTCACAAACTATAGCAATTTAGAGTTGCTTCCATCATCTATCAACCACTGCAGTAATGAAAAAAATTATTTATCCTTTATATTTCTTGGTTGCACGTAAGACAGACAATGGTGCTTTAAAGAAGTTACAAGAATGATCTACATGATACACAGAGTCATATAATGTTTGTTTGAAAAATACAAACACCTTACAGAGAGAAACAAGTTACTCCAAACTCACAGTAAGTGCAAAATATTCATCTGAAACCTCAATATTGACTTTCAGCATTTCACAAGAAAAAGAAACACCAATGTTCAATCACCAAGAAAAACAGCAACCCAGAATGGATCCACAACTGTCAGAAACAATGCATTATAAGAGAAAGTACAAGTAAAAAGTAACAAAAAGATTTTTCTACTTAAGTTGTACATCCAGAGTTCAATTTATATATACAGATATATATAAACGGAGTAATAGAATAGCTAAAACAAAGTCTATATTCTAGATTCTAGAAGCCTCCGAGACAGTGAGACACGATTAACAGCGTTTCTGTCCAAAAAAAAATCAAAACGGCACAGTGGATACATGGAGCAGAAATGGGAATCTTGCACACACAAGCACCCCTTTTGTTTGCGTGTTTGTTGATTGATACCCCTTTTATAAACATGCAGAACTGCAGATATACAGGTATACACATAGATTTTAACATGGAAAGAGGATAATTAAATGACAATAAGGCCGTTTTCAAGATTCTCAAATAAAACAAAGTAAAACATTGCCTATTAGCCAACGAAGAGAGTACTTTAGCTAAGAGCACGAAGAAAAAAGATGATTAAGTTACCAAAAGCAATCCTGTTTAAAGAGCTTGCCTGGTGGATCCTTGTAATCGCCTTCTGAATAGTGGTAATCCCATGCATTTTGCATAGCTGACAACAATTTGATGCCCCACCTACAACCATTTATCCAAGAATCAAAGAGATGTCAGGAATTAGATAACAACCTTTTAGTAAATTCTGATTCTATAAGAACCAACTAAGAAAGAGAATTCCATGTTAGAAAATTAAAGAATCTTATGACATTTGGAAAAATCATAGAAGTATATTCTTAGGTGATGATGGAACTCACGGTAGTGATTACGAAACAAAGGTTCTACCACAAAATTAATGCAAACCAGGTGATCCAGTCTTATCCAGGGAACAAAGAAAGAATAAGGATATAAAGCACGAAAAAGAGAGAGGATGAAAGAAGGGGGCACAGAAGAAGGGAGGAAAAGTAGCTCAATTCCTTATTCTTTGTAGTCAAATCGAAAAACACTTCTACTACACCAACCCAACCCCCGAACCCTACACACACACACACACACACACACACAAACAAAAAAGGAAAGAGCGAGAGAGAGAGAGATCCTAAACAATATATTGTATACCAATAAACTAAAAATATAGTTGAACGAACTCCAAAGCAATCCCCTGCCTTAAAAATCATATGATAAATGAAGTATATATCATCTTGACCATATACAAAGTAATATAACTGTATTGACTTCAACTTTTAGGCCTTTTAGATTCTAGGTTAGCAAACCAGGTCTAATCTAATCCAAAAGATAAAACCCAAGTGAAACCCAACCTAGGAAGAGAATACAAATCTGCTTATCCAGTGGCATGAAGTCGCAATACAAAACATAAAACCCAAGTACAGAATGAAAGAGGAGACATACAGTTTGATACATATAGCTGTCCAATTCATCGATTGAGTCATCCACGGGCATCAAATTAGCCAAGGCCACGATCTACATAAAAGTGACAAGAAATTTAAACCCGACATACATATTATCTGATCATTATAACTCCTCAGTTATTCATAATCATAACAGATATAAGGTATCTTAAGATAAATAAATAAAAGTGTTAAAGCACCTCATGGCCATAATGGATGCATTGCATCATGGCATAACAACTGTCTTTGCCGCCGCTGACCAAAGCAACCACCTTCATCTTGAGGTTTTTGGTTAATGCAATTGCAATCAATGTGTTTACACTCTACAATAATGAATAACCACAATAATCAACTATACAATACATAGTCAAGGTTGAACACATCAAATCTTTTTCCCCCAAAAAATCATAAAATTATAAATTAACCACCATAAATTGACACTCTAGAAATTTCCAGGAAATTATATAAATTTAGAAAGTGACATAAACCAAATTATAATCCTTTTTACATTCAATTATCAATCACAAGCAACATAACCTATTACACAAAGCAACCCTATTATAAAAATTAAATAATAAGATCACAACATTAACTCAACAGTTGCAAAATAATAGGAAATTAAATAATAATTTAAACTTCAAAATAGTAATATTCTTTATGATTTCATAGTTAAATCCTAACATCAAAGTTTTGTACAATACATTAGCAACCAAATTTGATTCATAATTATAGGGATATTTGATATGATGATAACAAATACAAACAACTTACCTCAGAATGGGGGATACAACAACTAGATTCACGCCAACTGCGCTTCAATGGATATCTCACTAATCTCAGAGAGACCAATTCTATGGATCTCTAATCCCGTCACAGTTATTAGAGTAAACCTAGTACCAATATTTTTTTTTAACCTTAAATTTCGCAAAAAGTTCGAAGACGACGTCGATTTTCCGGCCGTCGGCGGCGGAGAGACGGGGAGTTCGCCGGAGAGGAAAGTTGAAGAGATTGAACGGAGAATAAAAGACGGCAACTGTAATTATCTAATGGAGGCGCTGCGTAAGAATGGAGAGACTTGAGAGGTTTAATATCAAGGGTATTTTTGTCATTTTAGTTTTTTTTTTTTTTCCTATTTTTATGTACTTTCAAGACACTCGAATTTCAAGTCTTTAGAGCACTCACATCAGTGAGCATTTTTTTTCTCATGAGCAAAAGTGGTGAGCAAATTTGATAGAAATGGTACTACATCAATGAGGAAAATGAAAAATGCTCATGAGCATTTCACAATTTGCTCATAAGATGAGCAAATTTCATGATGAATAGTAATGTCGTGGGACCCAACATTCATCCAAAATTGAGGAGCAAAAATGATAGAAATGTTACTACATCAATGAGCAAAAGAAAATATGCTCATGAGCAATTCAATTATTTTTTGATCACTAGTGGGATAAAATTTCCTCACCAAAAATGCTCATGAGCAAATTTGGTTGGGAAGAGAGAGAAAGTGGCTAGAGAGAGAATGAGCAATTATTTTTTTGCTCACTAATGTGAGTGCTCTTAGGGATGAGTTCCTAGATCTATTAATTAATTCACGTTGATGAGTCGGCTTCGTGTTAGATTTCAGGTAATTTGATTCTAGTGGTTTGGAATTTTGGATGTTTGAATCATTTAAAATCCTTCCTTCGTTTATATTTTGTAAAAAAAAATGCTAATATAAGGAGGTGAGAGAGGATAATAAAGCAAGTGAGGTGTATTAATAAACACAAACTTTTAAAAAAATCGGGTGTACAATATTTATTGTACATCCATTATAAAGATAAGCTAAAGTGATTAAAAGTTACCCTTGAAATGAATAAAAGTTACCCCAATATGCGTTAAAGTAACCCAATTCAAATAAAAATTATCTATGCTTTATTAGTAATGAATCGCATTTTAAATGACTAAAAATCAATTATTAGTGATTGAATGTAATTAAATTACCTTTATAAAACTTTTCTTGTTGTTGATTTATATAAAAATTGTATTATGTTTAAAGTTACCCAAACATAGACAAAAAGTTACCCTAAAATTGGCTAAAAGTTGCCCTTATACTGCTCGATGTATACTAATATTAGTGTAAACCGGATGTATACAAAAGTTTTTGATTAATAAATGCAATGTATAATCATAGTAAAAAAAATGCGTTAATTAAAAATAAACTTCCTAAAAATGAATAAGTGTCAACTAAGAAAACGGATGTAAGTATGATAAATGAGTCAATTTTGCAACAGGTTAGAAATTGAAAGGTCATCCAGATTTTTCCAACTCCTTTCATCCCTTTTGTTTGTCTTGTCTTTTTTTGTTTTTTTTTTTTTTGGCTCCATTATCTTATATGGTAACTTTTTTGCACTTATTACTTTCTCTATCTCTTATATCCACAATCTTACTCATAGACCCATTTGCATAATTTTGTTTTATTTCTAAAAACAATGAACATGGTTTTACAAAATAATAATAGTAAAAAATAAATATAAAAAAAAAAAGGATATAGAGAGAGTAAGTAAATAGGTTTGCATTGTACTTGTGTTTAACATTGTATGCTAAAGCACAAACCCAAACTAGGTTGACCTAAACGCCACGGGAAATTAGATTCAGATTTGCCAAGATATCTTCTCCTTTAAAAAAAAAGTATTGTAATTGTATTAATATGTTAATATTTTTAATACAAAGTGCACATTAAGATAAGTCAATTGAATTGAATAGGACCAATTTTGTGTGAAAGAGAAGGTGTGGCAAGTGAGAAATACCATGTTAATCACCTTGATCACTTGATGTGTATCATTATTCATTAATTACCTATTTTCTAACCACCATATTTTTTTAAGGTCATAGGACTCATAGCCTCATAGGACTGATAGGACCTAGTGACCTAGTGTGAAATTGTGTTTTGTGTAGTAACAAACAGCCTAAAAGGCCTTTCTGTTACAACGAAAGGTAGGTTTTGTAGCTAGTACTAGCCCAATAATGAAATTGGGCAGCCCAAATCTTTGGTCCAATCACTTCATGCTAGGAATTGGGCCCATAAACTCTTCTAGTGATTTTTTTTGAAACACTCATCGATTGATTTTATTTTTACACCCTTTTCTTTTTCTTTCTAAATCTAACATTGATTTAAATATAAATTCTTAAATGAACCTGATTGACACTAATTTATTGTAGACCACTAACATTAAGGAAATTATGGTTGTTTTATTAGTAAAAAAAGGGTCACTATAATAGAAAAAAGGTCTCTATGTTGAAATAAAAGTCATTTTTGGTAATATATAGGCTATAAGAGGTTAATTTTTTTAATGAAATATTTTATATACTGGTTAATATGAATAATAAAGGTCACTGTGTTAAAATTAGGGTCATAACGTTGTACTTTAAGTTCACAATAATATTAAACGTTATACTAGTTTTGATAAATGTTACTATGTTAAAAATAAAAACTAAGGGTCACTATGTTCAATATAAAGTCAGTTGCGTGTGTATAAACCTTGGGTCCACAATAATCCATAATAACATTATTGTGGACCAGGTCCACGCAACTCTTTTTTGTGATTTAAAAGATACAATATAGAGAACGTAGTTCAAAAAAAAAAAGATATAGAGAACTTTTTTTTTTTTTCGAAAACAGATATAGAGAACTTTTTAGTGCATTAAACATTTTTTTTTAGTATAAGAGAGGGATAAAGCACTAAAGTCTAAAACCTATTATTGTACCTTCCAACATTGAAAAATCTATGTAAATATAAGTTTTTTTCCCCTTTGTTTCTATTTTTTTTTTTTCTATAATAAGCATTAAGCTTATTTATAAAAGGAATAGTTTTTTGTGTAGTAGGTCTACAACGAATTATGAAACATTTACCTTTTTGGTCAATAATATATATGCTCATATGCATATATTTGAAATAGTTTTAAATGCTAGTTTAATTAGTACCTACAACAATAGGCAAAACAAAAAATAACATTGTAATTCATTGTTGTAAACGGCCATACCGAATTGAGAACTGGTGTCTCAGATCTGCTGTTGTGGCAGACATGGTGAGGTCTGTTTTTGCAATTCATGTTCCAGGTTCTCATATGTTTTCATTATCTCGAAGGCTTTGTATTCTTCGCCATCGTTTGTTAGCCTGGTGTGTTACTCACAAGAAGATGTGGAGTATTGATTGGAAATCTTTGATTGCTGATGTTTCTCAAGCGTCTGTTGTTCTTAACTCCCGTTACGACCGTTGCCTTTTCCATACAGTGCAAAAGGAGAAGATTGCTGAGGCCCAGGCGGCTTTTCTCTTTTGGAAACAGAGAGCCAAATTGAAATGGGATGTGTTTGGTGATGAGCATACCCGACTATTTTTTTCAACTGTTCAGGCTCGGCGAAGGAAAAACTATATTCTGGGTTTGCGAGATACTGATGGGTCTTGGGTATTAGATGTGGGGGGTATTCGTTCGATTGCTTTGAATTTCTACAAGGTTCTTTATAGTGGGGACTCACAATGTCCTTCCTCGGTTCAATCCTCTGTTTCTCGGTTTTCTTGGGATTCTCTTCATTTGCCATCTTTATCTGATACGCATCGCCAGTCCTTACTAGCTCCTTTCTCAGCTGACGATATTAAGCGGGCTATGTTTAGCATTGCAGATGACAAATCTCTAGGTCCAGACGGTTTTTCTTCGGCATTTTTCAAAACCTATTGGCATGAGGTAGGAAATCACGTGATCACGGCTGTTCAATTCTTTTTTGCTCATGGGTATTTACTAAAGGACTGGAATCGTACGTTCTTGGTTTTAATCCCAAAGGTTGATCATCCTGAGTTTATTTCTCAATTCCGTCCTATTGGACTTTGTAATGTCGTCTATAAATGCATTACTAAATGTCTTTCTCATCGATTGCGCGGTGTACTTCCGGATTTAGTCTCAGACTACCAGAATGCCTTTATTCCTGGTAGGCTAATGTCAGATAACTGCTTGATGGTGCATGAGTTGATTTCTTTCATGAATGCCTCCAAAGCTAGGAAACGTTTTTATGCGGCCCTCAAACTAGATATGAACAAAGCCTATGATAGGGTTAGTTGGGATTTTTTATCCCAGGTGCTTCAGGTCTTTGGTTTTCCTCCCTATTGGATTCATTTAATTATGCAGTGTGTTTCAACGGTGTCATATCAAGTGCTTGTTAATGGTGCTCCTTCCGAGTCTTTCCGTCCTCAGTGTGGTTTACGTCAAGGGGATCCTCTTTCTCCCTACCTGTTTGTTCTTTGCATGGAAGTGCTCTCTGCGATGCTGAGGAAAGCTGAGATGGAGGAGTTGTTTCATGGTATTAAAATTTCGAGGGGAGCACCATCTATATCACATCTGTTCTTCGCGGATGACTCTTTATTGTTCTTTCAAGTTTCACCTACTTCTTGCGAACAGGTGATGAATGTTCTTTCTGAAATCTGTGCTATCTCGGGACAAATGCTTAATATGCAGAAATCGTTTGTAAAGTTTAGCCCGAATACTCCGGAGGATTATCGGGCATATTTGTCTAAATGTTTACAGCTACGTTCTGAATCACGATTTGGTACTTATCTGTGGCTTCCTGTCGATTTAGGTCGTAGTAAGTGTTCCGAGTTTGGTTTTCTTGTAGACAAGGTGGCTAAACGCCTTGAGGTGTTTGCTGCATTACACCTCTCCCCTGCGGCGAAGTTAATCATCATTAACTAGGTGCTCCTTGCCTCGTTCAATCATATTTTATCTGTTTTCCAGATTCCAGATTCTATTTGCTCTAGGGTAGACAATTTGCTAGCCAAGTTTTGGTGGAAATCTTCGCAATCGAGTTGCGGGATGGCTCTTCGTTCTTCTAAGTTACTGCACCTCCCGAAGGGACTAGGGGGTTTGGGTATTCGTAATCTTGGTCCGTTTAATTCTGCCTTATTAGCAAAACAGAGTTGGCGTCTCATTCAATCCCCGCAGCTGTTGGTTTCTCGTCTTTTGTTTGCTAAATTCCCTTCTTTAGCAGGGGGTGTTACGTCCTCGGTTTCTCGCCCTTCTTGGGGTTGTCGGGGTCTTCTCTCAGGATTGTCTGTTTTGTCTAAGGGTTTGGTTTGGAAGGTTGGTTCGGGTTCTCGGGTTCGTATTTTGGAGGATTCTTGGGCTCCTAGTGGACAGATTCAGTTCAAGGATTTTCCGTCAGAGGCGGTTAGACCGACTTTTGTATCTTCTTTACTTGATCCGCGTTCTTACGCGTGGGATACTTCGATTGTTCATAGGTTGTTTGACTCTTTGTCGGCTACTAGGATTCTTTCTTTGGATCGGCCGGGGAGGCAAATGGATGATTTTGTATACTGGAAGTTCATTAGAGATGGTGTTTTCTCCACCAAATCGGCTTATGCCTTTCTTTGCCAGTCCCCTATGAACCCTAGTTTTGGTAGCCGGTTGACTCCAACCTGGTGGCGGAGGTTTTGGCGGCTTCCTATTCTCCCTCGGTGGAAAGTGTTTGGCTGGAAAATATTACATGATGCTCTTCCGATGGCATCCCTTCTACATTCCCGTGGTTTTCCGGTTGACCCGGTATGTGCTTTTTGCCATCAAGAGTGGGAGGAGGTGTCGCACACCTTTAGAGACTGCCCTGCTGTGCGATCTTTATGGCAGTCGGGAACGTTAGGGGTTTGTTGGGATCTTTGGCAGTTCCCCCAGTTCGGGGAGTGGCTGGCTGACACCATTTCTCGGTTCTATTCTCACAAATTTTGGAAGGGTATCATGTCTTTATTTGCTATCCTTTGGGCTATTTGGCTTTCTTGGAACCAGTTAAGATTCAGACATGCGGTTTGGTCACCCAGGACAATTGAAGGTTTGGCTGAGGATTGGTTCCATCGTTGTGTCCAGTCTCAAGATTGGAAGAAATCTGGATTGGGATCTTGTTCGCCTAGTTCGCATGTGCTTTCAGGGGATCCATGGTTGTGTTTGAGGGGATTACCTGACATATCCCCCACAGTTTGTTTGATCGTTGATGGAGCTTGGGATTGCTCCATTTGTAGGGCTGGGGCAGGTTGGGTTATTCGTGACCTTTGTTCTTCGGAGGTTTTGGGTGGAGGTAGTAGGGCCTTTTTGTCCGGGTCGGCCTTACAGTCTGAGCTACAAGCTTGTTTATGGGGACTTCAAGCGGCGGTTCGTAAAGGTTTCTTGAATATTCGGATTCATTCTGATTGTGCGACCCTCCTTTCTATGATTCTGAATTCAGGTCCAATGGACATTTCGGTTTGGTGGCTCATTCTAGAATTGCGGGCGGTTGTAGAATCATTTTTGGTATGCCAAATTCGTAAGGTTCCTCGGTCATGGATTTCTCCGGTTCACTGGTTAGCTGGTTGCGCTCGGCGACGAAAGTTGTTGTTTTTTCAGTTTTAGTTTGTTTCTTTCTGTTGTAGTTTGTTTTTTTCTTGTTAGTTCTTTTGTCAAAAAAAAAAAATAAATAAAAATAAAAATAACATTGTATTTTAAAATGTAAATCATATCTTACATAGTACTAATTAGGAATGAACCAAAATGTTGAACTAAATCAATTATATATGAAGTTAGATGAACTAGCTAGGTATCCAAGAATCCAACTCAAAATACTGGACATTCAAATTAGATCCAAATTATCCAACTTGAACTACTGTAGCTTGCAATCACTTGCCACTTGGATGACTACTACTGATCAATTCTGAATAAGGCCATAAGTGTTAGCCAATCGACCACAATCACTACATGTAGAATCAAATTAGAAAGATCAAAATTGCATACTTCCCTAGTGAGGTTTCATTATGATATGATACTTCAATTTAACATTTATTTATTTTTGTCCGAAGTGGATGGACTAAATTATTAAACTGGATCATTATTTATGAAGTAAGATGAACCAGATATGTAATTCAAAATATTAGACATTCAAATCAAATTCAGATTATCCAACTTCGGCACCCCTACCTTGCAAACACTTGCCACCTAATAGAGATCAATTTTGGTTATGGCCTATCTGGTCGACCGCAATCACCGCATGTAGAATCAAAAACCTTACAATTGCATAATATTACACTAGTCAAGTTTCGTTTTAGTATGATACTTCAATTCGATCCATTTTTGTCCTTTGTAATTTTTTTACAAAATTATTGTCATGATGTCGAACCATTTCCACGAGTCATTCCTAGAACACACTAGTCTCTTTTTTTGGTCATAAATATGAATAATATTAAAGAATTTGCAAAGTAATTTCCATCACACAAAGAATTTGTCATTGTGGACGAAATAGCTTGCCCTTCGTGCATGGAATATGTACAATTAATAATTGGATAAAGGAAAGAGATTTATGAGAGGACATCTTATTTATTGCATTATTTTGTTGGCCAAAATATTGTTGGTATATAGCCTTAAGTCATGAACCCTAAGTTTTGTAGCAGGAAAATGTTCGATCTATATTACCCCACTTTTGAAAACGAATTACTACTTGACCAATTAAGTCTTCATTTTGATTCGTTTAAGACGTGAAAAGATGTCAAGTAACAGTATCCTATTTTGTTCATGCATGGACAACATTAAAATATATATGTGTACTCCATTCAATTTGATTCATCCACATATCAATTAAGGGCATGTTCTCATTGACTGAACTCAGCTAAATTAAACTGAACTGAACTAAGCTGAACTGAAGTGAATATTTTATAAGAGAAGGAAATTAGGAGCTGAACAGAACTGAGCTGAGCTGAGCTAAACTGAACTGAAAATAAACGTATGAGAACAGGCCCTAAATCTTCTTAAAACAATATAGTATACGATTAAGATGACACAAACAAGATTTTTTTTAAACTCGCAAATTTCAAAGTTACACATGATTATTACTCGTAGTATACTTAATTACGTTTTGATTACAGTTACAGAGTACTTTGTATAAGTAAATAATATCTTAAATATCATGAAATGGAAAAAAAATCATATTTACAACATACTATTGCTAAATATCTCATTAACAATATATCTCATTAAATGCTATATGAACCAGTGCCCAAGAGCAATGGCTAACAACAATAGAGATCTTCATTCCTAGTCGTAGTCATGACAACCCAATTGTTAACTCCAAGTACTTATAAAGATTTTACGTAATCCACAAACTATATAGACTCGGAAAGAGACAATTAAAGAGACCCTATGTTATTTAATGTGTACAAGTGTATTTTAAAAATACGTAACAAGTAAAACTTGTTAAATTGTTACTACTTGTAGAGTCGTAGTACTGAAATTAGACTCGATCATACTATCTCATTTACATAATTTTCAAGGTCTAAATAATACAAATGTCTTAAATAACCTAGAACAGATGGACTACTTATGAGAGATTCCGGATCTATTAAACAACTCTTCCTACTTACTACATAAAAATAATTCGTACAACATTACTTTATACTTAAACATGTTTGATTAGTGAACGAACAACTAATTATATGTAAAGGGACTATATATCTCTTATGCATGTAGTTATGTACATTGTTTGTACCAGGCCATAAGAATTCTTCTTTTATTAATTATAACTATATTAATCATTTTTTTCCCCAATTTTTAAGTATCATTTTCGACTTTTTAAATTTAGTAAAATAAAATATCATACAAATACGAAGTGTATATCTATCATATCTATCACTCTTAGCAAGTGGGACATAGGAAGCCCTATATATATACAAGTCTAAATGTAACAAATAGTTGTAGTAATAGCACCATAGATCAAATCCTCTTAAAAAAAAATTAAATAGCATATAATAGAACAAATAGCAGCTTCTACATACATATATACGTAGTATTTTAGCATAAATTTGGTTGCTCCAATAATGGTTGATAGTATTGTTGTTGATAGAGATAATGAAAATCAAAGTAATAGATATGAGGGAGCAACAAATACTAGAATTCTTCCAGTTTCAGCTACTCCCCCTTCAAAGGCTTCAACTCCCTGGTAATTTACTATTCTTTATCTTTTTTTTTCCTTTTTCGAATTGGGAAGGTACTCGAAAATTGATGAAAAAAAACATAGGGTTGCTAATTGAGTTGAGCAACTCACTCGGTCAAAACTCGACTCAAATTATAATGGCTTTAAATTTGCGTCACTAATATTAACACAACATTTTTTAGGTACCAAAAGGAGGAAACTATGGAGGAGAAAAGAGTTGGGAGGAGTGCAAAATTCCTTCATTGGATAGGCTACGAAGAAATTTTCTCTTCACAGGTATTGTCACCATTTTAACGTTCTAATACGCGAATTGTTTTTGTAATTTTAAATTAATTTTGTGTTCCTACATAATGTGAAATCAAGTTAAAAAAAAAACTTCTATTATGAAATCCTTTTCAAAGATATTATTGCATAATTTGAAATTCAAAAGTACAAACATGGTTTCTAATTTTAGAGTTTAAAGTTCCGTCCTCACGCGCTGATCATAAATCGAATACTCGTAATGGCTGTCACATGTAGCAAATCAATTAATCAAATGAAGCTTGAAGCTAATTGTTTTTGGTATTTTGTTATATGTATTTATATTAATGGTTTAATGCTAATAACTATAACGTGCGACCAATTTTTAGGTATGGAGAGCATCCGTGGCAGAACTCCTAAGCACAGCCATTTTAGTATTCATGTTAGATACAATTTTTATATCCTCTAAGATAAGTCATGAAACACCCAACATTGTATTTGCTTGTTTTGTTGCTCTCATAGTAGCATTTCTTCGCCTTGCTACACATCCCATCTCCGGTGGCCATAGCAACCCAACGATCACCATCTCCGCGGCCTTTATGGGCCTCATATCCTTATCGCGAGCCATGATCTATCTTATAGCCCAATGCATAGGGTCTATACTCGGCGCATGGGCACTTCAGGCAATGGTTAAAGGCTCTATAACAAATAGTTACTTGTTAGGGGGGTGTACACTCGCGGTGGCCACCCCCGGCCCAGAAGGCCTCACCACAATCGGGATTGAGACAGCACAAGGTCTTTGGGCCGAGATCATCTACACATTCATTTTCCTATTCTCGGTGTGGATGGCCTTTGATCAACAACGAGCGAAGGCCTTGGGTCAACTTGTGATGTGCTCGATTACCGGTGTCGTGGTTGGGCTGACTATGTACCTGTCCACCACAGTGACAACCAAGAAGGGCTACACTGGAGCAGTTATCAACCCAGCAAGATGTATTGGGCCTGCAGTTGTGAGAGGGGGGCATCTTTGGAATGATCATTGGGTTTTTTGGGTTGGGCCTATACTAGCTTGCTTTGCATTTTATCTGTATAGTATGGTCCTTCCACTTGAGCATTTCAAAGCAAGAATAGCTAAAGAATAAGCCTAAAATTTGTACTTGGAATATACTGTATCAAGCATTCAAGCATATGCAAGTTTGTAATACATAATATGATGTTGTTGATAAATAAATTATATGATGAGAAAGCAAACAGTTTTGTAATGTTTACTTTCTAAACAAGATTTGTAATATGATGATTTGAAAATTATTAGATGCATTTATCTTACAAGATTAAATTTTATTACATTTATGTGAGAGCAAATACTTTGAAATGATGTATAAATAAACCATATTAGGATGAAAATAACAGATTCGATTGTAGTATTATCGGTACATCATTTGACATCATATGTTCCCTATCCTGTACATCTTATAAGCTCTCCATAAGTCCAAATAAGATATAACTATATTAACATGAATTGCTTTGCCAAATAACTTAGCATTTCAAATTTTACATAATGAAGAAATTTCTTTGCATACAAAAACTAGTAAATGAAGGATTACCTACCATTTTACAGTTTTACACTGTGGACTCATGGTACTCAAGGACATTGGTATATACACCGTCATGATCCTCAAGGACATTGGTGTGAACGAGGCGTAACAAATGGATTGATCAACATTTCTCAAGCAGATAACACTATGCAAAGTAATCCTTCCCAGTACCAGGGATACATTACTGTATTACAATAGCTACATGGAAATACAAAAACATATATAGGAAGCCGAACAACACAAGATTTACTAACACCATGAACTGAAATTGCTTCCAATACATAAGTGATTTAAGACACATTAGGATATAGGCTTTCATTTATTTTTTATATGCAATATCAGTGATGTGGGATAAGATCATGAGGCCGTCTGCAAAAATGAAGTAGGATCGGCAAGGGGCTCATGAACAACCGAGTTAGTTGAAACCGATACAGGGTTACCTTCTAATTGTAACATCATACTCCCTAAGATCTCCAGCAAGAGCTTCTTGAAATCTTCTTCTTTTACTAGCTTTCCGTCATCAGCATCTACCATCTTAAACACTTCATCAGTAGCCTTGTCCATCTGTTCATAGTATTTTTAACTATGTCAGCTGTGACTAACGGTAAAGTATTACATAAACATAATGAAAGACAGAGAGACAGCTTCCATAACAATTTTGTCTACACTTAAGAACTTAAGTATTAGAACTTTAAAAAAAAAGTATTAGAACTTTAAAGATTACAGAGACATAATTAGCATAACTTCAAAAGAGCTTAGATATACCTCAGCAATAGCACCATAGGGAGGCAAACCAGCAGACGGGGCCAATGAATCTAATGCCAAGCGAAGATACTCCTTCGACAATCTTCCGTTCTTATCTCTAGGTATATCTTCCAGCACAGCATTCAGTACCTAGTTATATCATCCACATACAATAACATTAGTGTCTGAAGCCAAAATTTTCCACAATGATTCTAAGATTTTTAACCATGTTCATGGACCTGGGAACAAATATTTGACAGGTTTGTGGCAGAGCGTCAGACTCAGCTATCGGATATCAAGGATCCAACAAAGGTATGAGGTTTGACATGTGTAATAAGTCACAAGAGTCTGAGTAATATTGTAAGAGATGTTATCTAGCCAGTATGACAATTATGAGGTTTGATATGTCATATGTGTGATAAGTGATTACTGATAAGTCAAAAGATAACGGATTTACCTTGTCTGTTTCAAACTTATTAGCTAAAAGAGTCTTGATGGCACTTCCATCATAAGTGTTCTCAGTGTGTGCAACAATCACCGGTTGCTCTCTAAGACGCTCAACTATTTTTTCAAGTACTTTCTTGAGTTCCTCCAGGAAAATCTCCTGAGATGATATCAGTTGCTGATCGTTACTACAGTCCTGAGTACACAACTCCAAAGCTGGTTCCACAATATTGCTCATAACCTAAAAAATCACACATGACTATAAGAGTATAGTCAATGATGCACTTGAAATAATTGATAAGACAAGGAGTAAGGGAAAATAGTATATTACCCAAGAATCTGAAATAGGGGGCAACCCCTGATCAACACCAAGCTTTTGCAAAGCTTTGACAATGTGATCACACATAGTTGCATTTGGAGTTGCAGTCTCAGAAAAAATTAACACCATATCCGTCTCAAAAGCAGGACTACTAATATATTCATGAAGTTCTTCACCATCAATGCGGAGGATGACAATGGGGTCCCGTTTTAATCCAGCAGCCATGCCTATAAGGATGTCTGAGAGAACTTCTTTAAACTCGCTCTTGCTTACTTTCTCCTCTTTACCATGAGTAAATTCATTCAGAACCTATAATAGACACCAGAAATGAATAAATTATTACAGCATCATTATCTGTATCTAGTGCTATTTGTATATTTTAGTTCCCCAAACACTCAATACAAGCCACCCTCTTTGCCATCAAACAAGTAAAGTCATGGATTACATGGTTAATAAATTTCTCATTTTTAACATCTTTGAACTATCAGATGACTTGTACCTTAATATCACCTTTCACCATCCTTTAAAATCGTGAATCTCACTACTATATGTTAGTTGTTGACCTCTTTTAACCCAAACAGCTCACAGACCTCCCATTTTTTGGAGCTCTATATGATCTGCAGTTTCAATTGGCAGATAGAGACATTTCCCAAACCGACCAAACCATCCTATTGGTATACTCCATAACTTTAGGTGTACTTATCTTAATATATTTTCCTAAATTGTGGTCCTTGTCCATATTTATTGCCTAAACTATGAGATTAATTAAGATCCTCATAAAAATTGTGATCCAAAAGGTTAGCTTGCCTCTTCAACCAGTGATAATTGACTACCAACTCTCTTGGAGGTCCCCACTCCAAAGAGCACTTTCGGCCAAAGCAGGATAGTTTCAAATGCCTCATGCGCTATTTGCTTGAAGTCTTAATCATTACATAAGCACTTGCAAGTTGCCTAAAATAACTACGATAAACACAGGAGTACAGGACCACTCTTCACACTACATAATAGAGGTGTCAAATCGGTTGTTTGGATCTAGTCATATTTGGATGATGAGGTATACAATTTAGTCATGATAGATTGATAGACCGATCCTATTTAGGTCTCTTGTCAATTAATATACTACGATAAATCAAACATTATGAATTACAAATAATCAACTTGGGAAATTTCATAACTATGTATTAGGGACAGGATCGAGTTGGTTCTCTTGCACAGTTTATGCTTTACCTTATTACCTACAAAAGGTGAAAAGGAAGAGCCAAACCCCTTCCAACTTTTCCTCCCCCATTCCCACAATCCCAAATTCTGGGAAACTTAGTGCTGAAAAGGTGATGTGGGTATGATATAAAAAATGCTCTTTTTCTTATCAACATAAAAAGGCTTCTGGCGGCCCACTTTTTGGCTGGTCTGCAGGATATTATATTGAACTCATTAAAAATAAATTAGGTCATTATAGGGATCATTTGGTAGGATGGTCTGCCACTATTCGCGGTTATCTAACTACTTAATCTTTAATTTTCTGCATAAACAAACATAAGATTCTTTTGAGCATCAAGTTTACTAGAGACTTCTATTAAGAGAAAGGTCTAGCCGGCTGGAGAAATGTTCATGACATGTTGAGTAGGAGCCTACAATATTTCTAGAGGAAGCTAAATAGCTATGATTTGCGATCTTCTGCATTAAAATTTTTGAATCAATTAAGTAGCAGAATCATGCTTCTTGAAGCATAAATTGGAAACTGACAGTAACAAAAAATATACTAGTACAAAATTAAGCTTCAAAGCTCAAAGGATCATCAATTTCCGATATATTCAAAACCACAGAAAATTAGTATTTGTGGTAATTTCTTTAGCCAGTGTAGCAGTTACTTTCAGAAAGAGACTCCAAAAGATCAAAAGAAAAAGCAGGATATTACGGCCGGTCACTTTTCTGTCTTTTTTTGCCATTTAATATGTATTAAGCAACTATCAATCTACAAAGCTAAGGTTTAAACAATTATGCAGACCTTTTTTAACAATTAAGCAATGCTGTCCAAAAAAAAATTTAAAAAACAATTTTATACTTTTCTGCTCAATCAACTTCATCCCTTTCTATCAACAATTTAAGTCAACCAATTTCATCAATCACAATAATACTATCCCCCTTTCGGCATAAGGTTTATAGCTCCTTGAGAATTATTTCAAGAACTTAACTTTTTCTCTAAATTTACTTATTAGGACATGAAACTTCATCCTAATGAGTAACCATAAAGTCAGAATCTATAATAAGTGCTATGAATTAAGTATGAGTGACATGTAGGACCAATTTGCTAACATTTACTAACGTCAAGATTGGTACTTGATAGAATGATCCAGCTAAAGCCAATTTTAAAATGAGTTTCCTAATGTCAAAGTCCGGTACTTGGTAGAATGATCTAGCTAGAGCCATTCTTAAATACGGTTTTCCTTGATGAACTAAGTAACAACTACGCCTCCAAATATGTTAAAATGTTGCTGCTAAAATGCTAAATAGCCCACACCAGCTACCACCAGAGAAATATAACTTCCTAGTAGAAACACACAGATAAAAGTCCCTAGTCACTTGAGAGGAAGACACGAAGAAGAAACAAATGACACAATCGCACAATAGTACAATCCCTATATATTTCGCAATCTTCTTAAAACCTCTCTAAAACAGGCAATGTGATGAAAACCATGATAAACATGGGCTGTAGACACCCTACAGGGTCCTGCCCACCGTGTAGACCCTCGTTTGTATCCTTTTTGGATGCATGATGAGACCGCTCAAAATCGTTCATATACTCATATGGTTTTCAAACTTTGTTAGCTAAAAAGGCACCGACAATTGATTTTGTTACAACATTTTCAAATCCAAATCTCTAGTACAATTTGTAGACAATCATCCTTCAAATTACTTTTCCTATTGGGTCCACGACGATGCAAAAAAATTGACATATAGGTGTAAAAACTCTTAAAGACTATAGCATCTAATTATCTTTATTTTTTTTGAAAGAAAGATAGCATCTAATTATCTAGAAAGGAACTCAAACAGATTTTTTTCAACCAATTTTCAGTATCTTATCAAGAAGTAACTAATTAAACTACCTAAACTATTCAAAATTGGATCTTTTCACATACCAAGCAATAAAAACGAAAATTTATGGCCCCTCTTTTTCAATTCTTTTTTTTTACAATCTTTTTCAATTCTTCAAAACCACTTAGTTTTACTACACTGTGGGACCAAAAATTTGTCCACATTGAAGAATTTGTGAGCTTCAATTGTACAATAGACAATCTTTATCTTATCTAATAATTCACCAGTGTGAAATAATATCCCACGTTTTTCACCATTCCACTACCTAGTCCAAAGTCAATAAAACTAGAATTGATAACATAATCCAACTATACCAATAACATACACCCTGAGAGTGAGGGATAGCTCAAGTGGTTAGAGCTTCCCTCCCGATTTCAGGAAATCCTGGGATCGATTCTCACCCCTGCCCTTGTGGCTCTCTCTATACACCAAAAAAATAACATACACCCTCCGTCCACAAATAACATGACGACTTAGAAGTTTTTTTTTGTGGACATCCAATAAGGAATACACAAAGATTATTTGGGGACAGAATGAGCATCACACAATCACACCCATTTGGGTCATTTCCTAATTGTTCACTTCTTTGGTATTAGATTTTCATATAACCTTTGTTGCATGAGAACGGATAAGAACACAATACAAGTACAAATTAGATACTAGACGTACACCTAATAACGACAATTATAAAACCATCCTTTGTAACTTACTCATCATACGGTTATAACATTATTAACATACACATATACATGTGTTAGCCTGACGGCCAGACCAGTTGATATAACAGAACATAACAAATTAACAATAGTTAAGCTCAGGATCGATTTATATAATCTATCGATAACATATTAACATGTACTCGAAAGTTAGAAAAGACGAACTGACCTCGGAATAGATGTGATCAGAATCAGAAGAAGAGCCTTTAGGAGGAAGACCAAGAGCAACACCAATATCAGCAACAGCAGGTTGAAGTTCTTTCACAGATAACTTACCATCATTATCAACATCAAGTTCTTTGAACTTGTGATCCACATATTTACTAAACACCTCCTTATTTTCAACCAACTCCATTATATCTGA
Source organism: Chenopodium album (assembly GCF_948465745.1). NCBI lineage: Eukaryota > Viridiplantae > Streptophyta > Magnoliopsida > Caryophyllales > Amaranthaceae > Chenopodium > Chenopodium album. The sequence continues at coordinate 69,577,044 of NC_137842.1, read as the reverse complement.
ACCGTCCATTACCTGTCCTCCTTCCAACACCTTTTTCTTTCCTTCCATTGGTTGATCAATTTTTATTCTTTTTAAAAATTAATTCACACCCACAAATTTTTTAAGAAATCCCAGAAAAACCCAGAATTTAGTTTTTTAAATTTTGGTCAATTAATTGCCCAATTTGCAAACTTTTTTAATGAAGGGCTAACTTTAGAGAGTGTAACTTGTGATTTTTTTTTTTTTTTTTTTTTTTGGCGAAACTCTCAGCTAATCCTCGTGCTCTTACTTACGACCTGCTTTTATAATACTATGAATGTGGGTGATTTGATTGTGAAACGCTGAGCAGAGGAAGAGAGAGAAAGAGAAGTGTTTTGACACGAAAGTGTCTGAGGATGAGACACGTGGATGTGGAATTTCAAAAGGGGTAATTTAGACTACCACCAAATTTTATGGTGGAGATTCTATGTTTTAGGGTTGACAATGGAGTGATCTCATTGTTTTGAACTTTTGTTGGTCATTATACGTAGTGTCCTTGGATCTGTTAAATGGATTGTTAGATTGGGTGTGGGTCGAATTGGGTCAATTTGATTAGATATTGATTGTTTTTAGTTGGTTGAGTGGTATATTTGGATTTGTTAAATGGATTGTTCATATTAGTTAAGGGTCGAATCATTGACAGTTTTCAAGTGATTGAACTATTGATTTAAATTTGTCTAATACAAAATATAAAAGTTACTAGTTCAAGCATTAATCATTGACATAAAATAACATTTAGATAAGTTTTATTAAGCATAATGTCACGTGTTGATAGTTTCCCCGATGCCTTCACACAACAAGTCCCATATGAGACAACCTCCTTTTATCTGTGTGTCTTACTGATGCATGTATTTGTGGTGCAGGTTAGTGTCATCCCGTGTGGTTTCCTTTATTTATTAGCTTGTTACGCATATGGAGAAGGTTGGCCTACATCAAGGCTTGGGAATTCAGGCGCTGCACAGATGATTTGCGCTTGTCCCGTGACAATAAGCTACATAAAATGTGAGGTGTGGATGATTGGGTGAGTGTGACGACATTTATCCAAAACTCGAAACCTTGACTTGGAGATCCCATGGAAGTGTAAGGGTCTGGGCTAGAAGTAGGGATGGCAAACTAGTCCGGATCCGACCCTACTCCGCCCCGATCCGAGTTAAAATATCTGCTCCGAGTCCGAGAAAAAAGTAATCCGAGTTCGACTCCGTTAAAATAATCCGACTCCGAGTCGGAGGAGGGTCGGAGTCAGATCCTACAAAAAATCCGACTCCGACAAATGTCCGACTTTAACTGATTATCCGACTCCGACTCCATTAGATAGTGGATTTTTGTGTGGGTCATGGTGGCATTGGGTGTGGGTTGTAAAGGCCCAAATAGCCCAACATCTCAAAGTATATTGAATAATGAAAAAAAACTCGGAGTCGGGTCGGATCGGAGTCGGAGTTGGAGGTCGGATATTGGAGTAGGAGTCAGAGTCGGATGTCGGATTTAACCTCCGACTTCCTGTCGGGTCGAAGTCGGATTTAGCATAATCCGCTCCGAGTCCGACCCGTTGTCATCCCTAGCTAGAAGCTTGTGAGGGTGGTCTACAAAGAACTGCTCACAGTCATTTTATAGGAAAGTCCTCCAAACAAATACAAAGCAATGACTATTTCACAATGATTATGCTATTGCAGTTGTATGATCTTATATGATAGTTACATTATTTTTTATACATGAAACAACATAATAGAAATATGATCTTTGAGATTACTTGGATGGATTGACAAGACTTACTATAAAGATATAATGCTTTAGAAAAAAGGTTTCCTAGGATGTAAATGGGATAAGTTCTTTTTTTTTGTAGAATATAACAAATGTAAGCAATATACTATAGATAAAATTGACAATAACAAGAAGGATACTCCACTAAAAAAAAAGAAAATGACAATCATCAATGAATTTGATTCACATAGCCAAAAATCATAAGCACTGTGTAGAGTCTTCCAAGGATGAAATGGATAGCAACTCAACCTAATCTATCTCTTTTTGTCCATATTTCTTTGTCACGTCCAATTTTTACGACTAAACTGCTAATGACAGAAACTTATTTCATATATGACCGAAACTTATTTCATATAGTTACGACTATATTATATGAAGTGTATCTCAACATGCCATATTTATAATCAAATAAAAGAGTGCATTCCAATTTAACTATACTAAAATCCAATTTAACTATACTAAAATTCTACTAAAACGAACCATATAATCCGACTGGTGACGGCGTGAGAGACTAGTTGTTAATTTACTAGCATTGCTAATGTTGGTTGAGAATGACATTATGAGTAGTTTATGACACAATCTTACCCACCCTACTGAGGATCGAAAGGACTGCCTTTTGACGCAATAACTCAATTACTAGTATCATGTTTGGTCCATGGTATAGCAATGGGCCTAACTTATCTCTCTAATTCTCTGTATAATCATATATTTTTATTAATAATTTCCTTCAATGCCAATTATTTGATTTATTTCCCTAACTTGGATACTATATGCTTATGAGGAAATTAGTTCAACCAAATAATTACCCTTAAACGAATTTATTTAAGCGCGAACTTAAATGTATTTCTTTTCTTTATAAATAAGGGGATTCTGTGAAATATGATACCTTCTTTTTTTTCCTTTTTGCAAGCACATCCAAGATCCAACCACAAAAACAGAGATAACAGATGCCACAGCAATACTGCATTTTTTTTTTACAAAAACAGCTTCCTCATTAAGTGAAAATTATTCAGTACTTCATTAGATACAATAGTAGTTCTATCAAGCCAGGTTGAAATAAAAAATAATATAGCGTGATTCATTGCTCAAATACTAAAAAAACAATAAATAGATGGATAAAAGAGCCAGCACTCTTAGATACTCAAAATCGCTCAAGTTGCCGAAGGTTACCACTACGCTGACTGTAACAACCTCTATAGAAGTAATGAGAAACACAGTTGAGATGCTGTCAGATGGAAGAGAGAAGCAGAATGAGAGCCCATTAGAACTTGCGCTTGGCTGCACCAATATCTCGAAGTTCCCATGCAGCTTTACTTTCCTTGGCGATATCATCTTTGATCAAACCACGAATCTTCTGTACCAAAAGATACTGCAGCAAAAAAAAAAAAGGGTCAAATCACAGCATAAATGTTCTGTCTGAGCTCTTCAATTTCAGCAAACTAATGAACTGCCTTATAGGGTAGGAAAGTTGCCAGGAGACAAAATAGTCTGTATACTCATTCTGATAACAAACCATCACATTGTTGAGATGCTGCTGAAATTATCAGAATGAGTATCCAGTCAAAAACTTCTGTAGTGGCTAGCAATTCCAGTGAAGACTATCCAGAATATGAGTTATTTTATAGGACGGAATAGTTTTTGACCCCCACCTCACAAGTCACAACCCACCCCCCTCCCCAAAACAACAAAAATCGACCTAAAGGCTTTGACAAGTTATAGACTTCGAGTAAAAGGGAAAGAAACTATATTTGGATATCGAGAAGATGGAAATATAGCTAACAAAATGTACTTCCTCAACACTACAAGGAACGATCTACACATTACTATTGCCTTCCACAGCCAACAAATTTTGCATGTTTTATACTTTTATTATTTTTATTATTTTTTTTTTTCAAATTTTGCATGTTTCATTTCACGAGATAACTCAGTTAAAGAATTTTCCTGAAAGCAATTATGTCAAACCACTACAATAACAGAGCCACATATATGTTAGCTAATCTTGTAGATTTAGAAACTTACTTGAGCTGCTGCAATCAAGGGTATCCACCATTTGTGTTGTTCATTTGGGTTAGGTCCCTCAATCAACTTCTTGTCAACCAAGATACCGTTACTTCCATTTGAAACAACATCTATGATAGTTTTCACCAAATTTGGTATCCATGAAATTCCGTTTGGAAGAACCTATCATGATGGCAGCAATTACCAGTGAGCTTATGCCAAGTTGTAAAAGTACTAGAAGAAGCTGATCGCAAATTCTAAGAATGGTACCAGGAGCCAGGACTGAATAGGTAAGCAACTGACCTTTTCACCACTTTCATTTTTATTGCATCGCCCACTGTTCTCAACCAAAATTACAGGCATGGAGAATGCCTAGGAGAAAATTAAACAAAAAGAGCAACATGTTCAGGATAAGAAAAACACAACTAAACACGTCAAATATGAAGGAAATAGAATGTTGTAGACAGTTTCAGCAAAAAAAAAAACAGTACTCAACTCAGTAAGTAGGACCTTTGACAAATATATCAAAAATTAGAAATGCATTTACTAGCCTTTCCAAGGAGTTGTTAACACACAATAGATGCTTATTTTCTATATTTACAACAGATTCCAAGAAAGCTAATCATGGTACATGTGGTGGCAACTAAAACTCAGATAGACACAGTGGACAAGCAATCAGTCATGTTATTTCCCGCAAGCACTTCTACCCTCCCAGAGTTAACAATGGGGTAATGAAACAGGTATACAATACATTAAACAACATTATAATAACATACACAGACTAACATGAAATGCAAGAGACACGCAATGCAAACAGAAGTACAACAATAAAGCCTTAGTCCCAAAATGATATGGGGTTGGCTAACGTCCTAAGGAACTGTCTGACAAAGTCAAAAACGCAAAAAGTATGGATTAAAAAAAAAGGCAAAAAGAAGAAGATGCCATACAAGGTCCTGCTTCTTTATTCGCCCCCCAAGGCGGACAACTTTTAGAAGAGCCTCGGATCTTTTACTGAAGAAGTCTTCATAACTCAGCCCATCTGGGGGTGAAAGCTGAGCATGAGTAAGGACAATAGCAGCACGGTTCCAAATTTCTTTTCCAAAGCTATCTGTAATAGCTTTGATGATTTGCCTGTCCAATGTATCCACTCTGTAGGCATCTAAGCGGTCCACATACAACAATACATCGATGGTTTTATCCAAAAGGAAGCTGCTCCAACCGGATCAATAGGAGAGTTAGAAATAAGACAAGGACGACAAGGGAAGGCAAAATAAGAGGAAGAACAATTGAATGATCACCACAACACCAACAATACATTCAAATGGTAAACATCATATATTAAACAGTAATGATCACTCTAATTTGATAGCAAGGATGTATTCTACACTGAGAAAGTCAGATTGCCAAAACAATAATCTATCCATCCCTGATACCAAAACAAATATATATATATATATATATATATATATATATATATATATTCAGGTGCTCATGTACCACAAATGCTCAAGTGGTGAATGAAACAAATCCATAATAATTATACAGCATAGCAAGGTGATTGCAGCTGAAGTTTGCTGGCAGTTATGACAGTGTATGCTTAAAAAAATTAACAGCCAGCTAGTTAACTGTAAATAGCTCCAGAAATATATATGTAAAGGCATCTAAGTTATGCACAAGAACATTTTCCTGGAAAGCAACATGAGTGCCAACTAGCAGATTCATAGCTGGTGAAGAAACAAGAACACTTTCACAAAAAATTGGATCACAAGCACAAGTATATAATTAAAACTCGTTTTCCCAGTGCCCAATTAAAACAAACAAACAATCAAATAGAGAGGAATAGTTTTTGAGAGCACACTTCTCATGGACTATAAGCATGCATCGTCAATGACTATAGAGAATTACTACAAATCCAAAATAACAATATGATAAGTATCATTCAGCACAAACCTTTTAATCATATCAATAGCACGGTCATTCACATATCCACCTTCAACTAGACCTGGTGTGTCAACAATGTTCAATGTAAATCCTGCTCTTGAACGAGATATCATCACAGGCCTTGATGCTTCAGACTGGCAATCAATCATCAAAGAGTTAAAAAATTCGCAAAGGAAAAGATAACAACCACCTCAGCTACAAAAGAAAAGAGCAAAATATTGGTTGTGTGCTTGTGTCCCTTACAAGGCAATGTTAATGATAAAAATACTACATATTGTGTACCTTGGTCAAAGGAAAAAATGTAAATGTGCCGTAAGGCCAATAACTTAACCAACTATGTAATCCATCAATCAATCTAAAGTCCAGGTTAACTCTATGCTTTAATTTGGGATCACCCACTGAGCATCTCTCCCATGAAATCTTTTCACCCTATATATAATTCATTCTTGAGGCACCAAACCTTCAGTACCACATAGGATCAGATGGAACTGATAATTTTCAAGGAAACTGAGGAGGCTTGAACCATCAAAGTAAAGCAAAAAAAAAAAAAAAAAAAAAAAAAAAAAAAAAAAAAAAAACTCCAACTATGAATTTAAATTGACCATTATAAAATCCATTTGGAGATTTCTACCTTCATAGGTACCCTCAAAGGGTGGTGAACTTGAGTGCTAACAGAAGGAACTAATTAGCATATTAATTGATTAATTTATTATATAAAGTTTTAAAGTATTTGGGAAACCATGACTTAGACAATGAGTAACTATGCAAGTTTACTATATCATAAAATGAACAGGAATTACAGAAAAACAATACAATAACAATATGCAATTTATAGCAACCAAGGCAATGAAACCATACCTGAAAAGCACTGACAGCAACTACTCGTTCACCAATGACCGAGTTTACAGTAGACGATTTCCCAACACCGCCTTTTCCCATAACAAGGATAGTTAGTGAATCAACATTCTACAATCAAACCATTACAATAAACATGTTTATCAGAATTCACTGAATAACCCCCAAAAACAATTTCACATGAACAAAAACAGCTGTAATGCAAAAAATGAGCCAAACCTCTTGCTTCAATGTTCCCAAATATTCGAGCAACTTAGTTTGAGTTGCGAGCGGAAACTGCTGAATTCCACTCCATTCACGAACTATTTGGCCAGCCATCTTAATCTTTCACCTGCTCAATTCATCAAAAAGAATGGCTAAAATTCGAAATTCCTTTCAATAAACCAAATTCAATTAGGAATAAAACAACAATTCTACAAGTAGATGATAATGTAACCCATTGTCCACCCTAAAAATTAAAACTTTAAAACTACAATCGAAAAAAACCCTAATTTGAAGAGGGGCAAAATCAATTATAGTGCCCACTTAAAATTCACTCAAACCCATCAAAAATTTCCAAAATTGAAACAATTAAATCTGATATTAAGCCATTAATCATTAATATTTACGTGGGTATTCAATCAAGGGTTTTGAAAAACCCTAAGAAAACCTAGAAACAATAATGTTTTATGAAAGAGAAACTTACAGAGTATATTGGTGTTGAAGGGCGAAAAGAGAGAGAAGAGAAAGAGGGAAGATAAGGGCTTAAGCTAAAACCCCAGCCTTATCAACTTGAATGCCCTGTTGTTTCGCTCTTTCTCTCGCTTTCTCTGCCTCTCTCGCGCTAATATCCGTCTCTCTCCACCCCCACCTGATTTCCTAATAAGAGGATGCGATGATAATTGATCCCAAGATATCTTAGAACCGGAATGTGAGATCTAACCACTTGAGCTATTCTTGACTCTCATAGTTATTATTTAGTCAATATGTTTAGCATATTTGTAGGAGTTGTAATGTAGTATGTATCTTGTTTCCTTGTTTAGCTTAATGACCCACGTTTTAACCTAGGTTCTTGTATATATTAGGAGTATCCGTTTGATGCAACATACACATAAATATAGAATGCATTCCTTTCCCAATTTCTCATATTGATCTTGATTCAATTATAGCAATAATAAGTAAATGTTTAATAATTCCAATATTTATTTACAAATTTTACCTTATGAATTTACATTAGAAATGTTAGTTAAGCACTATAACATATCTTGAGTGGTGAGAGTGAGGGATAGCTCAAGTGGTTAGAGCTTTTCTATTTTCGTCTACCCTAATAGCTACTAGCTAGTACTTCCACTTTCCTATCTGCTCAATTAATTGAAAATCAGATAAAACCTATTTTGACCTTTTAAGGCCGCTTAAAACCAGAGTTTTCATAAAATCCATTCTTCCACAAACCCAAACCCAGAAATCCCAGAAACACCCACTTGGAATTATGGGAGAAGTTAACAAGAAGAAGAAGAAAAGAGGGGGTGCTAAGAGAAGAATGACTGCTGAACAAACCTTAGCTTTAAAATCTGTCAATGAATGGGTGTTATTGGCTCAACACTCTAATAAAGCTGTTGATGATGAAGAAAGAGAAAATGAAGATGAATTTCTACCAGAAATGATGCGAAGAGCTCAAGTTTGTGAGAAAGTTGTGTTTGATTTGCATTCTCATTCGATTTGTAGTGATGGGTTTTTATCCCCTTCTGCTCTTGTTGAGAAAGCTCATCAAAATGGGGTCAGTTTTCTTCCCCAATTTCCATGCTTTTATAGTTTTTCAAGAAATTTATTTCATTTCATTGTTGGGATTTTGATTTCTGTTCTTTACAATAGTTTAATGTTGATTTTTGTACTGATTCAATTAGTTTTATTGATGATGACATTAGATTGATTAGAATTTTGTTGTGTATTGGAAATTTGGAACATTATATTTATTGCATTTGGTTGATATTAGTCATTTAACTTAACTGTTAAAACAAGAGAAAAAAAGAGGAATATCATGATAAAAAAAAACAGGAAGAGTACTTTGACAGCTTGACTAACTATTAGATATCTAACCGTTTAATTGAATATACATTTTGTTAAATTTGTAAGTCCCTAATAATTGGTAGATATTCCTAAATTTAGTGGTTACAAAGCATAGTTGAATTATAACAGTTCTAGATGGCGGGCAATATTTACAGATACACATCCAAAAATGCAGATACGTTTCTAACAATTCTAAGGAATGTAGCTGCTTAGGTGCATGTATTTTTTTGTCTTTTGAACGAGATAGTTCACTCACTCAATTCAGGTGGTGTACATGACTGTAGAAGTTTAGCTTACCTGTGCGCTGCGCCTGATTAGTTCTTACAAAAACACTTGTCGAATTTTTGGAAAATTAAGGATGTGAAATTGGTGCTTTCTTAATGTGCCGAGGTTTTTGATAGTTTTTTAAAATAATATAACTCACACATTCCATAGTCCTTAGCAATACCAATTACCCATGATGTCATGAGTGTTAGTTTTTTCTCAAGTAGGAAGCTTGACTTCCATAATGTCTAGAGTTATTCTGGAAGAATCATTGGTTTTGTTTTCTTGTCATGATGGAATATGGGATTCTGAGCTATAAATATATTTTCTTGCAAGTACTTGTATTCTATTGCATCCATATGGTTCTGGCTTGGCGAACGTTTTATGTAGCCATTTGTAAGAGGTGCGGTTAGATTGATTCACAACATATTTTCAATACCCGTGAGTCATCAATATTGTTATACTATAACCCTAAGATGCTGTTTTACTGTTGACTGTTGATCAGCTTTGATTCATATTTTTGCATTCCGATTCTAAATTCTTTGCTCTGTTTCTGTCTATAAAAGTAAGCTATTCTTCAAGTTCAGTGGTTCAGCATGACTATAAAAGTCTTAAGTATTAAGCTTTGATAAGATTTGTGATTTATATTGCTGTAATGTCTTCAGAACAGGTGAAAGTTCTTGCTCTGACTGATCATGATACAATGTCTGGTATCCCTGAGGCCCTAGAAGCTGCCTGTAGATTTGGCATCAAGATTATTCCAGGTGTTGAGATCAGTACTGTTTTCTCTACAAGGCAAGTACAAGTATTTCAGTTATTAGCTAAGTATAATGCTAGCTAGATGAAATTTTATCATTTTTTGGTTAAGCAGCAATTTTGCTGTCATTCTTAACGTGTATAGTGTAGTATAGTTATTGCTAATTACCTAATATATTGCTAATAAGAAGAAGAATGCATTTAAATATATCTGATTAGCAGATAATTTCATGCTGTAGCAACATTGACAATGGAAAATTGTATTGATGAACAGAGATGATTCTGAATCAGAAGAACCAGTTCACGTCCTTGCGTATTATAGCAGCTGTGGACCAGCAAGATTTGAAGAGTTTGATCAATTTTTGACCAACATAAGGGATGGACGTTATGTCCGTGCAAAGAATATGCTCTCAAAACTGAATAAGCTCAAAAAGCCCGTTAAGTGGGAACATGTCATTAGAATTGCAGGCAGTGGAGTTGCTCCTGGGAGACTGCATGTAGCTCGAGCTTTGTTGGAAGCTGGCCATGTTGAGGATCTCAAGCAAGCATTCGACAGATATCTTTATGATGGTGGACCTGCTTATTCTAAGTAATAATTTTGAGCTCAATGGTGACTGTTCCTTGATCATGAATTTTTAACTGATGTACAAAACTTAGTATCTGCCTGTCCTGGATTCAGGGGAAGTGAGCCTGCTGCTGAAGAAGCTGTGCAAATGATTTGTAAAACTGGGGGAATAGCTGTTTTGGCACATCCATGGGCATTAAAAAATCCCATTCCGGTGGTCCGCAGTTTAAAACAGGCTGGTCTGCATGGAATAGAAGTTTATAGAAGTGATGGTAGACTTGCAGGTAGGTGATCTTCAAGCACTTCATTTACCACTGTTGCTTTTCTCTAAACGTGAATTTAAAATTGGCTTCACCAGTTTTTGATGATGTGTTGGGGAGATTCGGAGGTAAATTTTACTGCTGAAAACTGTTCATTTATTCTGTGTCCATTTCTGTTTGTGCTAAGAGTCTTGTTTAACTGCCTGTCCCTATTTGAAAATTTTCAGATAAATTTCCCAGTTTTGTTTAATTAGTATGTTTTTGAGATTCATGTACTAGTGTCAGAGGGCCTTAGAGCTGATCTTGACCGATTTCCAAGATACAATTGTAGCCTTACTAATAGCAGACTGGACCTTAGAGACACTGGATGATTTCTTTCATGTTAAATTAAAAGCCTTTCAACCAGAAAGTTGGGGATTGATACAAGATGCTACTCCTTTGCAGCCACTAATGTTTTATGTGCTAACTTTCAAAGCATTAAATCTCAAATCAGTTCTTTCTATTGCCCATTAATTTGATATTCTAATTGAGAGAAATGGTATACCAACAAATCATGGTATCATGAAAAGAAATTTATTATGAATCTTATATTTTACGTAGTACTTACCTAGGATGATTCAAGCTAATTGTCTTCTCTTTACTGCAACAGTATACAGTGATCTTGCTGATGCTTATGGCCTCCTGAAGCTTGGAGGCTCAGATTATCATGGAAGAGGTGGGCGTATGGAATCTTCTCTTGGAAGTGTTACCCTTCCCGTGTTGGCTGCCAATGACTTTCTGAAGATAGCTAGACCAATTTGGTGTGATGCCATAAGAAATATTTTGGAGCAATATATTAAAGACCCTTCTGAGCTGAACCTAAAGCATATCACCAGGTTTGGAACAAAAAGGATTTCTACCAGTAATTCTGAGAAGGATATAATAAACAGTTATTTGCGCTCTTGGTTGACCAAGGAAGAGATGCAGCATGCAGTTTTCCAGGCCACCATGTTAAAGCTATGACTCTGAGATATTGCAGTAAATTGAGAGGAAAGCTCACATTATCTTTCAGTTTGCCATATCACACCATGTCAAAGATTTAGTTTCAATTAAATAGGACAAGTCTAATTAGAAATTTATGCACATCTTAGTTCATTTCTTTTTCTTTTTTTACTGTTGTGAATTCTATTTTAAGGATTAGTGCATCTCAGAATGAGTTGTTGTACAATGAAAGAATAAAACCTCTAGAGTTTTATTCAAATATATAAGTTTTTTTTTCTTCGACAATTGGTTACAATTGAATTTTGATTTTACTTGATGATTAGGAAGAAAGATACCGTGGCCTTGCATTTTAGGTTTTTAGTTGTTACACAAAGTAAGCTCAATAATCCTTACCACTAAGTGAGCCAAATGATTGTAAGAAAAATTTACCGATGGTGAACAAAGGAAAACTTATACTACAAAGTATAAAATATTGCTTCGTCCAACAAACTTAACCAAAGCGGTATGGATTAAAATCTGAGCTGTTCGTATAGCAATGTCAAACATCAAAGTGTTAAATAATCTACACATCAATACTCTTGCCACTAAATTTCAGCTGTTCGTATAGGAGACACAATTGTGTTAATAGGAAGCTGTGGACATGTACACCAGCAATTACGGAGTACATAGTTCAACAAAAATGAATGACTAAATGCTCAATAGCACAACAATAACTGCTCAACAATCAAGCACGCCCATCAGCCAAAATTGACCACCATGCCATAAGCCACCGGGCACTGAGTCACACTCTAGAACAATCCTCTCCAATAATTTCACACCGTATTTCACCCAGGAAAATCGAGGATACAAGAGTACATAATCAACTGGAAGCTGGAAAATTTTCTGCTCTAGCAATAGCTCAACCAAATTTCTTCTATAGTTTCTTTTTCATAGCCTTACGACCATGATAAACAAAAGAATCTACTATCCCTGCAACTGTGAAAGTACCTGAAAAGGAGCAAAGATTTCAGTACTATTGATGTCTTAACTAGTTCAGCTAGTAATACCACAGCAGAAACATAGCTAAGATGAGAAATCTCAGATATGTCAAGGTCTTTGCTTTCAGATGGATAGTGGTCAATAACATATAGCAGAAGCAATAATGAATTGGGTTGTTGCGAGGGGAATACAGCAAAATCAACTATGAGGCAATGCAGGTGCAAACACATATTTGGCAAACACCACGGATCCCAGAATCATTTCCTAACAGCTCAAACTCCAAGTTGTACAGGGCAATAATTAATTTTGCCTAGGAATAGTTTGGTTGTTCCCACTGCCTTTTTCCCTTACAATCTTTCTTTTCATCTTCCTCAGAGATTTTTTATAAAAAAGAAAAAAAAAAAAAAGGAACAAAAAATTATGCTAGGACTCTAGGAGTCCATAAAAATGTACATCCGAAAAAAAGGTGGATTAGCAGCTTCAAAGTAAAGGGGGAACAGATTGGAGCAGTTAAAAGAGATAAGAGGAAGAAGAATTGTACCTCCAACTATTGCACAAACATTAGTCAAGAAGTGTAAAAAGGACATGTGCTTCTCCGTGAAATTTACCTGAAACATTAAAAATGAATTCAAGTATTCAACCGCCAATTTTATATTACTTGTGTTCTTATTTGTAGCAAGAATAATATTGTAAGGTCAGTACAGTTACTCTATAGTAAAGAATAATAGGGCAAAAGGGAGGTGAAAAAAAAAAAGGCAGAAGACGAGAAATTGAAATAAGCTGTTAAAAAAAATATATAGTAAAGCGATATCGAACCAAAGATTCCATGACAGAAAACTAAACCAACCTTGACTGGAGAAAGATCATAATAAAAGAAAACCCCAGGGATAGTCTGAAAGCGTCCTGGTTCTGAATTCTTAAAGTGCTCTGTCACAGAAAACTGTGCAAACCATCACTGAGATGAGATAAGCAAAACATTGTCACAAAAAAGCCAATAATTATGTGGACAGAGTACCTGATTAGACAGGATAGTACGTCGTCTTGCATCGGTGTATATTGTTGGGACAACCTAAAGTAGAGAATTTAATGATTATTCTCCAAATCATCAAGCAAAAGCAAAGATGATCATAAGACTGAATCATCCCCACATATTGTACGGGCTTTTTGTATATGTTTGGGGTAAAAAAACGAAAGGATGTTTAAACTTGAAAACAAGAGAAAACGGACAGACTTGCAATTATGGAGCAAACCTTAAGAAAATACTGGTAAGATCCACTTGTCGTCTCTTGTAACCATTGTACCCTAAAAGCAATATAATACTTTTTAGTCAGTAGACATTGATACAAAAACAACATAACAACCTTAGATAACCAGAGTATTTTATAAAGAGTCCAAGGAGTAAAGCGGATCATGTTTCCTCTCGATGATTCACTGTTATACTAAGTTTGCTGCCAATATAGACACAGGGGGTAGGGAGGTAGTTGAGAATCATGAAACACACCCTCCAATGTATTGAAGACTCTCAACAAAGTACCAAAGAGGCCACTGAGCATGAGTTTGGCATTTTGTCAAATCAACAAGTGTTACAGATGGATTTATGGACCCATGGACAACATAATGATTTTTCCCTCAGGCTGCCAATCAAGATTGGCCATATGAGGCTGATCTGAATAAGGTCCCTATCAAGTAACCTTCAAGAATCCGAGAAATCATTCATGGTTAAGGAAGTCAAGGCTGGTACCACTCCAAAAATAATGATCCAGGGATACCAAATGCTGAAAGTCCAAAAGATCACAAGAATATGCTTTCACACCTTGTCCTTTTTTTTTAAACATCAGAATATATGAGTTCAGCTTCAGCAGAAAAAAAAAACTTAGGACAGGGAAACTATAGAGGTTACGAATAAATTTTTAAGACTTTTAGTGACTGTTCTTAATTGATTGATGCCATTCCCTCCATTCATAGTGTTTACCTAGTCGACCTATAACAGATTGAGAAAAGTGGATAAGAACCTATGAAAACAGCTTTCAGAGAATAGTGCATTAGATACCCAGAAAGAGAATTGTTAGCTAGAACATTCATCTAGGAAAAATTCAAACAGGAAAAGATAAGTTATGAAATTTAGGAGTAATAGATAATGAATAAAACAATACTCAGCAAAGATAAATCCAATATTACAAATAAAATATGCATGAAGCTCAAAATCATTATGGGCTTTCCACTGCTCTTTAGGTCATATTTACGGAACATCAAATCTTTTTTTATTCAACTCAAAGGTTACTAATGAAAGATAAAGAAAAATTACCCATCCAGAGGGTTAACAACGCCAGGAAAATAGTCTCCAAAAGCTAACTTGTTGATCTTATGGCTTATCTGTCATGAATCGCAAATAACTACACTAAGTCTAAGAACACGAGAATAAGTATATAATAAATACATGAAATATTAAAAGAGTATTGACAGTGTTAGAACTCACATTGTAGTTGTCCGTTTGGACCGCAAATAAATCACTAAGATGGAATTCTGACATATGGAAACTCTTTCCCGGAATAAAATGAAATGTCCCTGCCACTTTATTAACTTCCAGAAATCCATTAATATTGCATCCTTCACCTTTTTCCTCATCAATCTTTTGGAAGAATCCTTCCCTTTCACACTGCTCATATGAGAGGAAGAAGAAATAAGGGGAGGGAGTATCTTTAAGCAGAGTTAAAACCAGCCACATATACACATCTGGACATGATAGGCACAATCAACAAGCAATGAAGTAAAACAGGAGTTTAGAATAAATACTAGGAGCACAATAAACAGACGCAGGAGTTTGGAATAAATTCTAGGGACACAATAACAGACATTTTATGAAACATGTTACGTGTTGAATACACCAGGTCACCTTGCAATAAATTTCCAAGACTGAAAATTTATGTCGAGCCAAAACCTGGACCCCTTAGACCAACAGCAGCATCTACTCTAGGTGGTTGATATTAACTATGTAGTTGGCAGGGGTGTGCATTTTAAGACAATTGCTAGATCTCTATGGGTCTATTACACACATTCCAGCATCACTAAATTTGTATGCAATAACAATCACAGATCGTTAAAAACTTGACAAGATTTACTCCTAGCTAAATTCTTTAGGGCAGTTTTTTCATCCCAGAATCATATTACTACCAGTAACAGCTGAAATTTGTCCCACAGGTAAGGTTTGTAAACAGCTTTAACGGCACAAACCCAAGGAAAGTTATTTAAAGTACCTCTGGCAGAACAAGTTTAAATTGACTAGCTTCAAGGATCATTAAGATCCATGATTATAGTTCACATTTTAATGAAATATATGGCCCATCTGATTTCAAACAGGAAGTTATAACAATTCCAAAAAATAGAAAATAAAATTACCTGATCAATCAAATCCACATTTGTCAACGCCCAACCTTTCTTTCTGTAAGCCTCACGAACTTCTTCGCAAGAGTTGCAACAATGATCATCAGACTGCAGAAGAAATGGAAATTATGGATCGAAAAAACAGTGAAAATATTCACTTTATAAACATGTAAAAAAAAACACATTCCTCTTCCCCCTCCCTTCTTTTTGGAAATTAGGGAATTGATCATTCCTACAGATTAAAAAGCTTAAGGTCACCTTTTGTAGAGAAAGTACTTTAAATGAGCACTTGAAGGTGTGTCCCAATAAATTCTCCCCGATCTTCCCATTATATAAAAAGACCATAGGTGTAAAAAATTTAGTGATGTACTTGCCATACCAATACGTATATTGTGCTTAAGCAGAAATCCTCAGAACATCATTTCTACCTATCTTAGTTAAGCAGTCAGCATTCCGGAAACACATTTACACAGGACAAAATCATGAAAACTCTTTTTTGTAATATTGTAGGGCAGAAACTAAGCTGAAATGAGTTTCAAACAATACCTAAACATCAAGCACAAAAAAAGAAAGATATAGATACACATAAAGATGGAGAGCCAGAGGCTATAATAACAAAATTCAGGATATCAGGTAATAAATTAATGACCTTGCACCCTCCTTAACTCATGTTATTGATCTCTCTGTCAAACAGATTACATAAGCAATAATAGACAAGGGTTGGGCAAACGTTTCCTTCAGGTATTCAGGATACACAGCTGATAACAAGCAGTTCACCCTTAAAAAGGAGACTAATTCATGATCATGATTATATCAATCAATCAATCAATCAATCAAAGCCTTAATCCCAAAAGTGAGGTCGGCTAACATGAACCAAATATGATTATTCCGTGTAGTCATCAACATAAATCTTTCTCCTCCATCCCTTACGATCCAAAACTTCATCCTCACGTAAATCCATGCACTTCATATTCTTCCTCACTCCTTCCAACCAAGTCATTTTTGGTCTCCCTCTTCCTCGTTTAATCCCTCCATGATCCCACTCTTCCGCTCTTCGCACCGGTGCACCCTCGGGTCTCCGTCTTACATGTCCAAACCAACGCAGACGATTTTCCCTTAATTTATCTGCAATGCCTGCCACACCTACTTTCTTGCGAATAACCTCATTTCTGATTCTATCTCTTAAAGTGTTTCCACACATCCACCTTAACATGCGCATTTCCGTAACCTCCATCTTTTTAATATGCTCTTTCTTAGAAGCCCAACATTCTGTACCATAGAGCAACACTGGTCTTATGGCAGTCCTGTAGAATTTTCCCTTCAACTGTAGGGGAATGCTGCGGTCGCATAACACTCCCGTGGCCGCTCTCCATTTAAGCCACCCTGACTTAATTCTGTGGGCCACGTCTTGATCAATGTCACCATTCTTCTGGATGATCGACCCAAGATACTTAAAACATTCACTCATGGTCAAATCCTTTCCATCCAAACTCACCACTTCATTGTTTGTCCCCCTCTGAGTGCCACAACGACATACCAAATATTCAGTCTTACTCCGACTTAGCTTAAACCCTCTAGATTCCAACCTTTGCCTTCATTGCTCCAACTTAACATTAACCCCATCCTTAGTCTCATCCACCAAAACGATATCATCCGCGAACAACATACACCATGGAACCTCATCTTGGATTGGTCTAGTTAATTCATCTAGAACCGTTGCAAAAAGAAAAGGGCTTAATGCAGACCCTTGATGCAATCCGATTGTAATAGGGAAATCTTTTGTCAACCCTCCGCATGTCCTCACATTTGTTGACACATCCCGATACATATCCTTAACTAGGTCTACATACCTTCGTGGAATACCTTTCTTCAACATTGCCCACCAAAGTATCTCTCTTGGCACCTTGTCATATGCCTTCTCTAAATCAATAAAGACCATATGAAGATCTTTCTTCTTTACCCTATAAAACTCCATCATTTGTCTTATCAAATGGATAGCCTCCATAGTAGATCTCCCAGGCATAAAACCAAATTGGTTATCTGAAATGCTTGTGCATGCCCTCAACCTTTGTTCAATCACCCTTTCCCACAGCTTCATAGTGTGGCTCATAAGCTTAATTCCTCGGTAGTTAGAACAATCTTGAGCGTCTCCTTTGTTTTTATAAACCGGGACCAAGGTGCTCTTCCTCCAATCTTGTGGGATCCTTGTAGCCGTCCATATCTTGTTGAAAAGGTTTGTTAACCAATCAATACCAATCCTACCCAAACACCTCCACACCTCTATCGGTACCCCATCAGGGCCAACCGCCTTCTTAGGTTTCATCTTCCTCAGTGCAATCTCCACCTCTACTCTCCTAATCCTTCGCACATACTCCATGTTGATTTCTTCATCACTCACAGAGGTATCTCCTATCACAACTCCATTACTTCCATTAAATAATTCATCGAAGTACCCCTTCCACCTGTCCTTGATGTCCTCCTCTTGCACTAGGACTATTTGGTTCTTATCTTTGACACACTTCACCATGCCAATATCCTTCCTTGCCTCTTGTCTTCTCTTTGTCATCTTATAAATGATCCTTTCTCCCTCCTTGGAATCAAGCTTTTCATAAACCTCCTGATATGCCTTTTCTTTCGCTTGACGAACAGCTGCCTTTGCCTTACTCTTAGCCTCCTTATACGCTGCAAAGGTTTCATCACTCCTACATTTTCCTAAGGCTTGATAGCATTCCCTTTTTTTCTTAATTACTGCTTTCACCTCTTCATTCCACCACGAAGTATCTCTCTGTATCGAAGTTCTTCCCCTTACTTCCCCTAAGACCTCTTTGGCCACTCTTAGGAAACAGTTCTTCATTCGTAACCAAGTCATGTCCGGATCCACCTCTCCATCCCAATCTGCTTCTTCAATTACCTTTTCTGTAAAAACCTTAGCCTTTGCATCCCTTAGGGTCCACCATCTTATCCTCGGTTCTTCTTGTCTAACTTTTTTCTTCGCCTTCTCTTTCAGACGAATAGTCATTACCAATAGCCGGTGTTGGGTAATTTTTGAATTTTAAATTCATGCAGGTTCACAATGCAATATTCTACCATATGAATGATATTGTGTGCCCCAGAGTTAATAGACAAGGGACAGTACCGTTTCTGCTCCATAACATGAACCACAGTATGTCTCATTGTGTTCAAGTCTGCCACCATGCTTCTGTAAAGGCTTCGCAATCTACAGATAAAGTAAGACAGTTAATTAAAATTAGCACTATGAAATAAATGAATAAAGATATTCCATCTATCCTAACTATACATTAGGTATTTGATTTAATTTGTAAAGACTATTCTCTCTATCCCCTTCTGAGACAAGGTTGGCCCCTTTAAATTGTATTTAGCATATATTTTTTTGAATAGTGTATTTAGCATATATAAACACAACTATAAACTTTAATTACAGAATACTAATCTGTTCCACAAATTGATGGTAGAATTATGCATAATATAACACCTGAGTCCTGACAAGGGACATTGATGAAGCTAAAAGTGACTGTGAAATTCACTAAAATATTTCTTTACTTTTAAAGGAAGATTTTAAAAACTAAAATAAAAGGCCTCTTATCTAACCTTCGGTGCTCCGATGCCATCTCGCCTAGTATCTACCACGTTCCCATGAGCATTAACTCTTGTTTTGACAATGTCATGTCTCTGCAATAAGCCAAAGAAAATATATGATCAGAAAAACAATAAATGACAAAGGCTGGAGAAGCATGGCTCTTTAGTTACATACTATGTCAAAATGCCGCTCTCCACTGATATCTTCAGCGTCAACACTGAGAATCGTGCAAGGAACTTCTGGAAAAGTAATATCAAACTGCAATTAACAAGCAAAGAGCAAGCATCAAAAATTGACTAACGAAGTCGGAAGAAGATACAAAATATCCATGAGAATATGTGTATACAATACGGAGTAAAAAAAAAAAGTACAGTAAAATCCA
The DNA here is from genome assembly GCF_948465745.1 of Chenopodium album. Taxonomy (NCBI): domain Eukaryota; kingdom Viridiplantae; phylum Streptophyta; class Magnoliopsida; order Caryophyllales; family Amaranthaceae; genus Chenopodium; species Chenopodium album. The sequence continues at coordinate 69,557,263 of NC_137842.1, read as the reverse complement.
AAAAAAAAAAAAGGATCTAATTGACTTGCGCAATTACTTATTGAATACAGTTATGGATTTCCACAAAAGACAGTAATATATTGCTGAAACATAGGATTAGGAAGCAAAAGTCAAATGTGTAGTCACAAGTCAGAAATGAGATAAAAATCATAAAATGCAAGGGAGAGCATTCCAAGCAAAAGAATGTACTTACATTGATACGAAGATTTCCCCCTCTAGTTGTATCCACTACAAGTGTCGTCTCTGTAACAGTATGCAGATATGATTCTGCAGGAAAATAGAGGAAGTGTGCAATACAACTGGTCAGTGATACAAAATTACACATGAATGTTACATTTGATGCCTTGGTAGAACAAGGTTCAAACTTCAAAGTTAAATCTAGAATACTATGGCTAGACACAAGCATCACAAACCACAATTGGAACCACTTTTTTTTTTTTTTTAATCAATGACAATTAGTCACATACTCACATTACATGATCACATATCCATGGCAACTGTTATTAGCATACACTAAGCAGATCTCGGCAAAGTTGCATCATATAAATATTGATCATATCGAGTAGAATATTAATGATCATCATTGTATCCATCATCATGATTTGGATACCAATATTAGGACACTATTATTACAAGATAAACAACTACCACAGATAAAATCCAAAATGCATCAAGAAATAATATTTGGTCTGAACAACAATATTAACTTATTACTGCCATTCTGCCAATATACACCATTTCAATGAAGGGGCAGGTGGATCTGTTCATGATGTCTCAAGTAAGTAAACAACTGAATGGATACCAACTAAACCATTTAAAGACTTTGGCTCAGCTAAAGGCAACACAACCCAAAATGAAGCTTTTTTAGGTACAGCCAAATGGAGCGTACACTACACCGTAAAGAAAACAAGACACTCTATCAAAACAAGTGCGGCAAAAAGAGACTAGGGTTGAGACTTCACAGTACGCAATTAATGATCCAGCACGGCGCATCTGGTTCGTTTTTCAGCTCTCCGTCTTAGATACTTCTAAGATCCTACACCAGCATTGACCATACCATAACCACAAACCAAGGGAGACAAATATTCCTACAATCATAGCCTTAAATCCATTATCCTAGAAAATATTCCTACAATGCCTCAAACGAGGTGATGCAAACAAGGACACGCCAATATCCTAGAAAATACAGAACCGATTACCCATCAAACCCTTGATTCTAAATTCACTAACATCGGAAATTCCACTTGAATTTTCCACAAAAATAGTCTAAAGCTAAAAATGTTCATTCTCGAATTCTTCAATAATGCCTCACTTAGCTCCATTAACCCACAAATGCTCCTCTAGTCAACTACTTTTTATTGTATTTAAATGCACTAGCGCCCTAGTTACACATAGATTGCCTCCCTCAAATAACATTTCTTCCCTTCTTTTTCTATTTCCCTCTATTAGCAGTAATTAAGGCTACACATTAACAAGGGTATTTCCAAATACACATAGACTAATTAACTTGTAAATCTTTCAATCCAAAATTCCCAACTAATTATGATCAATTTGTCAAAATTGTCACCTTTTTCACCTACCCTTTACCCATCAACAAAAAATTCAGTAAACCATTAATCACCAATTATCTTGTCAAATCAAAAATGAAAACTTTAACAGAAAATCTCAGAAAAAAGAACTGTTTTTATAAAAATAATTATAATAACTTAAAAACCAATAATAAGGGACATACTGAGCTCAAACAAGAAGAGGAGGAACATGATGATGGCGGAGACAACGGTGACAACACCGCCGGAGAAAGTTCTCTTGTAGAAGTCTTCATTGATTTTAGGGTATGCGTCCAAATCTCGAAGTTTCTGGGATATGAAATTCTGCATTTTAAAATTTACCCACCTTAATTTTCTTCAAAATTTAATTTCTCCAAAAATTTGGAGATTTTTTTTTTATTTTTTTAACAGACCCAATAAAAAAAAAATTAAATTTCCCACCAAAATCTCTGCAAATTACTTTGTTTTTTGCGTTCAGAGAAGGTGGGGAAGATGGGTATTTGGCAGTGAAGGGAGGGAAAGAAGGAAAGCGTAGGTCGGAATCTGGGAAACGTATAAAATAAATGCAAAGATATTTCATTTGTTTATTTCCTAAACTCATTATTTTCTTTAATACGAAATATTACATATTCATTGAATCATTGTTGTGCACTTTTCCTTGTTTGAGTTATGTCTTGTGATTACCTTTTGGTCAAATATTTTCGAGTGTTTCTCACTTGGTCATCGTTTAAGTGTAGTTAATCGATTATTGGTGAATGTTAGCTATCGAGATTAGTTGATTAAAGTCGATCAAATAATCACGTTTATATTACTGTCTTTTGTGGCTCACTCTATACCCTTAAATTTACTTAGAATTTATATACGTTTAATAGGGAAAAATGCTTACTTTATATTTCTTCAAATCTATATTGTCATCCTCTTGACGACAAAGAAGGAAGAAATCACCATAGACAGTGAAGGAAGGAGAGCAAGCTCGAAGAATAGGTGAAACTTTTTGTCTACTCTCACCATGGTGGAAGTGAAATATTTTAAATCGAAAATTCTAAAAGATGCCGCACTTTTTTTTTAATTTTGTTTGCATATTGTTGATAATTACTTCTATTAACGACAATAGGTTGTATGTTATAAATTATTATTGTTAGTACCCCGTATTTATGTAAAATGATTAGTTACCATACAGAGAATTTGGCATCTAATTTAGAATTTAGGTGTTTTTTTTTTTTAATAAAGGGTCTAATAGTCGCTTGTTGTTACATTGTTGATGATGATAGTGGTGTGTATGGGTGACTGGGTGCTAGATAATGAGGTTGATGGCGCTGGAAGAGATGTTGCGAAGTGTTGAGATGATGTTGGACAATTGGGAAGTAATGGTAAATTTGACCTCTTTATCATTAATTACAATTGATTGTGAAAAATAACTGCGATCAAAGGATAACAATACGAGAAAAGCAAGGAACAAATAACTATGGATCTTTGTTACATATTACACGTTGATGTAGATTACCTTAGTTGTTAATATTTCAGGGTGGTACTCAAGACTTGTGATCAAATCTCTTCTACATCACTACTTTTACAACTATCATAATCCCCTAAAAACTCAAAGTTATACTACGAGTACCATTATTTGACATGATTCAAACTCAACCCTCTAAGGGTCTGTTTACATTTACCGAACTAAACTAAACTAATTGGAGCTTAATATTGGGCTAATATGAATATTTTATGAGAGAAGATAAGAGCTGAACTGAACTGATTGAAGCTAAACTATACTTAACTGATTGGAGCTAAACTTAACTGAAATTAAACTGAAGTAAATAGACCCTGAGATTAACACTTTATTAGTTTGCGATAAGTAATTGTGGGCGAAAAATAACCCTGTCAAATTAACTCCGAGAAAATACTCGTTAATATGCGATATTAACGAGGCTCGTTAATATGGGGTTACAAGGGTCATTTCCAGTCTTTCATTAAGGGTACAATTGTCATTTACATTTTAGACGTTAACTAGAGCGAAACGTCCGTCTTCTCTTCAGTAAAGCATCCCCGTTTCGCTAATATTCCCGTTCATTGTCAATTGCCTGACTTCAACTCACCTGGAGTCGAATTCGAAGTCAAGAATCCCCAAATTGGTTCCTTCTGGAGTCGTGGACTCGAATTCGAAGTCAAGAATCACTGTCGAATTCATGTGCATTTCTACTGCGGCGGTGCTGAGCGAAGTTCGAAGTCCAAAAAATTACCTCTTTTGCTAGAAATTTGAGGTACCAAACCTTGAGCTTCCTCACCGACGAAGCTCCACCACTTTGCTGGAATCGACGAACCTCCAAGACTTTGCTGGAAACTGAGCTCCAACCTTGAATTTCGACTCACCCACTCGACGAAGCTCCCCTCACATTTGCTGGAGATTGAAGAGCATTACAAAATAACGGATGTGGAGATGGCAAAATGAAAGTCAAAACGGGAGAACCAAAAAGAAGGTTAACCTTTGACTAACGTTGGAGTTAAATGCCAACATACCACCAATTCGAGAAAATATTAAAATAATCAGCGAAGTTCTTTTATTTGCGATTTTGCCACTATATTGACATTCATTGTCAATATCGCATATTAACTGGCAAAGCTCATTAACTCCCTAGTCTAAATTGGTTAGCGATAACCCTTTGAGCCAAAAAAATTCACAAGTCACAAGTCCTCACAAGTCACAACACAAACGAGAGAAGGAAGGCGCAGCAATGAGCTTGGCACTGATCCAAAGCTACTCTTCAGCCGAAGAAGACGAACAACAAGAATCAAATCATCACTATCACAATTTCTCCGACGAAGATGATGACTCTGATTCCGACAACAACGCCGCCGTTTCACGCGTTCCCTCCTCTTACCGCCCTGTTGCCGCCCCTAAATCTTCTCACGATTCAGCTCTTCCCTCTGCCCTCGACGCTTTCTCCGAAGTAATTAATGCTACTCTCTCTTCCAATTCTTCCAATTTTCGTTGAATTACTGCATTTTTTGAGATGGGTTTTTTGTCAATTTTGATTTTGAGTTGTAAGTTTGATTACCCACTTCTTATTTTTTGTTGGGTTTTTGGAGATTTCAGGGCCACCGCAGTTTCTTAATAATTGCGTAGAAGATCAGAGTGTAAGAAGAGATGTTATTGTTCATCGAGGTCGCAAGAAAAGCAGAGACAAGAAAGATCTGCCTACTGGTATATTCCTTAATTTTTGGAAAATTACCAATTTTATCGTTTTGGCCATTAATTAGACCTAAAATTTGGATGAATAATGGTACTTTTATTCATAATTCCATGTTCTATTTCAAAGAAATCATCTTTCAATATGTCATTTAATTAAGTTCAATTTCTATACACTTATTTTTGGGGGTGTTTATTAGGGTTTTTGAACCATTGAAGACAAGTCATTGGGAAGATTATAGTTTAATTTTTGTTGTGGAATAATAGGAGCTATATGTGTAAGAGATATTGAAAACTAGGTTGGAGCTTTTGGAAGAGATGGTACTCATGGTAGCACACACGGGTTTATAGAATTTTTACCCGGTGTTCGCCTAGCTGCAGTTTATTTAAGCATACGCTCATATTTGTGTTTGAATTGATGAGGGATTGCGTTTCTCAAGGTGGAAAGGTAGGAGCTTGAACGGTAGGTTAAAAGATCTCGATTGATGTAGAAATTTAGGGAGAGAGAGAGCTGGAATATTAATTGAGGGCCAAGAACACTTGAAAAGAGATCAAATTGATTGGATGGATTGTGTTGTTTTGAGAATCCAAATCTTCAGAGAGACGTCGAATAAGTGGGGTTGGGGACCTTGAGGAAATTATCTTCTGGTTGGTGGGAGAAGGATGATATTTGGGATTTCATGTTATGCTTGAGTTTGAGCTGGGTAATCTTGGGGTTTAATGTCAATTTGAGATTGATGTGGTGTAAGGCTCACATTTTGAAGTTCCTTTTTTGACCTTTGAATAAGTTGGGCAGGGTTTTGGATGTGGTGGGTATTTTCATTATTTATTCTCAATTAAGTACTCTATACAAGTAGACATGTTCATTTTGAATTAGCTTAAGCTTGGCTTGTCAGGAAACAGGATGAACTTGTACTAAGCTTCAATCCACTTTGTGTTGAGTTTAGTTGCATTGAGCTTGTGAACAGCTTGATTGCACACACACACACACACACACACACACACACACACACACACACACACACAAAAAAAAAAAAATAGAAGCATTGGTATGGGCTTTCTTGGAATAATAAAAGGTTGAAATATGATGAAAGTAGGGATTCATGGAGAATATAGAACTGTGTCATAATCGGAAGCAGTGATATGCCCTTTATTGTAAGACGAGTGATAAAATCTTTGATGAGTGATCTGAACTTAATTGTACAGGGAAGATAACATAAATCTGATGACCGTGTAATTTTTGTTTTCGGGACATGAGCATTGAGTCCAGACGGTTCATCATGGTACTTTGAGGAGGCTAGTAGAGCAAGAGTAGAGTACTAGTGTCTATGCACTCTATGATGGCGGGCTATTTTCCTTTTTTTCCCCCTTTGTGTAAAGGGATACTTTGTAGGTATTATTTGGACATCTATGAAAAGTGAGATCAAAGTAAAGAGCTGAAAACCCTTTTGAATTAGTTTGTACAGCATCTGGTAGCACTCTTAACACTTGCTAAAAAAAAAAACCAAAAAACTGATGTGCAGTACGCTTTGAAATGGCAAGGGATAGCACCTCATGTTTTTCTGAAAAGTTTCTTTGGAACAATATCATTCTCAAGAGAATAGTGCTTCTGAATTGGTTGTCGAAATGGCATTGATTGATGAGCATTGCAAAGTAGAATTTCTAGAGCATTAATGGTATCGTGATGTGTAATATAAACCCATTTACATTGAGGCCAAGTTTATGACTAAATGTTGCTTGCCAACAAAGATGTATGACAATCCGGGAACAGAAATCTTCAATCCAATTAGATAAAGTATATGTGCAATGTGTAGGAGTCTCTAAAATTCATACTTGACATGTTGACAGGGTGCAAGTGGAGTTCTCTGTTATTTTGTAGCCAATTTTAGATTACATGTGATATCTTTTGTGGGTAAATTAAATAAAATTGATGATGATGTTGTTCCTGTAGGTGCTGTGGTGGAAGCCAAGGCCCATATAGTTGGCATTCGTGAACGAGTAAGGAGTGATGTTGAGGGTAATGTTCCTTCAACGCAGCCTCAGAAAACACCCCCTGCTACTAAAACTGATGATGGCTCTCAACCAAGGTATTCTTACTCATCTTACTCTAGCACTGTTAATGACACATATAGTTTATTTTCTGTAACAGGGTTTTTGAGGCAATTCTTTTTGTTAGTTTCATCTTCAGTCAGCATTTTGTTATCATTTGATCTCAGAGAAAAATTCACATAGTTTGAATCATTAGAGTTGGGGACCTTGGGGTACATATATACGTCTGTTTTATCATGAACTGCTTTGGATGATCATGTTAATCTGATCTTAGTAATACTCCCATCATTTGTTAGCTTGGGGGTAAGAATGAGTTTTATTCCATTTGTTGACCTTGTATGTTTTTTTTTAAAAAAAAAAAAATTTATTTATTTATTTATTTATTTTTATCAATTAAGTCAGCCGTATGAATCTTGTTTCAGGATGTGCTTGCAATGCGGTATACCCTTGACCTACTCCAGTGCCCTTGGGATGATTTGTCCTGTATGTCCTTTAGATGACTCAAAGAAGAAGGGATCAACCGTTAAAGATAAAGAGAAGAGCAAGCGAATGAAAGGCCAGTCTTCTCATGCTAGTTGGAAAAGTGAGACAGAGATGCACCTCAGGCAGCAATTTGATTAGAAGATTTGAAGGAACAATTCTGCATGCTGGCAACATACCATCAGTGAAAGCTTAGCATAGCCGCCTGTTATTTTATTTCTTCCAGAAATTAGTGTTAATGACTATCGTATGATGTTAGTTAAATTCAGAGATCTTTCTGGAAGGAATTGCAACTGTGTTTATGCTTGTATCATGTGTATGATGATTGCCGTCACGTCCATTAGAATCCAAGTTTCCAATTCTAATTCCAACTTCCCTCCCCAAGACCCAACATTTTTATGTGGGAAAATTCTTCTCTCTGCTATAAATTTAAGATCAAGTTCACTCGGCATTCCAAAGTTGGAGAACACCCAGACATACTGTATCAGAGCGCTTCTTGTTCATTTGGGATTATTGATTAGAGTAACACGTACTATATGGAGCGATTTGTGTGAAGAAAGGGAGGGGGGGGGGGTGTGGAGATTGGTTGTATTATGTAATGCATTGCCTTGCCAATGGTAATTATAGTTAGTTGCTACATGCCTCAGAATAATGATTGAACCAAAATGAGTGCAGCTCTATATGCTCTAATATGAATTCCCCCTTGCTAATATTTTTTTCCTTCCAAACTGAGATAGAAATCGTAATGTCTGTAAGTTTTTTGCCAACTTTTGGGATGATTTGAAAAGAAATGACCTCTGCTAGAAGAAGCAATAGGTCTTTCCTTCAGCTCAAGCAATTTCATAAAATTGGCGATATGTATACTACTACAATTCTTTATTTCAGGAAGGAATACTGTTTTTCTTTTCTTGCATAGCTTCAGTATCCTCTCTTCATTCTCCTTCTTTGGTCAAGTTAATATATCCAAAATAAGCATGTCTAACTCGGTTATTTTTTATAGCGGGTAGTCCAACAAAATACAACTACAAGACATTAGCTAGCCAAATTTGAACATTTGCGAAAAAAATTCAAATTTGAACATGTTATCTCCCTAAAGTCAATGTACACATATGATGCCAAAAATCAAATGTAAAAATGTACACAATGAGTTGCTGAATGCAGTGATTTAAAATCCATCTGTATTTTGGAGGCTTCTGATCAGCATCTTCCCTCAAACAGATAGTCTGAAACTCAAGCCTTTTAAGCCACAAAGAAGTTGCCGCGTCCTCTCCCTGCATAACTGGGCAGGTCTAGCCAGCAAATTTATATAAGAATACATACTAGCTAGATTAAAGTCTACACACCATCAGATTGCTCTACCTTTCTATATATTATCATATACTAAATTTTCCATAATTTCTGCATGAACACTCAACAATCACAGCATGACAACCCCAGAAATGGCGGAAGATCTTCCCAGAGTAGATCTTAACTACAAGGCAAAATAAACAATCTATGGCAGTATGATACTTGAAGTTAGACAGGTTGTGAGCAAGTATAATTTATGATTAGTGAGAAAACAGCCAGTAAAAGATTAAAAAAAAAAAAAACAAAAAGATATCACCTAACTGACAAGCAAAATTAAAACTCTTCCTAAAGTAACTCTAGTATAATACAAACTGATAAACTGGTATTGCAACTTGCAAGTACATGCATAAATAAAGAAGAAAATAGTTACAAGTGTCGGCATAACTGACCATGAAGAACTACATGCAGGACAGTATGCCAAACTTTCAGGACTGAAGCCACTTGCTCTCAGGGACCTCATAGAGCAATTTGTTTGCACATCAGCTTTCAAAATCAGTGTTCAGTAGCTTCACCATTAGCTGAAGTAGTTTCTTCTCGAAAAGCAGGTTTCTCTGCTATCAATGGACCATGACTACGTGCCTGACCCTGAAATTCCGATGAAACTCAGTCTCAGATTCAATAGTATTCTCTTTTTAATTATAATAATAGGCCTCCAAAGGACAAGTCTTTAAGACATTTCCAATTGTTCAATTTGGAGGACAAGAAACATGTTAACGATGTCAATTGTCAAAATTTGACTTAACTTGAAATTTGACCTGTAACATGGATTTTGAACATGATTTCATCATGTAATGACTCAATTACTCAAATAACATATGATGAGTTAGAAATAGCAAAAAAAGAAAATTAAATCTATACATTTATAATTTTATGGGTAATAATTCAATTTAAATCAATTTATGTAGGGAAACGACTTTATTATTCCGCTGGAGTAACCGAAATCTGAGTCACAATCTAGGACTTTCTAATCTAAAGCAGGCATAAATCACCCTGTTTGAAATGTAGACTAAATTATACATCTAGAAATAGGGTTCAATTAATAAAATATAATTATATCATACGCTAACTACATACCATGAACCATGGTTGGGTAATTTAGCTCGTAGAAAGCTAGGAAGGCAATAGGCTGATACCTATGGCTATAAACATTGAACACATTGCCACAACTAAAACAAAATAACAAGAAATAATAAAAGTAGGGTCACAATCTTCATGATAAGCCGCTACCATCTTAACTCACTCCATGCCCCATATTAAGGGTAGTTTTAAAGCACATTTTCACCGCTATATGTTGGGAATTACAACCGAATATGGTATACAGTCAAGAATGTTCCCCCTAGATATAAAACTAATTTCATATACATTGGATATTCAAACTCGCGCACAGAAGTTCCTTACGAAGTGACCCATGACATCCCTGCCAAAAGAACTTTCTAAAAAATGCCAAAGCCTATTTATTTAGACTTTAGGCCACGTTCTTTTGAAATTACAAGACCAGTTTCGGCAAAATACAATTTCAACTTGAAATGATCTTTGACGAGCATAATTTAGTTTTCAAGCAGTATAAATCAATTATAACAAGTGAATATTAGTATCAATAAGCATTTGGTGAGAACTGGAATTCATCTACAGCCGTCAACAATTTGATAGTTACACAGTATTACCAAAGAGTTATCAAACACAATAGTAAACTAGGCAACAACAACCAAAAAAAAAAAAAAAAAAAAAAAAAAAGAAGAAGAAGAAAGACCAAAAGCATACCATAGTGTGAGCCTTCACAGGCAGAGCATCCGAAGGAGCTGTTGCAGACGGGTCTGATGGCCTATGGAACAACAAGTGCGCTATTGATCGATCAATGGGATTCGTATCAGTTTCCATATCTATAAATCCTGTGCATCTGTGTGAAACACCATAAAGATAAGAATAATTAACAGCATGCACAAAAACACACACATATTTACACCATCATCTACTCATTATTATATCAGAAAATCTGACAATTTCCTTTGACATTCCAGATAAGCATTAATTACTTTCTAACAGATAACTGAAGAATACATCAGCATTTGGAGAAACTTTAAGGTTGGAAAATTCATACTTATTTGTTCCATCAGATAGAAAAGCTTCACTAGTATCTTTATCATCTTTGTCACCACCAATAGGGTTGACACACTTATGCCTCCGCTCAGCACTCCTGGCAAGCCGATAGAGACTGTCTCTTATGCACATTTTTGTCCTTACGTCTAGCTGGAAAACATTTCAAGGTTAATCAGACTCAGAATAAGCGGAACAGTGAAGAAGTTATTTGAATGAAGAAAATTAAAATACAAATAGGAAAGTTGCATATTACAATATTTTCAGCTGATCTTATGATTAATTGACACTAGTCTTGCATACAAAACTTCCAAGGTCAAATGTGTAGAATTTTTTGTTAGGTAATAAGACACAAAACAAGAATGAGGACTATGAGGTTAACATCTCATTACCCCCCCCCCCCCCTATCTCTCTCTCCAAAAGCAGCTGCAATTTATCACACTCTATTCATTAATTGGAAACAAGTCTACAACTTTGCGAGATGATATTCAGACGTTCAAGTAATATCAAGTTTATACCTTCTCCATGACACTTTGTAATTGTTGAAAACTACTAGCATCAATTGATACTTCATCCAAGACTGAGCTCATACAAGAACTTTCCTGTATGTTAGATGAGTCCAACTCTGTTGCAATCCCAGCTTCATCATCAACTTCACTCTGACCTTCAGCTTCATTTTCAAGATCACATAGCTTTTGTATACAAATTGGATCAGAATCAACTTTTTGAACCATAAATTTGCCTTTTTCAGGATGTCCAGATAATTTGCTTTGAAATGGCCTGTCTTTTTTCTTGTTCCTGGGAGTTGAAGGATTTTGGAGAGCAACATCACGAGTGCTCTCCACTGATTGCATCTGGTTGGATGCATATGAAGACTTTTTTAGGGGTACTGTTGGAAGGCCACCATCTTCAGACTTAATTATAGATGAGGCCGTACTTTGTAAACCTTGATTAGTAGAGCGACTGTCATTGGGATTTACCAAAGAAATTGGTATCTGTGCAGAAGTGCAATGAGAAGCATCCTTTTGTTGACTATTTTCGGACGAGAGATTACGTTGGAAGTTCAATGAATGGTTTGATTCCGCTGCCTGATTTAGGCTATCAAATTGAATGAAAGAGACAATATTATCTGAAGGCCGCTCTTTTCTTTTCCCTTCTGATGGTTTCTGATGCTTTGGCTGGCTGATATTAGACTGGATCTGTCACATAATGAAACCAAATGTAAAAAAGCAATTCCTAATCACAATAGAGAATGGATATGAACGTTGCTGACATTGCGACCCTACAAATATCACACACACACACACACACACACACACGAGAACTAAACTACAAAACACAAAGGCCACATATTTCATGTTAAATATGAAAGATCTTTGAGATCACATAAAACTAGCGAACATGGTGACCATGTATAGCAAACACAAGGCACAAGAACATGACCAAGACTGGTACGACAGAAATGAGCATATGGGGTGGATATTACAGTAGCATATGCTATTGTCATGATGTGAATGTAAAATTGTGTGATAATTTAGTTCAAAAGTAAAACTTTCAGGTGAGAAAAGCACAATTTCACAGCCGCAAATTTTCATGAACAGAAATTGATCTTTGTCAATCAGATTGGAATATCATTCCAAATCAAGGCCATGATCTGAAAAGTATAATGTCAGAATATATGATCAAGAGATTACTCCTGGTTAACAATATATAACTTTGTCTGTCATTGTTGTCTACACAGAAATCGCTCCTTCAGTAGGATTAAATAATAACAAATTACATACTTGTATCTGACAGTAAGAGGGTTTAACCAAAAAGAAAAAGACTTAATTCCACAGGAAGTTGATCATTCAGCACAGCACCTTTTACCTCCCCAAAACAACCACTGAACCACATATCCTTAACAAACCAGGAAAGCCCTTACCTAGCATAAGAAGTTAAAATATTAAATCAACCATTTGAAGTCTAATTGAACAGTGAGCAACTAGCTTCTTTTAAATAGCTATGATTCTTCTTTCAAGATAACTAAGACATGTTAATAGTATTGGTAATTATAACTTTATAAGCGTAAAAAGATAGTCATTGAAATGCTTATAACACTGATAGCACATAAGCTAACCATAAAAAATATGTATATATATTTCAATATGGAAATAAAAAGGTCAATATTATATCCAACTAAATTTAACGGCATAATGTATACTGGGTAAGCAAAATATATATTATTCTCCATCCAGTTAGTGCAAAAGCAGGCACCTATATAAATTTCTAACCTGTGATTCACTGTCAATGCTAGATATAACACTGGATCCATTATTGTTAGAGGAATTCATGACGGTTGAAGGGCCATTTGCAGTCAACTTCTCTGATACTCTCTTACTGGCAACTAATGTAAGCTTCTCATCACTTTCATCAGCTACTAAACTGTTGTTAATCCCAAAGACTTCTTGCTGTTCAGTCACACCATCTAGTCTGCTTGTACTGCAGTCTGAAAAGTTAAAGCTCGGCTTGATTGCATCATCAGATCCTTCCATTGCATGTGAAGTTGGAAACCAGCCCAGTTCAACATTATTGTCAATATCAAGACCAAAAGTTGAATCACAGTTTCTGCACCATAAAAATCCATATTTGAGCAAGTTAATAAACATTTTTTTGGTCTGCAAGAAAATGGCAAAAGATAATGGGAAAATCAACGACAGCATCCAACTACCTGAACATCCGGTCAACATCCTCAAAGTTTTCTATCTCAGACCATTGATAGTACAATAGATCGTTGCTCTCTTTGCCATCAAGATTATTACCAAAAAAGTCAAGGCCACTTTCCGCATGAGTTGCATTGTTCAGCTCATATTGGTACAAGTTATTGTCCATAGAAGTTGCTCGCTCTTCAAGTACAGGATCCCCCGCACATATTCCATCACCTGTAAGATCCATATTACTACTTGTCATACAGTGTTTAAAAGTCCTCTCTTCATCAGACGGGGAACATGAAAATTTTCCATTACGTTCCCCATCAAGGGAAGCAGAAAAACCTCCACTAGATGAGTGGGTCCGTGGGCTATTATCCATCATTTTTTCCTTATCTTCATTCACAGAACAAAAGTGGGTTCCCTCCTTTCTATGAATAACATTGTCTGAAGCACTTCTGTTGTCAGCATTATTTACAGCGCATCTTAGTTGAAGTCGTTGACTCTTACTACTGTCACTCTCAAGTGAAAATCCACTCCTATTTCCTCCAGGTTGAGGCACTATATGATCGTCATTGTCACCTAATTCCCAGACGATATCTTCTAGCTGCAACAATAGAAGACGATCAATCTATCTGTCGTCTAATCAATAAAGTTTTAGTTTTCATAAAGTTTACATTCTACATATCTAGATCATGTTTCACGTTGTACACAAAGCAAGGATCATTCAATCAATACCAATCACCAGTGTAATACAAAACTCGTATGACATCCTATGGAGGATAGAAAAAACAATAATCAAAGAGAACAAAAACACATCATACATCAAAAAGCACATAAAGTTCGAATGGCCCCAAGGGAAACTCTAGTCTTCAATCCTTCTATTTAACTTCAATGGAATAAAAGACATTTAGAAAAACCTAAACATCAATGTAAGTATTAACAGGACATCAAGAATCCAGTAACAGGGATCTAGGGAGAACTCCGAAATTCTTTGAAACCTACTTGACCATTACCACATTTTCCACCCCACACTTTTCACGGCGCAACGAATTATCAGAAGTCTGCACCTATCTCTAGCAGACTAGCTACAGTTACAGTACTGCTGAATTCTCAGAAATTTAATCAAACTCCTACAATCCTACATATACTGAATCATAGCGAATGCGCGTAAATTAGTGGGGCCAATCACCTATGAAAGAACTCCAATCTAATCAAATCAAACATCATTTCAAATTCTAATTTAACTGCAGGGGAATTACCATCAACAACCACTAACTTACATCACTTTCACGACAAGACCAATTTGTGCCTTAAGACAGTAACAATGAACTTAATTTTGATCAAATACCGGAAATTCGGCCGATTCAACAGAGTTTTTACATAAAATAAGGTCTGGTACATCAATTAATACAATGAACAAACAAGAATTATAATTGGAAAAATGATTAAATACCTCGTAAATTCGCGAATCTGACATCACTTTATAAACCCTTCATCCAGTTTGTAATACATAGATGGCCCAAATCGACATGTTAGAATTACACACCTTTTTCTGCATATTAACACAAATAAAAGTATATATAAATCAATCAAATTCATCAATTAATCGAGAAAAAGCAATTTCTAATCAATATCAAACAAACCAAAAACCTCATTTCTTAGTTTACTGCTACTTTATAATCAAACTCCAAGTATTAACAGCTAAAAAAATCATTTAAAAAATTTCAATTCCTTAAGAAAATAGCTTTTTCGATGAACAAATCAACCCATTTTAACTCCGTAATAAAAATAATTTAAATCAACAAATTAAACTTAAATCTGAATCAACTTGACTAATTCCACACCAAAAAAATCCTCAAAAATGCTAAAAATCAACCAAAAACCACACAATAATTACAGAAATAATAATATTTTAAAAAATTCCACCAAACTCACCTTTAATAAACAAACTTGATACCACAAAAAATAACAAAATTAAATCAAAATCTTCCAACAAAAACCCTAAACCAGATCTTCCAAGAAGTTCTAGAGACTACAGAAGAAGCAAGAGGAGAGAAAATAGAGAGTAATAGAGAGAGAAAATAGAGCTATCTCGAATTGTTTCTACTCTTCTAATTAATTTTATTTTTTTCAGAAAAAAAAGAATTATTCGATAATAATTTAAATTATTATTAGGGTAATTTAGGAAATGGATTAATATAAGAGCGACACGTGGCAAGCGTAATCAAAAGAACGATGGGGGATTAAAGTTGGTAAATTAAGGGAGGATCAGAATTGGTGGCGGAGAGGTGGGCAAGGAGATACGATCAGTTTCAGCCATTTGATTGGTCCACGTGTTGGTTATTTAGGACAAGTTGGCACGTGTAAGTTTGGTGTTTGTGGCACGTGACAGGCTGGTTGACGTAGGTTGTTAGTTGATTTATTTTTATGAGAGTTTTTATAATCCACAAGTGGGTGGGAGTGGGTCCCGATTTAATATTGTTTTTGGCGCCGACCTATTTGTATTTTTAATGTTAGTTATAAAAAATTGAAAAATAAATAAATAAATAAATTGTAATTGATTAAATTTTGGTTATATGAAAGACTATGGGAGCCTCTAATGTTGTGTGACCAAAACCATGAGCCAACTTTATCATTGGGTTTTTTACACTAGTAGAAGTAGAGCCTGTTCTCTTCGGCTTTTTTATTATTTAGTTTATAATTTTCTTTTCTTATAAAATATTCAATTTAGTTTAGCTCCAATTAATTTCGTTCAGTTTAATAAATCAAAACATGTTTGTAATAGTATTTTCTTTTTTGTGATTTCGGGTCTGTTCACATTTACTTAATTTCAGTTCAGTTCAGCTCCAATCAGTTCAGTTTAGTTCAGCTCTTAATTTCCCTCTCTCATAAAATATTCATTTTAGCTTTGTTCAGTTCAGTTCAGTTCAGTTCAGTTCAGCTCAGTTCAGTAAATGTGAACAGGCACTTCGTCATTTCACGTGTGCGGATATATAATTTATGAGGGTTAATGTTGTATTATATGGACAAGATTTTAATTGTAAATCAATATTAACCGGTCAATCATGTAGACTTTAAACAACTGATAATTGATTTAGTAGAATTTACTAATTTATATTGCGTTTAATTAAGTGTAATTTATGGCCTTATACTTGAGGACTTGGGTTTTATTCAGATATAAAAAGGAGATTCATTTACAATTGATCACTTTGGCCTACTGATGAACCATTAAAAAAAGCCGAGTAAGTCTGATTTTTAACTAGTTGGCACAAAGCAAAACTATAATGAACTTTGATTTCATTACTTTCTTTGATTCTTAGATTTTTTAGATTAATACAATATATGATATAAATGTTGATTAGTATGCATGAAATCTCATATAATCGAACTATAAGGAATAATGAATAATATATATATGTGCCTTAGCATTAAAAGATGTTAATTACTTGTATGTTTTTGACAATGCATGAAATTATACAACATGTACTTTGTAATAAATAATGAATTACTTTCTAATTAAGGGTGTTTTAATTCTCAATGGAAAGTCTTAATTTTTGATACCTAATAAGTATGTACCTAACATGCACATACACAACAACATGCATACGCAATTACGCATTATTCTTTTAAGCTCTGTGTAAAAGTGTTTAGTAAATAAATATTACTCGTAGTTATTATGAAGCAATGGGCAATTCATTATTCTTTGCAATTGTGATTTTGATTCTGTTAGTAAACTCATCCTGTGACGTGTAATCACCTGGGAACTCAGGGAGAATATACGTATTTTTTATGAGGAAGAATATACGTATATTGGTGGCTTAGAAAGTGTATGAATTTTTTGTTATTCCTTAATGATGTGTTTGGTGTACCGCATATGGCCTCAATTTTATAGTATTACTTGAAAACTGGTTTTCAGCAATTGGGATTTTATTAAGCACCCCTTCAAAAGAGTCCTAGCCACTTATTTGGTCATACATGTGTTTAGTTATTGCAACTTACAAGTATTTATTAGTAGTATAAGTTTACAAATGTTCATACTTGCACTACTTTTTTGTTTGGTCGATTCTTATGTTTTAGATTCTTGTTCAATTGTTCGTACAGATATTTACTCTATTTTCTTTTTATTTTGAAATGATATGAAATTCTTATATAATTGTTATTTTTTGGTAATAAGTCTTCTAAAGATGGGATTACATCAATGTTATTGTAAAATAGTCAATTATAGAGTAATTTTAACAATTTTATGAGAACTTTAATCTCTTTAATAGGGCAACTTTTAATAATATGTAAGGAGTTTGATTGTATGTTAATGTGTGATTTTCAATTGACACATGTTATGAAGCTAATATGATTAATCTAATGCATTATAAGTGTTCTAATATGATTACTCTAATACACTATAAGTGTTCTAATATGATTAATAAGTTCAATTGTTCGGACATCTATTCCATTATTTTCTTTTATTTTGTGATAATATGAAATCCTTATATAAGGACCGGAGATGAAAAATTGGCAATAGATGTTGCTTTTTAAGTTAAGGGATTTACAAATTTTAAATAATGTTTTTTTTTTTGGTTCACACATCCTCCAAATCCACACTTTTAGGAGGTAATTATAGAGAAGGCAGAGGAACTACTTATCAACATTTCTTTAACACAGAGAATAGGGAAGAGATAGGTTCTATGTGGGAAAAAAAATACTCCGTATATCGATTAGTTTGTCTATTTACATTATCTTATGTTTTTCTCAAAAAGTGTGTAAGGAGATTATATTGCAAGTAAAAAAGAATGAAGAAAGTATTAAGAAACTAGCCTTAGTTTTTCTTATGCATACGAACAATATACTCCGTATAAAGTACATTTTTACTTGGTTGGTAGGGAGAAGGAATCTACTGAGCTAGAAGTCTAAAACATTTCATAAGTTCACCTAGCTCGGGATAGCAGGATTGGCCCTTTGCCCATTTAGGCTTCAGGAGTGTGGGGCCTGGGGGGAGGGAAATCCCCATAACCCAAGAAAGTCTCTAGAGTTAGAACTCGAGATACAAAATTTCCCACTATATCAAACCTTACTAGGTAGCTGGTGCAATATATATATACCACGCTTATGTACGAAGTGTTATATTACCCCGTATGGAGTAAAGTATAGTCTTACTTAATACTTGGTACGATGTATGTGTTATGAAGCAAGTTGGGTATGGGCCCTGCGACTAATATGCAATAAAACTGGTGCTTGATAAACGACCTGGGCAGATATGAATAGTGGATAAGGTAATCAACAGCATTAGCAACCAACTTGAGAACTTGTTAAAAAGAATGTGTTGACTACATCTTTCTTCCTTTATTAAAGCCGTGTAAAGAGTAACAAATTGGATACAATGTCAAAATTTAGTTATATGATTGACTTCAGTTGTACATTTATTTTGGTTTTTTTTGTTTTACTTGAAAGAAAAGTTAAAATAGTCTTCGATCAAGACTACAACCTAACTTATCGGAATTAATATAAAAAGAAAATTTGCTACCCGAGTATTATACATGAGAGTCATACTTTTCAATTTTTATAATAAATAAAATCATTAAATCTAATAATTTGTCATCTTCATCATCATTGTAATCACCTATAAGGCTACAAAGTATAATTTACGTAGTATTTATATTGATTAATTATACGACTTATCAAGGCTATAACGTAACTTTTTTTTTTTTTTTAAATATCAAGCCTATAACTATATAAAAATTAATTACTTCTAACGTATCATAAACTTTAAAAATAGTGATCGATAATTTTGAGTAATTGAAACCCTCATCTTTAGTCTCCATCATCTTCAATGCAAGGACAATAATAATCAAAAGGGTAATGCTATACATAGTCCTTAGGGGTACATATAAGCATTAAATCACTGTTAAAAACTGTATAAGATTAGAAATTCATGAAAAAAACACTCGTAAATCAGTATAATTAGTGTGTTTTTGTCATGATTTCCTAAATTTAAACAAATTTCTAGAGTATATATAATGATTATATACTTAAGGGCTACGTATAGCATTTTCCTGATCAAAATAAATACTCCGTAATTATTTGATTGATAAAAACGGATATTTTCTTTTGAAAGCTAAAAATAGTATGTTTATGACATAATTAATTGTTGCAACCAACTTTGTTACATAATTTAGAGAAGTTGATGTTTACAATTCAATACAAGTGGAACTCCCACATGGTTTTTTAGATGATAAAGCTTTATCTTGGCAATGGCAATGACTATGAGTAGTCATTAGAAATTTAGAATGATATGTATTGTCATTAGTATCTTACTTTGTTGTATTCCATAAATGTCATACTCAATACAGCAAAGGCATGACTAGTGATCTTTTTGAGTGTTGGAAGTTGTTTTCACTTTTCACTAAGAGTTGTGACTTTCACCATAAACAATATCTGAATTTTTTTATCGGATTTGTCGAACGTTAATTGAGGTTGTATATGTGAGTACGGAGTATAAGTATTTGTGTTTTAACCTAATAGTAAATGTAACTTATTGTTATGTTTAATTTGACTATAAAAAGAAATGAACATTTTTTCTTAAACAAGATATAGGGAAAAAAGAAATTATTTGATGAAGAATTACACTTTCAAAAGCGATTTGATTAATTATAAAACATTGAAATCTAGGGAAAATTTGTGATGATGAAGAACTTCTTCCCTCTCCACAATTTCGATTTTACACTCACGTGAAAATTTACACCAACTCACATTCTTCTCCTTGCGTGCTCGTGTGGGGGAGAATGAGAGAGGGTGTATAATTGCCCCCTCCCTCTACCCCAAAAGTTACATGAAAGGTTCATCACAAGATGAAAACCAAAAGAGCAAAAAGAAAAATCAAAAGGACTATTAAATATACATCTGAGGAAAAAAAAAAAAAAAAAAAAAAGAATAAAACAAACATCAAACAATACACATCTTGCAATGTTTTCCCAAACCATCCACCCCATTTTCAGTGTAATGAAACAGAACAAACCAGAATTTGTTAATCTTCAACCTGTTCATGTGTCTCATTCATTTTTTTTCCTTCCTCATCTTCCGTCTGCTGAAGTGAAGGAATCGGCAAACCCAAAAGGTCGGGCAACCATACTAGTTTGTGTATTCTCAATGAAGGATGATGATGAAGATTCTGCCTGACTCGTACCTTCAGATGCCTTCCATCTCTTTAAGGCCTGTGGTAAAGACATGTCAAGATCTATACCATAACAATCATCAAAATTGGCCTCTGTTGGTTTCCAAAGCTCCACTAAAGAAGACAAGACATTGACTATATGACCCATGTCTGGCCTTTGATATGGCTCCCTCGCACAACAGTGGCCTGCAAGCTCAGCGACAGTACTGATACTGGCAAGGGTCCCCTCATCAAGTTCGATGGTGGGGTCAATGGCTTTGCGGAATGTATCCTTGTTAATGTGCATACGCTTGAACCATGTCACAAGGTGCATGCTTTCTTCAGGCTGCGTCTCGTCTAAGGCTTTCCTTCCAGTCAGCAACTCCATTAAGACTACCCCAAAGCTAAAGACATCGACTTTAGTGGTAACTCGTCCAGTTACTGTTGAAAATTCAGAACAATGATAAGAGTGGTTATTCCAATGCAAGTTTGAAGAAATTAAGTTCAATAGCCCTCAAACATATAAAAAATAACAGTCAGATATTTCAGAACAATGATAAGAGTGGTTATTCCAATGCAAGTTTGAAGAAATTAAGTTCAATAGCCCTCAAAACATGTAAAAAATAACAGTCAGATATACATGACTTATTGATCCCTAACTGAGCTCTACTGGACATAATTTAGACAAGGACTCAATCACTCAAAGCTGTCTTACATCATGCGTCTTATAACAAGGAAGGTCATTGTGTTGCAAGATACAAAATACGAGTAGATGTTAGCAGCAAAGACACATAGATGCTCACTAGAAGAATACAGGAAAATAGCTTTGCATTTGGAGCTATAAATTTATGATTAGTACAGTCAGGTCAAAATCCATTTGGTCAACAAATGAGAAGAACAAACACTATAGAACACAATATGAAGCAAATGCAAGTGAAAATTTCAAAAGAAGGTACCTGCATACTCTGGTGCCAAGTATCCAAATGTTCCAGCAATCCTAGTTTCAACTGACGCCTTCCCTTCTGGAGCCAAACGTACAAGACCGAAATCAGCAACTTTTGCTCTCATATCATCCCCAAGAAGAATATTAGAAGGTTTTAGATCACGATGTATAAAGCTTTGATGGGCTAAAGTATGGAGATACTCAACACCTCTAGCCACATCCAAGGCAATGCTCAACCTTCTAGTCCACTCAAGAGGCTTTAACCCTTCCTCGGCCCAGTTAAATACATACCTACTCAATGTTCCTTGAGGCATGTACTCATATACCAGAAGTTTCTCGTTGCCATCTAGACAGTACCCAATAAGTGAGACCAAATGCCTATGGCGGACTTTAGACAAAACTGCAATTTCAGACTTGAACTCACTCAGTCCTTTTCCTGCAATCACCCCAGAATCCATTCTCTTCACGGCAATCTTTGTCCCATCATGCAGTTCCCCTTTATATACTGTCCCAAATCCTCCTTGTCCCAAAATATTATCCTCGCTGAAATTATTGGTCACATTTTTAAGAACCTGGATGGAAATAACCATGTTTCCATTATCACCCATTTGGATGCTACCTGTATCACTGGATGGAATAGTGTGGCTTTCACTAACTGTTCCTACACTCACACTTGATCCAGCAACTGTAATCTTGACATTGTCATTGTCAGAGGCAGAGTGACGAGGATGTACCACCATTGCATTCGGACTTTGCACCCTACTAAACTTGTTTTGCTTCTTTTTGAAGAGACAAAATCCCAAGACACCACATAGAAGCAAAAAGAGAACCGCTCCAACAACAGATAGAGCTATAATCACACCTGTAGAAAGTTTAGATTTTTTCCCAGAACCACCATCCTGTCCTTCAGCTGTGCCTGAGGGAGATGTTCCTTGACCACGTGTAACCTCGCTCTCATCCTTCCCAATGTCGGGATTACCCTGAGTATGCAAAATCAGATTCTTTTTGAAGGATGGAACTTTGCCATAAATCTGATTGTTTGACACATCTAATTCAGTAAGAGCTGGCAGTGTAGTAAGCTCTTGTGGGATGGTACCAGTGAGATTATTATTTGCAAGAATAAGCCTTTTTAGCGATTTAAGTGAAGCGAATTCAGGAGAAATAGTTCCATTAAGACCCATTTTCTCCAAATTAACAGTAGTAATGTTACCATTGCTACAAGTGATACCAAACCAATTACCACAAGGGTTATTCCCCTTCCAGTACTGAGCAAGTCTTTCAGGATAATCCATTGATTTCACAACAGAAAGCAAAGTATTCACTAGAGGACTGCAATCACCAGGCTTTGGCAAGCAAAAACTGTTCGTATCCTCAGTCGAATCCACAGCAACCGAGTCCTTAAACACTGGCATTGGCCCTTGAAGCATGTTATTGGTCAAGTTCACAACAGCTAGAGACTCTAAACTCATCAAAGACGGCGGAACAACTCCAGTAAACTTATTATCCCTAAGGCTCAACACCTGAAGATCCTTCAATTCTGAAAAATCAGGCAATGGACCAGAAAATGCATTCTGATGCAACCAAACTTCCTTCAAAGCAGTCATGTTCTGAATCACATCAATCCTCCCATTAAGCCTACCAACACTTTTCTGCCCATTAACCCACAATGACTGAATTTGAAACCCATCAAAGCTCCTAGGCAACCCTCCTTCCAAACTATTAAAGCTCAAATGCAAATTCACCAAACCCGGAAACGAATCCGGCCCGAAAAAATCAGGAATTACACCAGTAACATTAGCAGAATTAGCAGAAAAATTCTGAAGTGTTGAAGCATCTTTCAAGGATTCAGGAATTTCCCAACCCTCAAAAGGGTTATTATCAAGATCAACAGACTGAAGTACAGACAACCCAGTAAACAAATCCCTAGGAATTGAACTAAAATTATTATTACTAATCATTAAAACTTGCAATGAACTTAATCCACTTAAACTAGGAAAAGGGCCTGAAAATTTATTCCATTGAACTTCTAACCTTTCAAGAGAAGTTAAAGAAGAAAGACTAGCAGGGAGAGTACCTTCCAAGTTCTGGTGCCCAATTTGAATCCGGGTCACCTTTTTTTCCTGGCTACAACCCACATGGGTCCATTTACAGGGATCTGGGTCGGACCATCCAAGTGATTCGGGCGGGTTATTCAAGTTCTTCCTCAAAGCTAACATTACTGAAGCATCATCTGAACTTGCTTCAGAAAAAACTGCAATATTAAAGAAAATTGAACACAACCCAAGTGATAAAATGGGTAAAAATAAAGACCCAACATTGTTTTTCTTCTTCATCTTCTTCTACCCAAAGTTGGCAACTTTCTTAATTGTATTTTCCTCCAAAAAAACCCAGAAAAATTCAAGAAAAAAGAAAGGTTTGTGCAAATGTATAGCAGGCTTTTTGAGTGAGGAAAAAGCAGATGAATGAATATGGGCTGTCAAAGAACTGGAAAAGCTCAAATTGTAAGGAGCAGGAAAATGTGTATGATTTTCTTTTTATTTTTTAATTTTTTTTGGGTATTTTTTTTTTAAGGGTTTAGTTTGGATGTAAATGAATTAAGATTATGGAAAGTTGTGCTGATCTCAGGACTTAGCTCCAGAAACAGGTAAGGCAGCACATGGTCTAGTAGGAGCCTTTGGTCATGAAATTATTGTATACCTTTGTTTTGGCCTACATATAACCAATCAAATCTGGATAAGAAAAAATATAAATATCAGCTTCCCTCCAAACTTCAAAGTATCGACACAAAGGTAGGTATGGATACAATGAAGAAATCGTAGGACATATGTGTGCCTCGTGATTTCGGGGTGTTTGGTATATGAGATAAGCTGGTAGGAATAACGGGTTAGAAATAAAAAGGAAATGATAGGAAATATCCTATGTTTGTTATAGAAATGAGAATAATAAGGAAAATAATGTTATAGTGATAAAACCTTTTTCTTCGAAATGTAAGGAGAAGGGATAACATGGAAGGAAAAGACAATGTTACCTAAAATGGAATAAGTAGAAAGAGCTTAAGACAGTTAAGAGCGAGTTAATTACAACATTTTAATAATTTGATTGTAGTCCCAATCTTATTTTTAACTCACAATAAACTTGAAAATGTTCAATATTTTATTATTATTATTATTTGAAACATATGTGCCTTGTAAGTATTAAGAGGCGAAATATAGTATTTCAGATTAAGTTTGAACCGAACAATAATTTGAATTTGAATTAATTTTGGAGAACCTTCGAGATTTGAATAAAGTCTTCATTTCACCGAAGATGGTAAATTCACAAATGTAGAAAATTACCTTGTTTCAATAATTCGATGTTAGCAAATGTGACGATTTCTTTGAAAATTTAAGGTTTTAAGAGGCTATGATGTTAGGGATTTTTTTTGTAGAGAGAGATTTGCTTGAGAATTTTTTTTGTGATGTTGGGAAATGAAAAAAATGGCAACCTAATAATTAGCCAGCCACCGTATTCAGTCGTTAAATATTGTTTGAGTTACTTACGGTGTATTTAAAACTTAAGACGACTAGACTAATTCAAGGTAAATGTTTATACAATTGTATGTTTTGTGTACAATATTATAAAATAAATATTAGCAAAGTTTTATTTTAATTTTATTTTATTTTTTATTTGAAAAGGTAAAAAAAAAAAAAAAAAAAAAAAAAAAAAAAAAAAAAAAGTAGTAATATTGGAAGACCGAAAAATACTTCTATTGCAAAGTTTAAGGATATATGGTGCACAAGTATAAAAAGAGTATGAAATAGAAGGCTAGAGTAATTGGCTAGTTCTCCGACTTACAGACATGAGATCAGCGGTCGAATCTAGTGGACAGATTTGTGAAATCAATCACTTCAATGAGATATTTTGAGATGTGGTTGTCAAATTTTGAAAATGTAGTTTGTCTTTCTATGTCAGTAGCTTGTCTTAATGTAGTTAGAAATATTGAATAACCTTCCATTAAAATGACATTAAGACTTCATCATATTGTAACTTGCACACAATCGCAGCATAGCTGTTATACATACATATAACAATCACATCATCCACATGGTACAAGTTAACAAATACAAGTATGAGATTTCATTCATTCTCTCAAAACTAATTGTTAGGATTTGTTACAAATTTCAATACATCCACCAATTTGAAAAAAAAAAAAAAAAAATCATATCCACTTCATATCTTATACTCCCTCCGTTTTTAAATACTTGCTCCAATTCTATTTTTTATACTATTTATTTGTCCTACTTTAACTAATGTTTGTGATTTATACTTAAGAAAAAATATAGTCTTGTGGGTATTTGTTGAAATCATATCAATAAATAGATTATTAATTTTCAATTGTTAGAATTTATACTTATTGATAATTAAAGATATTAGTGATCAAAGATTAGCATCGACATGCGTGTCCAAGAGAAATGGAGCAAGTATTTAAAAACGGAAGGAGTAAAGAATAACAATTTTTTTTTCCGAACATTCTAAAATAGTATGCTCGACCACTAACACCGAGCACTGTAGAAATATAGAGTAGGCGAACTTTGGACAGCAGAGTCTTTAAAGATAAGTGACAACATGTTAGATTGAAAACAGCCGCCATATAAAAGAGTACACTTATCTTGCACATCACTACTAAAACCTCATTTATTCTAATCTAAACTAGGAGTAGTAAAGTAAAGCAGGCTGTCTAATTTCTCTCTCCTTATTTACAATTCTGTTGACAGAACTACAGTAGTGAGTAATGACATGTCTTACAGATAATTTTCAGTTGCATTTATACTTTGTAACGGTGCAAGATCTTCATAGTATTACAGTTGAAAGCTTATCCGTAATATAGTTTGCATAATTTGCATGTGCTTTCCTATGATTGAGCTGTCTATGATTCATGCTTTTCTTTGTCATTATGATTTGAAGCTTTTTTTTTTTTTTTTTTTTTTTTTTTTTTGGGTAGAAAAGGAAAGCCACTTATTGATTTGAAGCTGCTTGTCAAGTTATGGTTTCCAATTATAATCTGCATCAGCGTAATCACTGTAATGTGATTGAGCAGTTTAAAACCGAAAAGGGTCTTCGAAATAACAGATCCCTCTATTTTCGGCAGATTTTTAGATACAACGGACTTACAATAACTTGTTACTATTTTTGGATACAACGGACTTACTCTAACTTGTTACTATATACGTTCATAATATTAAAAGTAATAACACACGCCACATGTCACTTCTTAAAAAAGAGGGGTTCACGGTTCACCTAGATCACTCAACATGTTACAAGTACTAAAAACTTAAAAAGTGGGTATTAGAAAGGATACAAGCACAAAATAGACACACAATACGCTAGTTACAATAATATAGTATATACTTATTATAATTGACTACCTATAATAAGATGAAAAAATCATTTTTAAAAAATAAACATAGATTGAAAGAAATGAAAAGTAATAATAGTCTAATAGAGCAAACTTCATCAAAAACAATTAGAAAATGAGGTGTCACAATTTTTTTCTTTTTTTAATTTTAATGAAACTAGTAATCATTACATCAATCAAAATTGTAGCTGCCCGACAAGTTAAAATGGCTATTAATGTGCAATCATTACATTAATCATTGCACATAAATTATCCTACTCTGCATCAGACCATATTCTGGCAGATTATGTGCTGACAGAAGTTATATGGAAAGATGGAGAGGGCTCAAGAGATGAGGCTTGTTGAGAATATAAGGGAGGGGAAGGGGGTAGCAAGACACAAGTCTTTAGGGTCATTTCGCATAAGTAACGATCTAGTTTGAGAAGCATCTCATCGATAGCTAACCCCTTCGCCTGTCTTTACCTCACCAATGCGATACATTGGAGTAGCTCCATTTGCATCGCCAAGAATTTTGAGGGCTGCATCGGGACTTACCACAAGCACCATTCCAATACCCATATTGAAAGTCCGCATCATCTCACTGTCATCTATTCTCCCCACCTACCAGCACGAGTATGTAAAATTAGAGAATGCAATATACTTAATTTTCTGCGTAGTACTATAATCGGAGCTTGTCAACCAAGTTCAATGAAATAACCTATGAAATCATTGTGAACAATCAAATCCATTAAAGACGGTTTCTTTTTACCTCTTGGAGCCATTTAAACACGGGAAGAACAGGCCAAGAATCTTTATCAATGACAGCACCTAGACCCTTGGGAAAAACTCTAGGTATGTTATCGGTGAACCCACCACCAGTTATGTGTGCTATCCCTTTTACTCCTCCCTTGGCGATCACATCAAGCACCTTCACACCAAAAAAACATATGAATAACCATAAGTGACAGTTGGTCAGTTGGGGCCATCACCTGCTTTGTGCCCCTCTAATAATGTAGTAACATGTTTAACAGGAGGAGAATATATCACCTGCTTAACATATATGACAGTTGGGGCCATCAAGGCTTCACCCAGAGTAGTAGCTTCACCAGGAATTTTGTCTGTCAAAGAGCAGCCACTTTGTGCCAATACCCTATAACACGCACATATACGTCAACATGCTAATCAATTGTTTACATCTTAAACGCAATTGTATCTCAAGTCTGGCCCACTGTTGAGTCAATCACACAAAACTAGAGCCACAAAAACAAGTGCTGACCTTCTAACGAGAGAAAAGCCATTGGAATGAACTCCACTGGATGGAAGACCGATGAGTACATCTCCAGCCTCAATATTTTTCCCATTAATAACTGATTCTTTCTTCACAATGCCCACAGCAAATCCACTAAGATCGTACTCACCATCTGCATAAAAGCCAGGCATCTCTGCAGTCTTAAACACAAAATTTGCTATGTCAACCAAATGTTAATTGTGCTACTCCAAATCTCCAATCTAATAAACAAAAATGGAAAAACTCAGGTTCATCCATGAATCATAAAAGAAGATTACAAGAATTGAAAATATTTGTAGCGGAATCCTAAATTCTGACACCAAATATGAAACTGGCTTCAGCACTAAGATCTACTATAATGACTAACCCAATCCTGCACAGCTCAAGCTTTTACTATTTTAAAACAACTTTTTTTGAAAATTAACTCACACTCGAGTACTCAACCACCCCATTTCAAAAGAAATTTACATACATCAAAGCATGTCAATTAAGCGCATTAACAATCTTTAAATAAAAAGTACTTCGGGGGGGGGGGGGGGGAGGAAAGAAACATGGCTATAGTTAATACATGCAGAGCCTTTGAATTACCTCTCCACCCAAAAGAGCACAATCAGATTGCTGGCAACCATCAACGATTCCTTTGATAACCTGAAATAAGACTTTATTTATGTTGTGTTCAAGTAATTTTCAGGAACTAAGATTTGGAACTATTCTTTCTACAGATAAGATAATACGAGTACACAATAAGAGAAAGAAAAAATAAAAAGCTCGACAGTAAAGTACCCTCTCAGCAAGGTCAACATCAAGACGACTTGTGGCGAAATAATCTAGGAAAAACAAGGGTTTTGCTCCAGAAGTAACAATGTCATTAACACTCATGGCAACCTGAAGATATAGTGAGTAAGAAGCCAATTGCAGACATCAAAATGCATGACCAAAGATCAAAATTAATTGTTACCAAATCAATTCCTATAGTTTCGTGTATTCCAGTTTCAAATGCAAGCTTTAATTTGGTGCCAACACCATCTGTACCAGCAACAAGATAAGAATCCCCTGCACAAGTATCAAAGTGTTAAAGAGATTTAACACAGCTAAAAACCAGTTACACAAGAAGAAAATACACATTGTAGATTTATTTTTATTTATTTTTATATAAAAGTCTTTTTTCAACACATTTTTCTATCCTGATACACAACATTATTACACACAATCCTTTATAAAGATTCCCAGCTTAGGCAGTAGAGGGGGGATGTGTGCAACCTCATTGCTACAAAAGCAAAGAGGTTGTTACAAATTAACTCTAAGTTCATATGCAATGACCCTCTACTAGTCATGTTAAACAAGAAGACTGGGCATATCAATTCAGTATTACAATCCAAGATTCAAAGAATAGAGAATTTCGGGAATCCAGTTAGACAGTTATATTTTCCATTAAATTCACATCTAAACTATTCATCTGGGTTCCTTAACACCGTAGCAACAGATCTTCTGTTAGAGAAGGGGCAGGGCAAGATCAAGTTAATAGCCAAAAAACATATACTCCAATCAAACTATTATTCACACAACTAAATTAAAATTCCTGATACAATTTTTTATTTTATTTTTTTTGGTTTTTGGGAGCACGGTATGGTCTTCTACTCTCCCTTCATAAGAGCCAATCAATTATAGACAAGGCCAAACCACTCCAACATCTGACTTTCAATTATTCACACAGAATAAATGCACGATGATTTTCTTTAAACTCAGACATTACAAGAACCACACAGCTGAAGTAGCTAAGTATGTACTCCGTACTACATACAAAAGCCTTGGATGTTCAAATAATCTGTAGCAGATAAAACGCGACAACTGG
The DNA here is from genome assembly GCF_948465745.1 of Chenopodium album. Taxonomy (NCBI): domain Eukaryota; kingdom Viridiplantae; phylum Streptophyta; class Magnoliopsida; order Caryophyllales; family Amaranthaceae; genus Chenopodium; species Chenopodium album. The sequence goes on along the minus strand of NC_137842.1, from coordinate 69,527,271 downwards.
TTGTTAACCAATGAAGTACTGAAGTCAAATGTGGCTGGGTTTACTTTTCAGAACTTCAGTTATCTAAGCAAATTGCTATAAGAAACAAGATTGGATATTGAAAAAATATATACATGCCAAATAATTTCGTGCTTCTTAATTAAGGAGTGATCAACAAATACTCAAATTTTGAACCTGTGCAACCCCTCAATCACAAATCCAACACTAGCCACCTCCCCCCCCCCAACCCAGCCACGACGAAGCTAGTGGAGTGATCAGCCACGACGAAGCTAGTGGAGTGATCATCATATATAAAACTATTGCCTGGGAATGAAACATTTATCAACTTAGCTCTGCATGCAACATGAACAGGAAAAAAATATCAAATTGAAGACATAAATTTTCTCCCAATTCTTCACACGGCCTAATTTAAATGCAAGACACCAAACATACAACTTCCTCAAGGAAGCTAAATGCATCAAAATGAAAAAGTAATACCCTAAAGTTAACAACTAACTATCAATTTGGCATTTCCACCAATTACAACAATGAAATCTCATTCAATTAAAGATTTTCCTAGTGCAAAGCTTCAACAAAAATACAATCAGCCAACCATCTCACATAGCTTTGCAACTATCTTAAAATAAACCACCTTGACCCATATCTAATTGTCACACTACTAATCCAAATTACACTATCAATGTGACGATTAATTCCTAACTAAGTGAGCAATAAAAAGGTACTACTAATTCCAAGCAATTAGCAAGATTACAAACACTCGAAAGTCAAAAAGAACAAGGATAAGATATATATACCTAGAGGATATAATCCTCCAAAGCCACCAATCCCAGGAGCCATTTTAGCAATTCTCTTAACAAGCTCAGACCCAGCATCAATATCAACCCCAGCATCCTTGTAAGTTAACCCACCAGCCTCATTTCCGCCACTCGAAACCGAAAACTCCCGGCAATTTTTTTCAATAACCCTCTTCGATTCCACCCCTTTGAGAACCAAAGATGATGAAGACAACTTATTGGGGGTTAAAAATGAGGTGGGTTTTGTTTTGTAACAAAAGTTTGGGTTTTTAGTATTGGAAACCCCAGAAAATTTTCTGGTTGAACTATAAACAATTGAACTTTGAAGCGACTCAACGTTAACACCTAAGTTGGCGGCCATGGTTGTCTGTTTGAATTAATCTTCAACTATGAAAATTAAACGAATTCAATCAAATAAAAGATAAACAAGATCAAATTTTGAATTGAAATTAAGTTAAAGAAAGATTGAAAGATATACCTTGTGCTTGAAATTGAAGCAACCAAGTTTTGTAAGTGAAATGCTTTTCCCTCTTTCTTATAAAAAGGGTGGTAGACTGAAGAAGGAGACTAGGAGAGTAACTGAGAGTCTGAGAGAACTAGTTTAAACAGTACTCTTATGTTTGCAGAAATTAGGTTATGGCCCTTATGGATTTATTTATTTTTATTGTAAAAATAAAATAAAAATAAAAAAAAAAAAAAAAAAAAAAAAGTTCGGGACTAACACACTAATTTGTCCATTAACGAATTCCTAGACGGAATTCATTTATTTATAGACTATAGAGTACTCATATTATTTTTTGGTGGTGGTATAATAAGTTCTTTATTTTTTTAATTAGTGTTAAAAAAAACAAATTGAGCTTTTTTTTTTTTTTTTTTTTTGTGTGTTTTAAAAGTCAAAACCCCTTTAAATTTTCATTAGCATCATTTATTTTATATGAACAATGTGTTTGTTTTATTCATTTTCACTTATCTCTTTTTTTTTTTTTTTTTTAGGAAATTCACTTATCTTATTATAACCTGGTTAACCTTTAGCATAACTTAATTTTCTAAAATTAAATTTATCTTAACTTATTAAAGTTGGAATAAGTGAAAGTAATGCAAATTAATAATGATTTAATATTACCATCGATAATAATTTCATGTATTCATTTAGTTATTAGAAAGAGTCATAAAAAAGGTAGGTAAAATAAACAGGATTCAATCTCATATCTTAGACATCACCTTTAAAACTTTAATCAATTACTACGTAAAATTTATTGACTTTTACATCTTTTTTGTTAGAATGTGACGTGTGAACAAAAGTTTTACTAGTAGCAATTTTGGATTGCCATGGGATGTTTGTGTAACTCCCCTCACATGTGTGTACCCAAATACCCAATGAATACCCTCATCTTTCACTATAAGCATTTCATCTCCCATGATATCTTTGATTGGTTACTTATAACTCTCTTTTTAAATGGTTGATCGTAGTCTTTCTTTTCATTCGTTGTAAAACTTACCTTTAAATTTTCATGAGTATAATCTAGCATGAATATATGCATGATGTTTTTATTTTGTTAGCGAACTATATGTTCTTTTGGTTTACTCTCATTGTTGGTTGAGATTGTAATCATTGTTCACCTTCCTTTTCAAAGAGAGATATATTCCTTTTCGACATAATTGTTGTTCTAATATTGGAGAATATAATATATGAATTGAGGAACGCACTTAACAATACGTGTGTTTATCATTGAACAACTAGAATACGAGTATTAATATCATAAACTCAACAAGCATATTGCGTACATCCAAGTGTGCATACAACAATTACAATTATTATCTTCAATGTCAATTAATGATTTTTTTTTTTTTTTTTTTAAACCCATTAGGGATTAATGAAAGAATGTTATTTTCTTAGGTTGATACCCGTTACATATATTGCAAATATGAGTTTGCTTCATTGTTTGTGCTAGATAGACATTGTGCTAACTCTCAAAACTTAAACATCACCAACAATCAATAAAACATGTGCTATTAGCATTGATGATTAAATATGCTACGTACTTTAACTTTGGTAAACAATTTTGAGCAGTAATTAGCAATAAACTTCAAATTTAGATCAAGTGAAAAAATTGTAATTTAGGACCTGTTCTCATTAAGTGAACTAAACTGAATATTTTATAAGAAAAGGAAATTAGAAGCTGAGCTCGACTGAATTTATTAGAGCTGAACTGAACTGAAGTGAAAATAATATGATGAGAGCAGGGCCTTAATCTCTTAACTCAATACTGTTCACATATTGAAAGAGAATCTGAAAGTACAGAGGGAGAAATCTCTCAATAAGTGTGATTTTCCCAATACTGTTCACATATAAAACCGATATAATGTTAGGGCCTGTTCCCATACGTTTATTTTCAATTTAGTTTAGTTTAGTTCAGTTCAGCTCAACTCAGTTCAATTCAGTTAATTTCATGTCCTAATTTCCTTCTCTTATAAAATATTCAGTTCAGCTCAGCTGAGTTCAGTCAATGAGAACAGACCCTTACTATACTTGTATTTTGTTTGGGTTTGCTCATAATTAGTGGTTTAAAAGGAAAAAAAAAAAAGTCAAAGGGGAGATTGACTAGACTGTTAGGTAGCATATCATCTGAGTTTTCTTCTTCAAAAGAAAGACAAAGAAAGCAGAGGGAAGAGCAGAAGAGAAATGGAGGAGAGAGAAAAAGGGAGAGCAAACGAGAGATGGGACTCTGCGATCGCAAATCTCAAGGAAACTTCTGGAAATCTCGAGTCTCTTCAGAAGCTTCTTCTGAAAAAAGCAGTATTTGTTGATGAAGATACCTTCAATAAAGCTTCGCTTGCTTCCCAACAGTCTCGCACCATCAAGGTCTTTTTCTCTCTCCTACATTGTTTTAAGTTTTCTTTATTAATTTCTGGGATTGAATTATGATTTTGTATTGCCATTTATATGTGTATTTTGTATTATTATGCCTTTAATTTTGGTGGGTTTGAACTGGAATTTGATGAATTCTGGAGAAGAATTTGGAATTAGGGTTTTTGTGAATCGTTTTTTATTCCAATTTGATGAACTGGGGTTGGAGTAATTTTTGGATGTATAGATCAATAGGAATGTTGAGGATTTTTGGGATATTTAAGAGATAGAAATGTAGGTAATTAGGCTAATTTGATGAACTTGGTTTGTATTTTTTTTGGCTAATCTGACCAATTTGATGAGTTGGGTTGGTGTTTTTTTTGGCTAATTATGAATTTTTTATTGACCATAATGAAAACGTAATTTTTGTTTTTCTTCTAGACGAATACGATATTGCGATCTTTTCATGATAATTGTTTCATTGTTTGTGCTGCTTGAACTTGGTAGAACAGTTTAATGTTGGATCAAGACATCTAGTGTTTGGAAACGTGACACTTTACAAGCAAGTTTCTCTTTTTTTGACGGGTTGCATATATAATACTACCAAGTTAATATTCCAAAGTTGCAAATAAAAGTTAACGGAGGTAGTACTTCATCTATTGTTCTTAGCTTGGGAATAAGCTGCTAAAATTTGGTAGCAAGTTCACTCGATGGGAGGTTGAGCTTTGTGGCAATGGCAAGATTCTATTGAGAGTTTGAGACTAGAGGGTAGTTTATTCCGAGTATTATAAAATCTCTTACATAAAGATGTAGGCATGTAGACAAGCTGAGGCAGCTGAGAATGTGATTGCATTGTGCTGTAGTTCTGAAATACATTACTCAGTATTGCACATTTGTTGATTGAGTTTTAATGGCTTATTATTATTTTCAAAGAGGAGCTATACATTGTTGACAGTTTGGGTTGCTGCTCTGTCCAGGTGCTTGAGCAAAGAGTGGAGACTTTAGAGCGAGAACTTGATGCTTCTATTACAGCTGCAGCACATGCTCGTTCAGAGAAAAGACAAGCCGAGGCTTCTCAAAAGGCAGCTGAATTACGCACACAGGAAATCACAAAAGAGCTTGAGAACACATCAAGTATGAATTTGGCTTCAATTTTATGTGTTTATGCTTAAAGTTATGGTTAAGTGAAATATATGAATGTCCATTATTTAATCACAACCGAGGGCTCAAAAGAGATTCTTAGATTCTTTCTATCATAAACCACTTATTAATATAAGGCTTTTCAAAACTGTTTGTATTTTTTTTTTTTTCTCTTTTTTCCGGAAACTAGCTCCTTTACATCACTTTATTGTCCATTGGTACCCATCATATTCATTGTTTTCTGTTAAAACCTAAATAACTTACTGAAATTGCCAGGGTAAGTTGTGATAATTTGCTATTGCATTTCAATAGTCTTATATTTAATAAGGCATATTTTAACTGTGTGTGTCAAACAAGCAAGAGAGGGTACAGGAAGGGCTATTTTGTTTAACACTCCCTGCCTAAACAAGCTTCAAGACTTACTCGAGTTGTTGGAGTGTTGGACAGATTTCTTCTCATCTGGCTACATTCCATAGGGGTAGCGCTGTTGGATCTCTTTTCTTATAGACATCTATCACTCTCCTATTATGATACACACTCCTCCATTTTATGTCTCTTAGTCTTCCTAGCTGCTTTATATTCATTCTCCTCAATGCTCCTTCCCAAGTGCACTGTTGTCTTCTGACTGTACTTAATGTAGTATGTTAGAAATGTAAAATGTGGTTTTTTTCAAGAACCAAATTATAAGCTATTATTTGACAAAAGTTGCTCCTGATACAGTGGGCTACTTTGCCTTGCATCTCTGAAGCAAATGTGATGGGATAGTGCCACTGTAATTCTTGGCTATTTGGCCACTTAAAATAAGTTGTATTTCCTACCCTTCTTAGTTTTTTCATCCATGTCCACACTTAGTAGGGCCTGTGGATCTGATCTGTTTGTAGATCTTTGTCCGTAACTGGTTGATATGAGCTAATTATTCAATGTTTTGTGTTTATATCAGTTTCTAATGTGGTTCTATTCTGTTAATTTCTTCACATTTTCATGGGTGGTTCCCCAGTTAAACTTTTGCTGAAAGCTAACAAAAGTTGATGTTAGATCATTGATGTCCTCTTTATACTTTATCATGTAATACATTTGTGTAGCTATGCTCGTGGTTTTTTAGATTTTATTCTGACAAGCTTATCTTTTAAATGCAGAGGTATTTGAACTGCATATGCAAGAGCTGCGTGCGAAACAGGAGGAGATCACCAAGAGGGACAATGATATTAAACTTTTGGAAGCTATAATTCAGACTCTTGGAGGGAAGAGTCCGATTCAACGATCCACTCGCAGTTCTTCCTAGAGTTGTCATCCTTTTCTTTTTGTTGATAGGTTACTGAATACTGACTTACTGTAATTTCTAAAATAAACACCATTTGGCTGTTCATCTGATTTTCAGTTTTTCACCTTCTCCTTTTGAATGTAAGTATGTAGCTCTCTTCCACTTGTACAAACAAATGTTTTAAATGAAATGGCATGTTCAAGTATACTCCCAAAAAGTTTCCACCTATCTTCATGTTGTTTGGTATTTCAATAAATGGATCTTACAAAAACCAAACAAGTCTTGATCTAGTGGTAAGGTTTTACACATTAGAACCTCAAGGTTATGGGAGACTCAAACTCAAGATGGTTGCCCACTTGCTCATAATGGGAATTGATCCCACAACCTCATGGTTATGAAATACAATTACCACTAGACCAAGTACTACTTGGTAGTGACAAATTTATTGAAAAGTTCTTAGTACTAGTGCATCATAGTTAAAAGTTTCTAGGGAGGTAAATCATGAGAATGATGACCCTTTATCAATAATCAATCAATCAATAATCAATAATCATCAATAATATATACTAAAAGACACACCAGCAATGACACGTGTCATCTCCTAATGTATCTTTTAGATTTGATTTTTTTATTTTTTTTGGTTAAAATTTATTTAATGTAGATTTTTAATAAGGTAAATATAAATTGGCTAAAACGTAAATTGCCTTAATTGTACAAAAACTATATAGCAAGAGTTTATTTTATAATAATATGATATATATTGGAACTTTAACAACCGTGCATTATTGCACGGGACCTAACCTAGTTCTCAAATATAAGGAGGTGTGTAATTCAATAGTGACATTTTTACATTAAAAAAATAAAAATAAAATAACTAGTGCTTGTTTAAAAAGAGGAACCCAATTATTTTTTCTTTTTAAAAGAATTTCGTTTATCCACAGGCAAAATTGTAATCTCAAAGACAAAGGCCATGTTTGGTAATTGGCTTTTTAATGGCTTTTTGGTTAGCTTTTGGCTTTTTAAGGTGGTCAAACAGCCAAAAAATGTGTTTGGTAATTGGCTTTTTAGTCAGCGAAAAAACTGGCTTTTAAGCCAAAATGAAAAAGCTGCTTTGAGTAGCTTTTTTGTTGGCTTTTGGCTTGTTGGCCCACAAATTATCTAATAAACAGCCAACAACCACCAATTAATTTACCAAACACTTTTGTAAACAGCCAACTTAAACAGTCAATTTCAAAAGCCATTATAAACAGCCAAACATTCCAGCTGGTCAAACAAGCCAAGTGAACCAGCCAACAGCCAACCGCCAACAACCATTTGCCAAACAAGGCCAAAAACTAGCTACACTAGGAGTATTTCCTACAATAACAGCCTGTTCTATTCAGCTTAATTTCATTTTAGTTCATTTTCCAATTTCCTTTTCTCATAAATAAGAATAATGCAAAAATTACACATTTTTTTTTTAAAAAATAAGCATTTATTTACAACTTTGTTCCTTGCTTTTCTCATAAACAATTAATTAAAGCATTAATACCGCCTTAGTGAAAAACCTTTTTAGTTTTTAGGGAGAGAAAGCAGAGAGTTCGACTGCCAACTGCGAAAACAGCACAAAAATCGCCATGGAAGGACCTTCATCATCCTCTCGCAAGCGCCCTTTCATTGACGAAGATGACGATTCCAAAAACAACAAGTATCCTTTCTCTCTCCTAAATCTCTCTATCTCTCTTCTATTTCAATCAATTTGTTGTTTTCCCCCTTTTTTCAATTACTACACAAAACCTAATTTATCGAACATCATTTCCAATTTCTGATTCTTTTCTGTATTGATTATGAATGTCAATTTGTGCAGTCAAAAGAGAGTTAGATTTCCGAAGAAGAAGAAGCTAAAGGGAGAAGCAGCACCTGAGCCGGTGGCTCCAGCGGAGGCTGAAGTAGCTGGACCGGTTGATCTTTCGGACCCTCGTGTCGCTGCGAAAGAGCGGGCGAAACGCCGTGTTCATTTGACTACTCAGCTTTTTACTGAAGATGGTGAGGTTGAAGTGGCTCAAATTTCTGCTGCTGAAGTTCAATATCAGGTTTTCTCATTGTTCTTTTACGAAATTTGTAATTTTTGGCGTTGATTAAATTTATGTAATGCTTTAATTAATTATATGATTTATATGTTGATTTTGATTTGGTGTTGCATTTTTGCTCTTTAGGGTGAGTTTTGAATTAGTATGGTGCTTTGAGTTGTTAGCTTATTCTGTATGTTACTGAGTAATTTTGTGGATGATTTCTGAAAAACGGCTACTTTGGAATTAATTTGGTGGGAGTGAAGGTATATTGGTTGGTTTTATTGAGTAAAATTTGAGAAGGAACAAAGTTATTTTTTGTCAATGAGCTTATATTTCCCATGAATTTAAGGAAAATGATTTCTGCTAGAGTTTCTTGCCATTATATATAGATTGTGACTTTTGTGTTATGCATTGTCAAATTTCACGAATAATTTGTATCACTATATCTGCATATGGTAGTAAAACTCGACATGTTTTTTAATTATGGCAATTTGAGTTGAGCGAGTTTGAATGTCTATAGTCAAAAGCCGCTTATTCTTTTGGGCTGGAGCCTAGAGGTAGTACTAAAGATGTGAGTTCCAGCCTTCCAGGTTTTTTGAGTTTCAGCTAAGGCTAATATGGCTCTTCAGTGGACTTTCAGCTGTTGGCGAAAAAGGTTGGGAAGGCTGGAAGTGGATTATTGTTCCATGGCACTTTGACGAAACTTACCAGAGAGATATAGGCTTATAATTTTATAATGGTGGTTGTAGCCTTATTGACTGGTTATCTTTATTCCTATTTTGCGTGTAAATTGTTAGTGTTTCCTAGTATTCCCGCATTAATGTTTATCCATGTTCCAAAGCCCTCTCTGTTGAAAAAACTTCTCCACTTGTCATCTATAGAGTTTCAAATCATGTGAAAGTTACTGTTGTGAGGAGGCTTTCTTTTTTTAATGACAGTTGCTCTACTGTTGTACATTTCTTTGAAAATAAGATGGTGTTTGCTTATGTTGGGATTTGCTTTTGGCAGGAAAATGAATCTTTTGTCGATGACGGTATCCAATTTGAGCCTTTTAATTTGGAAAAAGAAAGAGAAGAAGGTTACTTTGATGAAGCGGGGAACTTTGTGGAATATGTACCTGAAAAGGAAGAGAAGGTATGCTATTATATTAAGTATTAGTTTTTTCAAATTTTTGTAACTTGACCTTTGCGTAATATGGCTTTTCCTGATCACCTATTTGTTTTGCAGGATGCATGGCTTGATAGCCTTGAAGTAGACCCAAAGCTCGCCAATAGAATTTCCACTATTCCTAATAATGATGATGAAGAGCAGGAGATGACTTCTGATGATATAGGAAAGATAAAGCGCCGTATAGCTGATGTTCTTGAGCCCGGTGAAACGGTATCATATTCTTGCTCTTCTCTCTTTTATCTGTTTTTCTGTAAATTATTCAAAAACTCAACGGAGTGGCCAGTCCTTGGTTTGGCCATTCCAACCATAAGGTTCATTGGAGCCTCTTTGATTTTGTTCTAAGCTCTATGTCTCCATGTGTCAGCAAATTGTCATATTTCACTGTTGGATACGTTGATCTCATTGGTTTTTTCCAAAAGCCATGCGATTTTGGGAGTCTTGTAGTGCATACAAAGTTCTTAATATCCTATACTGTGTTGTTGAGGGATTTCGAGACAAGTAGTCTAGGGATTCATTCTTTCAATTAGCCCTAAACTTGCATACTTGCATTAATTTCTTTGTATTGGCAAGCTTGAAACATTTATGCTACACATCAAAGTGGTATATAGTGATTCTCAAGTTCTGTTGGGTGTCTGGATATGGAATTATGGTGGTTAGATGAGATAAGGTGTTGCTAGGTGACCAATTGAAGATTGTTGCTATGCATTGTGCATGCATCTATGTCATCGGAGGAATTTTCTTATTTTGGAATTTCTTTATAGGTCAGTGACTCAGTGCTACCTTTCATGTGTACTGCTATTACCTTGTCCAGAAGGTTGTTTGCAGGACAGGGTTTACTTCAGAAAATGTTAGTTGTTAATACCCTTATATAAGAGCTAAACAGCCAAGGAACCTCATATTGGATTATCTATTGAGTCTTGAAGCTTCTTGAGACACTATCTCCTGGGAAGTGTTTTGGAAGGATAGAGATGTATCTTGTATTCTTGTCCATTTCAAATATGTAAAATGTTTAGTGGTTTGGCATTTTTTTTGCCTTTATCAAAGAGTTTAAAGAAGCATGGTGTATGAAATTCAGGTGACTGAGGCAAATTCCCTTTTTCTTACTTCTGGGACTTAAGTGCATGAGTTTGTTATTACTTAATTTTGTTGATGTGATATCACCTTAGCCCCTCTTTGTGATTCAGTCTGTGAACTTTGGGTAGAAATTACATAAGTTTATAATTGTAGAGCTGAGGATGATTCCATGTACCTATGATTTTACTAGATGCTAGGAAGGATAGAGTCAAAAACTGAGTGATGTGATAGGTTTGACCTCTGATAAAGTCCTGAAGCTTGAAGGTGAGATGTGATGGTCCAAGTTTTTATGGTTGCTGATAAAGATAGTTTAATTTTCTATCAAGGAGATTCGAAGGAAGCACATTAAAGGATTGTTAAAAATGCATTAGAAATTAATAAATCTGGGGCAAGCTATCTTGCTGGTTTTGCACTTTTGCCCATTACAACTCACAAAAAACAACCTTTACAAAAAGAAATCATACTGGTGAATAAGTTCAGGTTTCCTTGATCCTGTGGGTTTTCATCCCTTTGTCAGCTTTTGTTTGTGGTTTGCTCTTTTCTTCCTTGCTCCATCTTGCCATCTTTTATTATCCTGGTCTGTCCTATCATCATTGACATTCCTGTTCTTTTCGGTCATAGCTCTGTTTTTGTAGTATACTAGTAATGTGAAGCAGGACCGGTCAAGGTTAAGGCTTTTGCGTCTTGACCGCTCTTAAGACTCTTCTATTTCACAATAAGTGCTGTTGCTGTTTGTAATGAACCCAAAATTAGGCAAAAGAGTGAAAAGACACTTTAGCAAAAGAAGACAAAATAATTAAGGGAGCATTAAGGGGTGTGGCAACATAGGACTGAATTCTGTTACTCTTCAGCAGTAAAGGACAAACATTATTAATACTTAGGTTATTTATGTAGTTTTGCTTTATAATAAAAGGGAAATAGCATAGCAATAGAAAGGCATGAGATTTGTATTGTGGAATGAAAGAGAATGGTAACCTAAAGTTATTAAGAGAGTGATAACGTAAAGTTATCAAAGAGAGTAATAGCTTAAAGCTATAAACATATCATTTTGTAACCCTTTTGCCATTAGTAAGACTCAAGCTTTCATTTTTATTTATTTCTTGATTTTCTTCTTATTCAATCAATTTATAAAATCAGAAAATCAGTCTATTACACTGCTGCTTACGTTCCTGTCTTGTCTATCTTATATCAATATTATTTAATTTGTGTTTAGATTGATGCTTTTCTTGATGTATTGTTGTGGATAAATGTGATAACTTTGTGTCTTGCAGGTTTTACAAGCACTGAAGAGACTGAAAGGTACAACTGACAAGAGAGTAAAGATGTCCATAGAAACGAAGCGTGTTTTTGACCAACTTACTGAAGATGCCATGCGGCTGATGGAAAATGGGGACTACAGTTGAGTATTTTGTTACGCGTATCTTTGATTGTTAGCTTTTGATTAACGGTTCTGTGTTCTCATTTTGCAATAATTATAAGTAGTTTTATCTTATTATTGCAGATGTTTATCATGAAGAGCGAGAGGTTTTCGTACGCGAGGCAGGTTTGTATTATTAGTTTTGACAGTCTGTGAATGAAATAAATTCATTCATCGTGTATAATTTTTTTTTAAAAAAATTTATGTAATATCTGGCTTAACCCTTGAATATTACTAAATTAATGTGATTTCTGTTGTATAAATGCCATATTTAAATTGCTGTTTTATTCATGGTGAAATTTGAGATCCTCTTTGTGTGAACATCTTTCTAATGGTATAACTTGTATGAAGGTAAATGGTTAATTCATGTTTTCCTGTTTGCTTTTGTGCTCTCCTTTTCCCTTTGTAATTTTAGTAGTGAGTGTATGTAATTCATCTATATGTCTAGCTTTTCCTTCTCATTGTTTTCTTTTTAGTGGTGAAGGAGAATTTGGGAGCTCTTAGTGTGAAAGGGAACCACTTGCATTGCTTATCTTTCCTCTTGGGTTATGTCACTTGTGTGTGTGCGTGCGTCAACAGTGTATTTTTGAATAGAATCTAAAAAATTCCTATATTCTATGTAAAACATTAAGTAGCTACATCTAATACCTTCGAATTGAGATACGAATAATCTAAGTTGCACAAAAAAGTCATTGTCACCTTAAAAAAACCAAAAAGGTGTTTGTATCTTAAAAAAAGGTCCGTGTGTGTGTGTGTCTGTAGAAGGTATCACATTCCATGTGCTGCTCACCCATTTACAGGGAAAATATGTCTCCGTGTGTGTGTGTGTGTGTGTGTGTGTGTGAAGTTTTATTTGGCTCTTTAGAAGGTATCACATTCATGTGCTGCACACCCATTTACAATGATGAATGTTGCTTGTACAATGTGATTCATATTTTATGTACTATTAGCAAGACTGTAGCTATGTGACCACGTGACTACGTGAGTGTAGTATTTGACCATTCTTCGTTTTTTTGTTTTCCTGTAGAAGGATATGAGGCCCTTGCTCGAGCAAGAAATAATGTTGTGTCAGGAACTGGAGGAACTGAGGATGATGCACTTGACATGTTTGCTGATGAAGATGATGACGTGGCTGCAAATTCTGAGCAGAATAATGACACCTCTGTGCCTAGCGTGGACACAAGTACTCAGATGGCAGTGGAAAACGGAAACCAGGATTCAGAAAGTATGTTTAATGCCTATATGATATTAAAAAGAAAACAATAGCATTGTTGGTGAGATAATTCATTCTCATTTATTTTAGGTTCTTGGGCTGGGCAAAGTGATTATGTGTACGACGAAACATCAGGGTACATTCTTACACCTTGTCAATATCATTTCCTGTGAACTTGTGTTTCTTGTTTTACTGTCTTTACTGTTTGAACTTGTCTTGAGATTTAATTTGAGTTGTTTTATGAAGTGTATTTTCTGTTGACACAACTCTCAATGCACAATCACATTTTCCCAGCTGTTGTCACATGTATACTTGTATATCTTTGGTGCATATCCTCAGTGAATTTTGTTTGATAAAAAAACATGTAGGATGTATACTTGTCTTGAGATTTAATTTGAGTTGTTTTATGAAGTGAATTTTGTTTGATAAAAAAACATGTAGGATGTATTTGATGTCTGATAAATTTATTTTTTGTATGTGCTAGATTCTTAATATTTCTATGAATCTTAGCAGCTCTATGTTGAAAAGATCTTCAGAAGTATGTTATATTATAAATTGAAATTAGAAAATGGCTTTAAAGCTTAAAGCTAAATCATTTATTCTTGTGTACTTGTGTGCACAAGAATAATGAATAACTTTTGAAGTATGAAATAGAATGAAGCTTTTGGAAGTCTGATAAATTATTTCAGGCTCAGAAATGGTTTCCATGAAGTTTATAATAATGTGCTTCATGTCTTTGTGTGGTTTTGGATGCTATGGCTATCTGGAAATCACACAGCTTGGATTATATTGCTAAGCTGCCACATGGTAAAGTGCCTTGCAATGCTGTAAGACGTACTTAGTTTCTGTATGATGGATTAGGTCTTTGGTGGTTGCTTGGTTATGCTTTATCTTCTTAAGTTTATTCTTGCTCTGTTATTCTTAGCTATATCTATTCAGTTCTTCATCTGATGAAGTGTTTTCCATTCACAGATACTATTGCAGTAGCAGCCTAGGATACTACTATGATCCCTCTACTGGATTGTTTTGCTCTGCATCATCAGGACAATGGTAATTCTGCACTTCTTATTCACTTTTATATATTTTGCTAGATTTTGCTTCGAGTTTGCTTTATTTATTGTTAGTGAGGAAGGGGGGTAATTTCATTTGTGATATCAGTGAAAAGAGTGTCTTTATAGAAAGAACTTTGGGCAGGTGCCAGATGATAGTAAACTTTTTAAACATGTTCTGTAGCTGAGCGTGGTCATTTCATAATTACTTCATCCCTAGCATAATGCAATTTTGGCATGGTTAGATGAGTAATATTTGTTTATATGAAGTGCTCGTGATAAGTTTGCTTGATGTTCATAATATTGCTTTCACATGTGCTACTCAGCACTGAAGGAGATGACACTTTGGTCTTTGTAGCCAACTCCATCTCTTTTGGATTTTAAGCTCTGATATTGTTGCTTTTGGTGATCTTTATATAACAAGTGCTCTGTTAACACCCTTAGAAATCAAGCCCTCGTCTGAATAGTTTTAAATATCTCTGTTTTTTCTGTGTATATGACACGTTGAACTTCTGTACAGGTACAAATACAATGAGGCTACTGGCACTTATGATGAAATCCAACCTGAGACTGAAGCACCATCAAATGCTAGCTAATGACTTCAATTTTGCTTTGTTGGTTGGGAACTACAGTCCGTAGTTAAGCAGCACATCACAGCTTGAAGTTAATTGTAGCTGTACAGGTACGTGTACAAATTAAATACCTGTCTTATACGAGGAAGTTAAACCAAAGCATAAGATACAAGCTGGTTATGTTGATGAGGTTTTCTGGTTTATTTTACGTGAAATAGAGTTGAGTAGGAGATTAATGCGCATTTCTTTACAAAATGTAAATTTTTGCTCTTAAACCCTGATAATAATTTTTTCAAGCACCACTTTTCCTCTGCACTATGGACTTCATCACCAGATTAGCTAGCATCTCTTTATTCAGTTTCTGAAGGACTATTAGTCGACAAACAAGAGCTTCTAGTTTCTGCAACAAGTGAATACATTTTATGCTGAAAAGGATTGATGGTCTTGAGCAGGCAAGGCATAAGTGCATCTTTGGCTGTATAAAGAACATAAAGTATGTATGTAGGTTAGTCACACATATTTTCTAATCATGAAAAACCTTGGCAAAGTAATTTCATTAAGATGTACTCGTAGAAATTTGGATAGCCGTATGATGGATTTGCAACACCTTATCTTGGGATGCCAACATGGTGATTGGAATCATTTCTTGTTTCTGACTACCATAGCAATAAAATTCTAAAACAACCATATCATTGAACTAATATCATATTAGAGGCGAGAAACATACTGGTAAGCCTAGGGGACAACTCACACATTTCTTTTTTATTTGGGAAAAAAATTTCGAAAATTGATCAAAGAATGTGGACTATATATATAACCTTTTAATTTTAGACAATTTTCGACTTTTTCAGACTAAAAAAAAAGAGGTTTGAGTGCTTCTTATGACTCAATGAGATCTTGGGAGGTTATTTGGATGGTTGAAATTTTTCCACTTTGCCTCTTAAACTGTCAATTTTAGTCTTTATGCGATCGACCTTCTTCGTTATAACAAGGCCACTACGGGCTTTTGTGTTACCGACTAAATTGTATATTGTTCCAAACAAGATAGGATCCCTTGATGCATCTCTTACCATTACTTAAGTTTTTGATGTTGGGTACCAAAATATGCAAAAATAGACTAATTTCGTATTTTCAAATTTGGTCTGTAGAGCACATTTTTTGAATCAATTATGCATTGAGGTTTGTTTTAAGGCCTCCTTGTTGCCAAGATCCTTGTGAGTCATACCTTGTGTCACTCATTGTTATCATGTCTTAAAATGTCTTGTCTTTACTTATTCTACATTTATCGATATTGTATTTAGTAAAGTAAGAACAATACAGTTTTTTTTTTTTTGTTTTCTTCTTCTTCTAATAGTAGAATACAAAATTTTCGCTCATTTAATTCCATTTTAACTCTTTTCATCTAGAACACCTATTTCCATTGGTATATTTATTTATTTATTTAGGATAAGATAGAATTTTCTTCCTTTCATATTAGATCATCGCTTGAAAAAGGTCGGCGTGTGACACGAGTTAAATCACGAGTAATGTAATTAAGGGGAGGGAGTACTTTGTTTAAAGTGGTAGGTCGTCTATTCATGTTACTGGTAATTATTCCTATTTCATCATTAATTCATTATTATAATATGTATAGCTGAGTGTTCTGATCTGTCGGATCAGAAAGGAAATTAAACATAGCTAACTGCTTGATTTGATAGCTCGTGTTTATTTGTTGCAATTCTGTATACATTAATAGAGTATAAAATATCATTTGTTTTAGCTTTTAGTTGAGTTGGTTCTTTAACATGGTATCGGAACTAGCGTAATACAAAGGTCACGGGCTGAAAGTAACATAAATGTATGAGTAGTTATCAACTTATTTGTATTAAGAAAATTTTCTTTCTCGCTTCTACCAAGTGTTGCCTTGCTTTTATGCTTGTTTGTTGTTAGACCTTTATAGATATTGTGTCTTACTTGCATAATAGTCCCCCTTCAAACTAACTTGATACACTAAGAACTCGTGGTTCGGACCCGCTTGTGCCCGCCTTGAAGTATCGGCCGTCACAAGCCCCGACCACCCGCACTCCGTTGCCCAAATAGACGTGAGTGCTCCTTTGATTTAATTGTCCGCTTGTGTTGCTTTGTGCTCACAAGTCCCTCTTCCGCTCAAGGCTAGCGTTCTTGCCGCCAAACGGCTAGAGCGCGCCGCACGTTTTGGGGTTCAAACTCTCGGACTGTGACAGTTGGTATCATCAACTTGTTTTTCAAAAGTGAACAAAAATATTGTAAGTCATCATAAAAGAAGATGAAACGAACCTCAATTAATTGTGATTGATCTCTTAATGATATTGTGTGGCGAAGGTAGCATTCCGTGTAAGAAATAAAAAATTATCTTGTTTCTAGACATGGAGTTTTTTTGTGAGATAGCTTTGTTGATTGAGAAGCAATTATTAGTGTCTGCCAAGTAAGGAATCAAGATCAATATACTACTGTAGTATGTATGGGTCTTGAAAGTTTCATGTCTCACCCATGATTGGGTCCTGAACAAGACGTTAAAGCAATAAATAAACAACATGGTATTGTGTGCAACATGTCTAATTATTAATTAATTTCAAGGAATCTAAAATGGGTACATAGCCTACATCTAAGTTTTGGTCTTGTACATGTCTTATCATCATTAAATTCACTCATAAGAACGTATTTTTTTTTAGCATGAGTAGATAAGTTTAGATACATCCAAACGTATAAGGTAATTCTATTTTAGATTCATGCTTTCATGTGTAGCTAGTGTTTGATAGCCATGGACATGGTCGTAGAAGGGGGAGTGCAAGAAGCCCGCTTGCACAAGACCCCAATTTTCTCTATTTTATATATATATATATATATATATATATATATATATATATATATATATATATATATATATATATATATATATATATATATAAAATTTTTTATCACGTGCTATTTGATCATTTGTGAAGGCTGAAGGCACCTATAACAAACAAAATTAAACAGCCATATATACAACCAGTTGATAATGTAATGAAAATTGAATGGTTCACTATATAGCTACAACCATTTTCAAAGCCCCCCTCCCTCTTTTTTTAAATCACATGCTATTTGATAGCCATACAACCAATTAATGATATAACGAAAAATGTATGGTTCATGATATGATAGGTACATATATAAAAGAACTTGTATGGATTTGTTATTAGAATCTAAGATAAATGTCAAGTGTAAAATTTGTGTCCAATTAAAAAAATAATAAAAAAATAAAAATAAAATAAATTGTGAAGACACCCATAACATACAAATTGCTTGACTAGGTTGTTGATGTAGATTTTTCACACAATTAATGTTCTTGGTTTGTTGCTAAGGTCTCTATGTGTATAACTGTATATGCATGACTTACAAGCTAGGTAATTGAGACATCCTATTTTAATTGACAATTTGACATTGTAGGTGAGGAAATTCAATGTTTCGTGAAGAACTTTCAATGGTGTATATGGTTTTAAAGTAGGAAATAGTAAAATTCAACGAGCACAAGAATTGACCGCAAAAATTGCAAATAAAATTGTACACATGAGTGTATAATACACACTTTACTCTTGAATGTTACACAACTCAAAATAAAGTAACAAATTAAAAGAAGATTTTTTAACATAAACGTAGGAAAATAAAATTGTACACATGAGTGTATAATTAGAGCTGTCAAAAGTTGACCCAATACGATATACCGACTCAAACCGAATTATTAATCGACCCATCTGAACCCGAAAAAATGGTGGCCCAAACCCGACCTGACCCAACCTAAAATCAACCTTAGACCCGAGTTAACCCAAGTATGTGAGACCCGAATCCGAACATGAACTGACCTGAAGATGACCCGACCCAAATTAACCCGTAAATTATTGAGCTAAACCGAACCCGACTTGAACCGAAATTGACCCAAACCCGTTTTAACCCGTCAAAACCTGAATTTAACACGAGTTGTTACTAACCTGAATTCAACCCGACCCGTTCCTAACCTGACCCAAATTTAACCCAACCTGCTACTAAACTGACCCGAAATTGACCTGACCCAAATTCAACCCGATTTGTTATTTACCCGACCCAAATTTTACCAGATCTATTACTAACCTGACCCAAAAATTCAACTTAATCTGTTACTAATCTGACTCGAAATCAACACGACTTGTTATTAACCCGACCTAAATTCAACCCAAATTGTTCCTGACCCGATTTCAAATCACCTTAAATGCAATTTAGACCACCTTATTATTGTTGATCAAAGCATTTTGTCTAGGGAGACCAAGTTGGTGCAGGCCAGCAAAAGAAAGGAGCATCAACCTCAAATTTAAGAGTTAAATATAGTATATATTTGTTGTATGGTCAAAGGAGATAATTACTTTCCTAAATTATAGACCATAGTTTCCTAGTATATTGCCATATATATTATAGTTAAATGAAATAATTAGCTTGATAAAAATGATAATTATCTATTTATAGTTAGTTGAACCCGAATATGACCTGACTTAGAAATGACCCGATCTGATTGTCTTGAACCCGAGAATGACCCGACTTGATTATAACCCGCAAATTATTAACTTGAACCAAACTCGAGAATGACCCGTCCTGATTCTAACCCGCAAATAATTGACTAGAACCGAACCCGACTCGAACCCGAGAACTACCCTAACCTGTTTTAACCCGAATTAAACCCGACCTATTGCCAACCCGAGTGTAACACAACCTAAACTCGACCCAAACCCGATTATAAGTATGACCCGACTCAAGCATAACCCAACCCAAACCCGACCCACATAGGTTATAGCATTAATCCGAATTGAACCGACCCGCGTTAACCCGACCCAGTCTTAACGACCCAAATCCGATCCGTTTACCCGAATTGACAGCTCTACCCGAAACCTCCAAAATTTCTCAAAAAGCGTGGATATTAGCTTTCAATTTTGAAATTTTTTGACTTTTTTTAACCAGAAAATAAAAATTACCGAAATGTTTACCATGGTCCCTAATACCCTCCGGGAGTCAAATTGGCTGGGTGGAACCATCCTATTTGCCTTTAAACGGCCAATTTACCGGTTTACAACTTGCACCAATTTAATTAACTCAAGATATAATGATCATATATGACAACATATGCCGGTTTACAACGGACATTTATGACAACATATAATGATCATATATGGTTCCAATATGACCCCGAGATATATTCCCTAAAATCTCAAAACTTTTCGACACCAGGTCTTGAAACATCCCAAATTTCTCATAAAGCGTGGATTTCAATTTTGGACTTTTTTGACATTTTTTCGCCTGGAAATAAAAATTGCTGAAATGTTTACCATGCTCCCTAATACCCACTGGGAGTCCAATTGGGTTCCTTTAAACGACCAATTTACTGGTTTACAATTTGCACCGATTTCATTAACTCAAGCCTACCACGAACATTTATGGCAAAAAAAAAATGATCACATATGATTCCAAACGACATTATATGACCCCGAGATGTATTCCCTAGAATTTCGAGACTTTTAGACACCAGGCCCCGAATACTCCAAAATTTCTCAAAAAGGTAGATATTAGCTTTCAATTTTTGAATTTTTTTACTTTAAACGACCAATTTACCAGTTTAATACTTGTACCGATTTCATTAAATCAAGCCTACCACGAACATTTATTACAACTTATATTGATCATAAATGGTTCCTAACGACATTATATGACCCAGAGATGTATCCCTTAAAATTTCAAGACTTTTCGACACCGGGTCTCGAAACCTCCAAAATTTCTCAAAAAGCGTAGAGCTTAGCCTTCAATTTTGGAATTCTTTGACTTATTTTTTGTCGAAAATAAAAATTGTTGAAATGTTTACCATGTTCCCTAGCTAATACCCTCCAGAAGTCCAATTGGGTGGGTGGAACCATCCAATTTCCCTTTAAAATGCCAATTTACCAGTTTACAACTTGCACCGATTTCAATAACTCAAGTCTACCATGAACATCTATGACAACATATAATGATCGTATATGGTTCCAAATGGAATAATATGACCCCCGGATTTATTCCCTAAAATATCAAAACTTTGTGACATCGTACCCCGAAATCTCAAATATTTCTCAAAAAGCGTAGACATTAGCCTTCAATTTTTGAAATTTTTGACTTTTTTTTCGCACGAAAATAAAAATTGCCGAAATTTTTACCTTGGTCCCTAATATCCTCCGGTAGTCCAATTGGGTAGGTGGAACCATCCAATTTGCCTTTAAACAACCAATTTACCGGTTTACAACTTGCACCGATTTCATTAACTTAAGCCAACCACGAACATTTATGACAACAAATAGTGATCATATATGGTTCCCTAGAGTCTCAAGGCTTTTCGATACGGACCTCGAAAGCTCTAAAAATTCTCAAAAAGTGTAGATATTAGCCTTTAATTTTAGCATTTCCAGACTTTATTCGCCTGAAAATAATAATTGCCGAAATGTTCGTTTAACATGGTTCCTAATACCCTTCGGGAGTCCAATTGGGTGGGTGGAACCATCCAAATTGCCTTTATACGGCCTATTTATCGGTTTATAACTTGCACCGATTTCATTAACTCAAGCCTACCACAAACGTTTATGACAACAAATAATGATCATATATGGTTCCAAACGGCATTATATGACCCCGAGATGTATCCCGTAGAATTTCAGGACTTTTCGACACCGGGCCCCGAATCCTCCAAAGTTTCTCTAAAAGCGTGGATATTAGCCTTCAATTTTGAAATTCTTGACATTTTTCGCCCGGAAATAAATTTCCAAAATGTTTACCATGGTCCCTAATACCGTCTGGGAGTCCCATTTGGTAGGTGGAACCATCCAATTTGCCCTTAAACGACCAATTTATCGGTTTACAAATTGCACGGATTTCATTAACTCAAGTCTACAACGAACATTTATGACAACATATAATGATCATATATGGTTCCAAACGTAATTATATGACCTCGAGATGTATCCCCTAAAATATCAAGACTTTTCTACACCGGGCCCCGAAACCTCCAAAATTTCTCAAAAAACGTGGATATTAGCCTTCAATTTTGGAATTTTTTGACTTTTTTTCGCCCATAAATAAAATTTCCGAAATGTTTACTATGGTCCCTAATATCCTCCGGGAGTCCAATTGGGTGGGTGGAACCATCCAATTTGCCTTAAAACGACCAATTTACCGATTTACAACTTGCACCGATTTCATTAATTCAAGCCTACCACGAACATTTATGAAAACAAATAATGATCATATATGGTTCCAAACGACATTATATGACCCCAAGATGTACCCCACAGAATTTCAAGACTTTTTGACACTGGGCCCTGAAACCTCCAAAATTTCTCAAAAAGCATGGATATTAGTATTCATTTTTTGAATTTTTTGACTTTTTTTCGCCTGAAAATAAAAATTGCCAAAATGTATACTATGGTCCCTAATACCCTCCGGGAGTCCAATTGGGATGGTGGAACTATCCAATTTGCCTTTAAACGACCAATTTATCGGTTTACAACTTGCACGGATTTCATTAACTCAAGTCTACGACGAATATTTATGACATACAACATATAATGATCATATATGGTTCCAAACGGAATTATATGACCCCGAAATGTATCCCTAAAATATCAAGACTTTTCTACACCGGGCCCCGAAACCTCCAAAATTTCTCAAAAAACGTGGATATTAGCCTTCTATTTTGGAATTTTTTTGACTTTTTTTCGTCCAGAAATAAAATTTCCGAAATTTTTACCATGGTTCCTAATATCCTCTGGGAGTCCAATTGGGTGGGTGGAACCATCCAATTTGCCTTAAAACGACCAATTTACCGATTTACAACTTGCACCGATTTCATTAATTCAAGCCTACCACGAACATTTATGACAACAAATAATGATCATATATGGTTCCAAACGGCATTATATGACCCCAAGATGTATCCCACAGAATTTCAAGACCTTTTGACACTGGGCCCTGAAACCTCCAAAATTTCTCAAAAAGCGTGGATATTAGTATTCATTTTTTGAATTTTTTGATTTTTTTTTCGCTTGAAAATAAAAATTGCCAAAATGTATACTATGGTCCCTAATACCCCCCGGGAGTCCAATTGGGATGGTGGAACTATCCAATTTGCCTTTAAACGACCAATTTACCGGTTTACAACTTGCACAGATTTCATTAACTCAAGTCTACTACAAACATTTATGACATACAACATATAATGATCATATATGGTTCCAAACGTCATTATATGACCCCGAGATGTATCCCCTAAAATATTAAGTCTTTTCTACACCGGACCCCGAAACCTCCAAATTTTCTCAAAAAGCGTGGATATTAGCCTTCAATTTTGGAATTTTTTTGACTATTTTTGCCTGGAAATAAAAATTTTCGAAATGTTTACCATTGTCCCTAATACCCTCCGAGAGTCCAATTGGGTGTGTGGAACCATCCCATTTGCTTTTAAACGGCCAATTTACCAGTTTACATGTTGCACCGATTTACCTGTTTAGAACGAACAATTTAATTAACTTGCACCGAACCCGACTTGAGCCGAAATTGACCCAAACCCGTTTTAACCCCTCGAAACCTGAATTTAAGTATTTAACCCTACTTGTTACTAACCTGACCTGAATTCAACCCGACATGTTCATAACCCGACCCAAATTTAACCCAACCTGTTACAAACTCGACCCGAAATCAACCCGACTTGTTATTGACCCGAACCGAATTTCACCAGACCTATTACTTACCCGACCCAAAAATTCAACTCGATCTGTTACTAATCCGACTCGAAATTAACACGACTTGTTATTGACCCGACCTATATTCAACCCAAATTATTCCTGACCCGATTTCAAATCACCTTGCATGCAATTTATACCGCCTTATTATTGTTAATCAAAAAATTTTATCTAGGGAGACCAAGTCGGTCCAGGTCAGCAAAAGAAAGGAGCATCATCCTCAAATTTAAGAGTTAAATGTAGTATATATTTGTTGTATGGTCAAAGGAGATAGTTACTTTCCTAAATTATAGACTATAGTTTCCTAGTATATTGACATATATATATATATATATATATATATATATATATATATATATATATATATATATATATATATATATATATATATATATATATATATATATATATATATATATATATATTATAGTCAAAGGAAATAATTAGCTTGATAAAAATGATAATTATTTATTTATAGTCAGCTGAACCCGAATATGACCTGACTTGGAAATGACCCGATATGATTGTAACTTGCAAATTATTGACTTGAACATATCCCAACTTGAATCCGAGAATAACCCGACTTGGAAATGACCCAACCTGATTATAACCCGCAAATTATTGACTTTAACCGAACCCGACTTGAAAAAGACCCGACCTGATTATAACCCGCAAATTATTGACTTGAACCGAACCCGACTAAAACCCGAGAATGTCCCGACCTCATTCTAACCCGCAAATTATTGACATGAACTGAAACCGACTCGAATCCGAAAATTACCCTAACCCGTTTTAAGCCGAATTAAACCCGACCTATTGTTCATCCGGCCCGAATATAACCTGACCTAAACCTGACTCAAACCCGATAAGAAGTATGACCCGACTCAAGCATGACCGAACCCAAACCCGACCCGCATAGGTTATGGAATTAGTCTAAATTGACCCAACCCGAGTTGACCCGACCCAAAACCGACCCATTTACCCAAATTGACAACTCTATGTATAATGCGTTATTTTTTACATCTTATGCCGTAAGTTCTTTTTTTTTATCCAATTTTTTTTATATATGTATTATTGAATTATTTGTAATATCAATTTGATTTATATCTTCTTTTAATTTAGGAACATAACATGCATTGCTTCAAAAAAAAAAAAAAAGGGAACATAATATGTATTGTTTAATTTTTTTTTTTGACAAGACATCATATTATTGACTATTGAGTGTAGGATTGAATGCTAGTGTCAAAAGAAAACTTACAAGAGGAGTGAGGGGATGGAGGGATGGTTGGTCCCTCCATCTCCCCCCATGTGATGGGGGTTCGACTCCTCACAGCCCCATTCCTGAGATAGGATGGGGTCCCTCCTCGTAGTTTACCGGTCAAAAAAAAAAAGAAAAAAAGAAAACTTACAACTATCAAATGACACATGCATGATATATTCCACCAATAAATCTATTCCTATAATTAGGTTTGATTTCGTTCCCCTAAACATGAAATTAATCCTCTTATCTATTACTCCGTATTATCTCATTCCTTGCAAGTACGGGAGAATTAAGGATTCCACTTACTTGGGGTGAAAATTGAACCCCTCTCATAAGGGTGGAAGGAGGACCTCTAACCACTAGGTCAACCTTAGCTTGACTACTCTCATTATTCTCTTATTCATGTATGATATTACTAACAACTGATTTGTGCACCCGGGTGCAACCATGATGAGCAAGGTGCATCTGGTTAAACAAAAAAAAAGCGAAAAAAACATACAAGTGTTTGATAAAGAACATATAGATGTTTGACAAAGAACATTTTTGTATTTGACAAAAAATATGTATTACCAAAAACATAAAGACATTACACAAAGAAAATGATAAAAACTTTAGTAAAATTTCGTGAAAAATTACACATTAACAGAAAATCTTTACCAAAATACAAATACAAAATAAAATCTTCTTACATTGAATTTTAATATGAAATGAACACTTAAAAAAAAAAAAAAAAAAAAAAAAAAAAAAGCGCAAGTCAACATTACTCCTAATATGCACATTCGTCGGTCCATAAAAAAAAAAAAGTAAAATTGAAAACGAGTAGTCGAGTATGAACCTTCCTTAAGTTCATACTACATACTAATAATCTTTTATTTTCTTTTTTTGGCAACTTAATTAATTATTTAATTAATTATCCTAGATATTTGTATAACTTAACATCTGGGCCACTATCTATACAATTACATCTATTATTAAACTTTTAATCATTAAAGTCTTATTATTCATTCAATTAAAATGACTACTTTTAATTAAGTTAGTAATCAATTGATTAATCAATTTCCTTGAAATTCGTCGTAGTATAAATTAAAACAGGCCTTCCTTCTTCTTCTCCACTCCATCTATTCCTCTATTTTCTTCTCATTTCTTATTCTCTCCTCAATCAATTATCTCAAGCTCACAAATCCATCAATCAAAAAAGAAAAAAATGGCGCTCTCCAAAGCTGCATCTGAATCCGATGCTTCAATTCACTCTACTTTCGCTTCAAGATATGTCCGAGTTTGTCTTCCCAGGTAATAAATCGTCGTAACATTTTGATATATGTAACTCTTAGAACTTATTATATGACAAAAGTCAAAAGTCACGTGTTATATATTTTTTAAAGCCGAGTTAATGTTTAATGTTTATTGTTATCCCTAAGGCGCATAATATATGTTCATTTGTTGCTTGTTTACGTGATGATCATAATGGTTGTAGTTTATATATTTATTTAATTTATTTTTTTACATATGTTTGGTAAAAAAAGGTTTAAGATGCCTGAAAATTCGATACCAAAGGAAGCAGCGTACCAAATAATAAACGATGAATTAATGTTGGATGGAAATCCAAGGTTGAATTTGGCTTCGTTTGTAACAACATGGATGGAGCCCGAATGTGATAAGCTTATGATGGATGCCATCAACAAAAATTATGTTGACATGGATGAATACCCTGTCACCACTGAGCTCCAGGTTCGTCTTTTATTATTGGGCCGATTTTTAAAATATTTATTTTGGATGCGTTCTTTTTATTTGAACTTATATATCTGATTGAGTCGGGCGGTCAATTATATGAACCAAGTTTCTATCTCCTATACTTCTCATTTTCTCAACCACGTCTTTGTACATAAATTCCATATTTCCATCCGTTTTATATAATTTTTTCATTACAAAAATAAAACTAATTTTTGCTCAACCTAATAATTTAATAGGCTAATACCACTTGTAATATTTTACATTAATGAAAAAGGTAATATCTATTATATTGACACTAGTTCTACCTAACAAATACGAGTAACATTCACAAAATTTTTAATTATGTCCAATAACGTGTATTGAAAGGAACACTACAATTTAAAAAAGTGTTGATTAATCATTATTTAAGGGCGACATACAGCCCACTCCACTCCATGTATTGTCTCCATTGTAAAGTTTAAAGATTACCAATAAACTTGTTCTACAAGAACAACCAAGGCATTTTGAGTTTATTAAATACTATTACAACCTCGGATTCTTTTTATCCTTTTCGATTTAATTTATTTTTGTCTCGTAAAATAAATTTGTACAAGAAGAACAAATAGGATGAGAAAAAACACTATATGAATCAAAGTAGTTGCCCGAGAATTAATGTTAGTTGTCTTTAAAATGGACATGTATGAATGCCTAAGTTTCAAAGGAAAGAAAAACTCGAAAGGGACATATTAAAGAAATTTCTTTGTATAAGTCAGGACAAATATTATGACCTTTTCAACAAAATTGCTGCCCTTGATGGGACAATTTTTAATGTCCTACTTGATTTTAGAATTTTACTGTTTTACAAATTAAATTATCAACATATCATACAATTAGGAAGGATCGGAAAAAAAAAAAATACGAAGATACTTTCTAGTACGTGGTTGTGAATTGTGATATTTAGAAACAAAAATGCTACTTCCTAGGTCCCTTATTTACATGCCTATTTCTAACATTTATTACTTGCATAATAAAGAAAAATTAGGAAAAAAAAAAAGATTGTCTAAATTTTAAGTGGACAATAATGAGATGGTAAGCGAAAGAGAACGAGAAGACCACTTGGACAATAATTTTCAAACAAAGTTAAAAAATTGAACAAAGTATATATACTTCCAATGACAGTGAGTTTAAAGTTCAGTGAATGTGAAATGAAGTATTTAGCAATAGAATAAATACAATTGGACCACTATTATTTATCCTTTTAACACCGATAAAGTTTTGGCTTATTTGGTAAAGTTCTTACCTTATATCTTAAAGGTTTGAGATTTAAAATTTCGAATCCTACCAATTACCAAGTGAGAGTACTTAAAAGGTAGAGATTCCCTTACCTTCTTGTCTACTCCCAAATACCTCACTCGTTAATTCTATGTCAAAAAATCTGTGAGGGTAGAAGTTTAGCCAAGATCCTCCTTACCATTTTAAAAAAAACCAGCGAACTATATATCCCATCAACTTCTGCTTATGGATGTGATATTGTGATTGAACTTAAGATAGTAGAAGATTGTAAAGAACTAAGAATTAGGTAAAAAGACTGTAATGAGAATTCAGCATAAGAATTAGGTTAAAAAAAAACAGTAAAGTACCAAGAGTTAATTTGTTGTCGTCAAAAGATTTAACGTCACTTTATTTTAGTGGTTATTCTGATCGAAAGACAATTAGAATTAGCGCAACTATTGGCATAATGCGTGGGGATTTCAACAGTTACAACCTTTTCCAGCCCAGTTGCGACCTTTCCAGGTCAAATCCCTACTGCTTATTGACATGATTAATACTTTGTGCTTGGTAGTATTATCTATTGATGAATGTGAACTAGTCAAAGTTTTTGAGGTGACAACTATTCCAAAACCGAGGTTAATATTTTTGATATCGAATCATGTTTACATAGTTTATCTTTATTCACGGAATATATAATAGCATGATAGGTTAATAATAGTCCATATTACCACCTACCAGTCGAGGGAATAGGAATTTATGCCAATTAAAATTACTCAATACTCATATACTACCTCCGTTACATATTATTTGCAACGATTAGACATTTTTCCTCTCTACTTTATGTCAAATCGTTGCAAATAATGTGTAACGGAGGTAGTATATTAAAAATTAGAATCAACTTTGTAAAGTGCTTAAATTTACTTTCATTCTGTAAGCTAGCTCTATCTCAAGCAGGATAAATAATTTTTTATATCAATGCATCTT
The DNA here is from genome assembly GCF_948465745.1 of Chenopodium album. Lineage (NCBI taxonomy): Eukaryota > Viridiplantae > Streptophyta > Magnoliopsida > Caryophyllales > Amaranthaceae > Chenopodium > Chenopodium album. The sequence goes on along the minus strand of NC_137842.1, from coordinate 69,498,675 downwards.
TACTCGACTTTACTATATTCTTTTTCATCATGGTCAATTAATCTTATAATAGTCTCTTTTTCTTAACTATATCTCCCACTAGCTAACTAAAAAAAGTTAATTCAACTAAGAACTTTTATTTTAAAAACGAGAGAAGTATTTAATAAACATTATTTGCCCTAAACTTTGATCTCTTAAATAGAAAAAAAGTATTACTTAGATTCATTTATGTTAAATTGGTTTTGGTTAATTGTAATATTTACAAACATTCAATTGTTTTGGTTTAGGTGACATGTAATATGTTACCTATTTCTACAAGCATATAAATGATTTATAACCTAGGTATTAATGTCGCACCCATATAACAAGAATGACTTAATTTAAGAATAGAATATTAACGGAAAAATTAGAAAAAATAATCCCAACTTTCATCAATTTTGGTAGAATAATCCCAACTTTAGATTATACTGGAATAATCCGAACTTTTGGGGGTATTCTTTTTCTTCAATCCCAAATACCGGTTACCGGTTGAATGAGTTTCTTTTTTTATATATTTTTTTAAAATGACACGTGTCACACGTTTATTGGTTTTAAAAAAATAAAAACAGAAAAAAATTAAAAATAAATAAAATTTAAAAAAAAAAAAAGAAAAAAACCACCACCCAAACCCAATCCGACCACCCTCAACCTTATCTCCGGCGACCGTTGTTACTATTCCCTCCCCCTGTGTCGGTTTTCCATCTTCCCCATCGCCGGTTTTCCTCTCCCCCTGTGATGCGACCCACCTTCCTCTCTCCTTTCCACCGGTACCATCACTTAATTTCCAGCCGCTCACCACCAGTCGAAATTCCTTTTCGAGCCACCACCACCACGGCACCACTCGAAACTCCCTCAGAAACTATCCCCAACTCTCGAAAACCCCCAAATACCCTTCCCCCATCATCGAAAACCCAAACCGCTAGGGTTTTCGACGGTGAGAAGGTGGGTTTTGGGGGGTTTTCGAGAGTGAGGGAGGAGTTTCGAATGGAAATTGAGGGACTTGTGGGTGAAAGTGGGTCGCAGCACCGGCACAGGGGGTTTAGGGAGAAAGCGGCGCACCGTTGGGGCAGGGGAAGGGAGGAGTAGGCGGGGTCGGCGATGCAGGTGGTGGTGGTGGGGGTGGGGGTTACGGTGGTCAGGTAGGAGAATAAGGGGTTTCTGGTTTTTTTTTTTTTTCAAATCATTATTTTTTTTTTTTTTTGGACCAATTGTAGCTTGACACGTGGCACATAACCTGTTACAACAGGTCATTGACTTTCATTGACCGGTTTGGGATTGAAGAAAAAGAATACCCCCTAAAGTTCGGATTATTCCAGAATAATCTAAAGTTGGGATTATTGTACCAAAATTGATGAAAGTTGGGATTATTTTTTCTAATTAGACCAATATTAACTACTAGGTACTTTAAGAATGAATAAATATAAGAGTTCTTCATGTTTGGAAGATGATTGTATCATCGAAGTTAGTACTAGTAGTTTAAAGGTCTTAATTAAGTCTAATTGAGTTTGTTAATGTTGTTAATTGTGTGGGAAACAGAATAGGTGCGTTAACATGATAGCAAACTTATTTAATGCGCCACTAAAAGACTCAGAGGTGGCTGTTGGAGTTGGAACTGTGGGCTCCTCAGAAGCTATCATGCTTGCTGGTTTGGCTTTCAAAAGAAGGTGGCAAAACAAAAGGCGGGCTGCCGGCCTACCCATTGACAAGCCCAACATCGTTACTGGTGCCAACGTTCAGGTATTCTTTACTTTTAGCCCCATTTTATTTGGTCCATTACTTTTTTTTTTTTGGTTCCAAGTGTGATTTCTTAATTTTTTGTAAGATAACCCCAAATGATTTTGGGACTAAAGTTTTGTTGTTGTTGTTTCTAAAGGTCACATATTAAGTTGAATTAGTGTAAGATTATAGTCTTATTTCCTCGTGAGATAATTGTTGTATTGTGTCAATTACTAATAAGTAATAACAGACGTCTAATTTTTTGAAAAAAAAAAATCATAAATCATTACGGATTTACCATTTTATGTGAGAAAAAGATTCATGTATGTATGCTTTTCAATACACCGTTATCCATCTTCATTTTTAATAGGCATTTGGCTACTTTGAGGTTGTAACAATTTTGGTGCATGCTTTCTAATAGGTATGTTGGGAGAAATTTGCAAGATATTTCGAGGTGGAGTTGAAGGAAGTCAAGCTAAGCGACGGATACTATGTCATGGACCCTGAGAAGGCTGTGGAAATGGTTGATGAGAACACTATCTGTGTCGCGGCCATCCTTGGATCAACTCTCAATGGAGAATTCGAAGATGTTAAGCTCTTGAACGACCTCCTTGAGGCCAAGAACAAAGAAACAGGGTATTTTCCTCGCTACAAAATACACTAAACAATAATCTTCGATCATTTTTATGTACATTATACTCTATTGTCCATTTTACAATGAAAAACAACGTGTATAGTATGCTTGGCCTAGGCTAAATTTTCTCCTTTTCTTGTATTGTTGTGTGTAGATGGGATACTCCAATTCATGTGGATGCAGCAAGTGGTGGATTCATCGCGCCATTTATATACCCTGAGTTGGAGTGGGACTTTCGATTGCCATTGGTGAAGAGTATCAATGTAAGTGGTCACAAGTACGGACTTGTGTATGCCGGTGTTGGTTGGGTTATTTGGAGGAGCAAGGAGGACTTGCCTGAAGAACTCATCTTTCATATTAACTACCTTGGTGCTGATCAACCCACTTTTACTCTCAATTTTTCTAAAGGTATATAACTGAATTTACAAACTTTATATTATTTCAGTAAATTCAACTTTCTTGTGTTGGTTTTTCTAAACGTTCAATGATCTTGTATTATTGTAGGATCAAGTCAAATTATTGCGCAATACTATCAGTTGATTCGTTTGGGATTTGAGGTATTCCTTGTGTTATTTTTAGTACATGTTAAATGTTCGAAGATAAAGTATAATGATATTTTTGGGCTTCAATCATCAGTTTAAACATTTGGTTGAGTTGGTCTTTTAACATTCACAGCTTCACAATGTACAGTTTCTTGTCAATTTAACAATAATTGTACGTTTTCTAGTCAGTTGCATTTTCACTAAATGAACGGAGTTATTATGTCTTATAAATTTGATAGGGATACAAGAATATCATGGAAAACTGCCAAGAGAACGCGGTGATCTTGAAGAATGGAATTGAAAAGACTGGCCGCTTCAACATCATATCGAAGGATGTAGGAGTTCCATTAGTAGCATTCTCTTTGAAAGATAACAGTATCCACAATGAGTTCGAGATCTCAGACATGCTTCGTAGGTTCGGGTGGATTGTACCAGCTTACACCATGCCTCCAGACGCGCAACATGTGACAGTGTTGCGTGTTGTCATCCGAGAGGACTTCTCTCGCACCCTTGCAGACCGTCTTGTTGCTGACATCGAAAAGGTTCTGAGCGAGCTTGATGCTCAACCTGCTCGCGCTAGTGCTAAGCTAAATGCTGCAAACTCAGAAGATGGTACTCAACAAATGACTAGGAAGAAGAGTGCCTTGGAAATGCAAATGGAGGTTTGCAGTGTTTGGAAGAAATTCGTCGATGAAAGGAAGTTGAAGACCAATGGTGTTTGCTAGATAAATCCACCAAGTAACCAACTATGGAGTATCCCAAGCGTGATTTTGCTCTTATTTTATTTTTCGAGGTTTAGTTAAATATGTGTATGATCATGAATTTCTCTTATCTTAGAGAAATAGACCATGATATAAGTTAGTTTATTTATTTTCATTGGACTTACAATATGATTATGAGGAAGGTATAGTAATACTTGTATTGAATGTTTAGCATTCTAATGTTCTGACTGAAAGAATTTGCCACTGATAAATAATATTGAAGATTTTGTGTTAAATGTTTGTGTAAAGCTTATATAGTTATATGTAGTAATTTACTGCTTTAATAACTAACTAGGTTAAAATCCCGTGCAATGCACGGTTGATAGATTTTTTTAATAATAATATTACAAAATATAAAGTATATAAAAAAAATTCTCGAATATTTCATTTGAGTATAAATGGAATATGGTTGTCAAACTGGAAATAAAATACATAAGGTATAAGTAGTTTACTAAAAGATTTTGCAAAAAAAAAAAAAAAAACGAAAAAGGCGGGAAAATTTTTCACAACATAATGACAAGTGTCATGGAAGTATTCGCTTTTAGTATAGGTTAATAGATAATTTGTCAATATCAAGGCCCTGTTCGTTTAGACTGAATGGATCGGAGTTGATATGAATCAAATTACTTATATATAACAAAAGTTCCAAATAATTGGGGGGGGGGGGGGGGGTTTAAGCCACCTAATAGAGGCACAAGATCATAGATGATCTACGCGACTAGCCCTTCATGGCTTCATGTACTCTAAATTATTGTACACTACAAATCTTTTAAATCTCTATGAGTACATACAAGCAAGTCTACAAAAAGTCCCTCGTCTAGAGATATCCCATACAAGATTGCGATTTTTTATGCTCATCAGACTTAATAGCTTAGACGATATCAACTTTATGACCTGAAGAACAACTAGAAGACCTCATGCTCTTCGCGCCTTCACTGCTACTTTCACACCCATTCCATGACATGATCTTCTCTATTGAATTCGACAGAGCTAATTTTCGTGTTGGTTGCAATTGGTGGCACACATACTGCATGGTTGGTCTTACATGTGGATCATCCTTAATGCACTCTAAAGCTAACTTAATGACAATTGCAATCTCATGAGCCATTCCTGAAGAAGGATATGGTAGATGAGTGTCTAAGAGATCTTTTGGGATCAAGTTAGGAGTACTTTCGAGAAGAGAAGTGTTAGATGCTGCAGACGAGGATGATGTTGAAGTGTACGCCGATGAGCTTGAAGATGGAGATATAAGGTCTCCCGGATGGCTTCCCCTTATAACCTCTAATGCTACAACTCCGAAGCTGTAGACATCACATTTCTTGGTAGGTTTCATGGTATAAGCTAGCTCTGCAAGGAAATATAATGAGTGGATGATGATTTTGGTTAGAATTGTATTTGATACATAAGATAAATGTAACATTGCATACAATGAACCAAATACTAAGCAAAATTATGCATCAAATTTCTAGTGAGACTATAATTAGCATATCATGGAAGAAAATATATCAACTTTTCAAGTGATGTACAAAAATTATTGAGTATATTAGAGAAGAGTGAGTATTACCAGGAGCAATGTAGCCATATGTTCCAGCAAGCTCGGTCAAGTTGCAAGAATCTAGACATAGAAGCCGAGCTGTGCCAAAATCGGAAACTCGAGCCTCATAATCTCTATCAAGCAACACATTGTTGGGAGAAACATCTCTATGGATTATAGGAGGAGAACAATCATAATGCATATAACAAAGTGCATTTGCAATCCCCTTGATCACATTAATCCTCTTTTCCCAGTCTAATTCTCTTGCTTCCTTCGCGTTCCCTAGCAACTTCCCCAAGCATCCCCTCTCCAAGTACTCGTAGACCAACAATGAATGTTGGGCATGGGAGCAAAACCCATTAAGCTTCACAATGTTTCGATGTCTAATCTTGGATAATGCTTCGATTTCAGCCTCAAAATTCTTTCCTTTCACAAAACCCGGGTTTTGTGCAGTTTTCAGCTTCTTAACAGCAACAATTTGCCCTGTTGACAGGACTGCTTTATACACAGTCCCATGGCCACCTTCTCCTATACAGTACTTCGCGTCAAACCCTTCTGTTGCTTCGTTTATGTCCTCGTATACCAACTTCCCATCAAAGCTCCATATAGAGAACATGTTTTCTCGATGTGAGCCTAGTTTCCTAGTTTTCTCCCCTTTACCCCCTTTCAGAAGATACAAGGCAACCGCTACAATGATGCATAAAGCTCCAACTCCTATGATGGGAGCAGTAATCAGTATCACTCTATCTTTGCCGTTCCTCTTAGAAATATTAAGGGCTCTAGGACAAGGCATTAAGCCTGTTATGTTCCCACATAGATCTTTGTTTCCCATAAACGATTCGAGGGGTGCATTTGTGAACACTTTGCCATCAGGAAGAGGACCCTCGAGGTTGTTGTAGGACATATCAACAGACATCAAACTTTGCATTTGATCGAAAGTTGACGGGATTTGGCCAGAAAGATTGTTATGAGAAAGATCCAAGTCTTCCAAGCTAACCAACTTCCCAAGTTGCAATGGAATCTCCCCTGAAAGTGAGTTTCTGCTTATGTCTAACAGTACTTGTAGACTCACCAGATTCCCAATCTGCCAAGGAATAACTCCACTCAAGCTGTTTCGACTTAGATTCAAGTTGATCATCTTGAGACAATTTCCTATTCCTTCTGGGATCGTTCCATTTAATCCATTCCCGCCAAGATCAAGAGAGGCTAAATCGAGCAAATTACCAAGTTCATTGGGAATGCTCCCAATGAGCTTGTTATTGCTTAATGTGAGGTTGAACAATGACTTCAAATTTCCCAACTCTTTCGGAATCACTCCCACCAGCTGATTAGATGACAAATCTAGATACTGCAGCTTGGTTGCTAACCCCAACTCAGGCGGTATTTTACCAGTAATGTTGTTGTCAGAAATCTTGAGACTAGTCATGTTTTTGCACCTAGCCCAATTGGAAGAAATCTCACCCTCAAAGTTATTGTAACTCAAATCAATGTAATCAACAACGGGGTACACCCCGAAATCTTCTGTTATATTACCCACAAAATGGTTTCTATCAAGCCTTAATCTTGTCAGACTGGTGCAATTTTTCAACCCTTTTGGTACAGTACCTGAAAACCTGTTGTTACTTGCACAAAAATCTTGAAGAATCCCACCTTGGCAAAGCTTGGCAGGAAGTGAGCCAGAAATAGTGTTATTTGAAAAAAAACACAAAGTTAAGTTAGTGAGGTTATCAAACTCCTTTGGAATTGAACCTGACAACTTGTTTCCATAAACTGACAAAACCTTCAACCCTCTCAGATTTCCAATAGAAGGCGGTATTGGACCTGTAAGGTTGTTCAAGTTAATACGAAGCTCTTTGAGTGATACTATATTCCCAAGCTCAGGAGGAATCGTACCCACAAACCGATTGTTTCCAAGGTTCAGGAGAGAAAGAGAGGTAAGATTGCCTAAAGAAGATGGAATGTGGCCTGAAAGAAAGTTGTTGATAAAGTTCAGATATGTAAGGGTAGTCATTTTTCCAAGTTCTAAGGGTAGTTTTCCAATGAATTGGTTGTTTCCCAAATGAAGGCTAGTAAGTTTAGTGAGGTTACTAATTGATGAAGGGATATTTCCAAAGAGATTATTATCATGAAGATCAAGAAAAGTTAAATTCGACAAAGAAGAAAAATTGAAGGCATAAAGGGTACCTGTTAAACCCACATTGGTTAAGTTCAACCTTGTAACATAACCATTTTCACAACCAACTCCAAGCCAATGGCATGGATTGACAACATTGCTGTTTTTCGCGGTACTCGGAAGTGACCAAGATGACAGAAATGACTGGTTATGACTATGCAAGCTCTGCTTCCATTTGATGAGAGCTTCTGCTTCTTGCTGATTTGCATCAGCAAAGTTGAAAATGAAAGAAAAATGCAAAAGTATGCAAAAAAACAGGGGAATCAAGTTTTTATTTAACATGTTTTCTTCTTTGAGTAAATTTTTAATATAACTTGTGATTTTATTTATATGTTTAGCTTTAAAATGTAGGTTGCTAAATTTGTCCTTAGATCTAGAATTGAAGATTAGTTCAGGCTCACTTTTGCTAAATTTTTGACTTTTTAGAAAATCTATATGAAAAACTTACAAGTCAACTTGACTTACTAGAAGATAGTCATCACTTTTGATTGTTTTGAATATCTTATGACGGCTGATTTGGATTTTTTTGTATTTTTTTTCCTACTTTGTATTGTACGTTCAACATCGTTGAAACATTCTTGGCAAGAACTTTCACTGTAGTACCAATTATCTTTGAAAAATGTTAAATACAAAGTATAAATTAAAACGGAGTAATCACAATCAACCCAGTTTTTTTTTTGTTATTCTTGAAAGACTCGACAACGACAATGAGTCGATCTTGGATGAAAAATATTCAACTTAGACAGAGAAAATACAAGTTTATCAATATGATAAACAAAATTTGTTTGTCGAATGGAAAAATTGTAAATAAATTAACATTTTTTGCTAAATATGAGCCCCACTCTTATTGATATGTTTACGAAAATACCATGATGACTAGGCATTTATGTTGTTTTATTTACCATTTTGCCAAATTGATTTACTGAACTTCGGGCCTGTTCTCATAGACTGAACTCAGCTGAACTGAACTTAACTAAACTGAGTTGAACTGAAATGAATAATTTATGAGAGAAGTAAATTAGGAGCTGAACAGAACTGAAATGAAAATAAACGTATGAGAACAGACCCTTCCTCACTTAGAGACGACCATTACTGTAAACAATAAGTACTTTAGAATGTCAGAGTTTAATTTTCATAAATCTTGAACATTAATATCTCCAACAATCAAATAATTTACGTCGCAAGCACGCTCATGCTAAATTTGACTCCAAAAATACTTCTTCCGTTTACTCTTGATACATGATGTGTACAAGGCACTTCTTAATGGTGAGACTATGAATATAAGATGTGACCCAACTATTCTTAATGGAGAGACCCAGAGACTAAGAATAAAAATTTCATACCCTCTAGAAAAATAAACAGTGTGAATATGTGACACGGTGGTAAGTCTCAAACTGTGGTTTGAATCATGTACAATGATAGAAGACCACTTCATCCCTTGACAAATGACAATTCAGCAAATCTAAATTGGACAGAATAATATCAGTTATTTCCGTTCTCCCTAAATAATAAACCACATTTTTTTTTTTATAATATTCCATCCTCTGTATCTGTATCTTACCGAAATAAGTTAATTGTGTAATTTTCCTACATATTAAAAAAACACTGCCCTCCCAATTTGTTAGATTGTGTTACCCACCCTTTAATAATTTTGAAAGGAAAAAAAAATTAGGACATAAACTTAAGGCTTGAAAGCATAATAAAATAATCTAAATTGCACTCTTCAACTCATGTATTAGGTAGTAGGTACTACAGGATTCCGAGTGGACAAAGAATTACAGAAGATTTTTGTCTTCTGCAAATTCTAGTTTAAATTAATGTTGCAAAAACAAATAAAAATCTTAAAGACATGATCATTCACTTGAACTATTACCCATTGCCATCAAAAATTCTCCTTCACAAACTACCTCACCATCAACATATGCTTTGCCTTCCATTTTTGCTATACCAAAGCGTTTTTGTAGTTTGACGAGTGTCATTCTCATCACCAAAGTGTCCCCAGCAATCACTGGCTTCCTGAATCTTACTTTGTCAATACCAGCAAAGAAGAAATTGTCACGGGAACCACCAACTTCTGGTTGCAGCATGACCAGACCACCAACTTGTGCCATTGCCTAAATGCAGGTAATAAACTTATTGTCAATGTCATTGTTAATCCCAATTTGAGGTCTTATAGATAGAACCCATAGAAGATTAGATAAAAAGGGGAAAAAAAATGAAGCCCTCAAATTTAACAGAAAAAATCGATAAATAGCTGATTGTTGTTGCACAATACAAACAGAGCATAAATAGATTTAGGACAATTAATAAAGGATTTCAATTCAAATTCTTATTCTGCTTAATCTCGGTTCACCCATTGAAGACAAAATTGTCTAACTCACAAGGACCAACTCCTGGTGGTCCTCTCTTAAACAAAAAGAGCACACCACTATTGAAATCTTTTATAATGGAGCATTCTTACAAAGATTAATCTATGGAGGAAGAAAGAAACAAATCGAACAATCTTTTGAGGCAAAAGCTCTGCTTGTTTGACTAAGAATGACCTAGCTTGATGAAGTCCAAAGCAATAACTAAAAATGTGGAGTATTTTTTATTTTTGCATTCTTCCTCTCAAGAAATTTTGTAAAAAGGTCGAATGGAGATGCTTTCCTATATACAGGGAACATTACCATATAAGATATGATATACACCTTCCCAACAACATACAAACTGGGCACTAACAAATGCAAAAGGGGAATTAAATGATGTATACATCACAATTGAGTTGGCCAGGTTGCAAACTATTACTACTCCAGAGGTGACTCCTATTCAGATTTCTCATAGACCGCAAAACTGTCTAAACCTTAATTTTCATTACCTCCATATTACCACACAAGCTCTACGAGCAAGGTAAAATATGCTAGAGTACAGTTATATACAAGATCATTTTAAAAATATAACTTTATAAGATTGAGACATCCAACTCAACTTTCAGCATTATAATAACGTCAGCAAAGGTTTAAATTTTGGTAAGGGGTACTCAAAATAGGAAAGGTAATTGATATCCAAACTTCCTTTATTTATTGTTTTTTTTTTTTATTATTATATGAATTCTCTTCCCCCACCCCCCACCCCCCCAAAAAAAATAAAAAAAAAAATAAAAAAATAAAATCCATTTAGGATTTCCTATAATCCTTCTACTACATCATTTCCAGCTCCAACTTGGATCCAGAGTATTTATTGCATTTCCCTCAACCACTACCAACCTCACACCAATCTGGCAGTCCACCATAAGTCATGTCAGATTCAAAACTGACACTAGACCCATACCATTGCCACCATCACCTTTCAACCACCACAGAGTGTCAAAGCCCAAGCACACTCTCACTTGACAATACACCACCAACAACTCAAGCCCTCTTCTCTAACCACCCAATATAAAGCACATGCACGACTTTCCACCAACCACAACCCACCTTATACCCAACACCAGAAAATCCTAAACCCAAAACATCACAACCTCCACAGAGAAGAAAGAGAAAGAGAGAACTAACCACTTAATCAGCACCACACCAGAACAAGACATACGCAAAGCACATGCACGACTTTCCACCAACCACAACCCACCTTATACCCAACACCAGAAAATCAAAAACCCAAAAGACCACAACCTCCATAGAGAAGAAAGAGAAAGAGAGAAATAACCTCTTAATCAGCACCACACCAGAACAAGACATAGGCAAAAACTCAAAAAAGAAATCTAACTCTATGGAGGTTGGTTGTTGTGGTTCTAAAAACCTCCAAGCAACTCTGACCACCATAAACTTGAATATAATCTATTTCTTCACACCTCCAACATACCCTAAGTAAACACTATTGTTTCAAAACATTAATAATTTATGTCAGAAAATTCAAATGATTCAAGCCATTTAAGGTCTACAATTGGTAATCCATGTATTAATAAATGCTACAGATTACGTTCCTATTTTTCATATCATGTCAATTGCCCTTCATAAAGGTCTACAGTTGGTAATCAATGGAAATCCCCCCAAACTAATGCAAACCCATGAACATATACATCTTATTCCCCAAACCACACACAACATTCCAATTAATTTCCCTTGCATGATTTGGGCTGGTGCTCCATAGGCAAAAGCTTCTGCTTTGCAATAGCTTTGTTTGTCAAATCACTCATTATGGTTCGAATTCTCTCACATTTATGTATGTTATGGTATCTATCAAAATAAGATCAGAAAATTTTACATCACCAAATCTCTTTGGCTCATGACAAAAGGTTAACATACTGAAGGTTCATTGGAATTATAAAAGTTTGCACCATCATAGTATCCAATAATCAGGAAAACTGTATACATACACCACTTCTACCTTAACTTTCAAAGAGGACAAAGACCCTAAGTAATATCCTTAATGCCAACCAGACGAGTTTTAAACAGCACCTAAACAAATCATAAGCTAATTCAATCCAAGGAACAACTCCCCACACACGCACCAAGCCACAAAAGAAAATCAGACCTAAGGGAAGGATCCATATCCCACTCAAATTTACTCCATTGTCCCTAAAGCAATATCATAGAAGTTCACAAACAGAAAACAAACCATTATTTTCAATAATTACAAGCAAACCTTCATACTAAAAACCCAAAACAGATAGCACAGACTACAATCTCACGAAAATTCAACAATGTGGCAATATATATCACAATTTTCCATTAAATGAAGATTGATAACAATACAATTAAAAACACGAAACTGAAAACAAAGTTCATACCTCAACCATGAGAACACCAGGCATAATAGGCCTCTCAGGAAAATGGCCAGGAAAGAAATTATCATTAATTGTCACATTCTTAATCGCAACTGCGGAAACTCCTGGATTATACTCTACCACTCTATCCACTAGCAAAAACGGAAACCTATACACAATATCAACACCCAATTCAATATCTCCAAACCCTAAACCCTATATTCAAAAATTAAACCAAAAAGAGGCAAAAATTGAAGCAATTTAAGAACATACAAACTCACCTGTGTGGCAAAATGTCGCGAATCTGATTAATATCCATAACAGTGGGAAATGCCGGAATTCCTGCACCCAAAAAAAATCATAAATTTCAATCATCAAAATTAACGATATCTGCAATTGATGAAAAGCAATTAATGAGAATACGAACGCTTTTCAATGGGAATTTCATCGGTGGAATTGCTAGCAGAAGCGTCGGAAGAAGCGCGGGTGACGAAAGAGGGAGGAATTGAGGAGGAGAGAGAAAGAGATCTGAATTTTAAGAGGGGAATTGGGGGAGAGAAGTTGGGAGAGAGAGTGCGATTGGTGCGATGAGAGAGAGAAGAGTGGGAATTGAGAGGAGAGGTGAGGGAGTGAGAGAGAGCTGTTGACGCCATTGTTGTTGAGGAGAGAGAAAATCGAGGTTGAGTTGAAGGAGGAAGATAATGAAGGAGAAGAAGATGATGAAGAAGTATCAGTGAGTGTGGGCGTGAAAGAGTAAGTAGTTCAACTGAAAGAGGAAATAACTCAAATCAAGGGCGATAATAACGAGGATCAACAAGAGTTTGCACTTTGTTAATGTCAACAACGTTAAGCTGTTAAGGCTTAAGCTTAAGGCTCTGTTAATATGTTTGGTTCCTCTTCAACGGACCAATAAAGCTATAAAATTTGAACCGCAATAACTAATCATCATGCGCCAACTAACTAGAATAATCACTTTTATACCAATTAATTAAGCGTGTATTTTGCAAAGTGAAAATACAAGTTTATCTTCATAATAAGCCTTAAGTATTTAACCAGGGTTCTATTCAAAAAAAAAAAAAAAAAAAAAAACAAAGTATTTAACTAGGGTTAAAATGGTAATTTACATTACATAAGTATGGGTAATATGGTAATTTCATGAGTTTACATTCTACCACCAGAAATTTTTGTTATTTAAAGCGTCAATATCACGGGCCTGTTCTCATTGACTGAACTCAGCTGAACTGAACTGAACTGAAATGAATATTTTATAAGAGAAGGAAATTAAGAGCTGAACTGAATTGAAACGTAAGAGAACAGACCCTTAATGGAGGATAAAGTTTGAAGGGCTATAATGGAAAAAATCATTCGTAATGAAAACTTTAATGGAAAAAAAAATAAAAATTCAATCTTAATAAAAGCCTCAATAGAGGATATAATCATCCCGACCCTTTGAGATTGACAATATCCTTAATTTCATCCTTTCTAATACAGTAGGGTTCTCGTTTGATTTAGCGGTGAAGTCCCTGGGGATGGTGGTGTTTGGTGAAAATCACGCAAGGAATAAAAAGTCAGCTTCAATGGAGGAAGAAGGAGAAATCCATTTTCAATGGAGAATGAAGCTTAACTCTATTAATTAGATAAATTGAAGAAATGGACAGCTAGAAGACACTATATAAAAAAAAAAATACACTCCCTTCGTATTTTATTACTTATTTCGTTTCTCCATACGCGGAGTTTTAGGAGAAATTGTAGAAAGTACTTTGTACAGTAATAAAATAGGGAGGAAATGAGGTTGGTGAAAGAATAAAGTGATAGTTGAGAGGATAGAGAATATGAAAAATATTTAAGTATAATAATTATGAGATCCACTTGGAGAAATAAATTAGTAAAATATTATGAAAAGTTTTTAATAAATGGAAATAGTGCAATACTCCATAATACGGAATAATATACGCCCTCAAAAGCATGTTTGTCATAAGATAAACTAGGGCGTCTTCCTAAGCTTTTAGCCCTTTACTGCCCGATCTCTGATCTTCACTTTATTTTTATTTATTTATTTTTTATTTTTTTTTGGTGTGAAAGAGGGTAAAGCTTGAAACATAGAACAATAAAATTAAGAAATAAACCTAGGAATAGACAAGTAGTAACCCCTATGATGTCTTCTCTAAGAGAATTTCATATTTTGACGGGGAGTCATCAAAATACTTGACTCTCTCAATATGGCGAACACCTGAATTCGCTAATCGATCCGCTTCTATATTCCCCTTTCTATAATAATGAAAAATACAAGAGTTTTGACCAAAAGAACTAATAATCCTACAACACTCCCGGATTATGTTAATACACTCGCCTCTTTACACTTGATCGTTTTGCAGCGCTTCAATACATGCCTTATTGTCCATTTAGGTAGATTATTCAATACATTATCCAATCTTCACTTTATTAATATGCCAATATGATACTCCCTCCCTCTCTAAATTACATTTCTACTTCTAGCATTTATTTCTCACATAATAGAGAGAAGTAGGAATGTAATGTAGAATCTGTTCACATTTACTAAACTGAACTGAACTAAAATGAATATTTTACGAGAGAAGAAAATTAAGAGCTGAACTAAACTAAATTGAAGTTAACAAACCCTTAGAGACGGAGGGAGTAGTTTTTTGTTTTTATCGAATGTAAGGTAATTTTTTTTTTTTTTTTTGGAAATAGGTTAATTTATTGTTCAATACTTTGTAAAGTTATTTCCGTTACATATTATTTGCAACGATTAGACATTTTTCCACTCTACATTATGTCAAATCGTTGCAAATAATATATAACGGATGTAGTATATAGAATGAGACGGTACCAAAAAAAAGTGTTAATTTGTAGACAATATTTTAAAACTAAAAGAAATAAAGATGATTGAAAACAAAAATGAGACAATGCACACATAAATACATAATGTTATTACACATTTACACATCTTTTGGATGATCGGTAATCCTTTCATTGAGTTAATGAGCAAATAAACAGCTTCGTACAAAGAAGCCGTAAGAATGGCTATATCTCCAATACAGGCTTCTCATATCTATATCTCCCGATTCTCCCCAACAATGGCCCTCACATCATTTTGGCTACTAACAACAATCAACAATACATGCAGCAATCAAGCAAGCAAAACATCATGCTCACAAGGTGTTCGTCAAAATGTCAAAGAGACCAAGAGCGAAGCATCATGCCCACAAGGTGTTTGTCAAAATGTCTTGGAGGGCATATGCACAGGTAAGCTCCATAAACTCCATCAATTAAATGTGAATGGTTTAATTCTACACACACCACTTTAAGCTAACATTGTATTCTTAATTATACTCTATATTTTAGCGATGAAATAAGTCAATTACCACTTTTAATTCTATGTGTTCTCTATGTTCACTGTCCTTCTTTTGCAAGCACTTCAATTAGATAATTCGATTTACAGAGGACTTTGGATAGATGGAAACAAACTAGGGAGCATCAACAATCTAATGGAAGTACTACGTAAAATTGTGGTTTAAAGGTACACCCGAGTACTCGACCCAACAATATTCTAGGTTGTACATGGTACACGTTTATAATAGACTAATACACTTGTTGCTTGTTATACGTGGTTGTAGAACAAAGCCCTATAGTTAAATTAATACTCCATAGTAACAACTAACAAAGTAACCCTCTTTCTACTCTATTCCCTTCACCTCCCTAATCCTCTCTTATTTTTTTTCATTTATGTGCTTGAATTCGAGACTTTCACCACTCGTTATTGAAAATAAATCAAACCTCACTAAAATGGGGAATATTGCATTCATACTCCCTTGATTTCTAACTTAATTACTATTACCAAGACAATTTTTTAAGAAAATAAAATTACTAGCAATTATGACATATAATAATGCTAGTGAAAGTGGTAGAAAAGAGTGTAGTAATAAAATGTTGACGCAAGACCATAATACGTAATATAAAAATGTTCACAGCATAATATAATATATACGGACAACGGACTACAAAGTATATTACAGTATAAAATTTGCAAGTGTGAAGTGCCAATAACCTAAATCTCAGGGAATCTAATGTCTATTTAATCACAGCCACTTCAGTTAATTCATGTACCAAGTATATTAAATATCACCAAGTCAAAAATATTTACGAGTATAGCGATAACTTCACGTTCTTCCACTTCACAATATTACACTACAGCACACTACTACACATTGTTGGGATTTGATTGGATGATTGTCACGTGACATGTTGACACTCCATCTGGTAGATTACTTACTACGTATTTGTAAATTGTAATGACACTCATACAAATATGCCAATATTTCATCTCCCAGAAAATGTATTTACGACAAATTTGTTGCATTAATGTCTAGTTTAAAAAAGTGCAATTAAATCAAAGATAATTAATGATCGAAAGACAACCCAAATAATCTTGAAAAGCAATCTAATATACCCAAAGTTTTGACACTGACAACTCACTACGTTATTTTCAACTAATTTGTTCCTTTGCATTCCTTAAAAAAAGCAAGTCTTGTGTAAAAAAAAAAAAAAAAAAGAAAAAAGAAAAGGCAACTCTAACCCACAAGTGAAAAGGGAGAGGGAGAGATGGATGTGTCAGGAGCTCTTTCACTGGTGAAATCTGTGATCGAAGTGTTGGGTTCTCCCATTTGGTGGAGGATTGAAGGTGTATTGGGTTTGGAATCCCGGCTGGACAAACTCAGAGAAACCATGTCCACTATTGAGGCTGTGCTCCTTGATGCTGAAGAACAAGAGCAGCTGCAGCACTATCGTTGTAGCCGTGTTGAACGTAACAGGCTTCAGAGGCTTAAGGAGGCTCTTTACCGATGTGATGACTTGTTTGACGAGATTGCCACTCTTGGTCATCTCAAAGAGCTCAACTCGTGTAACAACAAGGTGTGTAATGAGGCATGCCTTTTCTTCTCTCGCTCTAATCAACTTAATTCTGCTTTCAATTGGTCGCAAGAGATGGACAACATATTGGAGATGTTGGAGGACATTGTGAAAGATCATCGCCATAACTTTAGCTTGAGACACCCTGTTGGTCTCGATGCTAAGCAGATGAGAATTGATGCAAGGGAAACTCATTCCTTTGTGTGTGAAGAGAAAGATGAGATCATTGGGAGGGCTGATGATAAGCAGAAAGTGATAGATAAGTTACTCAACACTGCTGTTGAGCAGGATGTTTTTGTTGTCAGCATAGTTGGGATTGGAGGCTTGGGGAAAACTACTCTAGCCCAACAGGTTTATAATGATGAGATGATTGTGAAGAAATTCACTCGGAAGTTGTGGGTTTGTGTCTCTGATGATTTTAATGTCAAAGTGCTTCTTGGTAAAATCCTTGCAGCTGCAAACCCTAAAAACCCTGTAATCAAGCATGGTTTGAGTAAGGACCACCTCCAGATGAAACTTCGAGAAGAACTGGATGGGCAGAATTATCTCCTTGTTTTGGATGATGTATGGAATGAGGATCTTGGTAAGTGGCTTGAGTTGAGAAATCTGTTGAGCGGAGATGGGCGGGTTTGCAAAATTTTAGTGACTACTCGGTCCAAAAAGGTAGCTGATGTTGTGGGAAGTCATTGCCCTCACTGGACACATGAATTGATGGGTCTCTCAGATGAAGATTCGTGGACATTGTTTCAGAGAATGGCACTCAAACATGAGGAACACCCACTGAAATCACACTTAATTGATGTCGGAAAAGATATTGTTCGTAAGTGTGCCAATGTTCCACTAGCCATAAGAGTGGTTGGAAGTCTTCTTCGAGGTCAGGGGAAAAGTAAGTGGAAAATTTTGAAAAATACTGACTTGGCAAACATTGTACAAGACGAAATCAATGGCATAATACCTGTGTTGAAGATCAGTTATAATTACCTTCCGTTCCATTTGAAGAGTTGCTTTAGTTATTGTGCTGTATTACCTAAGGATTACATGATTACCAAGGAGCACTTGATCTGTCTCTGGATGGCTCAAGGCTTCATTATGCCGTCAGATGGAGAGAGCTTTGAAGATGTCGGTGAAGAGTATTTTGAGCAATTGCTACAGAGATGCTTCTTCCAAGATGACGAACTAGCCAAGGGTACTTATGAAATTAGATCATTTAAAATGCATGATCTGATTCATGATCTTGCCAAAGAGGTAGCAGGCAAAGAAATATTGTCGTGCAATTATAGCAAACGATGTTTTAACGAAAAAACTCGCCATGTATTTATTAGTGGAAGTATTCCTAAAGAATTTCTTGGTGATTTGACCAAGATGAAAAGGGTGCGTACATTTCTATGTTATGTTCTTCCTTTCTCTTTCAAAAGTCTTGTTGTGGAGGTATCAAAAATGAAGTACTTGAGGGTATTGTGTTTGACTCATAATATGAAAACGTTGCCAAGCCAGTTAGGTGAATTGGTGCATCTAAGGTATCTTGACCTCTCATTTAGTGATCATCTCTGTGTATTGCCCTCATCCATTACCAAGCTTTATAACTTACAAACTTTAGAGTTGTTTAGCTGTACGAAACTATTAAGGCTGCCAAGGGATTTGAGCAAATTAGTTAATCTTAGGCACCTTAATATATCTGGTTGCAAGAGTTTGACACACATGCCTCCAGGGATGAATAGCATGAAATCTCTGCAAAAGTTGACAATGTTTGTGGTTAGTGGAAGTGGAAGAAGCAATGCTTCTTGGAATTTATGGTCAACTGGTGTTGGGCAGCTTGAAGATTTGGATGATTTCACCAATTATACTCACACAATGGAAATTATAGTTAAAAAAGGTGTGGGATACGTTGCAATAGAAGCGACAGGAGGGGGAATGCTATTAAAATGTCAAAATTTGTTGGAAATTGAGTACCGGTGGGAAGAGAAGAATAATAATGCAGAAGAATTGCTACAAGGCTTACAACCCCACTCTAATCTTAGAAAGTTAGAGTTGTGTGAATATCCAGGAGTGAGGCTCCCAATCTGGATGATGAATCTCAATACTTGTCTCCCAAATCTTGTTCGTATTGGGTTACATTTTTGTCAAAGGTTGGAGCATCTTACATTGATGAGTCAACTGCGCCATTTGAAAGTCCTTGAATTGGCTGTTTTGAATGAAGTGGAGTATGTGGAGGGTAGTAGTAGTAATAATAGTGGAGATGAAGATGAGTCGGTATTCTTTCCATCCCTTGAAAAGCTGAAGCTTTTCATAATGCCAAAGTTAAATGGATGGTGGAAGTCGTCATCAGAATCAAGGAAAGGTGAGAGTCCACAAGCAGCAAAGCTCTCTCATCTTAATATACGATATTGTTCAAACTTGAAAACTTTTCCTTTCTGTCCAGAATTTGATGGAGTGCTGGGCTCATCAATGAATCTCAGTACTTGTCTTCCAAATCTTGTTAAAATTAAAATATATAAGTGTTACAGATTGGAGTATCTTCCATGGATGCGTCAACTGCGCCACTTGAAAGTCCTTGAATTAGAAGGATTGGATGTAGTGGAGTATGTGGAGAGTAGATGTAATACTATTGGTGGAGCAGATGATGATGAGTTGTTATTCTTTCCATCCCTTGAAAAGTTGAAGCTTATCAAAATGCCAAAGTTGAAGGGATGGTGGAAGTCGGAATCAGAATGTGAGACACCACAAGCACTAATGCTTTCTCATCTTATAATTTTAAATTGTCCAAATTTGACAACTTTTCCTTTGTGTCCGGGACTGGAAGAATTGGAATTGATCGATTTTAATGAAGCACTAGGCCCAATTATGAGAGAGACTATTCATGATTTGTCTAATGAAAAACAGCAGCAGCAAGACGACAAAGTAAGGCCGGGAAGATTGAGGGAAGTGAAGAAGATAGATAACGTGGGATATCTAAATTCTATGCCCATCCACTCTTTCCATCATCTTTCTAATCTCTGTAATTGCAATGACGACAAAATGGAGAGATTGAACATAGGAGCTGTGGGGGAGGTGTTCCGAAGCTGTCGCCTGTCCTCTCTTCGCTGCCTTATAATTGAGAAATGCCGTAAATTAAAGAGCATATCAGGACGAGGAGTGTGGGAGCATTTCACTGCCCTTGAGAGTCTAAAATTGTATGACCTTGAAGAGTTGGAATTGGAGGGTGAAGATGATGTCATCAACAATGAAAGCACAGAAGAAGGATGCATTAAAAATGAAGTAGAGATGCCATGGAGACACATTGCTCCCACTCTCCGTTCCTTAGAATTAAAAGATCTACCAAAGGTGGTGAAGCTGCCAAAGGGGATTGGATGCTTATCATCTCTCCATTCCCTGACTATTCAAAATTGTTCTAAATTGAAAACAATGCCAGAAGAGATGCGGAACCTCACCTCCTTAATTCATCTTGATATTAGGGGGTGTAGAATGGAATTAAAGAAAAGATGCAAGAACCCGAATGGCGCTGACTGGCCCAATATTCAACATATCCCGAACATAGGTAAGAAAGAAAGAATAGGGGTTGTAATTTTCTTTTCACTTTAGATTCTGCAACAATTTTGAACGCTGCCTGCTTATTTTTTTTCTACTCTATTTGATTCAGATATTTAAAATCACAACAAGAATTCTTTGAGTCAATGCTCATATACTGCTCGATTAATAAAAGGTAATATCTGATTACATACAAAAATGGTGTTATATGATAAGGAAGAGAAGGATTTTTACTTAATTATGTACATAATTTTTCAAAAAGAATATGCATGATTTTTATTTATTTTTCTATATTTTTTATTCAAAAAACAAAAACTTGAGGATATATTTCTGTGTATAAGAAAATCCTTACAGGACTAAATTAGTTTAGGAAAGCACATTGTTTTTACCATTTCCCTATTCTCTGGTTAATTTTCTTGTCTTTAGAAGTATTGTGTTTGTGCATCTGACTACCAAAATATTGTTTTGTTAACTTCCCTTTCTTATTACAAAGAATGATACAGGTATGTACTCTATTCTTGTTTATATAAATGAAACGTTTTGACTTTCTTGGAGTTTTAGGAAAATTAGTTAAATTTATTACGGAATAAAAAAAAATTAAAAAAAAAGGTAGGAGGGTATAAGTTGAGGAGAGAGAAGAGACTAAGTGATTTTGTGGGAACCATAGCTAGTAGAATGTATTAAAAAATAGAGAGAATATCATTAAAAATAGAAGGAAGTTACTAAAAAAGGAAATGTTTTATTTATTTAAACATGGTCGGAAAAGGAAAATGCTTCATCTATTTAAACATGGAGGGAGTAATTTGCATGAATGACCATTCTGTAAGTCTACTGCTTTATTTCTTACGTGGCATTTATGCTTCTTTATATAGGAACGCACATAATGATAGTGATAGTAATGAGCCCGATGTAAATAAGGGCTTTTCGAAGATCATAAACTAAAAAGTCAGAGAACTACCAACTGAAGCAGAGAAATGTTCAATGTATGTAACATAAATCAAGTGATCTGTTTTGCTGTATCCTTATTGTTATCTGAAGCTTAGGTTGGTTAACAGAGAGATACCAGGAAATGGAGTACATGAAATGCAGGTTATTATATGTTATCCTTGCTGCCTCCCCAACCTATTTGTATGTATATATATATATATATTTTATCTTGTCTAGTTCTTTATGGGTACTTGATGTATATTTCGTGCTTTTCTTCAGATTTTCATGCAAATAAAATATCAATGAAGGGGTGATATTACATTCTGCTTGATGATGAGATAGCTTGCAATGCGTTAAGAAATATCTAATCCTTATCTTAACAACACGAAACTATATTCACTCCTTAATAAAGAGTTGAAGTTGAAAATTCCTGCAAGCTAGGCCTGTAAGTCAAGTAACTGATTCTGATTCAACGCATTAGTAAAACCATCAGTGTTGCTTTAGTTCTTTTCGTTGGATCCACATGTTTGGCTAACTGGCAGGTCTAGTTTCATGTAACAGTTCATTTGAACTGGATTATCGGAAGCCCTCTCTTAGGTTCATGTTTTGCTTGCATTTCAGAGACAAGAGTACTGATAAAAACATCAGAATCTCAAAACCTTTTCTTTGACTTCAGGTCTAGAGAGTTTGTTGGTGATGTAATGCATTGGATGCTCCAATTCCTGAAAACAAATGGAGCTACATGTTCTAAGAGGGAGGGGTAGCAGAATTGCAGTGACTACTAGAGGTGTGGCAAATATTGCACTAAGCCACGACATATGAAACGAAGAGGCCTTTCCAGGATAGTCTTGTTATTGGTTGAGTGACACATGAACCAGGGTAGCATCAAATAATGCACACCTGGTCGATATAAGAGATATTGTAGACTTGGGGTGGCAAGTGTGCCAGCATACTACTTTCTATAAGGGACGTTGGAAGTCTGCTTCAAAATCAAGGTGAAATCAGGTGGCAATACTTGAAAATTACTGATTTCGGAATTTGAACAAGATGTGAATAGGATTGTACCTGTGTTGGAGATGAGTTATTGTAGACAGAATATGCATGATGTGATTCTTGATGATCTTAAGAAGTAACAAGGAATGTAAATTATATTCAGTTAGCATTCTGAAATATAAACTTCTTGTCCATTTATTAACCAAGGATCCAAGATGGAAAGGTTGTGTACAATTTACTGATGTATCCCTTTTATTACACTGGATTTTTCTGATTATAGCAGGGTACTCTTAATCTCATATAGCACAACCTACCTGACCTAGACTATTTCAACCTATCGTTCATATAACCTCCGATCCCGTCATTTCCAGCTAAAAGGGTCGAATAGTGGCACGATTGGTCTATACTGGAACACGGAATTCGTTTGCAAGTGTGCCAATGTTCCAATAGGCTAATAGCCATACAATGGTGTTTACATTGCTCTTCAAAATTGTTGGACCAAACTAGCCAATTTAAATTAGTTTTTGCTCAGAATTGGACCAATGAAAGACGCTAGTAGGGAACACTTTTTATGTAAAAGAAATAAGACTAGTTTCCTCTCAGAGCTAAAACTCAAATCAAGACATCTTAGGTAGATTTGATTCATCTTGCTCAACTTCACCTCTTTTAATTGGTTTAAATGTAAATTACTCATTAACCTCCACAAAATAGATACAAAGTACTTCGTAATATGTACATCGTATTTATTGAGGATTTAGGTTAATATACTTAGAAATTTATTTTCTTCGTCTTGCCTAATACCAATCGATTAAAAGAGCCACTTTTACACCAATCAACTAAAATGTGTAGTTTCTAAATTCACTAGTATTAAATCTTTTACTTCCTCGGTCTCTTAAAGTTTGGTCTCATTCGCCCTCATCTCTAGTTTTTACTTTGTTAAGAATTGTATTGTCAAAAAAAAAAAAAAAAAAAAAAAAGATTTATTTATATATAATTGTAGGTTTTTTTTTTGTTTTTTTTTTTTTTTTTTTTTAAAAAACTAAATTGTACTCCATAGCTAAAAACTTTAAAAAATAAATGAGGTTATAAAAGAAGTAGAGATAAAGTGCAGGGTCCATTCCATCTAAAAATGAAAATAGAGCAATCTTTTCACGTACATTGACTCGTGGAATGAAGGTCTTATAGCCACGCTTTTAAAGGGAGGAATGCGAAGAGCCGAAGAGCTTAAGAGACACACATGAGTACATGACACATCAAATGTTGTACATCAAACCGACTTAACACTTTTTTTTTAAATGATAAGTAGTAAGACCCTGACCGAACTTCAACCCTCACGGTTTTTTTGATACGGTATTTACGGGTCAGACACTTTAAGAATGAGGGGAGAAGGGTAAGGGATCCACACCTCAAAGTGCCTCTAGTGGGAATTGAACACTATTAGGTGTCTAACCCGCAAACCATCTTAAATTCTTAACGCTATTAGGTCTATTACTACGTAATTTATGTGCGTATACAACGAAGCCTCTTAAGAAAGTCATAGGCCTAAAAAAAACACTCATACCATTTTGGCTACCAATGACTTCATACAAAGAATTCTCCTAAGAAGGGCGATAATGCCTTCTCTTATATGTGCATGTGCCCAATAAAAACATTGGATTATCATTTTGGCTTCTAATGACAATCAAACGTACATTATATGCAGTCAACAAAACTCCACTACCCCTTTACCTCGAATCCAGTGAAAAATTTCAAGTAAAGAAGCATCATGCCCGTAAGGTGTTTGTGAAAATGTCCAAGAGAGCTTATGCGCAGGTAAGCTCCAAAAAAGACTCCATTTTTTGTTAAAGTTGTAGATCTCACGCACAATGCATTGTAGCCAACTAAGACTAGTTTTGTCTTCTTAATTTGCAAGCACTTCTACTATATAAAATATCTATGGATTGAATGAAATAAACTTGTTAGATAGCATCATTAGTGATTTTGCTAATGTGTAAATCACTGATTTTGCTAGATGATATCAGCACATCCTTTTATAATCAAGGTTGATAGCTTTGTCTCATCTTGCTTTCTAATAATACTCTGTAATGGACATATATTTTCATTAGTTGACAGCACAAGTCAAATAATATAAAACGGAGGTAGTATTTTTATTTGACGAGTTCTTCAGAAGTACCCTAGAAAGCTACAAGTTGTCATGTGGGGTGCCCACGTCAAGTCAAGTAAACGAAAGCAATTTGTCCAAATTGTGGCCTGATTTACTACGAGTGCTTTTATGTCAGACACCTAAAAACTACTCATTCATTCACCATGAAAGCACTTAATTATTGGCCACTTGCTTCTTCTCGTACTAGCAAAGTAGCAAGACAATGGCATTATCACTCCTCTCAATTATTCATATCACATTCATTGCACTAAGGAAAATTAAACATTACGCGTTATATGTCAGTACATTATATTTGCCCCCACTGCTTTTACTTTTTACTTTGACGTGATCTTTCTGTGTTAGAAATGGTAGTAAATATACAATTTTACTACTACACAAACTATACTGGTTTGAGAAAATTTAAGTGGATAGAGGGATTAATTAATAAATAAACTACTGTAAAAATTTCGAAGAGTAAATTTGAATGGGATTAAAGCGCCTGTTATTTTCAATTCAGTTCTGTTCAGTACAGTTTAGCAAATTAAAACAGGTCCTAAAACCATATGAGTAAAAAACGACAAAACAGTAGTCCTCCGATTCAAACTTTGCTCATTCATTGCATGCTTGAAAATAAAACGAGTAGCTAGGTAGAGTACGAAAAAAAGTAAAATGGCTATAACTTGATGGTTCAAGACAGCCTGTCTTTCAATTATTAGGGGAGAAACAAGCCTGTAAATTTGGTGTGTTTTGAAAAATCATAAACATTCACACCTAAAAAACTTACTCCCTTATTGAATCCTCTGCATTTCCCTGCATTCCTGAAAAGAAAAAAAAAACATTAACACACAAGAGAGAAGAGAGAGAGAGAGAGATATGGATGTGTCAGGAGGTCTTTCACTGGTGCAAACAATCCTTCAAGTGTTGGGTTCCCCCATTTGGACGGAGATTGAATCTGTATTGGGTGTCAAGTCCCAGCTTGAAAAACTCAAGGTTACCATGTCCACCATCCAGAATGTCCTGCTTGATGCTGAAGAACTGGAGCGGCGGCACCACGTTTGTCCCACCCATGTTGAACGTGGCAGGCTTGAAAGGCTTAAGGAAGCTCTTTACCAAGCTGATGACTTGTTTGATGAGGTTGCCACTCTTGCTCATCGCAAGCAGCTCATGCCAGGTAGCCGTTGCTTCTCTTGTTTTATTCAGCTTCGTTCTGCTTTTACCTGGTCTGGAGAGATTAAAAAGATACAGGAGATGTTGGCTGATATTGTGAATGATCATCAACATGATTTTGGGTTGATGAGACACTCGGTTGATCTTCGAGCGAGACATAACCCAAGGGAAACTCATTCCTTTGTGTGCGAAGAAGATGTGATCATTGGGAGAGATGAGGATAAACAGATAGTGATAAATATGTTATTAGACACTACTGTCGAGGAGAATGTTTCTGTTGTCAGCATAGTTGGGATTGGAGGATTGGGAAAAACGACTCTAGCCCGACAGGTTTATAATGACGAGGTGATCTTGAAGGAATTTCCTTTGAAGATGTGGGTTTGTACCTCTGACAATTTCGATGTCAAAGCACTTGTTGGTCAAATCCTTGCAGCTGCAGATCCTGAAATCAAGCAAGGTGGCCTTAGTGTGGACAATCTCCAGAAGAAACTTCGCCAACAACTGGATGGTAAAAAATATCTCCTTGTTTTGGATGATGTATGGAATGAGGATCCTAGTAAGTGGCTTGAGTTGAGAACTCTGTTGACTGGAGGTGAGAGGGCTAGCAAAATTGTAGTGACTACTCGCTCCAAAAAGGTAGCGGATGTTGTGGGAAGTCATTGCCTTCATAAGACACATGAATTGATGGGTCTCTCAGATGAAGATTCTTGGAAATTGTTTCAGAGAATGGCACTTAAACCAGAGGAACACCCACTGAAACAACAATTAAATGAAGTCGGTAAAGAGATTGTTCGAAAGTGTGCCAATGTTCCACTTGCCATAAGAGTGGTTGGCAGTCTTCTTCGAGGTCAGGGGGAAAGTAAGTGGAAAATTTTGAAAAATACTGACTTGGCGAACATTGAACAAGATGAAATCAATGGCATAGTACCTGTGTTGAAGATCAGTTATAATTACCTGCCGTTCCATTTGAAGAGTTGCTTTAGTTATTGTGCTGTATTCCCTAAGGATTACAAGTTTATCAAGGAGGACTTGATCGGTCTCTGGATGGCTCAAGGCTTCATTATGCCGTCAGATGGAGAGAGCTTTGAAGATGCCGGTGAGGAGTATTTTGAGCAATTGCTACAGAGGTGCTTCTTCCAAGATGTCAAACTAGCCGAGGGTACTGATGAAATTCTTTCATTTAAAATGCATGATCTGATTCATGATCTTGCCAAAGAGGTAGCAGGGACAGAAATATTGTTGTGCAATTATAGCACACAATGTTTCAACGGCAAAACTTGCCATGTATATATTGATAAAAAACCTCCTGAGGATCTTGTTGGTAATTTGAGCAAGATGAAAAGGATGCGTACAGTTCTGCTATGTGATTATCTTCCTTTCTCTTTCAAAAGCCTTGTTGTGGAGGTATCAAAAATGAAATACTTGAGAGTATTGTGGTTGACTCGTACTAATTTAACGGTGCCAAGTGTGATAGGTGAATTGGTGCACCTACGGTATCTTGACCTTACAGATAATGAGGATCTATGTGTATTGCCCTCATCCATTACCAAGCTTTATAATTTGCAAACATTGAAATTGTGTGACTGTAAGAGCCTAAAAAGGTTGCCAAGGGAGTTGGGGAAATTGGTTAATCTTAGGCACCTTGATATCGATGGTTGCTCGAGTTTAACACATATGCCTCCAGGGATGAATAGCATGACTTCTCTGCAGAAGCTGACAATGTTTGTAGTGGGTGGAAGTGCAACAAGCAATGCAGCTTCGAGTTGGAGGTCAACTGATGATGGTGTTGGTCAGCTTGAAGATTTGGATGGTTTCACCAATTATGCTCGCACTATGGATATTATAATTAAAAAAGATGTAAGATACGATGCAATAGGAGGGGGAATGCTATTGAAAAGTCAAAATTTGCGGGAAATTTTGTACGAGTGGAAAACAGAGGAGATTAATAATGCAGAAGTATTGCTACGAGGCCTACAACCCCACTCTAATCTTAGAAAGTTAGAGTTGCTGGATTATCCAGGAGTGAGGCTCCCAACCTGGATCAGTTGTTGTCTCCCAAACCTTGTTGAAATTGTAATTCGTGATTGTAAAAGGGTGGAGCATCTTCCAATGATGAGTCAACTGCGTTGTTTGAAAGTCCTTGTATTTGGTGGTTTGAGTGAAGTGGAGTATATGGAGAGTAATAATATCAATAGCGGAGATGATAAGTTGGTATTCTTTCCATTGCTTGAAAAGCTGAAGCTTGAAAACATGGCAAAGTTGAAGGGATGGTGGAAGCCATCATCATCAGAATCAGGGGAGAGTGATCGGATACCACAAGCACCACTGCTTTCTGAGCTTTGGGTATATAATTGTCCCAATTTGACAACATTGTTTGTGGGCTCATCAATGAATCTCAAAAGCTGTCTTCCAAATCTTGCTAAAATTAAGATTCGAGATTGCAAAAGGTTGGAGCAGCTTCCATTGATGAGTCAACTGCGCCATTTGAAAGTCCTTGAATATAAAGGTTTGAGTGAAGTGGAGTATATGGAGATTAGCATTAATACTAGTGGAGTATTCTTTCCATCCCTTGAAAAGCTGAAGCTTGAAAACATGGCAAAGTTGAAGGGATGGTGGAAGCCATCATCATCAGAATCGGGGGAGAGTGATCGGATACCACAAGCACCACTGCTTTCTGAGCTTTATGTATCTGATTGTCCAAATTTGACAACATTGTTTGTGGGCTCATCAATGAATAGCAAAAGTTGTCTTCCAAATCTTGTTGAAATTGAAATTCAGAAGTGTGAAAGGTTGAAGCATCTTCCATTAATGAGTAAACTGCGTTATTTGAAAGTCCTTAAATTACAAGATTTGGATAGACTGGAGTATATGGAGAGTAATAGTAATAATATTAGTGGAGCAAATGATGATGAGTTGTTTATGTTTCCATCCCTTGAAAAGGTGAAGCTTACGAAACTGCCAAAGTTGAAGGGATGGTGGAAGTCATCATCAGTATCAGAATCAGAGGAGAGTGAGACACCGCAAGCACCAAAACTTTCTCATCTTTATATAGGAGGATGTCCAGAATTGACAACTTTTCCTTGTTGTCCGGGAGTGCAACAATTGGACTTAAAAGATTTTAATGAAGCGCTGGGCCCACTTATGAGGGAGAAAACTCAGCAAAAGGAGGAAGAACGACATGGAAGATTGAGGGAAGTTGAGATAAATAACTTGGCATATCTTAATTCTCTACCCATCCGATCATTCCACCATATTTCGAATCTCCATATTAGCCAAGATCAGAAAATAGAGGAATTGAAAACAGGAGAGGTGGGGGAGGTGTTCCGAAGCGGCCGCCTGTCCTCTCTTCGCTCCCTTGATATTTGGGCATGCCATAATTTGAAGAGTATATCAGGACGAGGAGTGTGGGACCATTTCACTGCCCTGGAGAGTCTATCATTGACTTGGCTTAATGAGTTGGAATTGGAGGATGAAGATGATGTCATCAACAACAAAAGCACAGAAGAAGGAAGTGACGCAGAGATGCCATGGAGATACCTTGCTCCCACTCTCCGTTCCTTGGAATTATGGAGACTCCCAAAGGTGGTGAAGCTGCCAAAGGGGATTGGATGCTTATCATCTCTCCATTCCCTTCATATTTGGCGTTGTGATAATTTGGAAAGCCTAACACCATCAATAGGCGGCTTATCATCTCTCCATTCCCTTAAAATAGGCTTTTGTCATAATTTGGAAAGCCTAACACCATCAATAGGCGGCTTATCATCTCTCCAATCCCTTGAAATTGTGGGGTGTCCAAAATTGAAAAGAATGCCAGAAGAGATGCGCCACCTCACCTCCTTAACCAAACTTCATATATGGGGATGCAGCCCAGAGTTAACGAAGGAATGCAAGAACAAGACTGGCGCTAACTGGTCCAATATCCAACATATCCCCAACATTAAACTAGGTATGACAGATAAAATAGGGGTTATTATTATTAATACGTCGACTTTTCACTTTTATTTTCCAACTTTTTTAAAGAATGGATTGCTTTCTGGTTTGCTTATCATCTCTCTAATACCTTTTTCATATTTGCTTCAGATTACAAATAAAATCAGAGCCCGAAAGAATTCGTTTACTCAATGTTCGTTTATATAACTCAACTGCTCAAAGGTAATAATGTCTACCCATATTATTCAAACTTGGATTTCAATTTTTGGGTTCATAACTCAACTGGCGCTAACTGGTCCAATATCCAACATATCCCCGACATTAAGCTGGGTAAGAAAAAAAGAATAGGGGTTGTTGAGGAAGTAGTAAGGGAGGTTAGTTATGCATTTGCAAATGCATAACAAATACTAAAATATTAAAAAGCACATGGGGATGAGAGAAAGGAGGAGAGAGATGGGTAAGTGGGGCCATTTTTTAAATGTACCGTTGAAAGCTTAAATAGTACCATTGACTATGTAGTGATACTATTTTTACCGTAGTGATACTATTTCTACACGTAGTGAGTACCACTGAATGAATATATAATACCACTACATACATAAATAATACCACTGAAATGTTTAATGATATCATTTAATCATCTAGTGATACAATTGATCACCCAGTGGCACTACTCTAAATTCAGAAATGCATTTACGTGAAATGACCCCCATGCACCTCGTTATGCATTTACTCATACATAACTAACCTCCCTTTGGAAGGCCTCAGGGGTTGTTATTGTCTTTTCAATTGAGATTCTGCAACAATTTTTAACGCTGCCTGCTTAACCTTTTATGTATTTTTATTTATTATTATTATTATTATTTGTTTCAGGTTTTTGAAATCATGGCAACAACAATTCTTTCGGTCAATGTTCATATACAGCTCGACTGATAAAAGGTACGGAGTAATATCTGATTGTGTACAAAAAGGGTGTTAAATTATAAAGATGAGAAGGATTTTTAGTGCAAATATTTTTACTTACTCCGTAATTATTATGGAAATTAAGTAAAAATTGAGGATATATTATTATATTTCTGTGTATAAGAAAATCATAAACTTCCCTTTCTTATTAAAAAGAATGATATAGGTATGTAATATTTACATGAATGGCCATTTCATAAGTCTACTGCTTTATTTCTTATGTCGCATTTATGCTTCTCTACATTGGCACGCACATAATGATTGTGATAGTAATGAGCCCGATGTAAATAGGGGCCTTTTGAAGATCATTAAACTAAAAAGTAGGGAACTACCAGCTGAAGCAGAGAAATGTTCATAATAAGTAACATAAATCAAGTGAACTTGCTGTATCTTTATCGTTTTTTGAAGCTTATGTAGGTTGGTTAACTGAGAAATTCCAGGAAATGGAGTACATGAAATGCAAGTTTTAGTTTTTGTCCTTGTTGCCCCTCCCCTCCCTGTTTGTCTGTATGTTTTTTTTTTTTTAATCTCGTCTAGTTCTTTATAGGTGCTTGATGTATATTTTGGTCTTTTATTCAGATTTCATACAAATGAAGGGGTGATATTACATTCTGCTTGATGATGAGAAAGCGTGCAATGCGTTAAGAAGCACCTAATCCTTATCTTGACAGCACGAACCTTAATATTCACTCCTTAATTAATGGAGAGTTGAAGTTGCTGATTCCTGTAAGGCTGGTGAGTAAAGTAGCTATGTATATTCTGATTTAACGCATTATTAAAACCATCCGTGTTGCTCTGGTTCTTTTCGTTGGATCCACATTTTTGGCTGATTGGCAAGTCTTGTAACAGTTCATTTGAAGTTTTGAACTGAATTATTGGAAGCCTCATTTAGGTTTATGTTTTGCTTGCATTTCAGATACGAGAGTACTGATAATACATCAGAATCTTGATCAACATCTTTCTTTGACTTCAGGTTTGGCAAGTTTGTTGGTGCTATATTGGATGCTTCAATTCCAGAAAACACATGGTGCTATATGTTTTAAGTGGGAGGGGTAGTAGAATCGCAGTGATTACTCGATCAAGAGGTGTGGCAAATATTGCAGGAAGCCATCAGACATGAAACGAAAAGGCCTTTCTAAGACTGTTTTGATACTTGTTGAGAGTGACACATGAACCAGGCCAACATCAAATGGAGGCACATATGGTCGATATAAGAGAAGATATTGTGGCAACTGTGCCAACGTTCCCCTTTCCATAAGGATCGTTGGAAGTCAGCTTATAAATCAAATGAAATCAGGCGGCAATATCTGAAAACACTGACTCAGCAATTTAAACAAGATGAGAACAGGATAGTATCTGTGACTCTGCGTTGAAGATGAGTTAAGTAGAGTTATTGTAGAATGTAAACAGAATATACATGATTTAATTCATGATTTTGTTAAAGAATTAACAATGATTGTGTAAAATTATATTCAGTTAACATTCTGGAAAATAGAATTGTTGTCCATTTTTCAACCAAGATGAAAAGGTTGTGTACAATTTTACTGAAGTGTCCCCTTTCCATCAAGTAAAGCTTAAATGAGCAGTTTCTCAAAAAAAAATAAAAGTTTAAATGAGCAGATTCTAAAATTTAGATGTTTAAAGAATGCTATATTTGATTTTGGAAAAGTTGCAGATAAAATTTAGATGTTATGATGATAAGCCCTCAGTGCTTCCCATGTCCGTTGACCAACTCTGTTAGAGACCAATTTTTTGTAAGTTTATAGTAAGTCAACTATAGTCTTTCCTTCACCTTGCAGTCATTTCAAAAGGTTTCTAATCAACCTATTAAAGTTTTTGGATCTTCTGTATTATCCCATTTTTTCACTAATCTGCTTTTGTAGTGCTCTAAACAACAAAAGTAAGCTGTGTACTTTCAATGGATACAATCCAACACAAAAGAAGCGTATTTACATGTATGTTAGAGCAAAGTTTTGGAGCAGCAGACATAGATTTGTTGTCTGGCATGAGCAAAGTACCCGAGACGCCATTTCACAAAGGGGCTAGAATTTTATGATGTTGCTTCTTACAGTATACAGTATATCACTTGTATGGGCCAACAATATCTGGTTCTATACTTATGAATGGCTCCATGAGGTTCTTAATCATATCCTGGCTAATATGTTTCCTTCATATTCAACTCTTTAAGATTTAAATGACAGAAGATGGTACAATACTGGAATGATTTTTAATTATAGTAGTATTAGTGTACCAACAACCAAGAGTTGGTAGTGTTTTTACATGTACTCCAAATGGTAAAAACGACTTTAGCCAAAAAAACATAAATTAACTTATCATAAGGTTATTGTTAGATTCATTTCAAGATTTATTTTCATAATATCAAATTTAATAATTTATACTGCTACAAACAAAGGTATATAATTTGTCACATTTTTGCACAAAATGAAAATAAGGAAATTTTTAAAAAACAAAAGTAGTTTCTAATACCTTTTTATTATGCATATGACCAAAGAAGAAACCTTTTTATTACTCAGATTCTTTTAAAAATTTGCATTAAAGATGTATTTTTTTTTCCAAGGATACGGAGAAATTGAAACCATGTCATCTTCTAAGGGCCTGTTCTTTTCCGTTGAAATTCAGTTCAGTTCAGTTCAACAACAACACAACAACAACAACAACAACAATAATAATAATAATAATAATAATAATAATAATAATAATAATAATAACAATAATAATGATAATAATAATAATAATCAATAAATAATAATAATAATCAATAAATAATAATAATAATCAAAATTAATAATAATAATAATAATAATAATCAAAATTAATAATAATAATAATAATAATAATAATATTATTATTATTATTATTATTAATATGTACATTTGTATATACACATATGTATAGTAATAAATAATCAATAAATAATCAAAAATCACTAATCCGAAGTTAGAAATCACTATTTAATAAGTTCAGTTCAGTTCAGCTCAGTTTAGTTCAACTGAGTTCAGTCAATCAGAACAGGCCCTAAGTAAATCTAAGACAATGTCGTCTAAGAAAAAAGTCCTAAAAACCATCAAACCGAAGGGCTTATCAGCATTAATTCACAGATTTGTTGAATGGCAGAATTTTTTCATACTATCACTGAAATAGTAATTCAAATATCCCAACACATCTGGAAATTACCACATTTAGACAAAAACCAACAGAGCATAAACCAGATTTTCTCAAACATCCAGCTGATGGTTGCTTAAAAGTTAAGCTTCCTCTTAGAGGAAGGAATATCACGAGACAACAGCAAATGCAGGGAAAAAATCACATACCCTTCTACATTTTAAGAGTTCTAGCATCAAATCGTAATTTCGCCTATTAGAATTGCCTGACCTAGCTGAGGTAACCAACAACACATAGCAAGAATGCAACGATATTTTTCCGGCAAATACAAGTTGAAATGCTTTGTTAATCTGGTGACACTTTTCGTAAATATGTTCAAATACCGCGGCCATTAGTTCACTGATTTTGGACAGCCGTCCATCCATTCATGCAACTATTGCTCTACAGTAATTAGTTGGTCATCCAACACAAATGACACATGTACCCTTGCAATGATTTAAAAACACAATTATACCCCCATATAAACAAAATATCTAGGGAATGAACTGAACAGTGCTCATATTTTTCTGGGTTTTCTTTTCAGTAAGACAATTAAATCCTAACCAGTTTGATAAATTTATACAAGCTACAACACACAAACTTAACCTTTGAAGTGGAGACTTGAAAAGGGGAATTTGACAGATAAAAACTGGTAAACAAACTAGCAAATTAGTTTCCGCTCACATACTAGTACATGTCTTCCTAAGTTCAGATGATTTTTTTAACAAAAAGAGATTCAATAAAGAACGACTTCAGAATTGCCTCAAAAAAAAAAAAAAAAAGAACGACTTCAGAATCAGCAACAAGCATGGACTACAAAATGATGTGAGAAAATACCATGGGCATGCAAGACACACACTTCTGCACCTCATTTAAATGCTATTGCTGTTGGTCATACATAAAACTAAAGGCGTATCGAACAAAGATCTGCTCAAAATCAAACAGCTCTACTAGCAGTCAGAAAAAAACCACGAGCCAGGAACAGCTACACGATGGTCAAAACAAACAACAGTCATATCTTAGATAGCCCGACCCGAACCCAACTATTGGCCACCAACAGCCACCAAAAAGCTTTTCAGCAAAGCTACGACCAAGCAACACGAAAATCTCAAACTACAGGCAGAACTCCGCAACTGCTTGACAGCTACAATCACGAGCCATGAGCTATACAATTAAGCAACAGCAAGACAATAGTCAAAATCTATTAAGCAATAGGCTGTGTTAGTTGTATACACAATGCACAAAACAGAGTAAGCAACCAGAGGCCATTACCACATCCAGTTGTTGTGGATGCATTGTTCCCCGGGCTAATGTGGTCTCATTCACAAACATAATCAGCAATTCAGCATTACGACAACAGGTACAGACCATTGGAAGTAGCAGGACCAACAGCACAGCTACACATCCATTCATGTCATTGAACCTTGTTTTCTTATGCTATGACCAATAAAATTATTAACAGAATTTTCAAAATCAGCCATATTGAAAACACTGGATCACATATGTAAATAAGTGACTGATCTGTAAATCTCACCAACTAGCAGGATTTTATGAGGATAAGGTCAAGTTGCAACAGCACCAGTCTTTCCATCATAAAGGTCCACAGATCATATAAAACAGCAACCAGCAAGTATCAGATCAGCAGCCGGTATATTGATTGTCACTATCAACAAAAAGATATGCATCATCCATTAAACAATCACAAACACCATCAGCGTCACCAACATCACATCATTCAGCTTATCAAACTTCCACAATTCTTCTCAATCTCAGCTAAAAGATCACATGTGATAACATTTAGTCAAAAATCAAACAATTTATAGTGTTTGACAAGAAGCATACAAATCCAAAAAGTAAGTTATAAGGACACAGAATGACCATAAAACAGATGATGAAAGACAAACCACATTTACGTTTTTAAATAGCTAGCATAGACTCAACAATTACCATCAGAAAGATCCAAAGGTATATTGAAGCAAACCCACAGCGCAGGGTGCAAATACATCATAGCCATAAATGTTCCACTCCTATCCAAAAGACTAACTCAATACTCCAAGCTACCAATGCACAAAATCATTCTACATCATCAAGTGACCTCTAGAGCTGTTCATCTGCAACAAATCACTGCTCCAGTTTTCAGCTGGGTTCATGCCTGCCAATTCCAAGACACCACCTAATAAGATATTTGGACCTCAAGTGGGAGAAACTTAGACAAGCTCAATAACTTACCTCAACTGATTTTTGCGCAGAAGGGCCATTATGAGGAGAAACAGCCTGAGGAGATGCTGAACGGCGAGGGACTGATGTACGTTCATCAGGGCTGCGCTTCTCTGGACTATGACTCCTTGAACGAGATGGACTACGAGGTGAAGCACTCCGCCTTGGTGAAATACTTCTACGTGGACTGCGACTTTGTCTTGGAGAGGCACTGAGCAAGTATAAAAATAAGTACTTACATGACAGCAGCATGTGTAAATAAGTTATACAGAAATGAGGGGTAGCAAGTCTAGCAACCTATCAGCTGATCTGCTTCGATAGCTTCTGTCATCATCATAGCCATCTCGTCCCCGACTTCTATACTTTTCAGGAGTGTAACTGCGACTCCTACTTCGGCGACGATAATCTCTGTCCCTTCTGCGATACCTGTCACGATCATACCTGTCCAAGCTTCTACTACGACTTCTTCTTCTGGAATATACCCTATCTCTATCGTAATCATCTCGGTACCTAAAGACAACATCGGTGATAATCATGTAGTGGTGACAATTATTTAATAACCATGTAAAAACTGATACCAGTCTTGCAAATACAAACCAAAAAAAAAGTGACATAGTTAAATACAGCAAAACAATGCTCTGGCAACAACTGAGAAATAATGAAGCTAAAGTAAGTCTGAAAAGGGTGACAGAGTACTTCACGTGTGCAAGGCTCAGCTGCCACTCATGGCGTCCAGGTGCCTTAATATGAGCACCTCTTCAAAATTAGAAAAAATTTGAGCACAAAGTAAACATCAGGTATGCATGTGTTCCAAATTCCAATTTGACAGCTTCTTCCATGGATTACATATAATTTCACATAATAAATCCCAAAAAATGGTCAATAACAAAACAAGAAAACCATACCTCCGCCTTGGACTTCGGACCTTGGAAATAGACTCAACAATCCTTCCTTTTTGACTGAAATACAACATCAATAAACCATTATTTATTAAAAAAAACAAAAAAGAAAAGAAAATCAGAGAAGGAAAGCATGGTCAAGCCTCACAGCACAAAGCCACAAACAAATTGAACAAGCTACAGTAGCTAGGAGACCAAACTATTTGCATTCCAATCAATATTAAGATCTTCTTAAATGGTAAATAAATAAAGGACAGCATAATACAACAGAAATACACAAGCAGCAAACAAGACGAATAACCATCATGTGGCTTTGGCTTAAATAACAAGGTTTGAAAAAAAATATATGGCCAAATACATCTCTTCCACTAAGTGTCAAAATAAAACATGTGTGTTGGAGAGGAGGAAGGTTATTGAGCTTGGTTAAATGTATCTTCACAAATAGTTTAGGAAGCAAAAGCTTTTGAACCCTCGTTCATCTAGAACTCACAACACCCTCCCCCAAATCAATTAATGTAATTTTCAAAGATCAGAGCATCAAGCTAAGCAAAAATAAATATTGAAATATGTCAAAAGTACACTAAAATGCAGGTTCTATGTCTCCCAATTCCATGTAAACCTGAAAATTAATCTTACTTGGATTAAGCAAGAACCTTGATCAAATTCCATTTAATTAGCATTCTAATGGCATTCACAGGGTTAGGTTCATTAAAATTCTAACAAATTCCCAACAGATTTGCATTCTAACAAATACTACGGAGTATTTCAGAGGATGCATCAAATAAATGCAGATATCAGAATATACTAATGTCAGACAGGAATATCTTTCGTTACATTAATCATAATCATAAAATCATCAAGTGTCATGTTCATTGCTTACCTCCTCACTCTTTCTTTTCTAGACAACACTCAAACCTAATTTTTCTGGCGTATCACTTCAATATTACTTGACCTTAATCATTTTTCACTCCATAAGTCCATATCATCTTATAAATTGAAACTGGCATCTTGATCAAGTTCTGCACCTTCTGGCATTGAACACAAAGGGATCTTTATGCAGATTATTAGCATTAAGACATCTTGAAGGTCTTTGATAATGGTGTAGGAGAGTTTTAATAGGTTCGGACCAAGGGTAAAGATACATCCTCTATGGAAGAAACCCACCTAAATGCTTATACTGTCTTAAGTCATCATAGAACATGTCAATCCTACTCAAAACACATTACAGCCTTCAAACACAAGCCATTCAAAGAATTTCTATAAAAAAAACATGAACCTAGCTTCATTGAATTATCAACTTGGAAGCACCCAAAACCAAATATAAGCTATACTATAATATGAATAAGCCTGTTGATTACAGATAACTACTGCTTCGCACATATGATTTGAGTACAAAAATTACAAACAATTGGCAAAATAGGCCAAAAACTACAATATAATACATCATGAACACCTGAACAACATAGCAATTCAAGACACATTAAAATAACAGTAACACTTACATTTTCTCTGCATTTGGACCATATTTCGCGAATTGGACAGCTATTTCTCTACCATCCACAACCCTCCCTACAAGAACCATGGATAAAATCAATAACATTAGCCCCCAATTATCAAATTACACAATTTTAATATACAATTTGATTTAATATACGAAATAACAATGTATCTAGAAAAGGTAAATACCATCAAGCCTATCCACAGCCTTTTGAGCTTCATCAGCATACTTGTATCGAACAAAGGCGAAACCACGGGATTCCCCAGTCCTGTATTACCCATTAATTCAATAACGAAAGCCGAACAAATTAAATAAATAAATTGATTATGATCAACCAAGGAAGAAAATCATCACACCTTCGATCACGAGGAATAAAAATGTCAACAACCTTGCCATACTTATCAAACAACGGAAACAAATCATCGGGCGTAGTTCCTGCTCCAATCAAACTCAACCATATTAACAAATTCTCAAAACAAAAAGTAAGAAAAAAATTGTTCAATTTCAACAAATTCTCAAAAAAAATTGCTTTATATCAACAAATTCTAAACAAAAATTGTCTAAAATTCAACAAATTAATCAGAAAAGTACAAAATCTAGGGTTTCAGAAAAAAAGGAAAGAGATAGAAGAACTTACGAAAGGTGATGTTGAGAACGAGAAGAGAGTAAGTATCGGCGATATCAGGAGGACCAGTTCTTCCGAAGTGAGACATCGTTTTCTCTCTCTTCCTTCAGAGATTTCTCTCTCTTCCTTCAGGTTGAAGATGATATGAAATTGGGGAAATTAGGGATTTTCAGATTTTGGTGTTCTGTTGATTTGAGGGATTGGTTTTGTTACGTAAATTGGTCACTCTTTGTAGAACATTCTTGAGGAACCTCAGGTTGTTCTTAGGTTTATTGGGTGGACTTTATTTGGGTTTTCTGAGTTCCTAAAATACCCCCAGGATTGTTGTAGTATTTGGGTTAACCATCACGGCATTACTCTGATACTCTCTAGCTCAATAGTAACAGAGCCCGATGATTAGTCAATTACTCCTTCCGTTTTTATTTACGGGTTTTAAAAATTTCTCATGTTAACTAAATAAAATAAAATAATTAATTTTTAAGATATGCTAAAAAAAAAAAAAAAAAAAAAAAGATATGCTTCGTTAATCAAATTTTAGGCCAATTTCAACTAACCATTGTTTTTTTTTTTTAAAAATGGTATGAAGGAAAGCTCATTTGAGGAGGGAGGTAAGGGATATCCCTCAAATGAAATCCCATGAAGTTTGAATGCCTAGAACTCGGGGATACGACGTGGAAGCGATGCCATACTCCATCACCTCAACCTCAACTAACAATTGTAATTGTGTTTCAACAAATTAACAAAATTAAAATTGATTAGGAAATACATCAGCTACCTTATTTTACTTTTAAGTACTAATTTTGTATAGGTTACTACGTATTTTTCTAGCCAACTTACAGATTTACAATAGGAGTATTTCGGATTACTTCACCGTTTAAGGCATACTACGGATTATTCAATATTCAGCCCCACACCCTCTAAAATAAAATCATCAATCAAGTCCATTACAGGAGAATTCTCTCATACAAATAGGGGGGGAAACAAAGAAACAAACATTTCAGAGAAATTCCATAAGCAACTTATCTTCCAAATGTAAATTATTACAAAGATCAAACAGTAAATGAGCACCTGTATAATACATAAGGGGAAAAAAAGGGGGTCAACGAACACCAGTACATCTGAGTTTAAACTAACTTGTGGCTTTCCCAGCAACCCGCTGGGCAATCCATCCCAATCCATCATACAACCCATCACCGGTAAGGGCAGAACAAGCTTGGATATGCCAGTCGTGATTCTTTATGCTGTGGAGGGATAGAGCATCCGTAATCTCTGCAGGAGTCATGGCATCCTTCAGATCCTGTTTATTGGCAAAGACCAGCACAACAGCTTGTTGTAGATCCTCGTTAGGAAGCAATCTGAAGAGCTCATCTTTCATTATCGAAATCCTGGCCCTATCCGTGCTATCTATAACCACAATGACAGCATGTGTTCCTCGATAATATGTGGTCCATGATGTCCTCAGTCTATCCTGCCCACCTAGATCCCAAACCTCGAATCGAATATTTTTGTAGACAAGCTCTTCGACATTACTACCCACCGTAGGGTGCGTTGAAACCACATCTCCTAAATGCAATTTATAAAGGGTGGTTGTCTTTCCCGCGTTATCAAGACCAACAATCACTATCTTATACTCCTTAGCTGGGAATAACATAAACCAAAATCTTGACATAAAAGCCCCCATCACCAACCTGTATTATATAAATTCACTACATCAGAAAAATAATGATCTTAAAGTGCAACCAAATTTCAAAACATAAAACATAACAGAACCTTTAAACTAATGAGCTTTGGAAATAATTTACTACTATTTCCAGCGACATCAGTTAGCATGATGTCTATACCAGAGAGTTAATAAATTTCACCATGTAGACCAATATTTCAAAAACACGAACAACAAAGGTTTGATACATATGAGTGCTATGACTTGATAACCGTTTTGGCCCAATTTCATATATAACTATATGTTGACATAATCTTAGTAAACTCCTTAAATTAAAAGGTAAATTGCACGAGCAATATCAAAGTTCTTTAATTACTTGAGAATTTGTTATGAGGTTCTAGCTAGGGAGAGCAGCAATACTGAGGAATGGTGGGATAGTGGACCCCAACATTAACACAGCGTAATCTCTTTCTACTTTCTTGCTAGGTAGGACTAGGGCTCCTCTTTGAAGCCTATCTCAGGCCCACACGGCCACAATACAAAGAGGGATGTGAGGACTCCATAGCAAAAGCTCTGGATAGGAAAAAGCCAATCCAACTAAGGAACTTATCATTGGAGGTGTACCCAAGAAGATTGCATTTAGACAAATAGACAGAGCTTGCAGCTGAAGCAGGAGGAAGATATTGCTGAATAAGCTAAGCCAGTGACAGAGCTAACTGTTGAAGTACAATGAATTAACACTGAAAATTAAAGCAACCAGCATTAGACTCTGTAGTCATACAAAGGTGAGTCCTCTAATTCAATAGAGATGATCTAGAGAGATCGGTAATGCTAATCCAAACAGTTCCTTTCCTTTACAATACTGGAGATGATCACAAATTCACAGGGGCAGCTAGAACCTAAAAAAACTTCCAAACCCCTGCAATGGCACCAGACCCTGTCAAACACTGATCCAAATCTCCAATTGCATTAGCATGGAGAAACCATAGGACAGAGTGGCAGACCCCCCCCCCCCCCCCCCCTTGCTGTCTAGTCAACTAGCACAAAGAAGATAGCAGTTCGCACAGCAATACTATTTTTTGAAACTTATACTTTGTATAAAATTAAGGCAGTGCATGAGGATGATTTAATAGCCAGATTCAAAATTTAAAAATACAGTTTCCATGGCTTTAAGTAATCAATTAAAAATACAAAACCAAGTTTACAACAATATCAAAATGTAAAAGACCACTGGCCCTTTAATTTTTTAAGTGAGTTGGATGACATATTATATGTCCCCATCATAGTGTTCAACCCAAAACCACTACATGAGGCTTCACAAAGCTGCATGAACTCAAGAAGCCACAATAAAACTCATTTGTAGGAGCCAATCCACCCACAGAACTCTTTGAAATCCAGATCACCATATTTACAGTGTGTTTGGTAAGCAATTATAAAGAGTAAGGTGAGGGAAGAAAAAGGGAAGGTAGGAGATTGGGGGGGTACGGTGATATGCTTGAATTTTCTACTTATCTTTCTAATGGAGGATGGATTTTATTCATTAAAAAAGGAAAGTAAAATGCATTCCTCAATATTCTTCATTTTCCTCAATCCACATCCAAATAAAGTAAAATAGATCCTAGATTTTCTCCCCCATCCATCCCTTCAAATTCCTTCAAATTTAAACATGTTGTGACTACCAACTACACAAAAGAGTCATTTTGGCGAGATTCATAAAATTCAAACCTTCTAAAGGTTCACACTCCATTTAATCAACCCACATCTACAAAATCTTCATGGTCATACCGATCACCTCAAAAATAAAGGAGGGGGGGGGGACTATTGGAGGAGTATTGGACTCATTGTAGGATAATATGTTCAGTAAGTTGGATTTGAGGTCACTCAAACCAAATAAAAATGAGCTGATTACATTCAGAAAGCTGTATTCGTGCACAATATAGTTTATCAGTAAAGAAGCCAATAGTGCAACTAGAAAATATATGAATACAAATTACCCTTCATGTAAGACAATAAAAGCCATTCATGATTGGCCATTACCTAAGTTCCTCAGCAATCAGTTTATGATGACAAGGAAAGCTCTGCTTCAAAACCCCTTCTAAGTATCATAGTTTAAAACTTGCATTTATTCGATTTTCACGTGTCATGGCAATTGTATTCTCAAAGCTTAAAATCATGATACCAAGATATGCTAACTACGGCTATAATTTCATGCCTTAATTGATGATGACAAAATAATTGTTGGATCTGCCAACACGAAACAAGAGATCAATGTATGCAGCCAGACTGCCCGGGACACGACAACAGCCACAAGGGCAATCCAGCATTGTCTATCGTACATGATACACCAACTATTACTAGAACACTGTAACTTGAACAATCAAGGAATATTTTTTTGATCAAGCAATAAAAGAGAAATACGGGGTAATAATCATATCAAGAGCATCAAAGGGTAAATGAAGGATTAACATAAATTGAAACTTCCAAGTTGACAATGATGATAGAAACAAACCTAAAATTACTCCAACTTTGAATTAGGGTTACGTGGTTAATGGAACACCAAATTGCCTGTATCTGAAAATTCAACCAAAAACCAAAAAAAACACCCAAAAAAATTATACAACGGATCTGAAATCAAACCACAAATTTAATACAAATTGATCCGAAATTTGATCATATAATATCAAGATTAACAATTTCAAAACTAAAAATTATCAGAGTAAATAAATAATTGATGGTGGAATAAAATTAAATACTTACATCGTTGAGGTTGTTGCCCAGAAACTATTACAATTAGCCGATTACAGATTATCGTAAATTAACCGTTTAGAGAAAAATCGAAAGAAAAAGATCGAAAATTCTGAGTGAAATACAGGTGAATAATGGCGCTGTGTAAAAGATATGAAGAGGAGAGAGAGATAATGGGAGGGATGAAGGAGAA
This sequence comes from Chenopodium album, assembly GCF_948465745.1. NCBI lineage: Eukaryota > Viridiplantae > Streptophyta > Magnoliopsida > Caryophyllales > Amaranthaceae > Chenopodium > Chenopodium album. Next base: position 69,454,977 of record NC_137842.1, on the reverse strand, counting down.
GTTCTTTTAGGACAATATTAACAAGAATTAATCCACAATTTTTGACTACTTTCTTGAATTAAGTTCGACTTTGGATTAACCTTAATGTATGAATATTTTTAATATTCTTGGATTCGGTTTGTTATCGACTTATCATTGCAAAATTGTGATTTATACAGATGTTTTGAAACTTATACAACATGATTTATGAGTAAATGATAATTGAAAGATAAAAATAAAATAAATAGATATGGAGTCATATGATCTTATAGATTAAAAATAAAATTATTGAGTAACTCATTGGCCTCTTAATAAGTATAACCTAATTCCAGGTTATATTTTTCGTATATTTTTTTTTTCCAAACAAGCAAGGTTATTTTTGTCATTTCAACAAAATGGAAGATTGACAATGTTAACCCACTTACCCAATGTTCCCTCTCTTCAACAATGGATCTAGAGAATTCTTCAACGATGGGATCTAGAGAATTCTTCAACGATGGAGGTTGAGAAATTTTGAGCTAAGAAATCCGACGGTGGTCTTGCGGTTGAGGTTTGTTGTGGTGTGGTGTTCATCTGCCATTGATGATGAAAAGGAATAAAGGAGGTTTAAGAAGGTTGAAGAAGACGGAAGGAGACGAAGGGAGAGGGGGAATCGACAACAAAAGTATAATAAATAATATTGTAATACGTTTGCTACTTTTACCATTTCTGTCACTATAATTGAGAAATCGGGGCTTCCTCTTGTTAGATATCAAGTAATTCAAAGTGAGTATAAAGATGGAAATATTAAATGGTAAAAAAGAAAGGTGGTATTGAAAATTGTAGTATTTTCATCACACGTAAAAAAGATTGAGTGTGCATAGGAAGATTAGATAGAAGAATGAGAACTACTTGTATATTTGTATGAACAATCTAAAGAAAGTTTATCAATAATTGTACATTTTGTACATGTATCTACTTCAAGTCTAGTGTTAGGCGACTTTAATGTGTTCCAAATAATTATCTTTATCAATTGTCTTATATCGAATGCATATAAATGTTTTTCTTAATTTGACGGTCGTTTTATCATGTGAAAATCAAACTAGAAGTAACAAATAGATACAAGAACTTGCAAAAAAAAAAAAAAAAAAAAAAAAAGTGTCAAGAAGCTGGAATAGCAAACTCATCTAGTTAATTCAAACTCAGCTATCCTGCTTGGGTCACCCCTATCCTGTATTAATATTAGATTATACTACAAGACTTAGTTTACAAGAAGCTGGAATAGCTCAGTTGGTTAGAGCGTGTGGCTGTTAACCACAAGGTCGGAGGTTCGACCCCTCCTTCTAGCGCAATTTTTAATTTATTTTTTAATGACCCTGCACACTACATTGGACATTCCCTAAGAAATGGAGGACTCTCCATCTACACAAACAAACCAGAAATGGAGGACTCTCCATCTACTCAAACAAACCATCAGTATGCTCTGATGCCTGATAAGCATAAACCAATGAAACTTCACAACAAATTTCGGATTATTCTTGTAGATGTCAATTCCAAAAATGAGAGAAACATCCAATTCATAATAGACATTCAAACCTCAAATACACTGCTCTAAAGTGTGGTGTATGCCTCTGCTAGCAAGCCTATTGTTTAAAAAAGCAGCTAATTGCCTAATTGACTCTCCTCAACATGTGTCTAAGTAAATCAAAGGTTTGCATAATTTTCTTATTGTTGTTACAACCTGAAGAAAGAAAATCAATATCTGCCCCTCCATGAATGCCATTTCAATTTTAGCTGAAACGACAGTGGAGGGATCCCCAAAACACCTCGCTGCAATTTAGGATCAAAAACATCAAAATGCACCCGGTGCAGAGAGTCCAAGAGCACTTGAGTTGGAACAGCAGGGAGGAGCACAGGAATAGCTTCAGCAGGTACTGTTTTAGACAATTCCCGTGCCTTTTGGAGATGAGAATTTGCCACTGAAGCCATCTCAAAGACCGCATTACAGAGCCCCTCACGTGAGTCTGCAGTGATTCCAGTCTGACCCCCATCCTCAATCAATAAACCGTGTTTGGAAGCAATGTCAGAAGGAATGTAAGCAAATAATCGTTGGCGACTGGCATGGTATGGTAAAGACCTCAACAGCAAGGAAAGCCCAGCAGCTTTACCAATATGAGAAGCAGCATGATCAGCTGCAGTGGAGTTGATACCTCCAGATTGTAATGTTGTATACAAGATAGTGGATTGTGTGTCCTCAGAATATTTCTCTAATTCTTCAACAGTCGTTAGGATTTCATTGGGTTCCCTCTGTGCATCATTTATACGAGCTTCAATAGATCTTTTCAGCCAGGCCTTGCTAACTTTATGCTCTGACACAATGGATGAAAGAGATTGGGCAATCGGATGCTCAATCAGCTTATTGGCATAGATTTTGTCCACTGCATCTTGCCACCAAAGAAGCCGCATTAGGCCAATCCTGGGATCAGAAGCAACATCCATAGCTTTGGCTGTTTCAACATTGAAGGCACGAAGTGCAAATGCAGCTCTTCGCATCTCCGGAGGGAGTTCTAGGAGACAAAGGTAATTGTGGTAGTCATAGCTTCTTACTTGTTGTACACAATATGAAAATGCAGATTTAAGGCTACTAGATCTGATAGAACCACTCATTATAATTCAACCTTAACTGCACCTGCAACATATAAACACAGTTGGTAGAGATGTTAGCAACTACTTTGTAAGTGATAAATACATAGCTGTGAGTAAGAAATAGCACATTAATTATGTTCAATAGCTTAGGTTTCTCATATGAGGTAAGTTCATTTCATTATAGTATGTCCAATAGTCCATCACTCCATCAGGAAGAATCAAAACTACCAAAAATTCCTTGCACATGTTAGAGGACAACAATACCCCTCAAATAAGTACCTTGAAGGAAAGAACTTCATAAAAAAGACGATATTTTTCCATTCGAATTGAGTTCGGTTCTCACACACACGTGCGCCCATACACACACAATTGTATACACCTTTGGTCCGGAATCATACTAACAGCAAAAACTTCATCAATCGGTTATCTACCGAAAATCTTGACAGTATTGGCAGATGTAATTTCCGACCAACTCAAACAGGATGAAATGATAAATAGATTCAACCCAAGCTACATCAAACAGACAAACATACTAGCTCAAGATGATTTGATTAAACAATGAAATCAAATTTCATGAACTCCTATCATCAATTTAGTCAGAAGGAAAATGCACAGAAACATACTACAGGAGCAAGCACTAAAAGAACCCAGCTGCACATTCTACTAATACGTAGTAAAATTTCTGTAAACCAATAAACTACATCCTTTCAAAAACCCCACATGAACAAACCAAGATCATAGATTAACATCATGATACTAGATTCTATTTTAATTGTACTGTTGATTCTACAATAATTCAAAATTCCAATTAATGGGATTAGAAATTCTCTAAACTGACAAGAAAATTTTAAAGTCAGACATTCTATTGAATTTACAAACCATATGGATTTCAAAGCGGCATTTCGTCGAACACGTAGTAGGCATTCAAATGACAACCCGATCCCAGCTCAAAAGATTAACTCTTTCCAAATGGTAGTAAACATGAGAAACATCAATTGAATGCAATGGCATAAACTACGATTCGGGATCAAAATTTTACCTTTTGAGATTACAAGAGATATGAAGGCATGAGAAAGGAGTATCTTTGAATTGGCAAGCGAACTTGGTATGAGAAAGCGACGTATCTTACTGAATTTTCGAGTTCGAAGTTGAAATCGAACTGGGTGTTGAAGATCGATCTAAGGTTTGAATTTGATCAATTAATGTTGCGGGTGAGTGCTGTGAGGATGTTGTGTTGAAGGTCGCTGGTGAGGATGCCTTACCTTGAGGCTTGAGCTAGACACACCAAAACACGAGCATCTTTAACTTCTTAAGTAATGACTTATGACAACTACAAGTCTACAACAAGCAAAAGATCTATACGGGATTTGATATCACGCGTTATTTTAAATTATGCGTTTTATAAGCTCAAATGATTTACCCTGAACGTGGAGTTATGAATGTCAATTGGTTGAGTAAATTAAAATTTTGAGGTAATACTCAATACGTGAGATCAAATCTCGTCTACATCATTGTCCTTTATGGTTTCCTCCCCATAAAAGTAAGAAAACACTTTCATTTGCACCACATTCCAAGCCACTATGGCGCACAATCATATAGGTCACATCATATTTGTGATGGGGTCATCAATAAGATAGTAATGAAGCTAGAAAATAGGGAAGGTTGTAACTCTTAGACATAAATAAGGCTATTGGATATGTGAATCACTCTGAATCCTTGAGCTTACAATAGTTTAATTACTGCATATGTGTAAATGCGTTGAATTTGAATCTTAATAATATTAACGACATTTTGTACATTTTTCTTTTGCATAATTTTCATCTAAGAGAGTAAAGAAAATCAAATGTTGTGATTAATTTAAAGAGTAACTTGTTTCAAAAAAAAAATGTGAAGCTTCCAAGCTCCAACCACATACTTTTTTGCCTTTAGTTTATTTATGAGCCATGGACAACATTGCTTTTTGTATGTGAAGCCGGGGATGAGGGTGAATATAGAATATCTTAACCTATATGAAAACTTCAATCATACTTATATTGATTGAAACTTGGAGCAACCTAGAAAGAAATTACCACTATACTTAACAATACTTGAGGTGATGAATGGTAAAATTAGATATAATCTTCAACAATACATCGAGAATTGAGAATTGAAGCCCATTATTGAACTTATTATTTTCAACTTCACCATTGTGGGTTATGCACTTATGCTACCTTACATTTGCAAGTATCAGTTTTAACTTTTTATCTTCAAAAAATAAGTGGGTTCAATAAAACTCGGTTGAACCCAACGTGGATCCGCCACTGAATAGAAAGTAAAAATATATATATTCTATGATAAACATATGCATCATTTTGTAATAATCAAAGTAATTTGTATACATTATGCTTTACTAATTATCAATCATTAAATTTAAATATCAAACGATCATCTTTTAAATCAATTAACAGAACAAAAACTCACCTATTAGGTTCATCTTCTTCTTTTTTTTTTTTTTTTTTTTTTTTTGGTGAAATAAAGGGACTAAAAGATGAAAACTCGAAACTAAAAACCTCAAAGATCTAACAACTAAAACCGTCAAACCTCTAAAAACTCGTCTTAAGCACAAGATGAGGTCAAGCCACTCCGCTCAAGTGCTCAATTGTTTGCAGCCCAAGTGCCCAACATAGCCAAAATGAACAAAATAGTTGTAACGATTTTCCCGCTACACAATCCACATCTTCAATTACCGGATAAACACATCTTTCCATTTTAATTCCAACACCACTATTACTTCCAAGTTCCAACTCCCAGAATTTCTCTGCAATTTTCTCTCTCTTATCAACAATGGAGTCAACTCTCTCACCAGCTTCCACTCTCCTAACCCTCTCCAAAGCCCTAAGATCATCATCTTCTTCCTCCTCCTCTTATCCTTCCATTTTCTCTCTCCTCCATTTACGCCGTCTCTCCACCTCCAATCCTCCATTGACTCGCTCCCTAACCAGCCGAATCCTGACTCGCCGACTCGCTGCTTCCATTGATTTCTCGAAGTTCACTTCAATTCGAGGTTTCTGTTCTCCGGTACGCTGCGTTTCGTACTCGGCAGGTGGCGGCGGAGGAATCGGCGGCGAAAATGGCGGTGGAGGTGGCGGAGGTGGTGATGGATCGGAAGGCGGAGTTCCGAAGGTTGCGGCTTCTGCTGCTGATGATGTTTCCGTGCTTTCGCCCGATGCTATTGTACTTGATGTTGGGGTAATTTTTTTTGTATCGCCTTGAATTTTGATTAGAATGTGAAATTGCTTGTTAATTTGTGCTAAATTGTTGTTGAATTTGGTTGTTAGGGGATGACTTGCGGCGGTTGTGCTGCTAAAGTGAAGAAAATACTTGAAAATCAAGTGAGTGCTTTGTTTTTTTTTAGGTTCAACTAGTCAAAATATTGCTTTGCTCTTAAAATTTATTTCATGATTATATCTTTGACATTGCATTTAGGATGTATTTTGTTAGTTTAATACTCTGTTTTATTTATATTTCCGTGGCCGAAATGAATGACTGAATGCATATTATAAGCCTCATTTATGAAGGAGATAAATTGTGGACTGTACACCACAATTCAGCCTTAGGAAGTCTTATGAGATTTGAAATCTTTTGTAATTGTAGTATTGTCGTCTTATATGAACTTTTGTGAATTATCTTAGATTGAGAGATATAGTTTTAGTTGCCAGTTGATTTTAGTAAAAGCACATGTGAAGAATTATGGGCATGGAAAATTAATCGGCGACTTTTGAGAAGTTTTTACAGGTTCTCAGGGAAATTATGTTGGTCTAGTATTAGCTGTTTGAGGGCTGAATTGATTAATCTGAGGAATAATTATCTACTTCGAATCAAATGGAAAAGATATTGCCAACCATGACTTTAATGTTTCTTTCCTGTTACTTTTTGAAGCAATTTTGGTGTTGATTAATGTAATTTCATTGGGCTGTGAATAACAGTCTCAGGTGTCTTCTGCTAGTGTCAATCTTGCGACAGAGACTGCGATTGTCTGGCCTATATCTGGAGCCAAAGATGTGCCGAATTGGCGGCAAGAGTTGGGTGACATGCTTGCTAAACATTTGACCAACTGTGGTTTTGAGTCTAATCTTCGAGGTTGGTTGCCTTTTGTGCTCATATTGTTTGATGTGTTGCATTTGATATATAATATGGTTTGCTATTGATCCTGTGTTCCCATCCAAGTTGTTGGTATGTGCAAGGGCTTTGGTCTGAAGAGTCAAAGATGATGTATTTTTCAACAGAACACATTTACTGTAATTTGAAGTGTTTTTTTGGAGTAGGGGAGGAAAATAGTCAGGAAATTTAAAAATTATGTGTCTAGTTTAGGTCCAATAATTTAACCCCAAAATGGCAGCATCAACATTTTCTTTTCATCTGTTAATTTTTGTTATTTATTTTCCTGCATTGCATTGATACTTTAAGGACTGTTCATTTGGTGCTCTACATTTCTTGAACTTAATCATTTTCAAGATAAGAAATATGCCATCTATGCGGCTATGCCTCATTGAAATTGGTACTTTTGTGTCAAAAAAAAAAAAAAAAAAAAAAGAAATTGGTACTTTGACCTTGTTGTGTAGAACTTGTCTATTTATTAACTCTTTTGTATGTCTCTCCTTGATTTTATTACATGTTACATTTAATTGATTTGGCTCTACTACATACTTGAACCTTTGCTAAAGCATGCAAGAAAAGAGATTTCTTACTTATCAGTGGAATATATTTTATTGAGTTAGCCATTGTACACAGGAGTTGAATTCAAATTATCTGAGCTAAAATCTCACTTACACCTTCAGAGGACTCATGGATAATTGCATGCAAATCATGTATAGCTGTGGCTATTTCATTGTAAAATTACCTATACGTATGGCATGAAATTTTCCAGAACCATGGCTCCATAGCTTCTTGTTATATATCCAAATTAAAATGACTAGACTAAAACTTTTCTAGTAACTGAGACGTAGAAGCTTTATGCGAGGACACAACAATCTTGTAAACTCCTTAGCCTAACAAAAAGTGTAATGTTTAGATTTAACCATTCATGTCAAGCTTGGTTCTTAATTGGCAGGTCAGGGGGACAAGGAAGGAGATACTCCATAACTAGGAAATACCAAAGCTTCTTTTAAGGAGCTAGCATAAATGGTATGTAGTTGACCGGGTTTCAATTACAAAGCAAGTTCTTATTGAGCTATATTGCTGTCATTTTTAGATGTGAATGGTGTACATTATTTTGTGTCAATAGGTATGTGTTGCTGCTACTAGTGGTGCATTGGGTAGAGGCCCTAGAGGGAAGCCAGTCTGTCACACGAGCGCATTGAGCTTGGATAATTATTTTGAGCATTTTAGCTGTACATTTTTTTTTCCCGATAGTTGTAGCAAAATGAGGGCTTCCATAGTCAAAAAATTCTATTGTATGATGTGTAGAACATTATCGTACTGATCAGAGTAAGCCAAGCTGCCGAGGCAAGTCAGGCGGCTGTATTATTTTGCCTTTACTGTAGAGCTATATTGGAAACAATTTGAGCATTCTGAAGAGGATATTTGACTTCTGTATCTATGACATTGATGATTACTAAGAGGATATTTCATTTAGATACTTTGCATGCTTAATACTCCCTGTTCTTTTGATGAACTTCAGCTCATTCCCCCCCCCCCCCCTCTCTCTCTCTCTCTTTTTATTTATATATTTATTTATTTATAACTGTTTAACTTTTCTGTGGCATATGCTACTACAAATATGTAAAAGGGGCTACTACCATTATTCTTGGAAAGAAAGTTTCTCATGAGATTGGTCTTCATGTGTCATTTCCATATTTATCTGCAGACCCTGGAAGGGAAAATGTGTTTCAAATTTTTGAGAGGAAGATGGATCAAAAGCGCAACAAACTGAGAGAAAGTGGTTAGTATCTTTCAGTTGGCTTTCAGTTTTTTTTTTTTTTTTTTTTTTTTTTTTTTTTTTTTTTTGAAATGCAATTACTGACAAAAGTTTTATATAGGTCGTGAACTTGCAGTATCTTGGGCTTTATGCGCCGTGTGTATGTTTGGTCACCTGTCTCATTTCTTCTGGGCCAAGGCTTCATGGATCCATGTGTTTCACTCCACAGGCTTCCATTTATCATTGTCTCTATTCACATTACTAGGACCTGGACGGCAACTAATTTTCGATGGTCTGAAGAGTTTCTTTAGAGGTGCCCCCAACATGAACACCTTAGTTGGACTTGGGGCTCTATCATCATTTACAGTTAGCTCTTTGGCTACTTTTATCCCAAAATTGGTAATACTTGAAAATCTTTCCTGCCAACAATATGAAATATGACCTTGATTTGCTGTCTCTTGATATAGATTCAGACTATATAGAGCCTCGATTTTTCCATGTTTCAATCTGGCATTGCTATTTTTTTTAGTGGCTTCTACTTCTCCCCTTCTTGGGCTAATTGAGGTGGTTTTGTAGCGCCTGTTCCAAGAACATTATGGATTGCTTAGTGCATTTTAAGGGTAGATTCTTGAAGATAATAGTAGGGGTATAGAATTATAGAAATGATATTGAACTGTATTTCTGATATAAAATAAAGACTCTTGAAGAAAAAACTAATCAGAAAGATAGAGAAAAAAAATGAGATATTAGACTGCACTGTGATTTTATTTATTTTTTATTTTATTTTTTTTGACAAGACTGCACTATGATTTGAAAAAATTGCAAGTGATGGTAAAATTATGGGTTTTACTTCTATCATTTTTTTTTAAATCTAAAAACTTCTATGTTTCTTTCTTATCAGCTGTATGCTTCAATGAGTTTACTTGGTAAAATTATCTTATTATTCCAACTCCATTTGTTCACTTTGTGGAATTTCTTCTGCACACACCTACATTTTTCACACTTGTAAAAATTTGTTGTCTGCAATTTTTTATGTATGTACTTCTAACTTTTTAAAAGTGTTCACTTCTCAAATGCAATGTTTTAATAGGACAATTCTTCACATGATTTTATTATTATGCACATTTTATCAATTTTTCAAAAATTCTATAGATGACATTATGTTATCGGTCCAGGGATGGAAGGCATTTTTTGAGGAACCGATTATGTTGATAGCCTTTGTACTGTTAGGAAGAAATCTTGAACAAAGGGCTAAAATAAAAGCTACAAGTGATTTGACTAGCCTCTTGAGTATTCTACCGTCAAAGGCTCGTCTCTTAGTTAATGATGCTGAAGATACTGTGTCAACTGTTGAAGTTCCCTGTAGCAGTCTGTCAGTTGGGGATAAGATTGTGGTTCTTCCAGGAGTAAGTATTCTGTATTATACGTGTACCTCTTAATTATTTGAAAAAAAAAATAAAAACATTATCGTGGTCAAAATCATTGCCTGTCCTTTATCCATGTATTGAGACTCTTCTACTATCCTTATGTTTTGAATATCTTTTTCATTGTTGGTTGCCTTGTGGTTTTACATTTGCTTGTATGTACTAGATTGGCTAGGTGGTGGTGTTAATTGTAATGGTGATACCAGGTTAAAGTATAGAGCTTAGCAATTGGCTGATTTTCTTCTGACATGACTCCTTGCTGCCCAGGACCGTGTGCCTGCTGATGGAATCGTCAGGGCTGGCAGGAGTACAGTTGACGAATCAAGTTTTTCTGGGGAGCCTTTGCCGGTGACAAAACTGCCTGGGGTATGAGTTTTCTATCCATAATACAATCTGAAAATTTCTCTTTTGCCCCCTTCCCCTGTTTTCTTCCTTTCTACGGTTGTTCTCCCTAACGTCATTAATATAAGACCTATTTGTGTTTCCTGCTAATCCTCTTAGACAGAAGTTTCTGCTGGGAGTATAAACCTGAATGGAACACTTACTATTGAAGTTCAAAGGCCTGGAGGCGAAACAACTATGGGTGACATTGTTCGACTAGTAGAGGAAGCACAAAGTAGGGAAGCTCCTGTTCAGCGTTTAGCTGACAAAGTGGCTGGGCGGTTCACATATGGTGTAATGGCATTATCTGCTGCTACATTCATGTTTTGGACCCTTTTTGGCTCTCGCATTTTGCCATCTGTCATCACAGGGGGAAGTTCAGTTTCACTCGCACTTCAGCTCTCTTGCAGTGTTCTGGTTGTGGCTTGTCCTTGTGCTCTTGGTCTTGCAACTCCCACTGCTGTGCTTGTTGGAACTTCTCTTGGTGCAAAGAGAGGATTGCTCCTGCGGGGTGGAGATATCTTGGAGAAATTTTCGTTGGCTAATGTCGTTGTGTTTGACAAGACTGGGACTTTAACCATTGGGAAACCAGTTGTGATGCAAGTTGTCACTCGTGAAAATGAGAATTTGAGTAATTCACTATCAGATAATAACTCAGTGCATTTGTCAGAAGCTGAGGTTTTAAAACTTGCCGCTAGTGTTGAGTCAAATACTATCCACCCAGTTGGAAAAGCTATAGTGGAAGCTGCACGTTCTGTTGGTTGCCAGACTTTCAAAGCTGCTGATGGTACCTTTACAGAGGAGCCAGGATCTGGTGCAGTGGCAACCATTGAGAATAGAAGGGTTGCTGTTGGCACATTAGAGTGGCTTCAAAGGCATGGTGTTGATAATAACCCATTTCAAGGGCTAGAGGATCAAAACAACAGTCAGTCGGTTGTTTATGTTGGAGTAGATGGAAATCTTGCTGGACTTATTTACATTGAAGACCAGATAAGAGAAGATGCCAAGAATGTTGTTCAATCTTTATTTAAGCAAGGTATAGATGTTTACATGCTATCAGGAGATAAAAGACAAACCGCGGAACATGTTGCCGCCATTGTGGGTATCCCCAAGGACAGGGTCTTCTCTGGAGTTAAGCCTGATCAAAAGAAGAAATTTATTAGTCAACTCCAGAATGATAACAAGATTGTAGCAATGGTTGGGGATGGGATCAATGATGCTGCTGCCCTTGCTTCATCACATGTTGGGGTTGCCATGGGCGGCGGTGTTGGAGCTGCAAGTGAAGTATCTTCTATTGTGCTTATGGGAAACAAGCTAACTCAAGTACTTGATGCCTTGGAGCTCAGCAAATTGACCATGAAAACTATAAAACAAAACCTCTGGTGGGCATTTGGATACAACATTGTCGGACTTCCAATCGCTGCAGGGATGTTGCTTCCTGTTACTGGGGTGATGCTCACTCCTTCAATTGCTGGAGCTCTTATGGGTTTGAGCTCAATTGGAGTCATGACGAATTCATTGCTTCTCAGATTGAGATTCTCATCTAAACAGATAGATGGCTCCGAATTTTCCTCAACGATTAAAGATCAATCTGCTCTTGAAGTTCTAGTGGATCAGAAGGAGAAATTGGAAACTCCTTTTTCTGATTCAAGATTGAAAAATGCATCTTGACTTCTTGAATAAGAAAATATGGTCAGTATGTCTTCCCAAAATACAAAGTGAGCTTGAAAGACAATCTTCCTCCATGTTTTATCATGTCAAGGAGATTACCCTAATGTTGTGAGTTAGCTACGATAGAAGTGGGGTTGCCTGCCAATTTTCGACTGTGAAAAAGGTAACCTGATTACATGAAGTGTACCTTGATATGGCTCTTCCCCGTTCACCAATTTGTGGTACTACTGGTCCATCTCTCTTTACCCCAGTTTGGCTAAAAGAAGTGAACTATTAGGCGGTATTTGCTGAATCAGCAACCATATGGATTCAAGATTTGTGATGACCAATCACATATACTTGTGAGTTGGTGGATTGTACTCTGTATATTTGAATAATGGCCCAAGAAAAAGAATAAGTTATCAAGATTATAGAATTCCTTCTCCGATTTTATTAATTTAGCTTTCAGTGTAGTTGTGCATCTTATCAGCTCATTGCATGCTTTCTTACTTATTTGTCAATGCAGTTCCCAGACAAAAAACTTAAGCTCGTTCAACTCACATTGTACAACCCGAAGACTAGAGGATTTGTTATAATGCCCAAAAATGGCAAATGATACCGAAATTTATTCCTCTGCTTAAGTTGGAATTTCATCCACTGTAATGTGATCCGTAACCTTTAAGAAATTCTGACAAGGATTGTGCACGCTTATACTTGTTACAAAAAACAGGAGTAACAAACACTTCGCACAAACACACAAACTAAACAGATCAACCGGACCAAAATATATAAATGAGACTTGTAAAGGGTGTTTAATTGTTTATCTATTTATGATTTCTTATAAGCAATCATTGCTCTGTATTTAAGAAGCTTTGCAAGGGTTTACACGGCTGTATCTTTCATGAGCTCGTATACGTGGCAATATGCAGACTATTGATCTAATGGTAACCAACAGGAGCTGGTGCTTCTTTCAGTTGCCTGCCCTGGAAGTGGACATCCTGCATGACGATAACATATACTTCAGTTCAACACCAATTAGAAATTTATGGTAAGTTGATAACAGAATGCTGCCATAGCTTATCAGGTGACAAGAGGCAGATGATTAAATGTATAATTATCTGATGAAAGACAGGAAGACAGTTCAATAGCAACGTCAGGCCCATGGGATCAGTAAAATAAGAATTGAGTAATAATTTCGGTACTCACAGAAGCAAAATGGTTGACATCACGATGGTGAGCTTCGTCAGCACGGATAACAGTAATAACATCCTTCAAAGTGGCATTCTTTGGCAGCCTCCAGTAGTCAATGGCAATAGCAGGAGCGCGCACATTTTCAATCGCACCACTGTCTATGTCCTTCAGATACTCTGTGTATGAATGAATTGCCTCTTCTTCCAAGTAACCAACCACTCTGTGTGCCAGCTTAGGGGAAAGCAAATAGAGTACAAAATAACAGTTAAAGAAAACTCCCTGCACAGCTAGAACCAAAAGCCTCTCATACCATTTAGGCTGCACCAATTCCACCAGTGTCATTAGGTGCATCCTCTCATTCTCAGCTTCTTCAAGCAATGCTTTGATCCAGCCACCACTCTGCTCGAACCTACGGAGGGACCTCAAATGTAGCAGCAGCCCACCAACCATACCAGGAACTGCAGCAACTGTTTCAAGCATCATTGCACGACAACCATACCGCCTCTGCAATTTTACAAAAGAACAGATCAGTAATGTCTAATGCATAAGCATGAAACTTCTGAAAACAAAACAATTGTAGCATGCATATCAGAAAATTCTTTATGGATGAAATCTGTTCAGATTGGAAGTCCAACACCACAGATTTCGTGGTATATTTTGTCAAGCCAGAAAAACAGAGGTTAATTGAATCTTTGAACTGTAAATTCATGCTATAGTAGAATACCGTACCTTGAAGAAAATATCAGTTGGAACCCTCAGCAGTTTCACTGTCCGGAAGGCAACTTTGTCCAGAAACGTTTTTGGTACATGATGCTTGCTCAGATCAATTGACAAGTCTGCCTCATAAGTCTCCCATGGCTGCACAGAGATTTGAAATCCATATAACACCATCTAACAACTCGAGAACCATCTACTTTATCACATGATTATATACATGTCATATGTGCTCCTACATACATATTGCAGAATAATCAATACAGTAAATACAAAAAATCAGTCATCAAACATTTTGAGCATAACATAAATTCCATTTGGATCCATAGCAATCTAAGGTCTATTATATGCTCTTGTATTTCATACTCAAGAAGCTAATATCCTGACTCCTGAGAACAGAGAACCTGGTACAAACAATAAATTCTGGTCGACTTTTTATTAAATTCCTTTCCTGCTTCAACAGTCAAGAAAAGCATCAACTAACAAGTAACAACTATTCCCAGAGTATCTAACTACGGACATTTTCAGGTAGGGTTAGCAACAAAGGACAGCAATGCAAATGGAATTTGATCTCTAGTCTCGAGTACCACCACGATTAAAAAATATAAGCACATATTATAGATCCGATTCTAATCGTCTTGTGAGCATATCCCATATATCAAATAATTTGCCAGCATAACTACAAAATCCATACATCTAACAATTCTTAATAATGTCAAAACCTAGGAGCTTCATCAAATGACAATTGAATTTCTTAATAAAATCAACAAACATATTCCACATGATGGAATATACAGTCATTACCAAACATATTCGACATCATTGAATATACGTCATTACAATTATTGTCCCTCTTTTTTCTCAGGAAAATGTTTATAGTACTAGTTTTTTATTTTAAAAAAATATTAATACTCCGTACGTTTTATTTTTATGTAATACGATTATTCGAGAACGTATAAACAACTCAAAATTAAAAAATAAATAAAAGCAAAAAAAAGCCAAAAACAAAAAATACTAATGATCTTATTAGTTAAAATGCAGCATTTGCTCATGTTTACACAAAAGTATACGAGAAACAAATTTCGCAAAGAAAATGTCGAAAA